>NC_143486.1:2615616-3863116 GCF_027475165.1 Benincasa hispida
TACTAATAGTTCAAGTGTATCAAGAGTATAAAGTGTATATCAATAGTCTATCAAGTGTGTCAAGTATATATAAGGTGTATCAAGTATATTCAAATTTTGTTGACATTTTCGTGGGTTGAGATTGTTTTTTGGTATTTTTAAAAAAATAATAAGTCTGAATTATGGGCTTAATTTTTAAAACTTGTCAAATATACAAGAAGCTATTTGTTATATTGTTAATTTAATTTAGCACATATATTTTGTTATAGTTAAATAGGTAATTTGTTACATATATATGTGTGTATATATTATGTATGTATTTTCAAACTCGTAAGTAACACTTTCTTAAATTTTTACTGTGAAATCAGATGTTCAAATTCTCACACCCCTAACTTTTTGTATTTAGATTTGTCTTAATTTTTTTTTTTAATTCAGAAAAAGAAAAATAATAAAACAAACTTTCATGGGCTTGGACTCCCCAAATTGAGGCTTGGAGAAACAGGCCCATCTTGATTACCAAAACAAATGGGCCTCAATAATGGGCTTTGATTCCAGAAACCTTTCCCTACCGGAAAATGTGAACCGTCCAGTGGGCATACTAATTGCCATTTGCCACTGCTATCGACGTTTTCTTCAAAACCTCTGCTTAAACCCTCACAAGCAGAAAAGCGGAAACTGAAACATCTCTCTCTCTCTCACTCTCTGGACTCCGTGGCCATTCACGGCGATGTATCGATTAGCTTCCAAATTAGCTTCCTCACTCGGTTCCTCAACGTCGAGAAAACTCGTAAGAAGAATTAACATCTATCATTCGTTGCATTTCTCCACGTTTGATTCTTTCGTAGTATTTGGGTGCTGATTGCTGCATTTGTTGGACTGTGGATGAAACTGGAGAACGAAATTCACTTTTGTTGTCAATTGCAGTATGTTGGTTTAGCCAAGTTGAGCGAACTTTAAATTTTCCCTCCATTTTTCTCTTAAATGTCTGTGGAGTCAGGAGTTAGTACCATTCTTTGATTTGCGCGTGCATTTTTTGTAATAAAGAAATGGATGTCGTTTGTGATATTTCGCGGTTGAATGATACATTAAATAAGATACGTGGTTATCGAAGCTGATAGGGTTGTGATTCTTGTTCTTTTTTGCGATTGTTTTTTGCTTTGATGAATACGGAGTGATATGGATTGATTTTTAAGAAAGTAAATTTAGTTTGCTTTGGATTTGAAGGTATGTAGCAGGGTAACAAGCAGCAGAAGTTATGCGGCGAAGGATATCAATTTTGGGGTTGGGGCTCGTGCAGCTATGCTTCAAGGTGTCTCGGATGTTGCTGAAGCTGTTAAAGTGACAATGGGACCAAAGGTATTGGACCTGATTGTGACTGGTAATTTTGACTTTGCGGGTTTACTGGTACTTCATTTGCTAGGAATGTCGAAATTTGTAATGGTGGAAAGAACTCCCTGCAGTTTTTAAGATGCTTATACATTCTTTGATGGCTATTTGAACTTTAAAGGGGATTGTAACTAATTAATAGTGCTTGGTTCTTTCTTATCATGGTCAATGAAATTAGGGTCGCAATGTAATTATCGATAAAAGTTTTGGCAGCCCAAAAGTCACAAAGGATGGTGTTACTGTAGCCAGAAGTATCCAATTCAAGGACAAGGCTAAAAATGTTGGGGCAGATCTCGTAAAGCAAGTCGCAAGTGCCACGAACACTGCTGCTGGAGACGGTATCTTCTTTATTCAGTCTGAATTGCCTTTATTATTGTCATTATTATTATTTATTGTAATTACTAATATCATCTATGTTGAGGAGTTCAAGCAATATTCATATTGAGACTTGCAACACTAGAATATGTAGAGGAAGCTACAAGACATTAAGTAACAGAAAATGGGTATTGGATGTTAGTTAGCATTGTTTTGGCATTTGAGTTGCATTCAAGTAAATAAAGAAGTAACACTGCATTCAAGTAAATAAAGAAGTATCACTGCATTTTCTTCAATAGAAAATGTTGAATTGAACTTACGATCAAGACAGAGCTTTTGTAGTAACATTTTCACTACTCAGTTATGTGTGTAGACAAATTATTCAATGAGGCCGGTACAATGAGTATTTGGCTGCAACAAAATACTTGATGGGTGTGGATTAAAAAATTTGCGATGCCCCTAATAACCATTAAATACTAATTCGAGATACTTCTCTCTCATACATCCAACGATGAAAAATTGTCAGACACATTGTGGTGGCTCATTGAATGCTTTCTCCTATGCCTACACCTTATGAGCTCATTATTTTTAGAAATCGTACAGTGGGTGGAGAGGATAGTTTTTCATGTTTGCATGCCATTTTGATTTTGTGTTGGGTTGTGTTGTTTGTTGACTTGCCAAGATTTAGCAACGTAGATTCTAAGAGTTGCATAGCATGAAGTATTGGGAGCAGTGCTTTTGAACTTGGACAAACATGCTGTTTGTTCATGAATGAATTGGGTATCTTTTTGCAGGTACAACTTGTGCAACTGTTCTGACTCATGCCATTCTCACCGAAGGTTGCAAGTCAATAGCTGCAGGTGTAAATGTGATGGATTTACGCATTGGTATCAAGATAGCAGTTGATGCTGTTATCTCTGAGTTGAAAAGCAGAGCATTGATGATAAGCACCCCAGAAGAAATTACTCAGGTAACAGAGCTCCAGAGGGGAGCTGCTTTTTAAATTTTCAAGTTGGATTTCTTGGATTTGACGACAAGCTTGTATTTGGATCTTAATAGTTTGTAGTTATTGATTTCCAAATTGGAATAGTGGTTTTAACATCTTCTAGTACACAAATCTGTAGAGCTTTTGGATGTAGGACCTCCTTGTTCATGCTCTTTCTTGAGTTTTGAAGGACGAGTGTATTGATCCTAGAGTAGTTGTCATTTTCTCAATGTTTACATTTTGTGATATAATAAACGTAAATTTGTCATCTGAGAACAATTTTTTTCTATGGATATAAAACAGGCTTCGTTCAACTATGTTACCCTTTATTTGCTTATTTATTTGTTTATTATTATTTTTTGTATTATTTGTTAGTCGTCATTTTTATCCTAGATTTGACACTATCTTTTCTAATTTTTCTTACCTTTTTACTTTTTCTTTGGTGATTTGTTATTTACGAACAGGTTGCCACTATTTCTGCAAATGGTGAACGTGAGATTGGAGAATTGATAGCGAGGGCAATGGAGAAAGTTGGAAGGGAAGGAGTGATTACTGTTTCTGTGAGCATTCTTTCTTCATTTTCTTTTTATATAAATTGATAATTGAACATATAAACACTCTAGTAACTTCTGTCTGTATAGGATGGAAACACTCTGGAGGATGAATTGGAAGTGGTGGAAGGAATGAAGCTAGGCAGAGGCTTTATTTCTCCTTATTTTATTAACGATCAAAAGAGCCAAAAGTGTGTAAGTTTAGATTCCTTTTGCATTAGTTATAACCTTTTGATGTTTAATGCACTGATAATATGAATGCTGCTTGCTGATGCCTGAGTACGAAAAAATATCATGAAGTACTTTGTTGCATATTTCTGTGTGGATTATGTGATAGTAATGCAAAATGTGTAGTATGTAATTTTTCAAATTTTGTCTCCTGTATAACAATTTTAACATGGAATCTATAATGCATCAAAATGTGCAGGAACTAGAAAACCCTCTCATTCTCATACACGAAAAGAAGATTTCAGATATGAATTTACTCCTGCGAGTACTTGAACTTGCAGTAAAGGTATCAATCTTAATTTTATTTTTACAATTTTTTTTCATGTGCATTTGCAATGTAGGGTGAATAAAATGGCTGAACATTACAAACTAACGTGATATGTTCTTTCTCTGAGCAGAATAAAAGGGCACTTCTTGTTGTAGCTGAGGATGTTGAGAGTGATGCACTTGCCATGCTAATACTTAACAAGCATCATGCTGGTCTGAAGGTGATTGCTTGTTATACATTTTATTTATTCTTAAAGAAACGTGGCATTGTGGCTCATTTTAACTTTTTATTTATTTCTATTGCATGATTGTGCATTCGGTGGATGTTCAATGAAAGATCAAATTTATTTCCAAAAGAACTGGGAAATTATAGTAGACATAGACATTATTGCATTTTCAAGTAGCTGTAAATCTCTTTGATTAGCAGAGATTCATTCTTTTGTAATTGTGAATATTTCGTTTGGTCATCAAAATTTGTTATAAAATATTTCTTATCTTCTCTATTCTAAAGCTGGTATACATTCAGGATGCATGTGGCATGTTTTTTTTTTTAAATAATTTTTTTTAGAACTCAAGTAATTATAAAATCCAAGAAAATATCTTTTGGCAGGTTGGCATGCTTCTGTTTTCAGCTAAAAAAATTGACTTGGTTTCTTGAGTGAGTTTCAAAAAGTCTCGGTGAATGAATTAATGAAACATTATGTTTTAAATATAGATACTGAGTGCTTGTGAGTTCATGTATTATCTTCTTTTATATGCATGACTGACGTTACATTATAACGTCATTAGAACTTTTCAACTTTTGCGGTCCATTTACCACCTTTGTTATTTTTTCTGCTTTCAGGTATGTGCCATTAAAGCTCCTGGTTTTGGGGACAATAGAAGAGCAAATTTGGATGATCTTGCCATTCTGACGGGAGGAGAGGTGATACAAAGTACTCTAATGCAAGTTCATTGTGTCAACATTTTGTATGATAGTTTAGTTACGCTTAAACTGAACAACAGGTCATCACTGATGAACGTGGTTTAACTCTTGACAAAGTGCAAGTAGAGATGCTCGGTACTGCAAAAAAGGTTCACACTCAGTCCATTATAGCGCTTCTTTCTTTTTACTGTTATTTTTTTTGTTAATGCTTCATGCACAATGTTAACTTTTGCTTAGGTTACTGTCTCCCTCGACGATACAATCATTCTTCATGGAGGCGGTGATAAGAAACTAATTGAAGAAAGATGTGAGCAGGTTTGTTGGAGCTATCTAAGTTATTCCTGATGAGGTTCTTCTGAATCACCTTTTTAGAACTTTTCCTCTTGAGGCTGAAAAGGAGATTATAGCTTAATTGAAGTTGGAGTCTTCTTGGAGACCATGGGAATCTGTATTAAAGTGTATCATCTAATTTCATGAATTCCTATTAATACCGTTATCCTGATTGTCTTGCAGTTGAGGACAAGTATTGACCAGAGTACTGCAATGTTTGACAAGGAAAAAGCCCAGGAACGATTATCAAAACTCTCTGGTGGTGTAGCAGTCTTCAAGGTAGAGTGTTTGCCTTGATAATGTTCTGAAAGAATTTTTGTATGCCTCATTATAAACAATTCAGTTCTCTTGCAGGTAGGTGGGGTAAGCGAGATAGAAGTTGGGGAGAGGAAAGACAGAGTCACAGATGCCCTGAATGCCACAAGAGCAGCTGTGGAGGAAGGAATTGTGCCAGGTAAGCTTTTCTTAAACTGGACAAAGTTTTTTATTGTTGAAAGCACATCTCCGTGCTGTTGGTGAATAATTGCTGTGATTAGGTGGTGGAGTTGCCCTTTTGCATGCTACGAAGGCTCTGGATGAACTTCAAGCTCAAAATGAAGACCAGAAAAGAGGAATAGAAATAGTGCAACATGCTCTTAGGGTTTGTTCGTTTCTTTGAGTTTTCAGCTACTCTTTGGGGCTCATCTGACCGATTGTTTTCCTAAATCAAAGCTTTGGTTTTCTACAGGCACCTACATTTACCATAGTCTCAAATGCTGGATATGATGGTGCTTTGGTTCTTGGGAAATTATTAGAACAGGATGATCGTAATTTGGGTTATGATGCTGCCAAAGGTGCGCTACTTTTAGCCATTGGAACATTTTTAAGTCCACATATCCTCAATTTTTAAGTCCACATATCCTCAAGACATAACAAGATGTCCTTTTTTCACTTAATGTAGAAGGACTAATTGACTTTTACTTGCATGAAATTTGGTTTTCAATCTGGAGTTTTTTCGTGTTTTCAGTTGAATTCCTGAGGATTTTTGTTTAATTAATGAGAATTGAATGCTTCTTTTCTATCCTGCATTTGACGTTAATGATTTTACAGCTACTTACGTGGGAAGTTCTTGTGCAAAACAGGTATATATGTTGACATGGTGAAGGCCGGAATTGTAGATCCTCTGAAAGTTGTGAGAACCGCTTTAGTGGATGCTTCCAGGTGAATATTTCATCCCATATCCCTTGTCAGAAGTTGCCAAACGTAGTTTATTTCATTCGGAAGTCCTTTTGAACCTTGCATTAGAAAACAATTTCTAAGCGCACTAATTAAATGATTGATTTTCTTGAATTTCCAGCATCTCATTGCTGTTGACAACAGCCGAGGCAGCTATAGTGGAACATCCAGATGATAAGGAAAAGCTTCCGAGTAGAATGCCGCCAATGGATGATATGGGCTACTAGGGAAAATTAATCTAAATCTGATTCCATTATATATCTCAATTTTCGCTGGTAATTAATTTAAAAAACAATATGATGTGATCAATTGATTAATTATACAGGGAAGTGAAGTAGTCAATGCTGAGGGGTCTGGATGAACCAATGTTCATCTACAGAATTCTATGTTTTGTGGATTCAAGTGAGTTTTTTTTTCCCACTTTCTTGTAAGACATCAAGCAGCAATGAGAATGAGATTAGATCAGTTTGCCATAATGCCCAATTTTGTCTGTTATCTACACAAAATTTGCTTTGAATATTCACTTTTTGAGCTTTTAGAGTATAACAAAAGTGGAGTTTGAAGATTTTGAATCTTCAACATCAAGGAAAACAGGAGCAGGTGTCTTAACCTTTGAACTGACTACCTTTAGAGGTAGTAAGCATTAATGAGAAGAATGAGATTAGATCGGCCGTAATGGCCATTTACTTTGTTTTATGTTCAAAAGGCTTTGGATATTCACCATTTTGAGCTTTACTTTGAGTACAACAAATGTTGAGTTCAACTTCAAAGAAAGGAGTTGGTGTTTAACCTTAGCAAGCCAATGGAAACCATAAGACAACATGAACAATTAATGAAGTGGTATATCAGTATCTAAATACATGAAATGAATGTTGGAGAAGGGTAATTTATTCAAATTTTACTCCATTCTCTTTTATAGATGACTTACACATTGTCTTCTTCAAAGGCATTAATGGACTAAATAATTAAAGAAAACTACTATAGTGGAAAAGGAGAAAGGGCTGGCTTGAAGCTAAGTATCACAAGTTGGGAAGGTAAATAAAGTGTCTACTACTGCACCTTTAAGTTCTTGATCTTGAGCCTGTTGTATTGGGTCAGAATCTTCTTTCAATATCACATTGTCCATCTTCAGCATAGGTTCTTCGCTGCACATTTCAAATTAATCAACAATTAGATTTTCTGTTTACTTGTTTATTTTTGTCATCAATTCATTTCTGCCTGAAAATTGACCATTAGTCAGATCTATTGTTAATCCATCTGGCTCTTTAATGTAAATAAAAGTCCATGCTAATAACAAATCATAGGATTGGATGTGGATTTGGAATGACTTTTGGACAGGTGAAAGTTCTTTTTTACCCTATTCTGAAAATTAAAATAGGCATTCACAGTTCTGAAAATACTAAAAGGGCTTTGGGAGAAGTGACTTTTGACATTACAGCAGATATTAAGAAGACAAGAAATATATTACTAAACTTTACCATTTGTTTCATAAGGGTTCCAAAATTATCCTTGTAAATCGTGAGAATGTTAGGTGAAAATTAGGACTCAAAATATTGCTACACCTATTCCAAATCTCAATTATCTAGTAATTTTGAAACATTTACGAAAGTTTAAAAGATAATATCTTTTAAAAGACTAGATATTTTTCAACAAAGGGCAAAGTTGATACTTTTTGCAGTTTAGCCAAAAAAAGAAAAAAGGCTTGTAGCTTGCCTCTCATAATTTGTCCTTGGGTTCCTTGGCCCATTGGGCTTGATCAAAGCAAAGGATTGGGCTGGGCCCATAAAGGAATTTAAGGCCCTTATTGGATTATCTTTTTGGGTCAAGCTTCAATGTAAGAGTTCGGTATATGTTATTTGTAAGAAAATATTAAAATAATAAAGTGGTTTGGCGCCAAATGTAACCAATCATAAAAATTTAAAATGCTTCGAGAATTAATACGATAAAATAATCCTTTCAAAAAAAAAAAAAAAACGATAGAATTATCATAATAATAATATAGATGAAGAAAACTTATTTCGCAATTGCAATTCAATTAAAAATATTAGCAACAATTTTTTTTTTCTTTTCATTTTCTTCTGTGTGATCAAATATTCTTTATCAAATCTATGAAGGACAGAATAAATTAAATATTGTAATTGAAAAAAAAAAAATTTATAATATTGGTGCCATGCAAGGGAAAAAAGGGAGGGATTTATAGTTTTATACTGACCTCTGATGAACCAGATCGTGATGATGATCGTGTTGAAATTTAAGAAGTTCTTGATGTTGATGATGATGATTATTAGAATCGATCTTGATATCATGAAAATCATGAACAGAGCCGGCTTGTTTCAATTGCAAGGAAGAACAGGAATCTTGAATTCCCCAAACCTCCACATCCTGATCTTCCAAACTCTCTCCATTCTCATTTTCCCCAACCACAAACCCTTCCCCTTCATATCCTTCCACAAATTGATGCTCAATTCCGCCGTATCCACTCATCGGATCGGCCTCCAGAATGGCCGCGGCAGCCGCAGCAGCCGCAGCAGCAGCGGCCTGCTGCTTACAAATCGCCAATTGATGAAGCACGATCTCAAGCTCCGCTTTGCTATATTCAATTTGGCGTTGAAGGTCCCGAATAATCCGATAACATCCACCAACAGGATCAATAGATCGAACATCGGATTGAAAAATAATGGTACGCATTGCTTCTTCCTTCTCAAAGGGATCGAGATTTTTGATAATTTTAGTAATATTGCTAACGCCGAAGAGTTTATGAGCGTTTAAGAATTGACGTTGGCGATCGTGAGGGAAATAAGGGGCGAGAATACAATCGGGAGCGCACTTACGGCGTTGGTACTTACAGGCGGCGCAGGCTTGGGTGGTGGTGGTGGAAGTGGTGGTTGTGACGGGGGAGGAGGTGGTGGATTTGGAGAAATGTTGGTGGTGGTGATTGATGGGGCTCATTTGAGGGTTAAGGGTTAAGAGATGTTGTTGAAGATGGAAGGTATTGAGAGAGCGGGTGCGGCTCCGGCGGGGATGGGGGGAAGCGGATTTTGTTCTTTGCTTTTGCTTATTTTTCGATATATTATTAATATTATTATTTTTTTTTGGGTGGGGTTGGGTGCGATTATTTTTTAGGGATTTCCTTTTCTCTGTGTTTTGTTTATGTTAATGTGTTTGTGTGTTGAGTTGTTTCTTGTTTTTCCTATTTTTTCTCTTTGCTTTTAGATAATGAATGGATATCAAATGCTTAACAATCTTTACTAATTTTAGTTACATGGGGAACGATAATTCTGCAAAATGGGAGATTTCTTTTAACTGATTTTTTCCCTTCTTCTTCTTCTTCTTCTTCTTCTTCTTTTTTTTTTTTAAAAAAATTTCTTTTTCTGTTAATATTCCAAATTTCCTTTTTCTCTAAAACGAGGTATTTTTGTAACTAGTGATAATAGTTTAAAAATGTTAGTGGGAATTATGAATTAATAATAGAAATAGACTAATATAAAGTAAATGAGTTTGAGAGCAATTCTACTATTTTTTTTTTTAAAGAACCATAAGACTTCATAGAAAGCTTTTTCCTTATTCACAATTAGGATTGAGGTAGAGTGATTTATTTGTTTGTTTTCTTTGCTTTTTCCACATTTCCTTGATGTAGTTTATTTTTAGTGGTTCAAAAATACTAGTGGTATTAACTTTTGTAAAATGAGATACACAAGAACAATAATACCGAGGAAATATAAAATATATAAATAAAATAAAATAAAACAACTAAACAACTAAAATTGCAATTATGAAATAGGAATTTCTCTAATTTTCATCTATAAGACACACAGATAACATGTAGTAAGACAAATACTGTGATGGGAGAATGATATCTTTTATGACATTAAACATAGATACCTAAATTACACCTATATTATAATATTTATAATATATATAATATATTTATCAAATCGCACACAATTGAGATTGAGGTAGAGTACAAGAGTTGTTTTTTCCGCAACCTAAGCCCAAGCCCAATAGCTTCCACACTTTTTTGAGTCAAGTAGGTTAAAGCCCATAGACTTCCCTTGGATTGGGTTTTTTTTTTTTTTTTTTTTAATATATAAATAAATTAAAAGAAGATAATAGGTAATTAAATCAAGACAAATATTTACCCTTAATTAAAAGGTTGATGTTCAAATCACTCACGTTAATTGAACTTTTTAAAAAAATAAAAAACTTCACAGACATATATAACCCCTCTTCTAAGGCAAGAATCTTAAAAAGGAAATAAAAATGCCCATTTTGTCCTAACATTTTTTTAAAAAAAAAAATTAAAAAAACTAGTTTTTAAATATTTATAAAAGATTGATGGTTGAAAGAATAAGGATAAATTTTTAATAGTTAAATTTTAAGGTTGTTGAGCTGAAATATTACGAAAAGTTTTTCACCCTTCATAAATAATGTCGAATAATTGTTTTTATAGGCAGTTCTGATGTCATTATTGTCTAATCGATATCGATGCCGATGTAAAACTTTTAATTTCGAAAATACAATTTGCTTTCATTTTCAAAATTTTCTAGATGGAGGAGTAAGATAACTATTTGATTTTCAAAATTAGAAAAAGAAGCAAATAATAAATTGTCTAAAAAGAAATGTAAAATTGATAGTTCAAACATATCCAACAAAAATACGAAAGTGAAAAATCTTATATTATTAATCTCGATATCAATCCTGACCGAGACGTCATCGAAAGACCTAGTAAATCGATTGGAGAAAAAAAAGAAAAAGGTTATTTGTGAAAAGTGTATATATATATTTCTAGGGCTATTTCTCCCAACTTTGAAGGATATTCTTTTATAATTAGAGAAATAAAAAATAAAAAATAAAAAAACCTTCCCTGCCCGTTGTAATCGGTCTTCCCCAGGTTCTCACCTCAGGCTCAGGTTTCTCACTCAAATCTTCTCCATTTCTCTCTTCTTATTATCATTCCCTTTCTGATCCCTGTTTTCTGTTTTTCTTTCCAATCCCAGATTTTCTTTCTTTGTTTCTACTTGCTCGCGTTCTGATCTTGATTTCAATCCATCTTCTTCGCTCCCGCGGATTAACGTAGCATTGGTAAATATGTTTCCCCATTTTTCAGATCTTAATTTGTTATCAACTGAGTGATTTCTCTTTCCAAATTTCAACTTAGCTGGTAGCTATAGCCCTTTTTAGCTGTTCTGTTTTGTCTGTCGCCGCATTCTTTATTCGGGTTTCTTGTCAAATTCTCATGATTGTCGTGCTGAATACGGATATATGGATTGCGGATTAGAAAAATGGGAATCAAAATCTTGGAAAGCATCTTCGAGACTGGAAACATTGAAGTGAGTTATTATTAATTTAGGGTGGAGTGATTTTGAAGGGGTTAAAATCATTTATGTTATGATATTTTAAACAGAATATTAAATTGATTTTGAATGATTACCCTTCGATCCTTCCATTTCTAGGTTTGAAAATGTGTGGAAATCTTAGTGAAAGAAATCTATATTAATTGGGGAGAAAATCTTCCTGGAAGAAAATATATATTAATCGGAGAAAAAATTACATTATAGAGGTTTGAAGACTCACCACAAATCTGAGACCTTGAACTGATGGGCTAGATTTAATCCTGTAGCTATATATTTAACACCCTGTGTTCATTTTATGCACTCTCCTTGTGGATTTCGTGGGAGAACACTTCTTCATTTCTGTTCCTTCTCTGCTTTTTGTTTGATTACAGACTTTTCGACCATGTGAAAACGCGGCCGTAAGTGCTAGTTGACATAATGTTTGATTAGGGTACTTTGTAGTTCTAACATTGGTCTTCCACCCTTTATTTTGTGGCTTCTATGTGGAAACGAATGATGGAATTATTTCTTGAATTCTTCTCCGTTCTCTCCCTGTTTTCCTTCTGCGAAATTTACACCTAATGGCTTAGATAAGATAAGGAATTTCAGGCTTTCAATTCTTAAGATGTTTGTTCCTAATTGAAAATTTGGGGTTCGTTTCTATAATATTTAGAGCAGATTTGCTTTTTTTCAAGTGTTAATTTCATAATCTCACCGTTTCCCTAGAGGGCTGGCTTCCAACTTGAGGGAATATACTGTGTGCAAAAGTCTTCTGAAGTCTATTTTTTGGGAGACCAGCTGCTGTAAGCTAAGTATTTGACAGAAACGGAACAGTTCTTCTATTTGGTACTTTCTTCTCCCTCCCCCTCCTCCTCTTTCTTTTGAGACTGGACTATGAAAGCTATATTTTTTCTTTCTGTGTTTTATTAGCAAATACTTATTGTTGATGTGGATCAGTGGATGGTTGTTGAGAATGAAGAAACTAATGACTTATTTAATCTTGTTAACTTGCATTTTAATCTATGAAAAGGGTCAATCAATAGTTAGATATATAGTGAAATTAACAGTTAAATTGTCAAGGACTCAACACAAGTGGAAGCATACTGATTTAGGCATTCTTGTTACGTACTGGATGTGTCTCACTATGGTATGACTTGTCAATATTTTAGGGCATGATTTAGAGAATAAACAACATTCTCATTGCACTATTAGAGAATGAAAGACTTTCTGGTGGTCTTATCATAATGACATGTTCAGGAGGGCAATTAGATCAGAATTGGAGCGCTTGAAAATGTGATTGCCAATGTGATTGCCAATGTTACTAGAATTGGTATTTGAACTCCTAAACTAGTATCACTTAGTTAGATGAGGGCTTCGCCAGGTATACTAGTATTGTCAATGGTTTAGTTTTGAGATGTTTGGAACTTTGGAGATACTTTCAACTGTCCGGGGATTCAAGCCCTAGGTGATTAAGGTTAAATTACTACTTTATTCATAGTATCGAATAGATTTCTAAATTTTCAATGGTGTTTCTAAATTACTACTTTATCTTGAATAGATTACTTGAACGGGATCTGTTTTATAGGTTACACAATTGTACCCTTGAGTTCTAATGGTGTTTCTAATAAATCCTAAAACTTTATGTAGTGTCTGTCACGTCTCTAAACTTTTAAATTTGTGTCCAATAGGTCTTTGGATTTTAAAAGGCATCTTATAAGTAAGACCCCATTTAGTAATAATTTGATTTTTGGTTTTCAAACAGTGTTTATTCTCTCACTATTTCTTTAAAATAATTTTCATTCTTCCTAAGTAAACATTTGAATTCTTAACCGTATTCCAAAAATGAACACAACTTTTTTTTCCTGAACAATTGTGGGAGTGGAAGGTCAGACCGTCGACCATTAAGATGTTAATTGGTGTCTTATGACTTATCCATTGAGCTATGCTTGGAATGGATTTTGAAAACACTTTGGAGAAGTATATAACAAAACAAAGAAACAAATAGGTGGAAATGATGTTCATAAGCTTGATTTTAAAAAACCATACCAAAAAACAAATGATACTTTCAAGTGTATTGCAAGCCATCAGACTTTCATTTAGTATCTAATAAATCTCAGTATTTACAACTATAAGTCAAATAGATCTCTTAAAGGACTTGTTAGACATAACATCGAGTATTTGGGTACCTAAAAGAGACTTTAAAATTCCAGAGCTAGTTAATCACAACCTCGTTCAAATCTGTAGTTTAACCAAAATTTAATAACTAAGGTACGTGTGATTACCATTTGGTTATTTAAAAATTGTACTTGTCTTCTCATAGTTCTATACAGATGTGTTCGTATTTTCTAAAGAAACACGTGATTCATAGCTAAATACAAAAAAACAAAAACAAGTTTCTAAAAACTTTTTTTCCCCAAAACTTGACTTGTTTGTTTTCTAAATTATGGAGCCTGTTAATCACAACCTTAGTTGTTCAAGGACCAAATTTGTAATTAAATCAATTTCAAATTAGGAAATTCAATTTCAGAAATTGAATTTTAATTTGATTTAATTAAGTTGAAAATTTGAATTAAATTAAATTTGAAATTGTAATTAGTAGAACTATTTAAGATTTCTCTTTGTTAGTTGGATTAATCTAAACACTTCATTCGTAGCTAACTATTTTTTGGATAAGTTTTCAACACTTGGCTAGGATTTTGAAAACACTAAAAAAAAAAAAAAAGATAACAAAATAAATAAACTTATTAGAATTAAAAAAAAAAACAAATGGTAGGCTCATTTTTTGCTCCTAGGAGTGGGCTTGGGATGGGAAGATCCTCAATGAAAGTTAGGACATGGGTCATGACTCATGAGCATACATGGGGCATCAATATTCAATACCGTAGTTATAAAAACTGTGGCAAAATATATAAAGATTTCTAGTTATTTGTTGAAACAGATTTTGTTTTATGTGTGCATGTGTATACTTCTGAATGAAAGTAAAGTTTTCTAATGAAAAAAATTGTTGAGACAGATTTGATATCGTTTGTTCTTGTTTGTTGTTGAACATTATATTAATTGGGGGAGGGGTGTGCAGTGGTTAGTCGGAGTAGGTTTTCCGACCAAACTGTCATCGAATCGACTATAGTCGATTTAGTAAATGTTCAAACCGATCTCGACTGTCGAAGAGTATAAATTGGCCGTCGGTTGGTTTTATTCTTTGATTTCTTTTTTAAAAAAAATTATCAATTTGGATTTTTCTCAAACCGACACCGACTGAGCCCTTCATCTTTTTCGACTGACATCTTCGGTTCGGTCGGTCGGTCTATCATGCTCACCCCTAATCGGTGAGAGATTTTCTACATAAGAATAATTATAATTGTTGCAGAATATTAATTGATTTACACACTTCTGTCAGACTCAGAAACACGCCATCTGAATTCCAAGAGTAGTACCATGTACTCTAGCAGTATTAGATACCCATTTTCTATCACTTCATAATGTTTAATTATCCCTAAGGATTTCAACTGTTCAAACTGCAGATAAACCCAAAACCAAAAAACATGGCAGTAAAACCAACTGTTGCGTTGCGAGCTGTACTTGTTGGAGGAATTGCAGCGTTTGCTAAAATTGCTGGTGCAATGAAAGCTGCTGGTGGTGCAAAGTTAGGTGCAGCCACAGCTGCCATGACAGCAGCAGCAACTGCAGCTTTGGCAGGATCAAAACAAGACCAGGAGGATTCTAATAAACACTCTCCGAAATGAACTGCACCTTCTCACTCTAACAAACAACAAATACCAATTATGTTTTTGGGACATTTTGTCTTTTTGTCTTTTTAATTTTTTACACCCTCTTTTGTAATTTTGGTAGGGAAAGATCTAATGTATAAACCCCCAATCCTGGAGGCTTCAGCCAAAGCCATGGTGCTGAAATAATATGAACTGGCCAGATTTATTTTATCTTACCGGATGGAATTTTTTGTCACATTGTCGTACGGTTCCATCGCACTATTATACATGGAATGTTTTTTAACGTCATTGTTTCTGCATTTCATTGACAATTTTAATAATGTCGTTAGGAAGGAGGGGGTACAAGGTTGAGACATGTGATTCATTTTTCTTTATCAGAAGGGAATGTCTGTTTTGTGTTTTATGGTGTTGTTTGGATGCTGAGAAAAGAAAAAGTTTAAAGAAAATGATGAGAAGGATTGTATTTCTTGGTTTGAAACTTTGAATTGGCAATCGGGTTTCCTTTTCTCCCAGATGAGGAATTTGAAGAATCAAAGAGAAAAGGCAAAATGATTAACATAAAGGCAAAGGTGGGGAAGAATGATTGAAGTCAACTAGTTTTTGGAGGATTGTGTTTGTGTACCATAAAGAAAACTAGAAACTAGAAAACAAAGAAAACAAAACAAACCCAATTCAGCTTTTATGCATTTATATATTTGTTGGGGAAATATTGAAATTAAAAAACCTGGGAGACAAAAAAGAAAAAGAGGAGCAGACAAAGCACCAAGACAAGTAAGGACAAGAACATTTGGGTTTGGGAACTGTGCAATTGTTGGGCCATCTCAGCCCAGCCCAGCCCATTATCCCACCATCTGTCCCTCTATTTCATCATCATCATTTCTTTTTTCTTTTTCTTTTTTTTCCCCCCCCTTCTATCAATTACTTTTTAAGGATGAGAGAGAAAGGGCATTGTTTTCAAGGTCAGAGAGAGAGAGAGAGAGATTGTTTTCAAGGTCAGAGAGAGATGGAGACAGACATGTGAATTCAGAGAGGCATGTGAATAGAAATAGTATATAATAAAAAAAGTCACTATAGACTACAGTGATATTTTCATAAATGCAAAATTCTATTAGTATAGAGGAGAAAAATGCCACCTTTTTCCCTTTCAAAATGTCAAATATTTTTTAAAATTATTGACCATGCAAATGTAAATACACATACTAAGAAGAAGGGCTTTTAATTCCTTTTTCATCTAAAATTCTTAGATGACTACCTTGAAATTTGCTTGGTATATATATATATATTACATACCTCAACGATGGGTTAGAGGATTGAGCCTCCAATTTCTTGAGATTTTTTAGAGTTAAAAAAATGTGAATGTAGAGGATTCAATCTTCCAAGAATATATGATTTTAACTGGTAAAAAAATATAAATATTATTTTTTTTAAAAAAAAAAGATTGGGTGAGAGAGAGATGTGATGATGTGGATGGTAATATAATAGAAGAAGAGGGTGCAAAATGGTGTAAATTGTACATTATTACTAATTTGCTAAAGACAGATTTTTTTTTTTTTTTTTTAAATTACAATGTCAAATTAAACCATAAGTAAATAGACTTATATTTCACATCTTTATTTACTTTATTATTAAGCAATCCTTATGAGGTTATTTTCTTCATTGTAAAACAATCTCTCTCTCTCTCTCATGGGCATATACATGGCATGTTAATATATCATGTTGATCAATAACATTAATTCAAAGAACATTAATTCAAATATAAGGAACCTCTATCTATCTTTCTTTTTCTTCTTTTTTTATTTTAATATATCAATGAAATATTAAAACTATTTTTGATTGAAAACGCTAAGAGAACCCACCATGATGTGAATATTACGAGAAATAGTGATCAAATAATTTTTGAACAACCTAGAGGGATCGAATCGAAGATCTAGAGGATACGAAGGTCTTCACACTTTACCCCGAGGCAACCGCATACATCTATATAGTGTTAAAATAATAGAACAAAATAAAAAAGTTTACAAATGAAACAATAAATAAATGTGATATAGAAAACATAAGTTAAATAAATGTAACGTAAGTACCCTTCATTGACATTTTATTTATCTTTTAATAGACTTCAATCATTTTTATGTTATATTGTTCAAGGTAGGTAAGTTATATATATATTTCACATTTTCCAAAATCTTTTGAAATGAAAATGAAAGCAAATATTTCACATGCTACAAATAAAACCAAAAATGTATTATTGATTATAATTAGAAATAGTTTAAAAAAAAACAAAATAGAAAATAAAAAATAATGACCCTACACATGAACGAGGACAAACAAGGAGAGACCATAACATTTTTCAATGATTGAAAATGTAAAACAAAAATCAATTAATTAAATAGTAATCAATAAATTTAATCCCACTTCATGAAGAAATTACTAAAGTATAATTATCATTTATTTACGCATTTTCCATGTGGGTGATTATATTTGGTATTCTTTGCATTCTTTCTCTCATTTAGTCGTTGAAATGTCTTCTTCTATATCTCTTTTATCTCAATGCCAATAAATTTGCTCATATTTCTTTTTTTCTTTCCATCAAAATCTCTTAAAGGTTACATTATATATAATCCTATGATAAGGGTTTTGTTTCTTAGGTTTAATTTGAGAAAGATGATATATAACTTGAATAAGAAGATGATCTATATATATATATATATATATATATACATTTTTATCCAAAGAAATTAGCAACATGTAGGTTTGAGTCAATATTCTTTACCATCTCGATAACACGAAAATGAACATACGAGATGAGAACGATATCAATAATAAAAAAAGATTGTACGTGAAATATTAAGGTCCCAATCGATAAATATATGGTTTTTTATTTTTCAAAGTTAAACTTATATATAAACCGTTACTACCCCTTATTGATTTCTTTTTTTGTTGTTGTATTATTTTTTTGAGTGTTTTAAAACATAAAAAACGAAGTTGTGATAATTTATTCTGTTTTGAAATTTGACTAAAAATTCAAATGTTTAATTAAGAAAACAAAAAACTTAAAAAGAGTTTAACCCAATTGATCTCGTTATAATTCAAATTTTTATTTGACAACCATTTTTTAATCTAATTTTCTAGTTTTAAGCGTTTGCCTATTTTCTTGATCGTAAACCTTTTGCTTCATATTCTACTTTTCAGAAAACAATTTTAAACTCTATTTAAAATTACAACCTTTTCAATTAAGAATTCAAAATTAATTTTCAAAACTCAAAAAATGAGAAAATTAGCAGGCTATAATTCTAAATTAAACAAAATATTCTGAAATTAACAACCCTATCGATCTAATTAAAATATATCCAATATTACCACCTTAAAAAAATGGTTCGTAACATATCTATACAATCAGCTTATAAGATGAAGATCATATATTAAAATATTATTCTCATATAAAAGAAAATTCATAATAATTAGCTTACAAAATGTTGAAGTACATTCCATAAAGTATTTTACGTAAAAAAAAAGAAAAAAAGAAAAAAAAAGACAACATGAGAAAATTAAAAATGTTCTTCATCTCTTATAATGAGATCAATTAATACATATTTTCCCCATTTCTTTGAGAAAAACTTACATAAGGCAAAAAAAAAAAAAAGGTAATTTACGAATCTAACCCTGCCATGGCTTCTGGATTTGAGTCTGAAGATTGGAGGAATTATTAGGAACAATGCAATTTCCAAAACCAGTAAGGCTTAGAATATCTCCATGAGAAAGAGGGCGAAGTCCCAAGAAATCTCTGGTTAAACCGTCGCTTCGACTGCCCGAACCGACAGCGGATGGGGCAGTAGTGGCGGGGACGGGGGCGGTGTGATGATGCATAGCGGAGAAAGCGGCGGCGGCGTTGGCGGTGTCGTTGAAGGAGGAATTATGTTGGAGGAAAGGATGAGAAGGAGAAGGGGAAGAGAGGGAATTGATCATATCATGAAGAAAAGTGGTTGATGCAGAAGCAGAAGCAGAAGCATTAGCATTAGCAGCTTTATTCCCATAATCAGTACAACTACTACTACTACAACTCACAGCCCCCCCTCCTCTACCCATCTCAACTTCACGTGACCATAATCCCATCTCTCCATAATTACCTGTTAATTACAATGCCAAACCAAACCCCACATTATATATTATTTTATTTATATAACTTCAAATTCATCCCAATTTGACAAACTTATCATATATAGCTCAATTTGAATAATTATGTGCTATATATCAACTTTCATGTCAAAAGTTTCACCAACAAAAAATAAATGAAAATACTAAAAATGTCAAATTTAACCTAACCTATCAATTTATGTTTTTGTGTGAAAGTTTTATAATATTGTCTCTCAATTAGTTAACAAACAAAACTTTTTTGTTTTTAGTTTTATTTGGTTCTCAACATGAAAAAGAAGTATAAAGTGAATTAAAAAAACATAAAAATTTTATAAGGTTAATTTAAAATATATATATATATATATATATATATATATATATATATATATATATACATAAAGAGAAAAGTGTTGATAATATGAATAACATTGTAAACTAAAATAACCTATATATCAATTTAAGCTTTTAGGTCTAGTTTCTTCAGTCCTATTATATTATTTCCTCTTATCAATATCGAGAATTTTATGATAATTTTTTCAAAACTATCGAAAGTAAAGAGAATATAAATAAGATAATAAATTTACCATAACTAATCAATTTAAGCTTGTGAGTCTAGTAATATTATAATATTGGAATAAATCTCCTAAAATAACATTCATTTTCTACCGAATTAATATTTTAATTAAATGAGTAAGTAGATAACTAAACATGCGTGTAATGAATATGAATAAAAGATTAAATTGACGAAAAAATTCATAAAATATGGAAAGAGTGAAAACAATAAAAAGAAAGAAATTAGAATGTGAACCTGTAGACACGTGAAGAAGCTTGTGGGGCCTTGGCATAGAGCCACTCGTGGTAGTGGTACTACTCATGGTCGCACCCATCTGAGCTGCCTTCTGCAGCAGTGCAGTGGCTGAGATATGAGGAGAACAAGATTGATATGCCGGAGGAGGAAGACCACTTGTGGGCCCGCACCCGTGTCCACTCGGGTTAGGGTTAGGGTTTAGGGTTTCATGATTATGCTCCTCGTGGCCACTCCCCATCAGGATTTCCGCTCGGAGATCTGATGGTTGTAGCCATGGTGGAATCTCCGCTCTCAAATTGTTGTTGTTGTTATTGTTGAAGTCTCGTTTCAGAGCGAAATTATTATTATTAAGGAATTCTTGTGAATTGTTATTGTTGTTACTGTTGTAAGAAGAGAGAAGAGGGTTTAATGCCATGGCTGATCTTGCACTTTCATCTGCTAATGCATCACAAAAGGCTCTATGTGTAATGAAACTATCTCTTCTGCATGAGAGAGACAAAAAAGAGTTGAGAAGAAAAAAACATACACACAAAAGCCAAAGATATATCTAATAGTACAAAGACAAATTTAGAAGAGCTGTAAACAAAAAACACTTCCAATTTTTATTTTCCTAAAAATACTTCTCTGGCATGTCCTTAACGTTCATATATTACACGTTAGTTTTTAATTTTTAAATTTGATTTCAATTTAGTCTCTAGATTCTAAAATGTTAAACTTTCCTTTTAGAGAATGATACGACAGGTAATGTGGGTCAGTGGTACATCAGAATATCTCAACTAGGTGACAGATTCTTTAGTACCCTCATCATATATATCTCAACCCCAATTTTATTAGAATAACAAAAAAGCACATAGAAAAAAAAAATTAAAATGTTACAATTTGATCATTCGAGCTTATAATTTGAGATTAAAAATGTGTAAATATTAAAACGTAATGACCAAATTGAAATGAAATTCAAATTTTAAAATTAAAATAATAACATTTTGAAAATTCAAAGATTAAATGCATGACATAACATCCAAATAAAAATAGGCCCAAAAATGTTTTCTCCTCATTTTGATAAAGGTTGAAAAAGAAAAAGGAAAAAATAAAAAAGCTCTATATTTAATTAAGGGAATGCAAATTAATAATTAACTTCTGAAAAAGACAAGACAAAATTACAGATTCCGAAATTAAAATGCAGATTTCAGAAAACCAAGATATTCACGATCATAAATGCAAATTAATTCAGAACAATTATACCATAATAATGGAGGAAGAATTGATTAATTAATTAAATTAAGAAAAAAGAACATTATAAATGAAAAATAAAATTTAAAAAAAAAAAAAAAAAAAAACCTTGAAAAAAGAGTTCCACAGTCACATCTGTACTCCTTTGTGCCACAGATCTTGGAGTGAGCTTTCCAATCAGATTGAACTGCATATTTCTTAGAGCACTTATCGCATTTCCACTTCTTTTCACCGTGCTTTCTGCAGAAGTGCTTCTTTATTCCTGTTAAGTCACCAAGTGCTCTTGATGGATCATGGTGTACACAACTCACTTCTGGACATACATATACCTTCTTCTTTATTATCTCTTTGTTTGTTCTTTGCTTTAATTTCCATGGTAAATTATGCCCTCTTCTGTGCAGTTGAAGATTCTGATCTCTTTGAAACCCTTTGTTGCATATCTCACACACGAATCTATTCGTCGCCATCAACGTCTTCGGCGATAACGCTATCACTTCCGCATCTGGGTCTAACAGAAACAAATTACAATAATTCAATCCAAATTCCACCCCCTCAATTTCAATTCAATCCGTAAATAGAAAAAAAAAAAAAAAAAAAAAAGTAATTCATCGACTTAATATAATGAAGGAGTAGTACAATACTGTAACACATAACCTAGATGTACTGTAATTCATGGACCTAATTATGATGAAGGAGGAGTACTGTAATTGTTGATCGGGTTAGTGAAGGTTGATGAAGGAGTGGTATCAGAGCTTACCGGGATTTCCAGGAAGGTTGCGCTTCTTCTTAGGAGGAGGAGGAGGTGGTGGTTGGCTTTGAGGAGCAAAATATTGATTGGGGAATTCAGTTTTATTGGCAGAAGAAACACTAGCAGTAGCTTCACCAGATGCAGAAGTCAAATTCGACAAATTTTCATCCATCACTACAATTTGTTGTTGTTGTTGTTCAGACAAAAAATTACCTTTCATCATCATCTTAATTTCATAAAATTCAGAAACAAAAAAGAAAAGAAAAGAAAGAAACCCCTCTTATATTGGTTTCATGAGACAACAAAAAACAGATCTAACAAAGACGACGACGACGAAGAATAAGAAACAATTGTTGTATTTTGAGTAATTAACAAAAGTTTCCAAGATCTAATTCAAGACAAAATAAGAAAAAAAAGAAGAATTTTTTTTTTTTTTTTGAAGATTATAACATATATATGTTCTTTACTGCATTCAATCTTTGATTTGGCTCCAACCAAAGAGACAACTTTTAGTTTTTTTGAAAGCTCAAAAGAAACAAGCAGCCTGCTGTTTAAGAGAGAGAGAGAGAGAGAATTCAAAGACTCAACTTTTTTTAAAAATTTTTTTTGATATGATTAAACATATACAAAAGAAAATTTAAAATCTTGCTAGGAAGCAAAAAAAAAAAAAAGAATCCAAAAATACAAAACCCAGTTCTTGAAATTCTAGAGAGAGAAAAAGAAGGAAGAGAGAGAGATATGGATGAGAATTGAAGAAGCTCTCTGTGGAATGTAATCACAAAAACACAGCTCCAAAAGATAAACTCTTTAAAAAAATAAAAAATAAATAAAAAGCCATCAGGAACCCTACGGCTAATTCTGACGTTGCACTTTCTGTCTTTTCCTTTTGGTATTCATTTTTTTTATTATTATTATTTGTGAAATTTATTATTTGTGTTATTTTTTTCTCGTGTTTCATACGTGACTATAGTTCAATTGGTTAAAGTATATTCTTTATTTAAAAATGTTAAATATTTGAATTCATACTCTCACATGTTATTATTATATCCGAAAAGATAAAAAAAAATGAAAACGTATATTATATATGAAAAATTGTCAATTAATTAGAAGATAATTATTGTAATGCAATATGATCTTTGAAAAATGAAAAATTTTCACTGATAAAAGAAATGTCCAACTTTACAGAAATGGTAAAAAAATATATTGATAGACTTCTAGACTTGTATCAGTTTCTATTATATATAGTATTAATGATAGACTTCTATCAATTTCTATCATCGATAAACACTGTTAAACTTTTATCAGCCTCTATTAACCTTTATAAGAGTCTCTATTTTGTGTAAATAGTTTCCCTTATTTATATATTTTTGAAAATCCTCCTAAAAGAATTGTAATGCCTATGAACACGTTACCTCAAAGATTAAGGGAATTATACTGGTTGGAATGCATATTGAATCTATTGTTTTGACACTTCGAAGACCAAATACAGGTCTTGCTAATCCTACTGATGCTTTTGTAATTTTTATTATATAATATTTTCTCTAATAAAAAAATTGTTCTCTTCTTTTACCCGTGGACTTTGCTAACAAACTGTTAGTAAGTCACCTAAATCTTTGTGTTGATTTCTAATTTCTACTTTTTTTTTCTCTCTCTTTCTAAAATCTACTCATTTCGTCAAATTTTTTACTTTCACATTTGTGTTTCTTTTTCTTTTTAACTTTTTTAACTTTTCTACTTTTACATTGTTGTACCAAAAGCGAAACAAACATAGTCAAAATGAGCATACTTCAACTGATCACATTTAAACATCTCATTGGAGGAAATGAGTAGGTAATGCCTTAATCTTTGAGATGTGTTCATGTTGGCTAACTATCATATATATAGGTTTGATTCCTCCCACTACAACAAAACTATAATTCAATGATATTTAAAAACTATCACAACTAACGTTCGTGATAGAGATTTTTTTTTAATCATTGTATCGCACATCAACGTATCAATATCAATAACAATTTCGAAAAGATGTTACAATTACCCTTTTAACGACAATAATCAATTGTCAATAATAAACTATTACTGACAATTATAAACTGTAACCGTAAAATTCCACAAATTGTAAAAAGTAGTAATAATAATAATAAGTATAATACATATCAAAATTCAATAATCAAATTGAACAAATAGAAAGTTTGTTAATTTTAGTGAATAGTAAAAAGAGGATTTTCAAAAATAGAAAAATAAATGAAATTAGTTACACAAAATAGCAAAATTTTAATATTCTTTTATAGATGCTGATAGAAGGCTATCATGATAGATAGATAGATAGAAACATATGAAAGTATATCATTGGTAGACGTTGATAGAAGTCGATCAATATCTACCAGTATTTTTTGCTATTTCTATAAATAATTTGACATTCTTCCTATTCACTAGTTAAAATTATTAGGGTTTTTATTTTCTTTCCTAAAATTTCTCTTTTTCCTCTATTTGAATATGATAAAAAGGTGGACAAATTTTCCTGGTTACCCTTAATGTTTAATCACTATCACCTTTCCTTTCTCTCTTCCCCTAAAGTAAACAGAAAAGAAGAAAAAAAGCAAAGGAAAACCCATACATTTGAAGAAGACAGTATCAATATAGTTTGAATATTATGCATTTATTATTTTCATACCCTCTAAAGAATCAAACTCATCATCATTATTATGTTTGCATGCAATTGAGCCCAAATATCATTGATTCATTGATTCATTATTATTGTTACTTTTCTTTTCCTTCTTCTCATTATTTTTCTAACTTACTATCATCTTTCTTTTTCCATAATTTTTTTGTCACATCTTATTTTGTTTGCTATACAGCAAGGCAATTTAGTGCAATCCATTATCAAATAAAGTGTCATATTGTAATGCAAATCATTCACAATTTTATTTTTTCATTTTTTTTTAGTTAATTAAGGATAATAATGAATCTTTTAATGATTATCAAATATATATATATAGGTGGCTACAATTGGAAGTCGTGTAATATAAAGCTACTTTGCTAGCTTCGAAGTGTCCCAAGTTCAATTTTTCTTTACAAAAGTATGTGTTATTTCTGCCTATTATTCTTTTTCTTGTAGTTAGTTAAAGTTCTATTTGATATGTTTCTTTTAATCATTAATCCAAACGATCATCTATAAGATAAGAAGAATCTGAACATTGATGTGTTACTCACCACAAACACTTTTGATATCTACATCAGTAAGAGACTTTAAATTGTAGCAAGAACCTTTAGGAATACAAAAATAAACTTACTTCTTTTGAAGTTATAATAATGTATTTATAGAAAATTTCTGACCTAGGACATCCAAGTCATGTTAGGCTTATCCTCGAAACAAATGGAATGGAACAGGTATTTTATATGCCTCATTCATCAAATGGGGAGACTCAACCAAGGTTGAGGTCGAGCAGGTCATTTAAGCTTTTCTCCTCTTTTTCATACCTTAAAGTGTTGGGAACACTTTGACAATAGCCCGTTCCTTGAAAGGAGAATCTTGACCTCCTTCTTGGTCGAGGTCGAGCACAACCTCTCTTTTTCTCCAGACCCATTTAGGTCCTCGAGATTGTTTTGTTGACTTGAATATCATCATCTCATTGATCTGATAATCTACAGACTCAAGTAAAGTTGATAATACACTTTAGTCTAAACCTATCCCTAACAATTATAATCTCCATTTTAATGGCACCCTAGATGAAAATTTGATAAATCTAAAATTTACCCAACGAGAGCTTGATGTGAATTGTAAAAGTGGGCTCTTTTGGGTTAGGGTGACTTTATTCAAGTACAAGGAGTTGATTAGAAAGGAAAAAATATGATTAAATATTAAAACCCTAATTTATTAGATTAATGTGACATCACTAGGTATTATTAGAGCTTAATTAATCAAAGATTATGACTTGAGTTTTACGATCTCCAAGGCAGAAAAAAAGATGCAATTAGTTGACTCTTATGTCAAAAAGTTTGGCCAATTTTGTGACCCCTTAACAGAAGGCCAGCCGAAATTGACCCCATTCTACAGCACCTATATATAAATTCCAATTTCATTTTAACTTATTATAAGCTTTCAACAATAATTATATTCACATATAATTTTAGACCTCCTAATTTTATTCTTTCTTAAAATAACTTTATGATCCGTCAATTATTCTAAATATTAATATCAAACAAAAAGATACCTTTTCATTCCTCAATTTTTGGTATAGTATCTATTTGGTTTCTAGGTTTTAAAACGTTACACTTTAGTCTTTAAGCTTTAAAGTATTACAAATTTTTTCGTCGAAATTTGAATTTTGTTTTAATTTGGTCACTAGATTTTAAGATTTACATTTTTAATTTTGATTTTTCAATAAATACTCACTTTCGGTCGAGTTAAATGTCCATTAATTTTTTTAAAAGAATTAAATATTTATAATTAATTCAATTTTACTATTTTCTATCCCTAATAAATTTAAATTTAAAGTTTTAGTTCAAAAATTAATTAATAAATAATTGACGGCAATTGCTAAAAGAGGGTGTTTAGTGAAAAATCGAAATTAAAAGTATAAATCTTAAAACTTAGGGACCAACTTGAAAGAAAACAAAAATTTCAAGGATAAAATTGTAACACCTTAAAATTGAAGGACTAAATTGAAATCAAACTCAAAATTAAGAGATCATAAGTGTAACATTTTAAAATCTAACAATCAAACAATACTTTAAACCTCAAAAATTAATTAAGATTTCAAAATATTTTGTTAGAAGACCATGTTTGACTCAAAACTCTTTTGTCTAGTGAAGATATAAATAAATAATTCATAAACATATTTTGTTATGAATCTAAAACTTGCATGTTATAGAAACATGCAGTGATTCCCAAACCAAGGTATAACAATTAATTAACATTATTATTATTATTATTATTTATGAAACACATAAATTTATTTAATATAAAAAACATTTGTCTCTGTTGTGTTTTATTCTTGAATTAAAATTTATTAATGGGCATTTGAGAAACCTAAAAAGCTGAACAATGCATGAAATTATAATACTTAAAAATGAATTTAAAGGAATAATGTGAGGGTGTACCCTAAGAAGTACAACATTTATAGGATTCTTGGTTTGGCTCTTATTTTTAGGTCCCGTGAACTACTTGCGATTGTGGCCTTGCAACCATATAGTAATTTTTTTTCTTTAGATAAATTAAAAGGCATATGTGAATTTTGGAAATGAGATAATATATATATAAAACTATATCTCATCACATAAGTTGGATTAGGCTGAATTGAGTCGACGGACTTTTTAGATCCAACCCAATTGTTCGGGTTGTAATTTCTTCAACCCAAATAACCATCATTAAAAAATGAACCCAACCCAATCCAACCATGAAACATTTGGGTTGGGTTGATTCGGGTTACTCGGGTCATTTATTTAATTTTTTTTTTATAAAAAGGAAGTAAAATATTAACATTTTAACTATTTTCATATATGAATCAAGATTAACAACTCGAGTTCAATTTATATAATGTATAATCTTTTTTCAAAGTGTAAAAAAAATATATATATATTTTTAAGAGTTGTTGAAGAATAAATTATCCAAAAAACTTATAAAATTAAAGAAAACTAAAATAAATATAGTATATCTAATTGTACATAAACAATATATATATATATATATATATATATATACATTTTAAAGTTAATAATAAGTTCGGGTTGGTTTAGGTTATTTTAGGTGACCCATGAACTAACCTTACTCATAAAATTTTCATTTATTTGAACCCAATCCAACCCAAAAGAGTTCATAACCCAACCCAAATCGAAAGGGTTGATTTAGGTTGATTGATTTTTTTGGATCATCAATTTTTTGAACACCCTACTTGACTTTCAAAGTACCTATAACTTTTAGATAATTATTATTTTAGTCTTAGAAATGTATTTTAAAAAATAATAGTTAATTTTGATGATTGATTATGTTCTTTTGTTATCTAGTATTCATCTACCCAATAAAAATCTCTTTCAAACAACCTATTGACTCTAGCCTATCGTATTTTATTACAAGCATTTCATATGTATGATTCTTACTGTTTTGAACGTTGAATTGAGGATTGTGAATTAATGATGTATGTATTGTTCTTGTTGTTTTGAATATGTATTGAGAAATTTGAGTTAAAGAATGTGTTTATATAAATATATATGAGTGGAGAAAAAAGTTTAAATTTAGATATTTTAATTATAATCTAAAATTTGTATCATTTGTTTATCTATTGGATCAATATTACATCCATGACTTCGTAGCCGAACATGATTGAAATGTTTTTATGTCAATGTTTTGTTTCTTAAACTTAAGTGTTTTTTTTAAAATAAAGATTCATATTTTTGTTATTTTTAGTTCATATATGTCTATTTTATTTTAGAACAATATAAGTTGTAAGAATATCTATAACTATTTAAATGAAGTTTGGTTGTTTTTTATTTTCAAACATTTTGCTTCATACAAACTATCAACATATTTAGCTACAATTGAAGCTAAGAGAAATATACTATTTTAAAAAGATATATAGTTTTAAAAATAAAGTCAATGTTGATGCTACATAGACATAAGCAAACATCATCCATCCCGACGCTATATCTAAAGTGTTGGCAAAAGTTCAATATCTGTAAAAACATCATATCCCGACGCATACAAAAGTAAGTATCGAGAAAGCATCTTGCCGATACATATGCATGGCGTCGGTGTAGATGGTCTATGCCGACACCATGCATTCGGCGTCAACAAACCCATGAACTTAAAAGGCGTCGACATAGACAGTCTATGTCGATGCCAACGAAAAAACTATCGAGATAAGATATCCCGACGGACATATCCCAATAGTTTTTTCCGACATTTGAAAAGCATCGACATTACTTTTTGCCGATGCTTTTTAAGGCTATCTTGACGATTTGTGGCGTCGGCAAAAGGTCATTTTTTTTGTAATGTGTTAAATAATCTATATTGAAATTATAAGAAAAGCTAGAATAGTTATCTTCTTCGTTATTGTTCAACAACTAAAATAGATTAATTAAAATTAGGAATGATTCTAGAAAAAATTGGTTTAAAAAAAATGTTGGGTGTAATGAAATAATTGGATGTGTAAAAATTGAAAGGCACGTAACACAATTTGCAATATCATTTTTGTAAATTAACGTCGTCAATTCTATCTAATGTAAATGATTTTGTAAATGACACTAACAAAATCTTCATCATAGTTTAAAATATGTGTTTGGACATAACTTGTCATGCCAAAATTTTCCATCATTCATAAAATAATAATTATAACAATAATAAGACTCTTACAAGGTTTCTTTTAAACAATCTCAAATTTCTACTTAGTTTAGATGTTAATCTTGTGAAGCATCCTGTAAATGATTTAAACATTTTAAATCTTCTATAGAGTTGAAATATGACTTCCACTCTTTAGACTTAAATCATAACCTCAATTTTTTATCAATTTTTTTTTTCAGAAAGAACAAGGTATTTTGAAACAATTTCAAACTTCCAAAAATTGAGACTTTTTAAGATCTACTAGTAAAATCGAAACATAATTAAAAAGTTTATGAGAGTCTTTATAGTATATTTGAATTAACCAAAAGTTTTTGAAACTTCTACTTCCAACTAGGAAAAAGATTAAATATTAATCTATGGATAATTGTTTTAGGGTCCGTTTGGATTGATTTGGAAAAAAATATTTTTCAAAAAACTCAACACTTTTGATAAAAAGGAGGTGATTGGAATACATTTAATTATGTCATTTTTGAAGAAAGTGGAGTGTTTGACAATCAGTCAAAATAGTTATTCAAGTGTATTTTAATTGGTTTTTGTCAAAAGTATTTAAATAAAAATGATTTTTTTGAAAAACAGTCAATCTAAATGGACTCTTATTAAAGTGCGCTTAAAAGCTATTTTAAACGGTTTCCTAATACTCAAATTTCTTCCAAGATAACTTGTTTTTTTAAGTTAATTACTTGAAAATGTATCTCAAACACACTCTTAACATAGCAAAATGTCTTTTATCTATCAATAATAAACTACGATAGACTTCTATTACAACTTTTATTATCCATTCATTGACCGAGTGATAGAAGTAGTGATAGAATTCTATCGCGGTCTATCACATATAAATAATGACATTTTGTTATGTTTATAAATAGGTTGACTCTTTTTTTTTTTTTTTTAACCCGCCTTTAATTTATTAAAATTAAATAAAAAATGGAATGATTTGATTGGAGGTTATTGAAGAAAAGTTTTACCTCGGGTGAGAATAAAACAGCTCGCCCTGATTTGGATGGGAAGTGACTAGAAGAGAGAGAGAGGCTAATGATAAAAATCTGAATCACAGGCACTGAGGCTTCACGAGAAGGCATAAGAGAAGTTTAGGGTCCCACACTGAATGATTGTTCAATATAAATCTAAAGATTCCCAACAAAAATATAAACATTTTTAATTAAATTAAATTACGAGTTTACTTCCAACTTTTGAATTTACAATCTACTTCTACTTTTTTTCCCCTAAGAACTTTCAATTTTGCATTATATAAATTCATCATTTTTTTAAAAAAAATTATCTATCTAAGTTTAATTATAACCTTTCAATTTCGTGTTAAATAGATTCTAAATTTTTAATTTTATATCTATTATACTGGCGACATATTCAATATTATTTAAGATTCTCATATATAATATATGAAAAATTAAAAGTTTAGGATTATTTTATATCTAATATATCAATTGATTTTATAATTTAAAAGTATTGTCTGTTGGACAAAAAAATTGAAAACATAATGATCTATTAGATATTTTTAGTGTTTAGAAACATATTAGACACATTTTAAAGTTATGAGACAACTAAACAAGTGAAAATTGAGAAACCAATTAGATATTATTTACTTATTTAAGGGTTTTGTTTATATACGTATCACTAAAGTTATATTCGGTAATCATTTTGTTTTTTATTTTTGTTTTTGAAAATTAAGTTCATGGATACTACTTCCATCCCAAATTTCTTCATTTGTTATTTATCTTACAATTGTGGTTTAAAAAACCAAGCCAAATTTTGAGAACTAAAAAAATTAGTTTTGAAGAAGTTGTTTTTGTTTTTGAAATTTAGCTAAGAATTCAATTATTATATTTAAGAAATATGTAAATCATTATAAGAAATGTGCATAAATAAAAAAAATAAAAACACAAAATAGTTATAAAACGGATCTAAATTATAGGATTGCATGATTGACTGTTTAGTAAAGATAGTAATGTAATGTGAACCTGAAGAGGAGATGGGAATTAAAACGTGAGACATGGGTTGAGAAATTTTTGCAGAAAAGTAAGAAGGGGCATTTTCATAAATAACATTTCATTCATACCATTAGAAATAAATATCTTTTTTTTTTTCTTTTTTTTTTTTGAGAGCAACATTAGAAATAGATGTGAGATAATTTGAGATCTATAGTGTATTTTTTAGGCATATGTCACTCATATTTCATCAAATTTGTGTTTCATGAAAAAAAAAAAAAAAAAAAAGAGTCAAGAATTTGGAATAATTTATAAATCAATTAAAACATGGTTTGCGTATAAGTTAGTCTCATTAGTTTAAAACTGATTTTTTAAAAAAATAAAAATTAAATACTGCTTTACTCCTTATACTTTTTTGTTTTAGTTTATTGTAATAGTTATATTCTTAAATTGTTCATTAGTTTTGGTTTATTTTGATCCCTATATTTTAGAATTGTTCATTTTTGCATTGTTAACTTTAGTTCATTTTGATCCTTATATTTTTAAAAAGTTGTAATTTTGGTCATTTTATTTTCGTTTTTAAAGGATAAAAAGGGCCATTTTTAAAAAAAATTTAAGAACCAATATGAACCAAAATTGAAAATACAAGGACCAAAATGAATATTTTTAAAGTATAAAGACTAAAACGAACTAAAGTTGAAAGTAGAGAGACCAAAATGAACAAAAACCAAAAGTACAAAGATCAAAGTAGTATTTAAACCATTTATTTTAGTTAAGATGCATTCATATTAACTTTTTTTTAGTATATTTATATTAACTTTAATAAAGGATCGAACCTATCTAAAATAATATATTTACCATACAACGAAAGTAGTAACTTATTAAAAAGTTTATAAATTAAAAGCCTAAAAGTGTATTAATTTTTTTAAAAATTATGATGACTAAGAATAGAGGTGGACCGAAAATCAAAGTCAAAATCGGATTGATGGACCAAAATTGAAGTCAATTAATTAGAGAAGATGAGAGATTTGATCGGCATCGGTTATAGAAAATGCAAACTGTAAAATTTGAATAACTAAACCGACCAAAATTGACCGATCGATGTTTCGCACACCTCGACGATCGTGATCAATTTGAATATTTACCAAATTGATCATAATTGATTTGGTGATGGTTTGATTGGAAACTGACTACGAACAATTCTTGCATACTCCTAGCTAAGGGAATGAAAAATAGAACAACCACGTAAATCATTTTAGAACCTAAAATTGTAATTTACTTGAAAGCTTCTTCTTCTTCTTCTTCTTGTTTTTTTTTTCTTTTAGAAATATTTATTTAAACGAGAGAGAAAGAAATAGAAAAAATGAGAGGGTGGGGACATGGCTAATCAAGCGGTGGAAAATGTATGGGGTAATGACAAACGAAGAGAGTCAACGGCTAATGATGACTTTCAGGAGCACGCTGCTTTTTTTGTTATTCTATTCTTATTTTTACTATTCATCTCAAAAATTAAAAAAATTAAAAAAAAAAAAGTAAAAACAAGAACAAGAACAAGAACAAGAACAAAAACCCATCATTTTTATTTTTTTATAATTTGTCAGGAAAAAAAATATTTGTTCTTAATTTTCACGGTGTTCTACATGCATGCTCGTGAGAGTGACCTGTCAGGGAAGCCGTACTTGACCCGACAACTCCACGTGTCATTCTATTAGTGGTCTGTGAGGAGCAGACTCCTTCACGGTGCCTGACTCGAGAGGGAAAGGGGGCGGCATAATTCCTTTTGACACTTGCTTGCCTGGGCCCCTCTTTTTACCCAATCCTCTTATCGTACGGCTATTTCTTTTTTTCTTTTTTTTTTTTTCTTTTCTAATTTTCATTACATAATTATATGGCCTAAATTATTTCGTGATAAAATCATTTTGGATCTACATTTGACCCCATAAATCATCAAAATTATCATGATTTTGAAATTTCACAGAAGAATATCAAATACTTTGAATTTGAATTTAAATTTTAATTCTCACCGTTTTAAGATTCTCGTTTTTTTTCTCTCACTATTATATCAAGCAATTTTAATTTTTTTAAATAACAAATTTAGTATATTAACACATTTAGATGCCTATTCCATACTTTATTGAACTTAGATAAATGGTTTTAACAAGTCTTTTAAATTTTATTCTTCTATCTAACAAGTTCATAAAAAATTTAAGGGTTTGTTTGTTAGAGAATCCAGATTACAAAATATTAATTATATAATTTTTTATAACTATTTTTTGGATTGAGTGATCTAAATAGTGCAAATTCTGAAAACAACATTTGTATGTTTTCTCATATAGAGATATATTAAATAAAGATATTATGAATGTAATATAAAATGTATTATAAATTATATAATATTACAAAACAAAAATTATATAAATTTTTGTAAATATAAATCATATTCATAAATAAATTAATTATAGTTCATTGTCAATCAAATATTAGTGAGTAATAATAATTATCTTGATATATGATACCAAAAACTAGTCTTTGAGTTTTTTAATTGATACAGAATTTTAATATGAACTTTAGAAATTTGAATATGTGTTGGAGTCATAAGATTGAAAGTTCGGTGCTTTACTTGATATCGAATAAAAAGGTTATTAAAATTTTAACTATTTAAAAGTTTAATGACTTAACCTTCAACAACTTTTAAATAGTTAGATCTTTTATTGAAGGTTATGTTCTTAATTTGAAAAAGAAGATCATCTCTCTAAATTTTGAATTGTGTTGAATTTTACATAGTCCGTGACATTAAAAATGGCTAAATTTTAAATATTATAACTTTTTTAATTTAGAGAAATTAAATATTATAAAGTTGTTGAGAGTATGAGCATAAAATTAAATTTGTATACTTATTTTTCAAAAATAGTAAATAGACTAAAAATATTTTTAGGAAGAAAAAATGCAAATTTTGTCAAATCAATATCCCATCATGATTAACCCCTTCTTCCTTCCAAAATTATAGGCAGACATGTGGGTCTTATTTTGTGTTATATATATATATATATAATTCAAAAAAATAAATTATTTTCAACCTAAATTACAAAGCTAATGATAAAAGTGTACTTACTTAAATCTAATTTCAAAGGTGGAATTCATACAAAACTCTTTGAAGTAATTTCAAATCTATGAAAGAATCATTTTTTTTTTCGTTTGAGTTCCTTAAAAGAATAATCAACAAACCCAATAGTCTTAGATCAAGTAGTGTCATAGTTGGTGCTGCTGTGCATGCAGCTATTTTTACTTTAACGCCTTCTTTTTTCTTCTTATCAACCCATCAAACTTTAATTTTTTTTCAATATTCTCAACACTTATTAAAGCAACAATCTTCATGTAGTAAATAATGAAATTTGAGTTTTTTTCCTCATAAAAATTGATGAAAGTTACAATGTATCCTATTTATTTACTTGAATATACATTATATTTATCATCATAGAACTACTACTTCTTACCATGTAAGAAATTTTAATAATGATTATTTCTACTTCAATACCTGGTTTTAAGAAATAAATACAGAAATGCCAAATAAAAATTGGAGAAATTATTTTAAATGATAAAATTATTAAAAATATTTACAAATAATAGCAAAATATAAGAGTCTATCGCTATCTATCGCGGTTTATCGTAGATAGACAATAGAAATTTTGCTATATTTATAAATATTTTGATTCATTTTCCTATATTTGAAACTCCTAAAAATAGATGAATTTAATGACAAAACTTCCAATTTTTACCATATAAGAAAGTTTAATAGTTATTTCTACTTTCAATACACGGTCTTAAGAAAAAAAAATGTAGAAGAATCGAATGGAGTATAACTCGATTGACACCTATTTATCGTAATTTTTTTTTTCTTTAAAAAAAAGGAAAATAAAAAAGAAAAGAAAAGCTTGATAATGATTTTGGAGCTATGTTTGGTTACCCATTTATGGTTGTCCAGTAAATAGTTACCGTATTCCAACTTTGGGCTTCGCTAATTTCGATCCAAACACAAATTGGTGTCTCATACCAATAGACTTCGGCCCATATCGCTCCTGTAATGGGCCTTTTACTACACAATTCTCTCCCAATTCTCTTTCACACACATATATTTTGTAACATTATATATTTAATATTAAGTTATTAACTACCTAATTTACTAGAAAAATCTGGATATTTAATTATGGTGAGATTAATTCGAAAAATAGTTAAAAAAATCTAAAGTAATAATAAAATAGTGACATTATGTTAACTAGATGAACAAAATTAGGAGGACAATTGTTGTTAAGGAATATCAGCAATTACCTGTATACATAACTTGACCCTGTTTTTTTATTACCAGTATTTTATATTGTCAAACGAAATATAGTTAACTTAGTGGAGGATATATTCCACAAATTGTTGGAACGATGAATTTGATAGAATATACGTCTCAAAATTTTAAAAATCATGGTAGTGAGAATTCTCTCCCTATCGACCGTCAAAGAAGAGTCTAATCTGTTGTAAAACCATAACACAAATTAAAGAAATCACAATAAAATCTAAATCGATAAACACTTCGTGTGAGTAATAAAAGTTATGGTATTTTTTACGTAGTAATATTTCCTTTTCCAAATTGTTAAAATAATAACAAAAATAGTATATAAAACTAATTTATTAAGAATATGAGAAATATACAGCCAATTCATTAAGAATGTATATAAAAAATTATGAAAAATAATTCAAATATTTGAATAAAATTGAATATGTATAAAGTAATGAAAAACCATTTAAAAATTTGAATAAAACATATGGATAAAATAGAAGTTAATAATATATGGATATTTAAAATATAATTTGATACAAAAATCTGGATATTTAATTAAGGTGAGATTAATTTAAAAGTGGTTAAACAGAATATAAAATAATAATAAAATATGGAGATTATGTTAACTACATGTCAAAATTAGGAGAACAGTTGTTGTTAAGGAATAGCAACAATTACTCTCTATACATAACTCGATCTTGTTTTTTATTCTACAATTACGTACTATTCGTAGTTTCATCAACTACTACTACAAAACAGACAAAAGGCAAATCATGAATTTAGAAATTTGTGGTCATGTGCATGTCACGTGAGTGGTTTATATTTTATAACATTATATATTTAATATTAAGTTATTCACTAACCATATATGTATTTCTCTTAAATTTTACAAAAAAAAAACTATATTAAAAAAACCATATAATTATATTATTTTCTAACTTTTTATATGATAGTTTCAATCAAATTATTATTATTATTACCATATGTAAAGTGAGAAAAATTAAACTCTGACGTTAATGGTGATATGAAATTTTCCGACATTAATGTTGATAGTATAAATTTCATGTCGGTTGAAATATACTTATTTTTATAAAAATAAAATCGTTAATAATCAACTTCTCAATATTTATTTATTTAAATGATAGAGATGTGATTGAACCACATTAATAAAATGTATACGGAAGTATAAACTTTTAGGACCTAGCTACCGAAGAATTTATTTAATTTCTAATTTTAGATTGTTAAGACCAAGAGGAATACTTATTTAAAATCTCGTATCAGACATCTAGAGAAATATTTATTTAATTTTTTAATTTTCAGCCGGTTATAATCTAGGGATATATTTATTTAAATTCTTATTTTGGTAGATTACAATAAAACATACCATTTATTTTTTTAAAAATGTGTAAATTTTAAAAACATATTCATATATTATATTTTTCTTTGTATGAAAATTATTGTTATTATCATTATTATCATTTAGTCAATTTCCAAAAGAAGAAAAATATCTTCGATGAACTAAATTTAATATTTATTGAAAGTACAATGGCTAAAATCGAACATCTAAATGTACATGGACTTGTATATATATATAGCAACTATTAAAGATGATAAAAGGGTTTTTTTAAGGCTCCGTTTGGTAACTATTTTTCGTTTTTGAAAATTAAGCCTATATTTCATCTCCAAATTTCTTCTTTAGTCAACTATTTTTTATCAATTATTTTAAAAAAACAAAGTTAAAAGTTGAAAACTACAAAAGTAACTTTTAAAACAAATTGTTTTTGTTTTTAGAATTTGACCAAGAATTCAATCATTGTATTTTATAAAGATGCAAATCATTGTAAGAAATTGAGAGAAAATAGACTTAATTTTCCAAAACCAAAAACAAAAAATGAAATGGTTACCAAATGGGAACTTAATAAAAAATGACAAAGATTTTATTAAATAGTATTAAATTTCCTTTAACATATTCAATATTTCCATATTTCTATGTATTCCACATCAACGTGATGGATGAATCTATCAATCCGTTATATCATAGAAAAATATATGAAACATAAATTATAAACAACCAAAATGTCATCAAGATAAATATAATACAAATAATAAAAATGTTGACTGGTTTAAAAATCATAAAATATCTATTTACTATGTTAAATTTTATTTGTTGTTTTTATAATTTTTGAAGGAACCTCGATGGATATTTTTGTACAATTAAGAAATTGATATTTTTCTTGACAATGACATTTAAACCATAATTTAAAGTTAAGTGGAAGGGGAAAGGACAGCCATGTTTTGGTTTGAAAAAAAAGAGAGTTACTTTCAACAAGTATGAGGTCAATTTCTTTTTTATTGACAAAAGGAACCATCCTTTCTTTAGTTAAAGCCCACAATTTTTCTATGTAAATCAAACAAATAAAACCACTTTTGGCAATATTTTTGTGCCTCATTCTATGACTTATTATAATCTTTTTGTTTCTTAGAGTTCAATTCACACACACGCATTTGTCATAAAGGTTCTTGATAATAATCTAGATGTAGAGATATACCCACCCAACTCACATGTTTCAACAAGATATATGCCTTTTATTTTAACTTACTCCCTTCTAGTAAATATTAAAAGTTTGAGTCACTTGTAACAAGGCTTATTTGTCCTTGCCCTCTTATATCGATACATCAATTTTTCATGTAGGTTGCATTGAAAAAATGGAGAGATCTAACACTCATTATAAGATAGATGATCATCTCGTAGCTACTTGGTTTTGATATATATGGAACTTTATGTTTATCTAATAGTCATGATGAAGTGTAATTTAGTGAAGGTGAAAATGTAGAATTCCAAGTAGTCTAAGTGAAAGCATATATTTACCAACTTTGGCATTATCTACTTAGCTATGATCTGAGGTGAGCGTAATTAGAATCCATATAAGAAATACACAAAGTTGAAAAAGACAATGTTATATATATTGCATTATAAAAAAATTGACAGCATATTATGCAGAATAGAAACTGCATCGGTAGAATCAGATTCGACCATCAAAGGGGAGATTGAATCATCAGACCTTCTATTTAAGCACTGAAGCCCTTTAGCAATGGCTTCCATCTCCAGTGTTGGAAGCGTGTGATAGATACTCACAAATAAATAACCAATAAAAGATTGTGGGTATGTTTGGAATACATTTTCAAGTGTTTAATTTAAAAAATAAGTTATTTTGGAAGAAATTGGAGTGTTTGACAACCATTCAAAATAGCTTTTCAAGTGTATTTTAATAAGTTTTTATCAAAAGTGTTTAAATAAAAATGAGTTTTTTGAAAAATACTTATCTCTTAAGTCAATCCAAATGGGCCCTATTTGAAAGGAAACAAAATCACTTTTATTTGAAAAACTCTTCAAACTTGATTCACACTTTTCATTGAATGCTCTTTGTGTGTTCTTCTCTACACACTTGGTTGCCAATTCAATATAAAATATAAATTCTATTTCTAGGATTATCAGGAGCAAGTCTAAATCTATAACTCTCACCTTTTAAACACATAAAACCTTTAAAGTCCTATATTTAATTTATTAACGTATCTAACTCTCTCCAATACATGACCTTACCAACTTTCATCAATTAAAATATTTAATTAATTCACATCTTTTAATTCGTCTATAACTTATCTAATTAAAACATGTTTAATTTCCAACATTCCCTTTAAACATGTTTTCTAAAAACTCCAAGCAATGTTCTCAACTTATTAAACATATCAACTTTGAGTGGCTTCTTGAAAATACCTGCAATTTGATCTTCAGTCTTCACATATTCAACTTGAACCTCCTTTCTTGAAATGCAATCTCTGATAAAATGAAGTCTTATATCAATGTACTTACTGTGATCATGAAATACTGGATAATTTTCTAGAGCAATTGTTAACTTATTATCTATATGGATCATAGTTGCGTCATCATGCAAAATTCCAACTATCTTCAATAAATTTCTTAACCAAACTGCATGACAAATACATGAGGCTGTAGCAACATATATGCCTCACAAGTAGAAAATGTCACAATAGGTTGCTTCTTAGAACTCCAAGTAAATGCAGTATTACCAACAAAGAACACATACCCACTTGTACTTTTTCGGTCATTAACATCTCTAGCTCAGTCACTATCACAATAACCTTCAAGCTTGAATTCTTTAGATGAAGAATAAAATAATCCATAACCAAGTGTGCTTTTAAGGTAACGAAGAATTCTCTTTGCCACTTTCAAATGAGTAATTGTAGGAGATTCCATAAATCAACTCACCAATCCAATGTTAAAAAGAATATTTGGACGTTTGCAAGTTAAATATCTCCAACTCCTATTTAAGCTTTTGAAATATGAAGGATCAACAACATCTCCTCCTTCATATTTGGACAGTTTTATCCCGATTTCAAGTGAAGTTGTGACAGGATTAGAATTGATCATCTTGAACTTTTCTAGAATTTCTCTAGTGTATCGTTCTTGAGAGATGAAAATACCTTCCTCGACTGCTTCACCTCAATGCCAAGATAATATGACATCAGCCCAATATCTGTCATTTCAAATTCTTGGGTCATCGCTTTGTTGAGATCTTCAAACATACTTGCACAATTTCCTGTAAAAATTAAGTCATCCAACAAAATAACTCTAAATCGTTAGTCTTAATATAAAGAGAATATTTACAAGGGCTTCTCAAATACCCATTGTCAAGGAAATTTTTGTTGATTATGATATTCCGCATTCTAGGCGCTTGTTTCAATCCGTACAACACCTTCTTTAATTTCAAGACTTTATCTTCTTGACCTTTCACAACATAGCCAAAAAGTTGTTCTAAGTAGACTTATTCTTCCAAATATCCATTCAAGAATGCTAACTTAACATCCATTTGAAAGATCTTCCATTTACTTTGAGCAGCAAGTTTAATTAACGACCTTATGGTTTCTAAGCGAGCAACGGGAACAAATACTTCGTCGTAGTCAATGCCTTTTCTTTGAGAGTAGCCTTTTGCAACTAATCTTGCCTTATGCCTTTCCATTTCTCCCTTCTCATTTATTTTTGTCTTGAATACCCATTTGACACCGACTGCTTTCTTTCCACTTGGAAGAGTAGAAAGTTTCCATGTATCATTCTTCTTTATGGACTTTATCTATTCATCCATGGCTGTCTTCTACTTTTCATCTTGTAAAACTTCTTTAAAATTCAAAGGTTTACTATCACAAAATCTCTACTTACCACTGTCTTCTCTGTAGCAGGATTTTAAAGCCTGTAGCCTTTTGAGCTTGCATCATAGCCAACAAAAATATGATTATCACTTTTATCATCGAGCTTCCTACGCTTTTGATTAGGTATATGTGTATAAACGATACTTCCAAATACTCTCAAATGAACAATGGATGGTGTTCTTCCTGTCCATGCTTGTTGAGGCATTTTGTTCCATAAGCTTCTAGTAGGAGAACGATTGGACAAGTATACAACACATTCAACAGCCCCAAAATTCTTTTGGCATATTTTTTACTTTTCAACATGCTTCGAGCCATATTAAGTATCGTTATGTTCTTCCTCTCAACAATACCATTTTGTTGAGAAGTCTATGGAACTGTCATAGGTCGAAGAATTCCATTTTCTGCACAAAATTTTTTGAATTCATTTGAAGTGAATTCTCCTCCCCTATATGATCTGAAGGCTTTTAGGAAATAACCACCTTTTATTATTATTATTATTATTTTTATTTTTATAAGAGCTTTAATTCTCTTGAACATGCCAAATATTTTCGATTTCTCCTTGACAAAATAAACCCAAGTTCTTCGACTGAAATCATCAATAAATAATAAGAAATAATTATTCTTACCGAAAGAACTTGGTTTGATCGGTCTACAAAGGTCAGTATAAACTAACTCTAGCGGTCTCCTTGCACTTGAAGAAGATTCTTGTGGAAAACTTTTCCTTGATTGTTTCCCATAAAGACAACCTTCACAAAATTGATCTGGATGTTTGACATTTGATAGTCCTCTCACCAAGTTCTTCCTTGCTAATAGTCTCAAGCCATCAAAGTTTAAATGTCCAAGTCTCAAGTGTGCCAAATCCAAGATGGATCTTTCAAACATGACATCAAACATTTAACAACATCAGTTTGAATGTTTAATAGAAACATCCCATTCTTCGTCATTTGCACTTTAGCAATCATATTATCATGATTATCTCTTATCAAAGGACTATAATCCTTCAACAAAATATTATAGCATTTCTTTAAGATTTGTCCCAAACTCAAAATATTTTTTTCATATTAGGCACATAATAAACATTAGAGATAAACTCATGCTTCTCATTCTTCAAGTTGATCAAAATCTTACCTTTTCCTTTAACAGGAATTTTTGTGGCATCATGAAATAGATATTACCACCAATGGATTCATCAAGTTCCATAAACATTGACTTACATCCACACATGTGATTGCTTGCACTATTATCAAGATATCATGCATTATTTTCACATGTTTTTTCAACTTTGCATGCTAGAAGCACAGATGACTCATTGCTTTCTTCATCTTTCTCAGCATAATTTGCATTTTCTTCAACCTTATTCCTGCATTCCTAGGAATAACGACCAAATTTATGATAGTTATAACATTCAACTCGTCTTTTATCATACCTTCTTTCATTATTTGATATTTCTCTCCATTTAACCTCGAGTAATTTTGTCTTCCATGACCTTTTGATAAATTAGAGTTTGAATTACCTCTCATCACATTTTCTTTGACCGATATTTCCTCGACCTCGACCTCTGAAATCACCACGTATACAATTGTTACCATGTCCTTGACCCTCGATTTCTTTTTCTTAGCTATCTTCTTTATCTCTCAACTGTAACTTTGACTTAAAACGTTTCTCAGTTGTCTGTTTGTTCTTCTTGAGAAGCTTCTCTTCATGGGCATATAAGGAACCCATAAGTTGATCAACGAACATTGTACTCAAGTCTTTCGCTTCTTCAATAGCTACAACGATGAAATTGAATTTTTCATCCAAAGAGCTAAGTATCTTTTCTACTACCTGCTCATCATTTATTGTCTTACCATATATTTTCATTTTGTTTACTATTGCCAGCAATCTTGAAGTATAATTTGAAATCGATTTAGACTCCTTCATATGTAGTGATTCATAATCACCTCTCAATTTTAGGAGGCAAACCTTCTTGACTCGATCTACTCCTTTGTATGTATTCTTCAAAATTTGCCATACTTGATGTGCAGTAGTTGCTCCAGAAATCTTCTCAAAATTTGGATCATTTATGGCTTGACGAATGATGGTGACAACCTTTTGGACTTTCTTTCTTGTATTTTACAAAGCTTCTCGTTGAGCTTGATTTAAAGTTGCATCAGTTTCTGGTTCTTCATAACCATTATTGACAATGTCCTATACATCTTGTGAACCACGTAGAGCTTTCGTACGAATATACCAATTGCTATAATTTTCTTTCGTAAGTCGAGGCACTTGGAAGGGAACCAAATTGTTATTTCCATTTGCAAAAACAATTCTCGTTTTTCAAACTCAAGTTCTGATACCACTTTGTTGGAAGCGTGTGATGGATACTTACAAATAAATAATTAACAAAAGATTATTTGAGAGGAAACAAAATCACTTTTATTTGAAAGACTTCTTCAAACTTGGTTCACACTTTTAATTGAACCTCTTTGTGTGTTTTCTCTACACACTTGGTTGCCAATTCAATACAAGATATCAATTCTATTTATAGGATTATCATGAGCAAGTCTAAATTTATAACTCTTACCTTAACTAAACACATAAAAAATCTTTAAAGTCCTATATTTAATTTATTAACGTTATCTAACTCTCTCTAATACACGATCTTACCGACTTTCATCAATTAAAATACTTATCTTTTAATTCATCTATAACTTATCTAATTAAAACATGTTTGTTGGGCTAACCACTCTTCACTAGGCCCAAATACTCAAGATCAACGCTAGAAAGATGAAGAAAAGGCTTAGAAATATTATGCCAAATTCTCGATACTCAAAATTTGTTGCTCGATGTCTTCTTACTTGATGCTTGATGAGAATTCCCTTCTTTGTCTGACGAGTCTCTGTTAAATCCCCGATGGAACTTGATGACAACTGAATTAATACTCGATCTTACTCGATGATTCTTGAATGATACTCGGTGCGACTCAAAGGTGAAAATGAACAACTCGAAGCTGCTCGATAGCGAAGATCGATGCACAATTGAACTCGATAATCAAATTACTCGATGCGATTTGAATGATGAATGAATGACGCACGATTTTTAGTAAAGAAAAGATCGTATGAACAAGAAAGATAAGGCAAGAAGATGAAACATAGTATTTACATGGTTCGGCAAGATTGCCTACGTCCACGGGAAGATATGAGTACTTTACTAATGAAGATTGCGTACAGTTTTTGTTGTTTACAGAAAACTAGGAAAAATGATGATAACTCTCTCTGTTGATTTTAAAATCAGAGGTATTTTTAGAGTATACTAGCTGACCGTTTACAAAGTTAGTTATAAACAAATAAAAAACTGAGGTATTCTAGTCAAAGCTTATTCAAATTCTCCACCTTGACTTTAATGCCTTGCAATCTTCTGATCTTTTTGATCTGACCGCTCTGGCTATCCTGTATCTGGAAGCTCAAAGCCAACCTATTCTAAATATTTAAACAATTTAAGCTTTAAAACAGGTATTGTTAACATGTCAGTTGCATTGTCTGAAGTATGGACTTTTAAAATTTCTATTTCCCTTATCTTAATTTTATCTCTAATGAAATGATACTTGATAATGATGTGCTTAGTTCTAATTTGGTATTGTGGATTTCGGGGCAAATGGATAGCACTTTGGTTGTCACAGTAGAGTTTCACATCCACATATCCATAAAGTTCTAAGTTTGGTTCAACTGATCTTTGGTAGATTAATCTTGTGTTTTTTTTTACCAAACCAAGTACCTTAGGATCCATTTAGTAGCCTCCCAGTGTATCTTATCAGGATTAGACATATATCTTCTAACTAAGCTAGCTGAATATGGGAGATCAAATCTAGTAGAAACCACTAAATACATTAGGCTTCCGACTGCTTGATTATAGGGTATGATAGCCATCTGTTTCTAATGTTCTTGGTCAGCATCTTTAGGAGAGTTTGCTGAGGAAAGCTTAAAACGCTGAGCAATAGGTAAGCTCACAGGTTTAACATCATTTATGTTGAACCTTTTAAGGATCTTCTCACAGTAATTAGACTGATTGATGCTTAGAATAGACTCCTTTTTGTTCCTTTGGATCTCTATTCCTAGGATCTTACTTGTTTCTATTAAGTCCTTCATATGAAACTCTCTTTTTAAGAGGTTTTTAACATGAGTTAGATCTCTTTTGGACCTACCTACTAGCAACATGTCCTTGTAATAACCTATATTTACATAAACACATATGTCAAATGAACTTTTTTTGAACCCAATGCTAGAAATATAGTCATTGAATCTCTTATACCAGCACTTAGGTGATTGTTTTAACCCATATATAGACTTGTTGAGTAAGCAATAGAGATTTTCTTTTTCTTTAACTTTAAATTCTTTAGGTTGCGTCCTATAGATTATCTCCTCTAGATGTCCATGAAGAAAATCAGTTTCGACATCTAGTTGATACAATTCTAGAGTATTTTGTGCATCTAAGGATAGAAGAAGTCTTAGAGAAAATCTCAGAATAGTCTATTCCTTCCCTTTGAGTGAACCTCTTTGCAACCAATCTAGCTTTATACCTAGCCTTTTGATCACAGGATACTCCTTCTTTAAGTTTGAAAATCCATTTAGAGGCAACGGGTTTGTAACCCTTTGGTAGTGGAACTAAAGGCCAAGTGTCATTCACTTTAAGTGAATGCATTTCCTAGCTTCTATCCAATCCCTTGCATTAGCACAACTTGTTGCTTCCTCAAAGGTTGTTGGTTCTTGGTTAGTAAAAGCTACAACAGCATTTAAAACCAGATTCATATAGTTTATCTCAGTATATTTAGCTGGAGGTGTCATGGTTGTCCTCTGTCTATCCCTAGCTAAGACATACTGAGTTAAATCAGGCTGCTCACTTGCTGTCTCCTTATGTTTCCGTACATCTTCCTTAGTTTCTCTTGTGTCACTAGGTTGGCTAGACTCTATTGACTGCTCAGTGGGTAACTCCACCTCAATTCCTATGTTGGATGACTCTCTTTCATCCTCAAGCTTTTTCTCCTTTTGCACAAACATCTCCTCTTCCCTAAAGGTGATGTCTCTACTCACTATGATCTTTCTCTCAACCGGATGCCACATTTTAAACCCTTTGACACCCTCTGTAAAAGCCTACAAACATGCATTTGACTGCTCTAACCTTTAACTTTCCCTTATTTTGGTGTACAAATCCTACACATCCAAAGACTTTGAGGTTATTTAGGTTAGGTGGATGATTAGTTCATATTTCTTTAGGGGTAAGCAACTCTAAAGATGTGTGAGGGCACTAATTCAAAGTATACACAATATAGGCTGCAGCTTCTGCCCGATAATTTTCTCTTAAGATAGCATCAGAGAGCAAACACCTAATTCTTTCCATTATGGTTCTATTTAACCTCTCAGCAACCTCATTTTATTGAGGTGTATATCTCACTGTTTTATGCCTAGTATACCATTTTCACTACAAAATTTATTAGAGTATTCATTGCAAAACTCAAGCTCATTATCGATTCTAAAGTATTTTAACATTTTAGATGTTTGATTTTCTATCATGGCTTTCCATTCCTTAAACTTCCAAAAAACTTGGTCCTTAGTTTTAAGAAAGTATATCCAGCTCTTCCTAGGAAAGTCATCTATAAAGGTTAGAAAATACCTTGAACCACTAAGGCTTGGTGTAGGAGATGGTTCCCATAGGTTAGAATGGACATAATCCAATGTTTCTTTGGTGGTATGCTGAGATTTTGTGAAACTTTGTCTAGTTGCTTTACCTAGAATGCAGATTTCACAAAAGGATAGGTGCTCATGATACCTTTGGGTAGTATTCCTTGCTTCGACAATGCTTGCATTCCTTTTTTCACTAATATGGAATAGTATTTTGTGCCACAAGTCAGCCTCTGTTAAGCTTGCTGTTGAAACTATGTAGGCACTCGCCATCATCTCTACTCCTCTCACAATATAGAGGTCATTGACCTTTTCACTAATCAACACAACCTCGGAATCCTTGATCACCTCAAAAACTCCACATTTTCCTCTGCATTCGCACCCAATGGAGTCTAGCATGCCCAGAGATATCAAGCTTCTCTTGATTATAGGTACACATCTCACATTTTTTAGAAGCTTGATTGATCCATCCTTTAGCTTCAAGAATACTGAACCAATCACTTTTATCTTGCAGGCTTCATTGTTTCCCATGTACATAGATTCTTCATCTACATCATTATAAGTATTAAACTAAGGTCTGAAAGGTGTTATATGATAGGTACAACCGGAGTCAAGTACCCAATCATGCTTCCCAAGAGGACTGATTTGGTTGGTTTGGTTTCTAGTGGAGGCTAAGGCATCAGAATAAAAGTAGAAACCTTCAACCACTGAAGCTTCTGATTGTTTTCCCTTCTGTTTTTTTTTTAATTTTTTAATTTTTCCTTTTCAAGTTGTAGCAATCTCTCATCAAGTGACCTTTCTTCTTACATTAGTTGCATCTCAACTTGGTCTTAGGTTTGTGCTCTTCAACTGACAGATTTTTATTCCCCTTAAACTGATTCTGCTTGTTTTTCCCCTTGACAAACAATCGCTCTGCCCTAGGCTGCTTTTCCTTGATTGATTGAAGCTCTAACTCTCTAGTTCTTAATGCTGAAATGATGGCATCGGTGGTAATTGAGACTCTGCCATATTTCAAGACATTCTTCACCTCCTTGTAGGCTTCGGGTGGAGAGTTTAATAACACAAAGACTCATTTTCGTTGCCAATTTTCTCGTCAAGGCTCTTGAATTCAGATACTATCATCTTGAACTCATCCAAATTATCTGAAAGAGGCTTGGCAGAATCCATCTTGAACATGAAGAACTTCTCCCTTAGATACATCTTGTTGGGGAGATCTTTGGTTGCCAAAAGGCCTTCCAACTTGACCCATATCTTGTAGGTCGTGTCTTGATCAATCATTTGTCTCAAAATATTGTCACTGAGATTAAGAACCAGTGTCCCATATGCTGTAAGCTGCATGTATTCCATTTATTGAGTTGATACAGTAGGTGGCAGAGTTGATGGGTCCAAAAGGGCCTTGTGTGCTCTCTGTTGTCCCAGAATAGCTTTGATCTTGGCCTTCCATAGGCTAAAATCGCCCTTCCCATCGAACTTTTCAATTTCATACCTTGCAACAACCATTTATGATCTGATCGAATATCAAGTCTAGACTTCTTGAGTAATTTGATGCTCCAAGAAAGTTGACCTTGATGATCTTCAAACGCTCTGATACCACAAATTGTTGGGCTAACCACTCTTCATTAGGTTTAAATACTCAAGATCAACGCTGAAAAGATGAAGAAAAGGCTCAGAAATATTCTGTCAAATCCTCGATACTCGAATCTCGATGTTCGACGTCTTCCTACTCGATGCTTGATGAGAATTCCCTTCTTCGTCTGACGAGTCTCTGTTAAATCCTCGATGGAACCTGATGACAACTGAACTAAAACTCGATCTTACTCGATTGATTCTTGAACAATACTCGGTGCGACTCGAAGGTGAAAACGATCAACTCGAAGCTGCTCGATAGCGAAGTTCGATGCGCGATTGAACTCGATAATCAGATTACTCGATGTGATTTGAATGGTGAATGAATGGGGCGCGATTTGCAGTAAAGAAAATGATCATATGAACAAGAAAGATAAGGCAAGAATATGAAACACAGTGTTTACGTGGTTCGACAAGATTGTCTACGTCCTTGGGAAGATATGACTTCTTTACTAATGAAGATTGCGTACAGTTTTTGTTGTTTATAGAAAACTAGGAAAAATGATGATAACTCTCTACGTTGATTTTAAAATCAGAGGTATTTATAGAGTAAACCAACTGACCGTTTACAGAGTTAGTTACAATGTTAGTTATAAACAAATAAAAAACTGAGGTATTTGAGTCAAAGCTTCTTCAATGTTTAATTTTTAAATCCAGTCGCTTGATTCTCCACTTCTTTTTAATTAATTGCATACCCACTCCGACCAAAGATCCATAGGAATCATGCACAATCCATCATAAGCCCTTACAACCCAAGTTTTGGTAGCAGGAAGCATCAACGTTAATCTTCCAACACACACCTCTATCTAATTTCCACTACATATAGATTGACTCACCACAAATTATAACGAGTTGTAGCTTGACCAAAGTGGGATGAATAATCTACCGGATGGCCTAATATGATTCATATATGTTGTCCCAGATAACTATGATCTTCTCATAAATTACTCAAAATTAACGGTTAAGTACAATTCAAGACTCAGGGGAAGCTGTATGTTTAAGGCTTGAAAACTCTTCTATCATTTACCTAATGGCAGCTCAATCGTGTAGACGAAACTCCAAGAACTAAACAATAGTTTAATTATGTAAACGATAGAAAGAATCACTAAAAGATCGTGTAGAAGATATTTGATTATAACTAGACGATCGTATAGACGACAGCTGAAGAGCTAAGCGATCGTATAGACGATGAGACGCAGAGCTAAACGATCGTGTACACTATGCGATAGGAACTACACGATCATGTAAACAATACTTAACTAAATGGCAAATGATCGTAGTGTAAGAACTAAAGAACATGAGTGTTTAAGTGGTTCGGCCAAAGGCCTACGTCCAGTGTGCAAATCGTGAGGGTCTCTTTTCTTACTTGTTCTTCAAAGTTATTATAGAATGAATGCCTTGCTTTCTCTTTTTTTCTTACGTTCTTCTCACATTCGTTTTCTTTATATACACAGGTGATAACTGGCATAAATGCCAGTTATTATAAGCCTTTTATTTAGAATTATGAGGGCTAACAGGTAGAAAACACAGTGATAATACTTAGAATTTGTTAAAAATTGAGTTTTGCGTCGATAAACACCTAAAACCTCACTGACCCAATATTATGCGTTATTCCGTGCCAAAGTGTCTATTTTTGTAGCTATCGCAGGAATCAAACGCATGCGTTTATAATAAGCAATCACAGACAAACGCATGCCCTGAAGCTAGGCGACGTCAAAAGATGAACGCAGACGGCAACCCCATGCGTCCAACGCATGGAAGTTACAGTAATCGCATGCGTCCAGTGCATAGAGAATGCGGTGAACAAATAGAGATTGCGACCACGGATTGACAGCCATAATAGAAGATCGCAAGATGGGTAGAACGCGTTGATAACTTTAGCTAAATTTAGCTCGGATGCATACCTTGGGAGTATCAACAAGATAAGGCGATGTGACAATGCCCATACTGCGACAAAAGAAGCAGTGAGCCATACCTTCATCATTATAGCTGTCGGCATCCTAATTCTATAAATAGCCCTTGAGACCTTCATTTTGAGACATCCGAGCTTCTGCCTCAAGGCAGAAGTTTGTGATCACAGATGAGAGCTTGAAAAAGATTTCTAGTGAGAATTCTTCATCTTCACAACCTAGACCGAAGGACGATCAGAGTATTTGCCGGAGATAGAGCTTGAGAGAGAGATCTCTACCATTCAACCATGGCACCACCGACAGCCTTGATGCAGAGTCCTTCATCTCCCTTCTAATCTTTGTATTGTATTACATTTTAGCTTGAGATATTAAAATATTTTGTGATCAATGCAAATCTTAATTCCTTCATTACCGTCTTCTTCATCAGTTCATCTCTATCATAGTTTATCTTCAACGTTTATTTATCAAATTCAATCGCATGCTTAATCGTGTAGTCTAGAGATAGGACGCATGTAGCAACCCACCGAGAGGTGTGCATTGTGTGAGTATAGTGAGTTAATCCTCTTTGCTTGGTGAAAGGCTTTGGCACGCCTATCTATGGGATGATGCATTGCTTGTCTATAAGTTAAGTAGTCGCGTTTAACTGCCTGAGAAGGTAAGGGATGGAACGCACTAAGCAAGGTTCGTATTGTATCTAGAGATAGACACAATCTTATGCTCGACGCAACCATGCACTATAGAGATATAGTCATGCAGCTGACCACCGAGAGGTGTGATGCATTAGTGCAACGAGCTGGGATTACTAGGGCGATTTAAGATAGTAAACATTACTATGCGTTATTGGTTGTTGTGTCTTTACTTATTCTCATTACAAGTCTTCTATTGCTCAATCTGTTTAGTTAGGAGTAGGAGTGGTGTGTAAAACATTTAAACCTTATTCACTTTATTTTTATTCTTATTCATTGCCTCAAACGCATTACTTCACAAATATTATTGAGTGAAAAGTCCTCGTGTTCGACTTCGAATTACCCGAGAAACTTGCGTTTGTGTTATACTTGGCGCAAGCGTAAGAAAACTTGTGATAGGAACGTGTGATCATTGCATGCTAAGATTAACGCATCATCATTCCGACGCATGACCTTAGATGCATGGGAGAAAACACATCAGTTATGTCTAACGCATGATTTCATGTTCAAACCCATCCGTCCTTAAATGATAAAAACAAAACAAAACAAAACGCGTCCTTAAATTATCCCAACAAGTTTTTGGCGTCGTTGTCGGGGACTTGGCAGCTAATGTTTTGTGAAGTTTTTTTGTGTTTTTGCAGGCATCCTTTCAATCTTAGGCGTATTGTAGATTGTGCGACTAAGCTGCAAACAATATTTTAAGTATAGGTGAAGCATCAAAAGTCAAATATTGACCCCGAGATAGAAAGGTTATTTGTCGCATGAGCTGGAAGCAGTCTTAGACGCATGTCAACCATCATGCATCCAACAATTGCTGGAAGCTCCAATGGTCAGGGCGTGCCCTTGACCCAAGCAGTTGAGAGCCATCTCCTGTATGGGAGACTCTTTGCGGTAACAACACTCCAATTTCTCTAGGGACGTCTTCTACTCTATCTTTTACATTGCTTTCCTAGTTTAGTTTATTATTTTTATTTATTGTTATTTTGGATATACGGTTGCTTCCTTGGTTGTGGTGCGTTTGCTTCTTGTAGGTGCGATAATAACCCTCCTCGGTGCGCAGTTACAACGAAATCCTCCACATCCTTCAACGCATGGCTTCAATCGCATGAACTCCAACGCATTGTCACATGCGTTCTTCTACTTAAGGTCCTTTTCTTTTTATCTTTTATGCATATCCTTTTAGAATTCTCCTTGTCTTACTGCGGTTTTTTGCGATGCGTCTATAATGGTACAAATAATTCCTCTAGATCTTTTGGTCAGCATCGACCAAGTTTGCTTAGTGGAACTGTTTTGTTCAACATATCAGCTGCATTGTCTGAGGTATGAATCTTCACTACCTCAACTTCCCCTTTCTCAATCTCCTGTCTGATAAAATGATATTTGATGTCAATGTGCTTGGTTCTGCTGTGAAATTTTTGGTTTTTAGATAAGTTGATTATGTTCCTACATGGCCTGATAGTGAGCGCCTTCTATCCAAATCCCCTGCATAATCTGTATAAACGTAACCATACATTTCATCATTGGATGACTCATTCTGTCTATACAAGACCCTTGCTTCCTTTGATGAACACAGATACCTCAATATCCATTTGACTGCTTCCCAATGTCGTTTACCAAGGTTTGCCATGTACCTACTGACTACACTTGTAACATAGGATAGATCTGGTCTGGTAGAAGTCATTAGGTACATTAGAGACCCTACTGCTTGGGAATAGGGAACAACCTTCATATGGTTTATATACTCTTCGTCTATACTTTTTGGACTATTTGCAGCTGAAAGCTTGAAATGAGGTGCAAGAGGAATGGTTTAGCACCTTCCATTTTGGACCTCTGCAATATTTTTGCACAATATTCTGATTGACTCACTTGCAATCTGCCCTGTTTTTTGTCTCTTTCAATTTCAATGCCTAAACCCTTGTCGATTCCTCTAGGTATTTCATATCAAACTCTTTCTTTAGAAGAATTTTAACCTGCCTCAACTCTTCTTTGGAACTCTCGGCCAGTAGCGTATCATCTATAATAAGAAGTAGATAAACCGGTTCTAATTTGTATACACACACCAATCATATGAACTTCTCTTGAACCCTATTTTGGAGATCACTTCATCAAACCTCTCATACCAACACCTTGGTGACCGCTTGAGGCCATAGATAGACTTATTTAGTAGGCACATAAAGTCTTCTTCTCTTTTCTTCACATACCCTTGAGGTTGCTTCATGTAAATAGTCTCATTCAACAATCCATGTAGAAAGGTTGTCTTCACATCCAATTGGTCTAATTCCAAGTTCTTTTGAACAACTAAGGAGAGGAGTAGCCTAATGGATGTGTGCTTCACCACTGGAGAAAAGACCTTAGTGTAATCTATACCTTTCTTTTATGTGAACCCTTTAGCAACTAGCCTTGCCTTGAATCTAGACTTTTGAACCCCTGGAATTTCTTCTTTAAACTTCTAAATCCACTTACATGAAATAGGTTTGTACCTTTTAGGCAAAGGTACTAGTCTCCAAGTGTCATTTTGGTTGAGGGACTTCATTTCATCATTCATTGCCTCAATCTACTGTCTAGCATTAAGGCTGTTTGTTGCTTCCTCAAAGCTGGTGGGTTCATTGTTACTTAATGAAATGGTAGCACTTAAAGCAACACTAGCAAAGTCAGATTCTTGATATCTTGCGGTGGTACAATGGTTCTTCTTGTTCTGTCTCTTGTTAATGAATAGTTCTATAAGTCTCCATGTGTCTCTACTTGTTCACTTGACACATGTTCACTTGTTTCAGCAATGTCATCACCTTCAATTTCTAGATTTTGGGAGGAAGTAGAAGCTCCCTGATCATATTGAGGCTCTACCTCAAACTTTGTGCTACTTGTCTTTGACATAGATGTAGTTGGTTGTTCAGACATTATAAACATCTCATTCTCTCTGAATACCACATCTTTACTGTTTACACATCTCTTCTCAACAGGATGCCAGAAACTATAACCCTTCACTCTCGGTGTAAAGCCTAAAAACATGCATTTTACAACCCTAGGTTTCAACTTACCTTGGTTTTGATGTACGTAGACTACACATCCAAACACCTTCAAGTGTTCCAGCTTAGGAGGCTATCCTATCCACCTTTCTTCAGGAGTTTTCAACTCTATGGACTGATGTGGGCACCTATTTAGAGTGTAGATTGTGTAGAAAACAGGTTCAGCTCAATACTTTTCAGGCAAAAGAGCATTGTACAGTTGACATCTCACTCTTTCCAGTACTGTTCTATTCCATCTTTCAGCTACTCCATTTTGTTGAGGTGGGTACCTCACTATTCTGTGCCTCACAATGCCATGCTCCCTGCAAAACAAGTTAAACTTCTCTCCATAAAACTCTAAACCGTTGTCAATTCTCAAGTGTTTAATATGTTTAGAGGTTTGCTTTTCAATCAAGGTCTTCCATTCTTTGAATCTACTAAACACTTCATCTTTGGTTTTTAGATAGTAAACCCAACTCTTCCTTGAGTAATCATCTACAAAGGAAATAAAGTACCTTACTCCAATTAGAGATGGAGAGTGAGTTGACCCCCACAAGTCTGAATGCACATATTCTAGGATCTCTTTGGAGGTGTGTTGCCCTTTAGGGAAGCCTTGCCTTGTTGCTTGCCTAGTATGTAATGTTCACAAAATTTTAAGCTATCTCCAACACCCCTTGGAAGAATCCCCTATTTTGAGAGTACTTGCAGCCCTTTCACACTGATATGAGAAAGCCTTTTGTGCTATAACTCATCTTCTGTGGGTTCTTCATCAGTTGCCATCAAGGCCAAATGTGTCATTTGCACATCTTTGATGACATACAAACCATTCACTTTTGTTGCTACCAATACTACTTTAGAGTCTTTAATTATTTCAAAGGTGCCTCCAACACCTCTATACTCACAACCAATAGCCTCAAACATACCTAAAGATAGGCGATTTCTCTTCAATGTTGGAACATACCTCATATTCCTAATCAACTTCACTAAACCATTTTGCATTTGCAAGGATACAGACCCTATTTTAACAGCTCTGCAGGTGTTGTCATTTTCCATGTAGATCAGCCCTCCATTCTACTTTTTGTAGGTACAAAACCACCCTTTAGATGGTGTTATATGATCTGAACAGTCATAATCTACCACCCAATCTTGAGTCTTCATAGAATTCTGCTCTCCACCTTCTTTAGTTGCAGCCAATGCATCTGATTACACAAGGGAATTCTCCCTCACAGTAGCCTCAGTCTACTTTCCACCCTTGTTCTGTTGGTTCAGCTTCTTCTTCAAGGCATAACAGTCCTTCATGTGTTTCATTTTGTGGAAAAAATGGCACTTAATCTTGGACTTGTCACCATCATTTTGTTTCCCCTTCTCGTTGTTCTTTGTTTTCCCCTTTGAAAACAAGCCTTCACCTCCTTATTGATCTTTCTTGCTCATTTGTAACTCTAATTCTCTGACTCTTATTACTGATATGATTGCTTCTGTTGTTACTCTTTCTCTACCGTACTTCATGATTGTCTTGACATCTTTGAATGATTCTGGTAGAGAGTTAAGTAATACGAAAGCCTCATTTTCTTCCCCAATATTGTCACCTATTGATATAAATTCTGAAAACAGTCTCTTGAACTCATTCAAATTATCCATGAGGGACTTTGCAGCATCCATCTTGTAAATGAAAAATCTTTCCCTCAAGAAAGCTCTGTTAAGTAGGTCTTTGTTGAGATAAATCTCGTTCAATTTGTTCCAGAGGGCATAGGCAGTAGGCTGGTTAACAATCTACCTTAAAACACTATCTGTGACATTCAAGACAATGGTTCCATAAGCATTTATCTTGATTGTCTCTTTCTCTACATCAGTGAGTGTTTCAGGATATTTTGTAGAGTCTGTAATGGCCAGTAGTGTCTTCTACTATCCCAAGACTACTTTAATCTTCGCTTTCCATAATTCAAAGTCTGTCTTACCATCGAACTTCTCGATTTTATATCTGGTTGTTGCCATTCTTGATCATCAAGATTGACTTATCTGATTCGAAGTATGCAAGAATTCAAATCTTGGATTTGTCTTGAACTATTCTCTGAGCTATGATACCACTTGTTGTCCCAAATAACTATGACCTTCTCACAAATTACTCAGAATTGTCAGTCAAGTACTATGACCTTCATGATTGGCTGTATGCTTAAAGCTTGAAAAATTTTCTATTGTTTACCTGATGGCAACTCAATCATATAGAACGAAGCACTAGACGATTGTGTAGACGACAATTGATTAGAGCTAGACGATCATATGAATGACAGCTGAAAAGCTAGACGATTGTATAGATGATGAGATACAGAACTAAACGATTGTGTACACGATGCGATAGGAACTACACGACCGTGTAGACGATACTTAAATAAATGCTAAACGATTGTAGAGTAAGAAAGAAAGAACACAAGTGTGTAAGTGGTTCGGCCATAGGCCTACGTCCACTGTTCAAATCAGGAGGGTCCCTTTTATTACTTATTCTTCAAAGTTATTACAGAATGAATACCTTGCTCTCTCTTTTTCTCTTACGTTCTTCTCACGTTCGCTTTCTTTATATACACAGGCGCTCAAGGTCAATGATGAAGTTCTGGTAGTTACAACAATATAACAGAAAGAAGTTGACAACGTTTCAACTACCTGCAATCTTGTTTCCTTGTCTTCGGTTCTTCCTATAACAATATAGTATACCGATAAAGTGACATTAAGAAGCTATTTTACCTTAGATGGATGTTAGGTAAGTACTCAAATTAGATTAGTCACAATTTAACCAACATTTAGATTAAGAACTAATAAGTTTGTATTGAAGTAATTAATCAGATTTGAAACTAGATGGTGATTTCTATAAGAAAAGTATAAGTAATGATGTGTGCCATTATGCGATATAGAGGAAAAATCGAATTTCTGAATTTGAGAATAATAGTACATATTTTATATTAGTTAAACTATACTGATCGTTTTGACACGTGTTATAGAGTATCAAGTTTTAGCTGGAGGAAGACTACGAAATTCTCATATTTACTTTGTCAAGCGCTAGACTTGCTTTTCTCCTCCATTTCTCCCCATGTGTATGGTTTTGAGATATCACCCATTTTTAGCTCACAAACACAACAGAAATTTGATCATCAATGGATGGATTTGCAATTCTCCAAGTAAAAGCAATCTCATTATAAAATCTTCAATATCTTCAAATTTGATACTTATCAATCCAACCTTCAAATTTCTATTTCTTAGCTTCTTCCCTTTTCTCTCTCTCATCTACATATAACCAACCATAATCAGATTTTGATATATAAATATAGGTATTTGGCCAAAACCCAAGAAATTAAGTCATCTTCTTCACAAGATTATATCCCCTCTCCAATGGCTTCCTTCTCTCTCTGGTTCTTCACAACTTGAAGCTTTTCACCATGTTTACAAAGCTCAAACATCTCACTTTATTGTTCCTCATGATTATCAACAACAACCTTATAGAACTTCCTATCGTTTTCAACCTCCCAAGAATTGAATGAATGGTAATTTTTCACTTTCTTTTTTCTTTTTTTCTTTTTTTCCTTTCGAGTTTTCTTTTTTCTAATAAATTTTCCAATTTTTTTCTTTGACATGTGAAATGGCTATGGAATTCACTGGAAAAATGCAGATCCAAATGGTAAGTTGGTAATTTTCCTTCTTTGTTCTTCCTTTTTTAACTTCCTACATTTGTCTAACAAACTCCATCTAATTATTTTTTTTAGTAGTACTGATATTTTTTAAATTAAAAAAAATTAAAATATTTTTGTTTAAAAATAAAGATTTTGTCATGTGACATATATATTGTAATGGGACAAGTAGATGATATAAACAAAGATATGGATATAGTCAGAATGCACTCATTTTTTTTAATAAAAATATTTGAAGTGTTTTAGTAAAATCATTTAAAATTTTAATTTGTATACCTAATTAATAAGATTTTTTTTAATAATCTATTTTGAAAGATTAGAATTAAGCATCTTGTAAATTGCTCAAATGAAATAACAAAACGACACGAATGATCATCTATTCAACACAAAATAAAAAAATTTGAAACTATATCGTTCCCTCTCATTGTTCTATATCTAAGTTTGAAATATTTCAGGTCCAATGATATACAAAGGAATTTATCATCTTTTTTACCAATATAACCCTAAAGGAGTCGTGTGGGGCAATATTGTGTGGGCTCACTCCACATCAACGGACCTGATCAATTGGGAACCCCAAGATCACACTATTTACCTATCAGAATAGTCCGATATCGAGACTGCTGGTCGGGATCCAGCACCAACCTCCCCGGCGACAAACCAGTGATTTTGTACACAGGAATTAACCCTAAAAACCAACAAGTTCAAAACTTGACTGTCCCTATGAATCTCTCTGACCCATATGTAAGAGAATGGGTGAAATCCCCAAAGAACCCTCTCATGGCCCCCACCTCACAAAACCATATCAACTCTAGCTCCTTCCGGGACCCCCCCCCCCCCCCCCACCTGGCTTGGCAGCGACGGGGAGTGGCGAGTCATCTTTGGAAGCAAAACTGACGCCCGTGGACTCGCCATCATGTACCGAAGCAAAGATTTCGTTCGATGGGATCAGGTCAAAGATATATATAGTCTTAATCAAACTCTTTTTTGACCTCTAACTTCGAGGATATATTTAATGTTTATTTATGATATTGTTATAGGTTGGTCACCCTCTACATTATAAGGATGGGATGGGGATGTGAGAGTGTCCAGATTTCTTCCCCGTGGCAAGAAGCGCTCGGACCGGCATGGAGACGAGAATGAACGGACCACACGTGAAGTACGTGCTGAAGGTGAGCTTGGATGATACCAAGCACGACGTTTATACAGTTGGAACATATAATTGGGAAAAAGACATTTACATTCCAAATAAAGGGTCGATAGAAGGTTACAATGGATTAAGATATGATTATGAGAAGTACTATGCTTCAAAAACATTCTTTGATAGCTAGAAGAAGAGAAGGGTTTTGTGGGGCTGGGTCAATGAATCTTCAAGTGTTGGTGATTATATCAAGAAGGGATGGTCCGGTGTTCAGGTAATTTTAAGTTCATCAGTCAATTCTTAAGAACATATTTTATAATTTTTTTTAAAAAATATTTGGATACATCTTGTGTTGCACCTATTTTTTATGCAACTTACTTAATTGTCAAACCACAATTTATTACCTGATAATTTTTTTTAAAAGAATAATTTTGATTCTTTTGACTAGGAGTGATAGTCGGTTCAGTTTTGTCGGTTTTGGGGCCAACCGAGAATCAAATGAAACCAATCGGTTTTACAGAGAAGGGATCCAAACCAATATCCAGTAAAGAACAAAACTAGTGGATTGGTTTTACTTGGATCAGTTTATTATCAGTTTGGTTCTTGATTTTTTTGTATTTTTTTCTTTTTCTTTCATTTTTGAAATTTTTATTTTCACTTTGTTTTGAAGGGTCCTTTTTACTTATTTTAAATTAAAATCGGGTCTTTTTTTATAAATTGAGACTTTTTATTCTTTTCTTGCCGCTTTTTTAAATAAAAAAACATACATACACACTCCATAATAATTGGTCTAAACATCAAACATATATGTACCATAATAATTAAAATACTAAAAAAATACCTAATGTAGAGTTTATTTTCAAGGGTATATATATTATTGGTTCAATTCGGTTTTGATTGATTTTTCTAATAAAAAATTGATCCGAACCAATACATTTTGGTTTTTTCAAAATACAAACTAATATGTCCACTTTTATATTAAAAAACCAAATAAAACCATTGGATCGATTTGGATTTTCAATTTTTTAGTTTTTTATTGCACTCCTACTTTTGATTATGTGATTGGAGGGAGCTGCTGCATGTAGATGGGTGCAACTCAAAATGCACCCAAGTATTGCATTTTTTAAAATTATAAGTTTAATTACCATCACTAGTTCTACTCCTACCTACACCTTTCTTATCTTATTATTACCTACATTTCAAATATGTTATTTATAAAAAATCAAACTAAAATTTAAAAACTAAAGTCTTGTTTGGTAATCATTTTTTTTTTTTTTTTTTGAAAATGAAGCCTATTTCATCAATATTTCTTACAATGATTTGCATATTTCTTAAGTACAATAGTTGAATTCTTAGGCAATTTTTTTTTTTAAAAAAATGAAAGCTACTTTTTTTAGTTTCCAAAATTTGGGTGATTTTTTAAACAATTGGTGAAAAGTAGATGACAAAGGAAGAAGTTTGGAGGCAGAAATAGTGTCCATAAGCTTAATTTTAAAAAAAAAACAAAATAATTATCAAACGGAACCTAAAAGATTCCGCTATAAAGTTGAATTTTGTTTACACTTTGATCCCTCCATTTGTGAAATATTATTTTATGTTTTTATGTAATTATTGAATGGGTAAAGAAAAATGTTGGACGATATTCTAAGATAGTGGAGAAAATTGATTAGTAGAACCAAATGAGGGATACATCAATTATTGGGTTACGATTTTGTAGACAATTCCAAGGGCTGTTTGGCTTTATGCATCTGGAAGCCAACTCATTCAATGGCCAATTCAAGAAATTCTAAAACTTCGAAACAACAAACTTAAATTGACAAATCAAGTATTGAACAAAGGATCAATGGTTGAAGTCAAATTTGTATAACCTAAAACGATGTGATGGTCCAAATTTTTTTTTTAAGTCACTCCCCTACCCATCTATTCTAATTTTCTACGTAAATTCTAAATGGTCTCTACATTAGGATAGTTTTGGAAGTATAGTGGTATTTTTTATATAAAGGGCAATGTTCATAAGCATATTTATAACTGAACTTATAGATTATTCATGTGCCAAATTGTCTTATTGATTTACATTTTTGTTGAAGTGTTGATATAATTAATGTCTCATTTTTATTTTTGATTTTTGGTTTTTGAAAATGAAGCACATAAACCCTCGTTTTAACTCTAAATTTATTGTTTTGTTATCTACTTTTTACTAATGTTTTCAAAAACCAAGTCATAATTTTGAAAAAAAAAAATAGTTTTTAAAAATCTTATTTTTATTTTTGGAATTTGGTTAAGAATTCAACTCTTACACTTAAGAAAGATGCAAATCATGGTAAGAAACTGGGAGAAATTAGATTTAATTTTTAAAAACAAAAAATAAAAAAAACAATATGGTAATCAAACGGGGTCTAAATTTACCATAATTCACAAATTACTTAAACTTTTGGGTCAATCAATACTTTAACATAATAGTATATGAGCAAGAAGTCCTATATTTTCAAACTTATGTAATGTCATTCTCACATGTAAGAGAAAGAGTATTAAAATGTTAATTTCATTAAATTTATCATAATTCGTAAATTTAAGTTTAAGTTTTTAAGTCTATCGATGATTTAACAACTTTGAAAGCAAAACAAGAAATGGCAATGTCCATTAATATTATTTGATATTGTGGTTTGTTTGTTTTTGGTATTGTTAATTACAGGCAGATGTTGAGGTTTCATTCAAAGTGGAAAACTTTAAGAAAGCTCAAATGTTGAAACCTAAATGGAAAGACCCACAATTGGTTTGTAGCCAAAAGGGAGCAGCTGCAAAGGGTGGAGTTGGTCCATTTGGGCTTCTAGTTTTGGCTTCAAATGACTTGAAAGAGTACACTTCAATCTTCTTTAGAGTATTCAAAGGATATCACAAATATGTTGTTCTTATGTGTAGTGATCAAAGCAGGTATGAAAAATTATTATTATTATTTAACGAGAGTTGGAATTAGGGGCGTTCAAATAATTCGAACAACCCGGACTACCCAACCCAAAATGTAAGGATTGGGTTGGGTTAGTTTTGTTCTTGGGTTGGGTTGGGTTGTGAGTTGGTTAAAAAATAAATCTGGGTTGACCCAACCAACCCGAATTATATATACATATATGAGATTTTAGTTATTAGTCATGTGTTGAATATAAATTTACATATTTTTCATTAAAAATTAAAAAAAAAAGGTTATAACTCGAAAACCCAACCCGAATTTTAAGGGTTGAGTTGAAAGTTTATTTGGGTCATTTGGGTTGCCAATTAAACCAACCCGAATTTTCGAGTTGGTCCAAACAATACCTTCAACCCAACCCATGTACCCCTAGTTGGAATAATGTAAGTACACGTAAGAAAAAAATTAAAAATATTAAATTTTGCTTCAAATATTATGGTGATCACATTGAATAATTATAATACAGTTATTTATTCGTTTTAAAACTTTTTTTTTCATGCTTAGGTCTTCTCTCAACTCGAACAATGATAAGACCACATATGGAGCATTCTTAGACGTGGACCGAACTCGTGAAAATCTTTCACTAAGAAGCTTGGTGAGATTATTTATAAATTCATGCATTATTTCTACGCAAAACACATACACTAGCTTAGTAATTGTTGGGTAGAGATCAAACTATCAACCTTTAGAATCGTAATTATTGTTGTCTTATAATCAACTTAACTATGTTCAAATTGACACTTATTAATTTATGATTAACTTTTGTTTAGGAAAAATTACAAAAACTACCCCTATAGTACAATAGTAGTTATAATTATACCCTAAAACTTTCAATTATTAAGTCCTTACAAAATTGTAAAAATTGTAGTAATTGTATAAGTTTGAGGTTCAATTTTTGTTATTTGGGGGGTCCAACTTCTAAAAGTATTATAAGTTTGATGATCCAATTTTGACAAGGATAGAAGTTTAAGAGCCCAATTTTTACTAATGAAACTTTAAAGGTGTTATTGTAACTTCTACGATACTTCAAGGGTAATTTTCCTAATTTGCCATTTTGTTTATTATCCATATAAACAAAATAATAAAAATGAAAAATGGTACAAAATTTACAGATTGATCACTCAATAGTTGAAAGCTTTGGATGTAAAGGGAGTTTATCCAACATTAGCCATTGGAGACAAAGCTGGTCTCTATGCTTTCAACAATGGAACACAGAGTGTGACCATAAAAAAACTAAGTGCTTGGAGCTTGAATAAAGCTCAAATCAATTGAACCAAAATCCCATCAACTAGGAAGGAAATGAGGGAGGGGGACATTTTTCACCATTTTTTTTTCTCATTTGTATAATATATATATATATATATTATATAGTGCATTTTGGATAACCCAATTGGATAATTAAATTTATTTTATAAAATTATTCATACTACCCCTGAATTTTGGGGTAGGTTTCAATCCTGAGCTTAGATTTTAAAAGTTTTATTTTTAGGTTTCAATTATGTGTTAAGACTTTAAAAGTTTTATTTTTACTTTTAAATTTTGAAACTTATTCCAAAAAATTACATTTAGAGCGTTTGTTCCTTTAAAATAACCGATATCTTTTGAGATGAAATAAATGACAACATCAATAATCTTAATATTTTATAAAATAATATATCAAGCACGACTTCTAATTTTTTTACACATCAATTATCACATTAATTTCTTTATATTTTTTAATTTTAATTAACAAATTTCAAAGTTTAAGGATAAACTTCAAACTTTATGAACTATCAAAATCTAAGACAATTTCCAAATACAACCATATTTTGTATTTTCCACAATAAAATCAAGCAAAATTAAAAATGTATGTCCCTAGAAAATTAAGTCTAAGAAGTTGTTATTAGTTCCTAATTTTGGAAAATAATACTTTTTAGTTTTGCATTATGTGGAACAATTGTTCAATACTTAATAGAATTTTAGCATGACACATTCTATTAAGTAGAAATTTGGATAAAATTTATTAGGTGAAAATTTATAAGTTACACTATAAGAAATCGTACTTCTCCCGTGTCCCAAATCGCTAGGAAATGGTGAAAAATACGTCGAGAGAGATGGATCGTCGGGAGTTTGGTCGGAAAAAAGTCCGTCAAGAGAGGAACTCCCGATGCAAGAAAGGGTCTGTCGGGAGTTGTTTCTAGAACTCCTGATGGCTAGTATATGTTGTCGGGAGTTCTAGGAACTCTCGACGTGCTCTTCTATATGTCGAGAGTTCTAGGAACTCCCGATGCGCTCTTTTATGCGTCGGGAGTTCTAGAACTCCTGACGATCTGTTTTATTCACCGGGAGTTCTAAAACTCCCAACGGCCTATTTTATTCGCTAACTCCCAACGCGCTAAAATATGTGTGGGGAGTTCCTTCATTGGTTGAATAATGGCTTTTAATTTTTTTTTTTTATTTGTAATTTGTAATTTTTTTAAATTTGATATGAATAACCTATAAAGCATCATTAACCAACTCAAATAGATTCACATAATAAATAATATAAACAAACTGAAGTCCATACTATAACAAATAAATGAAAAGTTACAAGATCCTACGATAAAACAAAGTCGATACTAAATAAAAGAAATTTGTTTTCAGAAATACATAGAAGAAATAAAATTTAAACAATGTTTATAAATACAAAGAAGAAAACAACATCTGGAACACAGCATCTTGAACAATCGTCCAACTTCATCTTCGAACAACATCCTACAATAAAACAAAAACATTCAAATGACATAATCTTTTATAAATAAGAACGATTATAACAACACGAACACACCTCCCACAACATGTTCAAACTTCATAAACATCCATAAACACATAAAAACTTCAAGTTGAACGGAAAAATGAGCAAAACGAGTATAATCAAACTCTACCCACCCCCCACGACATTCCCGATGCTCACAAACATAAAAAACCACACAAAAACCTACAAGTTCTACTCCAAAACGATTATAACCAAACTCTATTCACCCCCACAACATATTCAAACTTCATAAACAAGAATGAACACACATAAAACTCAAACTTTCTCCTCAAAACAATCTAAACCAAACTCAACCCACCCACCACAACACGTTCAAACTTCATAAACATTCATAAATACACAAAAACTCCAAGTCCAACGACAAAACGAGCAAAACGAGTATAATCAAACTCTACCCACCCCCATGACATTTTTGACGCTCATAAACATAAAAAAACACACAAAAACCTATAAATTCAACTCTAAAATGATTATAACCGAACTCTACCTACCCCACAACATATTCAAACTTTATAAACAAGAACGAACACACATAAAACTCAAACTTTCTCCCCAAAACAATCTAAACCAAAATCGGCCCACCCCCCACAATACGTTCAAACTTCATAAACATCCATAAACACACAAAAACTCCAAGTTCGACCCCCCTTTCCCCCCCCCCCCCCCCCCCCCCCCCACACACACACACACACAAATAACGACAGAAAATACATCAAAATCCAATTGTTTGGCTACCATAACTACAAGATAGCCAACAATTCTTTATCATAAAGCTACTAAGACATAACTACTTTGCTATCATAATTGCAGGATAGTAACATATTAGATAACTAAATAATGAAGTAATCATACCTAATTCGATGACCCTCCTCTTTGTGATAGTATCATGTCTTCAATTAATTTTTTTTCATTTCTTCCATTTGTCTTGCATGATCCTCTCTCATTTATTTTTGAACGTCTTCAAGTTCCTTAATCCTCGACTGAGACTGTTCGAAATTGACTCTCAATTCCCCCACCTCTCTCTCCATTCCTTGAGTAGATGACAAACTCGATGAGCTACTACCCCTTCTTGACTTAGGTTTAGGGCCCCAACCTAGGCCTTTTGAATATTCGAGTCGTCTATCCAAAATCGTCTCACATATTTCATCTCTTGTTAGTGGTTAAGAACCTTATGGAGTAGAGTTGGATTGTAATTCTAACATTTGATTCTGGACATATTAATTAAATGTGTAAGTACGAGCGACTGAAATTAGAAATGAAAAACAACACGAAAGTAAAACAAAAAAGGTTACATGTGCATTTTCAACTGCCTGGTTCATGAACTTGCCACCTTTAGAGTATTTCCCTAAATAGGTCAACACGTCCTATTTTCTCGACTTCCTTTGCCTGCAACTCTGATTGAATTTGCAGGAACGACTTTGATCCGCCTACGTGATCGAACGGTAATTTCTCTCTGTTCTTCCTATTCGTCTCCGACATTTCCTACATTTGAACAAAAAATTAAAAAACAAATAAAAAATCAAATATTCTATAATAGTAAATGAAGTAAATGATATACACCCTAAATTATTCTAACCTGAAACGCTTCACTCTCGAAGTGGTCACACAAAAAATATCAATATTTTGGTATATTTTTAAGCCTACTAGACAAGTTGGCACGTGCTTGCTGAGGATTGCCACATTTTCTGTAATGTTTGTGCAAATCTGCTCTAAATTCTTTGAAGGAAGTTTCATTTGATGTTCTACAAAATGGTTAACTCGTTGATTGGATAGATCAAGTACGAAATGAGGCTACAAAAGAATAAAGGAAGAATTAACATATATGATGTTCATGACTTTTAGCCTACAATTGACTCTAAAATAATAAACTTATAACTTACCAACAATTGACTCTTAACCAATTCCATAAACTCATTTGGAACCCCAACAAAAGTACGACATTGTACGGGAAATGAAATCTGACGGCGACACCAATCGTATTACTAAATCATACCGAATGTTGAGAAATCGGCTTCGTCTCCCCCTCACTTATCATGATTGGAATTCTCCCATGTTTTTTGACGTATTTTTCCAACTCGATGTTCCGCGAATCGCGCTTTCTCCGAGTGGATGCTGAGCTACTATATGAGGAATAAAAAATTTAAAACAATTTATGACGTATTTCAGTTAACTAAATATATTTCAAAATATACTAACCTAAAGTGTCACCCACAGAAGATCCCGTATTGCCTAGATATATCTTTTGCTTTTGGAATTCTTCATCAGCCTCATGTTGCCTATTAGGGGTTGACATCGTATCTATACAAATACAAAAATGATAAAACAGTATAAAATTAATATGAAATACGTGTAAACAGAGAAAGAGAATTTAGTAGATACATGATTATTCATCATCGTCATCTAAATCAAATTATTCATCAGCACTTAAACTGTTACTGGAAGATAATTGTTCTTCATCATCGTTTATGAAGTCATCGTTGTTTATGAAGTCATCATCGCCATGTCGAATAATTGGTCTTTCCACAACTATAGGATCAATGTCAAATCTGCATAAAGTAACCTCCTCAATGGTTTCATCCACTAGGACTCTATTGACAATTTCTTGTAAATCTAGTTGTGCATTTTCAACATCATCCACTTCTGGTACATCTCATATTCACTTATTTTGGATACTTAAACAACTTTCCAATTGCTATCATATTTTATGTCATAAATGTAAAAGACTTGTTCTGCTTGGATAACAAAGATGAAAGGCTCATCGACATACCAAAAGTGTGATGATTGATCGATTTGTATCCTAAATCTACATGCGTCCTATTACTTTTGTTGTTATATGTGTCAAACTATCTACACTTGAACAAAAAAATACGTCTTCTATTCGCATATTCGAAATCTAATATTTCGTTTACAAAACCGTAGAAATTGTTATCCACACTTCTGTTCCCACTGATCTCCCCGACCACTAGAACTCCACTATTTTGTGTAGCTTGACGATTATCACGCTCTACAGTGTGAAATCGTACCCCATGAACAATGCATCCATTGTAAGAGCACACATCAGATGAAGGTCTTATTGCAAGTGAAAAGAAATCATCGGAGATATATTTTATCTCACGCCGTTATAAAACCCGATAATTAATTATACATTAAAAATGACTACAAAAAATGAATCATCTCTCAACTTTCAATACTATGTATACCTGAGATCTGAACCAATCGGAAAATTTGTGTTGATGTCTTTGTTGGGATTGGTGTCCTAATTCTCCCGGAGTCTCGTAGTTTGTAATTTATATACAAAATATGAATAAAATAAGAGTTATTTTATCTAGTATTTACTCATATTCAATAAACAAAGCTCCATGGTTATTGTATGTAAACTTAAGCATGTATATGAGATATACAAATGGATCACGTCTTAAATGATAACCTAAATAGGTCTGTAGTATAAGAATTAAGGAGGGATACCTGATCCTGGTGATACTACGGATACGATCCGCTTTGTAGAGGTTTACAAGTATTGTGAACTACTACAGATGGTAGATCCTGGCCATTCATATAGAGACATGCGAGCGAAGGTGTCTTATACAAAGAGTTTATATAAGACCGAACCACGAGATGACTAGTCTCTGTATATAACGCCATTGATACTAGAGACTTACAACTCACCTAAATGACCATATGTGACATGACCTCAATCCTGAGTGTTTTAGGAACTCCTGCCTTTAAGGGTGGTTTTTTGATTAATATGAGTGAAAGTGGTTAGATTGCCAACTCAACATGCCTACCTTTTTAGGAACTTGTCTGATTTGGGAGCTGGGAACTTAGTTACACAAGATGGAGTTCACTTCTTCCCCGAAGTAGGGGTAAGTAGATAGATTGCTCCCTTAAGGGTAGATTCCGTGGCTTGAACATAGTGGCCACAACTTCTCTTTGGAAGAGAGAACTCAGTCATAGTAAGACTATGATTTATGTTCATTAGAGGGATTAATGGTACTTAAGAAGTTAGATGTAACTACAGAGGCATAACGATTATTGGCCCAGCTGTACTTACGAGTGATCTGTGAAGGATTATCGCACTGTGATTTATTGATATGGATACATAATATATTAGTAGTAAGAGAGTTCAGTTGTCGGTCTTTAGTGGAGTGTCTGGCAGTTAACGGATGGTGGATCCCGTGACTAAAGAGTTTAGTCAGTTATTCACATACCATTGGAACTTTGAGCTACAGGTTCATAAGGTCCCTTTGGTAGCTCAATGGATTCAAGTTGAGAATTAGTTCTTGGTGTTTATTTGAAATGTTCAAATTGACAAGAGGTAATTCGATTATATATGATATAATTGGTGTGGTGTATTAGATACATCTAGTGGAGGATTAATGTAAATGAGATTTACATTAAGGACCATGAAATAAAAAAAGAGCTATGGTTTATATGTTTCATGAGATGAAATATTAAAACTATAGGTTATAAATATAGTATGGTAAGTTAGTTATCATATATATTTATAATAATATTAATTATTGGATAGTTATCTCTTTTTTTTTAATAATCAATTGAGTGGGAGGTTATTGTTGGTTTCATGGTAATTGTGAGATAAAAGGAAAAATGGTTTCCTAAATTTAGTAGTTGATGATTGAGAGTTTCTATTCTTAGAAATTATTCACGGTGGCTATCAAATAAATGAGATTTACTAAACGATGGCTGAAGAGAGACTAGATGATCGTGGAGTGTTTCTATACGATAGTCACTCAGCTAGCCGATTAGATAAACAATCGCGAAGCTTTTGCTAAATGATCGCGGAGCTTCTTCTAAATGATTGGGCATCGCCTATATGATAAACATTTGCCATCTCCCACTTACTCAATCGTTTACACGTTTGTTCCTCCGGTCTCTTCCTCTAACCAAGTCCACACAGAGCCCACACTTCTGGATTTTCACACCGAGAATACTGAGGTAGCCATTGTGGTGGTGCCATACTCAACTCGACATAGTCGAGGTTATTGGAGGTCGTTCGCTGTGGTCTTGAAGATTGTTTTGTTCGTGGTCGCTATGATCGTGCGGTGTTGCGGTCGAAGTGTTGGAGCATTCATGATTGTCGTCTTGCTGTGAAGTGTTTGTAATCAAGGGTATTGAAGATGAGTCTTCAAAGGTATGTTAATTTCATCCCTTGATCTATTATGTAAAGTATGCTGTAATTTCGTATGTTGCATGACCAGTATTTTTCTGTTTGTTGGCTGTAATTGTTGTTGTTCATATAAGATTGAAATTTAGAACGATCATTCCGCTACTCATGAAAATCCTCAGGTTCGATTTTCTTCAGTCTTATATATAAGTCCGAGGCGCTTTGAGCTTCACGACGAATTAACCTTAAGTGTTGCCTAGAAAATTGATCATTTGAAAGTTATATCAAAGAATTTGTTCTAGAATTTAGAAATTTATAAAGTTTAAAACGTACTTGCGATAGTTTGTTATTTTTTTACAATTGTTGAGAATGTACCAATGTGCGATACGCTTTTCCTCCGCTAATAGGTGAAGGAAATCGGACGTGGAATTTCCATGAGCAGCGGAACAAGACTATTCCAAATTACAATCATGAATGAACATATATTTACAGTCGACTTCAAACAAGCGGTTATACAATTCAAATGCAAAAATTACAGCATGAAAAAACTCAAAGAACAGAGAGCAAACTAAACGAACAACGGCAAAAGCGTCTCCACGCTCCGTTGCACGGCCGCTCGAACAATCAGCAACCTCGAACGCTCGATCTACACGGCCGCAACACCGCACAAACACTTCGCGCCCGTCCTCAATGATCTCCTCGGCACGAACTCTTCGCACTCATCCTCAACAATCGCCTCGGCCATGAACTCCTCAGCAACACAAACAGTCTCCACAACACCACGAACGGCCTCCAGAAAACCTCGACGGTGTCGAGTTGAGTCTGACACCACCAACAAGGCGACCTTGGTATTCTCAGTGTGAGAATTCAGAGGGTGGGCTCTATTCGAACTTGGTATGAGGCAGAAGAACGGAGGAAACAACGATCGTGTATACGACTGGGCAAGTGGGAGATGGCTGAGACCTATTGTATAGGTCGATGCCCAATCGTTTAGATAAAGCTATGCGATCGTCTAGCAAAAGCTATGCGATCTTTTAGCTCTGTTTGTTGCCTACAGACTCTACACGATTGTTTACCTTGGGCCAGCGATCGTCTAGCAAAGCTATACGGTCGTTTAATAAATATTGCATGATCATTTAGCTTGCACCTGCATGATCATTTAGCTCGCCCAGCCTTCGTTTAGTAAATCTAAATTTACTTGACGACTATGTGAGTTTCTTTTTCGTGAGAGAAAACTCAAAAACCTTTTCAAATGTTTGTGAACACTTCTTTTTAAAATAGGAAAATCAATTTTCCTTTTAAACTCACGGTTACCATGATCCAATAACCACCCACTACTTTGGTTATTTAAAAGAAAAAGAATTAATTATCCAATAATTAATATTATTATAAACATAAATAATAACCAACTTATCATACTTTATTTATAACCTATAGTTTTAATATTTCATCTCATGAAACATATAAACCATAGTTCTTTTTCTATGGTACTTAATGTAAATCTCATTTACATCAATCCTCCACTAGATGTATCTTATACATCATACCGATTATATCATATATAATCAAAATATCTCGTGTCAATTTAAACATTTCAAATCAACACTAAGAACTGATCCTCAACTGAATCCAAGCTACCAAGGGGGCCTCATAAACCTGTAGCTCGAAGCTCCAATGGTACATGAATAACTGACTAAACTCTTTAGTCATGGGATCTACCGTCTGTTAACTGCCAGACACTCCACTAAAGACCGACAACTGAACTCTCCTTACCATAGATATATTATGTGTCCATCTTAAGCAATTAGCAGTGCGACAACCCTTCACAGATCACTCGTAAGTACAGCTGGGCCAATAACTGTTATGCCCCTATAGTTACATCTGTCTCCTTAAGTACCACTAATCTCTTTAATGAACATAAGTCATAGTCCTACTATGACTGAGTCTTCTCTTCCAAAGAGAAGCTGTGGCCACTATGTTCAAGCCCCGAAATCAGCCATTAAGGGAGCAATCTCTCTACTTATCCCTGCTTCGGGAAAGAAGTGAATTCCATCTTGTGGATTGAGTTCCCAGCTCCCAGATTAGACAAGTTTCCAAAAAGGTAGGCACGTTGAGTTGGCAATCTGGCCACTTTCACCCATACTAATCAAAGGACCGCCGTCAAAGGAAAGAGTTTCCTAAACACTCAAGATTGAGGTCGTGTCACCTATGGCCATTTAGGTGAGATGTAAGTCTCTAGTATCAACGGCGTTATATACAGAGTCTAGTCATCTCGTGGTCCGGTCTTATACAAACTCTTTGTATAGGACACCCCCGCTCCACATCTCCACATGAATGGTTAGGATCTACCATCTGTAGTGGTTTACAACACTTGCAAACCTCTACAAAGCGGTTCGTATCCGTAGTGTCACTAGGTTCAGGTATCCCACTTTAATCCTTATACTACAAACCGATTTAGGTTATCACTTCAGACATGATCTACTTGTATATCACATATACATGCTTAAGTTCACATAAGATAACCAAGGAGCTTTGTTTATTGGATATGAGAAAATGCCAGAATTAAATAACACTTATTTTATTCATTGAACAATGTGTATCTTTACAAAACAACGAGACTCCGAGAGAATTAGGACACTAATCCCAACAATAGTGTCCATAAATTGACACCCCTAATGGTCGTACCCTAAGCCTAAATAATTAAAATTCACCAAATATCTCATGATCGGGAATGTTATCATCATTTCGTTCATCTTTATTGAATCTCGTTTCAATCCCACTTAGATATCACGAGCAGAAGTTCCATGATTCATTCATTGCATATGCTTCCGCTATAGACCACTCAGGATTCTTTGTTCCATACAAATTGTTTTAATGGTCGTAAACTTCTTTCAATAGGATACATCCAACTGTAACTAACTGGACCCACCATTTTGATTTCTTGTGGTAGATGAACAGCAAGGTGTACAATTACATCGAAGAGGGCAGACAGGAATATTTTCTCCAACTTACAAAGTATGACTATGATGTTTGCTTGTAGTCTATTCAAATTACTTACACGTATTGTTTTTACACATAAGTCACGAAAGAATGTACACAATTCAATAATAGCAGTGGATACATTCTTTGATAGGTATGCTCGAATACCAATTGGAAGTAGTCTGTGAAGCAACACATGACGGTCGTGTGTTTTCAGTCCCGATATTTTTCCATCTTTATCATTCACACATCGTGATATGTTAGACACGAATCCATCAGGAAATTTCACTGATTTCAAATACTTACAAAAAGAAATCCGTTCATTATTAGTTAATGTGTATGTTGCATGTGGTTTTACAAATCTGTTATTGACTTGTATCAAGTATAGGTCCTCTCTTTTCTTCAAATCTTGTAAGTCTAATCGAGCGTTCATTGTATCCTTTGTCTTTCCTTCAATATTTAACAATGTGCCCACCAAATTGTCGTATATGTTTTTTTCAATATGCATTACATCCAATTTATGTCGTAACAATAGTCTGGACCAATATGGAAATTGGAAAATAAATACTTTTCTTAGTCTACTTTAGAATTCGTATTCTTTTTTTATCTTGCTTCGATGGATGTTTGGTAAGCATAGAAAAGTCTAACATATTTATTTGTTGTAAAATCTCTTCTCTATTAATTACGATTGGAGGAGGTCTGCATTCAACTTTTCCATCATGTTGCCTACTTTGATACCAACTATGATTCTCTAGAAGATAATGTCAATGTCCTATAAATGATATTTTTTCTCTTATCCCAAAGGACGAATTATCTTCTTTACATATTGGATATGCTTGATAACCTTTTGTACTCCACCCAGATAGGTCACCATACGTAGGGAAGTCATTAATAGTTCATAATAAGGTGGCATATAGTTGAAAAAACTAACTAGTAATAGAATCATAAGTTTGCACACCAATTATCCATAACTCTTTCAACTCTTCAATCAACGACTGCAAGTAAACATCAATTTCCTTTTCGGGAGATTTTGGACCAGGTATGAACAAAAACATGAAAAAGTTTGTTTCCTTCGTGCATTTCCAATGGAGCAAATTATAAGGGATTATCACCACAGGCTACATATTATAAGAAGTACTCATATTTCCAAACAGATTGAACCCATCTGAAGCTAATCCCAAACGAACATTTTTGAGATCTAAGCGAAATGAGAAAATTCACAATCAAAATGTTTCCACCCCTCTATATCACCTGGATGTCACAATACATCCTCCATTTCAACTTGCTTATCTTTATGCTATCTCATGTTAGAAGCACATTCTTTTGATGCAAACAATCGTTTTAATCTTGGTATCAATGAAAAATGACGTAATACCTTATGTGATATTTTTTTTTATCCTTTCCATCATTAACTTTGTACCGAGACTCACCACAAATAGGACATTGTTGCAAATCTGCAAATTCTTTCCCATACAATACACAATCATATTTGCACGCATGAATATACTCATAACCTAGGCCTAAATCACGCAATTTTCGCTTAGTTTCATAAAAGGAAGTAGGTATACCGATGCCAGTTAAAAACACTGCTTTTAATAATTCCAGCAACATGTCAAACAATTTGTTACTCCAACCGTTGAGAACTTTGATATGCATCAACTTCACTAAAAAGTTCAAGGATGAAAATTGCAAACAACCAGGGTATAGTTCATTATGTGTTTCGGTCATTAAATCCTCGACTAAGTTCGTGGTATCTCTTTCTTGACCATTAGAAGATATTTCATTCTCAATCCCTTCTTCGTTTGTATCTTCATTTTCAATTGGAACTTATAGATCGTTTATAAGATTTAACATCTCATTTTCTTCAACAATATTACCTTCTATACTATCTACTTTAGCATTGTGTATTGATTGAGTTGTTTCAAAACCTCTAGATAAGTTTATTGGCTTTCCATGATATACTCATTCACAGTATGAGGGAGATATTCCATATGTTAATAGATGCCATTCCACGATATCTAATTTTTTCCAAATTGAATTCATACAATTCTTGCATGGACATCTTATTCGTTCGGAATCATTAATATGAAACTTCGCCATATCTAAAAGTCGGGATACTCATTCTCTTTACTTTACTAATAACTTATTCCTTAGTTTACTCCATTTTTTATTCATCCTTAAAAATAAATATTTTCTGACCAACTTGTAATCCAAAAGAATAACCTGTATTAGACGGCAAAGTACAAAGCCTTTATTAAGCATGAATTTTGATTAATTTAATAAAAAATTTCCAGTTTGTTCGGAGAATTTAAAATTTTAAATAACCCCTAATAGGTGATTTGACTTGTGTATACAGAACATCAATGGAGTATAATTTATATTAAAAAAAAATAACAAGCATTTAGGAACATGATTATGTGTTTTCAATTTTCAAAAGCATATTTCTTCCATATATTTTGCCATGATTTGCATCTTTCTTAAGTACAATTGTTATTAGATGGGACGTAAACTTTTCAATTTTGAATTTTTGTGATGTACTAGTTGTAAAGGATTAAAGACTAAACTAAGTTCAAAATTAAGTAATAAGTAAAAGGGGTCCCTTTTTTTGCCCCCAATGTTATTGATTTGGTTTGAAAATCAAAGTATTTTTAGGGATATAGGGTTGAATTTTCCTTCGTTAAGTTAGTTGAATTAATAGAGGTAAACACTATGTGATATATCGTTTTACTTATGCATGTGTCGAACATCTCACAAACTAAATAACATACGTGGGTTACTCCTCTCGTTATCAGTTTGAATATCCACCTCTTCATGTTTATCTTTTGAGAAGAATCCCTTTAACTCTCTTAACAAATGAACACACTATTTTCATATCCTATAAGAGAGAATAGACAAGTCTTTCACAAATACTGCCTTGAATAGTTGATTCGGGTTAGTCAGGCTGAACTGCTTTATACAATTATTAGAACTCAAGAAAATTTTAGGCTTCAGAAAGAAAACTCATTCAATCATCAACTTTTAAAACTAGTTTCCTATCCATGCTCATCATTAGAGACCATGAGATAACTTTTAAGAAGAGTGATGATTAAATGTTCATAGAATTTTCAAAAGAAGTTTTAGTCATATACTAAAACATAATGGTAAATTTGAAAAATATTTTTAATTAGTTTTAGTTAAGCAGGTTACTAAATCCCTAATCTTAAAAATTAAAAGAAAAAAAAAGAGACTTAATCTACCAAATTGCAGAAATTGTAACATCCACAATCCACAATTCACAATAACATCCACAATCTACCAAATTGTAGAAATTGTAATGTAATGAAATGGGTCAATCTCAATTAGAGAAACAATGAAGGAAAAAAAACCCTATGCTAGAAATATTAGATTTAATTTAATGAACAACAAGAGAGATAGATGTTAAATAACAATAAATCAAAGCAAGAATAATCGGATTTCACAATAAGGGAATTGGTTCTTCGGGAATTCGAACTACAAACGCCAATATAAAAGTGATGGGAAATGAAAAAATGGCTTGACTTCGCAAAATAAGAGAAAGGAAGTGAAAGGAATTGGGCGAACCTGTTGAAAGCTTGCAAAGGACAACGGAGCGACGAACAGATCGGAGCAGTGAAGGACACGGGAGCGGCGAACGAGAGGGGAGCGACGAACGGAAGGCGAGTGGCGAATGATTGAGAGGGGAGCATCGATTGGCTAGGGTTTTTTAGATTGGGGAAGAAGAAAGGCTTTTGCCCGATTTGGGTTTTATACCAGATTTGATCTCCTAACGACTATCAAGAACTGTTAGGGGATTCGTCGAAAGTTCTTTAGGAACTCCTGACGAATAAATTACCGCATCAGGAGTTACTATAACCCCTGACGGGTAATGTCCCACCATCGGGAGATAGAACCTATCTCCCAACGGTCCCTTACATTGTTAGGAGAAATCCTATCTCCTAACGACCGATCTCCCAACGGCGGATTTAGGCGTGGGGGACCTTCTTTTTCTTGTAGTGTTAGATAGATATATTGAATTGGATATTTTTAGTACAATAAGCGATCATAGAGATTTGAATCTTCAATCTAGAGCATATCTCAATTACTATTGTGTTAAATGAATATATATAGATGGAATATAAGTTAATAATAGAATTAAGAATTGGTTTGTTAAATTTATCATTATTCATCAAAGTTTACTATTTTTTCTAATATCATTTACTTATCTAACTTCGAGATTGATAATACAAGTACTATACGCCACTTGAATTATATTTATACTCTTCCAAATTAATGATAGTTTATGTAAAATCTTGAAAACTGATATTTATAATAAGGGCTAAAGTTTCAAAATTAAAAAAAAAAAAGGTAATTATCTTTTTAGATTTCAAACATTAAATAAAGAAAGTTCTTATCAACTACTACTAAAAATTGGAATCTTTATTTTTATAAAATAAACTTTTTGCATCTCTCTCTCCAACTAGACCAATTTTTTTAGTGGTTACTAGGTATCAATATGTAAGTTTTTCTATTTTCTATTTTTTATGTTTAATATTAAAGTATTTTTAAGACAAAATTTGTAATATTAGAGTATTTTCCATGTTTTTGTAAAGTCTCAACTTGTTGGGTTTTTTTTTTTTTCCCGTACTTTGAACATGGTGGGATTAAGTGCCATTTTAGGGCTCTAAATTTATAATATTAAATTATAACTATACCATTATCTCATTAGAATTGTCTTTGTAGAGTCTCAACTTGTTAAAAAAAATCATAGTTCTTAATTGCTATGTATGCAACAAAAGAGAGAGAACTAAATATTCTAAATTAAGAAGAAGAAAAAAAAATCAATTACTTAGATTTGTTTGGTAATCATTTGATTTTTTTTTTTATAATTAAGTTTATAAACACTACTTCCACCTCAAAATTTCTTCCTTTGTTATCTACTTTTTACCAATGATTTAAAAAACCAACCCAAATTTGAAACTAAAAAAATAGCTTTTAAAAACTTATTTTTGTTTTTAAAATTTGGCTAATAATTTAACCATTGTACTAGAAATGAGGAGGAAATAGGTTTAGTTTTCAAAAATAAAAAACAAAAAACGAAATGGTTAGAGGCCTTAATTATAATATGCTCAAGTAATATGCAAGGTTAACATCCAAGAGGTCTGTAATTCGAGTTACCATACTCATTGAATTCCAAAAACAAAATGAAGAATAAGTTGATTCGAATAGTATTAAGGGATTAATTCACTTGGGGGCGTTTGGTGGGTTTAATAATCCACTGTTTTACCCCTCGTTTACTTTGCCATTTTCACGCGTTTTCATTTACTCTCCCTCCAACTCCTTCATTTTCCCTATCGCTTCTCTCTTTCACCCATGTGTCTTTTCACATTACTCTAATCTATGTTGTCTTCTCTCTTTTCTCTTAGTCTGGTTCATCCTCCATCATCTCCTCTCTTTGATTTTCTTTTCGCTTGCTCGGATGAGTTGTTATTTCCATCATATTTCATTAGATTTACGTTTTTCTTGTTGAATCCCCATTTTCTCTTATTTGTCTGTTCTTCTACAACTGTTTTAAGTTTTCTTAATTCTACTAGGGTTTAGGGTTGTTATTTTTTTTCTGTAGATCTGTTGCGTTCATTCCGTTCTTTGGTTTCAATTTTTTATATGCATGTTAAATCTGCTCATTGTTAGGGTTTTTTTCCATTTAATTTCTTGGGTTCGATTTTCAATTAGCATGTTACATATCTTACTTGTAAGGGGTTTTCTTCATCCGATCTTTTGTAAGGGGTTTTGCTTCATTTGATTTTTTAAAGGTTGCTTCTTGTCCTTCGATGGTTCAACCCACTATTCTCATTCTTTTTCTTTCTATATCTCCTCTCATTGCTTCAATAATAAACCATGCATCTTCCTTTGCCTTTTTTTTTTTGTTTACTATTAAATTCTTGGTAGGCGCCACTGACCATGTTATTGGAGCTTGGTGGAAGAGTTCAATCCGCCACATAACAAGTTTATTTTCTATCTATTTTTAGAGGCCGATGATGATTTCTTCATTTTTAATACGTCACTTTCTTGTTCTGAAGTTTTTATTCAACTACCTGCGTTGGATTGAAAATTTATGTTTTCTCCCTCTTTCTTTTAATTCACTTTCTCTATTTTTTCTATTTTGTGGACTGATTGGTTATAATTTTTATGTCTATCATAAACATTACATACATTGAAATTGAAATGAAATTGTAAAAAATCCCTTTTTATGTTGATTCTGTTTAGTTCAATTTGATTGAAATCGTATCACTTTAGTTTTAGATCATAAAAGCTCTGTTTTTTGTTTCTATATGCACACTGAATTTGAAACTGAATTCTTTTTTACATTGATTTTGTATTTGAGTTGGATTTCTTATTTGAAAGATCCAAACCATCTATGACCCTCTAAGTTTATATGAAAGATCCAAACCTTTTGCTACGTATCTGGGAAAGACAGAGCCACAACAAATTCCGTTGCCCCCCCAACCGTGATAGGGTCAAATATGTACCGAGAGACGGAGGAAGAGATTCAACTCAGTTTACAGAACTTCACGACACTAGACAACAAATAGACAAAAACCCCATTGACTCGAGATACAATGGATGAAGAGCCACCAAAGATATCTATAGGTAAAGCGCACGTATCGAACGAACCAAGCAGAAGTAATAAGAGAAAGAGGCCATCATTCCAAACTGACATGTTCGACATTATGCATACGACTACTGAGATGATGTCATCACACATGAGTAGACTTGTATCTTGGTAGAAGGAGAAGTATGAGCTAGAATTTGGATGTAGAAATAGTTAATGCCATATATAGCATTGACGGACTGACTGAGTATGATCAGGTTGTCCTTATTTACATTCTTCTCAAAGACATGATGCAGAAGGACTATTTCCTCGTCGTACCAGAACAAGCATGGAAGAGTTAATGGCTCATTCAACTAGGTAGGACTGTGTAGTTTGACTTGTAATTGAGTGTTTCAACATTTACGTATAGAACATGGTAATTTTTTATAATCATGTTGAGTTTTTAAGAGGAAAAAAATGATTTTTCTAAGTAATTAAGGTTTAAAAATTGAGGGATAGAGAGTAGAGAATATTTCATTTCATTGAAATATGACATGTCTTTTGGGACGTAATAAAATTGTTATGCAATTGAGTGTCGTCCACATTATATGGTGAAAATATGTTAAGTTTTTCAAGAAGGAAAACCAAAAAGCTGTTTAATTTACTAATTTTTTTTTTCTATTTTCATAATTGAGAGCTAAGTATATGTGCAAAGTTTTTATTTATAGTTAATTTTTTTGGTGTTTAAGAATGGGAAAAGAAATGTGTTATGTGATTAATTATTCAAAAATTAAATTCAAAATTTGTATTAAGTATATGAATACTTTGTAGAAATTTGTTATGTTTTAAGAAGGGGAAAAAATTAAGCATTTTTTAGTGTTAAAAGTCTTAAGAAAATATATGTATAGTTGGATTTTTTTTATTAAAAAAGGGAGAACAAATCCAATAATGAATATTGTTAAAAACATTGCACCAAATACTCCAACTCAACTCAACTTTGCATACGAAACACAGATTTTCTAACTCAACTCATTTCAATTCACCACCCCAAACACAGACAATTTAACTTTATAGATAATTTAATTTTCCAAACAATAATTATCAACTCAATTCAATTCAACTCTGCAAACCAAACACTCCTTTATTGTTTTTTTTTTTTTTTTTTTTTATGGAAAGTTCAATTTTTCTAAGGAACGTCTATGTGAAAGTACAATTTTTCAAAGAGTGTTTGGTTACTCTGTTTTAGTTTTTAACATAATACTCAAAGTGAAGGGATTGAATCACAAGCAGAAGCATGTAAACATCGTACGAATTTATTTCAATTTGAATTTTACAAGATAAATCCTAAAATTACAACATGCTTGAAAGGAAAGAAGGGGATTTCGAAACTTACCCTCAAAGAACGATTTCTTCGCCTTTCCTCTCTCGACCTTATGAAAGGTTGTGATCCCAGTCTCACCTTGAACGCATGAACCACAATAGAGATGCATCTCTTTTCAGGTACTACGACGAGGAATTCCTCGTTATATTCAAGGATGAGAATCGTAGCGGAGTTATGGGCTTGTTATCGATCAATTTTGGGAAAAAGAAGGTTTTTTATTGAAAGAATAAAGGAGAATTTTCATAGAGAAACTCTAGTACCCTAAACCCTATGTGAAGCCTGAGGAGGAAGAAGAAGACAACTTCTCTGTGAAAACATGGAACTCCCACCATGTATTGAGAGATTATGAGATATTAAAGGGAGAAGGTTACAAAATTACCTTCCTCCCTTATTATTTAATGTTAAAATTAATAATTTAAATTTCAAATAAAAATAATTATATATTAATCAAACCAATTTTTTTGATAAAACTATATGTTATATTATATATAACATAAAACATTTAGTTTATATTATATCACATATAATATAACCTATAATTTATAAATCTCTCATATAACCTATAGAATTAATATGAATCAAATTTATATTAACTTTAACCTATAGTTTTTATAAGAATCATATTCATATAATTAATATTTATTTCTCCCATAAAACTTTATATTATAATGTATCACATATATTATATTAATTATTTCTTATATGAATCATATTCATATAATTAATATTTGAATCATATTCAAATAATTATTTCTCTCATTAAAACTTTATATTATAATGTATCATATACATTATACTAATTATATCTCATATAATTAATTATAATTAATTATATCTCAAATAATTAATTCCCTTTAATTAATTTGAATAATTCAAATTAATCCAAAATAGGCAGGAGTTCACAACTCACTCAGGATTCAAATCAAGTTACCTATGGTCGTCATGGTGAAATGTAAATCTCTTCTAGCAACAGTGTTATAAAGAAAAACTATTAATTTCGTGGTCCGGTCTTATACGAACTTTTTGTATAGGATACACTCACTCATATGTCTTCACATGAATGATCAGGATTAGATCATTTGTAACACTTCACAATACTTTAACAACTACAAAGTGGGTCGTATCCGTAGTGTCACCAGAATAAGGTATCCAACTCTATCCATCTACAACAGACCTTTTAGGTTATCATTTAAACATGATCCACCTGTATATCTCTACATACATGTTTAAATTACATAAATAACCTAGGATCTTAGTTAGATTGAATGTATGCATAAAATAAAAATTATTTTATTGATAACAATCTGTTTATGGAGTTTACAAACTACGAGAATAAAGAGAGATTTAGGATATCAGTCTCAACAATCTCCAACTTGTCTTAAAGGGTAGTGGAAAGTAGAGTACAATACAAATAAAGTACAAAATACAATAAACTACGGCATACACACTATACCTTAGTAACATCTTCTACTTGTCCTAGACAACATGTCGCATATCCTATAGACCCAAACTTTCTAGATGTCCCTCGAATGCTTTAGCCGTGAGAGCCTTCGTAAATGGTTCGACAACGTTGTGCTTTGAATTAATTTTCATGATAATCACGTCACCTCGTCGCACAATCCCCCAAATCAAGTGATATTTTCACCCGATGTGTTTGCCTCTCTTATGACTCTTAGGTTCCTTAGAATTTGTCACACCACCACTGTTATCACAATAAAGTGTGATGCACAAAGACATATTTGGAACAACCTCTAAATCAGTAAGGAACTTCTTTAGCCAAATAACCTCTTTAACTACTTCACAAGTAGCTACGTATTTAGCTTCCATAGTGGAGTCCGTGATGCATCATTATTTGATGCTTCGCCAAACTATAGTTCCTCTGTTCAGAGTAAACACTGACCATGATGTGGATTTTCTAGAATTCCTATCAGTTTGAAAGCCAAATCCATGTCTCTTGTAAGGATCAAATCCTTAGCTCCATACACAATTATATAGTTTCTCGTTCTCCGTAGATATTTGAGGATTATTTTGACTATTGTCCAGCAATCTAATCTTAGATTGGGCCGATATCTACTGACAATCTCTATTGCATAGAAAATTTCAGGTCTGGTACATAACATTGCATACATAAGGCTATCAATAGCCGATGTATAGGGAACTCATCTCATTTCCTTAACCTCTTGAGAAGTCTTAGGAAATTTTTCCTTAGAAAAAACAATATGTTTCCTGAAAGATAATAAATCTTTATTGGAATTGTGCATCAAATATTTAACAAGAATCTTGTCAATATACGATGCTTAAGACAAGGTTGGTGTTTTGTTCCTACGATCCCTAATGATTTGGATCCCTAGAACAAACTGCGCCTCACTCAAATCTTTCATTTAAAATTGGGTGGCTAGCTATTTACATCTATTAGAATGCCTACATCATTTCCAATGAGTAGGATATCATCCACACACAATATGAGAAAAGCTATTGAGTTGTTGATGATTTTCTTGTAGACACAAGGCTCATCAATATTCTGATCAAAATCATAAGATTTGATCACATTATCAAATCTTATATTCTAAGATTGAGATGCTTGTTTCAGTCCATAAATGGGCTGATTAAACTTGCAAACCTTTTGCTCTTGACCTTTTTCAATGAATCTCTCTAGTTGATTCATGTAGATTGTCTCTTTAAGATAATCATTCAAAAAGGCAATCTTGACGTCCACTTTCCATATCTCATAGTCATAATATGTGACTATGGATAAGAGAATTCGAATAGACTTTAACATGATAACAAGTGAGAAAGTTTCTTCATAGTCCCCTCTTTTAACCTGGGTATAACCCTTTGCCACTAGTCTAGCTTTAAAAGTCTGTACCTTTCCATCTACACACCTTTTCCTCTTATAGATTCACTTGTAACCTATAGGTTTTACCCTATCAGATTGATCTACAAGCTCCCCGACAGAATTGAAGTGTATAAACTCCATTTCTTGATCCATGACTTTAATCCATTCATCCTTGTCAACATTTTCCATGGCTTGCTTGTAAGATAATGGATCCTCAACCCAATCATCAGATATGATGTCTTGAGCTTCAATTAAACCCATGAAGCGTACAGGTGGATTCATAACTCTCCCACTACGTTGAGGCAATCTTAACTCTTGAGATTGATGTGCTTGATTAGATGAACCAACATCAACAACCCTTATTGATGTACTAGCCTATTCAACAACCCTTATTGAAGTCTCAGTAGTATCATTGAAAATCTCACTTAAAACTATTTTGCTTCGTGGTTTGTGGTCCCTCATGTGGTCTTCTTTCGAAAAGGTAGCATTCGTCGATACAAACACTTTATTTTCATTTGGATCAAAGAAACCCACCTCTCACTTCCTTGGGGTAGCCTACAAATAGACATACTTTTGAATGAGGTTCCAACTTTTTGGGATTTGTCATGAGCACATGAGATGGATATCCCCAAATCCTAAAGTTGCATAAACTACCTTTACGACCTCCCCACAACTTAGAAGGTGTTTTAGAAACACACTTTGAGGGAATGTTGTTTAAGATATAAACAACAATCTCTACTACATATCCCCAAAACGAGTCAGAAAGTTGACCGTAGCTCATCATGGACAAACCAGGTTCGATTTCTCCTTTTCGATACACCATTTTGCTGAGGTGTACCAGAGGCTAAAAGTTGGGACGTAATTTCACGTTTTATGAAATAGTTTTGGAATATTAAGTCCATATACTCTCCACCATGATCAGATCGAAGTGTTTTTATCTTTTTACCTAATAAATTTTCAAACTCAGTCTTATACTCCTTGAACTTTTCAAGTGCTTCAAACTTGTGTTACATTAGGTAAAGATACCCGTATCTTGAATAATCATCTATGAAAAAGATGAATTATTCATACCTTTCTCTTGCTTTTTCATTCATCGGACCACAGAGATTTGAATGTATAAGCTTCAAGGTCTTTGTAGCTCTATAACCTTTTACAGTAAAAGGTCGTTTTGTCATCTTGCCTTCAAGGCATGACTCGTATATTGGTAAAGAGTTTTCTTCTAAACTATTTAGAAGTTCATTTTCGACCAATCTCTCAATCCTATTGAGATTAATGTGACCTAATCTTAGATGCCAAAGGTGAATATTAATTTGACCTAACCTTAGATTCCAAAGGTGAATATTTTCTTTAGAAGAAACTCTTGGTCTCTTAGTAGTTGTCGTCGTTCTAAACATTTCAGTATTTAAAAGAGCATTTGTAACTAACAGCCTTAGTACATATAAGTTACTTTCTATTAAAGCAAAACCTATCTCCATTCCATTCTTAAAAATAAACACTTTATTTTCAGACAAGGAGAGAGAATACTTTTGCTTAATTAAACAAGAAACAGAGATTAAGTTCCTCTTAATATTAGGAACAACATATACGTCATCTAATAACATATATCATTTCTTGTCCAAAAATAATTTAAGCCTACCTACGACAACAACTGAAACGACTTCACCAATATCGACTTGAAGAGTCAGCTCTCCAGCTTCCAATTGTCTCAAGGAATTAAATCCTTGATAGGAAGTACATACATGATTAGTAACCCCTAAATCAATTATCCAGGAAAAATAATCATTCTCTACTAAGCACGTTTCCCAGACAAATAAATTAGATTTACTGCCATTGAAATTCTTCCTTTTCTAGAGAGTAGTGGAATCAGCTTGAAGTCCCTTATTATAAACTGCAAGTTTTATCTGAGAGGAAGAACCTCTTTCATAAACTTCACCCAAGTTTGCAACATTTGCCTCCTCTATGAGTCCCTTGACACTCAATATGGACCAGAGTTTATTTAGAGAGCTAACATTAATGGTTTCGACGATATCAACCCTATCCTGCTTGAATTGAGAGGACACTCGCTCAAATAATTCTTGCATTGATTGCATGATTTGAAATGTAGTGACCATGCTCTCAAATCTTTTGGCTAAGACATTAAGTATGCTCGCCAAAATGTGAATTTGGGCCTTATTATTGGCCTTCATCCACCTTTCGTATGCATTAAGAATACTTCGCGTTGCATCAGGGGTTGGGACTAAAGCAAATTCCTCAATCAAGATGAAGTTAAGGTCATTAAGCACAAAAATAGTTTCAATCGAATCTTTCCAAGTTGTATAATTAATTTCGGTAAAAAAAGTAGAGGCAGACAATGGAAGAATAGAATTTGACATTTTCCTGAAATGAAACAAATTGATCTATATTAAATTAACATAACTCTAATAAATCTAATCAATTTTAGAAAAATTTAATGAACACCATTTAACATCTAATTTTGCAATGATGCTTTAGTGATTTAGGACAAAATCCACCGAAGGGTGATGAGTCACCCCTTCACTGAATTGAAACACTCTCAACCAATCATTAGACCATAATAGCTCTTATTCCTATAATAATTTTTCATCATTGATTTGGTCAAGAAATAATTAACTTGCTTAACAATTTTCTGTAAGTGGCTATTTTAAACCCTAGAGTTCTGCCTCAGTGAGCCAACCAAAGGGAAAACTTGATTGAGGCAAAAGCAAAAGTGATCCTATCCATTTCTGGAGTTTGCCCTGATATTGACCTACTGCACAAACTATCAATAGGGGACGCTCACAGGATGCCTCGAGGTCGTGCAAGAAGGTCTCATGATGCAAACCAATGAAGGAGACCATAGGATATTGACACACATCCCTCTCCCACTTACTATAAATACCTTTTCCATTCACCTTAATATTGCCCATGAAAATACCATTAGAATGAGGACACTCCCAGGGCGCCTCAAGGCCAAGCATGAGTCTCACGATGTGAACATTACGTGAGAACGTGAGTGGAAAATTGACGTATCACATACGTCTATTTCCTCCCATTGAGTATTTTAAAACTTGGGGTTTCTTACTTAGGTAAATTCAGCTTATTAATTTATCTAAGTGATTGTTAACTTTGTCCATTGTCACATTTACGTTGGATAGTTTAACAATGTTGATTATAGTTCATTAAAAACTTTAATAAACTTTAATCATTTGTTGCATACATCTAAAAAATTTATCTAATTCGCCTTCCAGGTCAGTTTCCAGATAAGGGTGTTCCGTTTCCGTCAGCTTAAATACCCTAGCCTAGATTGAACCGTCGTAAGACAAAGGTCCCTTATATATACATTTGTTACAAATTTAATCTTTTATGATTATCTGAATTAATCCTATTAAACTGAATTAAAAGATTAAACTGAAATAATAAAACAACATGCAACGGAAGTATCAAGGATCCATAAGCTTTCTAATTCACTAATTTTAGCAAAAACTAAAGCATGCTCTTCTCAAAAAGTGGGTTTTCTGAACATACCTTTGATGAACTCTCCAAGAAAATGTATATTCAGTTGTTGTCTTCACTTGTTATCAATGTGAACCACCTCAAAACCTTATCTACTATGCTTTTTGAGCTTTAGACAGAGTTGTGGGACTCAAGAACAACTTGAAGATGTGAAAAAACTAGAAAAACTCACACCAGCTTGACTGAAGAAGACAACTTCTTCTTTAGAATAATTTCTCTCGAAATTTTGTATTATATTCTTCTCCAACAACTCCACTCTTCTTTATATATAATAGATGAACATGCAAAGAGATGGAGTGTATGGCTTACAGCTCATGCTTCGAAAATCAAAGTAGTGAAGATAATGCATTTTTTGTGAGCATAAAGATGATGGCAATGGAGAAAACACTTTTTCCATTTGGTGAACCATGCAAACGAATTTCCATTTTCTTTTTAAAACCAAAAATAATTTCAAATCATTTTAATTCAAAATTTGATTTTCTTAAATTAATTTAAAATTAATTAATTTAATATCAAATATTAAATTAACTTTTTCACAATAATCATCTTTATATATTTAAATCATATTTAAATATTTATTCTCTTGTTCCATTTAATTTGAACGTTTCAAATTAATTTCTCAAGCTATCCTAAAGCTTATCCATTTACGAGCTAGTAGAGGGACCTCGCGAACCTAAAGATCATGGGCTCCAACGATTCGAGATTAATCGGCTAAACTCATTAGTCCGATCTAACCCCCATTCATTAACTAATGGGACACTCCACTATAGCCCATAGTTGAACTTCTCTCACTGTAGATATCTAATATCCACTTAATAACCATAATCAGTAAGTCGATCTTTCACAGGTTGTTCGTAATCATAGCTAGGTCAAAAATACCATTTTACCCCTGTGACTATATCTTGTTCCTTAAGTTCTTACTGATCCTCTAATGAACAATTCTGATTCATAATCTCTATGAATAAAATTCTTTCTCTATCATGAGAAGGCAGGACCCGATTATTTAGGACCTGGAGTCAGTACTTAAGAGAACAACCTATCTGCTAACCCTAAATAGGGTAGGAGTGAATTCCATCTTGCAAGGCTATGTCCCCAGCTATTCATCCGGTCTTATCCCCAAAATGGTAAGCTTATTGAGCAGTGTTGTTGGACTACTCTCACCGTTTGTAGATCAAAAGATAATCTCGAACAAACAAGAGTTCATAGCTAGCTTAGGATTAAGATCAAGTTAACCTAGGTTATATAATAAATGAAATAGTCAGTTTTAACAGTAAACGATCGTTATAAAGAAAAATGACTATTTTCATGGTCCAGTCTATATGCAAACTCATTGCATAGGATGCCTCCACTCTCATATCTCAACATGAACGATTTGTGGATCACATCGTTTGTAGCACCTTACAACTTCTTGTAACAACTACAGAGTGGGTCGCATCTAATAGTGCTACTAGGATAAGATATCCAATTTCATCCATATACTTATTAGACCATTTATGCTATATACTATCAACTTTATCTTGTTTATGTCACTACATAAAGTTATAGCATTCAGACTATAGTCAAAGACGCGTTTATTGGATCTTCATAATAAGATGCAAAATCAACAAGTCATTGTTATTAACAAAATAAAATGTTTAACACGAACTGCGAGTTCTAGGACATTCCCAACATAAACCTATTTCTAATCTTATTAGAAATATTGTGATCATAGGTCTACTGTGAATTAAATTTTAAACTAGTTAAAAAATGATTTGTAACCTATGTAGCATGCAACTCTTTATTATATATTTTAATTTCTAATTTCATCTAACTTATAATTGTTATAAAGTATAAATGAAACAAATTAAAACCTAACATTGCATCTAATGACATACTTTGAAAAAATTATAACAATTATAATTTACCTAAAGTGGTGTCATGCATCATGCAATCCATTTTCATTACAACATACGTAGCAATTATATAATAAAATAATGAAAATTAGATAACATCCATCCATTCATCTAACTATATGTTATAACATTTATAATATAAATTATTCATGGACATATTATTTAAGCATGTTATCATATAATATAACCATTATATAAATGATGCATGAACATACTTTTCATTAATAATATAACACTTATATTATTCTAATGTTATTATTCTAATGAAACTATACTAAACATGCATTCCCTGATAATAAGAACCATGATTTCTATGCTAATTCCCTCAATTCTACTTCAATTCTTTTCTTAAAATGATTACGAACAATTTGTGAAGGATTGACTTACTATTCATGGTTAAATCATGTGGATAGAAATATATCTACAGTGAGGAGAGTGCAACTACTGGGTTTTAGTGGAGTGTCCTTGTAGCTAATGAATGTTGATTAATTGGGTTAATGAGATTAGCCGATTAATCTCGGATCGTTGGAGCTTATCTGTAGGTCCATTAGGTTCTTCTGCTTGCTCATAACGGACTAAACCTTGAAATAGTTTTTTGAGAGAATTTGAAATGTTCAAATTTGATTTAGGGAATTATAATTAATTATATGTGATATAATTGACAACTAATTATGAAATTAAAAAAGTCAAAGAGTTGAAAATATTTAAATATGATTTAAATATTGTATACATAAATGATCATTCCAGTTTGGGATAGGTGTTTTATTAATTTAATATTTGATATTAAATTAATTTAATTAATTATTTAATATTAGTTCTTTGAATAAATTTTTATTTAGAATTATTTTTTATTTATTTGAAATTTATGAAATTTCAAATTAAATGAAAATTTAAAGTTAGTGGATTTATCACACAAAAACCACTAAGTATACACCTAATTGCCCACTAATTTGCATGTGTTTTGTGTCAAAATTTGGTGAATTTATTTTTGCATGAATTCTTTCATAAATAGAAGTTTTTAATAGTTGTAAAAACTTCATGCAAAATTTGAATTTTGTAGAATTTCACACCAAAGACATTCCAATCCTCAAATTTTCCTTAAATCTCATCTCAATTTGGATCCCACAATCCATTTAAGACCAAAGAATAGCGGGGAAGGCTCTTCCAATGGTCCACAAACATGTCGTGATCAAAGATAGTCAAAGGATCGGAGCAATTTTGAGTTCTATAAATGTTGTGCTCTCTAAACCCCATTTAGTAAATGTATGACCTTGTATGCTTGTTTGCTAAAATTAAAATAATTAGAGTGCTTAAGATGCTTATTTCTTCCGTGTGTTAATTGTTAACAACTTTCATTTACATGATCAAATCAAGTAAAAATTGTAATCTAAAGTGCCATATTCGAAAACGTCTATTTGCAAACCCACATTCATAATGCAAGGAAAACAACCTACCTTTTCCTCTAATTTTTGCTTCTAAAAATCGAAAATCAAAATTGCAAGAATTAGGCTCTGATACCAATTGAAGGAAATCCACTTACAACTTTGAACCAAAAACGATTTTGAAAAACGATTTTTTAAGAAACTAAAAATCAGTGAACTCATGGAACAAAGGATAAACATACAAAAGGATCTAAGCACGTTGTTATTCTCTTGGAATCAAAAAATGATTAGAAGTGTGGGCTCCAAGATCTTTTGATGGAGGAAGTTTTAGAGAGAAATTCTTTTTGACGAAGAGAGATTAGGGAGAAATGGTAGAGGTTAGGTCATTTTTCAAAAAAAATAAACATTATCCTAAAAAGGGTTATAAGTATATTTACAGAGAGAAAGGGTAACCCCATATCCAATCTTTTCCACTTTCCTCCTTTTAGATAATTAATTAATTAACTATTATTTAATTAATTAGCATACAAATTAAATAACTATATACTAAATCAAATTTAATATAAAGTTAATTAATTAATTAACATACAAATATTACATATTTATATGCATATATCTCTTTATGAATTCAATTTATATAAATCTAATATTTGAATCACATTAAAATACATCTCTCTTATAATATAATTGTTGGAGTTGATGCCCTAAACTCTCGTTGGGTCCTGTAGTTTGTAAACACCTGTATTGAACAAACGCTTGTGATGTAATAATATGAGATATTTTCTTCACAGTTGTCTATGAAACATGAGATGTTTTATTTGCTTTACCACAAACCAATAAACTAAGATCCTTAGTTGTCGTTGTAACTTAAGCATGTATGTGGAGAAATACAGGTAGATCATGCCTTAAGTGATAACCAAAATGGTCTGTAGTATATGGATAAAGGAGGGAAACCTTATCCTGGTGACACTATGGATGTGGCCTGCTTTGTAGATAGTTACAAGTGTTGTGACGTACTACAGATGGTCTGATCCTGATCATTCATGTGGAGACATGCAAGCAGGGGTGTCCTATACGAAGAAGTTTGTATAAGACCAGACCACGAAGTGTTTACTCTCGTTATATAACGTTGTTCATGACAGAGGTTTCACTTCATGAGGATGACCTAGGTAACATGACCTTAATCCTAAGTGAGTTGGGAACTCCTACCTTTGAGGACAGTCCTTTGATTTGCATGGGTGTGAGTGGCCAGATCGCCGACTCAAACCTACCACTTTGGGGATTTGTCTGATTGGGAAGCTGGGAACTCAGCTACACAAGATAGAAGCATGGGTAAGTAGATAGATTGTTCCCCTAAGGGTTAATTCTGGGGCTTGAACGATATGGCACCACACACCTTCTCAAGGCCCGAGAGGTGTCCACTCATAGTAGGACTATGATGTATTGTTCATTAGAGGGATCAGTGGTACTTGAGAAGTTAGATATAACTACAGGGAAAAAACGGTAAATTGGTCCAGCTGTACTTACAAGCATCTGTGAAGGGTTATCTTACTATTCACTGGTTATATACGATGGACACAAAAATATATCTATAGTGAGAATAGTGCAATTGTCGGTCTTTAGTGGCATGCCTGACAGTTAACGGATGGTGGATCTCGTGGCTAAAGATTTTAATCAGCTATTCACGTACTGTTAGAGCTTCAAGCTATAGGTCCATAAGGTCCCCTTGGTAGCTCAATGGATTTAAGTTGAGAATCTGTTTTTGGGTCAGTTTGAAGTATTCAAATTGATAAGAGGAAGTTTGATTATATATGATATGATCAAACTGGTTCAATTTATATGATATAGTTGACATGATGTATGAGATATATTAATTGGAAATAAATGATATAAATATCATTTATATCAAGTAAAGGAGAAAAAGACTATGGTTTAAATATTGCATATGATGTAATATTAAAACTATAGGTTATAAATATAATATGATAAGTTATTATATTTATTTATAATTAAAAAAATTATGAGATAATTGTTGGTGGTTTCTCCTTAACCGTGCATGAAACTGAGAAGTTTTATTCAGTTTTCATAACTGAAGGATAAAATGAAAAATGTTTTCATTTTGAAAAAGAATCGTTGTAACGACCTGACCCCCTAGGACTTAAGTTAGGCCACTACTAAATACATGCATGCATGGAACTCAAAACGACACTCGGTTATGGCATAATAAATGCTAATTAAATAAGGTAAATTAAAAAGACTTTCGCTAAATTCAAATACTAAATCAATAGTAGGGTACCCATAAATCATAAAGGATAATAAATAAGTCTGAAAAATGATTCTTAAAAGTAAGTTTTAAACATCAAAACTAAAATTAAGAGAAACATGAAAAGAACTCTAAATCTCATGATGCGGAAGCGTAAAAACTAGTCCTAGTGGCTCGATCATGAATTCCACTTGTCCATCGTCGGTGCATCTCTACCCTTACCTGAAACAACAAAATGAGAAAGAATGAGTATAAAATACTCAGTAAGTAACCCCATTACTGGGGTCAGGCTGGGCATCTATGTCCTCTAGATACCCAAAACAAATACCTTGTAACCTCTCTTATCAAGCCTTCAAACCATACTTAACTAGGAGTTTCAAACACATTAAATTTCTTTCTGTTTCCAAAAGAGTAAACTTTCTTGGATACTTTTCTCTCATTCACACTTATCTATGATAAAACCACTAAATTCAAGACACCTCCTTTTTTTTTTCCACTTTCCATGTGGAACATAATCTCTTTACTAAATTATATTTTACTTAACTCCTCTATAAATCTTATCTCTCTCACTAAGAATTTCCATCTTGTAGAATTCCTCTTTGCCAATTTGCATACGTTTAAACTCCAAAAGATTTTTGTTTCTTCAAATCTGGCTAACTTGGATCTCCTTAACACAATAAGGCTCTGGGTTACTTTAACCCCTTTAAGTCCAAGGTCATGTCCAACTATTTTAGCTTCCTTTAATGACATCTACCTAGCTAGATATTCCAAAAGAATTCTTTATATCATTACACATACTTTACCTAGTTCATCAAGTCGTAGTATTACCCAAATGATTATGACTTATGAATCCTTTCTAAAATTCTTCTCGAAATGTTGGGTTTTTAATATCTCAAAATCTTTAATAAATATATAGACTCTTCTTCCTTTCCTCCTTATTCATAAAACAACTTCTAACCTTATACTTGAGTACTAACCTGTGTATTTATACTACCACCGATTGCACTATCCAACACAAAACATAACACCAGTCCTTGATCAATTCTTGTCTCGACAATTTTATTCTTTGGCTTAAACATTTAAATACCTTCATTCCTAAATTGTCATAACTCTACATAGGTTTATCAACCTTTAACATTTCTGAACTGAGGTATATATTTGTTCGTTTCTAACATAATTTCCATGAGATTAACTAGTGCCAAGTGACCTCATAATTTACTCTATTTTATTTTTCTCCTTTTGTAGTCTCGTACCTGATAATCCTCTTATAATAACTTCTATCGAGTCACTGACCTAACATTAAAACATAATTGGTGCATTTAAGCTAAACAAATATTTTAATGCACAACTATCATAAAACTTGTAATTGATAAGTCGTGTCTGGCGATGACGAGGAATCCGTTCATGGGCCATAGAGACAATCTAGACTTACCTAGTAAGTCAGTCTACATAACCCAAAACATGGGCTCTGATACCAACTGTAATGACCCGACCCCCTAGGACTTAAGTTAGGCCGTTACTAAATATATGCATGCATGGAACTCAAAACGACACTCGGTTATGGCGTAATAAATGCTTATTAAATAAGGTAAGTTCAAAAGACTTTCATTAAATTCAAATACTAAATCAATAGTAGGGTACCTATAAATCATAAAGGATAATAAATAAGTCTAAAAAATGATTCTTAAATGTAAGTTTTAAATATCAAAACTAAAATTAAGAGAAACATGAAAAGAACTCTAAATCTCATGATGCGGAAGCGTAAAAACTAGTCCCAATGGCTCGATCACGAATTCCGCTTGTCCATCGCCGGTGCATCTCTACCCTTACCTGAAACAACAACATGAGAAAAAATGAATATAAAATACTCAGTAAGTAACCCCACTACCGGGGTCAGGTTGGGCATCTATGACCTCTAGATACCCCCTCTAGTGAAACATATAAACTGCTCTAGTCCTCATAGGACACATATGCACATGAAACAAGAAGGAGACTGAGTCCTATCCTACTGTAGTTAAGTATGCCCACTACCTCTGGTGAATCCTAAAGGAGACACAAACTGGTGAATCCCGGAGGAAACAAAAACTGGTGAATCCTAAAGGAAACACAAACTAGTGAATCCTGAAGGAAACACAAACTGGTGAATCCCAAAGGAAACACAAAATCTAATGGGCATCTAACTAATCAATAAGGACATTTGCACAATCTCAACATCATAATTATCACTGTACGATTATATGACATACATATAAAAATCAACATCATGGTTCTACAACATACACATATACCTCAACATCATGGTTCTACAACATACATGTATACCTCAACATCATCAGATCAAATACAACCATATGGAAGCACATACCATCTCATACTAGCATTCAAGTATCTATGTGCATAAATAAATAATTCAGATCTCGTACCAGAACATACTTTGATCATATTATAGCATCAATCTATCATGCTAACATTCTACCATAACATACATTTATCATACTAGCATACATCTAATGTCTGGCCCGTGGGCAGTTCCAGTAGTAAAATTACTTACCTTGATATTAGGTCGAACCAAAAAGTAATTGAATCTTTGTGAAATTCTTGAATCCTTAATCAAGCCTAAACATAAACCAAGCTTTAAAATTAATAGTTAAGGCCAAATTCCAAACACCCAAATATTACAAAATATTTCCAGATAACCTTACCTAAGGTGTAGTTCAATTCAAATTCACCTTCCAAACCTCTAATTCTAAGCCCAAATAATTAGCAAACCAAACTCTTCTTCATCTTGAATGAAATTCTTTAATCAACCCCTAATCATAATTTGAAATTAAGCTTACATGATTAAAGTTTGAATCAAATACATACTTCACTACCAATGTCTCAAATAAATTATCCATATGTAGCTTCTTCAAAAAAATCACTTCCAAATGACTTTACCAAAATTTCTCAACAACCAAAATTAATCCACAAGAGGGAAATCAAAGCATAAAACTTAATAAAACTTGCTAAAAAAAACTCCAACTTCACTAAACAATACCTCAATACCTTCACAAACTTGAATCCAAAGTTGAAACACAATGGGTATTAACCAATTGATGCCAAAAGTAAATGAGTATTCAAGAATCAACCGAAAACAAACCCAAAAGGTAGAAATCTTACCCAAATCGATAGATCCAGTAACGGCAAAAGCGAATGACACTTGAACAGGTGGATGGAGGTCATGAAGAAGAAACTGACGCAGCGGCTTTGCGTGGCGTCGGATGGGCTCACGAATGTAAGGAAGAAAAGGGGGATGGGGTTTGACTTTTTATAAAAAAAAAAAAAAAATAATAATAATAATAATAATAATAATAATAATAAAACAAAAAAGGAAATAAAATTTAATTCCTTTCCGTTTCAAAAGAAAATTAATTCTTGCCATTAATTTTCAATTTGAATCATTTCACGCCAACAATTAAATTCCCGCACTTACACTTGAAGTCCAAAATTCCAAAAATGCCCTCCAACTAATACCAATTACTGAAATTCCAAATAATAAAGTTACTAAAATTACATTATTACTAAAAAAATGTGCGGGGTGTTACAATCGCATTATCGCTTCATTGGTTGTACACGGCCTATCGTTTAGCTCACGAAAGCCTACAACGACAACCCCAAGTGTTTCCTAAATGATCATGTACATGCGCTGTTTCCTAAACAATCATGTTGTTTTTACTAAGTGATCGCACACCTGAGCGAGATTCACTAAACGATCGTCTAAACAATTAAACCTGTTTTACTAAATGATTGTGCACATTTTCTAAACGATCAAGCACAAGTCTATACGATAGACACAAACCCCTCCGACTTGCTTAGTTGTTTAATGCGATCATTCTTTCCTCCTTCCCTATACCAAATCCAATAGAGCCCACACCTCTTAGATTCTCACTCCGAGAATACAAAGGTCACTGAGTGGTGGTATCCGAGAGGCTGCTTGTTCGTGGAGAAGACTGTTCATTTGTTGAGCGACAGCGAGAGATTTGGGTAGACAATTGCAACGACAGCGAGAGGTGCTGATCCAAACGAGAGCGAGAGAAAGACAGAAGAAGAGTTCTTCAAAGGTAAGTCTCTCGTTCTTTAGTATTTAATATATTGTTAAAAGCATGTCGTAATTTGTTCTGAAATGCATAACTTGTATGTATGTTTGTGAATGCTTGTAATTCTGTCACAATGAATTTGGAATGATCTTGCTTCCACTCATAAGTTCTCTTTGATAAGAGTTCCTTCAGTTTGGATTACAGATCATATCTATCAGAATTCACTATACTTTATATTAATCATATTAATATAAAATTTCTTTAATTAATTTGAACAATTCAAATCATTCCTTTTTACTATCCTTAGCGAGCTAACAATGGGGCCTTATGGACCTACAGATAGAATCTCTAATGACATGAAATTAATTTAATTAATTCAATCAATATTCATTAAATATTGGTCACTCCACTAAAGATCGATAGCTGTACTCTTTGCACTGTAGATGTATTTCTGTGTCCATGGATATAACCAATCAACAGCGAGTCGACCCTTCATAAATTGCTTATATCTACACTTGGGTCAAAATACCTTTTTACCCCTGTAGTTAATCTAACTTCTTAAGTACCACTGATTTCTTTAATGAACAAACAGTTTATAGTCCAACTATAAACTAACACCTCTTGAGCCAATGAAAGGCTGAGGCCTCATTGTTCAAGATCGGAATCAGCTCCTAAGAGAGTAATTTATCTATTTTTTCTATGATAGGGAAGGAGCAAATTTCTTCTTGTGTAGGTGTGTTCCCAGCTTCGTACTCGAACAAATCTCCAAAATGGTAAGCTTATTGAGCAGCTAACACGGGCATTCTCACCCACAAAGATCAAAGGATTTCCCTCATAAATAGGAGTTTACAACTCACTAAGGATTAAGGTCAAGTCACCTATGGTCATCCTAGTGAAATATTGGTTTCGTCATATAACGATGTTATAAAGAGAAACTAATCATTTTTCGGTCTAATCATGTATAAACTCTTTATACAGGATATCCCACTCACATGTCTCCACATGAACAATTTGGCTCATATTATCTGTAACATTTACAACTCATTATTCGTGCCATTTAATTCCATAAAAGGGCTGTGAAACAAAAGAAGATTTATAATACACTGTACTACTCCTAACTACAAAAACGTAGCAACAGTGGTAAGTACGAGGTTGAACCACAGGGAAACCAAGAATTAAATTTCTCTTAATCTAAATTTGACTATGAAAGAAGTAAAATATGGGTTTTGGTTTGATTGATAAAATTTGAAAACATGCAGGAAATCAAAATGCAAGGGGTAAATGTAATTTAGGAATGTTTTCCATCTAATTTCTAGAGTAAGGGGGAGAATTCTACGCAATTTCTATCATGGACCTCGATAATTAAACAAACGTTTGTTCTATGCATGCACAACTACCTAATTGATGCGATTTAAGTAGCCTCTACAAAGGCTGACAACTAACTAAATCAAAATCAATCAATCATCCTAATTATCATTTAAATAGATTGGGTTTGATATCGGCCATATAGAATTAAAGGCACATGCATTACGATTTACAATTCAATTGTGTAATTAATTGATCGGATAGCCTTACTCAATTAACCAACATATTCTTCGTATTTAGATTAAATATGCATTAGTAAGATTCAAGACTAGCCTATAAATATAAGCATTCACATTCAATCTTTTGCCACTAGGGTGATTTCAAACATAGACAAACACAAGAAAACGTGCAAGTTCGAAATTAACTAGTGGAGATATGAAATTATGATAGGTTCGTCACTCCAACATATAAATACAAATATGCATTATAGCAAGATTCAAAGAAAGCATGGGATTGAAGAACATAAAATTCAATCAAGGAATTCTCAAGAAAATTGCATCGAACCTCTTACTCAAAGAAATTAGACGAATTTACCTCTTAATCCATAGCCAAATCAAGAATGATCATCCAATCCATCGATTACAATCCAAAATAAAACATAAACTAACCTATTAATACCAAAAATACAAAGGGGAAAGAAAAAAAACTGGGCCTCTTCTTGGCCTCCATAAAAATCAGCATCCCCTCTTAACCTAAAAACCAAAGAGAGTACTTATAGAAAAAGTTGCAGCACTGCAACCCTATGAATGGCGTTGCAACGCTACCCTGTGTATGGGCTGAAGAAAGGCATGCGCGGACAGCTGGGAATCGCATCAAAGAATCCGTAGCGTTGCAATGCTAAGAGTAGTGTTGCAACGTTAAGGGTAGCATTCTGACGCTGCCCTGCATCCTCAGCTTCTGCTATTAAGCATTGCGCAAGCATTGGAGCTATGCATGCATGATTGTTGCAACGCTCTAACAAGGGTCGATTGATCATTTTCACTTCTTTGAAGCCTAGATGCTCCAATCAACTCCAAATTGATTCAAATTGACCCTGTTTAACTCCAAACGCTCGATTTTACCTCTCGATTGTTTGGTACCTACAAAATAAGACAATTAACACATAAAACCCATTAACGAACCTAAATTAAGCTAGGAGTTATAACTATTTTTTAGAGTTATCACTCATGTAACAATTACAAAGTTGGTCGTATCCGCAATGTTACCAGGATAAGGCACCCAATCTTATCCATTTACTGCAAACCTTTTAGGTTATAACTTGAACATTAACCACTTGTATGTCTACCACATATTGTTAAAATGACATCACATAACCTTGGATCTTAGGTTATTGGATTGAATTATTGCAGTTTCTATATCAAACAAAATACCTATTATTTTATTAAATAAATAATTTGTTCTTTCAAAATATAAAATACAAGATATATGAGATGTAAGACACTAAATCCAACAGGCTTCCCCTAGGTGTGAGACACTTTCTCACGGTATCTTAGACTCTCCCTAAGTTATATTATTAGTAAAGAAAATCTTAGGCTTCCCTTAAAATCGAGACTCCCTTTATAAGACTTGAGCTCCCCATAAATCATGAGATTCCTTCCTACTCGAATTGTATCTTTCCTTCTAAGAACAACATCTCCTTTGTTCGAATGGCTTAGGCTCCCCCTAAGCTAAGAATCCCTTCTCAAAAGGATCTGAATCTTCAATGTGGGGAACATAAAGTATGTCTTCACGAACTCAAGTTTCTCAATACACTGCACTGTTAACCGGATACACACTAAGTTGATTTTTCATATATGAGCTTCACACAAAAGTAATACGACTAATCCAAACCAGAGGACTAATTATCCTATAAATATGCACAGCGAAAAAATAATGGGCAAACCTAACTTCCATAGAAATCGCGAGCTAAAAAGGAAAAGATATTAACAAAATAAGACAATAAAGAAAAGTAATTTGCAGGATTAACATTGTCGTAGACATTCCTTTTCTGAAAGCGCCAATGCAAAGACACGTCTCATAACATCTAAGATACTTAAACAAATATTGCTAACCACACAAACTCTAATAGAGGGAATGTGAAAAAGTTTGAGATGTTGGTTTGATTCATGGATTTGGGGCTAAATGTTTCCATGTGTAAATCCTATAACTCATTTTACTAAGTGTTTATAGCTATTGTGTGATGCTTATGTTTATTAACCTAGTTGCAAACTAGGTTGTGAGTAATGTGAATGCATAGGAGTATTGAGAATGAGATAAAATTCTCTAAGTGCTAGGCAAGAATGCTCTTGGGTAGTATGAAGAGGTTGTTGGGCTTTATGTCCTAAAACTCGCAGTTTGTAAAATGATAAACATTTTCTATAATCAATATACTTATTATTGATTTCATAAATTGTATGAAAGTCTAAATCCAATAAACTAAGACTCATGACTATTACATGAGTACTTGAACTTTATGTGGAGACATAAGAGTGGATCAGGTTCGAATAAATAGTCCAAATGATCTATGGTACATGAATAAGGTTAGGTACCTTATTCTGGTAACACCATTGGATGCGGCCTACTCTGTAGTTGTTACAAAGAGTTGTAAAGTGCTACATACGATGTGATTCTAATTCGTACATGTTATGACATGAGGAGTGGGGACGTCCTATGTAATGAGTTTGCATAACATTGGACCAAGAAATAAGTCACTCTTACTTTATAAAGTTGTTTACTATATAAGACTGATTATTTCACCTAAATGACCTAGATAACTTGATCTTAATCCTGAGCTAACTATGAACTCCTGTTTATTTGAGATTACCCTTAGATTTGCATAAGTGAGGGTTAGCTCAACAGCGCCGGCTCAATAAGACTCTCATATCAGGGGTAAGACCTAATAGATAGCTGGGGACATAGGGTGCAAGACGAAGTTCACACCTACCCGAATTAGGGATAGAAGAAAGGTTGTTCTCTCAAGTACTGAATCGATGTCTTGAACAAGGGGCCCCACCCTCTCACTGGGGTGAGAGAGTTTGGTTTAGTGATTGGATCATAAACCAGTTGTTCATTAGAGGATCAGTAGGAACTTGAGGAATTAGACGTACTCTCGGGGGTAAAATAGATATTTGACCCAATCGTTATTACGAACAATCTGTGAAGGTTCAACTTGCTGATTATGGCTAAATCATGTGGACGTAATATATCTACAATGAGGGGAGTGCAACTATAGTCTTTAGTAGAGTGGCCCATTAGTTAACGTGACCCATTAGTTAACGAATGGGGATTAATCTGGTCTAATGAGTTTAGCCAATTAATCTCGGATCGTTGGAGCCCATGATCTGTAGGTCTGCGAAGTTCCCCTACTAGCGCGTAACGGACTAGCTCTAGAATAGCGTGATAATTTAATTTGAAACGTTCAAATTAGAATTAAGGGAATTAGTAATTATATGAGATATAATTACGTGTTTAATTTGAGAATTAAACGGAATAGGAGAATTTATATTTAAATATGATTTAAATATATAAAGATGGATATGTGTAAAAATTAATTTAATATTTGCTATTAAATTAATTAAGTTTTATCTAAAAATTAATTTATGAAGTTAATTAAATTTTTCAGTTTTAAAATCAAAATAGATTTTAAAAATCAAGTTTTAATTTTGTGATAAAATTGAAAAATTAGAAATGCAAAACACAAAATGGAAAAATCATGTTTTCCATTATCCATCTCCTACTTACTCACACAAAAGCCATCAACATTGCCTTGTGTTACTCTAAGCATGAGCTATAACTCATGCAACTCTCTCTCTCTTGCATGTTGATCTATAATATATTGAAGAGTTTGGAGTGAATTTTGGGCATGCAATCAAGAGAGGATTTTAGAGAAAATTCATGCTTAAGAAAGGGTTCTTCATCAAGATTGTTATTGTGAGTAATTCTACTTCATCCCTTGATTCAAACTTGTTTTGAGTCCCATAACTTAATCTAAAACACCAAGAGAATAGTGGGGAAGATCTTGAGGTGGTCATCAATAAGATTTGGAGAAGATTACAGCTAGAGATCGAGCTTTGAAGAGGTTCTACAAAGGTATGTCATGAAATTCACTTGTTTTCTGCAAGAGTATGCTTTATATTTTGCCAAAATTAATGAATTATAGTACTTAAATGATCCTTGTTGTTTCCGTTGTTGCTGATACAATCCTACAAAGGTATTCCACACTTAGTGAGATTTTGCAAAGTGTAGACAAGAAGGAAACTAGGCGTGGAGTTAGGCTTAAGATTGAAGAAAATTCTTCAAGGATGGCACATGAGGCTCTTGGGTGAATCAGGAAAACTTGGAACTTATAAGGAAATAGGAGAGCTTAAGAATGGAAGTCTTGCTGTGTTATGCGCCCAAAGACTCAAAGGAGAAAATTGGCTAAGTGTGGCATGAGGCATGCGTTGAAGGGCCATATAGAGGCTAGTTGTGCCTATCAAGTGAGGCGTTGGCAGTGGCCATCCAAGAAGCATGTGTTAGCCTCAATGGAGATTAGTGTGGCCTAAGGTAGGTGGCATGCGAGCCACCAAGTGCCATGGTGAACGTCTATGGGGCGCCAAGGCTTAAGAATGGACGTTGGCTGAGAAGAGAGAAGGTTGCCCAAGGTTTAGGCAATGGCATGGGCGAATGGGTTGAAAGGGTGCCAAGTGATGCTAAAGAGGTTAATGTAGGTGTGGGAAAAGGCATAAGGCTAGGCCATAGAGCTAGGTGGCAGCAAGGTGTGCGTTGGTCGAAAGATTTAGAGGTTGGAATGTGGTTATCCAAGGACTAGGCATTGATGCAAGGGGCGCGAAGGCGTGTTATAGAGGCTATTTGGGGTGTTGGTGTGCGGCAAGCCTAACGCAACTGCCTAAGAAAAGGCGAGTGGGGCATTGGTTGGTGTAGGCATTTGCCGAAAAGGAAAGCTTAAATGGATGCCAGCCTATGTGTTGGAGTAAGGCTGAAGCACCTGGCTTAGTCATTTAGTTAGTGCGCTAAGTAGCCTAATTAGGGCCTTAAGCAAAAATAACTGGTCTAGGTGTCACCCTAATAGATCATCTGATCATGCAACCCTTAGTATAAAAAGAAAGTTGGGGAAGAAGAGCTTGGTTTGACCTTATTTCTCGTGCAAAAGGGAAAAAATTGCTGCCAATCTGAAATTCCATCAGTGTTGAAGATGATCATAGGCTTCCAAGAGAAGATTCATACGGACTGAAGTTTAAAATTGAAGAGTTCCACAAGTGCTTAAGGTTCTCGGATTGCTCGGACAGGTTTGGAAGATTGAAGGAGTTCAAGCTCATCAAGAAGAATCATAGGCTCAAATTTTAAGGTAAGACAGATAAAGATGTTTAGGAACAAGTTCTTAGAAGGAATCTTTGTGAGAAAATGTTTCGAACTTAAGTGATTGATGCTGAAAGTTGAAAATGGAAATTTGGCTAGATGAACAAGCTAAGGTAGGCTTGTGTTATCAAGTGCCCAATGGCTAGGCAAGGTAGGCGTGTTCTAGCACCTAGTGAACACCCATGTGTGTGTGGCTACCACTCCACCTAGTTACAAGGTAAATATGACTAAGTATGTTGATGCATTGAGGTAAGTGAACGTGTAGTGTGAAGCTTGAATGTTATGGTTAAGCTCAAAAGGGAGCTAATAGCATTAACCAAAGGTTTCTATTCTTGTCACGGGGCAAACACATATAGAGGAAGCCTACAATCCTTTGAGGAAGTAACCTAAGACAGTGAGTAATTAGTTTCACTAAGTTGACTTGTTTTTCATGAGTTAAGACATATGATTTAATGTGTTTCCCAACGCATCAATGAGAATTTCCTTTGTTTTGAAGGAGGAAGAATTGAAGGAAAAAAATAAAACAAATACAATAAAAAACACATACATGTCAATGGTAATTTTCTTTGTTTTTGGTCAAAGCCTTTAAAAAAGCTCAAGCACTTACAATATTTTATTAGAAAGCTTATTCGGAGATGTTATTGATGAACGCTTCAATAGTGCTTACCTTTGTTCTATAGAAGAGATAGATTTTCCAAAAAATTCTAGTCTCTCCCTTCACATTAATTAAATACATACAGAAGAAGTCTTTTGGTGAAAAATCGTGTTTTATTGAAAAGATGTTTTATTAGAAAGGTATGAAGGTGTGAAAGTTTTGAAAGGTTTTGATCGTAGATTGAAATACATTTATTAATAACCAACCATTAGAAGCAAAGGGTATGAAGGACACATGCTAAAAAATGAGGGGCAAAGTGGAAATGTATAGATTCTCCCCACTTTGCCCCTTTTATATATAGTAGAGATTTTATGCCCCATTCCTTAGTCCATAACGTTGTGTCTCTTTTTACACCTCAATTCACACTTTTCTCACATTGCAACTTAAAAAATTTTAAATTTTATAAACTTTTCCAAAAAAGTTGTTTGCCTAATTTAAAAGTTTTCCATTGTCAAATGATTACGGTGTGAAAAATATTATTAATAGGGTTTTAAAGTAATATAATAATTTATGTGAATGTCCATCTTACCAACACATTTTTCTAACTCTTTGCCATCGATTGGTATCATCAACTTGTGCGTGTAGATTGTTGCCTATGAAGATGATAAGCACCAAGCTTTGTTGTTTTAGATACTTGGTGTATACCCCTAATTTTGATGAGATTATAAAGCCATATATACAAAGTGAGTCGTTAGTTTATCTAAAATTGAAATGAAAAAGTCACTACAACAATTTTGGTTCATATACATTTGATGATAGATTGCAAATCACCATATTTGCAAGTGTCATCAAAGGATACGACGACGGTTTGAATATGATGACAATCAAAACATTCGTCATATTTATGATGATGGTTAGGTACGATAGTTATTTAAAACTGACATTAAGTATCCTTGTACCTATACGATGACAGCTAGATATGCTGTCAATCCAAAATCAACATCATACCCATGTCATCGTACATCTACAAAGACGAATTAAAATGATGATATTAGTTTGTAATCGACATTGTATACCAAATGGATGACAATAGTCACCTAGCAAATGTGTTCCTATGCCTAACAACTTGGCTTAGGTGTGACTTGATAAATAATAGCCTAACTAAAGTGTATGAGACTAAGATGGGAACAAATGTTGTAATAGTTTGACTAAAGTTGCAATCAAATGGATCGTAGTCTAACCAAGGTTTGAGACTAGAAAGATACACTCTATGAATTGTACGTAGTTCAATGAACTCAAAAAATCAATAAAGTCATATATCAAGTAGTCAATCAATATATAAATAGGTGTATTGTATTAAATGTGTCATTGTGCTTGTGCCGATCTAGCGCTTCATATCTCAATAAGTTTTCAACAAGTGGAATTATATTTTGATTAAGGGTGAGTTTGGATCGAGTTTGAGTTAAATTTAGACTAAATTTGACTTTGAAATCCATTAATGAGGTTGAAACTTGCTAATACGAATAATAGGTGAGGTTTATAGATTTTAAAACATATTAAAAAAAAAGTTCTTAATTTACAAGTATAAGTTTGTTAATGGGTTTTTTTTTTAATGATAAAGTAATAGTTGTTTCAATGACGCAGTTAGTGTTTAGTATATTACATATCATATTGATCAAAACTAAATTAATAATAAATTAATTTATAAATATAATTTAACATTTTGATTCCTATATTATTTTAATATTTCCATAATGAATATTAATTTAAACCGTAAACACTTGTTTTATCTTGAGAAAACCATAAAAACTATACCTATATTTAATTAATATGATCTTTTTTTAGTTGAAACCAACTTCTAGTTTATCAAAATAAAGTATTATTCTTTTCTTAAAAGTAATTAATTAAGACAAGATTGTTGATTAATTAGAGTTGTGAATAACTCAATTAACAACCACATTAGTATTTCTTTTTCAATATTTATCTATAATATGTGTGATTTGAAACCTAAAAAAATATCGTTGAATTGATTAAGTCAGTATATCATTTAATTGAAAAGATTAATGAGAAGTGTAAATCATCCATTCTCACATATTATCTAATCGAATATATATATATTAATTAATAATCCTCGTCCTAGATTTAATTTTCAAATCTAATGTTGCTTCATGGCTCATATATATATATATATATATATATTCTTGAAATAGTTTATAGTGAGAAGTGGTTTTCTTTTAGATCCTAAAGTCAAAAGAAGTAGTTTCAATGATGTAGATAGCCAAGTAGAATAGTCTAATGACTTTAAAGCTATAAAATTGAACATTATCTGTGGAGTATTAAATTACCAAAGAAAATGAATAAAGAATGTATGAGTAAAAGTCCTAAAGATCCAAAGTTTAATTTACATTATTCTAACTTACTACAATACAGCACATCATGTGACTGAGTGATTTGTCTCTCATTATCTTGAAGATAAAGACACTCCTATTTTTATTTTTATTATTATTATTATTATTATTATTATTATTATTATTATTATTATTATTATTATTATTATTATTATTATTATTATTTTCTTTTATAGCTCACAAAACAGAGAAGCTGATGATCAATAGGTGGATTTTGACTTCACATATTTGTATTGAATGTCCTAGAAGTTTAAAATGTTCTTAATTGATCCTTAATAGATAAAAATTATCTAGTATCTAATAAGTGTGTGAATTTTTAATTTTGTGTTTAATTAGATCATTGACCTATTTGATATATTTTAAATTCTATAGACATGTATAATACAAAATTGAAAGTTTTAGCCTTTTAGGCTTCATTCGATAATCATTTGCTTTTTTCATCCATAAAATTTTATGTTTTGTCATCCATTTTCTACTAATATTTTCATAAAGCTTTGGGAATGATTTCGATAATTGTATTTGCTTGATGATTTCTATATGTGATTATCTTAGATTTACATAATGTTCGAAAATGTCCTTGTAACTTTTCATTGATTTATAATTAATTTAATATAATCTGAGTTTATATGACTTCTTTTTTATTAATTTGAATTTTTTAAATTAATATAAGTTATAATATTTTTTATGTTATTTTACTCAACAAAATATCATGTATTAATTTAAAATTTTTATAAAATGAATATTAATTTAAATTCAAATTTGAATATCTTTCTAAAAAAACAAAAACAACTATGATATAATTAAAAAGAGAATATATATGGTTTACAGTATTTATTTTAATTATAAAATGATAAATAAATAAGAGTGATATATATATATAAGAAAAAGGATGCTCTCAATGCAAGAATCTATAAAATCCATATATATATATATATATATATATATATATATATATATATATATAAGGATGCCCTCAATGAAAGAATTTATAAAATCCATATGTTAGGAGAGCATCTAAAACTTTCAAGTTGTCATCCGTAAAGATATCTTAAGATGCTCAAGAATTTTTAGATGTCCAAAAATCTTAGGGGCTGTTTGGGACGCTGAGATGATATATGATGTGGGGAGTTCTGATGTCTGTAGAATTCTGATTGAGTATGATCTGTTTAACCATTGAGATGATATACAATATACAAAAAGAAATGATGGTGAGATGCAAAACACGTTCCATGCCGACAAACATTAAAATCGGTGAGATAAGATAATGAGCCTCCAAACACTGAGATGATATAGGATGTGGGATATACCATCTCATGTTGGGCCCCGAAACAGCTCTTTAGATTAACAAAAACAAATACAATAATCTAAATGTCTACTAGATGCAAATTTTTTATTCTCAAGAAAACGAAACTTCTGAAGTTTAGTCAACCATTAGACACAAACATCAATTTGGCATATTAATACAAACCCGCCATTTTAAATTTCTTGATTTTTCACAAACTTGGTAATCTAGATATCCACGAAAAAAAAAAAAATATATTCCCTACCCTACCCCTAAAGTTTAGTAAAAAATTAGACACCTACATCAACTTGACTTGTCAATACAACCCACCCTTTTAAGTTTCTTAGCTATTTGTTTTTCCTCTCTCTCTCTCTCTCTCTCTCTCTCTCTCTCTCTCTCTCTCTCTCTCTCTCTCCCTCCTCTAAAAATGACCAATCAAAATCAGATTTTTAGTTATAAATAGATAGCTGAAAAACTCAATACTTAAACAAATTCTTTTCCAATCCAATGGCTTCCTTCTCTCTATGTTTCATCTCTTTCCTCTGTTTCTTGTTTGGCCATGGAGTTCTTCAGCTTCAAGCTTCTCACCATGTTTACAGAGCTCAATTATCTAACTCTCTTCCCCATCATTATCAGCAACCTTATAGAACTTCCTACCATTTTCAACCTCCCAAGAATTGGATCAATGGTTTTTATTTTTCATTTTCTTGTTCTTCATCTCTTTTTTTTCTTCTGGGTTTTTTTCTCCCACTAAAAGTTTGCAACTTTTTTCTTTGACATGTGATTTGGAAATGGAATTCACTTCAAATTCACAGATCCAAATGGTTAGTTCCACCTCTTTTCTTTCTTTTTTTTCCTTTTCCCCTGCATTTATTTAATTTTTCACCATAAATATCAAAACAATTTTTCTTATTCAAATTTCTAACACCAAAATTGTAATATTTCAGGTCCAATGATATACAAAGGAATTTATCATTTGTTTTACCAATACAACCCAAAAGGAGCCGTGTGGGGCAACATTGTGTGGGCCCACTCCACATCAACGGACTTGATCAACTGGGAACCTCACGATCACGCTATCTACCCATCTCAGCCGTCCGATATTAACGGCTGCTGGTCGGGATCCGCCACCATCCTCCCCGGCGACAAACCGGCGATTTTGTACACAGGAATTAATCCGAAAAACCAACAAGTTCAAAACTTGGCTGTTCCTAAGAATCTCTCCGACCCATATCTAAGAGAATGGGTGAAATCCCCAAAAAACCCTCTCATGGCCCCCACCCCACAAAACCACATCAACTCCAGCTCCTTCCGGGACCCCACCACCGCCTGGCTCGGCCCCGACGGCGAATGGCGAGTCATCATCGGGAGCAAAATTAATGCCCGTGGACTCGCCATCATGTACCAAAGCAAAGATTTCGTTAAGTGGGATCAGGTCGTGTTAAGCTACCAAACTCAAAAAACTCTCCAACTCTCCTTTCATTTATAATTTTCGGACTTTTCTTGGGTTAAGTTTGAGTAAAGTGAACTTTCTCGGTTGCACCTATTTGTTCTTAAAATAAATATATTTTTAAATTTTTTTCTATTGTCATTGATGAGATAGGTTGCAAATAAAAGAGATAGATGATGAAATAATCGAATTTTTTAATACCCTTTTAGTCGATGATATATATAGGTTGACCATCCGCTTCATTATGCGGACGGAACAGGAATGTGGGAGTGTCCGGATTTCTTCCCGGTGGCGAAGACCGGTCGGAAAGGGGTTGACACGAGCGTGAGCGGAGGGCACGTGAAGCACGTGCTAAAGGTGAGCTTGGATGATACAAAGCATGACCACTATACAGTTGGAAACTATGATTTGGAGAAAGATATTTATGTTCCAAACAAAGGATCAATTGAAGGTTACATGGGATTGAGATATGATTATGGGAAATATTATGCTTCAAAAACTTTCTATGACGGGCAAAAGAAAAGGAGAGTTTTGTGGGGTTGGGTGAACGAATCATCAAGTGTTGAAGATGATATCAAGAAAGGATGGTCTGGCATCCAGGTAATATTAAAGTCAAAGTCAATGATTTAATCCCATTTTAAATATTTTTTAAAAAACTATATATTGAAAACAAAAGGAGATCTGCCGACATGAAAAGTGATGGATTTAAATTCTATTTTGTTTTTATTTGTCCTTTAATAATAATAATAATAATTTTTTTAAAAAAAATTACTTTAGTTTTTCAAGGGAAAAAAATTACTTTAGTTTTTCAAGGGTTTTATTTTTTAGGATAAATCGATTAAGTTCAATTATACTAAAAAAAAATGTCAAGATTGAAAGTAAATTAAATGATATTATTATTATATATTGTATGGTCACATATGGATTTGATGAAAGCAATTATGTATTTTTTATTTATTTATATTGTGCAGGCAATTCCAAGGACTATTTGGTTGGATGCTTCTGGGAAGCAACTAATTCAATGGCCAATTGAGGAAATACAAAAGCTTAGAAAGGACAAAGTTAAATTGACAAACAAAGTATTGAAGAAAGGATCATTGATTGAAGTAAAAGGTGTAACAGCAGCACAGGTGAACAAAATTTGTTCCATAAAACATTCTTAAAAACACAACGAAATAGACAATCATGTCATTATTTAATGTTTGTTTGATTTTGTTTTTGTTTTTGGTAATATTATAGGCAGATGTTGAGGTTTCATTTAAAGTAAAAAACTTTAAGAAAGCTCAAATATTGAAACCTGAATGGAAAGACCCACAATTGCTTTGTAGCCAAAAGGGAGCAACTACAAAAGGTGGAGTTGGTTCATTTGGGCTTCTAGTTTTGGCTTCAAAAGACTTGAAAGAGTACACTTCCATCTCCTTTACGATATTCAAAAGACAAGGCAAATACATCGTACTTATGTGTAGTGACCAAAGCAGGTATGAAAATTTATTGAAGAAATTGAAACAACATTGCACTAACGAGTCATGACAGTCAGATTGAATAATTTATTACTTTGAATAGGTCTTCGTTGAATCCAAACAATGACAAGACAACATATGGAGCATTCTTAAATGTGGACCCAGTTAGTGAAGATCTTTCACTAAGAAGTTTGGTGAGATTCCCTTTTTTTTTCTCTGTTATTTATTTGGATATATTAAGGTTGTTTTCTTTTGTTCTCCACTGACTTTTGATAATATATAATCAACAATGCTTCGAGATTTGAAACTGAATTTATGGAACCAATTGTTTCAAAAACACTTAACTAAGGGGTTTGGCTTTAGGAAAAAAAAGTTTTAAAAAAGCACTTACTCATGAATTTTAAAGGCATACTTTTGGTTAGTTGGTGAGTCTAAAGATAAACGAGATCTCCACAAGCATAACCTATAACGTGCGAGGCTCAATATTCATAATTTTTATTCTTCACTTCACGTGAATTATTTGAAGTCAATATAATTTAATTCATACATGTAGGTATCGGATCTAGGAATGAAGTTATTTTCGAAAGTTGTGTGAAAAAAAACGAGTAGTAGTTGGACAACAAAAGAAAAGAAATTTAGTTCAATTTATTAATGTTATATTTGTCAGCTTTTGTGTTACCAATAAAAAGCAGGGTCCTTTTTTAAAAAAAATTCTATTTTAATAACAACGGACTAAATACAACATGCAAATCATAACGATAAAATTGTTGTGTTTGAGAACTAGGAAGCCCCAAATATAATTAAACTCAAATTTGAGAGATTAAAAGTGTATTTTTCTGCATTGACCATATTCGTCTAACGAAATTTACGTGAAAACTTGTGAAATTTTTACAGATTGATCACTCGGTTGTTGAGAGCTTTGGATCTAAGGGGAAGGCTTGCATTACAGCTAGAGTTTATCCAACATTAGCCATTGGAGACAATGTTGGTCTCTATGTTTTCAACAATGGAACAGAAAGTGTCACCATCACAAAACTCGGTGCTTGGAGCTTGAAGAAAGCTCAAATCAATTAAATACAAGACTAGTTTCATAAGCCATTGTTTACTTTTTTTCTGCATTTTGATAAAGCCAATTGGCAATTGAATAAAAGAACCCTTTTACTTATAATCATTTCTGTTGAAACTGTTTTGGATTTGCCACTAATTCGTAGGTTGTGTAATCCATGTGATTACCCTGCATTCACATGTGCTTTCTCTTTTGTTTTCTTATGAAGAAAAAAAAATCAAAATGAAGTGCAACCCACATTTTCTCTCACCAAAAAAAAAAAAAAACAAACATTATTAATCAAAGGGAATGATTCTCAAAAATGAATCACGTAAACATGAACATCATGCCACACACGATAAGTGATTGGGTAAATAAACAAGTAGGAATGAATCTCTATAACATTCTTCTCCTCTCATATAGAAAGGGTTGAAGACAATTACGAAGTAAACTACATCTTCTATGTTTAGCCTCACTTCAAATGTTATGTGTTTTCGTTATTTGAGAATTTCACATCACAAATAGAGTAGTAGAGATTCAAACCTATAATATCTCAGGAAACGATCCGTTCATCGTTCCATTTTATCAATCAAATCATTTCTTCATATCCCAGGAATGAAAAACAACAATAATAGAGGAATGAAAAATTGTCTACAATATTTATATTACACTGAAAAAATCTCAAACTGCACAGCAACTAAGATGGATAATAACACTTGTGCCTGTGTTCAAAATCAATCATCACTTTCTTCACGATTGAAACCATCTAGGAGAAGTTTGCTCAACATCAATATGGATGATATCTCTCAGGCATTGAACCACCATTTCCTTCATATCCTTTTCCATATCCATTATATCCATATCCAGCTGCGGGGACGCCGTAGCCATTCATCCCAAATCTACCATTCATATACATCGAACCACCATAACCAAAACCGTAGCTGTATGCACTGTAGAAATTGGCATAGTTTCCACCGTACCCACCATACGGAGCATATACATCGTAACGACTAAAATCTGTGCCCATTTTACCATCATATAAACCTCCACATCTATACATGTCATATCCTGAAGACATATGTGCATTGTTACTATTGACATCATAAGCAACTCTTTTTGGTACAGCCTTCTTGATTTCCACCTGCATTTAATCATATATTGACATACAGAAGTTGTGTAAACAATCTCTTAAAGTTTTTTTCATGTAAGCAAAAAAAATATAGAATTTTATGCTTCAATCCATTTCCCATTTACCTGCTTGCCTCCAAGCTCATGTATTTTATCTCCAGCAAAAATATTTTCAACTGAATCTTCGTTCTCAAAAGTGATAAATCCAAATCCTCTAGACCGCTTCGTTTTATAATCTATCATGATTTGGTGTTCTATAATTCTACCAAAAGAAGAGAAGTAGTCCTTAAACTCCTCTGCAATGTTCATGAGACATCCAAACAGAGCATCTTTCAATTAATATTAATTCTGAAAACAAGATTCAATCAGAAAAGACCATATATATTGACTTCTACAATAATACCTTCAGTTAAACCAGGTGGTATTCCTCCAACAAAAATCTTTTTTGTTCTTGATACCGATTTATCATTCATATCAGTTCTAGGAACTGTCCTCTTCACTTCCACCTAATAGTCATATAAAAATATTCCATTGACCAATATCCATCACCCAGATTACAAGTTTAGAATTACAAAAAATAAAAAACATTTATGTTACCGCTCGGCCATCTATAACATGGTCTATCTTCAGAACCATGTCAGCAACGGCAGGATCACAGAATGTTACGAAACCGAACCCCCGTGGCCTTCCAGTGTGTTTGTCCAACATTATCACTGAATCTGCTATCTTCCCATACTTGCTAAAGTAGCCATTAAAGGTCTCTGAATATCAAATAATAATAAATAAATAATTGTCAAGACATGTATGACAGGATGATGACAGTCAGAATTCAGAAAGAATAACGTGGAAACAATAACATATTAGCACAATGGCAATGTGACAAAAGAAAGAACAAATTTTCTTTTCCTAAGGATGCCAGAGAGATGGGGGCTATTAAACCCAAGAAGAGTTCTTTAGTGTTAACTAGTCTTTTTATTACAACAAATGTGAGGCATGAGAATTGAACCTCCAACATCGAGAAGAAAAGTATATATCAATTATTGCTAAGTTATGCTGACATTAACTAGTCTTATACAACAAAGGAAATTTACAGCATTATTAAATGAGCATAAATCCAATGATTTATACAATAAAAGAAACATAGATTCGTAGGAATTTTCAAATGACAACTATTTAGGCTCCGAGCAAAATAATGTGGAATTAAAAGATGAAAGAGAGCTCTATAGTGGGAACTGAAAACAATACACTGATATATATAAAGAAAAGCTAGACTAGTAACAAGAATCATGACCAAATTATATTCACCAATAACTTGTACAATTAGACATATCATCTCAAAAGATCAAGCAATTACTATAGAAAGATACGTGAGTTGATTTATGCCAAATTATGAAGGACACTAAACCAACATTGGAGGATTTTTTTTCTTTTTCATGGTAGTTCTGGTTTAATGAAAGTGCCCATCTTATCAAACAAAAATAATAATGTACCAAAGAATCCATCTGTCATCATATGACTGCAATACAAAAAAGATTAATTAATGATTAAACGAATAAAAAGAACCCCTTTTTCTAAGGTATCCCCACACCCCCATTAATCAATAACTTACTAAATTTACATTTACCTTCAGTGGTCTCCCAAGCAACGCCTCCAACAAAAAGTTTGCTACCAAATAAGAAAAGGCGAAGTTTTAAGCTCCAAGAGTGATCGATTCAGCAACTAATTTACAAAATCAATAACGGCTATATCCAGAAAAATGACAAAAGAACCATAAAAAAGAAACTAACCCACTGGAAGAAGAATCATAATGATTCGTCGAATGTTTAATTCCATTGCTTGTACTATCAACATTCCCTTGTTCCAACTCACTCCCCATATCAAATTGGTGCTGTTGATCGTACATTTGGAGGAAATTTTCGCCATTGTAAGCGTTGAAGTCGGGATTGTAATGCCTTTCTTCCGCCATCGAAGCTGAAAATTCTTCTGTTAATTTATGAAAACTATGATCTACTGTTTTTTGAAGATTTTTTTTTTCCTCTGCTGAGTAAAACCCTAACAGAGGAAGGGCTTAAGAAAATCGCGCTGAAACCGAGCTATCGTTTTCAGTTTTGAATTGATATGATTCCGAGATTCGTTAATTTTCATAGTGAAGAAACGGTGTCGTATCATTCTAAAAATTCAAAAAGTTGGGCCGCCGGCCCATCGCGTACTTCTTGTTTTTAATGGGCTTATTAGAATACATGGCCCAGATTCAATACGGAAACACAGATCTGGCCCATGGTGTAATTTTGGTGGCTTCTTTATTGTTGGGCCACTATTGAATAAAAGATCAACCGTTAGTGGGCAATGGTGATTCACTCTTGTGTCAATGTCAAATTCAGGCATATGGCACGAGATAAATAGCAAATTTTAAAGTTTCATTTGGAGAAATAGTAAAAAAATTTTAAAATCATAAAAATAGAAAAACGGTTTTTTAAAATAATAACTCAATAGTTAATAATTACATTGTATGTAAAAATGTTAATAACTCAGTTTTCAACAATTACTTACCGATCAAATTGAAGGCAAATAAGAAATTAAAAAAAGTCAGATCACCTACTCTATAAGATTTGTTAAAATTCTTATTAAAATTCAGTTTTGTCATTTTTTCAATTGAAACTTAAAATTTTACTATATACTCCTAATTTTGCTATATACTCCAATTCCCCTTTAAGAGTTGCACTATAAAAAAGAATATATACGGTTTTTCTGCTAATATATGAACAATGGAATTGACTTGTAAACTTATTAGAATAAATGGTATGTGACAATTCGGTGCATTATTTTATAAATGGATATGTCCTTTCGAGAGTATCTTGAACAAGAGACATGACTATTCGAATGGTCACAAATAGTCTATAAATATGTCTTCACAATTGTTTCATAAGCATTTCTCTCATAAAACTTTTTTTCCTTTATAAATTTGTACACAATTCGTTGGATCTTATGGATGAGGTATTGTTTCCATAAGAAACGTAATTTGTTCTATCATAACAAATTATTCATGAAACTCAAGTACTAGGGTGAGTAAAATTGTTTTAAGGAAACAACGTTCTGTGTTATATAAGATTTTGTATTTTTTGTTGTTTGATGATATTGTTCATATAACAATCTTAAGACAAATTTTAGATTTTTGTCCTCGTTTGCATTGATATTTTTCCTTCTGGTTCATGTGTTTTTCTTGGTTGCCTTCATGTCTTTTAACTAATTTTTGTTAATGAGATCTCATTTATAGGGTGATTGGCTCACCATGAGTTAAAGTTGAGTTGGTATAATATAAGAGCTCATTGTTTTGCCCACCAACTTTAAATGTTGGTGAGTTGAGTTGGTGTATTTTACCAACTCACCCCAACTCACTCAAACTCTCCCTTATTTCCATGTTTTCAATAGCTCCACCCATCGGCCACTGTCACAATCATAGAACTCCAAGCTCCGACAATCACCTTCGATGAAAACTCCGGCGACCAACTCCAAGCTCCGACAACCACCTCCGATGATAACTCTGGCGACTAACTTCGGGCTCCGACAACCACCTCCGATGATAGCTCCGCGACCAACTCCGAGCTCTAACAACCTTTGCACGACCGACTCTAACAACCAATTCTCGCTCCGACAACCACCTCCGGTGACCCCAACTCCGACGACCACCTTCGCGCTATCAACTCTAACAACCAATTGGCCCTAATAACAAACTCCGACGACCACCTTGTAGGCCCCGACTACAAACTCCGATGAAAATTACCTTTGAGCAAGCAACTCCAACGGCCAACTCGAGGCTTCGACAACTACCTTCGACGAAAAACTTCGACAACTAACTCTAATACAACCTTCATGTGAGTAACTTCAAACTCTAACTACAATCTCCAACAAAAATCATATTCGATGATCAACTTCGATGACCACTTTCGCCCGACCAACTCCGGGAATCGAAAGCCACCTCCGATGGCAAACTTCGAGTACCAACTCCAATACACATGTGACCAACTTCAGGCTCCGACAATCCCCTCTAACTACAAACTTCAGCAAAAATCATATTCGATAATCAACTTCGACAACCACTTCTGACTAGATGACTGTTAAAGTATGTTGTAAGGTTGTTGATTATATATAAAAAAAATATTATTTTATCTATATTTAGTGCAATATTTATACGTAATAAATTCGCATATCAAACAAATGTTGAATATTTAGACGAAAAGTATGTATGTAATTGAAAAGTATGTAACATATAACAAAAAAAATCGTAAAATAAAAAAAAAAATCTAGAATATTTTCTAGCCATAATTAGTGAAAATAAAGAAAATGAAAGTGAAACTGTTGAAGAAATATGGTAATATTTCATTGGTTGTTACGATGATGAGGGAGATTTAATTAAAAAAATTCATGACAATCAAAATATAGAGCAAGAATAGGAAGAAGAAGAAAAAAAAAAGAAGAAGAAAATGATAATGAAATTCATTGAGAAAAATTAGCCAAAATCAAAAGTTTTAATTTCGATTTAGGTTCTCATTAATTGTTGTTTATAGCAAAAAAAGAAAGAAAGAAAAGTTTTTAAAATTAAAAGAAAAAATTGTAATACATATTTTATTCCAACAAAAATGGATAAAATTATTGAATAAAAAATTTTAAAACAAAAATAGTAATCATAAAAGTATATTATCTCAAACACAAACATATGAATATGAATTTCAAATTATGAACTTCATACTTTAGACATCCTGTCTCAACTTATTACCTCAAATATAGAATTTCATTTGGAATATTATATCAATAATTCATTCTGTTTTTACTCAATTTTTTTGTTATTATATTTACTTATATATATTATAAAACACTCTTTTATTCCGTTTTGTATGTATATGCAGAGACCAAATATTCTTTTCTTTTTCATTTTTTTTTTATCTTTTTGTAAAATTCTTTTTGAGTCAAAATATATATTGATTTAGTTTTATAAATTGATTGTGTCCGAGATCATTTTGCACTGGAATTGAAATTGACGCTCAAATTGATTTTGAATATATAGATTTTGCAGGCTTTGGTATATTGTGTTTATATATTCTGGTTTAAGGAAAAAAAATCTAATAATTGTTGATTTCTAAAACAAATATTTTGTTCTATGTAGTATGTATATAATGGTTTTAGAATAAATCTATTATTTTCATTGGCCCATTTCCAGTATGTAAAATGAATAAGATGTTGAGATTTTGCTCAAATTTTTTATTCATTTATATATATATATATATATATTCCTCCTTTTTGTGACTTTGTTTCTCACAATTGGCATAAACAAGCGGATTATTTTATTGACTCTGTTTTACTCAAAATTGAATTCTATGTAGATTTGATTAATAATTTTTTTAGTAATTAATTTTTTTATTATTATTTTTTTTTTGGAAAATATGCAAATAATCTTAATTCTATTTTCGTTGTTGGGATTGTCCATGCGGAGAAACCTGAAATTTTTGGTAGTGTTGGTTTCAAATGTTGGTAACAAAAGATTGTTGTTTTATCTCACCACTCTAAATTTGGCAAATTTTCTCAAAGAGGAGGCTCCTGTTTTGTTTGAGGGAGAATTTGACAAAAAAAACACGTTGAATACCTATGTAAGAATTATATTTGGAATGGATTGGAACAACACACTTTACAATGTGTAAGTGTTGATTCAACAAAGAATCTTTGGAATTCACTAGAGAAAAAGTATGAAATAGAAGTTGCTGGTTCGAAGAAATTCATAGTTGGCAAGTTCTTTTATTATAAAATGGTGCATTCAGAAATGATGATAAGTCAAGTTCAAGAACTCTAAGTAATTCTCATGATTTACATGATGAGGATATGCTTTTGAGCGAATCATTTCAGGTCACAGCAATAATTGAAAAATTGTCACCCTCATGGAGAGAATTTTTCAAAAACTATCTTCAAATATAATCTTAAGGAGATAAAACTTGAAAAAATTTTGGTTCGTCTTGAATTGAAGAGAACGAATAAAATTGCAGAAAAATGTTCTCTAGACAGTGTTATAAACCCCAAGGCAATTATTATTGAGAATAGACCACAAAGCAACAAGAAAACTTTATGTGGAAGTTCAAATCAAAGGCAACAATACACAAGAAAGTTCAATGGCAAGTGCTTTAATTTCAATAAAATGGGACATTGATCGAAGGATTGTCGTAAGCCAAGAAACTTTCAGAAGAGAAATATCCAAACCCATATAATCGAAATGGAAAATTTTTCAGATGGAGTTATAGACATTGATTTATCTGCCTAAAGTGTACAAATGTCTAGCCTTTGATTTAGTAATCATAGTGAACTTAATGAGCCTTATGTTTGTATGATAATGTAATACTCAAGCTCTCTATCTTTAGTAAAGTGAATATTGTTTAGTTTGCTTACTTGATTGATTCTCCTAAAGTTTGACATTGAGTGATAAGGATTTGATTCTTAATTTGAAGATGGTAATTATGATTTTCAATTTTCATGTCCAAAAGTGGTAAAAGAAAGGTCTTTAATATAACATAATAATACCATTATAAGTGGTTGCTAAGAATCAAATAAAAATCTATTGCAATGATACCACAAAGTCTATGTGATTAGATTATGAAAATGGTGTATTTGAGAATATTGGTCATTCCTAACTTGATAATCCAAGTTTAGAACATTAGAAAGCTATTTCACGAGAAATTGGATAATGTTGAGATAAAATGATATTCCTAAAGTGTGAATATAACCTATATCCCTTTTGTGATAATAATAAGTCTCGACATAATACAATCAGACAACTACTTTCTAGTGAATTAACACAATTGACTTTGTAAGGTCAAAAGATAATATTGCGGATCCATTTACAAAATGCCTAACTAGAGAGTTGGTTGAAAGTTCAGCAACAAGAATGGGATTACAATCTATAATTTTTTAAAAAGTTAACTAGAGGGGCAACCCAACCTAGTTAATTGGAAATCTCAAGATCTAGGTTCAAACCGACTTCTAGAAAAACTTAATGAGTTCTACGTTAAGGATCATGAGACAATGTACGTGTGCTTTTAGGGTAAGCATTATGCTTTTAATGATTTCTATAACTGGTTGAGTATTTATTTGTGAAAAGAGCATAGACGATGTTCTTAACAGGAATCACCTATGTGAGTGAGAAGGGGCCGCTTCTATGAGAATTTTAAGCCAAATTCTCTAAAACACTCATGAGACCAAGTAGTGTTCAAGGCCAAAATGAACACAGTTATGCGAACAAACTTTGTTATAATGAGAAACTATGCGACTTAAATTGTCTTAATTTACTTTAAAACGGTTGAAAGTTCAAGGCATCAAGTCCACTGATTAACCAGGTAAATTCGATTGATGTTCACTAAGGAAGGTTGAAAGTTTTTACATCCTGATGCAGATTCTTCATTGGAAAATACCGAACGTTTTTTTTTAATCTTCAATTGTCAACTTGTCATTTACGGGAGGATTATTTGAATAAATGGTATGTGACCGTTCATGTAGAGTTGCATTTTTTTCATGAATGAATATGTCTTTTCGAAAATAACCAACTTAAAGAAGAGGCACGGCTATTCGAATGGTCGTGAATAGTCTGGATAGCCCTCGAGCAAATGGTAACCCTATAACTAAATTAACCATTGATACTGTTATTGTTTTTTTAGTACAATGATAGGGTAGCGGGGATTTGGACTTCTGACCTCAAGGGATGCAGTGGGTACCAATTATTGATGAGTTATGTTTATTTTGACCAATTAATTTGTGTCTTAAGAAGGTCTGGTATCATGTAATCTATTGATACATGATTAAATTGGGCGTCAACTGTCAACGGTAGAAATAGAAATTTCATTTACAAATTTACCCTTCTTAGAAATAAAATATTTATTAGCTCTAAACATAACAAAAATGCCACATGCATCTATTTTGAAGAAACATAGCCTCAAAATGTAGAACTCTTATGTCATATCATTCTTCTAAATACCTCCCCCAACTTTATTATAGTAACACTATATCATTTTGACTATTTACTCGAACATGATCAATTTTTATGTCTCTACATAAAATTAGTTTATTGGATTTAGTCTTGCAATTTACAAATTCAATAACAATTTTATTGAAGAAATATTGAATAACATCTTTATTGATAATAGAAAAATTTTAACTCTACAAACTATAAGTTTTAGGACATACACAACTCAACAAACTCCCACTTAGACTAAAACTCTAGATATATACAATGTTGAGTTCAATGAGAACAAATAAAAAGAATAAATACAATAAACTAGAACATCAGATACCTCCTCCTAGAAATATTTGTTTAAATACACATCATTATTCTCTTCAGACAATTACAAACATCGATATATCAAAAATGCATATAAAAAATAAATTAGAATGAACACTTACAAAAATGTAAGTCCTATATCTTGTATTTAGAGTAACCATATTACATACATCTTCCTCTTTCTCATCACAATGTATACTATAATAAATATCAAAAACACCACCCCCCACAAAACACACAAAAAAGAACAACAAGCTGTTGAACTGAAAAAGAAAAAGAAAAAAAAAAAAAAGAGAAGTTCAAATCTCAAACACTCTTCGCAAGCCACCGCACAGGTGGCTTGTCTCAGCATCTCACCCAATCTCGCCGCCCAAACGGCACTTCTTGATACATATCACGACACAACCTCCCTGAACTCTCGGAACATGTACTGTTACTCGTCTCTCGATTTTCAACTAACGTCGTCCTCCCACTGCCTGTGGTCGATAAATTCTTGCTACCTCCGCAAGTTCTCTGCTTTGCTTTGATCGATGCTGTGGGATACATATAACTTGGCTTGCTTCCGATCTCCTCTTCACCTGTCGTCGCCGCCGGTGCTGAGGATGATGATGACGTGGAGGCAGAGTATTCATCATATACGGACTCAGAGGAAGATGGAGTGCGAGAAATTTGATTGGATGATGAGGGTTGTTGAACTGAGATTCTTGTTGTGACATTGTTCTTTCTAGTTCTGACACTATCTGGAAAGTAGCCTACATCTTCACTTCTCCGGGAAAACGGCGTCGTTTCTGGCGGGATAGTGTCCAAAGAACCAGTTTCCCATGATTTGGCCGCCATCCATCGGTCTAACCAACCCCAATCCTGTTGCTTATAATTCTTGTCAAACTTCCTGTGTTGGAGCATTTGTTTGCTTGGGCCACGGTTTGGACTAGCACATGATTTTGATCTCTGAAATGGGAAGTTTAAGATCATCACCATTAATCAAACACATTCAAACAAGCATTAAACTTACAAACACATTCAGTTAAAATATGTGTCTAGACTCTGGTTGTTTGAGTTTGAGTTTTATCCAATGTACTCTCTTTCATTTTAACAACTTTGAACTATATGTGACTGAGGGTGAAATTTGAGCATAGAGATTAATAAAATGAATAAATGAACTGGATTGAACTGAGCTAGCTAAACTTTGATTAGCCAAGTTTGGATGGAGCCTGACAGACAAAATGCACATCTAGAAAGGTTAACAACTAGAGTCAAAATTTCTGTCAGTATCTAAAGAAAGAAGATTTTGACAGAAAAATCAAATTTACATATAAAAAATTAAAGGATAGATGATTTGATCTATGTCCACATCAAAACAGCAACGCCACTGATAGAGACTTTTTCTTTTCTCTCAATGGCAATTTCTTAGTATTTGTTTACTCACAACTCACAAAGTATATTTCATCTAAAGCTTTAACATACGCCAAATTAACACCGACTACCTTAGAGAACTAAATTAAGCTATCTTAAAGAATAAACGACTAAAATGTATATTTAACCAACTCTTCTTACCTGCTGTAAGATGGAATAAGCAAGAGCTCTTTCCCTCTTAGCAGCTCCCTCTCTTCTCATCTGATGCTTGTTTTTCACTTCTTCCACAGTTCCCGGACTGTCACACCATCCCTTCTGCAAAACAAAAACATTATAATGCTTTAGATCCTTGAAGTTCATAACAGATGCAGGAGCCCTCTATTAGTTTCAGAAATTTGCCTCAGCCTGCTTGATTGGATCAGCTTCTTCTTGGTCGACATCTGCAGTAACTGATCTTGCTCTAACTCTGGCTTGAACTCGGAGTAGTGCCTGCATACACCTCAGTGTCACGGCCGCTTGCTTCCTCACTTGCCGACCCCGGAATATGGCCTGAAGTCTCACCACTGCCTTCAATGCCCTCAGTGCCCTTCTTGCCTGCAAAACACAAACCAATGATTGTCAATTGTCATCAAAACACTTGGTATGTGGAAAAAAAAGAGTGTACATCACAGAAAGATGACATAGTAGTTTTAGTCAGATCAGATCGCATCATAATCAGCTCCGCTAAATCACTACTAAATCCAAAAACTGCAGGGTCCGGGAGTAGTAAATATGAAACAGCTGGTGGGTGAAAAATGGCTGCTCCAAAAGAGAGTCACAGAATAGTTCTATTCAAGTCGTATCACATTCAGCTCTCAAACGCAGATCTTCTTTAGAGGGAAAATCAATGCATACTCGTTAACTCAGACGGAGGGTGTCATTTTTCACCTTAGTTTGTGAACAAAGAAATACTAAATTAATCCTTCAAAACTCTCAAACCCATGTGAGCATTTCTTTTCCAACAATTTCTCTGATTACCTACTGGAAAGCAAAAATTGCTACACTTTTTGACGAAAATTAAGATTATAGGGTAAACCCTATACCCACTGGTCACAATGAAGAAAAGAATAAAAGAAAACAAACTGCACACCAGATATGAAGAATTTCTGAAAGTGCAGATTTCCATATCCTCATTTTTACAGATTTAGAGAAGTAGGTAAAAGTTACAGGAAAACGAAAGAGAATTAAAAAGGGGCAAAAGTTCTTCATACCAAGAAGCCCCGAAAAGTCGTCTGGATTCGAACGGCAGCCCAATGTTGCCTCACCACCACGAAATCCTTCAATGGAGCTCGAGCAACTGCAGCCACAGCGTTAGCCAAAAGCTTCGAATCGTGCGATTCTGTCGATTCAACAAATTCCTTCTTTGTAATTTTACCCGAAGATCCATACCCATCAGATACGCTCCTCCATAACCTCCATTTCTTCTTGTTCCGATCCCCAACTTTCTCCTACAGAAACATCCAAAAAAAGAAAAGAAAAAAAACGTCATTAGCCATCGAAATGAAAATTAGGGCACAGAGTTTTCAAATAAACAAAGCATACGCAAGGCTTACTTGTTCTGTAACTGGATGAGGCTTTCTGTGACTGATGAGAGATTTCAGCCAACTTCTCGAAGAACCCATTATAACCGACCGATTTAGATTCGACTTGTGAAGAGCAGAAGCGACTACAAATTTGCAAATTTCTAGGGTTTTAGCACTGTGTGAATGGAAGGAAGAAATTGGAAGAAGAAACTGGCTAATGGCATTGGATGAAGAGCCGTTGGTGTGGGTGTAATAAATGGAAGGGGGATCTCAACTCCTATTGAAGAGCCGTTTGAATTTTGAAATTCGAAAAGCCCAAAGTGAAAAAGAGAAAAAGGGAAAACGAAAGGCTGCAATGCATTGTAACGGCTACTGAGATTTAAATATCCAATTCGATTTTAAATGTCTTGCGGCGCTTAATTTGCTTCAACTAATCGAAAGTCTAAACGACGTCGGATGCATTTAATTGTGCAAAATTAGAGCTAGGTTCCAGTGAAATTCTCATAGTTGTCCCCGACGTTTTTTTATTATTATTGTTAAATTACAAATTTAGTCTTAATTTTTAGGGGCGTTTGGGATGCATGATAGGTTATTATAATATGTGGATTATAATAAACTATGTGTTTCTATATTCTATATTTAGGTGGTAGATTACTAGAGTCAGTTTATAATAGTCTTTGTTTGGGACGTAGAGCAAATTTGAAGGTAGATTATTTTAGATTGTATGTAACTTTTTCTTCACCATCTTTTATAATACTAATAATTATGCATATGAAATATCATATTTTGAAAATATAACTAAAATGATATGTTCCACCAATTTATACAAAATTAATTTGATTTTAATTTATGTTAAAAGCTAACCACCATTTTTTTTTTTTTTTGTTATTTTGGGAGGTACCTTGGTTAACATGGTAAAAAAAAGAAAAAAAAAAGTACATTACTTTCTAATGCAATTCTTTCATATATAAAACTCTATTTTTTTTTTAGGTACAAAAAATACCAAATCTACTACAAACTTAAATGTATAATTGAAACAAAGTAATCATTGTTCATTATCGAAAAGTAGTCCAAAACAAGTGTTGATTAAAAGGTCTCTTGAATGAGGAGGTTGCAATAGTCCTTGCCGAAGACGTATGCCAGATCATCATAGTATGGGAACAACTTATGTATGATGGTCATGAAACATTTTTTAGTTAATTGGTTGATCCCAAAAGCATCATACTATTTTGTGTTGTGAAACTTAAGTTGACCATAAATATATATAAGGACCATGGTGGGAAATTTTGGATCTCCCAATGTGTACAAAAACAAAATGGTTGAGGCAATGAAACCAAACAGGTTGACAATTAAGTCTATTATTGCTCTAAGTTCCAAAAGTAAACCAAAATTAAATAATATAATTTTTAGGACTTTTAAATAATATTAATTAGTACCATGGTACTAATATACTTTTAATTCACAATTTGTATCTATCAATGATAGCTCAACAAAATATTTAGATTATTTTGATGTAGTCTCTTATAATATATAAGAGACATTGTTGGTTCATATTTGTTTCCGATGTTTAGAAACATCTTATTATCAATGGTTGATGCTATTATAGATTTGTTGACATAGAAGACAATGCATGATACATGTTTACAAATAAATTATATAAATAAATCGAAATGGATAAAATAAATTAACTAGGTCAAAGCAAATTCTAAAACAAATAAACAAGACTACTTTTATTTATTTATATATGAAATGCTACATTCGAAACTAAAAATAAGAAAGAAAAGAAATTACTTTCCTCATTATTTTCATCAAAGCAAATCAATCAAAGCCTAGCTAATAGAAAGAATCCTTACTTTCTACTCCTAAAGAAGGTTAAATGTCGAAATCTAGTGACACCTAGTACTTTATGGGATAGGATGGATTCATTGCCAATCCGCATACACCTTCCGGTTGTTGTGCTCCTCGTTGCATCTTCATATAACCTTCCAATCCCCATTTAGTTCCCCACGAGTTCTTTATGATCCAATAATCTGTTCCGTCTTCTTCTGTTCCGTATCCAACTACCACCACTGTGTGATCAATTCTATCTCCACAATAGTCATTTTCAGTAAACATTCCCTGCAAATTACAAATTCACTTTTAACAATGCTTGAACATTAAAACTGTTCTACACAAATAAGTTACAATCAATCATAGTTACAATCAATCAAACAAAACTACTTGCCTCTGAGTAATATCGAAAACGTCGTCCACTGGCGGCTATGGATACTGCTACCGGTTGGTGTGCTACAGCTTTCTTCAAAGCATTCTCATTATTTGGAGGTACATTCTCATATCCATCAATTGTCACTCTCTTATTACCCTGTTAAATCAAACATAATGATGAATTTAATAGCATAGACATACATAATGATGAATTTAATTGCATAGACATAGAATTTTTTTTTCTAATTATGTAAAGCAAACTCACTTTTTGTGCGAGGCAATATCTGTTTTCGGCATAATAGGGATAATTTTCCTCAATTGTGATCCCATTGTTTTCCATCATGAATTCAAAAGCTGAGTCATAAAATCCTCCACCGCAACCTCCGTCTTTATAATCACAATCGACCACCTCTTGCTCTGAGAGAGATACTAGCTTGTTGGTTTTGATTTGGTTAATTCCTTCAACCACAGCCACCGCTGCAAATGCCCAACAACTTCCTACAAGGATATTTTAAAATTTATTATGTACGAGGTTGAATAATTAGGAATTTTACAAAGCCATAATTCAAAATTAATTATTACCACAACGGCCTTGGTTTTTTATGTCAGTGACGGCTCCTTTTTTCCTCCAATCGATTGAAGATGGAAGATCCTCAACGTGCTCATACATGAACCCACCAACACGACCACCAAGAGCTTCTATTTTCTTGGCATGTAAGTTTTTGTAGTAGGTAATATTGGAGCTAACATGTGTATTAATAAACTCATCATCGGACATATCAGCGAACTGATTTAACTTCAACTTTAATGATTTGTTCATCTGGTTCACTTTGAACACATACTTTGCATTTTCTTTGAACACCTTGAAACGATTGTGCATCTCCCTTCCATTCCTTAAGATTCTATGGTGGCTACTCCATCTCTTATATAGATGCCATAGACTTTCTTCGGATTCTAACTCTTTCCCTTCGAATTTAAAGCTCTCACATAATCCAAAAGTTAGAACAATCAAAACAAGAGGAACAATGAGAAATTTCATAATGGCTATTGTGATATGAGATTTGAGTAATAGGATCGATAAAGAAGATTTTGGTTTTTGGTTTGAGTTGATTTGCTAGGTTTAGGCCATTTATATAGACATGTTATATGATCACTTTCTCCTTAAAATCGGTGTGGTTATAGATTTTTTTTTCTTGATTTTAGGATATTGGTTAAGATTTAACTCATTAATTTTAATTTTATTTTTATTTTTAATGGTTAGGTTGTTGAGATTTTTATGTGTTAATAAATTGGTTGATTTATATGTAGACTCACTCATATTTTAGAATTTTCTTTTACATATTGAAATGGGTAGTTTTACTTGTTTATAAAAAATAATATAAATTTTTAAGAATCAATTAATTATATGAATATATATAATTGATTTAAATAATTGTAGTTTTTTATAATTTTATTTTATATAATATAGTCATGATAAAGATAATAATTAATTTTGATCTGTAATTTTGCTTTTAAATCGAATGAACTTAATAAAGAATGGTTATAGGATTTATTTAAAATTATTCATTGCTATTATTATCACTTTATCATTATTTTGTATGTTGAGATTTTATTATTTAACTCAGGGATGGACTTTGGCCTCTCTTCCATTTTTTTAGAAAAAAAATATTTTTTTATATTTCTTAAGTTTTATGGTTAAAAAATTAGTTAAATTCTTTTACTGATATTTGAATAAGTGGTCTTACTTTTTCAAAATTTAAAATGAAATTTCTTAAAAGTATCAACAAATATATACATTTAAAAATAATTTCCAATAAAACTTTTCGAAAATTTATAAAATAATTGATTCTCCAGAAATTGTTATAATTTTATAATTGTGTGGATAAATACTTTAGTGACTAATTTGATGTTTATCAATTTAGTTATAAGTATCACTCATCGTAATTAATAAAATTAATAATATTTTTGGAAACCTTTAAAAATATTTTATTATCTATGTATAACAGATATTTTAATTTTCTTTTTGACAATTACAAAAGAAAGTAAATAAAAGTGTTTGTGTAAAAGTAAACAAGACCTTGTCAACTCTAACATTTCTTTTAAGTACCATAAATATAGGATAGGATGATTTAAACATGTAAATTTATAAGTCATTTAAAACAAAGTTGTCCTTTTTTTTTTTAATAATAGAGGACAATTATGAGTGAATTGTTTGTTGTGTTAAATCTATAATTTTATAGATCTTTATAAATAAAATAAGCTCATAATGGTGATAGAATATATGGTGATGCTATTTTAACGACACTTCACTACTTAATTTAATTGTTTTTTTAGGCATCTAAATTCAAATTCAATTTAGATTTTTTTTTTATTTTCGGAAACCTGATACCTAAATATTAAAAATTTCATCTTTTTTATATAAAGAGAAATTGAGCTTATTTATTAAAAAAATCCCTTTTTTTTATATAAACTTAAATATTATATATCAATTTTTATGAGCTTTAAATAAAATGGATTTGAAATTTTGGTAAAATATTATAATAGATAAATTATAATTTTTTTAGAATAAGGTAAATTATAATTTTTAAAACAATGATGGTTATTTTAGTTTCTAAATTATATTAAATATTAATAACATTGTTAATTCTAATGTTTTGAGTAATTGGGATGGATAAATAAGTTTTTAGAGAGTTCACTTATAATGCATGTTTAGGCAACTTATATTATATAAAAATGGTTTTGTCATATGTATATATCGGAAACTTATGATCTCCTTTTATAATAATTATTTTTTTTTTATTCCAGCATAATAGTTAAGATTTACTTCATTCATAGTATGTTTAATTATATTTTTTAATTTGCTAGATTCTTTTGTGTGTTAACTAATTGGTTGAATTTTTTTTATACCCAATTGGTTGAATTTAATAGGTTAATGTTTTAAGATTTTCTTTTTAGAGATTTAGAATTTAAATGAGTAGTTTTGCTGGTTTAAAAAATATATTTTTTGAAAAACATTTGTAATCGAGTTTTTTTAAATTTTTTAACAAATAATTAATTTAAATAATTGTAATTGTTGCAGTATTAGTCAAGATAAACATAAAATAGTTTTGTTAAATATATATCTATACTATTTAAAAAAAAAGGAGCATTGATTTTCCTTTTTGCCATTTTTAGTTTAGGATCATATTTACATGTTACTTAATTAAAAGATCATCAAAGTGACAGAGAAGATAGTGATTGTTTTTATGCTTTTGTAATTTTTTTTTTTTACATTTTAAATTTTGTAAATGCATACCAATGAGTTTAAGGGTTTAAAAAATTTTCTACTATTTTTTACATATTTTTGTTATTTCTTTTCTCTTTTCGAATTTTTTTGTGAGTACACACCAACTCATCTTTATATAATTTTGAAACAATTTATAAAATCAAAATAAAATTTAAAATCAATAAGAAGAATATTGCAAATCTACAAAATAATAAGAATAAGAATACGAATACGAATAACAATAAGTTTTAAGAGTTTATGTATGCATAAAAAATAAATAATAATAATAGTTTGGTTTAAATTAAAATTTTTAAAAGTTTAAATTAAGATCGTAATTAAATCATTATTTGAACGAAATTTTTTTATACAAAAATAGAAAAATAGAATACTTTCATTTAAATTAAAGTTTAAAATCAAGAGAATAATCAAATCATCAAATTCAAAATAAATAAAATATAGAAAAATATCATTGTTTAATTTGAAGTTTAAAATCAGGACGGTAATCAAATCATTCAAAAGATTATCATTTTTTCTAATATTTACGTGTAGCTCATAATTTTTTTAAAATAAATTAAAGTTATATTATTAAACTTATAATTAAATTCTCTTTTTAAACTTTATCTAACATGTAGAATGCATATAGTATCAACTTAGTAAATATAAATGGTACTCAATCATCTTTTACATTTAATAATGATTCGGTTAGAAAAAAATTCTTTAAATTTTCTTGAGTCTAGCATCATGGTTAAGATTTATTTCCTTCATTTTAAGTTTAAGATTTTTTTTTTTTTTTTTTAAAAAAAATGGTTTAACTTTTGAGAGTTTTATGTGTTAATCAATTGGTAGAAATTTAATATATTCATGTTTTCAGATTTTCTTTTTGATATTTAAATGAATAGCTTTACTTGTTTATAAAAAGATATATTTTAAAAATAATTACTGATCAAGTTTTTTATTTAAAAAAATTAACAAATAATTAATTTAAATAATTGTAATTGTTATAATTTTATTTTATATAGTATCGTCATAATAAACAAGTTAATAACATATTATGGTGTTTCTAAATTGTATGATCATATTAAAGATTAGATAGTTATAAAATTCTCCAATTTCATGTTTTCTTAGGTTATTATCACTTTATTTTTATTTTTTTTTGTTTATGCTGATATTTTCCTATGTTAATTCAATATCAACTTATTCTAATCTATTTTTCCTTTTTTAAATAATTTTCAAAATATATTTCTTAATTTTTGTTTTTAAAAGTAAGTTAGATTTTTAAAAAAACCATTACTCTTTATAAATTCAATATAAATTTTCTTTATAGTTATGGATATATTTTAATGATTAATTTTGATATTGATTAGATGTGGTTATAAGTATCACCATCAATAAATTTTATGATGTATAATATAATTGATAAAAGTTTAAGTTTTTATAAGCCATGAAAATATTTTATTCTAAACACACGTCAAATTATTAAATGTTTGTCACATTTGAACCTTTCCTTCACACATTTACATTTTTTACTAATCTCATGTTAATAATATATGTCGAAGACTCGAAATAACGTATCCAAAGGAAAAATAAAAAAACTTGTATTAACCTTGAAAAACTAATTTTGACACCACACCAATTTGATTAATCATTAATTGTTCAAACTGATCTTATAGGCCTTACAACTACAACTTTTTATATTAAGCCTATTAAAGGGATTTTAGTTTTTATAATTACCAAAGAAAGTAACTAATTTGGAGTACATGATCTAACATTTTATAAGTATAATAAATGTAGGAAGGTGAATAAACTTGTGACTGAGGAATCAGCTAATGTTAGTGGGCTAACCTAGTCTTTTAATGTGTTGCATCTTTGGCCAATAACATAGCGCAGTTTTTTTTTTTTTTTTTTTTTTTTTTTAATAATTATTATAAATTCTAGTTTACTAGTTAGGATTTAATTCATTAATTTTATTTTTTTTTGTTAGTGTTAACCAATTGGTTGAACTATAATACTTCACTAATTAAGCTATTTATGTAAACTAATTCACTAATTAAGCTATTTATGTAAATGTTCACTTGTGTCAATTGATCACTTTCTCTTGAATTATAGGTTTTTTTTTTCTTGATCTATTTATATAAAATTGATCACTTTCTCTCGAAATATAGATTTTTTTTTCTTGATCTATTTATATAAAATTGATCACTTTATCCCGAGTTATAGATTTTTTTCTTGATCCTAGGATACTCGTAACTCATTAACTTAATTTTTTTTTAATAGGTTGTTGAGATTTTAACCCATTATTGAAATATAGGTGAACTCATATTTTAGGATTTTTCTTTTAGATATTTAAATGGATAGCTACTTCTTTATAAAGATTATTATGGATTTTCTTAAAATTAATAATACAGTTATATTTTTAAGAAATAATTACTAATCAAGTTTCTTAAAACAAATATTTAATTTAAATAATTGTATCATTATAGTTTTATTTTATATAATATAGTCATGATAATCATGTTAAAATTATTTTTATATCGAAGTGCTCCCAATTTGTATGATCTTAGTAATAAGATGGTTATAAGATTTCTTTGAGGTCCTATTTGAAGGATCTCATATCTAAGAGTTCCATGAGCACGTTCGGATCGCTCCGATCTCACAGTGACCAAAATGCAAATATATAAATTCAACACATACAATTATGCAAACAAATCTAATTATCGGCATTCTATGAACAACAAATTAACAAAGGGACAGAGTTCCATACCAGTTGAAGACAATCTTCAATATTCAGAACTCCAACGCAGCGGAACCCTCCAAGTGATCTACAAACGCCCTGCGGAAGCGTCGACTGTAGCAGCACGAACAACCGCGAACTCACGACCGCAACGGGGACGACACCACCACGAAAGAGCCACGGGTATTCTCGGAGTGAAAACCCAAAGGGTGGGGTTTGGTGAATTTTGTAGAGGAAGGAGGAAACACGGATCGTGTAGGCGATAAGTAAGTGGGAGTGAAAAAGCCGCTATCGCATAACAGAAATGCTTATCGTTTAGGAGGAGCTACATGATCGTGTAGGATTTACTGAACGATCGTTTAGGAAAAGGTACGCGATCGTTTAGTAAAATCAGCACACTATATGATCGTTTAGATAATCTATCCGACCGTGTAGACGACAGTGTGCGATCGTTTAGCGCCAGGTGGACGATCTTTTAGGCGGAGAAGAGCTATCGTATAGTCTCTCGAAAACACTTAAGCGATCGTTCAACAATTCTCCAACGCGCGCTCTCCCACGAATACTTTGGACGATTGACGGACGATGCAAAAATGAAAACAATTATAATTTTTAACTCATCGGTTAAAATAACCGACGTTGCCCACTAACCCATGTCCGAACGTAAATTTTGGCTTAATTATCATATAATTAATCAATTAATTAATTAATTAATATAATTGTATTATATTTTTATCCTATAGTTTGATATCACATATCTACTATAGTATTTTCTCCTCTACTTGATATAAATCATATTTATATCTAATTTCCTCCAAAATAATGTATCTCATATATTTAGTCAATTATATCATATATAATTAACCAATCCAATTATATCATATATAATCGAACTTCCTCTTGTCAATTTGAACATTTCAAGTTCACCCAAATATTGGTTCTCGACTTTATCCAAGCTACCTAGGGGACTTAATGGACCTGTGGCTCAAAGCTTCAACGGTCTGTGAATAACTGACTAAACTCTTTAGCCATGAGATCCACCATCCGTTAACTGTCAGGCATTCCACTAAAGACCAACAGCTGAACTCTTCTTACCACAGATATATTTTCGTGTCCATAGTATATAACCAATCATGAGTACGATGACCCTTCTTAGATGCTTATAAGTACAACTAGGCCAAATTACTATTTTGCTCTTGTAGTTACATCTCACTCCTTAAGTACCACTAATTTCTCTAATGAACAATACAACATAGTCTAACTATGTTTGAACACCTTTCGAGCCAAGAGAATGTGTGTGGCACCACATCGTTCGTGCTCCGGAATCAGCCCTTGAGGGAGCTACCTATCTACTTACCCCTGCCTCAGAGAAGGAGTGAATTCCATCTTGTGTAGCTGAATTCCCAGCTCCCAAATCAGAAGAATCCCCAAAATGGTAGGTTTAAATCGGTGACCTGGCCACTTGCACCCATACATATCAAACGACCACCCTCGATGGCAAGAGTTTCCAACTCACTCAGAATTGAGGTCATGTTACCTATGGTCATCCTAGTGAAATGAAGTCTATGTTATGAACTGTATTATATAATGAGACGTTAACACTTCGTGGTCAGGTCTTATACAAACTCTTTGTATAGGACGCCCTCGCCCGCATGTCCCCAACACGAATGATCAGGATTAGACCATCTGTGACAAGTCACAACACTTGTGACCATTCCACAAGGCGGGCCGCATCTGTAGCGTTACCAGGATAAGGTTTCTCTCCTATATCCATATACTACATACCATTTTGGTTATCACTCAAGACATGATCCACTTGTATGTCTCCACATACATGTTTGAGTCACATATAGATAACTATGGATTTTATGTTTATTAGTTTATAGTAAAGTAAATAAAACAAACAACTGAGCAAAAAAACAAGATGTGAAGTAAATATCATATATTAACAACACAAACGTTCGTACAAACTGTTTACAAACTACAGAACACGAGACTTTAGGGCATCAACCCCAACAATCTCCCACTTGTCTTAAATCGAAGTGGGGTGAAAACTTAGTACAAAACAATAAACTAGGGCATAAAAGCCCAATACAATAAAATCTCCCACTTGCCCTAGTCCAACCGCGGGCGATCCTGTAGACCCATGCTCCATAGATGACCCTCAAACACTATAGCCATGAGAGCCTTCATAAACAAGTCATCAACATTAAAATGGCCTGGGTTAGACTGATCCATCTCATCTCCTCAACCTTTTGAGGTGTCTTAGGACACATGTCCTTAGACAAAGTGACTCCATGCCTAAACGACAGTATGCCCCTCCTAAAGTCCTGCATCGAGTACTTGAGCAACAACTTATCAATGTACAATGCCTGAGACAGTGCTAGCACTTTGTTCTTACGATCCTGAAAGATCTGTATATCTAGAACAAACTGAGCCTCTCTTAAATCTTTCATTTGGAATTGAGCTGCTAGCCAGTTATTAACTGTAGTCAGTAGACCTACATCATTTCCAATGAGTAGGATATTGTCTACATACAACACTAAGAAGACTACTGAAGCGTTGAGGATCTTCTTGTAGATACAAGGTTCATCAACGTCGCCATCCCGGTCAACATCATCCATTGCCTTCTTATAAGACAACGGATCCACAACGTCGCCATCTGCTACCATAGCAAGGATTTCCGTGAAACCCAGTTAGCAAACAATTGGATTCGCAACCCTTCCACTACATCAAGGTTCCCTCAACTTTTGAGGTGGAACCGACCTACTGGATGAACTCCCATCAACAACTCTTGTTAATGTAGTAGGCTCTTCAACAACTCTTGTTGAAGTTTTAGTAGTTTCATTGGAAAGCTCACGCAACACGACTTTGCTTTGTGAACTGTGCTCTCTTATATAATTCTCCTCCAGGAAAGTAGCGTTTATTAAAACAAACACCCTATTTTCCATCGGATCATAAAAATAACCCCCTCGTATCCCTTTGGGGTAGCCTACAAAGAGGCATAACCTCAATCGTGGTTCCAACTTCTTAGGATTAGCCTTAAGCACATGTGCAGGGCAACCTTGAATGTGAAAGTGACGTAAACTAGCTTTACGCCCATTCCACAACTCCAGAGGTATTCTTGCAACACTCTTGAAGGGAACACAGTTGAGTATGTACACTGCAGTCTCCACTGTGAAACCTTAAAACGAGTCTGGTACGGAAGCGTAACTCATCATCGAGCAAACCATGTCTAACAAGGTCTTATTTCTCCTTTTCGCTACACCATTCTGCTGAGGTGTACCCGGCACTGAGAGTTGGGAAACGATTCCATGCTCTATCAAATAGTCCTAGAATGTCGAGTCTAAAAACTCTTCACCTCGATCTGATCGAAGTGTTTTATTCCGTCTATCTAATGCGTTTTCAACTTCAGTCTTGAACTCTTTGAACTTTTCAAAGGATTTAGACTTCTGTTGCATATGATAAGCATACCCATACCTGAAGTAATCATTAGTAAAACTGATAAAATACTCATAGCCACCTCGGGCTCGCACATTCATAGGACCACAAAGGTCATAATTTACTAACTCAAGAGGCTCCTTGACTCTACCTTTTCCAGTAAAAGGTCGTTTAGTCATTTTACCCTCAAGACAAGATTCGTACAATGGTAAAGAATTTTCTTCTAACTCATTTAGAAGTCCATTCTTCATCAATCTCTCAATCCTATTGAGATTGATGTGCCCTAAATGAAGATGCCAAAGTTAGGCATTTTCTTTTGGAGAAATTCGTCGATGTTTTGATTGAGTTACGGTAGTTCTGAACATTTCAGTATTATGGAGAGAATTAATGGCTAACGGCCTTAGCACATATAAATTCGATTCCAAATTTGCTGTGCAAATAAAAACACCATCTTTATGAATAGACGCTTTATTCACATTAAAAGAGATAGTATATTTACATTGCAATAAACACTTTATAGAAATGAGGTTCCTCTTTAGTTCAAGAACAATATATACATCATTTAAAACAAGAAACCTATTCTATAAAGCTATCTGGAGTCCTCCCACTGCCACAGCTGAGATGACGTGCCCGGCGCCTACTCGCATCGTCATCTCATCAGCCTCCAACTGTCGCCAAGATCTAATCCCCTGAAAAGAAAAACAAACATGATTAGTGGCGCCTGAATCAATTATCCAAGCAGAATCATCATTCTCCACTAAACAAGTTTCAAGCATAAGTAAATCACACTTACCTTTATCCGACTTGGCCTTAGCCTTGGCTGCTTTCTTCTCTTTTAGATACCGAGAACAGTTCCTCTTCTATTGTCCATCTTGGTTGCTGTGGAAACACTTTCCTTTAACAACCTGTGGACGCCTCCTTGGGACGACAGACGATGGGTTAGCAGGTGCCTTCCCTTTACCCTTACCACCTTTCTTCTTCTTCCTCTTTGCAGAGTTAGAATTAGAAGGTGCAGACTTCATTCCTGAGGTCAAACCTCTATGGAATGTCCTAGAGGATGAAGCAATATTTGACTCACCCTTCTGCCTCTTCTTAGTTTTTAGTAAAGATTGGTATGTATGTAACTCGTTGAGGAGAGTTATAAAGTTATATTTCACTTTGTTAAGAATCACATTGCTAACAAAGTGCATGAAGCTTTCCAGCAAAGAATGCAGGATTATGCTAACTTGGCTGCCCTCATTGATGGTAGACCCATTTAACTCTGCCACATTAAAGTGGACCATCATGTTTAGCATATGTTCATGAACAGAGATGCCTTCTTCCATTTTGGAGTTGACTATGTATTTAAGAGCCTCATGCATAAGCTGTTCAGACGGTTGTCCAAATATCCCCCACAGAGACTCCATGACCTCACACGTTGAGACCATAGACTCATGTTTTTTGGCCAAGACTTCATAAAGACTTGCCAAGATATAGGCTCGGGCCTTCTCATTCGCCCTTCTCCATCGCTCGTATGCATCCCGAACATTTTGAGTGGCATTCAGAGCTGGAATAGGAGAACAAGCCTCCGTGAGAGCGAACATAAGATCCTCGATGATCAAGATCGTCGTGATCATGTGTTTCTATGTCGCAAAATTATCGCTAGTAAGTTTTTTCGACGCTTAGCAATGCTAACATAGTTATTGCCATTTTGAAAATGTTGTTGAAAATACGAACAAAACTTTATTAGGTTTTGCTAAACCACTTTTAAACCAATCAGTTTTGCAAAACAGTTTCAAGTACCCTAAGTTATAGACTTCTATTTTGCAATGATGCCCCAGTGAAGTAGGACAAACGCCACCGGTAGGGTGATCAGTTGCCCCTTCACTGGGATGAGACATTCTCAACCATTAGGCAGAACCAACTCTTGGAACTGAACCTAAAAACCACCATTTTTCGGTCCAGAATCGTTAACCTTTAACTATTCTGCGTAAGTGTAACCCCTCGCTTTCGGTACCAGAGTCCCGCCCTAATGAGCCCACCGTAGGAAAGAAGCAGATTAGGACAAGAGACTAAGTTACCTTATCCTCTTACAGGAGATCAAATAAAGACACGTGCAAAACTTCCATCCTTTAGGGGGACACTCCTAAGGTGCCTCGAGAAAATGCGCAGTAACGTTATTCAACCTAACGAGGGAGACCGAGGGATATGCTGTCGCACTTCCCGCTCCCACTTACTATGAACACTCTCTCCATCCACCTTGATATTGACCTACCTAAACACCATCTGTTGGGAGGACACGCCAAAGGTTCTGCGAGGCCGAGAATAGATCTCACAGTGTGGACTATTTAGGAGAAACATGACAGGTTTAAGTGAAGCATCTTATGCCCCAAGTACCTCCCACTGAATGTTCTACCTAGGAATTCATTAACCTAGACAATCCGGCTACTGATTTTAGTCTAAGTCGTCTTTTTAAACTCTGCTCATAAACAACGTTTGTCTATGAAATATGAACAAGTTCAAGTAGTCACATTTAAACACTTTAATGGACTGTCTTTAACTTGCATGCATGCATCAAATCTATCTAATTCACCTTTCCAGGTAAGTTTCTAGGTAGGGGTATTATGTTTCCGTTAACTTAAATACCCCAGCCTAGACATAACCCACCTTAGGCAAAAGGTCTCTTATAGATAGATTTGCTACACTTTAACCTTTTATTAGCCAATTTAATCCTATTAAACTGATTAAAAGATTAAAACCTCAGGGTTGCTAATCATATTAGAACTGTGATCTTAGGTTTATGTGATCCAAGTTTTAAACACTTTAAAACCATGAATTAAACCTAAGTGAGCATGCATGTCTTTCTTATTCCTTTTAGTTCTAATTTTTCTTTAACTTTTAAAAAGAAACAACTAAAACCATTGCGCACAACGAGGCATTTATAACATTTATAAAGTAACCTGGGTGTCATGCTTCATGCAATGTCCGGTCATTACTATATATATATAACTTTTATATAACGCGTAACAACCAAGCAAACCTGCTATCATTCACCCTTATTCTATAACATTTATAATATAAAGATGATGCATGTCAATGTTTTTTATGCATGCATAAATATAACTCTTATATTATATGATGCATGAGCATGCTCTTACATAATTAAATCATGCTTCTCTAAATTATAACAATTACAATAAAGAGATGATGCATGACCATTGAATAACCTAAGGTGGGATTTACTATATGTGCATATCATATGACATATAATAAACATACATCGCATGTAATAAACAAAGGATTAATGGACCGGGATGAGCCTTTACAACATTCGGAATGAAAAAACCCTATCTATTACATTTTTCATGGAACAAACCGATTCACAGGCGAACCGGGTCTTGAACCGCCAAGAGGTCTTCATTGTGTAGCAAACTCCAATAGGTAAACGATCGTTCAACGCGCACTAGATGATAGGAATATAAGTAAACAATCGCGTAGACGATGAGGAGGTTGCGAAGCCTCATCGTCTATGTGATCGTGTAGCGTGACGATAGGTAAACGATTTACCTTGAGTTACTAAGCGATTGTTTAGTCAGTACTAAGCGATGAAGCTTGTTGACGTAAACGATCATCTAGCGTGCGTGCTTTAAACGATACGCGAACATCTCATCGTTTACACGATGCGTTCAACCAGGTACACGATTTACCTTGCGATACTAAGTGATCGTTTAGTCAGTTACTAAGCGATAAAGCTTGCTGACCTAAACGATCGTCTAGCGCGCCCATGCATTAAGCGATCCGAGAGCATCTCATCATTTACACGACGCGATACTCAGCGATCGCATACTCGATCGTCAACCCGATACGATCAACTCTTGATTGCATACCTCATCGTTTAACTGATGCGTTCAATTCATCTTTATGATGCGATCAATATCTATCGCGTAGAACATCTTTTGCACGATGCGATCAAACCTAGATCACCTCCTTCTACGAAAAACTGCAACGCTTGCCCAGATCGCGTACCACTCTTATGCAATGCTTACACAGATCTGCTTCTTCGACGAACGACCCAAAACTTCTAACAAACTTTGAATACAAACTCAATTTCGATTATTAATGCCTAAAAACGTAGGGGCCTTTATAAACAATCGTAAATGTAAAAGGATCTAAATCAAACCGAGGCTAATCATCCCGAAAACATCCATTAATCCCACACATCTACAGCAGATTTAACAATTAAACATCGTAGAAATGCACCCACCATAAATGTATATGTTATTTCATTGCAACAGATGAAATCGGAGTATCAGAACCTGACTCTGATGCCAATTAAAGGATCTCATATCTAAGAGTTCCATGAGCACGTTCGGATCGCTCCTATCTCACAGTGACCGAAATGCAAATATATACATTCAACACATACAGTTATGCAAACAAATCTAATTAACGGCATGCTACGAACAACAAATTAACAAAGGGACAAAGTTCCATACCAGTTGAAGACAATCTTCAATCTTCAATCTTCGGAACTACAAGGCAGCGGACCCCTCCAAGTGATCTACCAATGCCCTGCGGAAGGGTCGACTACAGTAGCACGAACAGCCGCGAACTCACGACCGCAGCAGGGACGACACCACCACTAAAGAGACCCGGGTATTCTCGGAGTGAAAACCCAAAGGGTGGGCTTTGGTGAATTTGGTAAAGGAAGGAGGAAACACGAATCGTGTAGGCAATAAGCAAGTGGGGGTGAAAAAGCCGCTATCGCATAACATAAATGCTTATCGTTTAGGAGGAGCTACACGATCGTGTAGGATTTACTGAACGATCGTTTAGGAAAAGGTACACGATCGTTTAGTAAAATCAGCACACTATACGATCGTTTAGATAATCTATCCGATCATGTAGGCGACAGTGTGCGATCGTTTAGCGCCAGGTGGACGATTTTTTCGGCGGAGAAGAGCTATTATATAGTCTCTCGAAAACACTTAAGTGATCGTTCAACAATTCTCTAACGCGCGCTCCCCCACAAATACTTTGGACGATTGACGGATGATGCAAAAATGAAAACAATTTTCATTTTAACTCATCGGTTAAAATAACCAACGCTACCCACTAACCCACGTCCGAACGTAAATTTTGGCTTAATTATCATATAATTAACCAATTAATTAATTAATTAATTAATATAATCGTATTATATTTTTATCCTATAGTTTGATATCACATATCTACTATAGTATTTTCTCCTCTACTTGATATAAATCATATTTATATCTAATTTCCTTCAAAATAATGTATCTCATACATTTAGCCAATTATATCATATATAATTAACCAGTCCAATTATATCATATATAATCGAACTTCCTCTTGTCAATTTGAACATTTCAAATTCACCCAAATGTTGGTTCTCGACTTTATCCAAGCTACCTAGGGGACCTAATGAACCTGTGGCTCAAAGCTTCAACGGTCCGTGAATAGCTGACTAAACTCTTTAGCCACGAGATCCACCATCCGTTAACTGTCGGCCATTCCACTAAAGACCAACAGTTGAACTCTTCTTACCACAGATATATTTATGTGTCAATCGGATATAACCAATCATGAGTACGATGATCCTTCACAGATGCTCGTAAGTACAACTAAGCTAAATTATCGTTTTTCGCCTGCAGTTACATCTCACTCCTTAAGTACCACTAATTCCTCTAATAAACAATACAACATAGTCCAACTATGTGTGAACACCTCTTGGGCCAAGAGAAGGTATGTGGCGCCACATCGTTCAAGCCTTAGAAGCAGCCCTTAAGGGAGCTATCTATCTACTTACCCCTGCCTCGGGGAAGGAGTGAATTCCATCTTGTGTAGCTGAGTTCCCATCTCTCAAATCAGACAAATTCCCAAACTGGTAGGTTTGAATCGGCGACCTTGCCACTCGCACCCATACAAATCAAAGAACCGCCCTCAATGGCAAGAGTTTCCAACTCACTCAGGATTGAGGTCATGTTACCTATAGTTATCCTAGTGAAGTGAAGTCTCTGTCATGAACAGTGTTATATAACGAGACGTTAACACTTCGTGATCAGGTCTTATACAAACTCTTTGATAGGACGCCCCTACTCGCATGTCCCCAACACGAATGATCAGGACTAGACCATCTATGACAAATCATAACACTTGTGACCATTCCACAAAGCGGACCGCATCCGTAGCGTTATCAGGATAATGTTTCCCTCCTATATCCATATACTACAGACCATTTTGGTTATCACTCAAGACATGATCCACTTGTATGTCACCACATACATGTTGAGTCACATACAGATAACCATGGATTTTATGTTTATTGGTTTGTGGTAAAGCAAATAAAACAAGCAACTGAGTAAAAATACAAGATGTGAAGTAAATATCATATATTAACAACACAAGCGTTCGTACAAACTGTTTACAAACTACAGGACACGAGACTTTAGAGCATCAACCCCAACAATATTTAGTTAAAAATATTATTATTTCTATTATTATCGATTTATTAGTACTATTTGTCTTAGATTTTTTTGTATATTAATGCAATAAAAACTCTAACTTTTGTTTTCCAATTTTGTAAAAATGTTTTTTTTTATATTTCTTCAATTTTATTTTTTTAAAAAATTAGTTAAATTATTTTCTTAAGAAATTATTAGATTCTATGGTTAATATTTGAATGAGTGTACTTTCTAAAAATTTAAAATTAATTTTGTTAAAATTAATAACAAATAAATATTAAAAATAATTGTTCACATGAGGTTTCCGGAGAAACATATTTCGTGGAGTTGAACTTGAGTTGATGTTGATGTTTCGATCTCTATAAGTCTTTTGGGCTCCCTGAATGTAGAATTGCTGCCCCTTGGAATGAGAAAAGCTCTTCTATTTATAGAGCTATCTGATGGGCCTCATGCACTTGGACCTGAACTTTGGGCCCAAATTAAGCCCATATTTAGGGACCAACGCCCAAATTATAACATCAAATTGGGCGAAATTAATTTTACTCAACCCAACGTTCACGATAGGAACACGTGACGTCATCCAAATCCGTCAAAGAAATCAATTTAGACAAAATTGCACCTTCACCCATCCATCGAATAACTCTCGCTTTGCAATGATGCATTGGAATTCCTCATTCTAGCCAAATCCATTACATGTCAATCCTCTCATTTCTGCGATCGCTTGGTAAGTTTTTTTCAGGGATTTGACTCGACAATCTATAATCGACGATCCTTGGGTATTACAGTCGGGCAACTTCTCAGCAATCTTATGTTGTATTTATGACAAGTACCCAGGTCGAAACGTCCCATTGTCTGACCTCCATCCACCATATGCGACCAACACCACCAAGCACTCGACCAACTTCGCTTATTCCTCTTTAGTTCAAATGTGCTTCGGGGCTCTTGAGGAACTTGAAATTCTAGTGTATACACGTACATATTTTAATACAATTAAACAATAAACAAAAATATGGAACATAATTAATGGGTAAAGTGAAGTACAAAATATAGTAAAAATAATGATATTAAGAGAGTTTCGAATGAAGTCATTTTGTAACACACGATAAAGAAAATAAGTGTTCTAATTGATTAAAGAAGCATAAAGGCACTATACGTTACGCATCTCCAATTCAGTAAACATTTGTTGTGTCAATTCATCCCTCCATTTGGTCCATTTATTTGAACTCTCAATATAATTGATCTCATTCTCCTCCTCCTCCTAATTGTAGCAAAGTTTGAATCCACCCCATCCAGTTAGTCATCTCCCTATTGATAAGATTGTGCATAAGGCAGCACGCCATGATGGTTCGACATTAGATTTGGATTAGGTAGCATGATTTTCCTCGCAAGATTGTCCATCTACCCTTCAACAACCAGAACGTTCTCTCGATGACATTTTGTGCAGAAGAATGCTTCATGTTAAAGAATTCTCGTGGAGTTGTTGGTGTATTACCTCCTCCACGCCACTCTGAAAAGATGATATCTTTCGCCTCTATATGGAGCCAAGAAACCCTCTGCATTTGGGTACTTGGCATCACATAGATAATAATACCCTGTTGAATGTCCAATCATTTCAAACCTTATATTAGAAACACAAAGAGTAGGGAGAGATAGTATGTGTAACTAGTTACCCTTCAGAACCTTCAGTCCGTTAGGTCGTGATATTGCATCTCTGAGAACTCAAGAATCAGTTGTGGATCCTTCCCACCCTGATAAGACGAATACGAAGTCACCATTTATATCACAAACACCGAGTACATTTATTGCAATTTCACCCTTCCTCGTCCTATACCTTGGGTGATTAGTTGCACTGACATTTACCTTGATGTACATGTCTGAAAGATCCCAAATTTAAGGGAACCATGAGCGAAAGATAGATCATCCCAAATCCATTTTTCATTGAATGTAAATTTTACAGTAAAACATGAACAAGATATGCATTTACATAAATTACAGCATGCTATATAAATAGGTTTTAGAAACCTTGTCTTTGAAGACTTTTCTTCAAGAATCCCTCGAATAGCACACGAACGTCTTGAAGACTCTGTTCAAGAAAACTTCGATCAAGAGCACAAAACACTACCACAAAGGCTTCTTAGGTATAGACCCCAAGAGTGCTAGGCTCTTACTATTTTGGATTGAGGGAATTTTTGTGAAGATGAAGGTTTGAAATTGTTCACCAACAACTCAAACTCACACACACATAACTCTTCTATTGTTTTCCAATCTCTCAATCAAGAATAGATTGTTGAAGTAGACTCTCTCCTGTCTTTCAAAAAACCAAAATACCACAACCACCCACTTATGTGGATGGAGAGAAAAGAGGGGGAGGGACTTGTAACTTCCTCCCTCATTTTTTATTTAAAAATAAAATAAAAATGATATTTAACATATATAAATATAAATATGATAACTAACTTATCATATTATATATATATATATATATATAATTATATGTTATATCAAATATAACATATAATTTATAGATTTAATATTGTATCACATACAATATAACTTATAGATTCTTTTCTCTCTTTCATGGTATTTAATATAAATCACATTTATGTTAAGTTTAACAATTATGAATCTAATTCATATCAATAATATTTGAATCATATTCAAATATTTATTTCCTCTCACTAAAGCTATAATGTATCAAATACATTATAATAATTATATCACATATAATTAAAATAACTTAATTATATCATATATAATTAAATACTTCTACTAATTTGAACAATTCAAATTTATCCAAATACTGATTCTCAATTAATCCTATTAAGTTACTAAGAGGACCTCATGGACCTATAGCTTGAAGCTCCAATAGTACATGAATAATTAATTAAACTCTTTAATTAAATTATTCACCATCTGTTAATTGTCAGACACTCCACTAAAGACCGACAGTTGCACTCTTCGCACTATAAACAATAATCAACGGTACGATGACCCTTCACAAATTGCTCGTAAGTATAGCTATGCCAAAATTATTGTTTTGCCCCTGTAGTTACATCTAATTCCTTAAGTACCACTGATCTCTCTAATGAACAATATATCATAGTCTAACTATGATTAAACCCCTCTCGGGCCAGGAGAAGGTGCGGTGCTACATTGTTCAAGCTCTAGAATTAGCCCTTTAGGGAGCAATTTATCTACTTACCCCGACCTCGGGGAAGGAGTGAATTCTTTCTTGTGTAGTTGTGTTCCTAGCTCCCCAATCAGACGAATCTATAAAATGGTAGGCTTGTTGAGTTGAAATTCTGGTCACTCTCACCCATACAAATCAAAGGACCACCCTCATAGGCAGGAGTTTACAACTCACCCAGGATTCAGGTCATGTTACCTATGATCATCTTAGTGAAATGTAAGTCTCTATTATGAATGGTGTTATATAATGAGACTAAACCTTTTGTGGTTCGATCTTATACAAACTTCTTTGTATAGAATATCCTCACTCACATTATACATGAATGATCAGGATCAGATCTTTTGTAGCACTTTATAACAATTGTAACACCTACAAAGCGGGCCATACTCGTAGTGTCACTAGGATAAGGTATCCAACCTTATCCATCTACTACAGACCATTGAGGTTATTACTTAAACATGATCCATCTGTATGTGTCTACATACATGTTTAAGTTACAAGATAACCTTGGATGTTAGTTTATTGGTTTGTGGTTAATGCACAAAAAAAAGGGAATAAAATATATGATATTTTATTAAATAGACAATGAGTTTGTTCAATACATTTACAAACTATAGGACCCTACGAGATTTAAGGCATCAACCCTAACAGTGCCATCTAACGCACCCAGAAAATTATGCAGTGGAACAAAATAAGAAATATTCATGCACATACGTTCACCTAACAAACAAGTCACGTAATGTTATTATTGTCAATCATCCAAACATAGCAATAAGTTTAAAGTAATATTATTCATCCAAACATAAACAAGATTTATAAAATAGTCATCTAACTATAAGTTCATTCAAACAACCATAAATTCTTCCAAACAACTATAAATATGAAACAAACATATATTACTATTTTCATCATACAAACATCTATAGTTAAAAATATATGAATATTCGTCCAAATTACTATAGATTCATGTTAACGAATCTCACGCAATGCTCGAGTATACTAATAGTCCATCCTGACAAGAGCACACAAAAAGTAATGATTAGCAACAAATATAAGTAAGATAAAGAAAAATGTATAACCCAAACCCCGAAAAAAGTTACATAAACCATAATAATGACAGATAGTTTTCACCTTAGCAAGAGAAAGTTGGTAAACAGTTTTTGATGCGGCTGATTTGTAACAAGACCAATCTTACAACAAGTTACTGTCGGGAATGTCCTAAAACTCGTAGTTCGTAAATCATAGAAACATATTCTATTTATCAAAGAAAATATTGTTGAAGTTTCTATTCAATAAAAGTGTTATTGAAATTGCATGATATAATAAAAATCCAGTAAACGAAAACATGACTATTACATGAGTACTTGAGTTTTATGTGGAGACATAAGAGTGGATCACATTCAAGATTGGGTATCTCATCATGGGAACACCATGGATGCGGCCTACTTTGTATAATGATACAAACAACGTGATCCTAAAATTGTTCATATGGAGACTGTTGAGTTTGATGCCCTAAATCTCGTAGGGTTCTGTAGTTTGTAAATACATGTATAAACAAATAGTTTTTTTTTTTTTTTTTTATAGATAATATGAGATATTTTATTCACTCATGTCTATGAAATATGAGATATTTTAGTTGCATTAACCACAAACCAATAAACTAAGACCTCTGGTTATCGTTGTAACTTAAGCATGTATGTGGAGACATACAAGTGGATCGTGTTTTAAGTGATAACCTAAATGGTCTATAGTACATGGATAAAGGAGGGAAACCTTATCCTGGTGACACTACGAGTGTGGCCCACTTTGTAGGTATTACAAATTTTGTAAAGTGCTATAAATGGTATGATCCTGATCATTCGTGCATTAGACATGCAAGCGGGGATGCTCTATACAAAGGAGTTTGTATAAGATCGGACCACAAAATGTTTAGTCTCGTTATATAACGCCGTTCATAATTGAGACTTTCCTTTCACTAGGATGACCGTAGGTTACATGACCTTAATTTTGAGTGAGTTGGGAACTCCTGCCTATGAGGGCGATCATTTGATTTGCATGGGTGCGAGTGGCCAGATCACCAACTCAAACCTATCACTTTGGGGATTCGTCTGATTGGGAAGCTAGAAACTCAGCTACACAAGATGGAATTCACTCCTTCCCCGAAACAGGGGTAAGCAGATAAATTGCTCCCTTAAGGGCTGATTCTGGGGCTTGAACAATGTGGCGCCACACCTTCTCTTGGCACGAGAATGGTTTAGTCATAGTAGGACTATGATTTATTGTTCATTAGAGGAATCAGTGGTACTTAAGGAGTTAATGTAACTACAGGGACAAAACGGTAAATTCGCCCAACTATACTTACGAGCAATTTATGAAGGACCATCGTACTGTTGATTGGTTATATCCAATGGATACAAAAATATATCTATAGTACGAATAGTGCAACTTTCAGTCTTTAGTGGAGTGCCCAGTAGTTAACGGATGGTGGATATCGTGATTAAAGAGTTTAGTAAGTTATTCATGTACCGTTGGTTGGAGCTTCAAGCTATAGGTCCATAAGATCCCCTTGATAGCTCAATGGATTTATATTGAGAATCAGTTTTTGGGTTAGTTTGAAATGTTCAAATTAACAAGAGAGAATTTAATTATATATGATATAATTGATTTGATGTATTTAATACGTTATTCGATTAGAGGAATTAATATAAATATGGTTTATATTAAATGCATAAAAGAGAAAAAGAATTATGGTTTATATGTTGCATATGATGCAATATTAAAACTATAGGTTATAAATATAATATGATAAGTTAGATATTGTATTTATTTATAAATTATTAATTATGAGATAATTAATTTTCTTTTTCTCCAATAACTACCTTAGTGAGTGGTTTTTAGACGGTTTATGGCAATTGAGGGATAAAGATAAAAAATAGTTTTTCATTATTGAATGGCAAAACGCTCCATGCAAAAAGACCAAGTTGTACGATAGCTTGTTGAGAGAGTAAACGATAGTTATCGAGTTTTTTATACGATAGAACTTGCTTACTACACGATCGAGGATCGAGTCTATGTGATAGATTGAATCTTCTGCACGATCGTTCTATTATTTACTGGATCACTTACTTCTTGTACTTCCTCCATCTCCAAAATTAAACAGAGTCCACAACTCCTGGATTCTCACACCGAGAATACCAAGGTAATCAAGTGGTGGTGTCCAGTTCTGTTTGAGGATCGAGGATCGAGTTGTACTCGCTGGTGATCGAGGTTTTTCCAGTTTGTGCTGTTGGATGCGTTGGTGATTGATCGAGAAAATATGTGAAGAAAGGATTCTTCAAATGTATTGTTTACTCGATCCCTTGTATGTTTGTTAAGAAGCATGCTGTAATTTATCTTTATGCATAACTATTTCTGTATGACTGTAAATGTTTATGTTCTTTCACAATGGAGTTTGGAACGATCTATTTCCGCTCACTAGTTCTCTAATTTTAGAGTTCCTTTAGAGACATACGAGTAGGGGCGTCCTATGCAAAAGAGTTTTGTATAAGACCGGACCACAAAATAGTCCCTTTTTTCTTTATAACGACTGTTTACTGTTAAAACTGACTATTTCAATTCAACGACCTAAGGTAACTCAATTTTAATCCTGAGCTAACTATAAATTCATGCTTATGCGAGATTATCCTTTGATCTGCATACGTGATAGTAGTTCAACAACACTGTTCAACAAGCCTCCCATTTTGGGGATAAGACCGGATAGATAGTTTGGGACATGATCATGCAAGATGAAATTCACTCCTACCCGTTTTAGGGTTAGTAGATAGGTTGTTCCCTTAAGTATTGATTCCTGGTCTTGAATAAAGAGGCCCCGCCCTCTCATGGTCGAGAGGGACATGGTTTATTAGTTGGACTATAAACCAATTGTTCAATAGAGGATCAATGGGAGCTTAAGGAGCAATTGTTCAATAGAGGATCAGGGGTAAAACGGTAATTTTAACCCAGTTGTAAATACGAACACCTGTGAAGGATCGACTTACAAATTATGGTTAAATCAAGTGGACAGAAATATATCTACAGTGAGGAGAATGCAATCATCGAGCTATAGTGGTATGTCTTGGTAGTTAACGAATATTGATTGAATCGGGTTAAAGAGTTTAATTGATTAATCTCAAATCTTTGGAGCTCATGATCTGTAGGTTCATAACATTCTTCTACTAGCTCATAAAACTTTACACCATGGATTAGAAAATTAAGCAAAATTTGAAGTGTTCAAAATTCGAAATTAGGGTTTTGAATTTGAAATGTTCAAATTCAATTTTAGGGTTTGGATAATTATATTTGATATAATTAAACATTTTAATTTATTGAAACTAAATGTAAATTAGAGAGTTTAAAGTATTTAAATATTGTACATGAATATTATTCATGTTTAAATTAGGTATTTTATTAATTTAATATTTGATATTAAGTTATTGTTATTTAATTAATTAATTAAATTAGTTTAATTAATTATTTAAATAAAATTATTTTCAAATTTAATAAATTCAAAATTTAGAAATTGAGTTTATTATTTAAATAAATTTAAATAAAAAATGATTTTAATTTTTAAGTGGAAAAGTCCTACATTTAGGTTTTTAGTGGAGTTTTCCAATCTTTGACACCTAGGCCACTCACTTAATGCAATTTAAAGTGTCACTTTGTTGGATGAGTGTGGTGCTTGCATGATTGAGCTTGATAAAAGCTTCATTTTTTCCGAATTTATCTGGAAAATTAGTGAGAAATTCTGAATTTTTCCTTTTACTCTCATCACTCTCTTAAACCCTTTTAACTCTAGCTTAATTGAGAGTTTCCACCACTCAATCCAAGGCTGAGAATAGTAGAGAAGACTCTTTTGGTAGTCTACTACTGATTTAAAGGTCAAATTTGTGGATTTCAACAAAGACTTGAAGAGTTTCTACAAAGGTATATATCTTGAAACCCTTTTTTTATAGAACAGTTTTATGCATGCTTTTAAACTCAAATTAAGTGTAATTATAGTGCTTATTGATTCTTTTTGCTTCCGTTATATGCATGTTTTTTCGATCAGTTACAACAAAGAACATTAGTACTATATGAAAGAAGTTATAACAGGGAGGCACTAGTCAACACCGGTGATGAAAAAATGTTGGATAAAGAGGGAGAAGACATACCAGTTGCATTTATGAAATAGATGGAATGTGTTTGTCTTTATAGTTAAAGGCAAGTGAGACCATATTATAAAGTGCAAAAAAAAAAAAAAGAAAAAAAGAATGGAATAGGGTCCAGTCTCACAGTTATGAAATTCATTCATTGAAACTTGAATTTCAGATAATATCATGAATAATGGTAAATGAGAAATCAACAATGAAGGTAGAACGACCAACAATTAATTTTAAATCAGAGACAAACAATAGTAAATTATTTCATTCAAGGAAGAAGAATTGAAAATTAGGGACGAACAATAGAGACAATAGAAACCAAAAGATGCAAAGAAGTTCATGGTCTTTTGAAATCAAACATAGGATAAGAAAATATTGGAGACAAGAAATGACATACCAATTACATTAAGCAAGTAGATGGAATGGGTTTGGCCTAAAGTTGAAGTGAAGTGAGACACGTATATATAGTTGTGTGAACTACTCGCCTATGAAAATTTTTAAGTGAGATCTATATATAAATAAAAGTAAATGATTTTGACAAAAAAAAAAATACCCAATAAATAATAACTAACAACCATTGTCAATAAATATATAATAAACTATCCTTAAAAAGGGATATGGCAATGGTGAATATAATAAACAATACCTATCAACAACTGTCAATCAATATACAATAAATCATTCTAAAAACAGGGGATATGCTAATGATGAATACAGTAATGCCCTAATCTCGTAGGGTCTTGTAGTTTGTAAACACCTGTATGAACAAACGCTTGTGATGTAATAATATGAGATATTTTCTTCACTATTGTCTATGAAATATAGGATATTTTAATTGCATTTACCATATACCAATAAACTAAGATCCCTGGTTATCGTTGTAACTTAAGCATGTATATGGAGGCATACAAGTGGATCATGCCTTAAGTGATAACTTAAATAGTCTGTAGTATATGGATAAAGGAGGAATACCTTATCTTGGTGACACTACGGATGCGATCTACTTTGTAGATGTTACAAGTGTTGTAAAGTGTTACAGATGGTCTGATCCTCATCATTCATGTGGAAACATGCGAGCGGGGGTGTCCTATACAAAGAAGTTTGTATAAGACCAAACCACGAAATATTTAGTCTCGTTATATAACGCCGTTCATGACAGAGACTTTCATTTCACTAGGATGACCATAGGTAACATGATCTTAATCCTGAGTGAGTTGGGAACTCCTACCTATGAGGGCGATCCTTTGATTTGCATAGGTGCGAGTGGCCAGATTTCCTACTCAAACTTACCACTTTGGGGATTCGTGATTGGGGAACTGAAAACTCAGCTACACAAGATGGAATTCACTCCTTCCTCGAAGCAGGGGTAAGTAGATAGATTGCTTCCTTAAGGGCTATTTCGGGACTTGAACGATGTGACACCACACACTTTCTCATGCCCCGAGAGGTGTTCACTCATAGTAGGACTATGATGTATTGTTCATTAGAGGAATCAATGGTACTTAAGGAGTTAGATGTAACTATAGGGGTAAAACGATAAATTGGCCCAGCTGTACTTACAAGCGATCTGTGAAGGGTTATCGTACTGTTGATTGGTTATATCCAATGGACACACGGATGGTGGATCTTGTGACTAAAGAGTTTAGTCAGTTATTCACGTACCGTTGGAGCTTCAAGCTACAGGTCCATAAAGTCTCTTTGGTAGCTCAATGGATTCAAGTTGAGAATCAGTTTTTGGGTTAGCTTGAAGTGTTCAAATTAACAAGAGGGGGTTTAATTATATATGGTATAATTAAATTGGTTCAATTATATGTAATATAATTGATATGATGTATAAGATACACTAATTAGAGGAATTTGATATAAATATGATTTATATTAATTAAAGAAAAAAAGAACTATAGTTTAAATATTACATATGATGTGGTATTAAAACTATAGGTTATAAATATGATTTGATAAGTTAGTTATTATATTTATTTATAATTAAACAATTATATTAATAATTGTGGTTGGTTATTTTCTCCATTAACCGTAAAGGTGGGAGGTTATTTTTTAGTTTTGGATAACTAAAGGATAAAATGAAAAGTGTTTTTATTTTGTTAAGAGATTGCTTAATTAGTGAATCATTAATCGTTTATTCATGAGAGCCTACCCGATAGCCCTTACGAGAGACTAAACGACAGCGAAAGATTTACTAAACAATTGAGAGACTAAACTATCGTGTAGAGCGAGATTTACTAAATGATCGTGTACTAGTGATATTTACTAAATGATCAAGCCTTCTCAGTCTATTGTATAGACAAAATATTCTCCCACTTGCTTGATCGTGTAGTACGATCGTTTCCTTCTTCTATCCCTCTACCAAATTCACACAGAGCCAACACCTCCTGGATTCTCACTCCGAAAATACCAAGGTTGTCGAGTGGTTGTGTTGAAGGGTGTTTGTTCAAGGAGAAGACTGTTCGTGATTACTAGACGATTGGCTAGGCGATCTGAACGATAGCGAGAGGTTGTTATCCAATTCTTCACGAGAGTGAGAGATTTGCAGAAGAAGTGTTCTTCAAAGGTATGTTTCTCATTCTTGGTATTTTTAATTAAGAAAATATGCTATAATTTTGTTTAAGATGCATAACTGTTCCTGTATGTTTGTGAATGCGTTTAATTCTTTCACAATCGGCTTGGAAGAGATTTCAATGCTTCTGTCAATCAATATACAATAAACAATGGTCAAACAAAGGCCAAAAGTTATAAAATGGACCAACAATGGACAAACAAAAACTGAAATGAACAAACAATGGACAAACAGATACCAAAATTTACAGAAATGGCCAACCAATGGACAAACAGAGGCCAAAAGTAACAAATAATTAACAGATAGTGACCAAAATGGACAAACAATGGATGCTGCGGAGAGAAAAACCATCATTCTTCATCAATATAATGAAAAATAACCTAATCAAAATTACCAAAATTCATCAAATTCATCAAATAACCTAATCAAAATTAGCAAAATCCATCAAATACCCTATAGAATCAACCTAAAAATACCCAGTAGCCCAAAACACATGTTTCTATATATTTTTTTTATAATTTATAAAATGGACAAATAATGAACAAACAGAGACAATAATAGCAAAATAATGAACATGAAACGAAATACAAAGCATATTTTCAAAGCAAAACATTTTTGAGCAAAACAATGAACATAAAAAAAATAGTGGACAACATTGGACAAACATAGCGCATAATTTACAAAATTTTGAGCAAAAATTGAAAAAAAAAACCTCATCATCGGTTGGAAAAGGGAAAAAGAAGATTACCTTCGGCCTTCGTCCTACCAAGCTCCAAAACTCGTCCTTCACACCCTACCACTCTCCAGATGATAACCTTCACCCCCACAAAGCACAATCGTCCCTTAACCAAACAAATTAGGGCCTGTTTCGACATAGTGAGAATATTGAATAAAGCAGAAAATGGAATCAAAAGTTTGAAGCAGTGGAAGAGAGATTGTTTGGAGTGGCAATGGGAAGAGATACGAATCCAGATTTGTAGATCTATAGATCTGTGAAGAGTCTAGAGAAAAATATGCAAGAAGAGTAGCACCATAAACGTAGATTTGTAGATCTATGAAGGGCTAGATCTATAGATCTAAGGATTCAGATCTGGTTTCGACGATAATGAAACTGACGATGATGAAGAAACGCGAAACCAGATCTGAAGACAGAGAAATAAAGAAAGAATAAAGAAAATTATTAATCTGAGTATTTTGTTCGATCGAACAAGAAAGGAGACAAAAGAGATGAGGGAGAAGATAGAAGATGTTGCAAATAGTGAAATGACAGAAATTGTGGGGTTAGGAACAATGTTCCCTAGGGTTAATTTTGAAGATAATATTAAAGCTCCAACTAAAAATAGTTTGAGCCCCAAACATGAAGTGGACTATTATAGCCCACTCCATTATTGGGACCAAACAGGCCCTTAAAGATTTTATTTTATAAAAATCACGAAAACAAAATTCGTCGTCTAAATGAGCATAGCTCAACTAAGATCAAACATGTACTATCTGAAGGAACTCTTATTAAAGAGTACTTACGAGCGGAAGCGGATCTTTCCAATTCATTGTGAAATAATTACCGCATATACATTCAAACATACTTTCATAATGCAAAGGGGATCAAGAAATCATACCAGATGAAGATTTTTTCTTCACAGCGAGTCTGAAGCCCAACTGCCTACCTCGAACAATCACCACTCAGACAGAAGGAATCAGAGAAGACAACACCACTTAGAGCCCTCAGTATTCTTGGAGTGAGAATCCAAAGTGTGGGCTTTGTTCGGATTTGGTAGAGGGAAGAAGGAAGAGAGACCGTACACAACGATCAAGCAAGTGGGAGATGTGGTCTTCTATCGCATAGACAATATTCTTGATCGTTTAGGTAAAGTATACGATCGTGTAGCAAAAGTAAGTGATCGTCTATACGATCGTGTAGGAAAAGGTAAACGATCGTCTAAACGATCGTGTAGGAAAAGGGTGAGCGATCGTCCAAAACGATCGCGTATGAAAAACTAAGCGATCGTCTATATGATCGTTTAGTAAATACCGGGAGCTGAACGATCGCTTAAGAAAAAGGTAAACGATCATTTAGGTAATAGCACGCGACGGTGTAATCGGTATGTGATCGCTTAGCAATATCGTATATGTAAGCGATCGTGCAGTCCCTATCGTATAGGCACTGATTTTCTAAACGATGACACTATCTTTTTCACAATATCTGGCACCCTGAGATCAACATACCGTTTGCTATTTATAATGCACTCATCCATTATTTTAAACAAAGAGGCGCCTTCCCATTTCCTTTATAACCGTCCAATTAATGTGATCTTATCACATTCATAACTTATAAATTAATATCAAATATTAATTATAATATTTTTTCCTCTACTAGATATAAATCATATTTATATCTATTTTCCTCCAAATTAATGTATCTCATACATAAAGTTAATTATATCATATTTAATTAACTCATTCAATTATATCATATATAATCGAACTCCCTCTTGTCAATTTGAACATTTTAAATTGACCCAAAAAATGACTCTCAACTTGTATCCAAGCTACCAAGGGGACCTTATGGACCTATGGCTCGAAGCTCCAACGGTACATGAATAGTTGACTAAACTCTTTAGTCACGATATCCACCATCCGTTAACTTCCAGGCATTCCACTAAAGACCTAGTTGAACTCTTCTTGCCATAGATATATTTCTATGTCCATTGGATATAACCAATCATCAGTACGATGACCCTTCACAGATGCTCGTAATTAACGTAGGCCAATTTACCATTTTGCCCCTGTAATTACATCTTCCTCCTTAAGTACCACTGATCTCTCTAATGAACTACAACATAGTCCTACTATGTGTGAACACCTCTTGGGCCATAAGAAGGTGCATGGTGTCACATTGTTCAAGCCCTGGAATCAGCCCTTAAGGGAGCTATCTATCTACTTGCCCCTGCCTCGGGGAAGGAGTGAATTCTATCTTGTGTAGCTGAGTTCCCAACTCCCAAATCAGACGAATCCCCATAATGGTAGGTTTGAGTCAGCGTTCTGGCCACTCGCACCCATGCAAATCAAAGGACAACCCTCAATGGCAGGAGTTTATAACTCACTCAGGATTGAGGTCATGTTATCTATGGTCATCCTAGTGAAGTGAAGTCTCAGTTATGAACGGTGTTATGAGATGTTAACACTTCGTGGTCAGGTTTTATACAAACTCTTTGTATAGGATGCCTCCGCTTGCAAGTCCCTTACACGAATGATCAGGATCAAACCATCTATGACAAGTCACATGACCATTCCACAAAGCGGGTCGCATCCGTAGCGTTACTAGGATAAGGTTTCCCTCCTAGATCCATATACTACAGACCATTTTGGTTATCACTCAAGACATGATCCATTTATATATCACCACATACATGCTTGAGTCATATACACATAACCAGGGATTTTATGTTTATTGGTTTGTGGTAAAATCTAAATGTGCAAAGCCAAGTAGTGAAGTAAATATCATTTATATTATACATCACAAGTATTCGTATAAAGTTATTTACAAACTACTGAACACAAGACTTTAGGGCACAAATCCCAACACTATCGACCTTAAGATTAAAGGTTTAACCTAATTACTTTATCAAAAGAGGGAGGTCTTCGAGCTAAATTACATTTTAAGCATTTCAATGAGATTGAGAGACAAGATTATGGCCTCTTGACACATGAGACAATGGATTATTTAAATCTTTCTTCTTGAATTTTGGATTTTGTATGTTACTCACAAATGAACTCATAAAATTGATATTTTATAGATCAGTCAATAAGTTTGAATTTGTATCTACATTAAACACTTTTTAAAAATAAAAAAATCCATTTGATACAATATTACAAGTTCATCGACTCATTAATTTTTTAATTTTAGAAACTAAATAGACATAAATCTAGGTATTTATAGCTCCTCTCTAAATATGGTGGAACATTTATATTACAAGTCAATCTTGTTGGAGTTAGCAAGCAATAAACGGAAGCAAAAAGAATCATTAAGCTCTCTAATTCATCAATTTTAGTAACTAAGACAACATGCTCATAAGATAAAAAGATGGTTTCAGAAGTTATCTTTGAAGAACTTCTTCAATCCACGAATCTAGCTTCATTCTCCTTAGCAAATGGTTATAGACCACCACTTGATCTTCCCTACTATTCTCTTGGACCTTAGATTGGGTGGTGGAATCCAAAATGAGTTGGAATTGAAGGACATTAGAAAGGATCTTCTGGTTTGGTGTCTATAGTTTGATAGAACTCATTCTCTCTTACAATTTCATAATTGCATAATCCTCATCTCATAATTCAAAACTCCTTTTTATCAAATTGTCATGCAAAAAACTAAAATTGTAATAATTTGACACCATATCCATATAATTGGGTGGAAAAATAGATGTAAGAATGTGGAAGAAGTTGGAATTACCCACTTTCTTCCATTCTTCATTTTATATTAAATTGAATTTTAATTTTAAAATTGAATTATTAATTTGAAATCAAATTTCAAATTTTTAAAATGAAAAATAATAAAATATTAATTCTATATTAATATTTAAAATCCAATTAATTTTATTGTGAAATTAATTCTAATAATTAATTTTAAAGTGAAATTAATTATAATAATTAATTTTAAACTAAAATTAATTCTAAATTAAATAATTAAATTAATAATATTAATTTAATGTCAAATATTAAATTAATATAACACCTATTCTAAACATGAATCCCTATTCATCTAAATAATATTTAAATCATATTTAAATATTATCCGATTCTTCAATTTTGTTTAATTCGATAGTTAAATGTGTAATTATATCGTATATAATTACTAATTCTCTCGATTTGAATTTGAACGATTCAAATTCTCTCATCACGTTATTCTAAGGTTTAATCCGTTTGTGAGCTAGTAAGAGGACCTAATGGACCTACAAATCATGGGCTCCAACGATTCGAGATTAACCAACTAAACTCTTTAACCTAATTAACCAACATTTGTTAACTACCGGGTCATTCTACTAAAGCCCAGTAGTTGCACTCCCATCTCTAGAGAATATTTCTATCCACTCGATATAACCATAATCAGTAAGTCAACCCTTCACAGGTTGTTCGTAATAACGGCTAGGTCAAAAGCTGTTTTACCCCCGAGATTACATCTTGTTCCTTAATTCCCACTGATCCTCTAATTAACAATTGGTTTGTGATCCAATCACCAAACTGATTCCCTTTCGGGCCAATGAGAGGGTGAGGCTTCTTGTTCGAGACTTGGAATCAATATTTAAGAGAACAACCTCTCTACTATCCTTAAAAGCAGGTATAAGTGTATTCCGTCTTGCACCCTATGTCCCCAACTATCTATCTAGTCCTATTCCTAAAATGGGAGGCTTATTGAGTCGACGCTGTTGAACCAACCCTCACCTTTGCAAATCTAAGAATAATCCCAAATAAATAAGAGTTCATAGTTAGCTTAGGATTAAGGTTGAGTTACTTAGGTCATCGCTTTGAAATAGTCAGTCTTAAAATAGTAAACAACATTATAAAGTAAGAGTGACTTATTTCTTGGTCCGATCTTACATAAACTCATTGCGTAGGACACTTCCACTTGCATGTCTCCACATGAACGATTTAGGATCACATCGTTTTTACTAAATACAAAGTGGCTCGTATCCAATAGTATTACCAGAATAAGGTACCCAAGCTTTTTCGTATACTATGGACCATTCTAGCCATTTACTCGAACTTGATCTATTCCTATGTCTCCACGTAAAGTCCAAGTACTCATGTAATAGCCATAGATCTTAGTTTATTAGATTTAGGTTTTACAAGTGCAATTTATATATTCAATAACAAATTTATTGAATAAACCTCAACATCTTTATTGCAAACAGAATATGTTTAACTTACAAATTGCGAGTTTTAGGACATACAACCCAACAAATTCCCACTTGGACTAAATCTCCAGTGGGTTTACAAATATACAAATATATACAATGTTGAATATGAAAGAATAAATACAATAAACTAGGGCATCAAATACCCAGTATTTCTTCCGCTTGCCATAGATTTATCTATCTCGTAGTCCTAGTCTAACTAGGTGACCCTTGAAAACTTTAGCCATGACAGCCTTTGTAAATGGATCAGCTAAGTTATCTTCTAAGGCTATCTACGTGATGATCACATCTCCTTAGTGTACGATCTCTCTGATGAGATGGTACTTGCACTCGATGTGTTTTCCGTGCTTATGGCTTCTAGGTTCTCTGAAATTTGTAACTGCTCTACTGTTATCACAATAGAGGGTGATTGACAGATGTATATTTGGAAAGACTTCCAAATCAGTCAAGAACTTACTGAGTCATACTGCTTCTTTGGCTTATTCACGTGTAGCTATATATTCTGCTTCCATGGTGGAGTCAATAATACAACTTTGCTTTATACTTCTCCATACTATAGCTCCTCTATTCATAGTGAATATTGATTCTGAAGTTGATTTTCTTGAATCCACATCAGTCTGAAAATTAGAATTAGTGTATCATGTAAGGATCAGATCCTTAGCACCATACATGAGCATATAGTCCCTCGTTCTCTGAAGATACTTGACGATGTTTTTAATGGCAATCCAATGATCATATCTAGGACTGGACTTATATCTGTTGAAAATTCCAACTGCATAGCATATGTCAGGGCGTGTACACAACATGACATACATTAAACTTCCAACTGTTGATGCATAAGAAACTCGTTGCATAACCTCAACCTCTTGAGGTGTTTTAAGACATTGTTCCTGAGACAAATGAATTTCATGTTTGAAAGGTAACATTTCTTTCTTTGAATTTTGCATTTTATATCTTGACAACATTTTGTCTTTATAAGATGCATGAAATAATGCTAGCATTCTGTTCTTGTGATTCTAAACTATTTGGATTCCAAGAACATATTGTGCGTCTCTTAAAGTCGGCAAGGACTTCTATCTCATTCCTGATAAGTAGAATATCATCAACATATAAAATAAAAAAAGCTACAGTTCTGTTGACAATCTTTTTATAAGCACAAGGTTCGTCAACATTCTGTTCAAAGCCATAATATTTGATCGTAGTGTTAGATCTTATATTCCAGGATCGAGACACTTGTTTCAACCCGTAAATGGATCTTTTAAGCTTGCTAACTTTTTTCTCTTGACCCTGTTCTATATGTCTTGACTCTGGTTAAAACATATAGGTACTCTCTTCAAGATAGCCATTTAGAAATGTTGTCTTGACGTCCATATGCCAGATTTCACAGTCATAAAAAGTAGCAATGAATAAGAGTATTCTAATAGACTTGATCATGGCAACTGGAGAGAAGATTTCTTCGTAGTCCACCCCCTCTCTTTGGGTAAACCCTTTTACCACAAGTCTAGCTTTGTAGGTCTGTACCTTACTAGTTTGATTTCGTTTTCTCTTGTAGATCTATATGCAACCAATAGGTTTTACCCTTTCTGGTTAATCTATAAGTTTCCAGACTGAGTTGAAGTACATTGACTCCATTTCAAGGTCTATGGCTTTTATCCATTAGTCTTTATCCACATATTCTATTGTCTGTTTAAAAGTCAATAGATCCTCTAAGGTATCATCAAGTATGACGATCTGAGTTTCCGTTAAACACATGTAACGGTCAAGCTGATGAACAACCCCACCACTATGTCGAGGCATTCTGAACTTTTGAGAAGGATGTGAAATATCAGTTTCATCAACAACTCTTATTGAATGACCAACTTGATCAATAACTCTTGTTGATCTATCTGTAATTTTTATGAACATATCACTTAATACTAGTTTACTGTGACGTTGATGATTCTTTATGTGGTCCTCCTCGAGGGATGTTACATTTGTCGATACAAATACTTTATCTTCCCAAGGATCATAGAAATAACCACTTTTGTCTCTTTAGTATAACCTACAAATAGGCATATTTTCGAACAACATTCCAATTTCTTTAGGTTTTGCACTAGAACATGTGCTAGACATCCTCAAATCCTGAAGTGACGTAAACTATCTTTACGTCCTCTCCATAACTCGTAAAGTGTTTCTGAAACACTTTTTAAGGGAACCGTGTTCAAAATATACACTGCAGTCTGTACTGCATATCCTAAAAAAGAACTAGACAACTGAGCATAACTCATTATCGAATGTACCATGTCTAACAGGGTTCTATTTCTCCTTTCTACTACACCATTATGTTGGAGTGTGCCAGGTGCAGTGATTTGAGATTGAATTTCGTGCTTCATCAAATAGTCCTGGAAATTTAAGTCCATATACTCACCACCTCGATCTGATTGAAGTGTTTTAGATTTTTTTATCTAATTGTTTCTCAACCTCTGCCTTATATTCCTTGAACTTTTCAAGGATTTCAGACTTATGATCTATTAGGTCAACATAGCCATATCTTGAATAATCATCTACGAAATTGATGAAATATTCATACCCTCCTCGCGCTTTAACATTCATCGGACCACAAAGGTTTGAATGTACTAGTTCTAAAGGTTCCTTGGCTCTGACCTTTTCCCCAAAAAAATCTTTTGGTCATTTTACCCTGAAGACAAGATTCGCATGGTGGTAAAAATTTGTCTTCTAACTGATTTAGGAGTCCACTCTCAACCAACTTCCAATCCCATTGAGATTAATGTGACCCGGTCTTAAGTGCCTAAGATAGGCATTAGGAGAAATTTTTCGTTTTTTGTTTTGAGTTTCAACTATTTTAAATATCTCTATATTCAAAACAGTTTTTCGGTTTTAATACATATAAGTTATTTTCCAGTTTTGCATAACATATTTTAATACCTTTTGAAATAATGAACACTTCATTATATTCAAAAGAGACTTTGTACTTCTGTTCTAGCAAACATGAGATAGATATTAAATTCCTTCTCATGGAAGGAATGTAATAAGCATTTTCAAGTAAAATGAGTCTATCATCAAGAAATAACTTCATATCTCCCACTGCATTAGCTGAAACAATCTCTTTGGTCCCTACCTTAAAGGTTGTTTCGCCTTCTGTAAACCATCTCCAGGAACTAGTTTCCTGAGTGAAAGCACAGATATGGTTAGCGGCACCTGAATCTAATATCCAAGTTAATTTATCTTTTCCACTAAACATGTCTCAATGACAAGAAAATCATATTTACTTTATTGTGCTTATTTTGTTTCCTCATCTATGACATTCAAAACCTTTTGATTTGTAGGTGAGTTGGGAGATAGAGAACATTCCTCTGTTAAAACAAATTTTAAAACATCATCTGCTAGTATTACATTTATATTTGATGTTTAATGATTAAGACCATTACTTTTATTGGAAGCAAGTGATTTTGAAGAAGTCAACATGATGAAATTATAAGCAAATTCTAATTAGTAAATTGTTTTTAAACCCAATCATGTTTTAGCAAAGTAATAATATACCCAAATTTCATTATTACATTTGTAACGATACTTAGTGAGTCGGAATAGATGCTACCGAGGGGTAGTCAAATACTCCTTCACTGAAGCAAGACATTCTTCACTAATATTAATTCCATAATAACTCATATTCCTATAGTCATTTAGTTACCATTTTTGGTAAGTATAACCCCCCATTTTCTGAAGGAAATCAAACACGGGGATTTCCATCAGCAGCAGAAGGGATCGTTCCAAATCCCATTCGAATTGAACACAAACAATTACAGTCTAAAAACGGAAACTAACAGGTCATGCATAAATAGAAATTACAGCATGCTATACAATGATACAAGGGAAAGAGGATGTATACCTTTGAAGAATCATTCTTCAAGAATCCCCCGATCAATCTCCAATGTGTCCACAACAACTCTTGGACGCAACGAACAGAAACACCAACGAACACGAACAAAATGATCGTCTGAATGTTCCTTGAACCCAATTGAGTCCAACTCGATTCACGAACTGAGTAAAGACACCACCACAAGTGTTACCTTGGTATTCTTGGTGTGAGAATCCAAGAGTTGTGGACTCTGTATGATATTGGATTGAGGAAAAGACTGGAGGTCTACGATTGAATAGACGATCGAGCAAGTGGGAAATAAGAAGTTGGTCTATCGTATAGACGATGTGCTCGATCGGTTAGTAAAATAAAGCCCATCGTATAGACTTTGCTACTCGATCGTGTAGCAATGATCAACTGAATGACTATGGTATTGTCAACTCTAAGTGATCGATTAGCTAATCATGTAGTCTCTCAACGGCTATCACTTAGTAAAATAATTTTACTTAATAGCCTCTTTCCGTGAGTACTTTTTGAATTAAGCAACTTCTAAATTTAGGAAAACAATTTTTCTTTTATCTCACGGTTACCATAAAACTTCCAATAACCTCCCACTCAATCAGTTATTAGAGAAAAAGAATTAATTATCATATAATTAATACATTATAAATAAATATGATAATCAACTTATCATATTATATTTATAACCTATAGTTTTAATATTTCATCTCATGAAACATACAAACCATGATTCTTTTTCTATTTTATGGTACTTGATATAAATCATATTTCTATCAATTCCTCCAAATAATGTATCTCATATATCACACCAATTATGAACATGGTGTAAGGCAGACGAACGGAGGAAACAACGATCGTGTACACGACTGGGCAAGTAGGAGAAGTCGAAGACCTATCGTATAGGTCGATGTTCAATCGTTTAGATAAAACTATGTGATCGTCTAACAAAAGCTATGCGATCATTTAGCTCTATCGTCTAGCTCGGTCGATTCTACACGATCGGTTACCTTGGGCCAGCGATCGTCTAGCAAAGTTATGCGATCGTTAGTAAACACTGCACGATCGTTTAGTTAGCACCTGCACAATAGTTTAGCTCGCCCAGTCGTCGTTTAGTAAATCTGTCTTTACTTGACGACTTCTGTGAGTTTCTTTTCGCATGAGAGAAGACTCAAATTCTTTTCAAACTTTTGTAAAAGTTTCTTTAAAAAAAAAAAAAAAAAAAAAAAAAAGAAAGCACTTTCTTTTATACTCACGGTTACCATGATCCAATAACCACCCACTACTTTGGTTATTTTAAAAGAAAAAGTATTAATTATCTAATAATTAATAGTATTATAAACATAAATGATAACCAACTTATCATACTATATTTATAACTTATAGTTTTAATATTTTATCTCATGAAACATATAAACCATAGTTCTTTTTCTATTCCATGGTACTTAATGCAAATCTCATTTGCATCAATCCTCCATTAGATGTATCTCATACATCATACCGATTGTATCACATATAATCAAAATACCTCTTGTCAATTTGAACATTTCAAATCAACACCAAGAACTGATCCTTCAACATGAATCCAAGCTACCAAGGGGACCTCATGGACCTGTAGATCTGAAGCTCCAACGGTACATGAATAACTGACTAAACTCTTTAGTCACGGGATCCACCATCTGTTAACTGTCAGGCACTCCACTAAAGACCGACAGTTGAACTCTCCTCATTACAGATATATTATGTGTTCATCTTAACCAATGAGTAGTGCGACAAACCTTTACAGATCGCTCATAAGTATAGCTGGGCCAATAACCGTTATGTCCCTATAGTTATATCTGTCTCCTTAAGTACCACTGATCCCTCTAATGAACATAAATCATAGGCCTACTATGACCGAGTCTTCTCTTCCAAAGAGAAGTTGTGGCCATTATGTTCAAGCCCCGAAATTAGCTCTTAAGGGAGTAATCTCTCTACTTATCCCTGCTTCGGAAAATGAGTGAATTCCATATTGTGGATTGAGTTCCCAGCTTCCAGATCAGACAAGTCCCCAAAAAGGTAGGCATATTGAGTTGGTAATCTAGCCACTTTCACCTATACTAATCAAAGGACCGCCCTCAAAGGCAGGAGTTCACAAGACACTCAGGATTGAGGTCGTGTCACCTATGGTCGTTTAGGTGAGATGCAAGTCTCTAGTATCAATGGCGTTATATATAGAGTCTAGTCATCTCGTGGTCCATGTCTTATACAAAATCTTTGTATAGGAAACCCCTGCTCCACGTCTCCACACAAATGGTTAGGATCTACCATCTGTAGTAGTTTACAACACTTACAAACCTCTACAAAGCGGGCCGTATCCGTAGTGTCACCAGGATCAGGTATCCCACCTTAATCCTTATACTACAGACCGATTTAGGTTATCATTTAAGGCATGATCCACTTGTATATCACATATACATGTTTAAGCTCACATAAGATAACCAAATAGCTTTGTTTATTGGATATGAGTAAATGCTAGAATTAAATAATATTTATTTTATTCATTGAACAATGTGTATCTTTACAAAACAACGAGACTCCGAGAGAATTAGGACACCAATCCCAACAGCTCGTAAGTACAGTTGGGCCAATTTACTATTTTGCCCCTGCAGTTACATCTAACTCCTTAAGTACCACTGATTCCTCTAATGAAGAATAAGTTATAGTCCTACTATGACTGAGTTCTTTCTTCTAAAGAGAAGGTGTAGCCATTATGTTCAAGACCCAGAATCAGCCCTTAATGGAGCAATTTATCTACTTACCCATGCTTCGGAGAAGGAGTGAATTCCATCTAGTGTAACTAAGTTTCTAACTCCTCAATCAGACAAATCCCCAAAAAGATAGGCTTATTGAGTTGGCAATCTGGCCGTTCTCACCCATACTAATCGAAAGACCGCCCTCATAGGCAGGAGTTCCTAAAACACTTATGATTAAGGTCATGTCACTTATGGTTGTTTTACTAAAATGTAAGTCTCAATTATCAACGATGTTATATAAAGATCATTTCGTGGTTCAGTCTAATAAAAACTCTTTGTATAGGAAACCCCCGCTCGCATGTTTCTACATGAATGGTCAGTATCAGACCATTTGTAGCACGTTATAACACTTGCAATTATCTACAAAGCGGGTCGTATCCGTAGTGTCAATAGGACAAGGTATCCCTCCTTTATCCTTATACTACAGACCATTTAAGTTATTACTTAAGGCATGATCTACTTGTATGTCTCACATACATGCTTAAGTTTACATACAATAACCACAAATCTTAGTTTATTGGATATGAGTAAATACAAATAAAATAACTCTTATTTTATTAATAAACAATATGTACAAACTGTTTACAAACTACAAGACTCTGGGAGAATGAGGACACCAATCCCAACATTTTTTTCAGACTTTAGAGGTTGACCCTGACAATGCTACCGAGTCGAAGAGTCAAGGTTGGGAATCAACCTAAGAAATCCTATCCATTTGTGGAGTTTGAGTTGTTCTGAAACCCATTTTACTCTTGGGATTGGTGTTCTAATTCTCCTGGAGTCTCGTTGTTTTATAAAGATACACATTGTTTAATGAATAAAATAAGTGTTATTTAATTCTAACATTTACTCATATCCAATAAACAAAGCTTCTTGGTTATCTTATGTGAACTTAAGCATGTATATGTGATATACAAGTGGATCATGCCTTAAGTGATAACCTAAATAAGTTTGTAGTATAAGGATTAAGGTGGGATACCTGATCCTGGTGACACTACGGATATGACCCACTTTGTGGAGGTTTGCAAGTATTGTAAACTACTATAGATGGTAGATTCTAACCATTTATGTGGAAATGTACGAGCGAGTGTGTTCTATACAAAGAGTTTGTATAAGACCTGGACCATGAGATGACTAGACTTTGTATATAACGTCATTGATACTAGAGACTTACATCTCACCTAAACGACCATAGGTGACACGACCTCAATCCTGAGTGTTTTGGGAATTCCTACCTTTGAAGGCGGTCCTTTGATTAGTATGGTTGAAAGTGGTCGAATTGTCAACTCAACATGCCTACCTTTTTGGGGACTTGTCTGATCTGGGAGCTGGGAACTCAATCCACAAGATGGAATTCACTCCTTTCCCGAAGCAGGGATAAATAGAGAGATTGCTCCCTTAAAGGCTGATTTCGGGGCTTGAACATAGTGGCCACAACTTATCTTTAGAAGAGAAGACTCAATCATAGTAGGACTATGACTTATGTTCATTAGAGGGATCAGTGGTACTTAAAGAGACAGATGTAACTACAGAAGCATAACGGTTATTGGCCTAGTTGTACTTACGAGCGATCTGTAAAGGGTTGTCGCACTGCTCATTGGTTAAGATGAACACATAATATATCTGTAGTGAGGAGAGTTCAGCTGTCGGTCTTTAGTGGAGTGCCTGGCAGTTAATGGATGGTGGATCCTGTGACTAAAGAGTTTAGTCAGTTATTCACGTACCGTTTCGAATCTACAGGTCCATAAGGTCCCCTTGGTAGCTCAATGGATTCAGTTGAGGATAAGTTCTTGGTGTTGATTTGAAATGTTCAAATTGACAAGAGGTATTTTAATTATATATGATATAATCGGTATGATGTATGAGATACATCTAGTAGAGGATTGATGTAAATGAGATTTATATTAAGTACCATGGAATAGGAAAAGAATTATGGTTTATATGTTTCATGAGATGAAATATTAAAACTATAGGTTATAAATATAGTATGACAAGTTGGTTATCATTTATATTTATAATAATATTAATTATTAGATAATTAATTCTTATTCTTTAATAACCAAATGAGTAGGTGGTTATTGGATTCATGGTAACTGTGACTTTAAAAGGAAAGTGGTTTTCCTATTTGAAAAGAAGTTTTTAAAAAAGGTTTATAAAATTTTTTGAGATTTCTCTCGGAGAAAAAGAAACTCACGTAGTCGTTAAGTAAATACGAATTTACTAAACGACGGTTGGGCGAGCTAAACGATCGGACAGTATTTACTAAACGATCGTATAGTTTTGCTAGACAATCACTTGCCCAAATTAAACGATCTTGTAGAGTTTGTAGACCGAGCTAAATGATCGCATGGCTTTTGTTATACGATCGCTTAGCTTTATCTAAACGATTGGGCATCGACCTATATAATAGGTCTCTGCCATCTCCCACTTGTCCAGTCATGTACGTGATTGGTGTTTCCTCCTTCGTCTGCCTCATATCAAGTCCGAAAAGAGCCCACCCTCTGGATTCTCACACCGAGAATACCAAGGAAGCCTTGTTGGTGATGTCATACTCAACTCAACACCATCGAGGTTTCTGGAGGCCGTTCGTGGTGTTGTGGAGGCCGTTCGTGTTGTTGAGGAGTTCGGGGACGAGGCGATCATTGAGGACGAGGACGAAGAGTTCGTGCTGTGTTGTGGTCGTGTAGATCAAGCATTCGAGGTTGCTGATTGTTCGAGCGGTCGCACAGCAGAGTGTGAAAACGCATCTTCAAATGTGCGTAGAGTTTGCACTCTGTTCATTTGAGTTTTCATGTTGTAATTTCTGTATGAATTGTATAAAAGTTTGTTTGAAGTCGACTGTAAATGTATTGTTCATTCATGATTGTGATTGGAAATTATCTTTCTACTGCTGCTCATGGAAATCTCAGATTCGATTCCTTCAATTGGTATCAGAGCCAAGTTCTCTGATATTCCAAATTACAGATCTGAATTGAACGCATTTTTCAGTTGCGGTGGGTTTCTGCATTTGTGGTTAACCATTTTCTACATTTGTGGATGAATATGATGAACGTTTCGGGTTTAAATTGTCTTTTTATTAAAGCTTTCAGTATTGCAAAGTGTTGATTGTAAAGACCCCTGTGTTTTTGGGCGAAATTAACATCACAATTGAGTCTGTAATTCAAAAGTTTTGAGTTCATCGAGTCGTTCGTGATGAAGCTTCGACGCATGGCGATGCAGTTCTCAACGAAGAAGAAGACCAAGCATTGGTCGGATCATGCCTCAGGTAAATGATCTTTGGGATTTAACTAAGCGATGGTTTAGATTTATTTCTAGACGATCGTATAGTAGATTCTAAATGATCATTTAGCTAATGCTAAGTGATGGGGTAAATCGTTTACCATATCACGTAGCGTTGGTTGCCCGATCATATAGGCGCTAGAGGTAGACGATCGTAGAGGGAGCATGCGATGCTTGTCGTTTAGTAGAAGGCACGCGCTAGATGATCGTGTAGTTAGCAAGCTTCATCGCTTAGTTACTACATATGCGATCGTGCGTATGCGATACGGAGGCGCTTGCTAAGCAATCGCTTAAGCGATGGTGCTTCGCGGCATCGTAGTCGCTTAGACGATCACGGAAGCGATGCTTTACCTGAGCGGTTCAAGACCTGGTTCGCCTGTTTGAACCAGAGACTCCTTGTCTTTGTAATAGTTAACTTTTCTTTTGTGTTTTAAGGCAATTTCACCTGGTTCATCAACTTTTATTGCTTATACATGTGATGTATGGTACTTATATGTCAAAGTCTTTGTCATATAGTTAAAAACCCACCTTCGGTTATGCAATTACTCATGCATTATGTATTATAAATGTTATAATCTAGCATGAAGATGTTACTTGAAAGCATGCGCATGCTTCATGAAATATAAGAGTTATATTTTGCATGCAGTGAGCATTATCATGCATCATCCTTTTATTATAAGTGTTATAGTCTAAGGGTGAATGGAAGCATGTTTTGCTTGTTTCATTGCGGTTTTGTATAAATGTTATATAAAAGAAGTACTAATGAATGGACAATGCATTGAGCATGACACTTAGACTGTTTATAATCGTTATGAATGCCTTGCATGTGTTAGCTTAGCATTGTGATTGTTTCCGTTTATAAGTGTTATAAAGGAAATTAGACCTAAAATCAATAATTCAGAGTTGCATGCAGACTTAGGGTGAACTCAAATTTTTAAAAGGGTTTTAAAATTGGATTGAGATAGACCTAAGTTAAATTGGTTCTAAAGAGTTAGTAACCTAGATTAATCTTTTTAAATCGGTTTAATAGGATTAAATTGGTTGAAATAAAAGATTAAATTTATTGTAAACCTATCTATAAGGGACCTTTTGTGTAAGGTGGGTTCTGGCTAGGTTGGGGTTCTTAAGTTGACGAAAACGTAACACCCCTACCTAGGAACCAACCTGGAAAGGTGAATTAGATAGATTTTCAACAAGCATGCGACAATTTGGTCAAAGATTTCGTTAAAGAGTTTAATGGATGATGATCAAAAGTTGTTTAACTATCCAAGGTAAATGTTACTCTTGGGCAAACCTAAAAGTCACTTAGTTTAAAATCCTTAGCCTTGTTTTTTCTAAGTAAGCTAAACCCTACGTTATAAAATACTCAGTGGGAGGAAGAGGCGTATCAAATATGTCTATGATTCCACTCACGTTTCTCCCTGTATGTTCACGCCGTGAGATTCATGCTTGGCCTCGTTGTGTCCAAGTTGCATCCCCTTTCGGATGGTGTTTGCATGAGTTAATATCAAGGTGAACGAAGAGAGTGTTTATAGTAAGTGGGTGAAGGGTGTGTGTCAACATGTCCTATGGTCTCTGTCATTGGTTCACACCGTGAGATCATTTTGTACGCCTTCGTGTCGCCTTCGAAGCGTCCCCCTTCGAATGGGTTTTGTGCAGTTGGTCAATATTAAAGTGAACTCCAGAAATGGATAGGGTCACTTTAGGTTTTGCCCCAATCGGATTTTTTCCCTTCGGATTGGCCTTTTGGGACGGACCTCTAGGACTTAAAATGGTGGGTCACACTTACGGGAGATTGTTAAGTAAGTTAATGATCTCTTGGCCAAATCAATGATGGCTTGTCGTTATAGGAGTAGGATCTAAAGGCAACACTAGAGGGGGGGTGAATAGGGTTGACTACCAATTTTTAAAAAATAATTTTATCTTCAAACAATGCTCAATAAAGTTAACCCACTAATTTGATTAAAGAAAATTTATGCAAGACAAAACTTAAATCATGCAAGCTATGATAACTTAAAATTTAAAGACAATTTAATCAAGGATAAATGTAAATAACACACTAAAAATTAAATCATGCAATTAGGAAAGATTAAAAAAATAACTAAGACAAGAAGCAAATTTGAAAACAAGAAATAAAAGAAAGAGATGAAGAGAAAACATCGGGAATTATAGTGGTTCGGCAAATTGCCTACTCTACTCTCCAAGACTCCTTCTTGGGTATTTCACTAAGTGATCTTCTTGCAGGTGAGGACCAAACCGACACACGACCCTCTTTTTCCTTGGCTAAAGAGAAACCCAAGATCCTTTTTACTGGTTCAAATCAAACCAATTTCTTTTTCTCACAACCCAAGGTGAACCCACACCTTAATACAATTTCCAAAAATTAAAAGAAAACCTCACAATATTACCTCTTGAAGGCTAAATACACAAGTTGAGCACTAAAAAAAGCTCACAAATTGGAATCGAAAAGGAAAGGATTTGTAATTAAGAGAGGAATTGAAAAATTGGAATTATTGAGATTTGAAGAATAAAAAAAGATTTGAAGGATGACAATTTAGGAAGAAAATCAAATTTGAAAAGGCTGAAAAAATCTTAAACTGCGCCATGTGTCGCAATACTATTGATCCGCACGTCAATTAACGATTTCTCCTCCTTTTCTTTTTTTTTTTATTTTTTTAAATATCAGCTGCCACTTGTCATTATCTTATTCGTCCACAGTCGCCACGCCACTGCCACATCATGTGCCACGTCAGAAAAAAGTGACCGGATGGAGTACCACGTCATCAAAAATGACCGTTTGTGTGCCACATCAGCAAGGTGCCACGTGTCACTGCCACGTTGGATTTTCTCTCCAATCTTCTTTTGCTTATAACTTTCTCGTTTGAACTTCGATTTGAGCGATTCAAATTGCATTGGAATCGTCTTTTCAAGCTCTAAAAGATAGTAACTCTGAAACACTGAAAATTTTAGTACAAAAACTCTGAGTTTGTTATCATCAAAATACTTGGTTTGATTGAAGCCCTAAAGCTAACAATAGGAACAAGAGTTGTTCTAGTATTAATGACTGGTTGAGAACTTCTCAATTCAGAGGAGGGATAACTAACCTCCTTTGATCGAATTTTGTACTAAATCTTTGAAGCGTTATTACGAAACTAGATGTCATACGGGATTCATGTTAGTTTTGCTAAAACCTTATTGGATGTTGTTTTGTTTTACAACGGGTATTTACTTAAAACCTAACATAGGTCAATGTGTTTTTCTTTTCAGCAAATCGTTAGTATTTCTGTTTAAAGCTTTTAAAAATGACCAATTACTTACAGTGGAAAGAATCGTGTGAAATGAATTTCGTGGCAAACGACCTCCATCCCACTACTCTCCCAAAGAGGAAACGAGATAGTAAATATGATTTATTGGTCTTGGAGATGTGTATGGTATAGAATGATGATTCTGCCTGGATCTTCGATTCAGGTGCTACCAATCATGTCAGTTCCTCTTACCAAGGATTCAGTTCCTGGCAAACGTTGCCATAAGAAGAGATGACTATTTAATTCGGTACTGGTGAGGTTGTTTCAGCTGTTGCTGTAGGAAGGCTGAAGTTATTTGTTGATAAGAAACATTATCTGTTACTGGATAATGTTTTTGTAGTTCCTCATATTAAGAGGAACTTGATCTTGGTTTCTTGTCTCATTGAACAAGGCTACACCGTCTCCTCTTCTGAGAATAAAGTGTATTTTCAAGAATGGAATGGAGATTGGTTATGGTTCAATGGAAAATAACTTATATGTACTAAGGCCGTTAGTTATAAAAGCCTTGTTCAACACTGAAATATTCAGTACGGCAACAACAGCTAAAAGACCAAAGGTTTGTCCAAAGTAAAACACCCATTTTTGACATCTTAGGTTAGGTCACATCAACCTCAATAGGATTGAAAAGTTGGTGATAAGTGAACTTCTAAAAATTTTTGAAGAAAACTCCTTGTCGGTATGTGAATCATGCCTCGAAGGCAAGATGACCAAACGACCTTTTACTGGAAAAGGTTACAGAGCCAAGGAAGCCTTGGAGCTTGTACATTCAGACCTCTATGGTCCGATGAATATTAGAGCTCGAGGTGGGTAGGAATATTTCATCTCTTTCATAGATGATTATTCAAGGTTTTGGTATCTCTTCCTAATGCAACGTAAGTCTGAAACCCTTGACAAGCAAGGAGTATAAGGCTGAAGTTGAAAACTTGTTAGGTAAGAAGATAAAAACACTATGATCTGATCGTGGTGGAGAGTATATGGACCTCCAATTCCAGAACTATAAGATAGAACATGGGATTGCATCCCAACTCTCGGCCCTTGATACACCTCAACAGAATGGTGTATCAGAAAGGAGAAACAGAACCTTGTTGGACATGGTTCGGTCTATGATGAGTTATGCTCATATTTCAGACTCGTTTTGAGGTTATACAGTGTAGACTGCTTGTTATATCCTGACCAACGTTCCCTCGAAAAGTGTTTCTAAAACACCTTTTGAGTTATGGAGAGGTAATTTACGCCACTTCAGGATTTAGGGTTGTCCAGCACATGTGCTAGCGACTAACCCAAAGAAGTTGGAACCGCGTTCGAAGGTTTGCCTCTTTGTGGGCTACCCAAGGAAACAAGAGGAGGATACTTCGATGATCCGAGTGAGAACAAAGTGTTTGTTTCCACTAATGCTATGTTCTTGGAAGAAGATCACATGAGGGATCATAAGCCACGAAGTAAGCTCATTTTACGTGAGATCTCAAGTGAGACTGAGACTGCTGAGGGTTCAATAAGAGTTGTTGAACAGGCCAACAGAGCAACAAGAGTTGTTGAGGTCGGAACGTCTAGTCAACCACTCAAGAATTGATACTGTCTCGACGTAGTGGGAGGGTTATGAACCCACTGGATCGCTACATGGGTTTGACTGAAGCCAAAACATTGTATGAATGATGGGGTCGAGGATCCGTTGTCTTTTAAGAAAGCAATGGAAGATGTTGACAAAGATGAATGGATTAAGGCCCTGAACCAGGAAATGGAGTCTATGTACTTCAATAACATCTAGGAGGTTGTTAATCTACCTGATGGGGTAAAAACTATTAGGTGTAAGTAGATCTATAAGCGAAAGAGAGATGTAGATGGAAAGGTGCAAACCTCGGAGGCTAGACTCGTAGCAAAGGGTTATACCCAGGTTGAGAGAGTTGACTATGAGGAAACTTTCTCACCTATTGTCATGCTGAAGTCTATCCAGATTCTTCTGTCCATAGCCACATTTTATGATTATGAAATATGGCAAATGGACGTCAAGACTGCCTTTTTTAATGGTAATCTTGAGAAGACCATCTATAAAACTCAACTAGAAAGGTTCATAGTTCCAGATCAAGAGCAAAGAATTTGCAAGCTTAATAGGTCCATTTATGGACTGAAACAAGCATCTCGATCTTGGAACATCATATTTGACACTGCTGTCAAGTCGTTTAGCTTTGATCAAAATGTCGATGAGCCTTGAGTTTACAAGAAGATCATCAACAGCTCAGTAGCTTTCCTGGTACTGTATGTGGATGATATTCTACTCGTAGGGAATGATGTGGGGTATCTGACTAACATTAAGAGTTGGCTAGCTGCCCAATTCCAAATGAAAGATTTGGGTGAGGCACAGTATGTTCTCGGGATCCAGATCATTTGGGATCGCAAGAACAAACGATTAGCCCTATCTTAGGCATCGTACATTGATCAAATGTTGTCAGGTACAGGATGCAAGATTCCAAGAGGGGTTTGTTACCCTTCAGGCATGGAATCGTTCTATCTAAGGATCAATGTCCTAAGACACCTCAAGAAGTTGAGGAGATGAGACGGATTCCCTATGCTTTTGCTGTAGGAAGCTTGATATATGCAATGTTGTGTACCAGACCCGACATTTACTATCCAGTAGGGATTGTCAGTCGATATCAATCCAATCCAAGATTTGATCACTAGACGGCGGTTAAGACGATCCTCAAGTATCTTCGGAGAATGAGGACTACATGCTTGTGTATGGAGATAAGGATCTGGTTCTTACAGGATACACGGACTCTGACTTTCAAACCGACAGAGATTCTCGCAAATTGACATCGGGGTTAGTGTTTACTCTGAATGGAGGGTCTGTAGTCTGGCGAAGCATCAACCAAGGATGCATCGCGGACTCCACTATGGAAGTCGTATACGTAGCGGCTTGTAAAGCAACTAAAAAGGCTGTTTGGCTGAGGAGTTCCTTTCATATTTGGAAATTGTTCCAAATATGGATTTGCCGATCACACTGTATTGTGATAACAGCGAGGCTGTGGAAAATTCAAAGGAGCCTCGGAATCATCGTCGGGGTAAGCACATAGAACGAAAATATCACCTGATCAAGTAGATTGTGCATCACGGTGATGTGATAGTCATGAAGATCGCATCGGAGCACAACGTGGCCGATCCCTTTACAAAGGCCCTCACGGCTAAAGTGTTCGAGGATCACTTGAAGAGTCTGGGTCTGTGGGACATACGACATCTTGTCTAGGGCAAGTGGAAGATGATACTGGGGTATGCCTTAGTTTATTGTATATTATACATTTTTATTTTGTATTGTACATTAGTCTCCCGAGTTATTAAGACAAGTGGGAGATTGTTGGGATTGGTGTCCTAATTCTCCCGGAGTCTCGTTGTTTTGTAAAGATACACATTGTTTAATGAATAAAATAAGTATTATTTAATTCTAACATTTACTCATATCCAATAAACAAAGCTCCTTGGTTATCTTATGTGAACTTAAGCATGTATATGTGATATACAAGTGGATCATGCCTTAAGTGATAATCTAAATAGGTCTGTAGTATAAGGATTAAGGTTGGATACCTGATCCTTGTGACACTACGAATACGACCCGCTTTGTAGAGGTTTGCAAGTGTTGTAAACTACTACAGATGGTAGATCCTAATCATTCATGTGGAGACGTGCAAACGGGGGTGTCCTATACAAAGAGTTTGTTAAGACCTGGACTACGAGATAACTAGACTCTGTATATAACGCCGTTAATACTAGAGACTTACATCTCACCTAAACGACCATAGGTGACACGACCTCAATCTTGAGTGTTTTGAGAACTCCTGTCTTTGAAGGTGGTCCTTTGATTAGTATGGGTGAGAGTGGCCAAATTGCCAACTCAACATGCCTACCTTTTTGGGGACTTGTCTGATTTAGGAGTTGGGAACTCAATCCATAAGATGAAATTAACTAATCCCGAAGTAGGGATAAGTAGAGAGATTGCTCCCTTTAGGGCTGATTCCAAGGCTTGAACATAGTGGCCACAACTTCTCTTTGGAAGAGAAGACTCAATCATAGTAGGACTGTGGCTTATGTTCATTAGAGGGATCGGTGGTACTTAAGGAGACAAATGTAACTACAGGGGCATAATGGTTATTGGCCCAGTTATACTTACGAGCAATCTGTGAAGGGTTGTCGCACTGCTGATTAGTTAAGATGGACACATCATATATCTGTGGTAAGGAGAGTTCAGCTGTCGGTCTTTAGTGGAGTATCTGACAGTTAACGGATTGTGGATCTCGTGACTAAAGAGTTTAGTCAGTGATTCACGTACTGTTGGAGCTTCGAGCTACAGGTTCATAAAGTCCCTTTGGTAGCTCATTGGATTCAGTTAAGGATCAATTCTTGGTGTTAATTTGAAATGTTCAAATTGACAAGAGGTATTTTGATTATATATGATATAATCGGTATGATGTATTAGATACATCTAGTGAAGGATTGATGTAAATGAGATTTACATTAAGTACCATGGAATAGGAAAAGAACTATGGTTTATATGTTTCATGAGATGAAATATTAAAACTATAGGTTATAAATATAATATGATAAGTTGGTTATTATTTATATTTATAATAATATTAATTATTGGATATTAATTCTTTTTCTTTAATAACCAAATGAGTGGGTGGTTATTGGATTCATGGTAACCGTGAGTTTAAAAGGAAAGTGGTTTTCCTATTTTGAAAAGAAGTTTTTAAAAAAGGTTGATAAAAGTTTTTGAGATTTCTCTCGGAGAAAAAGAAACTCACGTAGTCGTTAAGTAAATACGAATTTACTAAACGACGGATGGGCGAGCTAAACAATCATGCAGTGGCAAGCTAAACGATCGTGCAGTATTTACTAAACGATCGCATAATTTTGCTAAACGATCGCTTGCCCAAAGTAAACGACCTTGTAGAGTCTGTAGACGACAGACCAAGCTAAACGATTAGCTAAGCGATCGCATAGTTTTTGCTATACGATCACTTAGCTTTATCTAAATGATTGGGCATCGACCTATACGATAGGTCTCTACCATCATCCACTTGCCTAGTCGTGTACGCGATCGGTGTTTTCTCCTTCGTCTGCTTCATACCAAGTCCGAACAGAGCCCACCCTCTAGATTCTCACACCGAGAATACCAAGGTAGCTTTGTTGGTGGTGTCATACTCAACCCGACACCGTCAAGGTTTTTTGGAGACTGTTCGTGGTGTTGTAGAGGTTGTTCGTGTTGTTGAGGAGTTTGTGGACGAGGCGATCATTATGGACGAGTGCGAAGAGTTCGTTCTGTGTTACGGTCATATAGATCGAGCATTCGAGGTTGCTGATTGTTCGAACGGTCGCGCAACGAAGCGTGGAGACACATCTTCAAATGTACGTAGAGTTTGCTCTCTGTTTATTTGAGTTTTCATGCTGTAATTTTTGTATGAATTGTATAACAGTTTTTTTGAAGTCGACTGTAAATGTATTGTTCATTCATGTTTGTGATTGGGAATTATCTTTCTTCCACTGCTCATGGAAATCTCAGATCCGATTTCCTTCAGTTACAACCCTTCGAGGGGATAGAGGCCCTAAAACGACTATTAGGTTGCATAAAGTTGACAAACAGAAGCAACATAAGAACCTCACGGTCCAAATTGATGGAAGAGACCATAGGACACGTTGACATATATCCTTCATCCACTTACTATGAACTACATCCTCTATTCACCTTGCTATTGACCCATGCAAACACTTTCCAAATAGAGCAGTCAAGGTATAGTTTACACAAAGCTGAGCATGGATCTCACGGTGTGAACTCTTAAGGACGTGAGAGCTAAGAATAACATATCATATATATTATTAATCTCCCACTGAAGTATTTTATTTGTTTTTAAATAAAAGTTTACTTAGGTATATTCCGGGTAATAAACAACATAAGTCTAGGTGATCTTCCAAACATAACTTTTATATTTAACCTACAATGTCTAGGTGGTAAACTAGTTTTAAAACCTCACACCGCTCATACATGCTAAAAAAGCCGGGTAAACAACACTCAATTATTCGATTATAATCTTTAAGTGGGAGGTGTTCTGTAAACCATCAACTTAAATACCTACAACCTTAGATAGGATTATAAACCGGTTGAGTTTGTAACTAAATTTTACAAGATAACGACCTATTTTAACTTTTAAAACAAGTTGTTATTAGTTAATCTATGTGAACATGCATCTTATTTTTGTCATGAATTTTAAATATCTAATCTGATTTTTATAACAATTATAAAACAATAGACAGGTCATCCATAACATTCATCAAGCATTTCGGGATTTAATATAATACTTTATATTACAACTCTTTATAACATACTTTCAATGCATGCTCTATACTTCCTATGGTGGGATTTTAAATCTACATGGCATACTATATGCACGTACAAAACTTATTTAATTATATCATACATTCACAATGCATAAACAATTGAACATATACTGATATGGACCAGTTTTGCCATTTCGAGCAAGTAAAAAGCCTAAATTATTACAATAATAATTAAAAACTTCTTCAAAATGCTTATAGTCTTCATGAACCAACCCGAACCGGATATCCAAATCTCTCAAAATAGATTGAATCGGCAAAAATGGGTTGAATTGGACCTTCTAGACCTGAACCGACTGAACAGGTTCCTTGAACCGTCGGTCGGGTTGCGTGTGCGCTGAGCAACGTTGCAATGCTCCATCCCAACATTGCAATGCCTCGGGCTGATGAAGAACGACGTTACAACACTCTGTGGGCAGCTGACCTCTCTTGCTTCTTTTTTCAGTTACAGCCTAATTAAAACTCTATTGATTCTAACAAATTTACAGACTTGTAATCACACATTAAGGCCCATAAACAAAGAGCCAATTACAATAATTAACACTTACTTGAATAGAATTTAAATGCCAAAACTGGAATTATCCATATCAGCAATCATTTTCATATAAGCTATGAAAATCACCCACCAAGCTAAAATTACCATGAATCGAGTGCTTAAATCATACTCTGATACCAATCGTTGAAGTTAGCAAGCAATAAACAGAAGCAAACATAATCATTAAGCACTCCAATTCATCAATTTTAACAACTAAGACAACATGCTCATAATATAAAAAGAGGGTTTCAGAAGTTACCTTTGTAGAACTTCTTCGATCCAAGAAATCCAACTTGATTCTCCTCAGCAAATGGTTGTAGACCACCACTTGATCTTCTCTATTATTCTCTTTGACCTTAGATTGGGTGGTGGAATCCAAAATGAGGAATTGAAGGGCATTATAAAGGATCTTCTGGTTTGGTGTCTATAGGTTGAGAGAACTCATTCTCTTTTTCAATTTCAGAATGCATGATCCTCATCTCATAATTCAAAATTCCTTTTTATCAAAATATCATGCAAAAAACTAAAATTGTAATACTTTGACACCACATCTATATAATTGGGTGGAAAAATATGTGTAAGAATGTGGAAAAAGTGGGAATTACCCACTTTCTTCCATTCTTCATTTTATATTAAATTAAAATTTATTAATTGAAATCAAAATTTAAATTTTTAAAATGAAAAATACAAAATATTAATTCGATAAATAATATTTAAAACCTAATTAATTTTGAAGTAAAATTAATTATAATAATTAATTTTAAACTAAAATTAATTCTTTTAACTATCGGGTCACTCCACTAAATCCCAGTAGTTGCACTCCCCTCACTATAGATATATTTATGTCCGCTCGATATAACCATAATCAGTAAGTCAACCATTCACAGGTTGTTCGTAATAACGTTTGAGTCAAAAACTGTTTTACCCCCAAGATTACATATTGTTTCTTAAGTCCCACTAATCATCTAATGAACAATTGGTTTGTTATCCAATTGCCAAACCGAGTCCTTCTCGAGCCAATGAGAGGGTGGGGCTCCTTGTTTAAGACCTAGAATAAGTACTTAAGGAAACAACATATCTACCATCCCTAAAAGTGGGTAGGAGTGAATTTTGTCTTGCACCCTATGTCCTCAGTTATCTATTCGGTCTTATCCCTGAAATGGGAGGCTTATTGAGCCGGCACTGTTAAGCCATCCCTCACCTATGCAAATCTAAGGATAATTCCAAATAAACAAGAGTTCATAGTTAGCTTAGGATTAAGGTTGAGTTACCTAGGTCATTGTTTTGAAATAGTCAGTCTTAAAACAGTAAACAACGTTATAAAGTAAGAGTGACTTGTTTCTTGGTCCGATCTTACAAAAACTCATTGCATAGGATGCCTCCACTCGCATGTCTCCACATGAACGATTTAGGATCACATCGTTTGTACTAAATACAAAGTGGACCGTATCCAATAATGTTACAAGAATAAGGTACCCAATCTTTTTCGTATGCTATGGACCGTTCTGGCTATTTACTCGAACTTAGATTTATTTCTATGTCCCCACATAAAGTCCAAGTACTCATGTAATAGCCATGAATCTTGGTTTATTAGATTTAGGCTTTACAAGTGCAATTTATTTATTCAATAACATATTTATTGAATAAACCTCAATAACATCTTTATTGTAAATAAAATATGTTTAATCTTACAAACTGTGAATTTTATGACATACAACCCAACAATTCTTTGGATACTTGATAGTTTTTCTACTTTGTCAATTACTACTCTAAAATTTATTCAGAATGTTAGTGGTTGGTCCCCTCCTCCACACTTCTCCATGGTGAATGTTGATGTGTCTTTTGTTGATGGCAACGTAGGTATAAGTTCTATTATTCATGATTTTGATGGTCATACTATGTTGGCTTTGGAAATTAATAAAAAATTTGGTTGGTTCAGTTGATCTCGAAGAGCCAATCACTTTCTATGAAGGTGTTTTCAAACCTTTTGAGACATATATCTTTCCTCTTTGGGTAGAAATTAATTCCGTTCAATCTTTTATTGTCTCCATTCGTGAGCTTCAAGATTGTAGTTTATGAGTTCTTTCATGTTAATTGTAGTTGTAACTCAGATGCTCTTGAGTTAGCTTTCCATATTCATAGATGGTAGTTTTTCGATGATTTGGTTAGAAAAACACCCACCATGGGTAGTATTATTTTCTTTTTCGAATGACCATGTTTCTTAACTTTGGTTTATGTTTTCTTTGTTATCATTTACTCAATATATTAACAAAAAAAATAAAGTTGTTCGAAAAAAGTCTAGTCCCCACAATTTGGAAAAAAAAAAAATAGAATTTAGTCTCTATAATTTTAAAAGTTAGAGTTTAGTCCTTACCATCTTTATTTTTATGATTTGATAAAATTTTTTATAAATAACCTATTATACTATAGAAAATATTTATGAGATTTTTATAGAAGCATAAGTACTAACCATAACTTTCTCACAACTAACCAAATTTATAATTTAATTTTTTTTTTTTTAAAAAAACAATAATAAATTAGAAAGTGCTTCCCCAATTCCTTTATTTCGACGGTAAATGGCCCAAGGCCCTAAATGTTTAATCTCGGGCCGAAGTTTGGGCTTTATAAAATATCGTTAGAACGAAACAAGCCGTCCCGCTGTCGGAGTTGTGTCGATACGTACATACCGTCTGTTAGTTTCGTCGAAAACGGGGAAACTGATAGTCGAGCCCAGCTAGCGAACGGATACAAGAGTGAGATCAGGTTAATCAATCCCACGGAAAAGTTCGAATGGAGGAGCCAAAGACTGAGATCAAAGATTCTTCCTCAGGTATTTCCAAACTTTCAATCTCTTTATCGTTCTCATCAACTTCTTTTTAGGAACTACTGTTTTGATTGCTCTGATGTTATGTGCGTTTGTTCAATATGCTGTTTCTGAAATAAAATGAGCTTGCATTAAGTAAAGATCATCCAGTGGCATACAGTTGATAACGCTTTTCAACTTTTCCAGTGATTTATTGTCGGCGATTGTTGCGTATCGAGCTAGAAAACACTTAACAGCCCGTATTTCCAGTAATTATTGGCGTTGATTGGTTACTGCGGCTATTTCTAAGGCAATGTCCGGTTTCAAAGCATTAGCATGGTTTAGGTTTTCAAGATTGATTGATTCAATGGGGATTATCAATTATGTTTAGTTGAAAGGAATCTTCTGTCATTTCTGAAGGGATACGTTTCCTTCTGCGTTTTCTAGAGCAAATTATTTTCATATTATATGAATTTCGAACTTATGGTTGTTTAGGTATTGCTCCAATTGTTTATGAGGGGACCTTTAGATCAGAAACGGCTTCACTGTTATAGACTCATAGTTTGATTTTGCTCGAGGTGTTTGGCGACTGACATTTATCTCTCTTTTCCCCCCTATTGGTGTGCTATGAGAAGAAAAAGATGCGAAATCGCCCAATATTTTTGAGAGAGCGAAAGAAGAGATAGAGGCTGTGATCCACTCCAATAAATCACCAAGGCATCACAAAGAAACACATGGAAGAAGCGATGATATTGACGAGACTACGCCCGCCGATGAAGTAAAGGCCCCTGGAGTGTTTGGAAGAGTCAAGGAAGAGGTTGAGGCCCTCATAGGAGCAATTCATCCCAAGAAGGATTCCGACAATCATTAGTTTTCTTTAAAGCAAAGGAGGGGGTTGACTCCATGCTGTAATAAGGTTTGCTTTCTTCAATGATTCTTAGTTTCTTTTATGATGCAACTTCATGCCATCTACCTAGTTATTTGAAAACGTTAGCCGGAAAATAACTTAGTTTGAAGATTGACATGAAAATTGGACTATGTCTGACCTGTCTCGCATTCTATTTGAAGTGTGTAATCAACATAGAAATACCATCAAGGTGGTTACATGTACTTGTGGTTACCATCATATGTATATTGATCAACAAAACCTGCATTTCCTACGCCTTATGCTTGATTGTTTTCCTTTTCTAGTTAGTTATTTTTATGGGGAGCATGTGCGTTTGTAAGAAAGGAATTTATAATGAAAGTTCTCCCTGTTCAAGACATATCCAATTTCAGGCCGCATATTTTAGGCTTCCAATACGGAATTTGTAGTGCCTCTTGAATGTGTTACTCGATTGGTATGATCAATGTTATCTTAATCTGAGGCAAGCAAAAGCAGGGAAGGCCTTGTTCTTCTTATCCTTCGTAGGGAGTTTTAATGTGTTCTCTACCCACGAACCTGCTGTAAGTCTCCCATAAAATAGTTGGGCAAGAATCAAGGCTTAGGATCATGGTTTTCTACCATGCTTAATGGCTTCAGATAGTTAGTTGTATTTATCCGTATAAGGAAAATTTTTAGAGCCTGTGCACATTGATCAGATTCTCAGCCTCTGAAATGGGAGGGCAGTCCTTAGGGATGCAAGTGAATCAGTTCAGCTTGGTGATTGCTATCTGTCGTATTTTTTCACTCTGTTTTCCTCTTATGTAGAGGATGAATCCCTTGTATCTTGAGATCCCTTGGGCCTTGGGGACATCTTACAAAATCGGGAATGATATAAGGAATCCTTGGTATCTTGAGAACTTAAATTTTCTCCTCTAGAGGTCTTAGCTGTATATAGATTGGCATTTTGAACTCGTTCCTACTCTTTTCGGTGTATTTGAAAACTTCGACATCCTAGAAAAGCCAAACAACGTAACCCAAGTCCCAACCTCATTCATTTCTTCATGAACACTATAGTTATAGTTCGATGTATCAAAATAAGCAAATAAGCTTTGAAGCATTTTCCTGTGTACAGTCTTTTGTGTTCTCTATAAGGCAACAGCTCAAACTGTCTAACCCAAATCCATTTTCTAATTAGAGTTATTTAGATTGGGCAATTTTGCTGTCCGAAAATTTGACCTAGGTCACAGCCTAATTTCTGGACATCTTGCTTCTTGTGTATTGGACCTCTAGGTTCACTCCCCTGTCTCTGTCTATCTTTATTGGTTGGGCTTTTTCTTGATCCATTCTGTGCGCCATGACATCGCCATTCACATGCTGTCTTTCCATACACACATATATATTTATTTATTTTATTTTTTTTTTTTGGGGGGGGGGGGTGTTGTAATCTTATCTCGTGTCCCAAGGGTGATTTAATTTTCCCAAAGATATTATTCTGCATCTTCAACTTTAAAGTAGGTAGGGAGTAAATGTCTTTTCTCTTAGATACATATCTCAAATGGATGGGCTCAAATTGACATATAATGTCTGTTGTTTTCTTTCGTTTTTAATTTGATCCCTAATGATTTCTGATCTTGTAAATGATGTCACTTATACCTTTAAATTTTTATACATTAGTTGTCGAGTCAATTTTTGCTTTATTGTTGGAAATGCGACCAAAGTTCCACACTGGATAAGAAAATGACGTAGGTATATGAATGAGGACAATTATCTCCAATTAGTATGAGTTTCAAGGTGAAACCAAAAGCAAAGTCATGAAGGTTTATGCGAAAATGGATAATATCATATCATTATAGAAATATTGGAGGATCATCCCTATCACTTGTTTTAACGAAAAAAATAGAACTTTCTAAAGATATTTTTGGGACAAACTTCAATGTTTCACAGTTTTAACGAAACTTTTTTAAAGTCTAGGACCATAATTGAAACTTATCTCAAAGTTCAAAAGTATTTTGTATTATTTATTTCTTCCATTCAACCGACCCTACCTGATAATAATCCAACTTGCCTCATCTTCAATCGTTCTTGATGTGAATCACGTTCTGGCCTTCTTCGAGGAGATGTTGGGTCTGAAGATTAACAGGGGCAAATATTGTGTCTTGGGTATCAAGAGCAAGAGGATAAGATTAAAAGATGGGTTGAGTGGATTGGTTGCGAGGTTGGGAGCCCTCTTTCTTCCTACTTGGGCATTTCTCTTTGGAATAATTCAAAGTGTGTTTCCTTGCAGGTTCCCGTGAGGATAAAGTTTCTAGTAGGTTGGCTTCTTGGAAAAAAGGTTTCTTTTCTAAAGCAAGTCGTCTTAATCTGATTAAGTCAGTTTTGAATGGCATTTCGGTTTAATTCTTTTCTCTCTTTAGAGCTTCGGGTGAGGTTTGTAAGCATTTGGAGAGATTGATTTGTGCTTTCTTTGGAAAGGAATTGGTGAAGGAAAAGGAAAAGGCTCGCACCTAATTAGATGGGAAGTTATTGAAAAACCGGTTTCTTTGTGGGCTTTAGAAATTGGGAACCTTAGGATGCGTAACAAAGCCCTTTTAGCCAAATGGTTGTGGCGCTTTTCTGTTGAGCCCAATTCTCTATGGCACAAGATTATTGTTGGTAAACATGGCCCCCATCCTTTTGAGTGGTTGGTTAAAGGGATTAAAGGCACCTACTAGAATCTTTGGAAAGATATCTCGGAAGAGTTCCTTGCCTTTGTTTGGGACCTCTCTGTGGGTTATTTCCTAGGTTGTATCACTTATCTTCTTTTTAAAATCATTTTGTGATAGATTTTTTTGGTGTAGACAGGGAGCTCTGGTACGTTTTCCTTTGGGTTCTATTGTGCTCTTTTCAACAGGGAAACGACGGACGTGGTAGCTCTCCCCTCTCTTCTTAAGAGTAACCATTTTCGTCTTGGGAGGAGAGATGTGAGAGTTTGGAGCCATAATCCTTTGGATGGGTTTTCGTTTAAGTCTTTCTTCCAGTGTTTGGTTAACCTTTCTCCTATGGGTGAGTCTGTCTTTTCGTCATTGTGGAGGATTAAGGTTCTTTGAAATATGAGATTCTTCATTTGGCAGGTTCTTCACGACCATATTAATACGTTGAACAAGCTTGTGAGGAAGATGTCATTGATAGTTGGTAGGGTTGGCAAAAATCCTCGTGGGGTCGGGTCCCCATAGGTCCCCACCCCAATCGGGGTGGGGAATCCTCGGTTTGATTGTGGATGGGGTCAAATTGGGGATTCTAACCGGGTCCCCGGTCGGGGATGGTATCCCTGTCCCGTCCCCAACCCTGACCCCGATAAATATATAGATATAATTTTGCAAATAAATATATATATTATATAATCATATGTATATCCTAAAAATATATTAATTATAAATATTTATATAATTAATATATATTAAAAAAAAAGAACAACGAGGATGGGTCCTCGCGGGGACCCGTTTCCCCCGGCGGGGAATCCCCGTCCCCGTCTATATGGTTACTTGTTTGTTTTCTTGCTTCTCATCTGACTTCAATTTCGAAGACTTTTTGTAATTATCTTCTAGATGTGATTTTGTATAGTTGGAGTTCCTTCTAAGGAGGAGTCTTCCTTTTTTATGGGCTTGGTTTTTATATAAGTGTATTTTTTTCATTTTTTTTCTCAAGGAAAGTTGTTCTTGATTTTTTTTTTTTTTTTTTTAAAAAAAAAAAAAAAAAATCCCAACTGTCCTCTATCCATATTTTTAAATTCTTACACACACACATATATATATTGAGAGTGGGTTTAGAAATTAGAAATCTTCAAACTAATACCCATAAATCATTGAAAAATGGAGCAGGCAGGGGAAATGGCACGTGGGGGATTCAAAAGACGAAGAAAGCAGCCCTTCATTGTTTCAAGACAAGAGTTGTTCCATAAAACGCCAAGCAATATGGTCCACTCTTGTTCTTTCCCTGCCGCCCTATGAATCTCAAATCCCCCTTTGGAATTTTCCTCATAACACTCTGTACTTTATCTACCAATATCTTCACATTAACATAATTGAAATGAAATACCATTTGGATTTTATTTTAGAATTGGCCTGCACCTTCCATTTCTTTATTTTTCCCCCTTCCTTCCTGTCGTGCTGCCTTCAATTCCACCTGCCTCACTCTCATGGGACGGATTTTGATTGTGTTAATAATATAATGGGTTAAGTATTTTTATCATGTCAATTACTTATTAATTAGTTTAAGTATTTTTATTATTTGTAATGTAATCATATTCTTTTCCCCTTTTTCCACCCACTTATCTTGAAAGCTGAAACACGTTCCCCCAAATTTTAAAATCTTCAACTCAAATCCCCGGGGCTCCACTATCAAGGTTCCAATTTAATTTCACCTATCTTTATCCATTTCATAACCTCACCTCCCACTAACTTCCTCCTCCTATTCATATAATATATAATTGAGTCTTTCTCTGGTTAGATTAGTTTTTGGACCTTCAAGTTCGTGTTTTTGAACTTTTCGTATCACTTCGTTGAATTTTTTATTTTGTGTTTAATAGGTTCGGAACAATATCAATTTATACTCTAAATTTAAACCATGAACTAAGAGTTATATGAACTTTCGTGAGTATCAGTTTACACTATTTACTAGGTTCTTTTTGGATGAACATCATGGGAAAAACTTAACTCCTAAACTTTCATCAATGAATCAATTTAGACTCTCAAGTAAGATTTCATTTGAAAATTTTAATGGATCATTCTATTAATTTGATATTTGAAGAAGTCTACACACGTAAGAATTGAATGTATGAACGATTTTCAAATGTAATCTTTATTATTAGAAGTTTACTTTAAATACTTATATATTTCGCACGATATTTTTTGAACTAAGTTTGAAGGATAGGTGTTAATTGATGCACTTACAAACTTCAGTAATACAATCACTAATTCGAGATTTAAATCGTATCAACTCCAAGTTGGGTGTGTAAATTAATTTTTTTTCCATTTTTATAATTGCTCTATTAAATATAAATTTGAAATTTATGTCTAATGATATTTTAATTTTTAATTTTTTTTTTTAAAAAAAAATTCATAGACTAAATTTGTGATATGAAAAGTTAAGAGACAACAAACCTCAATTTAACCTAACATTATAAGTGGTGAGAATATTTGATGTATTTATTTTACTTGTAAAAGTCTTGATTTATAAGAGACTTTTGTATTGAGTCCTTGCTAGTTAGCATTATTTAAATACAATCATGGAAAGATGATGTGATGTTTTTTTAATTTTTTTTGTTTTTGTTAATTGATTTTTTTAATGTTAAATATTTGTTTCACACTACTTGATTGAACCAATCAACTTTGCATCACAGAATATGGAACTATCATAGCTAATACATATATGACTATTAAATGAATATTTCATCGCCCATTCATTCAACTTTAATGCCCATATTCATTTACTTTATATTAAAATCAAATATTAGTGTAATATTTAAATGGATTAGAATACTATTTTGGTGTATGTACTTTGAAGTTTTTTTTTCAATTTTAGTCTCTATTTTTTTTCTTTCAAATTTTTAATTTTAGTAAATCTTAAATTTTGCTTCTCAAAGTTAATTTTTATCAAATTTGGTTCAATAATAGTAATAATTTTCATGTCATAACATATAGTACTTGAATATGTTTTCAAAATTAGTGGTAAAAATGTTAAGATATAAAAAGATGAAAAAAGATTAATAATGAAGCAGTAATAGTGACTAAATTTATGTTTTATTAGAAGAACAAATACTAACCTATAAGTATAGAGATTAAAGTAAAATTATAGAGATTAAAATGATTTTTTTTAACCTATTTAAAATTGTATATAAACATAAATACTATTAAAAAGTTTATAGGAGGAGGGAAGAGAATATATTGGGCATGATGAAAAAGGCAAAATAATACTTTGCCAATAAGTAAGGTATCTTTATCATTTAATCTTTTCCTTATAATCAAAATTCAAATATTACATTTTTATTTTTCCAACTTAGCTCTTTCTTTCTTATTTGGATAAGAAAAGGTGGATGTTTAACCTAATTAATTTCAATTAATTGAAAGCCATCATTTTAAATATTATTATACTTCAATTTTTTAATTGAATTTTAGAAACATTACTATGCTATAGACTTAGTCAAATGCTTATGTTGAGAATAATATTGAAACTTTTAAAATGCTAGGAATGTAATTAAAATGATTTAAATTTTGAAAGTCAAATCATATGGTTGGCAAGAAAATGAAAAATAATTAAGAATAAATATTATTGTAAAGGACATAGGTATTTAAATAAACATTCATTTCAATGGGCATTTCAATAGTAAAGAGTGACTTCTAAAATTTTTAAATATCAAATTATCATTAAAAAAAAATTGCAATAAATAAATTTTTTTAAAAAAATCTAGATGCAAATTTCCACCTAACGCATCTAGATTTTGCATTTACAAATTAAGTTGAATGGAATTGTCAAATAATGAGACAAGTAAGGTTGAAGCAAAGTTAATTATCAATTTTGATGTTGAAATGACTTGCTGTTGTGTCCTATTCAACTATATATCCAAAATTTCCAAATGTCTTCAGAAAATAACTTTTTTTTTTTTTTTTGGCTTTCATATATATCTCATATATATTATAAATATAAAACTAATAAAATTTCAAATTTTTTATAATAAATTTGAATTTCAAAATTTTGAAAAGTTTTCTTGTTTGTTAACCCTTTCTTGGTAGTTGGAGAATTTCCAACCTACCTAGGTTATAGGATAAAATAGTTCATTTAAATAGGTCCACAAGTATCATACAATGAATTTTTTTAAAAAAAAAAATCTAATTCACCATATGCAAGAATGTGAACCTAAACTACTGTGAAAATATTATGATAATGGAAGTCAATTTTAACTAATTGTTATAGTAACAAACAAGCCAATTTCATTATCACCCTTATATATTAAAATAATGAAAGAATTATGATAAGAATAATTATTTTTAAATAGTAAAATGGTTGAAAATATTTTTATGTATAGCGAAATGTCATTGTCTATTAGTGATAAATTATAATAGACGTCTATCAATCGACGATAGACCGTATACATGTCTATCACAGTCTGTCACGGTTAGATAGTAATATTTTGTCATATTTGTAAATAAGTTGATTGATTTTTTTTGTTTGAAAACAACCCTTATGATAATTAAGACTCCGATTGTTAATTATTTGGTTTTTTGTTTTTTTTTTTGGAAATTAAGTCTATTTCATCAACATTTTTTACCATGATTTACATTTTTTTAAGTCGAATTCTTAGCTGGATTTCTAAAACAAAAACAACTTTTTGAAAGCCACTCTTTTTAGTTCTCAAAATTTGGTTAAAGGAAGAAATTTAGAGGTGGAAACAGTATCCATAGACTTAATTTTAAAAAACAAAATGGTTATCAAACGGAACCTAAATAAATTATTTAATATATAAAAAAATGAAAAATTATCCAAAAATAATGTTAACAAACACATGCCCTAGGAAAACAACAGAAAAGAAACCAAAGTATGAAATTGAAGATCTTTTGGACTATAATAGCCTTCATGATGTTGGATTTTTTTAAAGGCGAAATCCCAAATAAACACTATAAAGAAAGGGACTTTTACTTTTGTTCTTATTTGTGGAAATAAATATTATCCAATTCAACATTTTCTTTATTTTCAGATAGATAACTTTACCATTAATTGACTATACCCCTAAACAAAATAAAGAATCTGTTCGATTACTTTTATTAAATGAAACTAATTACTTTCACTTTTTCTTTCGTTAAATTATAATATTTGGTCGCTAAACTAATCATGTCAATTTACATATTTACCATTGATAATTTTTCAATAGGGTAAACTTTCCATCTCTGTTTTTACTTTTTTACTTTGAAATTTTTTATCTGTTTTTTTTTTTTAGAAATGTCTATTTATCATTCGAGGGCATGGAATGGAAAAGGATTAAGATGAATTTTTTCTGTGTTGACTAAATGAAAACGAAAAATAGAGATTATATTTTCTGTTCTTGTTCCCACTCCGTTCTTTATATTTTAATTATATTTTGACATATGAAGTATTATTTTTTTTAATATTCGATAATTTTTTTCTTTAAATAAAAATTATGTTGGAAATTACAAATTAAACTTATTTTTTCAAAAAAAAAATTAATTGTATTTTGGTTTTTTTCCCCTTTAAATGGAGAATAATTTCCATCGAATCCCCTCTCCGATTTCCATGAAAATAAGTGGAAAATATCACAGAGATGGAGTTACCATTCCCGGCCTGCCTCATCCCTTAAACATCTCTACTCATACATTTTCAGTATTGAATCTATAACTTAATCTCAAGATGACACCGCTAATCTCAACATAGTTCGATAGATAAAAGTTTTGAGTATCATTTCAACTCCAAGAATCATGGTTCAAACTAAAAATAAAAAAAATAAAAAAATAAAAAAACTGGATCACAATCTAACCATATCGTTTGAAGAGTATACAAGTTAATTTTAGATTGTTTTATATTGTAAGAACACAATTAATAACTTGAACTTTTTAAAACATGTGAAGTAAACAAATATAGTTTTGAAAATTAATGGGTATACATTATAGAGTATTTTAAATTCTAAAACTAAAGAGACCAAACTTTAAAACTTTAATTCAACTTATAACTTTGGGATAAAAAAAATATTAATGTTTTTTTTAATCTTTTTTGAAAAGAAGTATCATAAGTTAAATAGAATCCAAAATACAAGCCTCCTTGTAGATGGCAAAGGAGAATCAACACAAGTAATCCAAAAGAATCCACAACAACTTCTTCAGAGAAGGAAGAAAAGAGATTTAAAAAAACGACATGCTACACGAGCAAGACGGTGGGTGCGTCGTCCTATTCACTGCTCTTAGACACCAGGCAACCTAAGATTATGAGACAATCTCCTCCATCAAAACACACAACTCAGACAACTTACTGGCTGCATAATTAACGACATTAATTAGATCAACACAATCGAACTCCATAATAAAAGGGGAAAGGGGGAAGACCATTCACTAACCCGGTTCAATAAATTTGAAAGGCCCTAATCATTGCAAAAGCCTCCAAGTTGGTAACAATCCACCCCAACAACACTTTTTCACACCCAACACAGACTGGAAAGCCAGCCAAATCAAGAATAATCTAGCCAATTCCTCCCGCGCCAAGATGCACCAACATTTAATTTCTATAAAAGCTTCTCGTATGTAGAGTTCTCTCAGTTGGTTCTCTAACCTTTGAGTGGAACGACCCGCCAACCACCACCCTGTACACCTCAATTTGCATACAAATTTTATGTAGAAGAGATCCCCATCGAGAACGAATCAGACAATTGGATGATAATCTAGGGATTCCACACAAAACGATGGTAACTACATTCTTATTAATATTTAAAACATATTTAGGTAAAACTTCTAATTCTTAATAAATAATAGGGCAAAGATTAATCACTCCAAAATCAAAGTTACAAAAAACCATTTGTAGATAAATAAGGGAATACAATGAGTCTAAATTTAAGGAAGGTTTGGTTTAACTGCCATGTTTTCCAAGATTAGGTGGGTCCAGTCCACTTATTCCAGATGTATATGCAATTTTTTTTTTTCATTTACAAAAATTACAAATCAAAAAAAAGGAAAAATAAATAAAAATAAAAACAAATTAGAAGAAGAGAACAGAAATTTGATACTGTTTGAAAAAAGAAAAAAAAAAATGCCACGTAGGATCACGTGGGTCCCGAATGGCATGGGATGGAAGAGACTGATTCTCCCCCCCCTTTGGAGTTGCCTTTCTTCCACTTTGAAAAACTTGACAGGTCATTTTAACAAAACCCACCATGTAAAAACCCTCTCCCTTCCCCCCAAAAAAAAATAAAAAATAAAAAAAATAATTAATTAATTAATTAAGAAAATAGTTTTTTTAAAAAAATAATATATATATATATATATATAAATATAGAGAGGGGAGGGCCCGGAATTTCGTGTCATTGGTTCAGAGTTGAAGGTAGAGAGAGAGGGAGAGAAAATAAGAAAAGGAGAGAGACAGAAAGACAGAGAGAAAGAGAGAGAAAGAGAGAGAAAGGACATTTTGTTTTTCTTTCTTTCTCTTTTGGCCTAAAACCCTGTTTTTCTCTGTTTCTCTGTCTTTCTCTAGATTTCCTCTCTCTACAATTGAAAAAAAAAAGAAACACTTTCTCTCTCTTCTTCTTCTTCTTCCTCTTCTTCGTTTTTCCACCTTGATCTGCAACTTCCACCTTCATTCTTTTCCTTTTTTCTTTTCCTCTCTTTTCCCCACACCGCTTATGGATGGATTTCGCTCTTGATTCTTCCACAGGTACCATTGCTTCTTTCTCTTGCTTCTGCTTTCTGGGTTTCTGTTTTTTGGCTTGAGTCTTCATCAAAATCTGTTGTTTTCGATTCTTCTTGCGTTCTTGACTCAGGAATCTGGCTGTGGTGATGATTGCATCCATGTTTCAGCTCCACATTATTGATTTTTAGTAATAATTGGATTTCCCCCCCTTTTTTTGTTTGTTTGAACCGTCAATGGTGATTGAGATTTGAGGTGAATTCAATTCGTTGAGCTGGGTTCTTTGTTGTTTTAGCGTCTTCTTTTGATCCATTTCTGTTTTGTGACGTTGTTGGGAAGGATTGCTGGGTGTAATTTCTTTTACGGGAAAAAAATGGTTTTGTTTCGAGGGCATTGGCTGTAATTTTCTTAGAGTTTCTCATGATTTTTCTTGTTTTTTTTTTTTTTTTTTTTTTTTTTTTTTTTTTTTGAGGGAGGTTATATTACTTTTTCGTGATTTACCTTGATGGTTGTGAGATGAATTTTGACTGCAGCTCAAATGTTTGTTAAAATGTTTATACCTGTCTAGGTATTCGTTTGCTAGTGGTGGATTTGCGCCATTGTTCAAACGGATGATTTCTTTGTTAATTCATTTATATGGTTGTGATTAGGCTGAAAATGGAGAAATTGCAGTAAGGACAGGTGGGATTTCGTGTTGACATTGGTGTCCTTATCATATACCTTTCAAGATGAAAATCGAGTCAATGAGACGGGGGAGGATAAGGGAGAGGATCCGCCGAAGCCATCTCTATACGTTCGCTTGCCTCCGGGCAGACAGCGCGCGGGAGGTTGACACGTCAAATCCTTTAACAGGACCTGGCTTCTCACGAACTGTCTGTTGTAATCAACCTGAACTCCATGAGAGAAAGCCATTGAAATACTGCTCGAATTACATATCCACGACCAAGTATAATGTTCTTTCTTTCGTACCTAAGGCTCTCTTTGAGCAATTCCGGAGGGTTGCCAATTTGTACTTTCTTTTGGCTGCATTGTTATCGCTCACACCAGTTGCCCCATTTTCTGCCGTGAGCATGATTGCTCCTTTGGTATTTGTTGTTGGGCTCAGTATGGCTAAAGAAGCTCTTGAGGACTGGCGTCGATTTGTGCAGGATATGAAGGTTAATCTCAGGAAAGTGAATGTCCACAAAGGGGAAGGTGTTTTTGGTTACAGACCATGGCATAAGATTCGAGTAGGAGATATAGTGAAAGTAGAGAAGGATCAGTTCTTTCCAGCCGATCTGCTTCTCTTGTCATCGTGCTATGAGGACGGTATATGTTATGTAGAAACGATGAATTTGGATGGTGAGACTAATCTCAAAGTGAAGAGATCTTTGGAAGTAACCTTATCTTTGGATGATGATGCAACTTTCAAAGATTTTACTGGAAAAATTTACTGTGAAGATCCAAACCCGAATCTTTACACCTTTGTAGGTAACTTTGAGTATGATCGGCAGATTTATCCTCTTGATCCTAGTCAGATTCTTCTCAGAGATTCAAAATTGAGGAATACAGCTTATGCCTATGGGGTTGTGATATTTACTGGACATGATAGCAAAGTCATGCAGAATGCTACAAAATCTCCTTCGAAAAGAAGTAGAATAGAGAGAAAAATGGACAAAATTATTTACATCCTTTTTACTCTCCTTATATTGATATCATCAATCAGCTCAATAGGTTTTGCTGTGAAAACAAAGTACCAAATGACAGACTGGTGGTATTTACGAACTACTGGTGATGATCATGATCCATTATACAACCCTCGTAAGCCAACCTTATCAGGGCTCATACATTTAATCACTGCTCTTATACTTTATGGATATTTGATACCCATCTCATTATATGTTTCCATCGAGGTTGTTAAGGTTCTGCAAGCTTCCTTCATTAACCAAGATATTAACATGTATTGTGAGGAGACTGGCAATCCAGCTCGAGCTCGAACTTCAAATTTGAACGAGGAGTTGGGTCAGGTAGACACAATCCTATCTGACAAAACAGGCACTTTGACTTGCAACCAGATGGACTTTCTGAAATGTTCCATTGCTGGCACTGCATATGGTGTTAAATCTAGTGAGGTTGAACTTGCAGCTGCAAGGCAGATGGCATATGACTTGGAGGAGCAGGACGAAGAATATTCCGATGTCCAAGGGAAAAAGAATAGCCAACTGTCTCCAATGCCAAATAGCAGAGCAGGGTCCGAGATCGAACTGGAGACTGTTATTACTTCAAGTGATGGCAAGGATCCGAAGTCTGCTATAAAGTATTTTAGTTTTGAGGACAGCCGCCTAACAGGTGGAAACTGGTTGAATGAACCCAATCATGATGTTCTTCTATTATTCTTCCGAATTTTAGCAATTTGTCACACTGCAATTCCCGAGCTGAATGAGGAGACTGGTGTTTATACATATGAGGCAGAGTCCCCGGATGAAGGTGCTTTTCTTGTTGCAGCAAGAGAGTTTGGTTTTGAATTTTGTAAGAGAACACAATCAACTTTGGTTGTTCGTGAAAGATATCCTTCACCTGACCAAGTAATCGAAAGGTAAACTAACTTTAGGATTATGTCGCTCAGGCCTATTTTTCCATGAATGTTCTGTATCATGCATTGCTGATGTCTCTTGGAATTCGTACAGGGAATACAAAATTTTGAATCTTTTGGATTTCACAAGCAAGAGAAAGAGAATGTCTGTAATCATTAGGGACGAGGAGGGCCAGATTCTTCTTCTCTGCAAAGGTGCCGATAGGTGAGTCTCATCAGTAGAGGCTCATACGGATTATTTATGAGAATTTCGTAGAGATATCAACTACTTCTTTTAAGTTAGTGTGTGAGAGAAAGCCTGGGTGCTGTCGGCGGAAGACTGGCCTACAAACTGGATTTTTCTTTTTCCTTTTTTATGAACAAGAAACACCTTTCTTCATTCTGAATTCTCTTACGCTTCAATTGTGCAGTATCATCTTCGATCGACTATCAAAGAATGGAAGAACATATGAGGAAGCAACCACAAGGCATTTGAATGAATACGGAGAAGCAGGGCTGCGAACTCTGGCACTTGCTTATAGAAAGCTTGAGGAGGCCGAATATAATGCTTGGAACACTGAGTTTCAGAAGGCTAAGACGTCCATTGGAGGAGATAGAGATGCAATGCTCGAGCGAGTATCCGACCTCATGGAGCGAGAATTAATCCTTGTTGGTGCTACTGCTGTGGAGGACAAGTTACAGAATGGGGTGAGCAGAATATCTATTTATCTAGAACCATTACTAGTATGTATAGTCATACATTATTATTATATGTTATTTATCCTAGTTGTATATTTTTGTTCTAGGTGCCCCAATGCATAGACAAACTTGCACAAGCTGGTCTTAAGATCTGGGTTCTGACAGGAGATAAGATGGAAACTGCCATCAACATAGGGTCAGTCTTGCTAATTGATTGAAGGCATTTCTTACAGCATATATGCCATGTTCAAAAATATATATACGTGTGTTAAGCAAAAGACACTGTTTCTGTCTTCAGATATGCATGCAGTTTACTACGACAGGGAATGAAGCGGATCTGCATATCAACAACCTCAGATTCTTTAGCACAGGATGGTAAAGAGGTATTTGATACTTTGAGAGAGAGCACAGGAGACTACCTACAGGAAATTGATTTCATATGAATTAGGACTTTTTGCTTTTTGTTACACCCCAGGCCATGAAAGAAAATATTTTGAATCAAATCACCAATGCCTCTCAAATGATCAAGCTGGAAAATGATCCACATGCTGCATTTGCTTTAATCATTGATGGGAAGACTCTAACCTATGCTCTCGAGGATGATATGAAGCTTCAATTCCTTGGACTCGCTGTTGATTGTGCATCAGTCATTTGCTGTCGAGTCTCCCCCAAGCAGAAGGCACTGGTAGGAAGTCCATTTTCATGCTATGGTTAACCGATATTGTATACTCTAGTACTGTTCTTATATCATACTTAAGCTGTTCATTTGAATGGAAAACTTAGACGTTAATTGCTGATTTCGACTTTGACCTCTTTGGGGGGTGTTTCTGCAGGTAACAAGGTTAGTGAAAGAAGGTACTGGGAAAACCACTTTAGCAATTGGTGATGGTGCAAACGATGTAGGAATGATTCAAGAGGCCGATATTGGTGTCGGTATCAGTGGGGTTGAAGGTATGCAGGTACGCACAAAGGACTCTCCTTTCTAAACTTTGTCTATTAAATAAATATCTCTACCCCTCTTTTAACCCCTGATGTTTTCAGGCTGTGATGGCTAGTGATTTCTCTATTGCTCAATTTCGGTTTCTTGAAAGGCTTCTGGTAGTCCATGGTCATTGGTGCTACAAGAGGATAGCACAAATGGTAAAGTTAGACAATCTGTTTCTATGTTCTTCGTGTCATGTTTAGCAAGTTTTGCTTCCAAGAAACCAAGGGTCAACAAACTAATTATATATTATCAGTTGATCTAACATGGTAATTTTCGTTTTCAGATTTGCTATTTCTTCTATAAGAATATTGCATTCGGATTAACGCTATTCTACTTCGAAGCATATGCGGGATTTTCTGGGCAATCAATTTATGATGATTTCTACATGCTATCATTTAACGTCATACTCACCTCATTGCCTGTAATTTCCCTTGGAGTTTTTGAGCAAGATGTCTCTTCTGAGGTGTGCCTACAGGTAAAGACAGGCATTTTAAATATGAATCAGCAAACTGATTTGTGTTCAAGTTCATATGCTAACCAACCATCATCCATTTTGCAGTTCCCTGCACTGTATCAGCAAGGACCTCGAAACTTGTTCTTTGACTGGCCTCGAATTTTCGGATGGATGGGGAACGCTCTCTACTCATCTCTAGTTACTTTTTTCCTCAATCTCATCATCTTCTATGACCAGGCATTCCGCTCGGGTGGCCAAACAGCAGATCTGACTGCCGTAGGAACTACCATGTTTACTTGCATCATATGGGCAGTAAATTGCCAGATTGCTCTCACAATGAGCCATTTCACCTGGATCCAACACCTTCTCGTCTGGGGTAGTATCGCCATGTGGTATTTGTTCATCTTACTCTATGGAATGATAATATCCTCTGGGAATGCATATAAAATCTTTGTCGAAGCACTAGGTCCTGCCCCTGTTTACTGGATAGCCACAATTTTAGTAACGATTACCTGTAATCTCCCATATCTTGCCCACATATCCTTCCAAAGAAGCTTCCATCCAATGGATCATCACATTATCCAAGAAATCAAATACTACAGAAAGGATGTTGAAGATACACACATGTGGACAAGGGAAAGATCAAAAGCAAGGCAAAAGACCAAGATAGGATTCACAGCAAGAGTAGAAGCAAAGATCAGACAGTTGAAAGGAAGGCTGCAAAAGAAGCACTCTTCCCTTGGTGTGCCTCCAAATGCTACTACTACTGCTATATCATGAAAATATCTCCACCTAAATCTTCAAAATTTTTGGATTTTTTTCCTAGAGTTTCCGGCCATTTGAATCTTTTTCTTTTCTTTTGAAATTTTTTCCTTGTTATGGCAAATGGGTTATTGCCACCCCATTCGTTATACCAAAAAAGAATGTGCATCCGGAGCTTATGTATGTATCATAACTTAAAAAAGAATTTGAAATGTTAAGAGCTTGTAGAATAGCTGATACCACCCTAAAAGCTTGCTGTTCCCATTCTTTCCCCCCTTTGCTTTGTTTGTATATCCCCTTATTCATATTCAGAGATTCAAAACTGACTATGTCACCTCATTCAACTTTGTTTCAATCACTTTATTCATCTGAAATTTATATATAGCTTTATATTTTCATCTATATGCACATTCATTTATATGATAATTTGTTTTGCTGTCAAATTTGATCTGTTCACCAATCCTCTTATGACCATTTGATCAATAAACTATGCATAATTTCATCAGTTTCAGCCAGATCTCTCGCTGGCTGACTTGATGATTGGTAATGGTTTTTGTCTCTTTTATTTTAATGTAAATGTGGGCAGAAAATCAAACTATCCACCTCTGAAACGGTAGAGTCGAACTATCAACCCCTGAATGTTAGAATCGATCGACTCCTGAAATGGCGATAACGGCGTTATCCACTAAGCTAGTTTAAGATTGGCATTTCGCTGCTTTACACCGACCGAGAACCTAAAGAATTTTCAATGCCTGATTTGATAGGTTGGCGATCAGTGAGAGAAGCAAACGTGATAACAATAATTGTCATGTGAAACTGTCTCCCAATTCTTGACTGAATCATTCATTCCACCTTACTCTTCTACTCTTGTTTGGTGTCGGTGAAGGAGAGAGAGAAAGTAACTTCTTTGTCATCTCTCTCTCTCTCTCTCTCCGCAGAAAAATATCAGAAAACATTGATTTTGTGAAGAAAAACATCATTTCAAAAAGAACCCATTTTTCCCTGAACCCATTTACCCCAAATTTTGAGCAGAAAACAATTCTGATTGCAATTGCATCATCTTTGTAGTCATTGCAGAGATCCCTTTCAAATACCCTTTTGTTCTTTCTATTGGGATTATATATATAGCAAGAGCAAAAACAGAGTAAACCGAGCCCCCACTGATTACATAATTACAATTACACAACTCAATGGAATCTGAGGGGGAAAAAAAAGCATATTCAAAACTCAAACTTTCATTTTTCTTTTCTTCACGAACTTGAGGGACAGGAAGATCAAGATTCATACATATAGTATACAATACTCAGGAAATTCAAGATCCAAAACAGAAACTGACACAACAAATTGCTATAACATATCACCTCCATCCATACACCACTTGAGTGTAAGTGTTCTTGATCCATCTGAAACTCTTTCTCAGAGACCCTTTCATCTTCCCTTCCACAGCATAAACCTTATAACCAGCAACCCTTGTCTTCCTCTGCAATTCTGGATCCTTAAAACTCCAGCTTTTAGAAGTAGATCCATTACTGGTTTTGGCTTTCTTCATCTTTACCTCTTTGTTTGATTGATTCTGCTGCACAGAACTTGCATAATTGACACTGTAAGACCTCAGATCTTGCATATTTGTTGGGGCAGTCTTGCTTTCATGGTAGCTTTCAATCTGCATTTTCCCTTCTCTGCAAGATTTGGATCTGAAATCCTCCATTACCCAAACTCCAAAGAGACTAAATTGGAAAAGGGGAAAAGGAAAAAGGGTTGTGGGTGTGCTTTTTATGCTGGTTTTAGATGAGGGTAATGGCTATTTATAAGTAATATTGAGGTTTCTCTCTAGACTGGAGCAGTTCAAGATCCAGACGTATAATAATAAATTTAGGGATTGCCATTTCCATTTGTCTTCAGTTGAGGGAATTGCATGAGCTGCAAAATGTTGACTCTTTGGCACGTGGAATAGGTCATCAAGTCACTTCTTATTTAAATGAAAACACTTGAATCGAGGCTCACAAAATACCCTTTCCATCAAGTCAACATTGCCAATGAAAGTGAGTGGCTACAACAGCTCCTCCTTAATGAGAGAGAGAAAATAAACTAATTGGAAGTTTGAACGCTGCGGGAGTATGAATACTACTTTCATTAACATCATTTTAAATGAGGTAGAATACAACTACATTAAAGAATTGTTTATAAAAGAAAAATCTTAGTACAAACAACTTTCTCTTGAATTTTTAAAATTTCTGTTACTCATTTTTGTAGGATTAGAAAACTCATTGCTGTCTCGACTGTGTTATTGAATGTTCTGAAAAAATCAGAATAGGAGAACACTTATCATTGGAGTGAGTTTACAACTTAGATGCTTTCAGCAATTATACCCTCAACACTTGGCTACCCAATATTTACCATAGGTACGATATCTAGTACACCAAAGATGCATCCTTCCTAGTCCCCTCGTACTAAACATGGGAAAAAGTACTACGATGTTACTAAAAATTACTCCAAATAAATAGATAAAAAATGTGACGAAAAATTTCTTTAGCTTATCTCATAAGTTTTATTGTGTGATTTTATGATGACGGCATATATTTTGCTTATTAGAGAAGGAATTAAATGATTGCGAAGGAAAATGAGAATGTTGAAACTTTTGAAAAGAGGTGTAATAAACAAAACACTAAGAAAAGCGATACTACTTGTTCATTGATTGATGGAGTGAAGTGGGTCTAACTGCCCATCAAATGGGTGAGGAGTTTTTAAGATATCAATCTCACCACCCATTTCCATTATTGCAGTCCTATAGAGTACAATAAAGTTGATCCAGTGGCCCTCAATTATTAGCTAGTTGCAGCTGTATCCTCTCTTCAATTGAATTGATAGCTCTCTTTTTCTTCTTTGATAAAGGAAGAGGGCCCCTCAGCTCAAGGTTTCATTGAAAGCCAGTGAAATGAGATGGTCTGTTGAGCTTAGGCATTGGCTGGCTTTGGTAACATATTCCAATTGATGAATGTTCTAAGGTTGTGGCCATCAATGATGGTGGCCCTAAGGGGCAAAAAGGGCATCGGCTTTAATGGAGTAAAGAGTTGATCTTGGAAGGACATTTTGCTGGAGTTTGACTGGTGAGGAATGTAGAGACAGTCCCAGTAAGTAGACTACCGCATTACGATTTGCTTCGGTTGGAAAGTTGTGTGTGACTCGCTCAACGACTAGGATGAAAGAGGAAGAGAAGTGATACAAGTGATTTGGGCGTACTCTCTTAACACCCTTTGATGGTTAAGTGAAATGAAATTGAAGTTTATGTATTGGAGTTTAATTGGAAAAAAAAAAATTATGTAACTAAATGATCAATATTGAGTATGAGCCTCATACTTGTAGGAGCAAGAAAATTATCACTTTATCATAATTTCATACCCAACCTACTTGCTTATAGATATGTTGAAGTCAAATCTCTTCGGTAAGATCTTTTAAAGATTTATTTGGAATGACTTTTCAAGTGCTTAAATAAAAGGTTCTTGTAAGTACTTAAAAATTAATTCCAAACAAGTACGTCTGATCCTAAAAGAAATGAATGGAAAAAGCAACATGTCGTATCAATGTTTTTACCTTACTAGATTAGGCCAAACCTTGTTTGAATTCTTGATGCGGAAAAAGAAAAGTTAGATCAAGTCAGTCGATGAATAAATGGATGGGGCACTATGCTCCAATTATAGAGAAATAAAAAGTAATGGGCTTATGTTCTTAATTTGAATGATTCTCTGTTCTAAATAGACGTTAAAACTATATTAATGCTTGATGTGGGAAGGACTTTTCTTATGAGTGAGTTAAGTTATCCATTTTTTTCAAAGTCCTAACTAATTGTACGTTATGGGGTAGAGGGGAATGTGTAGATGAGACAAATTTTTTTGGAACAATACCTTTATTTCCATGTCTTCCCGCTACCTTATCGCCTACTTTGAATTCACGTTTTTGTGAAATATATACATGAATCATTTCTGGATTATAACTCAAATCCCATTTTTATGGATCCATCTCACATCAATAACTCGATCCCTACTATCAAAAGGTACTTTTAGATAGATTTCTTTTGAAGTGGATATCTGAATGCTAAGTATGGCTCGTAATAATCTATCTTTCAGGAGATACGATGATTCTTTTGCCATCTGAGACATTAATTTACCTAATAGAGATGTCTCCTACGTTACCCATAATATGTGGAAGTATCGGCATAATTTCATAGTCATTCAGGCTTAATGCTACATGAAGAACATAAGCCTGATGAAGGAACGGGAAAACCTAGAATGTAGAAGGTCATAACATGAGTGATTTGGAATATTTGGATTCCTATATATGTACATCATGCAGTACTTCATTGTACGATATATATAATATCCATTTGTATAGATATCATCATCTACATCCAAAAAGTCATATGCTTTAGAAGAAACTTGTACAATTTGGGAAAGGGTTTTGATTGATCAAAAAGAAGAATCTACTTCAATCGATATGCCCTTAAGCACAGCCATACATAACATAGAAATCACACTTGGGAGCAGCAGATGCGGTAGCGAAATCGATTCCAAAGAGGAAAAATCGACCACATTTAAAATTACCTTTTGGGGAGGTCTACTAGATATCCAAAAGTTGCTCAGCAACAGTCGGACAAGTGGGGAATACTAGAGTAAACTAGAAAGTTTGGGTAGAGCTTGATCTAAATGTTGGCTAAGTAAGCATCCTGTAGTAAGAAGAGTAGTTATGAACCCTATAGACCATTCCCACGAAATAGGTCACCCGATTGAAATGAGTTCTCTCATCTCTTTAACCTGCTTTCTTGTTTCACTAAGTCTTGTTCTCCTAACTTCGTCATCCTATGCTTCAAGTGATGTATACTTGAAAATTTTTCATAGATAGTCAAACAAATTATTATTACTCTTTGATGGCGGGGAGGAGAAGTAAAATAATGGAAACTAGCTAGTTGGTAAATCTAATGCTACCAATGATGATTATTATTTGGAAAAGGTGAAACTTTGAAGTGTATTAATCTAGACAAATAGTTTCATTGATTACTATGAATCTTCAAATGTCTCAAAATTTTACTTTAGAAATATAAATTCTATAACATATAGATTGTTGTGTTTATTTTATAGAAGATCTAATTGTCTAAAAAGGACTATTATCTTGATACTATTCCTTTTTTTTTTTTTTTTTAACAGATACTATTCTTACTTACCTTTAGATAATTTCTATTAAATTTAAGAAAAATGGTAGTGGGTGGAAAACCTAATTAAGAGAATTGCAAGGGTAACTTAGGGTTTTTTTTTTTTTTTTTTTTTTCCAGAAACAACAAAATCCTCGCCCACACCCTTCACACATGGACTCCCTCTCTTCTAAGTCGTCTCTCCAACTCTCAAGTTCTAGTCTCGATCTCTAGGTCATCTGGATTTGGTGGAGTTGCCGGATAACAGTTGCACTATGGCGTCAAAAATAAACGGCGAAAATGATGGAGCAGAGTTGAAGTCTATGAGGGCATTCAAGGACAACGGAAAGAAGCCGATTGTGCTTTACAATGTTGGGTCATTAGCATTTGAACTCACTTTTAGCCTTTAAAAGTAGAGCAGAGGAAGGGAGCAAGAGCATTCACGAATAATAAGAAGACAATTGTTATCGATAAGTTCTTTGCGATTCTCTCTATCTCTCCTTGTGCGATAGCCCCTCCCCTTTCCAACATAAAGGACCCTAATTAAAGATCTATTTAATTACTAAATTATCACAAGTCTTAATTTACATAAATGCTCTTCAATTTAAAACACTTGAAATAACTAATCATTTTCATCCGTGTATCAATAATATATCAAATATCTATTAAATACGTATCAGCCATGTATCAAGTATATACTAATAGTTCAAGTGTATCATATGTGTATTAGTAGTTCATGTGTATCAAACGTGTATCATGTATATATTAGATGTATTCGAACTACTTTTTTGACATTTGCTGACTGGACTTCTTCTTCGCATTTTTGCAAAAGTAATTTAACAAATTTATAAAACTTAATTTGACAAATTTACAAGAAGCCCTAAATTTAATAAAAATTGACTTTTTGACATTTTTACTTTAATATTTCTCCAAGTGAGAGATTGACCTTAATAATTTCATAAATACATGTAAGACTTTAATAATTTGGTTAACATCATGATATATTAAAAAGAAAAAAACACAACTGATACACAAATATATTTGGGTCATCTATGATTGATTATAATAATCACTATTGGTAAAGTAAAATAAATAGAAAAACTCCAATTTAGATATTAAATAAAACATATAATTTATTGGACTGTTTTCAAATATAGAAAAATAAATTAATTTATTTTTAAATATAACAAAACATCACTATATATGCAATTTATTTTTCTATATTTGAAAACATCACTATATATGCCATGACATTTGTTATATTTGAAAATATTTCCGACTGTTTTCTAATGCTAAAATGAAAAAGTGAAAATATAGGAGATGAAAATCTAATCTAACCCCTTGAAAAGTACCATTCTTCGTAAATGAACTAAATTTGACATGCAGCAGAAGGCATCTTCCTCAGAAAGAAAAGGGAAAAAATATAAGTTAATAAATTCATGAGTTTCAAATGCAACTTGACACAATCTCAATCTTGCACAGAAAGCAGACAATAAATCATTAACAAAATGTCAGTTTGACAGAACTAATATATGAAAACAAAGTGAAGATAATAGAAAAGAGTTCCAGTGGGGGGAGGCTAAATAGTGTCATTCAGAGATAAGAGAAAATCCCATCCCTATAAACAAAAACAAAAAAACAAAACCAAAAAAAAAAAACAAACAAAAACCTCATCATAGGAGATCTGCTACATTGGCTGGCAGCTCCTCGATGACCACATTATAGAACTTCTGAATATCAAAAAGCATTCTCTCATCATCACTTGTAACAAAATTGATGGCAACACCCTTTCTTCCAAAACGCCCACTTCGACCAATTCGATGAAGGTAATTTTCTGGTTGGGTTGGCAAATCATAATTTATCACAAGGGAGACTTGCTGAACATCAATACCACGAGCTAATAAGTCAGTTGTGATAAGAACACGAGATGAGCCAGACCGAAATTCACGCATGATTATATCTCGAGTGTTCTGGTCCATGTCACCATGGGTGGCTGATACAGTATGGTCCCGGCTTCTCATCTTGTCTGTAAGCCAATCGACCTTACGACGTGTGTTAACGAAGATAACACTTTGAGTGATAGCCAGAGTCTCGTAGAGATCACACAGAGTTTCGAGCTTCCAATCTTCCTTATCAACATTTACGTAAAATTGTTTGATACCTTCCAAAGTAAGCTCATCACGTTTTACCAAGATTCTGACAGGCTTGTTCATGAATTTCCTAGTGATCTCCAAAGCTTCCGGTGGCATTGTGGCCGAGAATACACCTACTTGAATTTTTGATGGCAACAGCTGGAAAATGTCATAGATCTACCACCACACAAAAAGCAGTCAACATAGAAAGCAATTAGAAATCTTTAATTCTATAACAAATGAATAGAACAAAATACCAATATACAGCAAGGCTAAGGAACTCCGACTTTCAGGAGAAACAAGAAACGAATTCAGCACTGATGAACCTAATAATATAATGTTCATGTCGACTTCCTGCCTACTTAAACATCATGAAAATGCTAGTTCAACAAGGAAATATTTGAATCAAGATAATAAATTCACCTGATCTTTGAAACCTCGAGAAAGCATCTCATCAGCTTCATCCAATACAAACATCTTAATACAATCTGGGCGAAGAGACTGCCTCCTTAACATGTCAAACACACGACCAGGTGTTCCAACTACTACGTGAACACCAGCTTGAAGAATGCGTTGATCCTCACGGACGCTTGTCCCTCCTACACAAGCATGAACCTTAACACCAAGATAATCTCCAAGAGCTCTCATAACCTTCTCAATTTGTTGAGCCAGCTCCCTAGTCGGCGCCAAAACTAATGCCTGGCACTGGATCAAACCATAATCAAGTTGCTGAAGTATCCCAGAGCAGAAGGTTGCAGTCTTCCCAGTTCCAGATTGAGCCTGCTGAATCACATCGAGGCCTTTGCAGAAGGGAACAATACCTCTTTGTTGAATTGCAGATGGTTTCTCAAAACCTTAAAGGGGGAAATCTCTAGGAATTAAGTAGGAAATTACAAGGAATAATTGAGACAAAAAGAGAAAAAAAAAAAGCAAATAAATATTTACCATAGGCATAAATGCCTCTAAGGAGGTTTTCTTGCAGCCCCATCGAATCAAAACTTTCATAAACTTCATCATATGAGGTAAAAAATTCCTGCCCTTCGGCTGAAAGACTGCATCAAGAAAGAAAGTAAAACTGAGTCAGTGCATACACATGAAGGGGGGAAAAAGAGAAGTCGAAGGGCCAATTATGAAAAAAGGAATAAGAGAACTTTACATCTCATTCATTTTAGCATCATATTGACGAGAATCAAACTGGGTTCCTTCTGGAGCTAAACCTGCCATGGCTGTACGTGGAAAATAGTGCAAAATATAAGAGATTACTACAGAAAGGTAACACTAAGATGCACAGAGAGACCAAACAGATAAAAATATCCAAAATTATGCGGCCAACAAACAAAAAAAATTATAATCATTTCATCAACCCGTTCGATAAATAAACAGAACAACATTATGAATTTGTCCAAAGCTATTCTGAGAAAGGAAATTTGTAACAGAAAAGCCAAACTTGCAATCCATATAAGGAGGAGAACAAGCATTAAACTTCTGTCTCAATGTAGGAAAAGGAGTTGAGATACATCTGATATTTTTTTTATCAAAAAAAATAATAATAATAACCAGACACCGCTTAACCTTTTCCTGAAGCAGAGGCTATAAACAACGATTCATGTATGAATTAAACAACACAAACGTTCCATACGGAAGGGCAAAGAATAGAGCTAGTCTAAACAAGCAAAAACAGATTCATGTAAATTACAGAAACAATAACAACCCACAGCCACAACGAAACCATAGAATAATAAAGAACTCAACCCACAACCACAAGTCGAGATTAGCGACAAATCCTGACATAAACAAAAACAAAAGGGAAGAAAAGCCAGAGTTGTTCGAGCGTAAAAGAAGGCGCATACATACATACAACCATATTCGTGCAGTGCAGTAAGTAGAAAGGGAAGCAAAATCGAAAGAGAAAATAAATGAAGCAAACCTGGGGATTGTTAGAGAAGAAAGAGGAGGATGAAAGAGATGGAGATTGAAGAAAGGAAGCTAGGGTTTGCCAAACTCTTCGGATCTGATCCGTGGAGTTGGAGGCGAGTGTTTGGGCAAAGCGCAGCGAGCGAAAGAGGGAAAATTTTGTGAAGGCTGTTAGGTTTTTGTAGTGTAACCCTTGGACTGAGAATAATCAGACGAAATTCCCAAACTACCCTTCTCTTGTCCTATTATGTGCTCCTTGCAAATCTTGCATGTACTTTTTTTTATTATTTTTCTTAACCTATGTATTTTTTAAATGTTTATATTGGTAGATTTCTTTACTAAATAAATGGTTGATTTGTTTGAACATAGTTAAGAATTATTTTTCCTATTCTACAAGTTTTAGGTAAGATTTAATTATAAATTTTCACTGAAAAAAATAATTATAAATTTTTTGTTTTAAAAAATTATATGTTTTAATTATTTATGAATAAAGAAAAAAAACTTTTTACCACTATAGCATGGTGGCTATACCCCATTTTGTATTTATATATACATTTTCATCACCTATCATGATGTATAAGGCTAAATTTCATACCATAATGAACAATTAGTGACGTCCATTTAACCTCAAGGCCAAAGCCTTGCTGAGTCCCGCCCCAAATGGGATGAAAAATCTCCTATTAGGCCGGGAATGTGGGAGGGGGCGGGGAGATTTTTCTCTCTATGGCTAAATGGGGATGGGGAATATTCTCCACCCTACTTCCCTATCCCAACCCTGATTCTTCGCCTTGTCCAACCTCGTCCAATTGTTTAACTATACACATATATGTATACACACATTCATAAGCAAGTTTGATTCATTTACATTATTGTTTTTAGTATGAAACTTTATAATGTTTTCTTTGAATAAAAAATCTATTGGAAATAATTCATTTAGCACATAGAATATTAATGTGGAGAATAAATTTAAAAGTTAAGAAAATAAATAAACTAAAAAAATATATATCAAATAGATATTTTTTTCCACAAAGACCCAATTCTTGTAGCTAATTTCGTGGAGTTGAGAATGAATAGGGGGATAAAGATGACAATAAAAGGACTAAGGATGCACTTTCATCTTATCCCCATAGATATTCTTCATCAAGATCTCTGTTCGAGAATTGAGTCCCCATGAGATTTTTTTTTTAGTTTTATCAATTAAAATCATATAATATACTAAAATTTTGTGAGCATAATTCAACTTACATAAAACTTGTATAATCAAACTAGAGGTCAAAGGTTCGTTTCTCCTATCACCATGTTATAAAAATATATATATATATATCTTCAATGTTCACACGAGATTTCTGGAGAAACGTATTTCGTGGAATTAAACTTCGTGGAGTTAAACTTGAGTTGGTGTTGATGTTGAAGTTGATTTGATGCGATGTGGTTCGATCTCTAGTACCTGATCCTCTGATGGCTTGGAGTAGAAGTCTTGGAAGAGTCTTTGTGTCGTCCTCTGGATGTAGAAAAAAAATCCTCCCTACAAATGAAGAGAACTTCTCTATTTATAGAGTTCTCAGATGGGTTTCGTGGGCTTGGTTAATCCATGGGCCCAATTAGTTGGTTTTGGGCCTGATCTAAAATTTGGGTCCAATTCAACTTTTTTTTATAGTTTGAACTTTAAACCCAAATAATAATATCAAATTGAGCCAACTACATCATCGAAACTTGTCTTCAATTCAATTCGGGACATGTGTCAACTTCTAATTGGACCCAAATTTAATGATTTAGAAATTCGTTATTAATTTAGCAAACGACGTGGTGACTTGTGATTGGTCCAAAATTTTATCCTTCAACAAATGCCCCTTTTGAGATTTATGCATGCTTACGTGTGGGTGAATCTTGAAAAAAAGAAAAAAAATGAAGTTATGATCGGAATTCAAATATATTTATTCTTGAATTTGACCTCAACTGGTGTGTTAGTCAAACTATGAATTCAGTACATAAGTTTAACTCGAATTTAGGATAAAATTTGGAATATAGCCAAATTTTAACTTGACATTTTATTCATAATTCAATATCAAGGTTAACCATTTGAATTTTGATAAGATTTGGGATATGGCCAAATCTTAATTTGGGACGAATTTGACATCTATCTCACCACCCGATTTGGCTGGCTCGAATTTAGGATAAAATTTGAATTAGAATATCCTTAAACTTTAGACTGAAATTTGGAATAAAATTTGAATTTATTTCCAATTTGAGTGGAATATGAATCTGAACTTAAATGGAAGAAATTTTGGAGAGCCAAAGTATTGTAAGACAACCCTACTAGCGAGATTCACCTCATGAACGAGATCCTTATGAGCGAGATTCTCCTCATGAGCGAGATCAAGTTTTCCTAGCGATACTCCCTTGCCAGCGATACCACTTACCAAAGATACCAGCGACACCAACGATTCTCAATTACCAGCGATACCAACGATACTCACTTGCCAGCAATGCCAGCGATACCACCTACCAGGATACCAGCAATACTCACTTACTAGCGATACCAACCCAACTTATAGCGAGATTTCCTTCTCCATATGAGTTTGCTTTTTTTTTTTCAAGAAGTTGTCTGCTTATGCACAGATTCTCTTAAAATTTAAGCTCAAAATTCCTCGTCGTTTAATCTGGAGATTCAAAACTTCATCATTGCCCCCAATTCAAGCAGCTGCCTCAAAAAAAAAAAAAAAAAAAGCTAAAAATGCTTCGTAATTCGTCCTAGAGCAACAATGGCATCTTCTGAAGTCTCTTAGTTCTTTCAAGGTTTATATTTTGATCATTTTACCACAACTTTGAAGATTTTGAATGACTGGATATCTTGAGGTTATCATTGAGGCAACAAGTATTTTCAATTTACTCGACAAAATCCAAAGCAATTAATGATCCAACTGTCTTGCTGCAAAAAACTCTTGATCCACCTGCTGCCAATGTTGTTAAAGATGCACTGAGTCTGAACTCATCAAATTTCAGCTAACCCAACAACCAGCAACCAACATTCCGAAACCCAACAACCAACATCCAATCGAATGTGATTTTTTTTTTAATCTTAACCAATTTCAGCTAAAATCGGGATTCCAAAACCCAACAACCAGCATTCAGTTCAGATAACCCGTGATCCTATCAAATTTCAACTGATTAGTAGAAAATCCCGTCCGAACTTACCTATATATACTGGCAGGACACATGGTTTTCTTCATCTTGAAGTGTGATTTTTTTCTTCTTGCGTCCTTTGCAGTTTGCACGCCGTTGCAAATCAGACTTGGATTGCTATGGGGAGACGATCGCCCGTTCAAAACTACCGTAAGGGGCTGTAAGTGAGAGAAAAAAAAGATGGAAAATTGGGGTTTCCCTTCTTTTTGTTTTCATATATATATATATATATGCTTTTTTTTTTTACTAACTTGCCCCCCTTGCTTTTTGTAGGAGTTGTCACGGAGGATAGGGGCTTTATTTTCCTCTCTTTTTTTTCCTTATTTTTTCTTTGAATGGTTGAAACTTATCCACCCTGTGATTTTTTTTTTTTTTTTTTTTTTGCAAAACAATGGTTCACTTCACCGAGCACGTTTCATCTGATGAGAGGCATCTCGTGATTCTTAAAGACCGGAATCAGCCCATGAAGGAAGGACTTAGCCTTTCTGTAGCAAAGTCATTAGCCGATCCTTTCGCCGATCGTTGGCCAAGTCTAGACAACAACATGATCCTTTCCAAATTGTCGATGGAAGTGCCCTTGACCTGAGGAGAACGTGAATGGATCCTACAATCTTCTATTCATGAGGAGACCCTAAATCCCAATCGAGTGCTAACTCTTGGACGTCACATAATTGAGGGTCAGGTCCACTAGATCGCCGTGACGAAAGTCCCTGGAGAATTCGGCTTCGTTGACTGTTACTAGGAGTGGCTTGAGGTTGTAGTAGGTCGAAATGAGCGATTCCTTCGTGACGTCAGTTTGCTTGGCGCAGTGACGGCCTCTTTGTACACGTATGATTGCAATGGTGACATAGTTCGAGCTTTCTGTGAAGCCTGGTGCCCTTCGACCAACACTCTCTATACCGCGGTGGGCGAAGCATCGATTTCTTTGTGGGACCTCTGGTTGCTCGGGGGTCTTCCAGTGAGAGGAAGCTTTTATGAGGAGGTGGTTCCTTCCCTCAAAGGACTAACCGGTCACCGCGAAAAAGAGAGGTACTTGCCGAAGACATGTGAACACCTTTTTCAGGCGTATTTTTCGATAGTGTGCTTGCAAAGAGAAAATCGCACGACTCCCTCGAAGCATGACTCCTCAGTGTTTATCAGCTCCTGGATCTCTTTTTGGTTCCTAAGGGCTCACAAATATGACAATCCCGTTACACGGAAGCAAAAGAAAGCCTCTCGGTCTCGGTCCACACAAAATCCCAACGGTTCGCAGATTGCATTTCGAGATTGGTCAAACAGGGAGAACATGCTATTCGTGGAGCTAGAGGTCGAAGATGAGTTGAAGGACAAAACTTATATGGCCGCCTTTCTATCCTGCTGGTTATGCCTCTTTGTATTTCCCGAGAAAGGAGGTTCGCCCCGAGGTCTTCAGAATAGCTAGTTTGATGGCTTACGGGACTGTTTATAATCTCATCGTTCCAGTCTTGGCCAACATTTATCATGGCCTAGGACTGATAGCAGAGGCTTCAAACCCGATCGGGTGCATGGACTTTCACTTTCCCATGCATTATGTCCATAGTTGGCTGGCCCATTACTTCAACACGTATTACCCTGTTCCGGCAGTTGTTCGAAGTCCCAAGATGGCCTGCTTTTCTAGCGAAGGTGGCTCTATTTACTTCGACGAGTACGAGGCACGAGAGATGATCCATAGAAATGCCAGTATTCAGTGGCACGCAAGCATTCTGAACAGGAGCAGGTATGAACGCCTAACTAACGATAGAGACCTATCTTTTCAGAAGTCCAGTTATTTCTCCAGCATGTGATCAGACTACATATCCTCCCAGTATGGGAATGTTCGAACTATAAAGTCGTATAGTCCCTTTCGTTTCAGCCGACAGTTCGACTTCCATCAAGACATTCCGAATGATATAGGGGGAATACCTCCCGCCCCTACGCCGAAGAACGTTTTACATTACTAGAGAGTATGCATGAGATGCAAGCCCTCGTCTCAGGTATTCTTGTCGGCCCGTACATTGGATCTGCATACTCATGTTACCCCATGGTTCAAGGATTGGTGGTTAACAAAGCACGAGAACTACTTCGAAGAGAATAGTCATTTGTTAGTGACTAGTGTTATTCCTCCCCCAGTGCCGCCATGATTACCCAAAGGTAGAGAGATCAGCCATGGGGGGAAGCAACTTCGCCTGACTGAGGAGGTGGCGGCGATTGTACAAAAAGACGCTTCCAAACCGGTTGAGGAGGACAGTCATAATAGTACCGGCGATCGTTGTTGGAAGCGACCCTCCAAAAAGCCCAGGGCCTCGGATGCCGCTTTCCTTGAGAGGGTTCAGAATGATCTAGTGGTTTCTAACGCTCTCAACCTACTAGTATGTCGTCCCTTTATATATATATAAGTCATCTCGTCTCGTCTCTTTTTTTAAAAAAAAAAAAAAAAAAAAAAACTGTACGGTTTACATTTAGTTTCCCCTTCTGCAGTCACCTTAAACCTCTCTCTTCAAGGACTTGAAGCCTCACGAAGCGAAGAATCTTTGGTGGGCCCTTTTGCCGTTGACTCAGTTGTTGAGGGCGTCGGTACCTCCGAAGTGCTGCCGGTGGATCCCATGCCAAGGTTCTATCCAGTGCGTGCCATCCCCGGTGACATTCCTCATGTCAAGGAGGCGGTGGTCATCGAGAACATCGAGGCTTCAGATTTTGTAGTTAAGGAAACTAATTCCCCCTTGGTGTCTGTGGCAGGAAGGGTTCTCCAATTTGAAGAAGCGTCGAGGGTCTTGGCCAGTCCAAGGGATAGTGAGTTCCCGAGACAAGTAGATAGGTCAACACCCCCGATTGTCCCCGAGATTTCTGAGTTCTGTGCTGCCACTGTAGTTTCCGACGTTCGACGCCATGCAGCCTCGGCCATGTGGGAGACTATGCACAAGAAGATCATGCGTACTCCTTTCGAGAAGGTTCTTAGTTTGGAGAAAGAAACACATGAGATATTCCGACCCATTACCAACATTTGTGGTGCCAATCTCCCTCCTCTCGGAAAACTTGTTGATGAGTACTTTTGAAACGTGGAGAAGTACAATCAGTTTTAGTTATCCTATTCCTCTCAGTTAACTCAAACAAGTAAGGAGCAACGTCTAAAGAAGGCTAAGTCTGATCTGGAGAAGATATTGTACGATGAGAGTAGTGCTTTTGCTAAATGAAAGGCGCTACTTGAACGTGACTCTCGAGCCTTACAAGAAGAAGAGACACTACTAGCTGGGTTGGAGGCCATCAGGGCCGAATGGGCCAAAATATCGCTACTGATCTCTGAGAGCGAAGGCTTTTTGACTCGGCATAAGCTTGAGGCCTCGGAGATGTGGGAGGCGATAAACAAGATCGAGACCACCCCAATCCTTTCTGACAAGGATGTCAAAGCTTTGGATGTCCTTGCCATGTGTTGGAAGCCATGCAGCATGAGATGGGGAACTACCACTGGGTACCTTGATTTGCTGTTGCTCGTCTTATTGGATTAGGCGTACTCCTAGGCATAGCTACTGCATTCGACTAATGTAGTGCTTAAATATCTCAAATGGAAGTTTTTTTTTTGTCATTTTCTCAGTGATGTTCTCTAGCGCCTTGTAGCCTCCTTTAAATTTCTACTTCTCTTATTTGTTTATTTATCTATATACATATATATATATTTTATTTACTTATGTACATGCATATATATATATATTTTTTCATCACGCGACTGAACTTAAATTTCTTTAAGTTGCCTACGTACCCTTTATAATGACAGGGATCAAGTCGTAACGTAGTTCGTATAAAGGTTTTTTTTTCTTATGCGTAAAATTTCTTGAGAAACTTGCCATTGATTGGGCCAATTCTTACCCCATCTTGATCAACTATCTTATACGCTCCGTTAGTGTAGACTTCTTTAACGACGTAAGGCCCATCCCAGGTGTAAACTTATTCCCCGTATGTCTCGTCTTGATAATTGGTCTCCTTACGACGAGCACTAGATCACCTACTTGAAAGGACCGAGGCTTTACATGCTTATCAAAGGCCTTAGACATTCGCGCCTGGTAACATTCCAACGCTTGTTGAGCTTCTAATCATTTTTCATCCATCGCTTCCAACTCTTAGAGCCGCAGTTTGGTGTTGTCTTCTGTAGTCAGCCCTTCTTGCACTACCATTCTTAGCGATGGAATTTCTCTTTCCAAAGGGATAACAACTTCTACCCCATAAACGAGAGAGTACGAGGTGACTCCTGTAGGGGTACGGTGAGTGGTGCGATAAGCCCACAACGCTTCACCGATCTTCTCCTGCCAATCTCTCTTCGACTTGGAAACGATTTTCTTCAACAGGTTGCACAATGTCTTGTTAAATGCCTCAGCCAACCCATTTGCGGCAGCATTATATATGGACGACTTGTACTGCTTGAATTTGAATTTTTCACACAACCTATCCATCAAACTATTGGAGAATTGTCTTCTGTTATCCGTCACGATCTGATGGGGACTACCGTACCGATAAATAATATGAGTGCAGATAAAATCCACCACGTTTTCTTTCTTAGCTTCCCTTAGCGCGACAGCCTTAGCCCATCTTGAGAAGTAGTCAATGGTTGCAAAGATGTAGAAATGCCCTGCTGTCGACTTAGGTGTTATAGGGCCGACCAGATCGAGCCCTCATGCTTCAAAGAGCCACGAGGCTATGGTCGGAAGTAGAGGCTCGGGCGGTTGATGAATGAAATTCGCATGATATTGACAGGCTTCACATTTCTTTGCATAATCTATTGAGTCCTGGATAATTCTCGGCCAATAATAACCCATTCTTTTCAGCTGGAATTGTAGCTTTGGTCCCGCTTGATGCGCGCCGCATACGCCTGAGTGTGCTTCCTCTAAAGCCTTCGCTGACTCTTCCTTACTGAGACATCGAAGGAAAAGTCCTTCAAGGGATCGATGGTATAGGACCCATTTGTAGTAAATGAAATGCGCGGCCCTCTTGCGAACCTTGATTTTACAGCGGGAGTCATCCGGGAGCCTTCCATGCTAAAGGTAATCTATGATGGGCTGCCGTCAGTCCTCCTCATCGGTTAGGTAGATTGATATTGCATTCATTCCCCCATATGCAGTCCCAATCAGAGGTACAACCCATCTCCGCCAAAGCGATATATTAAGGGGCACATTATCCAGATTCGTTAATGCAGTGGCTAAGTTTGCCAAGGCATCCGCTTTCTTCTTCTCCGTCATCGGGACATGTTCCAATGCCACGCTTTCGAACTTCTCCATCAACTGACGAGCGTAAGTGAAGTAGGGTTTCAAGTCGTCATGCTTCACCTCGTACTGGCATAAGAGTTGATTGATTATCAACTTTGAGTCACCGAAGATTTCTATACAAGCTACTCCAATCTCTAAGGCCATCTGGAGGCCAATTATCAAAGCTTGGTATTCGGCGACGTTGTTTGAACATGGCTCGGCAAGTGCGAAGCTATAAGGTAGCATGTGCTTTTCTAGCGAAATGAGGACGATACCTGCCCCCGCACCACTTTTTTGTGTCGCACCGTCAAAGAACATAACCCGTAGTCCTGAGATTTCTGTGAAGAGAACTTCGTCATCGGGAAAGTCTTCACTTAACTCACAATCCGATGGACCGGGTGATCTGCCAGGAAGTCGGCCAATGCCTACCCTTTAACTGCCCTTTGTGGTACATAAACAATGTCGTACTGTTGAAGCATGATTGCCCATTTGGCTAAACATCCTGAGATGATCGGCCTGGACAGGACGTACTTGATGGGGTCGGCTTTCGCAATTAAGTGGACTGTGAAGGCCTGCATGTAGTGCCTCAACTTATCTATGGCGAAGAAGAGCGCGAGACATGTCTTCTCCATAGGGGAATAATTGATCTCGGCTCCATTCAAGATTCTACTCAAGTAATAAAGAGCGCGTTCTTTTCCCTTTTCTTTTTCTTGTGCCAATAGTGCCCCCAGTGATCTCTCTTGCGTTGCAATGTACAGTATCAATGGTTTGCCCGCTACTGGGGCTCCTAAGACAGGAGGGCTGATCAGATACCTCTTTATGCTATCGAAAGCATTCTGACAGGCCTCGTCCCATTTGAATTTCTCTCCCTTTCTCATCAGTCTTTGAAAAGGTTGACACCGCCCTGCTAGGTTAGAAATAAACCTCCGGATGTAGGCCAGACGTCCGTGCAAACTTCTCAACTCATGTAGATTTCTTGGTCTAGGAATCTTCTGGTTGGCATCAATCTTGGATTGGTATATCTCTATCCCTCGATGTCTCACAACGAAACCCAGAAAATTTACTGAAGTTACGCCAAACGCGCATTTGAGGGGGTTCATCTTTAACTGGTACTTTCGCAGGCGGTCGAACACAATCCTTAGATCTTTCAAATGATCCTGTCGTCGCTTAGTCTTGATCACAAGGTCATCTATATAACACTCCACATGTTTGTGCAACATATCGTCAAACACCTTTTGCATGGCACGTTGATAAGTAGCACCGGTGTTCTTCAACCCGAATGGTATTACCTTGTAACAATATATCCCTTTTGGGGTTCAAAATGCTGTCATTTCCTTGTCTGCGAGGGCCATCCGTATCTTGTTATACCCGGAGGATCCATCCATGAAGGATAGGGCCTCATGTCCCGTTGTCACATCGACTATAATCTCTGCGATGGGCAATGGAAAGTCGTCTTTAGGACAGACACTGTTTAGGTTGTGAAAGTCTACGCAAACCCGAAGCTGTCCATTATTTTTTCTAACCGGGACAATGTTGGCTATCCATGTTGGATGTTTAACTTCATGAATGAACCCGGCCTCAATCAGCTTATTGACCTCAACCTTAATCTGGGGGATAAGTTCTGGCCAAAAGCGTCGTTGAGCCTGCTTAACGTGTCGACACCCCTGTTTGGTCGTGAGATGGTGGACTGCTACTTTTGGATCTAGTCCCAACATCTCTTTGTATGACTAGGCGAAAACATCCCTGTACTCGATGAGTAAACTCATGTATTCGTCCTCTTCCCCCTCCGAGAGGGACACACTAATGAAAGTCGGACGTGGCTCTTCTACGGTGCCCAGATTCACCTCTTTTAGCTCATCCACCGTGGATTGACCACCGTCCTCTAGACCTTGTGGAGCGTCTTCCACTTCCTCTTCGGTCATACCTTCTTCGGATTCTTCAGTGATGGTGATGTGGTGGCATGAAGTTTCGCCTTCCTCCTGCTCTAAATTTCCATTATGAGGATTGGTGAAAACTACATCGCGCCGCTTTACTTTGAGTGTGCCCTCACTTGTGTTTAAGGTAACGAAGGTCTTTCTCTTCATGCGTGAGGGGATGGTACTACGGATTTCTCCATCACTTCTTGCCTCTCCTGATGGCTTCCGGTCCGATAATGCTTCAGCGTTTTTAAGGTTGATTCACCGCCAGACGGACGCTCAGGGTATCGGCCCCCTCTTTCCTGTAGTTGTTTCGGGGGCGTCAGCGCCGACTCTTCCCTTCCCCTTTGTCTTACTAGGGACACATTGGTCAAGGGGATCTTCAACCCTCTCGTGCTTCAAGCGATAAAAAATGGGAGTACGGGTTTTTCCTTCACTCTCCTTTGGAATTGTGCCTAGTCTTCCAAAGGCTGACGATCGCACCACCACCAACAATTGACGGATGATTTCCTCATTTTCTTCATTTGGCGAAGTTAACCTTCGAAAGACTGAGCGTCGAGTATCTCTGAGAATAACATGTGGGATTCCCTTTTCTGCTTTTGTCATGCTTAATCTTTCGAAGACCAAGGCACGTGCGGCGGGTGGTCTAATACGGTTGAAGGCTGAGGCTCTTTTATCTTTGCCCTCATTTTCTCCTGTATCATCAACTTCTTCCACAGTGATGTGATTGTTGTTGGCCACTTTCCCTTTTGCCTTTCTGATTATGCGGACTGGCTTTAACGGCTCATATCCGAGTCCCGCCCTCGACGTGGGTATAGTGTGTCCCTCTTGCAAAAGCTTCTTTTGGGTTGGCGAGAGTTGGGGTTGCTCGTAAATCTTCAAACTTTTGAACTCAGTGTGAGTTATGAAGTCGTAGCCCACCTTCACCAACAGCTTGGAAGCTTTGGGATCGAATCCGTCTTCAGTCCGCCTCTCAGGCAGCTTTAGCCCCGTCACCTCCGCCTCTGGCTTGTGGACTTCCTGCTTCGTTATCGGCATGAGGGGTGTGACGAAACTCTCCTTTAAAATTTCTATGTCGCCGACCTGCAAACCTTTTGAGCATTCCCTAAAAGGCGACTCACCTTTTTTTCGTCTCGACAAAGGAACATAGCGCAGAATCGGAGGTTTTGAGGCTTTCTCATCCCCCACCACGGGTGTTTCTCCAACGCTGAGGGACATTTTATTCTCCTTTGGGCTGGAGGCTCGTACCTTGCTACCTGCCCTTTTCTTTGTGTCTACTGGCGACCTCGACCGGGATCCACCCGCTTTCTTTGTCAACAAGTTCTCTACCGGGATAGTCTCACCGGAATTCTCGCTCTTTAGGTAAAACTTTGCATCTGCGAAGTGAGACTCGACTTCAGAAAATGGACTATAATCTGCTTCGACCTTCTTAATCCTGTCTTGGTAAAACTTGAAACACTGATGTAGTGTCGATGTAATCACACCATTCCCATGAATCCAAGGCGTCCCAATAGCAGTTTGTAGGTGGTCTTTGAGTCTATCACATGAAACAGTGCGTCGGCCTTTAGATCGCCAATGAGGAGCTCCAAGCGTATCATGCCTATCGCCCTTTGGTTGCCTTGATTAAAACCCTGAATTACTAATTTGTTGTTTGATAGCTCGTCCATGAGTATGCCCAACTGTTTCATAGTCGTCTTAGGCATTATACTGATGGCGAATCCGTTGTCGATGAGGATTCGACCTACTCTCTGTTCTTGAATATATCCAGAGACGTACAAAGGCCTATTATGCAGTTTGGATCCCAGTAGCAGATCTTCGTCTGAGAAGCCTATGGATGTGCAACACGAGGCATAAGCACGTGCTGCGGAGGTCGATGCACCAGAGGCATTGGATTCTAACAGCGCTTCAATAAGGGTCGTCTTAGCTTCTTGCGGGAGTGAAAGCAGGTCGTCTATGTTAAATAGTGACGAACCCTTTGGTTCTCTTGTCGACTTTAATGAGCCTGGAATGGTATCTTCTTCCTCCCTGATACTGACAGCACGACATGCGGTAGCCTCTGGTATCTCCTCTGAACCCCAATTGCAGAAGTTCTTCGAGAGGAAATCTGCTAAGGTCATCTGTCGTCTGGGACGAGGAACATCCTTGTCTCTCCCGTCAACAACCTTGGGCCTTCGAGCCTTTTTTCTATCCTTCTCTTTTTGTGCCTTGCTCCCTCTCTTGTAGCTTCTATGAGAGCGTATCTCTTTCTGGGTAAAGTTCAGTCTTTCCTTCTTACGACGCACCACAAGGATCCAACCTTCGTTATCGTCATTGTCGGTACGCTCTTCTCCATTTTGAGGATCTGTAGTTTGGACTTCCTGCTGAAACTGCACTACTACAGGTTCAAAGGTCCCAAACTGGATCGAACTCTCCATTTCTTCATAAAATATGATTGGTGCTGCCACGCTTGGAGTTACCGTCAGTGCAACATGATTCATTTAGACCACCTCGTCTAGGTCCAGCTCTATTTTCCTCTCTCTGGCCAATTTAAGGATCAATTCCTTCAGTACAAAACATTTTTCGACCGGGTGGCTAATGACCCTGTGATACTTGCAGTAGTTGAGATCATCCATCTTGCCGACCTGTTCCGGTCATTTGCATTCTAGCAGCTGGATAAGGTAGTTCTCTAGTAGTTGCTCAAGCATATCCGCCATGTCAGAGTCGGGGAATGGGTAGACTTTTTCCTATCGTTCTTTCAGGGTTGGGCGACGTCTTTCGCCTTCTTCGTCTTTATTTTTTATCTTCTTTTCTTTCCCTTTTGAGGAGAACTTCAATGGGGTTGTATTAACGACCATTGATTCCTTTGTGGCGCCCTTCACAATTTTCTCGAAGCCCCTCACCTCCTTCTTGTCTTTCCTCAGTTCGTGGCTCAGAAAGTCCTTCGTTCCTCTGTTGGCAATACTTAGCTCCATGTCATGAGCGCGGGTCGCCAATTCTTCAAAGGTACGGGGCTTTATCCCCTGAAGGATATAGAGGAGTTCCCAATGCATACCCTGCGTGCACATTTCCACAGCAGACAATTCGGTGAGTCGATCTTTGCAATCCAGACCAGAGCTCTCCATCGGTTGATATAGTCGACGACTGGCTCCCCTTTCTGTTGTTTAGCATTCGTCAGCTCCATCATGCTGACGGTGTGCCTAGTGTTGTAGAAGCGGTTCAAGAATTCTCTTTCAAGTTGCTCCCAGCTGTCAATCACCTCAGGCTCTAAGTCTGTGTACCAGTAAAAAGTGTTCCCTTTGAGGGTTATGACGAACTGTTTGACTAGCAGGTCTCCCCTTGTTCCCATATTTTTGCATGTTTCTACGAAGTGGGCGATGTGTTGCTTTGAGTTGCCCTTTCCGTCAAATTGTTGGAACTTTGGTGGTTGATACCCTGTAGGCATTCTCAGGTTGTCAATCCTCTGGGTGTATGGCTTGGAATACATGAAGGAAGTTTGAGCCGACCCTCTATATTGAGCTCTTATGGAGGTTATGATCATGTCTTGCAGTTGTTGGACCGATAGAGAGGCCACCGAGGCTGACTGTTGCAATTGGTTTTCTTGTAGCACGGTCTTCCCCTTGCCAATTGCTTTGACCGTGGGTGCTTGGCTTGATTCGGCAGCCTCTCGAGACTGCATTTATTCTTTCAGGGCAGCGATCTCATGGTCTCGCTCCTCGACGGCTTTCATCAGGAGGTTAATCTTCCTTTCCATTTCTGCCATGGCCGATTCCGCTGTTACATCCACCATCATGACAGAAATCACACCTAGCGGTGAATCTCTTTTCAGCCTGTTGGATGCGGAAGTAGAGTTGTCAAACAAGGGGTTTTCCTTGATGACAACCCCACTTTACGGGGATTCCATCATTTTCCTCAAGACGTTGTGGGCGATGAGGGAGCTCTGCTCTTGCTTCTGCATGATTTCTCTTGAGCAGCCGCAGGTGACAGGTCCCATGCACGAGCCGTTTGTGGAGGAAGCTTTGGATGCCATCTTCTTAGGTACCATTTGGCTTGTTTGGATGCTGAGAGATATGAGAGGTAGAGAGGTCCCACTGGTTGTGCTAATTTGTTCACACGAGGTTTTCAGAGAAACGTGTTTCGTGGAGTTGAACTTGAGTTGGTGTTGATGTTGAAGTTGATTTGATGTGATGTGGTTCGATCTCTAGTACTTGATCCTCTAATTCTCTCTTAGTTGGGTGAATGTGCTTGACTTGAAGAAGAAAAGCGTCGAACGTTCTTGAAGTAGAAGTCTTGGAAGCTTGAAGTAGAAATCTTGGAGTAAAAGTCTTGGAAGAGTCTTTGTGTCTTCAAGGATCCTCTGGATGTAGAAAAAAAATCCTTCTCAGGCGGGCTTCATGGGTTTGGTTGATCCATGGACCTGGGCCCAATTAATTGATTTTGGGCCTGATCTGAAATTTAGGTTCAATTCAACTTTTTTTTTTTTTTTTTTTGTAGTTTGAACTTTAAACCCAAATAATAATATCAAATTGGGCCAACTACGTCATCGAAACTTGTCTTCAATTCAATTCAGGACATGTGTCAACTTCTAATAATTCAATTTAGGACATGTGTCAACTTCTAATTGGACCCAAATTTAATGATTTAGAAATTCGTTATTAATTTAGCAAACAACGTGGTGACTTGTGATTGATCCAAAATTTTATCCTTCAACAACTTCTTTATTGTGAATTTAAATAATATATTTTCCAAACTCTTTAACTTCTTTATTGTGAATTTAATATAAACAATTAACGCTAGGAATGCATTCCTCGGGATTTTTACTAGATTTGTAGCCACAATTTTTTGTGATATTTTGTGTAAATTATATTAAAATGATCGGGCTTTTTCTTCTTTTTTTAGCAGATATCAAAATTGTCACTGCTAATAATAATCCAACTTTGCTTTCAAAAAGAAAAAAGAAAAAAGAAAAAAGGGAATCCAACTTTGTTTGGAAGAAGATGGCTATGAAAGGCAATTCCTAAAAATGAATTAAGTTTTTATCATAAATTGAAAGCCTACAAAAATCAGCAATGTTGAACAGCTCATGAGAACAAAATGCCATCATTCGTATAGTAATAACTCAACTCATATACAACACACCAGACTTTGGCCATACATTCCAATTTCTTTACCTTCTTTTTTATCAAAGGATGTGCTACTTCCGAAAATTCAGGATGTTTCAAGACCTCGTGAACTTTCAAAATGCTTATTTCAAGTCTTCAATTTTTTAAAGAAATCATTCTAGTTCATGTTATGTTACTTTTCTACCTTAAATCCACTTTGTCCAATGTTCGTGTTAACGTAAATGCTAGTATGCATACTCAAAGCTTTGAGTTAATTTGTTAAAACCAAACTAGAAGTAAAGATTAAAAAAGAGCTTCTAAAAGTTTGGAAACAAATGGATCAACACAAGAATTAAATAGACTAAAAACAACATAAACTTGAAAGTTCATATACCAAAATAAGAATTAAACCTTAGATTTAAAAGAAATTTCTAAAGTGAAATTAGGATAAACAAAGCTTCCCCAAGAATTAACATAATGGAAAGAGTAAATAAAAACATCTAACAACAAAAGAACATACAAAGACTTTTCTGTGTTTACATGATGTGGGCTGGTGGGGTGGGGGGATTCAGGTGGGTACTTTCTGATATTAAAATATCATCGTTTTTTTAATTCAACCTTGAAGATTGATTAGAAGATCAGAAGAGTCAACGAAAAGGAATTGCTTTGACTGGCTTAAATTGAGCTTTATGAACAGAGGAGAAGCCATTTCATCTCAGTGAAACCTTTTACATACCTCAGCTGACTAGTTGTTGAGTGACAATATCCATCTATTATTCGTTTCAACAGTTGCTTTTGTCATCCTCCACGAGATGAATGCCTCTCCTCTAGTTGTTCAAACTGCCAAATTGTCTTTAGTTCATATGTCAAAGTTCAGTCAATTCCAATAAGTTTTGTTACAGCGAGAATCCTTTCCATACCTTCAGTTGCCATAAAGAAAGCTTATACTGGTAAATTTCTCAGGCTGATGAAGCCAAAGAATGTGGTAAAAATATGGTAGTACCTGCCAGTTCTTTTAGGCTTGTGAGCGTAATCTATAATATAGTTAAGATTGCTAAAACGAGAACAGTTGACCATGATGTAAATAAAGAGATGTGAAACAATAAAAGAAATGCACCTGTGAGGCAGTTGACACTCCAATGGCTCAAAGCATTCAAAGGACATTGAGATTCCAGAACCGCCATAGATCGATTTTCCCAGATTTGTCTCATCATCCCAAGTAATAACCCTCTCAAATAATAACAATCAAGGGTAGTGCATGGAGAAATTCAAAGCATATCTTTCCTATTTTTTAATATTCCGAGCTCAATCAATATGCAATATCATTTTTGAAAGGACATATATCAAGATAACAAGCCATTGTAGAGATAACATTTCATCTGTAACTAACTAACTTAGAACTCAAGGACACAGTTATACAACCTATAGAATAGATCCATTCAAATAAGGCCGTATTTGTAACTAACCAACTATTAGCAAGACACTAAATAGTTACCATTACATTTATAACGAACCTGCTTCAAAATATAACCTTCCTCGTTTTCGTCTCCCATACAGAAAATCGAAAACATAAGCCTAACTTTTCCGAAGTTGAACAAAATCTCCATAAAAGATGGTAACTTGAAAGAACATATTTCATTTGATAAGAACACTTCTCGTGCCCTTTGATGATCAGATAATTGCTAACAATAAGCAAGATAAAAGTTTTCTACAACAAAAAGGATTGGAATTGATGAATGAAGGATGACCGGCAAGGTAAAAATTATGACCCCAGGTAGTCTCACATATCAACACCATTAGAGCGTGAGCAGGTAAGAAATAAAAGTTGAAATTCATTTGCTCATACCAGACATATAAGACTAACCAAATTCCTAAGCTCAAGAAGGGCATTCTAATTTTCTACAAATTTCACCATTATTGGCACGCACAGACCACGGGATCACAATTCTTTTGAACTCCATCAAGCCATGAAAGCATCAAACATGGATCTCTCTTCTGTTCTCAAACAAGAAAATAATGTATTGCACAATTGCTTAAGCAGCAGAACAATAAGCTACTACTAATTGATGAGATAAGACAACGATCAAACCTCAAATAATTTCCTTACTTACAACCAAATTATCAGACGTAATGGAAATAATTGATCATTCCCATACCACAAGTCTAAATTCTTGAAGATTATTCATTATCAGAGAACTCGACGAATTACATCACTCAATGAAGCTAATGAAGAAGCACGAGTTAACCTCGTATAGAAAATATCAAGTGAATTAGTTAATTCAATCCTCAGCATTCTCATCACAGTTTCCCATATAAAACTATGACTCCCTAACACGAAGTATATCGATCAAAATTGCAAAATAACATTCCTTTCCACCTTCATATCGGCACGTACCGCTTCAACATCTGCTTACCCGTCACCGCCACGCCAACGACAACACCACCAATAGCGCCAGCTACCGCGGCCGATCTCACCCCTCTTGCTGCACGATAAAGCGCACCGGTGCCAAGTCCCGCCGCAACACAATTCCACACGTCGTCCGTATCCCTCACAGCCTCAATCCCGCTCTCCAAACCAGCATATAGCAGCCCAATCACGCCGAGCCGATTCCCCCAGAGACGCCCTGAATGACCAGACGAGTTGAGGATCCGATTGATCCGGAGTTTCAAAGTATCGCCTGATTCAAAAGATTTGACGCCGGATACGAGTCCTGTAGACGCACCGCCTACTGCACCAGCGAGGTAACCGCAACCAGTGTAGAAGGTGAGATTCTCACCCCAAGATCGACGCTGGCGGCGAGCTTCTTCATCGAAAAGAAACTCTGGGGAGGTTGGAAGCTGGAAGTTTCGATAAGGAACCTGAAGATCCTTGTAGGGATTGTAAAGACGTGGTTGAGATGACCCATGATCAAACCCTGAATCAGAATCGCGATTGGAAGAACGGTCCGCCATAGCTGAGATTTGAGTTCTAAGCTTAGGGTTACGCTCAATTCTCTCCAGAAAGAAATGAAGGAGAGAGAGAAATTCTTAAGAACCGCGATTCTCCCTATTTTATGCGGGAAAAAGAATCACACCGGTTTTCCGTTGAGGGGAGCCGTGAACCGCCCATTCCGGTTCAATTTTGCTCTTTCTAGTTTCCAGTCTATCTCCGGTTGACCGAGGTTATAAGGCGGCTCAACTCAGCCGAACCCAAACACGTCAGCTACAAAGTCGGTTTTTGTAAGATACAGCAGATTAATTTAGTCTCCCGTGCTGTCCACGTGAAGTTTCTAATTATTTTATTTTAAAAGGTTAAACATTCCCTTCCCTTTGAGGTTTATTCAAGGATTTCTACCTAAAATACCTAAAGAATAGTTAGGTATTCTTGAACATTTCATTTTTTATATTAAAAAAATCAATGTTCTCTATTTTCACTAATATCAGTGTCTATTTACAATTTAACTATTATATATATATTTATTTATTTATTTCTCTCTTTTCTATGTATTCTCTCGTCATACATATTCTTTCTCTCAAATAATATATTTCACATATTCTGTCCCTTGTAATTCACACTCATATATTCCTCTTCCCTCTTTTTCTCCTTTCTCCTCCCTCTCTTTTCTCCTTCCGATGATGTGAGTTGCAGGTGGTAGACAACGATGTGGGGCGACAAGATGACACAAACGACTTGAGACGAATCGATGGTGCAGACGGCATGGGACAAATCGACGGTGATGGGTTGAGCAGATTCGGTTGACGGCATGAAGGGGTGAGCAAATCCGGTCGACAATGACGGGTAGAGATTCATGACGATAATGGCTGAATAAGAAGAGCTGAAGATGGAGGGTTATGTATTATAAACCCCATATGAATATGAACTTTATTTTTCTCCTATTTTTTTATATATATTGTGATATATATGTTTTTTTTTATTTAGCTTTTATGGGAAATTTGCTATATATTGTGGTATATGTATTCATTTATTTGATATAAACAAGTGTTTTTTTTATTTAGATTTGTTGTATTATGATATACATACTATGGTGTAAATGAAATTTATGAAGATTTACATACCGTAGTATATTTCATATATTGGTTTATGTTATGATTTATGTCAAGTATCAAGTTCATCTCTAATTTAAAAACGGTAATATATTTCATATATTGGTTAGAATATTTTCAAATACCTAACAAAATGTTCTAAGGTATATTTAAAATAATCATGAATTTGTCAAAATGTTCAAAGGTATATCTAGAATAACCATTAATCCGTACATTTTTTTTTTAAAAAAAAAACCAATAAATTGATATGTGAAAACCAACATAAATAGAAAATAAAATTTTATTAAATGATTTTTTTTTTCAAATTGGAAAATAGAAAAAAAAAACAAAAGAAATGCATTTTCTCTCTTCAATTGATAAATGAGAAAAACTATATTAAATGTATTTTCTCTCTTTATAATAAATGTATTTTCTCTCTCAATCATTAAAATAGCTTCGAAAATAGGAAAATATATAAATAAAACGAATATAAATAAATATAAAAAGGATAAAATTGTCCAAAAATAACACTAAAAAGATCTATTTGAAAAAAAGACATTTATGAAAATATATAACCAGAGATAGGTTTCTTATATAAAAATTTTTTTATTCAATTAAGTTTCTACATTTTTTAAAAGTTTATAAATTCTTTTACAACAAGAAATATATATATTGTTAAACTTTAAAATTGGTCGATTTTTTTTTTTTTTTTTTAAATAAAAGGCATTGATACTATTTAAAGTTATAAGATTGTTGTTATTTTTTATATATTATTAAATGTACATGCCTAATCAATTTTTACACATTAGTTTTCAAGTCAATTTACATATGAATGATGTTGTAAATACTTATGTTTTTTAGTTTTTACAAATCTGTAACAGTGTTAATTTTCTTCTTGTTTTAATGAAAAAAATAATTCTCCAATGATATTTATGAACCAAGTTAAATTTCAAAATTATAATGTACAAATGAAACTTTCAATATCTCAAAACTTAAGGGTATTTATATAATATAACCATCAACATATACCCCTAAATGGGCATATTGAATCATTTAAAATCAGATACTAGTGGTTGTGTTAATAAAAAAACTTAAACTTCTATACCCTAAGTTTTGGAAATTATTTAAATGTGAATGAATTTAGACCGAGAGAAATGTTGGATAAAATCATCTCTTATTCATCTATTTTTCTATACTTGTTTAAGAATAATTGCATAATACTCGATAAGAATAATGTTATCGAAATGATTTTGAGTTGATTTATGAAAACAAATTAATGTAGTCATGAATAGAAAGAGAGAGTTTAAACTCATTCGCATATACAAATTCGATATTTTAATTAACAAAACGTGCAAAGTTTGAGGATATAAATTAGTGGTCCTTAAAATATTTGTTTAGACACTAACCTTTTTATAATTTTATCTAATAATATATCTAATTTTTTACCAATGTATTACATCACTGTTTTTTTTAGCCCAAAATTAACTTGTCATATAATCCTTAAATAAAATAATCTAACATATCTCATAAACAATAACTAATTGTGTGAACAATAGGAATAAACTTAGTAAACACAAAATTAAGTAAAAATCTATTCAGATTCAAATTTTTAATTTTCTTTGTAAGTAGATACATACACAATACTAAAGGTCGACTAAGATTCAATATTGTAATGTATCTATGTATCTATATTCTATATTATATACAAAGGGATTGTGGAGGAGAACCATTTTTTTCGTTTGCCTTTTTAGTTTATGGTAATTAGGATATTTTATTTAATTTCACATTTAAATTATTTAAAAAAAATCTTATTTTATCTCTAATATCTACTCCACATCAAATAGTTGGAAAAAAAATTTAAAAATCAAATTTCGTTCTCTAACCTCTAATTTCCAAAAAATACTTTTAAAAAAACATATTTTATCTTTAATAATTTCTACTTCTCTAAAAATAAAAGTTTTTTTTTAAAAAAAAAATCATATTTTATCTTTAATCTCTTATTCACGAAAATATTTTTTAAAATCTCATTTTATCTATAATATTTACTTCAAATTAAATAAAGACAAAATAAAAATAAAAACAAATCATATTTAATTCTCTAATTTCTTGTCCATGATATTTTTAGATCACATATTATCCCTAATAAAATTTTTACTTCACATTAAATAAAGAAATTTTAAAAATAAAATCAAATAAAATTATGATTTATGTCAAAAATTTATCTATAAATAGCTAATTTAAACCTCTCATTTTCCATAGATATCTCCTCTCTCTCTCTCTCTTTTTTTTTTGTTCTTTTAATTTCCCAATTGACTATCTCTAACTTCTTGTTTTTTTTTTTTTTTAGGGATTTTCTTGTAAATATATATTTTTTAATTTCATTAATAGCAATATGTTTTTCGATGTTTCTTTTCTATTCCTAAGAAGTTTAATTTATCTGTTTCAAATATATCTTCTATCTTCTTGAGGAAGATATCACCTCTTTTTCTCTCTCTTTTTTGGTTTTTTTAATTTTTTTTCACTTTCTAATCCTCACATATTAAACATGGTGGAGAAAATACCTTGCTTTAATTACATACCGACAAAGTGCCAAAGAAGAGAGTAATTGTTTTAATGTTTGGTAGTTTTTTCACCTTTTAATTTTTGTAAATGCACATCAATGAGTTTGGGGTTTATAATATATATATATATATTTACTATTTTCATGCTTTTATTATTTCTTTCTCTTTTCAAATTTGTTGTAAATAACCAACAAGAGTGTAGTTCAACTTGTTCGTACTATTGACCTCGAGGTCTGAGGTTCGATTTCCCCACCTCATACTTTAATTACAATACCTTTATAAAAAAAAAAAAAAACAAATATTGTAAATGCACACCAATTCATACAAATTTGAAAATACAATTTAAAATTATGAAAAAGATCGTTGCAAATCAAACGGCATTAAGTTTGTGATTCTTGTTTGCATAGGAAAAAATATTTTTCTTGTTGAAATTAAAGTTTAAAATTAAAATTAGGAGAATAATCAAATCATCCAAACCAAATAAATATTTCTTTTTTTAAATTTAGAGTTTAAAATTAGGAGGCTAATCAAATCATCCAATAATTTTTTTTTTATTAAATAAGAAAAATTATCGCAATATATTTTTTATAGAAAAAAATATTGGTTCAAATCAAAAATTGAATTTAAAAAGATAATCAAATAATCAAAAAAGGAAAAATCAAACTATAAGATTATTATAACAAAATTTTAATCTATACTATTTAAAAAGGGTTATGGGAGAAATATTTGATTTTTCCATTTGCTCCTTTAGCTTATGATAATGAGAATATTTTATGTAGTTTCACATTTAAATTATTAAAAAAAAAACCTTATTTTATTTCTAATATCTCTCCTTCACATTAAATAAAAGGAAAAAAAAATAAAAGTAAGAGTCAAATCATCCTATAAAAAAGTTTAAACAAAAATAAGAAAGGATTATCATGAAATGAAAAAAAAAAACTTGGTTTAAATCAAAGTTTGAAATTAAGAAGACAATCAAATCTTGGGAATTAAATTAGCTAAATGATAATTATCAAGAAATTTAATGAAAAATATTACAAAATTAACAGGATAATCAAATAATCCAAATTCGAATATCAAATACATTTTTTTAACCAAGTAACTATGAATTTTAAAATAAATTTTGTTCATATAAAATTAGGAAGATGATCAAATAGTCCTGATTAAAATAGAACCATTTTTTTTACTAAGATGATAATTATCACACTTTTTAAAAAAGTAGTACAAAATATTTAATTTATATTTTATTTTATGCATGTTTAATTTATATATTCTTTTATAATACATTCTATATTCCATTAAAATAACTATAGTTTTTCACACTCTACTTCCAAAATTTTATTAAATGTTTTTTATGATTTATTTAAAAAATAAAACTCTCTTACTCATAAATTAAAGTTGTGTTATTAAAATTTCGTAACAAATTACCTTTTAGAACTTCATGTAACACGTGCAACTCACATTAGTACTATCTAAAAGGGGCTATAGGAGATAAACTTTTGATTTCATCTTTTGTCCCTTCTAGATGATGATGGTCATAGGATTGTCTTAAATAATTTGATATTTAAATTATTAAATAAAGTTTTTCCCCTAATTTTGAGCATCACACGAAATTTTTTTAAAAAGAAATCAAAATTTGATTTATACTTTTTATGTCATTGATACGTTGGAAGAGAAAGATATTAACAAAAAAAAAAAAAAAAAAACATACTTCATGTTAAATAAAAGTTTTTTTAAATCAAAAAGTCATATTTTATCTCTAACTAATATCTACTTTAAGTTAAATAAAGAGATTTTTTTTATAAAAAAAATCACATTTTATCTCTAACTAATATATTATTCATATTAAATAAACCATTTTTTTTTAAAAAAAAAACACACTATCTCTAACTAATATTTATTTCACAATAAATAAAGAGCTAGAAGGGGTTATGAGAAGAAACTTTTGATTTCCCGGGATGATGGTCATAGGGTTATTATAGGTAATTTGATATTTAAAATCAATCAATAAACTTTTTATATTTTATCTCTGACTAATATCTATTTTACGTTAAATAAAGATAAAAAATGTGAAAAAAGAATCACACTTTATCTCTAACTAATACCCATTTTATGTTAAATAAAGAATTTTTTTTTAAAAAAAAATCACATTTTATCTCTAACTAATCTACTTTGATTTTTTTTTTTTTTTAAATTATCTATTTAAATTATTTTTGTAAAATCAAATAAGAATTTCCAAGTCCAAATTTCCTCAATAAATATATAGATGACTTAAACTTTTAGTTTCCATATCTCATCTTCCTTTTCTTCTTCTACTTTTTTTCTTCTTTTAATTTTACTTTTATTAACCTGCCCTCTTAAGTTTATGTAGCATGTTTTCTTAAAACTTATTTAAGCAATATTACCACATTGTATTTTTTTCCTTATTCTTTAACATTTTAAGTTTCTTTCAAAGCTTCTAGGCATCACCTACCATTTTTTCACTTTATGTATCTCTTCATTTTTACCCCCCTCCCCCCCTCCCCGCGTTCCCCTTTTAGAATTAGAAGTGTAATGATCCGATTCCATGATACTAGGTCATTACTATATGTATACATACATCTAAAAACAATACTTTTCATGAATGGGCTAAAACCAAATAAATATTATAAAATAACTAACTTTTATTAAAACTAAACAACTAAAAATCATTAATCAGGTACCCTTAATTTAAACAAAATTTTACTAAAAATTTTTGTCTAAAACAACCAACAGAGCAAACACTGAAAACTTTTTAATTTTAATTAAAAAAAAAAACTAAGATTTTAAATCATGAAAACATAAAAAAACATAAGCGGAAACATTTGTCTAGTCCCAGTGACACGATCACGGATTCCTACTGTCATTCGCCGATGTATCCTTTTCCTTACCTGAAAAACATACCAAGGTCAGGCTATGCAGTTATATCCAATAAATGCAACATACTAGTGAGACATGCATATAATAAACAAAATCCTGGATGGTCATCTAGTGAACGATTTAACTCAACCTAACACGCATCTGGTGGCCCGAAGGTTCATAAACATAGTAGGGCATCCATCGATACCCGATAACATGGTAGAGAACACATTGATTTTCGATAACATAGTAGGAAACCTGTAGGCTTCCGATAACATAGTAGGAAAACCGTAGATGTCCGATAGTGTGGTAGGAAACCCGTCGGCTTTCGATAACATAGTAGTGTTAGGAGAGTAAATCATCACTCCTATCTATAAACATATCATGCTTTTAGTAAAATTCACAACATAAATTATAGTACTTGTCTCTTGGTTCCACACATAATTATATCAATAACTTACTTATATTACAGTTATATTAGTCATATACTTTAATCATAATCATATCAGTCACATACTTTAATCATCATGCTCACAAAGCAATTCTAGAGATATCTTGCTTCTTAATATCATCAGTCAAATCTACTAAATCATTTTTCTTAGTACCTTAACTCAAAGACGGTTCCAGTAGTAAGATTACTTACCTCAACAACAAACCCAAATAATGTTCAAGCAAATCAATCTTTAACAAAAATCTTGAATCATAACACTATAATTTATGCTCAAACAATTAGCAACCAAATCCCTCCAAAGCTTTAAACGACAAATCACCCCTTTTGGACAAATCAATAATGGATAATTAAAAATCAAATTACAACAATTATATTAGATCCAACAATTATATTAGAAATCAAATTACAACAATTATATTAGATCCAATAGAGGATCCAAACCAAACTACTCACCCAAAATCGTGCTAGAATCACCCAAAATCAATGTTTTGTAAAACTGGATAGCACACTCTCAACCTCCAAAATACGAATCTAAAGTCCAAACATAATGGGTAAACATTAATCGGAGCCAAAATTTAATGGAATTCGATTTAGCATTGGATAAAAAACGAAAAAAAATGGGGTTCAAATCATTTTATTGACATAAGTGTTCTATATCGAAAAAAAAATCCCAACAAATTTGAAACAATTTATGTATTAACATAATAGTAGAAAGAGTACCATGCTGTGTCCGGACATCAAACGGTTTAGCTTTAACCATATTAATAGTCCCACATTATTGGTTGATAGAGAATCAAAGTTGATTTACCATTGAATCACGAAATGCTATGGTTCTTCAATATGATTTCTTCATTTTGTTAGAAGTAATTCGCGGGATCGTGCACCTTTTCGTAGTTATAACTAGAAAAGTACAATTGGTTGACAATAGGCCTTGCACACATGCACATGCACACAATCACGCACAGACACAAACACAGACACAGATACACACGCACACGCACGCTAAAATCTCAACGTTCTCAGGAAAGAACTATGAATGAAGTTATTGTTTCAATTTATCTGAGGTATCTATCAGGCAACACCCTTCTTGCATGTCCATAAATCGTGATCTCCATTACAATTTTGCATCTTCAGCTAGATACATGGTTGCTAGTGTGACTCTTGTGTCCTCTATCACGATGTTCATCGTCTTGAAGTATTCTTCAAGGTCAGAGACAATTTTTCAAGGTCTTCGCATCCCGTACTCCACGGAAGGGTTTTGGTTCCAGGATCTTTATCTTGTTAACTTGGATTGCTCCCCTAGGTGGGGCTTGGTTCCTTACTACTCGAATAGTGAGATTCACTCTTGCGCTCACATCCGCAATCTCGGCTCTGATGACGTCGAGGGTCAATCGAAAATTTTCGTACAAATTAGTTACCATTTGAATAATTGCTTTATGGGAGCCATCTAATTCTTCGACGCACTCCTCTATATGAGCAATAGAGCTCATTAAGCTATCCCCACATTCGAAACTGCTAGATCGTGCAGTCTTTGTCTCTAGGGTCTCAACCCTCATCATCAATTCTCTAACGAGTAACCCGTCTAGGCCGCCAACTACCGCATCAATTCCGTCCACTTTCTCTGCAACTTTTTGCACTCAAGTTTCCAATAAACGAATACTATCAAGGACTTCTCTTAGGTAGAGCATTTGCTCTTCCATCTCTACCAACCTATACGTTTGGTACTTGTTCAAATTCTTTGTCGCCAACATGATTATTGATTTTTCTCTTTGTGAGCTGACTTAGCTCTGATACCAACTGTCACAATCGTACTTTCAGAATCTTCACTTAGCCATTGTGCAACACTTGTTCCCGCTCATAAACAAGTCAGCCAATTCGAATTCAGATCGCCGATGGTACACTGAGTGCCTCTTGCAACCTCTACCCCCGTTTTAGAGAAAACGGTTTTAGAAAACGGGTTTAGAGGAAAAGGTTTTTGCAAGCATTTGAAAGCATGAGTTGAGAGAAGAAAGACTGTAGTAGGCTCAAAAGTAATAAGCAACAACAACGGCTATAGCATACCACTCTAGGTATAAAAATATAATAGTTAGTCTTATCCCCATATAGTGCATTCTAAGCAATTTTGTGACTGTCACCCTTACATATAGACATAGGCGAGCGGCCACTTATAACAAGATGAACTAATAAAGCAAACTAACTTACATAATGAAATACATAAGATGAAAGCATGATAAAAAGGAGTTGAGATAGGCATGTGGCCATGGGCAACAGGTCCTGGAAAGCATGACCGTGACACTAGGCATCGCACCTTCATTTTTTTATTTGTTTAAGGTATGCCATCTTTTTCAATTTTTTCTTTTTTCTTATAATTTAATGTGAATGGTGTTTTTTAACCTTTGTGTGTGACTGAGATTTAGATTGAATTCTCTCTTTTTTTTTTATTTTATATATATATATATATATATATATATATATATATATAATATAAAGGAAGTTAAATAGAAGTTACAAATATATTAGAAATATGTTTTTATTTCTAATAAAAGTGATTAGCTTTTATTTTAATTTTTTCTTATTATAAATGACAATATTATTAGTTTATTTGTTTTCTTACTATCAAATACTTAAACTAAGAGATTACAGATTTAAATCGAAAATTAAAAAAAAAAGTATATATATATATAAACAAAAAATGACTATCAATTATAAGATTATTGTTTCCAACTCATATATGTAAAATTCATTTTCAACTTTATCAAATCTGTACAATGCACATAGCTTAAACTAACTAGTTTAACCAAAAACATCAATTATTTCCATATATAATAATTATCCATCACTTGTTAAAAAACTTGTATGATTATCTCATAGTAGAACGAACAATTAAATAAATGGTAATTACATTTGGTAACATTTTTATATTTTAAAAAATTGCAAATATAACAAAATCTACTAGCGATAGACTTCTATCGTTGATAGACTCTTATTAGTGATATGGTCTATCATTGATAGACTTCTATCAATAATATGATCTATCACTTATAGACTATATAAATTTTGTCATATTTGTAATTTTTTTTACATTATGTTATATCTCCTAATACTTTAGGTTTGATTGTTATTTTGCAACTGTCCCTTAAATAAAACGCATGAACGTAACAAGGAAAGCCATCCCTAATTATATCATCTCTCGATCTCTTCTTCTTGAAAAAGGCTATATTATTATAGTGCTATAATACAAGTTTTTACATCACATGGACAAAATTAGGAGTGTTCAAATGACCCAATAATTTGGACTATCCAACTCAAATAGTAAAAGTTGGATTGACTTAGTTTTGTTCTTGGATTGGGTCAAATATTTTCTATTTTTGTGGGTTTGGGTTAGGTCTCGGTTAAATATATATTTTTATCCAATTGGACCCAAACCCAACCTGAATTATATGTATACATATTATGTTTTAATTTTTAGAGTTTAACTTTAGATTGAAATTTTAATGTTTTTCTTTTAGGATGGTTACAATATTTGTCTTTGCTTAAAGTTAACATTTGAATATTATGTGTATTTAGTATTTAACATTTGAATATTATGAATTTTTAGTTATTAATCATGTGTTGTAGATGAATTTAAGTATTTTAAATTAATAAGGAAAAAACAAACAAATACCTGACCCAACTCAAATTTTATGGGTTAGGTTGGAAACTCTGTTCGGATCTTTCGAATAGCCAACCTAAATTTTCGAGTTGGTCCGAAAAATCTCTCTCAACCTAATCCAACCTTTGTACCCTAAACAAAATTGAAACCTTGAGGGGAAAAAAAAAAGCTGGAAAACGTTTGAGCTATGAATCAGAAAGTTCACTGATTTATAATTAATTAATAGAATATAACCCAAGTGTGATGAAATGAAATACAACTTACAACTTACAACTTACAACTTGCAAGTGGGTTGTTGATGTGGGAACAAACACCACATTTGCAGGCAATCACAAGTGAATTTAAGTGCTTGGTCAGAAAGAACAGAAATATAAAAACAATGAAATTACACAATAAATTCTCTCTCTTTTTTATTTTTATTTTTTCTTTTTTATGAAAAGGAGTGTAGTTTCTTCAACCCCATACTAGCAGCAGAAGCACAACTTGCAAAAGACCAACAGCGTTCAGAGCTGCTTTGCTGCTGCTTCTTTGACATTACATCAACTCGTTTTCCACTCATTGGTAATGGCATATTTAAGACATTTGCATCACTGTTGCTCCAGCTCCACTTTTTCTTTATCTGTGGAGAAACGGTATTCAAACCAATACCCTTTTGGCTCCAAAATCTCGTATTCGCTTTCAATCGCTGCCATCTTTTTCTCACATAGATCTACGTTGAATTTCCATTGGCAGGTTGTTAGGATTGTTTCTCATTCCTTCCTGATTATACATAATAACACGATATAAATGCAAAGGTTTCTCGTGTGTGAAAAAGTTTAAAGCCTGGTAACAATAAAAATTGACCAAACTTTTTTGTTTAACCTTTTTTCACACAAGTTTTAGCATGAGATTTTAAAGATGCAATTCCCTAATCCCTTCCCATTTCATGATGCTTTTTGGAAACTGTACACAAGAACAAAGAAATTGTAGTTTTGGTTTAGGAATTAAGATGTCAAGTGCAAACTAACCTCACTTTCTGATCCCTTCAAAATTGGAGCCGAGTTAGCCGCCCATTGATCATGTGGTTTGTTGACATTTGGGAGCTTGCCCTTTGGTGGCATTTCGCCGGACCCCAGATTTCTTAACCTGACTAGTTCTGGCAATAGAACTGAACGGAGGTCAGGCCTATCTCTTTTCCTTAGCTCACAGCACTTCAGGGCTAATTGAGCGAGTCCTAGAGTATCTTCAATAGGCCAATCTGTAATTGCAGGATCAAGTATCTGTGGGAATCTGCCATGTTCAATGGCCTCCTCAACCTGATATGAAAGACCCATGGGTGACCTTGCAGTGATGAGCTGAAGTAGCAGAACACCAAATGAGTAAATATCTGATTTCACCCCCAACATTCCTGTTTGTTGATATTCTGGATCAATGTAACAGAAGGTTCCAGCTGCAGCAGTCATGTGATATTGAGTGACACTATCGGCAACTGATGGTGGAACTAGCCTGGCCAAACCCACGTCGCCTATTTTGCTCACGTAGTTTTGATCTAAGAGAATGTTGGCTGGCTTGAGATCACGATGCACTACAGGTTCTGGCTTCATTTGATGAAGGAAGAGTAGGGCAGTGGCAATGTCAGAAGCTATCTTGAAACGGGTTCTCCAGGGGATTGGAGGAGTGTTATCTTTTTGGAAGAGACGGTCTTCCAAACTCCCGTTTTCCATAAATTCATAAACAAGGCAACCGTATTCTGGGCATGCACCTAAGAGGAGAACCATGTGTGGATGCCTCATGCGGCTTAGAACCTCAATCTGCAAATGATGAACATCGAATCTTCAAGAACTTTTTTTTAAATGCATAAATTGGGTGAAAGTTTACGCATTATAATTCATTGTAAATATATTTTTCTTATTCAGTTTCATGTTATCACAACCGGAGACAAAGAAGTAGCAGTCAACTAAACGATGTACTATTACAGGAAACTTACGAATAGCTGATAATTGAGTGCAGTTATTTCCAGCCAAGATAAACAAAGAAAAGGGAAATTTACCTCTTGCTGGAATTGTCTCTGCCCATGAGATCTATCTGGTCGCAAGATCTTAATGGCAACGGAAGTATGATCAAGTGAGCCTTGGTAAACAGGTCCATAGCCACCCTCACCAATCTTGTTTGACTCATTAAAATGATCTGTTGCAGCTTCAATCTCGTCAATGCTGTAGCGTCTATAGCAGATATTACTGTGTTCAAATAACTCCATTGTTTTCTTCCTCTCCTCTGCCTCAATCCTAGCTTTTTCTTCAGTAATAATTCGTTGTTTCTGGGTCTCTAGTTCAGCCAACTTCTGTGCCATTAGAGCTGCTTCTGTCGCAGCCTTGTTCTTCTGCTTCTCAAACTCTGCCAATGCTGTTAGAGTCTCTTCTGCAGATTTACTGTGCTCATTTTTTCTGTCTTCTTCCATTTCCATCTTCAACTGTTGGAGTTCCTTTGCCTGATATCAGTTATCAAACATAGTATTTTCCTTTCAGGATCAACAGGCTTCAAACAATATACCGTCTAGAACTTCTTAGATTAAGAATATCATTTGATATAGAAAATGTAGCCATCGGTTCTTACCTTTTGTTTTGCTATTACAGCTTCCTTGGAAGCTGAATCATACATTTCCATTGTCCGTTTGATTTCAAACCTCAACTTTCTCATCTCAGATTCGATGGAAGGCTGCAAATGCAGATAAGCTAACTTATTTAGTCAATCATCCATGTTTATAACTACATAACTTAAAAGGTATTAAATTTTTTCGCCCAAATATAAACTCAAATAAAACTGATGTTTGAAATGTAACCATTAATTGACCAAAATCAGACAGCTCCTCAGCTGGACATGAAATTGTTTAATTCTTTACTTACCGGGGTGTTAGAGGAAACAAAGCTCCTCGAACTATTCTCTGAGGAGGTGGTTAAGGAAAAATCTGTGTTCTCAAAGGATGTATCAATTGATTTGAAACTGAGAGGCCCCGAAAAGTCACTAATGCCTGACATTGAATCATTACTGGTGCCAGAACTATCCCTACAATTGAAACAAACTGTTGTTAGTCATTTGTTTCAACCATCACTTCTAGAGGCAGTTCCAGGCTAGCAGCCAAAGCTACTAACGGAGAATAAAGGGGAAAAAAATTTAAGAGACTGTATGCTTATCCTATGAGTCTACACAAACAAAGAGCACTGAATGAGTTAAAAGGAAAATTGGGCTTTTGTCTTGGCACACCAGAAAAAAAGAATCAAATTTTTCAGAAATTTTATCTGCTCTTTTACTTGGATTACATTTCAAGTACGCAATTCCAGAAAGCCACTACATCGGTATCCCAATCAGCTAATGATAATAATTCTATCTACACAGGAAATTAGTGAAGATGCAAAAAAAGAAGTTAATCAAATAAATGTGTCACACATGAGAGAGATGGATGTTGTGGAATGTTGTATATACCCAAAAAATTATATATTGAATTTCTACCTGTTTATATCTTCAGATAGTCCTGAGATATTAGAATATGCTGATTTTTGTATTTTTGATAGAGACCTGCCGATTTGTGGAGTTCTGGTTCGTGTTTCTCTTGCATCAGTTTGTGACTTATGTCGCTTTCTCAATCTCTTAGTATGAACTTTTCCTCTAGCTATGACATATACAGAGCATGATTCTGGAGTTGATTTGAGTAAGGACGTTGGGACATCAGGATTCTTGAACTTCCTGCATCAATGTAATACTAATAGCTTATAGACTAATTTCTTAAATACACCGTTAAAATCTTCCCTACCAGAGGCAAAGAGAAAGACAGACCTCAAAATAGCATTCCGGCTGGAAGCACCCACAACAATATTGCTAATGGAGTGTTTACTGACATAGTCAATTAGTGCACTTGGAACGTCAATGTCATGGATGATTATCTCCTTTGCGACTATCTGAAAATTGCGAAAAATACAAATATTTCCTTTTAAGAAGTTGACTTAAAAATGCATTTTAAGAGGGAAAAATAACCCTAATTAAATCGAATGGTTTCTCAGAACCAACTCAATATGCCATATGCCATGCTCGTAGTTCCTTGTTGGATATGTGTAAAACTAATCTTATGGAATAATATTATAGGAGTGTTTGCTAACATTTTGATCTAATTCATAAATGATTCATTATCACATCAGAAAACGAGAACTATCCAATTATCTGCTTATGACAAAGAATTGGGAAATTGTTTACTCCTTTTCGTGCACAGAATCCTCGATAGGGAAGGAAGAACTGATGCAACTCAGCTTCAGTCGGTGGACGACACTCCTTAGGAACCGTATCCGCCTCCTCTGCATATAAAGGCAAAATCACAAGAAATCATTGCTTCATCTCCAAACGCCATAGCGTACTCCAGTACATTTCGGTTAAGGACGCGACAATTTAATCATATAAAAGAATTAACCAAAATGACGACGGCCAAACGACGTCAACAACAAGGGAGACGGGTACCTACGGGGATGCAAGCTCTGGTCCCGAACATGAATAAGGATGCAATCGCCAGTGTTCTTCCTGTTGAGCAGATGTTCCACAGCCCATTTAACCGCATATTGACTGTTCTTATCCCTACTAATCGCGATCACCGTGTGGGCAGTGGAATGTGAATCGTTGGTTTCTTCTTCAGCTACGGGAGTTTCCATAGCCCGAAAACGCACCCACTGCCGTCGACAGAGCTGACGGAATTGGAATACGGTGAGGAGAAACGAAAAGAATGTAAGTTGCTGTAAAGGGAGTGGGGAGTGGGTTTGATTACGATTGTTTTACTAAATTTGGGGAACAGAAACAAGAAAGGGAGCACCATCTTCTTCGCCAAGAACCTCAAATCCAATCTGTGATTGCTAAAATTAGGGTTATGAAGAAGAAAGTAGCTGTAGCTTAACCTCTCTGTAACGCGGATTTTCTAAACTGAAAGCGACGCATTGCTTTGAAGAGTTGTAGAAGAAACCATATCATCCCTCCAATGCATGCTCTGTTTTGGAATCCAAATAACAGAGACGTAACCAAACATTCGCTTGGCCATATTTTTGTTTCAAATCGTTTTTTTAAAATAATTTTTTATTTACTTTTTTATTTATTTGGACATATTTTTCCTTCCAACTACTCCATGTTATTTCAAAAGTTTCCAGGAATCCGGGTTATTTAGATTAGGGGTTATTTTAAAATTTAATTGGGAAAAGGATAGGTTTTGAACTTATTTAGGAAAAATGGAGATTTTTTTTTATGCATTTGGAAATATTTTATTATTTTTTTCTCGTATGTCACATTTAAAAAAAAAATTAAACCGGTCAAAATGCGTCTATTCTGACCAAATTTGGCGTTTTCCTCGTTTTAGCATAAAAAAGCCCACTTTTTTTCTTCATTCTACTGTTTTCATCTTCTCCATTCACAAATTTCATCTTCCTTCATCAATTTCATCTTCTCCTTCACAGATTTCATCATCCTTCACCGATTTCATCTTCTCCTTTACCGAAACCTTCATTTCATCTTCCCCTTCATCACCAAAGCCCTCATTTCATCGTCACCCAAAACAAAATTTCCTCCATTTCTTCCGCATTCTTCATTTATTTTCAAATACCAATCATTTTCTACCTTCATTTGTTTCAATGTAGTATTTTATTTGGTAAGTTATATATTTTTGTTATTTAACTTTGAATTAAGTTTTTGATAATTTTTACTGGTTTTTTAATGTTTATTTTGTTTACAGTGGATATTATTCAAAGTTCTTTTAGTAAGTTGAAATATTTGATAAAGTGTAAAGTTTTTTTTGGTATTATGCAATATTTTTCTTTTAATAAGTTGATATATTTTTTATAGTTGGTTATCATAAGGGAGAATTACATGTGATTAACTAAAACGAATTAAAGAAACTGTAAGTATATTGATATATTTAATAAGTTGATACATTTTGCTTTTCTGATTGGTATTTGATTGATATTTAGCTATCAAAATGAGTATGTCTTATTTGGTTAAATATAATAAACTGTAAGTATGTCTTCTTATTATGTATATCAAATTATTATAATTATTTTAAAAATATAGTTTAGAATGTTCAACGATGATTTTTAAAATATTACATCATAGTCTCAAATTATATATGTTTAAACATATAAAAAAATCATTAATAATAAAAAAAAATTAACGTTGTTAATGAAAAAAATAAATCTAAAAATAGGTTGAAAGAAAATTTTAACGAATTCTAAAAATACGTATTTAAATATATTCTTGATGGAAAAAAATAAATCTATTTAAATGTAAAATTTATATTTAAATCTTTTTTTCATTTTACCAAAATTTTAAAATTTATTAGTAGTTTGTAATGTAAAATTAAGAATATATGGAGAAAAGAATAGTGATATTACTTTATTTTGTGGAGAAAAGAAAAAAAAAAACTAAAATGAATTAAAGAAAGAATTTAAAGTTAATAACGGTATTAGATTTAAATTAAAACGTTCAATTGTTTAGGTTTAAACACATAGAAAAGTCATTAATAAAAAAAATATTGCATAGTAAAAATATTTTTTTTTCATACTTTTAGTAAAAATAATCTAACACAAATTTATCCTTAATTTACCTTGAAAGAAAATTTTAACGGAATTTAAAAATAGGTATTTAAATATGTTCTTAATGGAAAAAATAAATCTTTTTAAATGTAAAAGTTATATAAAAGTTATATTTAAATCTTTTTCATTTTGCCAAAATTTTAAAATTTATTAGTAGTTTTTAATGTAAAATTAAGAATATATTCCTAATGGAAAAAAAATAGTGATATTACTTTATTTTGTTGAGAAAAGAAAAAAAAATATAAAAAAGTTAAAAATTAAGAATTTAGAAACATATAAAAAAGTCATTAATAAAAATAATATAATATGTTCCTAATGACTATTAATGTAAAATTATTAATATGTTTCTAATGTTTATTATTTTAGTTTAAAAAAAAATATTACATAGTAAAAAAATATCCATAATTTTGTTTTTTTTTTTTTTTTTTTTTTTGTTTTTTTTTTTTTTTTTTTTTGTATAGTGGCTATTATTTCTAAGAAAACTCTACAATCAAGTCATTTCAAAAGGTATGTATATAGTTATTTACCATTATTTGGAATGATGTATTCATTATTGAATATTGAATGTTTGAATGTTAATGTCAATTGGACTCAGATCTAATTACATCTGAGGTAAATAACATAGTAAAAAAAAATCCATCAGTTGACATCAAAACATTACAAGATATTATCTTGAAACAGTATGGTTATTCTGTCAGTTACTGGAAAGTGTGGGACGGAAGAAAAAAGGCAATTGCGAAGATATTCAGAGATTGGATCGAATCGTACAATTTGCTGTCCAAATGGATGAATATCTTGCAAATCACAAATCTTGGTACAGTCGTCCATTGGAGGCTAAATGAGGTGGATTGTGATGAAAGGCTTGTAATGTTCAGTAGCGTATTTTGGTCGTTTGGACCTGTTATCGAGAGTTTCAAGCATTGTAGGCTGCTACTTCAAATTGACGGAATCCATTTGTATGGGAAGTATGAAGGAACATTGTTGATAGCTACCTCAGTAGATGCAAATGGTCACGTCTATTCGGTTGCGTACGTCATTATACCGGAGGAAAGTACTGACTTGTGGGTCTGGTTTTTGAGGAATTTATGGGATCATGTGGTGCAAAGAAGGGAGGGCTAATTTCAGATAGACACAAATGCATTATATGTGCAATTAGAAACCCTAACAACGGTTGGGTTGGAGTATATCATAGATTATGCTTGCGACATGTGGCGAGTAATTTTAACGACAAGTTCAAAAATAGTTTATTGAAGAGTTTGGTGTATAGTGCAGGATCAAAATTTCAAGTTTAGAAGTTTAATAACTGTATGGTCAAATTTCAAACAGCAAACCCTAATTGCTTATGATATTTTGCTTCCATAGATCCTAAGCAGTGGACACAGTCACATGATGGTGGTCATCATTATGGATCGCTAACCATGAATGTGGCCTAAAGTACAAATGTTGTTTTGAAAAGAGCCAGAAAGTTACTGATCACTGCACTAGTCCAAGCAATATTCTATCGAACTATTGCTTATTTCACTGCTTGTCGTGTAGAAATAGAGACTGCTCTTGAATCGAGAGAGTGTTTCACGAGGTAAATTATTCACATCTTAGTTACCCATGTTTTTATATTAACCATCGAGGTATTTTAAGTAATTGTCGTATTTGTCATAGGTATGCGGTAAAGAAAATAAGTCATTGAGAACAACGTGCAACCAAACATTCTGTCAACATATTTGGCCATCGAATAGGGTTGTGTGGAGTCACCACCTCAATCAACCCAATAACATTAAAGGGTGGAAACACACACTAAGTAAAGTTAAGTGAAAGAACATGCACATGCAATAAGTGGTAGAGTTTTGGAATCCCTTGTTCTCACGCTATGGCTGCGTGTAAGACCATTGGGGTAGACTACTTTTTCTACATTGAAGACTATTACAAAATTCTCACTTATTTGGCATGTTATTCACCCCAGTTCGAACTCATCCCCGATAGAAAATGCTGGCCTGATCCTAACTTCCAAACTATTTATCCAGACGAATCACAAGTTAGGAAGGTTGGCAGACCGTGTACTTCTCGCATGCAAAACGAGATGGATGCACAATTTGCAGACAAGAAGGGCATAATAGACGAAATTGTCCCAATCGAGCTCGTGATGCGACTTAGTTATTTATTTTTAATTCTCATTGTATTTAATTGATTATAACTTCTTTTACTTATTTATTCTTTATTAATTGTCATTGTATTTAATTGATTGTATTTATTGATTGTATTCATAATAAATTTAATCATCTGATCCAACTATTGCCGCCATACTGTTGTTGGGGTTTTTGCCCTAAAGTCTCGTGTCTAGTAGTTTGTAAACAATTTTGTATGAACACTTGTGATGTATAATATAAATGATATTTACTTCACCACTTGACTTTGCACATTTAAATTTTATCACAAACTAATAAATATAAAATCCCTAGTTATCTGTATGTGACTCAAGCATGTATGTGGTGACATACAAGTGGATCATGTCGTGAGTGATAACCAAAATGGTCTGTAGTATATGAATATAAAAGGGAAACCTTATCCTGGTAACTCTACGGATGCGACCTGCTTTGTGGAATGGTCACAAGTGTTGTGACTTGTCATAGATGGTCTGATCCTGATCATTCGTGTAGGGGACATGTGAGCGGAGGCGTCCTATACAAAGAGTTTATATAAGACCTGACCACGAAGTGTTAACGTCTCGTTATATACTACCGTTCATAATTGAGACTTCACTTCATTAGGATGACCATAGGTAACATGACCTCAATCTTGAGTGAGTTGAAAACTCCTGCCATTGAGGGTGGTCCTTTGATTTGCATGGGTGCGAGTGGCCAAAACATCACTCAAACCTACCATTTTGGGGATTCGTCTGATTTGGGAGTTGGGAACTCAGCTACACAAGATGGAATCGACTCCTTCCCCGAGGCAGGAGTAAGTAGATAGATAGCTCCCTTAAGGGCTGATTCCAAGGCTTGAACGATGTGGCGCCACACACCTTCTCATGGCCCGAGAGGTGTTCACACATAGTAGGACTATGTTGTATTGTTTATTAGAGGGATCAGTAGTACTTAAGGAGGAAGATGTAATTACATGGGCATAATGGTAAATTGGCCTGCTATAATTACGAGCATCTGTAAAGGGTCATCGTACTGATGATTGGTTATATCCAATGGACATAGAAATATATCTATGGCAAAAAGAGTTCAATTGTCGGTCTTTAGTGGAATGCTTGGCAGTTAACAGATGGTGGATATCATGACTAAAGAGTTTAGTCAGCTATTCACGTACCGTTGAAGTTTCGAGCTATAGGTCCATAAGGTCCCCTTGGTACTTGGATACAAGTTGAGAGTCAGTTTTTGGGTCAATTTGAAATGTTCAAATTGACAAGAGGGAGTTCAATTATATGTGATATAATTGAACGAGTTAATTAAATATGATACAATTAACTTTATGTATGAGATACATTAATTTGGAGGAAATTAGATATAAATATGATTTATATCTAATAGAGAAAAAAAATTATAATTAATATTTGATATTAATTTATAAGTAATTAATGTGATAAGATCATATTCATTGGACGATTATAAAGGAAATGGGGGCAACTCTTCGTTTAAAATAACAGATGAGTGCATTAAATATAGCAGACGATGTGTCGATCTCGATTTGCACGGATATTGGTAAAAAGATAGTGTCATCGTTTAGAAAAATAGTGCCTATACGATAGTGACTGCACGATTGCTTACATATACGATATTGCTAAGCGATCGCATACCGTTTACACCGTCGTGCACTATTATCTAAACGATCATTTACCTTTTTCCTAAGCGATCGTTTAGCTCCCGGTATTTACTAAACGATCATATAGACGATCGCTCGATCGTTTAGACGACCGCTCACCCTTTTTCCTACACGATCGTTTACCTTTTCCTACACGATAGTATAGACGATCACTTACTTTTACTATACGATCGTATACTTTACCTAAATGATCAAGCATATTGTCTATGCGATAGACGACCACATCTCTCACTTGCTTGATTGTTGTGTACGGTCGCTCTTCCTTCTTTCCTCTACCAAATCTGAACAAAGCCCATACTTTGGATTCTCACTCCAAGAATACTGAGGGCTCTAAGTGGTGTTGTCTTTTCCGATTCCTTCTGTTCGAGTGGTGACTGTTCGAAGTAGATGTTTAGGCTTCAGACTCGAGAAATCTTCATCTGGTATGATTTTTTGATCCCTTTAGCATTATGAAAGTATGTTTGAATGTATATGCGGTAATTCTGTCACAATGAATTGGAAAGATCCACTTTCGATCGTAGGTACTCTTGAATAAGAGTTCATTCAATTAGTATCAGAGCACTCGGTTTTCTGATATTCCAATTCATTGCTGCAAAAGAATTGCAAATATATTCTTGGTGGGTGCATTTCTACACTGTCTAATCGTCAAATTGCTGTGGATGTGCGGATTTATGGATGTTTTCGTGGATGTTAGCCTCAATTTGTTTGAGTTCTTTTACATTTGCGGTTGTAAAGGCCCCTGCATTTTTGGACATTAATAATCGTTATCGAGTTTGTATTCAAAGTCTGTTTGATTTTTGAATCGTTCACGAAGAAGATCGGAGCAAGCGTTGTGGTTCTTCGAGGAAGGAGACAATCAAGTGTTGATCGCATTGATTAAACGATGGGGTATGCGATCAAGTATTGATCGCATTGTGCAGTAGATGGAGTACGCGATTGCTGTTGATCGCATCAGTTAGTCGATGGAGTACGCGATCGCTATTGAACGCATCGGTAAGATGATGGAGTACGCGATCACTGTTGATCGCATCACTTAAACGATGGGTATGCAATAAAGTGTTGATCGCATCGTGCAGTCGATGGGGGTACGCCATCGCTGATGATTGCATTGCGTAGACGATCGGGTAAGCGATCAAGGGTTGATCGCATCGTGTCGAAGATCGGTTACGCAATCACTGAGTATTGGGTTGTGTAGACAATGTGATGCTTGCGCATCGCTTAATGCGGCGCGCACTGGACGATCGTTTTGGTCAGCAAGCTTCATCGCTTAGTAACTGACTAAACGATCACTTAGTAATGTAAGGTAAATCGTTTACCTGACGCCGCGTTAAGTGATCGCATAGACGATCGTTTTGGTCAGCAAGCTTTATCGCTTAGTAACTGACTAAACGATCGCTTAGTAACACAAGATAAATCGTTTACTTAACGCTGCATTAAGTGATCGTATAGACGATCATTTTGGTCAGCAAGCTTCATCGCTTAGTAACTAACTAAATGATTACTTAGTAACACAAGGTAAATCGTTTACCTGAAGCCGTATTAAGTGATCGCACTAGACGATCGTTTTGGTCAACAAGCTTCATCACTTAGTAACTGACTAAACGATCGCTTAGTAATGCAAGGTAAATCGTTTACCTGGTTGCACGCATCATTTAGACGATGAGATGCTCACATATCGTTTAACGCTCGCGCGTTAGACGATCGTTTAGGTCAGCAAGCTTCATCGCTTAGTAACTGACTAAACGATCGCTTAGTAATGCAAGGTAAATCATTTACCTGGTTGCACACATTGGTTAGATGATGAGATGCTCGTGCATGCTAGACAATCGTTTAGGTTAGTAAGCTTCATCGCTTAATAACTAACTAAATGATCGCTTAGTAACGCACGTTAAATCGTTTACCTGTCGTCGCACTACACGATCGCATGAACGATCAGGCTTCGCAGCCTCGTCATCGTCTACGCGATCGTTTAATTTTGCTCCTATCGTCTAGTTCGCATTGGACGATCATCTACCTACGACATTTACTACAGATGGAGTCTTCCTAGTGGTTCAAGACCCGGTTCGCCTATGAACCGGTTTGCTCGATGAAAAATGTAATAGATAAGGTTATTTCATTCTGGTTTTATAAAGCCTCATCCCGGTCCATTAATCTTTTATTTATTTATTACATGCGATGTATGTTTTTAATATGTCATATGGTATGCACATATAGTTAAATCCCACCTTAGGTCATGCATATTCTCTTTATTATAAATGTTATAATTTAGAGAAGCATGTTTTAATTTACATAAATGTATGCTCATGCATCATATAATATAAGGGTTATATTTATGTATGCTTTATTTATTTATCGTTATATTTATAAGCGTTATAAATATTTCGTTATGTGGGACGAGTGTTTTAGTTATTTATTTTATAAATGGTTATAAAATGAAATTAGAACTAAAATAATTAGTAAAAGATTAATATGTAGCAAGTCTATCTATAGTAGACCTTTTGTCGAATGCGGGTTCTATCTAGGTTGAGGTATTTAAGATGACGGCAACAGAACACCCCTACTTGGGAACCTACCTGGAAAGGTAATTTAGATAGATTTGATGCATGCATGCAAGCTAACGCCAGTCCATTAAAGAGTTTAATGTGACTACTCAGATTTTTTTAAAAGACTAAAGTTGTTTTTGAACAAATTTTATAAATGACTTAGATCATAATCAGTAGCCGGATTGTCTAGGTTAATAAACCCCTAGGTAGAACATTCAGTGGGAGGTTCTTAGGGCATTTGATGCCTTATTTTCACCTCTCGCGTTTCTCTCTCATAGTCCACACCGTGAGATCTACCCTCAGCCTCGAGGCACTGTTCGTTGCTATCGCAATTCGAGCTGGGAGTGTATTGTATAAAATAAATTGGAAAAATAAGTTCCAAGTATAAATAGTGCATTGATGCTTTGATGCGTTTATGTGTTTGTAACGCGTTGGTGCGTTAGAGATATGCACAGAACGCATAACACTCCTAATATTGACGTTCAAGTTTTCCTAAACCAGACCTAAGTATAAATCTAATTTAGGTTCTTGGTAAGTCCAGGGTCGAACTCAGGGATTCAGTTAAACAAACGCAGACCTTGCATTGTAGCTATTGTAGGGGTTTTCCTAAATATATGAGAAAAATGTGTTATTTACACTAAAGTGTTGTGCCTGTGCAAGAAGATACAAAAGAGTTGAGTAGTGATTAAATGGATCATGCGAAATGAATTTTAATGTAAGTGATATGCGTCGGTCTAAGATGAGTGTACACAAACCAGAATGTGATGTGAATGAGATGGGATGATTTGCTTATCTTTTGTTCATGCGTTAGACTTTATTCAACACTTCTCAATGCGAACAACATACACAACCTATCTCTAGGATGCATGCGTATGCAATAAACACCAGTAAGTTTATCTCTAACTGTACTAGGCGTTCTACTTGATGTGGCTTAGTTATTCTCTCGAACAATCTAAGTTAAAGATGCTTTTACCAATTGATCAAGTTGGCTTAAGCGTTGAAATGAAATTTTGCACAAAGTATTAATACATTCAACATAAAAAATAAATAAACAATGGCAAGTGTGGTAGATCAAATATATGAATTTTATAAAGAAATAGAGTGTCTTTACAAAAGCAATATTTAATCAAATGCAATGAAAGCGAATAATGAGATGAAATGAACTGAGTCAACCTGCATAATACAATCTCTTGTATCTCATTGGCTCAATTCTGTTGTGTACAATCACTTGTATAGGAATTGGACGAAGTATCTTTCTCAAGCTTGACTTCCTCCGCTCCCTGACCGATGGTGGTGGTGGTTCTCAACCCTTCTGATCATCTTGGCACCACAACACAGTTTAAACTACGACTACGCCAATTACAGAGAGTGAGAGTCTTGATAATTTCTATGTACTAACTCTGGAGTGTGTTGGTCATGTCCACTTGGTGAATGGGTAGCATTAAAGTCCATGCCCTGGTCAGCCGCCTGACTTTCGGAAGCTTTTCAGACCCCGCCTGCTGCAGATGCTCATACTGCAAGTGGTGATGTGACACAATCAGCCTGGATCAATGTATCTTCTCTGCGTTGAATTCCCTTCGACGCATGACCCATGCGTTAGAGCTTTCCCTGCGGCACTTCTTGATTATACGTTAGCTTTTTGTAAAGATCCTATAATACAACGCGTTAGCGCCACAATATTTAGTAATAAAACTTCTTTTGCATGAGTTTGCTAATGTTTGAGTAATTCCATGCATTTCTACTAAAATTGGGGAGAATCTTCATTAAAAACCTTAGTTGTTCCAACTTAAGAGCAAAAATAACTTGTATTTCTACAAGTTATCATCACCCCCAAATTCGAACAATGCTTGTTCTCAAGCATTCCAAAATAATTCTTTGTTAACTTCTTTGTCTTAAGTGTGCAGAGTTCGCCTCTCATCATATTCAGTCATAAGCTTGAGATAAGAGTTTGGAAAATGTAACTCAGATTGACTCTTTTCTAAAAGGACTAATGTTTAGTTTCAGATGCAGTAAGCCTTTTTATCAACAACTCCTTTCGTTTCTCAAAACATTCCAGTTTTTTCTAAACCAGCAATGCGTTAGATGCTCCTTTTAAGATAAATGCCGGATAAAAAGAAAAAATTATGGATTTTCACTTACCCATGCATTGTTCCAGGTATCCCACTTTCATTTTGGCTTGCCCCCATGGGTGTCATGCGAGTATCCAACTACGGGTGAAAACCCTTCACAACTAAACTCATATCTAATATTCATATGTTTCAAGATATAATTTCTTTAGACTAGATAGAGGAGTTCTATGGGACGCGTTGGTCTAGAAGACTTAAACTTCATTTTGGCTTACCCCCACGGGTGTCATGTGAGCATCCAACTATGGCTAAGTGCCTGTTCCAACTTAACTCATGCCATTTTGAGGTGTTTCTTTTAAAGTAAATGACAGAGGAGTTGTGTTTAACAATTTTTCTTATTTTGTTCCCTTTTTTTTTATGTACTCATTTGATGCGTCTTAACTCGGATTTCCCTCATCCCCAAATTTGAAGACGAGCTAAATCCTCATTGCTAAAAGAGAAACAAAATTTTAAAAAGGCTTTTAGAGTCTGAAAGGAGTTCAAGACTTAAAGCTTGCACACGTTAGAAAGAAAACATAGTCTTTTTAGAGAAGTTCAGGCTTTGTTGATTTTTCTAACGCCTATTCTATACTTATAGATTTCATATAGTTGATATCATTGAGGTCAGGCAAAGCACAAGACTTAGAAAATATCTAAAGAACAAAAATCAAGTATGCTAAGGTCAAACGCAAGGAACAAAATGATAGGAATTTCTCATTCATTTCATAGATTCACATGAAACAAACAAATAGGTCAAGTAGATACAAAAGAACACCAACTAAATCAAAATACAAAAATAACCAAACACCCCAAAACTTCATTGTTCTGGCACATCATCTCTGCATTCTTCTCCAGGGTCTTCATCCATAAAGCGCAAGGGGTTTCTAAGCTGGGCAGGCAATGGAGGCAGAGCAAACATCCTAACCAAGACCTGGTTGATGTACTGCATTGTATAGACGAATTGGTCTTGCATCCATCTTGTTTACTGCCTTAGATAATCTCTTAGAACCCGGTTCTATTGCTAAAGACCTTTGATGGATACGGCCAGTGGTCTGAGCTGATCACTGATGAAAGCTTTCAACTCTTCTAGGTCATTGCTGCGTTGAGGTGGTGTTGGTTTTTCATTTCTTCCAACTGGGTCTTCAAAGTTTACTCGTTGCTCGATCATAACTCAATTGGTTAAAAGATTGTTGGAGGAGGCACAAAGATGAGATTGGACTTGGTGAGGGCGAAGGAAGGGAATAAGGGATGTCTTGATCTATCTGAGTAGGTTCTTGATGCGTTTAATCAAGACTCCTTTCTGGTGGGGCCATTGGTGAGTCATGGAGAGTAAGGTTGAGGATTGGCTATGTTTTTTCACCCGTAAGATCAAGCTCAGCTTCGTATTCTTCATGCTCTGAAGCTTCATCGCTGTGTTCAACAATCTGGATGCGTCTTCTTTTAGGGGCGCGCTTAGATGATCGAGGTTTAGTTGCCACTTCTTTGGTAGGTAAGGCAGGTTGATGCGGTGAACCGCGAAGTAAACGCCTTACTAACTTGATATCTATCAAACCATCGATCTCTTCATGATCATCCCCTAGAGGGATGCCCTCGTCTTTACATAGTGCATAAATCAGCCATGGGAAGTAGAGTTGCCCTTGTGGTTTAGTCTTGATGGCCTTGATCTGATCCCTTATTATTCTTCCAACGTCTAAAGGGATGCATTGCATGACGCAATAGGTGGCCAGGATGCTCCTTTGACAGTGTTTCATCATGCGTTGTAGGCATGATGCTCCTCTTGATCAGATAGTACCATAAGTTTACGTCTGGGGTCAAGTTCCTGGAAGCTAGCATCTTTGCTCCGTTTCTAGATGTTTGCCACTTGCTTCCAGGTTTGGCTACCGTTCTTAATGCATCTTCCAGTTGGCTTGGCGTTGGCTGCTCCAAGATGCGATTACCTTCCGCGTTCGGATTTCTATCGATGTTGAACACTTCGTTGATCTTGTTGGCTGAGAAACGCACTAATACCCCATCAACGAAGGCTGTGTACTTCTTCATATCAAACTCACTATTGTAGAACATGCAGATGAGGTTGGGCCAAATACGTGTGTGCTCAACGCAGAACTGACTCCAACCCAATGCGTTTATTGTTTCTGTTATATAGATTAGCAGTAGGTGGCGCTCGGGAAAGAATCCTTTTTCTACAAGTATATCATTGAATTGGCGTTTTCTTCCCGAGGTCTTCTTAGGTAACGCGTCGGTTACCTTGCGTTTTCCTGCCGTGTGTTCCTTGGCTTCCCTTGCTAACTCTCTCAATTCATTCTCCAATTCCCTTGGGAGAGCTGTCTTCTTTCCCCCTTGCCTCGCGGGCTGGTACTCTTCCAAGTCCTTCTCTAGTGCATCATGCCTTGAGCAACTCCCATGTATTGTATCCTCAGGACCGGATGTAGATTGCTCATCTTCTTCCTCCAATATAACTTTCTTTTCCTTGTTACTCTTTTTGATTTTAAGGGTCCTTCATTCGCATCAGATTGGCGTGATTGAGACGTGTCTGGGCCAATTCTCCTTTCTTCTTCTTTATCTTCTTCTAATTCTTCTTTTTCTAATTCCTCTTCAAGCATCATAGTGTACTGCTCCGCTTCGTCCATTTAAAGTGATGCATTAGGTGGGTCTGAATGCATCACTTGGTCTTCCTCTTGGCTTTGATTGAGACTCGCCAAAATAGCACCAAAATGTTCCTGCTCGTCCAGTCGAGCCAATTCCACCAACTCTTCAGGGTTGAGCTTTGACGCAGGACTGTCAGAGGGGGGTCTGGGTGGAGTAAGTGGAGGCGGTGGACACATGACTGGTAACGGTGCATTGTGAAGGTAGGCTGGAAGTGGGTCATGCATTGCACCCACTGGGGTTATATTAGGAATGAATGGTGGTGGGGCAAGCTTGGTGTAGGGCTTACTGGCAGCCGTAGATGACGGACGCTGCCTCGGTTTTGAAGGTGTTTTGGGTTTTGGCTTAGGGATAGTTTTGGGTTTTGGTTGAGGAGTTTTAGAAGAAAGGGTTTCGATGGCTTTGATGGTTTTAGAAGGGGGTTTTGTGGGTGTTGTAGAAGATTTCGACCTAGATGGCTACTGGGAAGAGGAAGTGGCTTCGCCGTGCGTGGGTTTGATTTGGATAGAAGCTTTGGAGGTTTTTCTAGGGCTTAGAGGAGGTGAAATCGAAACAGACGAGGAAGAGTAGAAACTTACTGGTGAGTCGTTCCCAAAGCTCATGGTTTGGTTCTGGCTATCTGATGCAGACAACATTGTGGCCGGAGAGGAGTTTGAACAGATCGACGATGAGGGAAACGGAGAGGCTAGGGTTTTTTTTCTTTCGTTTTAGAGATGGCTCGAGTGAGAAATGAGGAAGAAGAAGGAAAATGAAGCGTTCGATCTTTTTATAGGCTGAGAGAGATAGTGGGTGACATCAGGTGACGCCTGACGTTCGTAATAAATGTGAAGTTGAAGGGACGTCTTGGGTTTCTAAGCACTCGAGTGTTTTTGTGTCCTTGAGACACGTCCCTTCAAGTGGGCCATGCGTTTGACTTGAGTCTAACGCGTCCGTTATTCCCATCCCAATTGTACACAACTTTTAAAAAAAGAAAAGAAAAATTTCTAACTTATGAAGGCAGAAACAAAGAACAATCAATCTTAAAAACATAGACAAACAAACAAACCAACAAACTCAACCGCAGTGTAAAACACAGAATGCAAAAAGACAAAGATAGAGGAAGCGTCCCTGGAATATATGGCGATGCAAACGCAGGGATGCTTCGACGCGGGCCTCAGCTAGTTTCACGTAGTGCGAGAGATGAGTTTTGGCATTCCAGTCCATCTTCAAAGTATAGCTTCACTCTTTGGCCATTTACTTTGAATGCGTTGGTGCCATCCTCTCGTGTTAATTCTAGTGCTCCATATGGAAAGATTATCTTAATGATGAAGGGTTCTGACCACCTGGATGTTAACTTCCCTGGGAACAAACGTAGACGTGAATTGAACAATAGAACTTTTTGGCCAACAACAAGCTCTTTCTTACTGATGCGTTGGTTTTGCCAACGTTTTGTCTTCTCTTTGTATAGCTTGTTGTTCTCGTACGCGTTCAATCGCCATTCCTCAAGTTCATTGAGCTGAAGTTTGCGTTGAGCGCCCGTGGCATCCAAGTTCAAATTTAGCTTCTTAACTGCCCAAAACGCCTTGTGCTCCAACTCTAAAGGTAAGTGACAAGCTTTTCCAAATACAAGAGAGTATGGAGACATACCTATAGGGGTTTTGTAGGCAGTCCTGTAGGCCCAGAGCGCTTCATCCAGCCTGACCGTTTATTTGTGGGTGGTAGGCAGTAGCGATCTTGTGCCTGACATTATATTTTGCAAGTAATTTTCGTCACTTATCAGGGCTCTTGGCATTCCAAATCGCATGAAAATGTTCCTAGTAAGAAGCTTGGAAATAATGGACGCATCATTCCTAGCATAAGCTACTGCTTTTACCCACTTTGACACATAGTCTACTGCAAGCAGGATATACTGTTGGCCGCAGGACAAGGAAAAAGGTCCCATAAAATCAATACCCCAAATGTCAAATAGCTCAACTTCGAGAATATTGTTTAAGGGCATTGTCCCTTGAAGAAATATTCCCGGTGTGTTGGCAGGGGTCACAATTACGAACAAACTCCCTCATGTCTTTGAAGAGGGTAGGCCAGAAGTATCTGCTTTGAAGGATCTTCGCAACGGTTCTCTGCCCACTGAAATGCCCTCTGTAAGGAGAGTTATAACACTCAGCTAAGATGCATTGTGTCTCCTCCTCCAGAATGTATCGACACATTATGGAGTCGGGGTTTTGTTTATAGAGAAACGGTTCATCCCAAAAATAAAATTTGCTATCATGCACTAACCGTTTCTTTTGCTGAGAGTTAAAGTTCCAGAGAATTGTTTGATGGTTAAATAATTGACTATGTCCGCATACCAAGGTTCCCTGCCTTCAACTCTGAATAGGCTTTCATCAGGAAATGCGTCCTTGATTTCACTTTCTTGATTTTGTATATCTTGATTTTCTAGCCTGTACAGGTGGTCAACCACCTGATTCTTGGTCCCCTTTCTGTCCTAAATATCAATATCAAATTCTTGTAGTAGCAGCACCCATCTTATTAGTCTTGGCTTCCCGTCGTTCTTACTCATCAAGAATTTTATGGTTGAGTGATCGGTATATGTGGTGGCTGACGCACCAACTAAGCAAGATCGAAACTTTTCGATGTCAAACACTACAACCAACATTTCTTTTTCAGTGGTGGTGTAGTGTTCCTGAGAGTCATTTAGCATTTTGGATATGTAAGAGATGGGATGTATCAAATTTCCCTTCTTCTGCCCTAACATTGTTCCAACTGCCACATCACTCGCGTCGCACATAAGAATAAAACGTTGCGCCTAATCCGGTGCTATTAGTACCAGAGCTGTCGTCAATGCATATTTTAAGGTTTCAAATGCATTACAGCAGTCTTCATTAAAATCATAGTGTCGGTTCGCTTCTAGTAATGCGCTCAGAGGTCGCGTAATTTGAGAAAATCCTTTAATGAACCTTTGAGAGAAGCCAACATGCCCTAGAAAACTTTGTAAAGCTTTAACATTCGATGGTGGTGGAAGTTTTGTTATGACATCTATCTTGGCTTCATCTATTTCCAACCCAGCCTTGGATATTTTGTGGCCTAAGACAATTCCTTCAGTCACTATGAAGTGACATTTTTCCCAATTTAGCACAAGGTTTGTTTCTTCGCATCGAGCAAGAACAACCTCCAAATTATCTAGGCATGGTTGGAATGAGTCTCCAAAGACTGAGAAATCGTCCATGAAGACTTAAACGGTTTTTTCTAAGAAGTCAGAGAAGATCACCATCATACACCTATGAAATGTCCCAGGTGCGTTACACAACCCAAAGGGCATACGTCTGAATGCAAATATTCTAAAGGGACAGGTAAACATTATCTTCTACTGATCTTCTGGATCAATCAAAATCTGGTTATAACCAGAGTATCCATCAAGAAAGCAATAAAATTCTTTGCCAGTAAGCCTGTCAAGCATTTGGTCGATGAAAGGAAGGGGGAAGTGGTCTTTCTTGGTTGCTGCGTTGAGCTTCCTGTAATCCATACAGATGCACCAGCCTGTGGCTATTGTGTTGGGATCGATAGAATTAACATTCTGAGATCTCTTCTTCTTGTCAGATCTTCCATCATACGTATCGTCCACCCATTCCATGTTGTTCTTAGCAATGCGGTCTAAAATCTCCTTAGCTTCAGAGTAAGATTTATCCATAATTCCACCAGTCGTTACTACATCTGCTGCCATCTGTGATGCTCTATTTAATCCTCCATAAAACGCCTCCATTTGGATAGTTAGTGGTAGTCCATGGTTCGGGAAATTCTTGACCAAACCCTTAAAACGCTCTCATGCGGCGCTTAAGGTTTCAGCTTCCTCTTGTTCAAAGTTCATAATCTCTTGACGCCTCCTCTCGTTGGTGGTAGGTGGGAAGTATTTTTACATAAATTTTTTCACCAACATTTCTCAGGTGGTGATTTCACCAGGCTCCAGTGAGCTTACCCATTGTTTTACGTCATCACGTAAAAAATAGGGGAATAAAGACAGCCTGATCGCCTCTAGGTTGATTCCAAGAATCACAAATGAATTACACATTTCCAGGAAATGCTTCATGTGGGTGTGAGGATGTTTACCTCGACCACCCCCAAATTGTCTAGCAGTCTGAAGCATTTGGACATTACAGATTTCATCTCGAACCTCGTCCCATTTGGCGTTGGGTATATGATTCTTGGAGAGAAATCATACAGTACAGGGGACGCGTACTCCCTCATGGGACGTGTGCTGCTGTTCGCCATCAGGATCAGATTTTGTGTAGCATGAGCTAGTTACTGATTTGCTTGTTCTTCCGCTATTGTTTGTTGCCTGTTCTGTTGTCTGAGAAATTGCTGCCTCAACCTTCAACGATGATTAGATTGGTTCCTACATCGGAAGGTCCTTTCAATCTTGGGGTCGTATATGAATTCAGGAGTGCTCTCCCTGCTCATAAACGTTCACAAGCTTAGGCTTAGCTTGTAATACTCCCTCGACTGAAGTGTTCCTACAACAGATACAAACAAAATTTCTAGTTAGTTTTGTTTTTGAATCCCCAGCAACGGCTCCAAAAACTTGTTCGTTGCTATCGTGATTCGAGCTGGGAGTGTATTGTATAAAATAAATTGGAAAAGTAAGTTCCAAATATAAATGGTGTATTGATGCTTTGATGCGTTTATGTGTTTGTAACGTGTTGGTGCGTTAAAGATATGCACAGAACGCACAACACTCCTAATATTGACGTTCAAATTTTCCTAAACCAGACCCAAGTATAAATCTAATTTAGGTTCCTGGTAAGTCCAGGGTCGAACTCAGGGATTCAGTTAAACAAACGCAGACCTTGCGTTGTAGCTATTATAGGGGTTTTCCTAAATATATGAGAAAAATGTGTTATTTACACTAAAGTGCTGTGCCTGTGCAAGAAGATACAAAAGAGTTGAGTAGTGATTAAATGGATCATGCCAGACCCAAGTATAAATCTAATTTAGGTTCCTGGTAAGTCCAGGGTCGAACTCAGGGATTCAGTTAAACAAACGCAGACCTTGCGTTGTAGCTATTATAGGGGTTTTCCTAAATATATGAGAAAAATGTGTTATTTACACTAAAGTGCTGTGCCTGTGCAAGAAGATACAAAAGAGTTGAGTAGTGATTAAATGGATCATGCGAAAATGGATTTTAATGTAAGTGATATGCGTCGGTCTATGATGAGTGTACACAAACCAGAATGTGATGTGGATGAGATGGGATGATTTGCTTATCTTTTGTTCATGCGTTAGACTTTATTCAACACTTCTCAATGCGAACAACATACAAAACCTATCTCTAGGATGCATGCGTCTAACACAGAATGCAATAAACACCTGTAAGTCTATCTCTACCCGTACTAGGCGTTCTACTTGATGTGGCTTAGTTATTCTCTTGAACAATTTAAGTTAAAGATGCTTTTACCAATTTATCAAGTTGGCTTAAGCGTTGAAATGAAGTTTTGCACAGCGTATTAATGCATTCAACATAAACAATAAATAAACAATGGCAAGTATGATAGATCAAATATATGAATTTTATAAAGAAACAAAGTGTCTTTACAAAAGCAATATTTAATCAAATGCAATGAAAGCGAATAATGAGATGAAATAAACTGAGTCAAGCCGCAGAGTACAATCTCTTGTATCTCATTGGCTCAATTCTATTGTATACAATCACTTGTATAGGAGTTGGACAAAGTATCTTTCTTAAGCTTGGTTTCCTCCGCTCCCTGACCGGCGGTGGTGGTGGTTCTCAACCCTTCTGATCGTCATGACACCACAGCACAACTTAAACTACGACTACGCTAATTACAGAGAGTGAGAGTCTTGATAATTTCTATGTACTAACTCTTATTAACTAACTCTGAAGGAACTTCATCTAGGTGTTGGTCATGTCCACTTGGTGAATGGGCAGCATTAAAGTCCATGCCCTGGTCAGCCGCCTGACTCTCGGAAGCTTTTCAGACGCCGCCTGCTACAGATGCTCATACTTCAAATGGTGATTTGACACAATCAGCCTAGATCAATGTATCTTCTCTACGTTGAATTCCCTCCGACGCATAACCCATGCGTTAGAGCTTTCCCTGCGACACTTCTTAATTATTCGTTAGCGTTTTGTAAAGATCCTGCAATACAGTGCATTAGCACTGCAGTATTTAGTAATAAAACTTCTTTTGCATGAGTTTGCTAATGTTTGAGTAATTCCATGCGTTTCTACTAAAAATGGGGAGAATTTATCATTAAAAACCTTAGTTGTTCTAACTTAAGAGCAAAAATAGCTTGTATTTCTACAAGTTATCAGGCACCTTTGGCATGTCCCCCCAACGGATGGTGTTTGGGTAGGTCAATATCAAGGTGGATGGAGAGAGTGTTCATAGTAAGTGGGAAGGGCAAGTGCGATAGTATATCCCTTGGTCTCCCTCGTTGGATTGAATAAAGTTTCTGCGCATCGTCTCATGGCACCTTGGGTGTGTCCCCCTATAGGATGGCTGTTTTGCGCGTTTCTTTATTTGATCTCTTGTAAGAGGATAAGGTTACTTAGTATCTTATTCTAATCTGTCTTTTCCTTACGGTGAGTGCATTGGGGCGGGACTCTGGGGCCGAAAACGAGGGGTTACACTTACACAGGATTGTTAAGGGTTAATTATTTTGGACCGAACAAATTGTGACTATTAGGTTTAGTTCCAATAGTTGGTTTTGCCTAATGGTTGAGATTGTCTCATCCCAGTGAAGGGCCATCCGATCACCCCACCGGTGACGTTTGTCCTGCCTCACTGGGGCATCATTGTAAAATAGAAGTCTTTTCACTTAGCGTACTTGGAATTTGTTTTGCTAAAAATTAATTGGTTAATTAAAATGTGGTTTTTGCAAAGTCTTATACAAGGTTATTTGCTTTCTTTAGCAACGAGTTTTAATGGCATCAACCACTATCAATTTGCTTAGCGCCAAAAATTTGAACGGCCAAAACTATTCAAGTTAGAAACATATGCTTACGACAATACTTATCATCGAGGATCTGAAGTTTGTCCTTATGGACTAATGTCCTTCTATTCCACCTCAGGACACTACTCGAAATGTTCGGGCAGCGTACGAGCATTGGACACGGACAAATGAGAAGGCTCGAGCCTATATTCTGGCCAGTCTTAGTGACGTGTTGGTCAAGAAACACGACATGATCTTAGCTAATGAGATCATGGAATCCCTGCGGGGAATGTTCGGACAGCCATCTGAACAGCTCAAGCATGAGGCTCTGAAACACATCTTTAACTTCAAAATGGAGGAAGGCACCTCTGTTTGTGAACACGTACTGAATATGATGGTCCACTTTAACGTGGCGGAGATGAATGGGTCTAAAATCGATGAAGGTAGTCAGGTTAGCATTATCCTGCATTCATTGCTGGAGAGCTTCCTACACTTTGTCAGCAATACGATTCTTAACAAAGTGGAATACTGCCTTACACTTTCCTCAATGAGTTACCGACTTACCAATCCTTGCTGAAAAGTAAGGAGAAAAAGGGAGGTGAGGCAAATGTTGTCTCATCCTAAAAAAGGTTCTATTGAGGTTCGACCTTAGGAACAAAGTCTACACCTTCAACTTCTAATGCTGAAAAAGGGAAGAAGAAGAAGGGTGGTAAAGGGAAAGGGAATGTGCTTGCTAACCCGCCACCTGTCGCTCAGAAGAAGCGTCCACCGCTGGTTGAAAAAGGAAAATGATTCCACTGTAACCAGGATGAACATTGGAAGAGGAATTGTCCTCGTTATTTGAAGGAAAAGAAGACTGCCAAGGCTAAGGCCAAGGCAGACAGAGAGGATTAGATCCTGACGATAGTTAGAGGCTGGTGAGATGACGGTGCGAGTAGGCACCGGGCACGTCATCTCAGCTGTGGCAGTGGGAGATATCCAGTTTACTTTACAGAATAATTTTCTTATGTTAAAAAATGTCTTTGTAGTTCATGAACTTAAAAGGAACCTTATTTCTGTAAAGTGTCTGTTACAATACAATTATACTATTTCTTTTAAATTGAAGAAATCGTTTATTCAGAAGGATGGCGTTGAAATTTGTACAGCTAAACTGGAAAATAACTTATATCTGCTAAGACCTTTAGCTGTAAGTTCTCTCCATAACATAGAGATGTTTAAATCTGCCGTAACTTAGTCTAAACGCCAACGAGTTTCTCTAGAACCTTGTTGGTCATGGTTTGTTCGATGATGAGTTACGCTTCCTTACCGGACTCGTTTTGGGGTTTCGCAGTGGAGACTGCGGTATACATTCTCAACTGTGTTTCTTCTAAAAGTGTTGCAAGAACACCTCTGGAGTTGTAGAACAGACGTAAAGCTAGTTTACATCACTTCCACATATGAGGTTGCCCAACACATATGCTTAAGGCAAATCCTAAGAAATTGGAATCACGATCGAGGTTGTGCCTCTTTGTAGGCTACCCCAAAGGTACACGAGGAGGTTACTTTTATGATCGTCTAAAAACAAGGTGTTTGTTTCCATAAATGCTACTTTCCTAGAGGAGGATCATATCAGGGAGCACAGTCCACGAAGTAAAGTCGTGTTAAGTGAGCTTTCCAAAGAAACTACTGAAGCTTCAACAAGAGTTGTTGAAGGATATGCTTCATCAACCAGAATTATTGATGATAGTTCATCTAGTAGGTCAGTTTCACCTCAAGAGTTGAGGGAACCTCGACGTAGTGGGAGGGTTACGAACCCGCTTGATCACTATCTAGGTTTCACGAAAATCCTAGCTATGGTGACAGATGGTGACATTGAGGATTCGTTGTCCTATGAAAAGGCAATGGAGGATGTTGACCGGGATGAATGGATCAAAGCCATGAATCTCGAGATGGAGTCGATGTAGTTCAACCCAATATATGATATAGTAGATCAAGTGATGGCGTAAGACCTGTAGGTTGTAAATGGATCTACAAGCGCAAACGAGGTACTGATGGGAAGGTGCAAACCTTCAATACTCGACTTGTGGCAAAGGGTTATACCTAGGTGGAGGGAGTTGACTATGAGAAGACTTTCTCACCATGTTAAAGTCGATCCGCATGATAGTGCATCGAGGTGACGTGATCGTCAAGGAGATCGCCTCGAAGAAAAACGTTGCTGATTTGTTTATGAAGGCTCTCACGGCTACAGTGTTTCAGAGTCACCATCAGAGCATGGGTCTACGGGACCGCCCGCGGCTGGACTAGGGCAAGTGGGAGATTTTTTTGCACTGGGTTTTTATGCCCTAGTTTATTGTTTTGTGCCTGTTTACTTGTACTCCTCACTTCGCTTTAGGACAAGTGGCAGATTGTTGGGGTTTGTGCCCTAAAGTCTCGTGTCTAGTAGTTTGTAAACAAATTTGTATGAACACTTGTGATGTATAATATAAATGATATTTACTTCACTACTTGACTTTGCACATTTAGATTTTACACAAACCAATAAACATAAAATCCCTGGTTATCTGTATGTGACTCAAGCATGTATGTGGTGACATACAAGTGGATCATGTCTTGAGTGATAACCAAAATGGTCTGTAGTATATGGATATAGGAGGGAAACCTTATCCTGGTAACACTATGGATGTGGCCCGCTTTGTGGAATGATTACAAGTGTTATGAATTTTCACAGATGGTCTGATCCTGATCATTCGTGTAGGGGACATGGGAGCGGGGGTGTCCTATACAAAGAGTTTGTATAAGACCTGACCATGAAGTGTTAACGTCTCGTTATATAACACCGTTCATAACTGAGACTTCACTTCACTAGGATGACCATAGGTAATATTGAAAGATCTCATACCGAGAGTTCCATGAGCGGGTTTAGATCGCTCTGATTTCACAGTGACCAAAACACAAATGACATACATTCCACACATATAGTTATGCATATAAAACTCATTATCGGCATGCTTAGAAAACAATAATTAACATGGAAAAAGGGTTCATACCAGATGAAGACTCTCCTCGTATGTCTGAACCTTAAGCAGCAGAAAACCTCCCATCGATCTATCAGCACCTGACGAGTATGTCGACTGCAACAGCACGATCAAAGCATACAAGAACAATGCAACAAGGAAGACACCACCACAAGAGAAACCCGGGTATCCTCGGCGTAAAAAATCGAAAGAGTGGGTTTTGGTGAGTTTGGTAGAGGACGGAGGAGAAGGCGTCGTGTAGACGATAAGCAAGTGGGAGATGAAACTCTGCTATCGTATAGCGGAAATGCTTATCGTATAGTAGAGCTACAGGATCGTGTAGGAAAAACGTATGCGATCGTTTAGAGAAAGCGTGAGACAGACGATCATTTAGACGAACGAGCTTCTATCGTATAGGCTCTTGTGATCGCTTTCACGGATTCTTTTGGGCGCACGATAATACGAATGCACGAATTGAATAAAATGAAAACGATTTTCATTGTTTTAATCTGCCGGTTATCATAACCATCACAACTCCACTTCTCACGTCTGAACGTGGATTAATTTGTTAATTATCAAAATATTAATCAATTAATTTAATTAATAAATATAATCATATTATATTTGTATCCTATAGTTTGAATCATATATCTACTATAGTATTTTCTCCCCTAATTGATATAAATCATATTTATATCTAATTTTCTCCAAAATAATGTATCTCATACATTTAGCCAATTATATCATATATAATTAACCAGTCCATTTTTCAGATCTCATAATTATAATAAGTTGCAATGGACAGAAGGATGTGGATCGACTTTAACATGGCAACAGGTGAGAAAGTCTCCTCATAGTCGACTCCCTCTACCTGGGTATAATCATTTGCCACAAGTCGAGCCTTGAAGGTCTATACCTTCCCATCAGCACCCCGTTTGCGCTTGTAGATCCATTTACAACCTATAGGGCGAACCCCATCAAGCTGATCTACAAGATCCCATACTGAGTTGAAGTACATCGACTCCATCTCGAGATCCATGGCCTTGATCCATTCATCCTAGTCATCATCCTCCATTGCCTTCTTATATGAAAACGACTCCTCAATGTCGTGAAACCCAGATAGCAAACGAGTGGGTTCGCAACCTTCCCACTACGTCGAGGTTCCCTCAACTTTTGAGGTGGAATCGACCTACTGGATGAACTCCCATCAACAACTCTTGTTGATGTAGTAGGCTCTTCAATAACTATTATTGAAGTTTCAATAGTTTCATTGGAAAGTTCACGCAGCACGACTTTGCTTCGTGGACTGTGCTCCCTTATATGATCCTCCTCTAGAAAAGTAACGTTTGTTGAAACAAACACCCTATTTTCTATTGGATCATAGAAATAACCCCCTCGTGTAACTTTGGGGTAGCTTACAAAGAGGCATAGCCTCGACCATGGTACCAACTTCTTAGGATTAGCCTCAAGCACATGTGCAGGGAAACCCCAAATGCAGAAATGACGTAAACTAGCTTTACGCTCGTTCCAAAACTCCAGAGGTGTTCTTGCAGCACTCTTGGAGGGAGCACAGTTGAGTATGTACACCGTAGTCTCCACTACGAAACCCCAAAACAAGTCCGGTAAGGAAGCGTAACTCATCATCGAACGACCATGTCTAACAAGGTCCTATTTCTCCTCTCTGCTACACCATTCTGCTGAGGTGTACCCAATGCTGAGAGTTGGGACACGATTCTATATTTTATCAAATAGTCCTGGAATGCGGAGTCCAAAAACTCTCCACCTCGATATGATCGAAGTGTTTTAATATGTCTATCTAATGCATTTTCAACTTCAGCCTCGAACTCTTTGAACTTTTCAAAGGATTCAGACTTCCATTGCAAAAGATAAACATACCCGTACCTGGAGTAATCATCAGTAAAACTGATAAAATACTCATAGCCACCTCGGGCTCGCGCATTCATAGGACCACAAAGGTCATAATGTACTAACTCAAGAGGCTCCTTGACTCTATAACCTTTTCCAGTAAAAGGTCGTTTAGTCATCTTACCCTCAAGGCAAGATTCACACACTAGTAAAGAATTTTCTTCTAACTCATTTAGAAGTCCATTCTTCACCAATCTCTCAATCCTATTGAGATTGATGTGCCTTAAACGTAGATGCTAAAGCTGGGCATTTTCTTTTGAAAAAACTCGTCGACGTTTTGATTGAGTTACGACAATTCTGAACATTTCAGTATTATGGAGGGAATTAATGGCTAACGGCCTTAGCACATATAAATTCGATTCCAGATTTGCTATGCAAATAAAGACACCATCTTTATGAATAAATGTTTTACACAAATTGAAAGAAACAGTGTATTTACATTGCAACTAACACTTTATAGAAATAAGGTTCTTTTTTAGTTCAGGAACAATATATACATCATTTAAAATTAGAAACCTATTCTGTAAAGTTAACTGGAGTCCTCCCACTGCCACAATTGAGACGACGTGCCCGGTGCCTACTCGCATCGTCATCTCACCAGCCTTCAGCTGTCGCCAAGATCTAATCCCCTGAAAAGAAGAACAAACATGATTAATGACGCCTGAATCAATTATCTAGGCAGAATCATCATTCTCCACTAAACAAGTTTCGAGCACAAGTAAATCACATTTACCTTTATCTGCCTTGACCTTAGCCTTGACTGCTTTCTTCTTCTTTAGATACCGAGGATAGTTCCTTTTCCAATGTCCATCTTGGTTGCAATGGAAACACTTTCCCTTAGCAACTGGTGGATGCCTCCTCGGGGCGACAGACGGTGGGTTAGCAGGTGCCTTCCCTTTTCCCTTACCACATTTCTTCTTCTTCCCCTTTGCAGAGTTAGAAGTAGAAGGTGCAGACTTCGTTTCTGAGGTCGAACCTCTATGGATCGTCCTTGAGGATGAAGCAACATTTGCCTCATCCTTCTGGCTCTCCTTACTTTTCAATAAAGATTGGTATGTCTACAACTCATTGAGGAGAGTTGTAAGGTTATATTTCACTTTGTTAAGAATCACATTGCTAATAAAGTGCAGGAAGCTCTCCGACAAAGAATGCAGGATTATGTTAACCTGGTTGCCCTAATCGATGGTAGACCCATTCAACTCCGCCACATTGAAGTGGACCATCATGTTTAGCACATGTTCACAAACAGAGGTGCCTTCTTGTATTTTGGAGTTGAATATGTATTTAAGAGCCTCATGCATAAACTGTTCAGACGGTTGTCCAAACATCCCTCGTAGGGACTCCATGATCTCACGGGCTGAGACCATAGGCTCATGCTTCTTGGCCAAGATGTCAGAAAGACTTGCCAAGATATAGGCTCGGGCCTTCTCATTCGCCCTTGTCCATCGCTCGTATGCCTCCCGAACATTTCGAGTGGCATTTGGAGCTGGAATAGGAGGACAAGCCTCCGTGAGAGCGAACATAAGATCCTCGTTGATTAGGATCGTCGTGATCATGTGTTTCCATGTTGAAAAACTATCGCCAGTTAATTTTTCGGCACTTAACAATGATAAGTTGTCTATAGCCATTTGAAAAAGTCGCTAAAAATACGAACAAATATTTATTAGATTTTTGCTAAACCACCTTTAAACTAATTTGTTTTGCAAAACATTTTTAAGTACCCTAAGTTATAGACTTCTATTTTGCAATGATGCCCCAGTGAGTCAGGACAAATGCCACCGGTGGGGTGATTTGTTGCCCCTTCATTGGGAAGTGATATTCTCAACTATTAGACAGAACCAACTCTTGGAACTGAACCTAACAGCCACCATTTTTGGGTCCAGAATCGTTAACCTTTAACTATTCCGTGTAAGTGTGACCCCTTGTTTTCAGTGCCAGAGTCCAGCCCTAATATGCTTACCATAGGGAAAAGACAGATTAGGACAAGAGATTAAGTTACCTTATCCTCTTACAAGAGATCAAATAAAGAAACGCGCAAAACTGCCATCATTTAGGGGGACACTCCCAGGGTGCCTCGAGGCAATACGAAGAAACTTTATTCAACCTAACAAGGGAGACCGAGGGATATGCTGTCACAATTGATATTGACCTACCCAAACACCATCCGTTGAAGGGTCATGCCAAAGGTGCCGCAAGGCCGAGGATAGATCTCATGGTGTGGATTTTAGGAGAAAAGTGAAAGGTTTAAGTGAAGCATCTTATGCCCCAAGTACCTCCCATTGAATGTTCTACCTAGGGATTCATTAACCTAGACAATCCGGCTACTGATTTTAGTCTAAGTGGTCTTCTTAAAGCCTGCTCATAAATGACGTTTGTTTATGAAATATAAACAAGTTCAAGTAGACACATTTAAACACTTTAATGGACTGTCCTTAACTTACATGCATGCATCAAATCTATCTAATTCACCTTTTTAGGCAAGTTCCCAGGTGGGGGTGTTACATTTCTGTCAACTTAAATACCCCAACCTAGATAGAACCCGCCTTAGACAAAAGGTCCCTTATAGATAGATTTGCTACACTTTAACCTTTTATTAGCCAATTTAATCCTATTAAGCCGATTAAAAGATTAAAGCCTTAAGGTTGCTAATCATATTAGAACCATGATCTTAGGTCTATGTGATCCAAGTTTTAAACATTTTAAAACTATGAATTAAACCTAAGTGAGCATGCATGTCTTTCTTATTTCTTTTAGTTCTAATTTCTCTTTAACTCTTAAAAAGAAACAACTAAAAAAAAAAAATATTGCGCATAACGTGGCGTTTATAACAATTATAAAGTAACCTATGTGTCATGCTTCATGCAATGTTCGTTCATTACTATATAACTTTTATATATATGCGTAATAACCAAGCAAACATGCTATCCTTCACCCTTATACTATAACAATTATAATATAAAGATGATGTATGTTAATGCTTTTTATGCATGCATAAATTAACTCTTATATTATATGATGCATGAGCATGCTTTTACATAATTAAAAATGATGCTCCTCTAAATTATAACAATTACAATAAAGAGATGATGCATGATCATTGCATAACCTAAGGTGGGATTTACTATATATGCATACCATATGACATATAAAACATACATCACATGTATTAAACAAAGAGATTAATGGACCAGGATAAGCAAAAAAAAATCGGAATGAAAAACCCTATCTATTACATTTTTCATCGAGCAAACAGGTTCATAGGCGAACTGGGTTTTGAACCGCCAGGAGATCTTCATCATGTAACAAACTTCCGCAGGTAGACGATCGTTCAGCGTGCACTAGACGATAGGAACATTAGCAAACGATCGCGTAGACGACGACGAGGCTGCGAAGCCTGATCGTCCATGCGATCGTGTAGCACGACGACAGGTAAACGATTTACCTTGAGTTACTAAGCGATCGTTTAGTCAGTTACTAAGTGATGAAGCTTGCTGACCTAAACGATCGTCTAGCGCGCTTTAAACGATACGCGAGCGTCTGATCGTCTAACCAATGCGTGCAACTTGGTAAACGATTTACCTTACGATGCAAAGCAATCGTTTAGTCAGTTACTAAGTGATGAAGCTTGCTGACCTAAACGATCGTCTAGCTCGCGCGCACATTAAACGATACTCAGCGATCGCATGGCCGATCATCAACTCGATATGACCAACTCTTGATCGCATACCCCATCGTTTAACCGATGTATTCAACTGCGATCGCATAGTTCTTCATCTTCACGATGCGACAGACAGCGATCACATAAAACCTCTTCAACATGATGCGATCAACCCTAGATCATCTCCTTTCTCGAAGAGCCGCAACCTTTGCCCATAACTTTGGCGAACGACTTAAGCCTCCAAACATTTTGTATACAGACTCGATTACGATTATTTATGCCAAAAAACGCAGGGGCCTTTACAAACAACCGTAAATGTAAAAGGAATTAAATAAACCGAGGCAATTCATCCCGAAAACATCCATTAATCTGGCACATCCACAACAGAATTAACGTTGTTGTGTATACGTTATTTCATTGCAACAGATGAAATTGGAGTATCAGAAACCTGTCTCTGATACCAATTGAAGGATCTCATACCGAGAGTTCCATGAGCGGGTTTAGATCGCTCTGATTTCATAGTGATTGAAACATAAACGACATACATTCCACACATACAGTTATGCATATAAAACTCATTATCGACATGCTCAGAAAACAATAATTAACATGGAAAAAGGGTTCATACCAGATGAAGACTCTCCTCGTATGTCTGAACCTTAAGTAGCGAAAAACCTCCCATCGATCTACCGGCACCCGACGAGTATGTCGACTACAACAGCACGATCAAAGCATACACGAACAATGCAACGGGGAAGATACCACCACAAGAGAAACCCGGGTATTCTCGACGTCAAAAATCAAAAGAGTGGGCTTTGGTGAATTTGGTAAAGGACGGAGGAGAAGACATCGTGTAGATGATAAGCAAGTGGGAGATGAAACTCTGCTATCGTATAGCGGAAATGCTTATCGTATAGTAGAGCTACATGATCGTGTAGGAAAAACTGAACGATCGTGTAGGAAAAATGTATGCGATCGTTTAGAGAAAGCGTGAAACAGACGATCATTTAGATGAACGAGCTTCTATCATATAGGCTCTTGTGATCGCTTTCATGGATTCTTTTGGGCGCGCGATAATACGAATGCACGAATTGAATAAAATGAAAACGATTTTCATTATTTTAATCTGCCGGTTACCATAACTATCACAACCCCACTTCCCACGTCCGAACGTGGATTAATCCGTTAATTATCAAAATATTAATCAATTAATTTAATTAATAAATATAATCATATTATATTTGTATCCTATAGTTTGAATCATATATCTACTATAGTATTTTCTCCCTTAATTGATATAAATCATATTTATATCTAATTTCCTCCAAAATAATGTATCTCATACATTTAGCCAATTGTATCATATATAATTAACCAGTCCAATTATATCATATATAATTGAACTTCCTCTTGTCAATTTGAACATTTCAAATTAACCTAAACACTGGTTCTCGATTTTATCCAAGCTACCCAGGTGACCTAATTGACCTGTGGCTTAAAGCTCCAACGGTACGTGAATAGCTGACTAAACTCTTTAGCCACGAGATTCACCATCCATTAACTATCAATGATTCCACTAAAGACCAACAGCTGAACTCTTCTTACCACAGATATATTTTTGTGTCCATCGGATATAACTAATCATGAGTACAATGACCCTTCACAGATGCTCGTACGTACAGTTGGGCCAATTTATCGTTTTTCCCCTGTAGTTACATCTCACTCCTTAAGTACCACTTATTTCTCTAATGAACAATACAACATAGTCCAACTATGTGTGAACACCTCTTAGGCCAAGAGAAGGTGTGTGGCGCCACATCATTCAAGCCCTAGAATCAGCCCTTAAGGGAGCCATCTATCTACTTACCTCTGCCTCGGGGAAGAAGTGTATTCCGTCTTGTGTAGCTGAGTTCCCAGCTCCCAAATTAGACGAATCCCCAAAATGGTAGGTTTGAATCGGTGACCTGGCCACTCGCACCCATACAAATCAAAGGATCGCCCTCAATGGCAGGAGTTTCCAACTCACTCAGGATTGAGGTCATGTTACCTATGGTCATCCTAATGAAGTGAAGTCTTTATCATGAATGGTGTTATATAACAAGACATTAACACTTCGTGGTCAGGTCTTATATAAACTCTTTGTATAGGATGCCCCCCGCTTGCATGTCCCCAACACGAATGATCAGGATCAGACCATCTGTGACAAGTCACAACACTTGTGACCATTCCACAAAGCGGGCCGTGTTTGTAGCGTTAACATAATAAGGTTTCCCTCCTTTATCCATGTACTACAGACCATTTTGGTTATCGCTCAAGACATGATCCACTTGCACGTCACCATATACGTGCTTGAGTCACATACAGATTACCAGGGATTTTATGTTTATTGGTTTGTGGTAAAGCAAATAAAACAAATAACCGAGAAAAATAATAAGATGTAAAGTAAATATCATATATTAACAATCACAGGTGTTCGTATATACTGTTTACAAACTACAGAACACGAGACTTTAGGGCATCAACCCCAACAAACATGACCTCAATCTTGAGTGAGTTGGGAACTCTTGCCATTGAGGGCGGTCCTTTGATTTGCATGGGTATGAGTGGCTAGAACGCCGACTCAAACCTACCATTTTGGGGATTCGTCTGATTTGGGAGCTGGGAACTCAGCTACACAAGATGAAATTCATTCCTTCCCCGAGGTAGTGGTAAGTAGATAGATGGCTCCCTTAAAGGCTGATTTCAAGACTTGAACGATGTGGTGCCATGCACTTTCTCATGGCCCGAGAGGTGTTCACACATAGTAGGACTATGTTGTATTGTTCATTAGAGGGATCAGTGGTACTTAAGGAGGAAGATGTAATTACAGGGGAAAAAAGGTAAATTGGCTTGCTGTAATTATGAGCATCTATGAAGGGTCATCGTACTGATGATTAGTTATATCCAATGGGTATAGAAATATATCTATGGAAAGAAGAGTTCAACTGTTGGTCTTAGTGGAATGCCTGACAGTTAACAGATGGTGGATATCGTGACTAAAGAGTTTAGTCAGCTATTCATGTACCATTGGAGCTTCGAGCCATAGGTCCACAAGGTCCCCTTGGTAGCTTGGATACAAATTGAGAGTCAGTTTTTGGGTCAATTTGAAATGTTTAAATTGACAAAAGGGAGTTCGATTATATGTGATATAATTGAACGAGTTAATTACATATGATATAATTAACTTTATGTATGAGATACATTAATTTAGAGGAAATTAGATATAAATATGATTTATATCTAGTAGAGGAAAAAAAATATTATAATTAGTATTTGATATTAATTTATAAGTTATGAATGTGATAAGATCACATTCGTTGGACGATTATAAAGGAAATGGGAAGACGCCCCTTTGTTTAAAATAACGGATGAGTGCATTATATATAGCAGACGGTGTGTTGATCTCGGTTTGCGCAGATATTGGTAAAAAGATAGTGTCATTGTTTAGAAAAACAGTGTCTATACGATAGTGACTGCACGATTGCTTATATATATGATATTGCTGAACGATCGCATACCGTTTACACTGTCTCACGCTATTATCTAAACGATCGTTTACCTTTTTCCTAAGCAATCGTTTAGCTCCCGGTATTTACTAAACGATCGTATAGACGATCACTTAGTTTTTCCTACGCGATCGTTTGGACGATCGCTCACCCTTTTTTCTACATGATCGTTTAGACGTTCGTTTACCTTTTCCTACACGATTGTATAGACGATCGCTTACTTTTACTACATGATCGTATACTTAAACTAAACAATCAAGCATATTGTCTATGCGACAGACGACCACATCTCCCACTTGCTTGATCGTTGTGTATGGTCGCTCCTCCTTCTTTCCTCTACCAAATCCGAACAAAGTCCTTAATTTGGTTTCTCACTTCAAGAATACTGAGGGCTCTAAGTGGTGTTGTCTCCTCCAATTCCTTCTGTTCGAGTGGTGACTGTTCGAGGTAGATGTTTGGGCTTCAGACTCGAGAAATCTTCATCTGGTATGATTTCTTGATCCCTTTAGCATTATGAAAGTATGTTTGAATGTATACGCGGTATTTCTGTCACAATGAATTGGAAAGATCCGCTTCCGCTCGTAGGTACTCTTGAATAAGAGTTCCTTCAACTGTCTCAATAGCAATGAGATATGGACATCCAGGTGTCCACTCATATGCTTCTTCATTGTGGAGTGGCATCATATAGATCATGTGATGCGTCAATATTGGATGTTGCAACAAATTCCTCAACCTTTCAACACAGACGCCCGACTTCATTCACACGATCTAAGGGGCAGGCATGAGCGAGATTGGATTGCATATCTGGATCCTCAAATTACAATCAGAGAAAACCGACACAGTTTGGTTGTTAATGGACCTCTTATTAACAACGGTGTAGGTACTTGTTGGGTTTTATGTCCTAAAACTCGTGGTTTGTAAACATTAGAACTTATTCTGAGAATTCAATAAAGTTATTATTGAATATATTGTTTTTTTTTAGAAATCCAATAAACCAAAGTCCTTTGACTATTATATGGGTACTTGAACTTTATGTGGAGACATACAAGTGAATCAGGTTCGAGTAGATAGTCAAAATGATTTATAGTATATGAATAAGATTGGGTACCTTATTCTGGTAACACTATTGGATGCGGCCTACTCTGTAGTTGTTACAAAGAGTTGTAAAGTGCTACAAACGAAGTGATCCTAATTCGTTCATGTTGGGATATGAGAAGTGGGGGTTTCTTGTTGATAACTGATAGAAATACAAGTTATTACAGCTCAAATTATTAAAACAATGGGAGAAAGCGATGGTAAAACAGGCAATATTATGTCTGAATGTGCCAAACTAAAAGAAATTGCGATCGCTAATACTCATCACATAAAAGCAGTTAATTTTCTTATTTCCATGCAGGTACAATGTGATGACGCATATGAAATTGCAATCTAAGGATACAATGTGATGGCGCACTTGAGTTTGCGATCGCAAGAAGTACCTCAAAAGCGATCACATAAAGACCTTACATAAAGGCGAAAACATAATAAATCATGATGGGACGTAAAGTTGATAGCGGTCAATTTCGAAATACAGTTGACAGCCGGTAAAGACCATAACGTTGCAAATACATTGAACTTCCAGTCACTTTCAGACGTCACAACAGAGTATAGAAATTAATGCTACCCATCTTTGCAATCATTAGTAAGAAGAGCTGCTTCACCTTGAAATCTATAAATACCCAATGCTACAAACAAATTGAGAGAGAGCAAGGAGGCGAGGCAAAGCCGAAGGAGAGGAATCCTTGGAAAGAAATCGATTTTCAGAGAGGTCGAGAGACTGTCAGAAAATAATACAAAGGAGAGACGTCCAACCCTTGCGAGAGCAAGAGTCCGCAAATCGGAACAGAGTTGAAGTGATAAAAAGCAGTGTAAAAGGCCATGGAAAGCAAGACATTGCTTACCTGGCTTGATATTTCTCACTCCATTTGTTTTTTTGTACTCAACACTTTATTTGCAAAAATGAAAACTTCATTTCGATTTATGTCCAGTCTCTCCACACCATGCATGAGTAACTAAATTTGTGAATGGGTTGAGAAGTACTTAGCTAGCATGACTTAAGCTATGCATTATATGCGATCATCTTGTCTTACGTATGCGTCATTCATCATTTGAAATACTTGAGAGAGTAGTATAAAGATAGAATCTAGGCTTGAGAGAGTCGGATTAGATCGCATAAGCAAGAGTAGAGACTTAGAAATAAGTGTTATCTGCTACATTCCATACACATCACATGCGTCCTAGAAATAGGAAATGTGGCATTATGCATTAAAAGTGTAGTACTTAATATTTGTGTATAGCATGATCGCATGACTTGTACAAAATCTTGAGAAATGTTAGCTAAATCTCTTCTCAACCCCGTCATCGCATACTTGCTACAACGCTACCTTTTCATTGCTCTGCGTTTAACTCCATCGCATTGGAAATTCTAACTTAAAACACCATCTACTTCTTTATCACCACCGCAATAGAATCAGAGAGTCCATCGCATATCTATTTAGTAATCCCTGTGTTCGACCCTGGACTTACCAGGATCCTAAGAAGGCTTATACTTGGGCTTTGTTAGGAAAACTTGTATGATTATTGCATGATAAACCAACGTATCACCTAAGTAAATGAGTTTTGTGCAAGATCGGACCAAAAAACCAGTCACTCTTACTTTATAACGCTGTTTACTATTTAAGACTGACTATTTCAAAGCGATGACCTAGGTAACTTAACCTTAATCTTGAGCTAACTATGAACTCCTGTTTGTTCGGCATTATCCTTTGATCTACAAATGATGAAAGTAGACCAACTGTTTCTGCTGAATAAGTTTACCATTTTAGGGATAAGATCGGATGAATAGCTGGGAACATAGGGTGCAAGAGGGAATTCACTCTTACTCGATTAGGGTTAGTAGAGAGGTTATTCCCTTAAGTGTTGATTTTGGATCTTGAATAAGAGGCCCCACCCTCTCATTGGCCTGAGAGGGATTCGATTTATTGATTGGATCACAAAGAAATTGTTCATTAGGGGATTAGTGGGACTTAAGGAACAAGGGGTAATTTTAGGGTAAAACAGAGATTCGACTATCCGCTATTATGAGGAATCTGTGAAGGGTTAACTTACTAATCATGGTTATATCGAGTGGACATAATATATCTACAGTGAGGGAAGTTCAACTATGGGCTTTAGTGGAATCACCCATTAGTTAACGAATGGGGGTTAGAATGATCTAATGAGTTTAGCCGATTAATCTCGGATCGTTGGAGCCCATGATCTGTAGGTCCGTAAGGTCCCCCTACTAACTCGTAATGGATAAGCTCTAGAATAGCGTGATAAGTTAATTTGAAGTGTTCAAATTAGAATTAAATTAAATTGGAGAAATAATATTTAAATATGATTTAAATATTTGAAGATGAATTGTGTAAAAATTAATTTAGTATTTGATATTAAATTAATTAGAATTATTTAAATTGTTTATATAATTATTTATTAATTTTATTAAAGAAAATTAATTTATGAAATTAATTTTGTAAAATTAATAATATTTTCAATTTAATGAATAAAATTGATTTATGAAATCAATTTTGATAAAATTGAAAAAGAAAAAAAAACACAAAAATTGGAAAATAGATTTTCCATTATCTTCTTCTACTAGCTTACCAACAACCCATATTAACTCTTCATTAACTCCAAGCATGAGCTGCATCTCAAGCAGAAAATTTCTTTGCATGAATGTCTGAAATATATTGAAGAGATTGAAGTGTTTATAAGTGAATGCAATCGAACAATTTTTTTGAAAAATTCGTGAGAGAAGGAGGTTGTTCTTCTGCTGGATTGCTGCTGTGAGCTTCTCCAAATTTCCTTAATTCCAGCTTATTTCGAGTCCCACTACTCAATCTTGAGCTCTAAGAGGATAGCAGGGAAGATCTTGGGTGGTCTACTGCAAGATTCTATGGAGATTTACAGTTGGTTCAAAGCTTAGAGGAAGTTCTTCAAAGGTATGTCATGAAACACATTTATTTCTGTTGAAACATGTTTTCTTTTCTGCCAAAATTAATGAATTAAAGTACTTATAGATCCTGGTTTCTTCCGCTGCGCATTGGTACCTTCCAACATCTGGTATCAGAGCATCAATAAGCATTCAATTCGATTTAATTTTGGTTTGGTGAGTGTTTTATGTGAAAAATATGAAACTGCTGTACTAATATGGTTTTTTGAATTTTGGCTTTTAATTTGTCTTTAATTTCTCATTTAAATTTGTAACTGGCTTTTGCTTGATGAACTTTAATGTGTTCCCAAGAGTCAGTAATTTATTTGGAGTCATTAAAGTTAAAATTAAACTGTAAATCGAAGAAAGAAGCGAAGAGGCCGAGTTGCAGTTTCAGAAAATCAGCCTTTGTTCATATTGTCCTTGAGCTTCAGTAGCTAAATGATCATTTAGATTCATGCGTTAGACGATGTGAAGAAAAGCTAAGCGATTGTGTAGCTTTGGGCGTTGATCGTTGAGGTGTTGTGTGCTAGACTATCATATACCTGCTGAAGCTAAACGATGTGTTGTATTGCTATGCGATGGCATTACACGATCGTGTAGCTTCGGGAAGGAGCTAAGTGATGCGATGAAGAGCTATACGATAGCATTGAGCGATCATTTACCATGATCTTTTACCTTTGATCTGGAGCTAAACGATACGTTGAGTTACTAAGCGATAGCACTACACGATCGTTTACCTCTATGGGGAAGCTAAGCGATGTGTCGAGTTGTTAAACGATAGCACTACACGATCGCTTACTTATGTGCGGCAGCTAGGAGATGTGTTGAATGCTATACGATGGCATTAAGTGATCACTTACTTTTTACGCGCGCTAAACGATCGACTTCAAGCGTTAGACATGGAGCTAAGCAATCGTGTAGTAAATTATCCGTGCTAAACAATAGAGTTGCGCGATAGTGTTAGACACTAAACGATAGAAAGAAAATACTACAAGATTGTGTAGCTTTGTTAAACGATCAAGCAAATACTAAATGATCAGGCAAAATGCAAGACGATGGTCGTCATTGCTAAATGATGAGACTTAGCGAGATGTCGAACATGAACGAGAGCTGCCGGTTCGACCGATTCTCTTGTGGTTCGGTCCGGTTCAGCTTCGAATGGTTCTTGGCTGGTCTGGTTCAGACAGTTCGGGTCCGACTCAAGCTACTTGAGTTTTTTTTGGAGTTGTTCGAGCAGTCTGGGAGCGGTTTAGAAGCTATTTTGTAATAATTAGGTTTTGTTTGCTTGTTTTTGCCAAAACTAAAGCCATATTAAATAGTGTTTAATTATTTATGCATGTGATGTATGTTATAATTAATTAAATCTTGTATGTGCTGTCATGTAGATTTAAAATCCCACCATAGGAAGCATGTTACATGCATTGAAAGTATGTTATAAAATGTTATAATATATAGTATGCATGTTAGGGTTTCTTTAATATAATAGTTATATTAGATATTAAATGCCTTTGCTGTTTGTCGTGGATGTTTAGCATGTCTAAAATTTTGTAAATTGTTATAAAATTGGGTTAGACATTTAAAATCCATAACAAAGAACAGCTGCATGTTCACTTAGTTTAACCACTTGTTTTAATAGTTAAAATAGGTCGTTAAACTTGTAAAACTAGGGTTACAAACTCAACCGATATATAATCTTGTCGAATCCTGGGGGTATTTAAGTTGACGGTCTACGAAACACCTTTTACCTGGGAATTATGGCCGAATAATTGAGCGTTGGTAACCGATTTTATGAGCAATCGTGAACGGTGTGAGGTAATATAAACGGTTTATCACCTAGACATCATAGGTTTAAAATCCATTCATAAATGTTATACTTGGATAAACCACCTAGACTTAGGGTTGTTTTTATTAGCCAAAAAGAACCTAAGTATAAATATACCCAAACATTTAAAACACTTCAGTGGGAGAATAAAATCTATTAGCTCTCACGTCCTCAAGAGTTCACATCGTGAGATCCATACTCGGCTTCTTGTCAATTTTACCTCGACTACTCCATACAGAAAGTGTTTGCATGGGTCAATAACAAGGTGAATGAGAGAAGTTGTTCATAGTAAGTGGGTGAAGGAAATGTATCAACATTGTCCTACGGCCTCCTCCATTAGTTTGAACTGTGAGATTCTTATGTCGCGCCTGCTGTCGTTAACCGCGACGACCCCTACAGAGGGTTGTAACATAGGATTCAGAACAACCTAGGCTTCAGTAAAATGAATAGGGTCTTATAGTTCCGTCTTGGGTATTGTCTTCTATTTTAGAGGCATACTCATACCGTTCTGTAAGATCTGAAAATGGCGTGTCTACATTTACGAGACTTACTAAATATTAGTAATGACCTTGACCGAAAAGGATAACTAAATGATTATCAGAATATGAGTTATTCTGGAGATAGTATTTGGTTAAGAACTGTCTTGCTTTTGTGAAGGAATTCTTGACTGCTCCACAGTAGCATTTGTTCTAAATCACTTAAGTATCGTTGCAAAAATAATGATTATGGGTGCATTATCACTTTGCTAAAACATGATTGGATTTAAAAACAATTCACTTATAAAATTCGTTTATAATTTTAGAATGATGAGTTCAATTATACAATTGTTGGCTTCAGAAAAACTGATTGGGGACAACTATGAAACCTGGAAATCGAACTTGAATACAACTTGACAACTCTACTGAATGAGTTACAAGCTTTTCAGACAATATTAAGAACTAAGGGTTTGGAACCAGAAGTAAATGTTGCTTCTGCTAAAAAGAGAGGAATGTCCTTCAAGCCTGAAGTTGCCTCCTCTTCGCAGACTAAGAGTATTCCAGCGAAGAAAGACAAAGAGAAAGGGAAAAAAAAGCTTGCTGGCAAGAAGAGCAAGAAAACCGCTGCAGAGAAAGGGAAATGTTTCCACTATAACGAACAAGGGAATTGGAAGAGAAATTGGCCTAAATATCTTGTAGAGAAGAGAGCAAAGAAAGATAAATAGGTTGCTTAGATCTTGGAGACCGTTTGCTCAGCTCATCCAGTGGGAGACATTGTTGATGAGGATATTATTACCTGGTTTTAAAGTTTTGTAATGAACCTATTGTACATATTTTTGTTTTGAATGAAATGTTCATTTTCAAGAAATATGTCTATTCTATCTCATAGCAACTTTTGTTAAGAATCAAATTGTTAAAAGCCATTTGCAAATATTCAGATATTTATAATAGCCAAGATCGAAGTATAAGAATTTAAGATTTCTAGATCTGACTGTTAACAAGAGTTGTTACAGTAGGTCAGACGCATCTTAATCAAAGAGTTGGGAGTACCTTAATGTAGTGGGAGGAAATGTTCTTCCTGACCATTATTGAGAATTAGATGCATTCCCCATATAATTTAATTACAAGCCTATTGTACAGTAATATGTTTACAATGATTCTCTTAGCTAAAGTGTTTAAGAATCATCTAGTAAGACTAGAAATACCAGAGGTTAATAACCTAAGACAAGTAGGAGAAATATTAGGTATGACATACCAAATGGTAAACCATGGGTATGGGATGTCCTAGTTCATTGTGTTTCTCTATAAAACTCAGAAACTCAGTCTTATATATTAGATATATAAGTTACCACTGGAGTTTTAGTCCAAGTGGGAGTTTGTTAGTTTTATGTCCTAAAACTCGTAGTTTGTAAATAATAGAACTTATTCTGAGAATTCAATAAAGTTGTTATTGAATATATTCTTTTTTAAAAATCCAATAAGCCAAAGTCCCTTGACTATTATATGAGTACTTAAACTTTATGTGGAGGACATACAAGTGGATCAGGTTCAAATAAATAGTCAAAATGATCTATAGTATATGAATAAGATTGGGTACCTTATTCTGGTAACACTATTGGATGCGGCCTACTCTGTTGTTGTTACAAAGAGTTGTAAAATGCTACAAACGAAGTATCCTAATTCGTTCATGTTGGGACATGAGAAGTGGGGGTGTCCTGTGCAAATAAGTTTTGTGCAAGATCGGACCATGAAACCGGTCAGTCTTACTTTATAACGCTGTTTACTGTTTAAGACTGACTATTCAAAGCGATGACCTAGGTAAGTTAACCTTAATCCTGAGCTAACTATGAACTCTTGTTTGTTCGACATTATCCTTTGATTTGCAAACGGTGAGAGTAGACCAACTGCCTCTACTCAATAAGCTTACCATTTTGGGGATAAGACTGGATGAATAGCTGGGAACATATGGTGCAATAGGGAATTCACTCCTACCCGATTAGGGTTAGTAGAGAGGTTGTTCCCTTTAAGTGCTGATTCTAAGTCTTGATAGGAGGCCTCACCCTCTCATTGGCCTGAGAGGAATTTGATTTGTTGGTTGGATCACAAATCAATTGTTCATTAGGGGGTTAGTGGCACTTAAGGAACAAGAAGTAATTTCGGGGTAAAACAGAGATTCGACCATCCGTTATTACGAGCAACTTGTGAAGGGTTAACTTACTAATCGTGGTTATATCGAGTGGACATAATATATCTATAGTGAAGGGAGTTCAACTATGGGCTTTAGTGGAATCACCCATTAGTTAATGAATGGGGGTTAAATCGGTCTAATGAGTTTAGCCGATTAATCTCGGATCGTTGGAGCCCATGATTTGTAGGTCCGCGAGGTCCCTCTACTAGCTTGTAAATGGATAAGTCTAGAATAGCATGATAAGTTCATTTGAAGTGTTCAAATTAGAATTAAATGAAATTGGAGAAATAATATTTAAATATGATTTAAATATTTGAAGATGGAATTGTGTAAAAATTAATTTAGTAATTGATATTAAATTAATTAGAATTATTTAAATTGTTTAAATAATTATTTATTGATTTCGTTAAAGAAAATTAATTTATGAAATTAATTTTGTAAAATTAATAATATTTTCAGTTTTATTAAATAAAATTGATTTATTAAATCAATTTTAATAAAATTGAAAAAAAAAACACAAAAGTTGGAAAATAGATTTTCCATTGTCTTCTTCTACTAGCTCACCAACAACCCACATTAACTCTTCATTAACTCCATGCTTGAACTGCATCTCATGCATCAAATTTCTTTGCATGAATGTCTGCAATATATTGAAGAGATTGGGGTGTTTTGAAGTGAATGCAACCGAACAATTTTTCTGAAAAAATTTGTGAGAGAAGAAGACTATTCTTCTGTTGGGTTGCTGCTGTGAGCTTCTCTAATTTCCCTTAATTCCAGCTTATTTTGAGTCCCACTACTCAATCTTGAGCTCCAAGAGGATAGTAGGGAAGATTTTAGGGTGGTTTATGATAACGGGCAGAAATACACGTTATTACAGTACAAATAAGTAAAACAATGAGGGAATGCGACGGTAAAAATATACAAAATCATGTCCAAAAGAGTTAAATTAAGAATATTGCGATTGCATGCGCCCATCGCATAAAAGAAGCTAATTTACTTATTTTGTGCAGGAAAAATGCGTTGGCGCAAAGTAAATTGCGATCCAAGGAATTCGGCGACCGCACACATTAAAATATTGCGACCGCAAAGCCATGCGATCGTATACGCTCGCGAGAATCTACTTAAAATGGTGGCCGCATAAAGACGGCATATCAAGGTGAAAGCATAATAAATCATGATGGGATGAGAAGCTGATAACGGTCAAATCCGAATTTAGTCCCTGTGTTCGACTCTGGACTTACCAAGAAACCTAGTAAGACTTATACTTGGGTTTTACTAGGAAAACTTGTATGTGCAACGCATAAGCGATCATCATAATTATACACCATTATTTCATCACTTTTACAAATCAGCAAGTTTTTGGCACCATTATCGAGGACTACGACAATACATATTGCGCTAACAGTAACTTTTTGATTTTCTTTGCAACTTTCAACCTCTGTGCACTGCCTTTCCTTTGGTAAGGGAAGAAGGGGTGGTATGAGCGAAGGATAAGTTCCTGAGCCCAATTACGACCCAGAGATTGAAAGAACGTTCAGAAGAAGACAACGAGACAACTGTCGACAACAACAAGAGAGAAATCCCAACATGGCGGAACAACCAGAAGACAGAACAATAAACGAAAATAATATCATGGGAAACCCCATTCTTCTGGTGAACAATCGCAATAGACTCATTCGGGACTATGCATCGCCCAACTTCTATGATTTCTCACCAGGAATCATGAGTCTAGCCTTGGATGGATCGTGGTTTGAGATGAAGCCAGTTATGTTGCAGATGATTTAGACGGCCGAATAGTTTGGTGGAAGGTGTGGTGAAGATCTGCACGTCCATCTCTGGAGTTTTATTGAAATTTGCAATACTTTTGTATTCCCAAAAATCTCAGCTGAAGAGGTTTGACTAATGTTATTCCCATTTTCATTATGCGACCAACCAAGGAAATGGGCCTATTCTCTCGAACCAGGGGAGATAACGTCTTAGGAACAAGTAGTGGAAAAGTTCATGAAGAAATACTTCCCCTTGATAGAGAATGCAAGAAGGAGGAAGTTGATTATAAATTTTGAACAAGATATTGACAAATCGCTCAGTGATGCCTGGGCGAGGTTTAAAAGACTGGTGCAAGATTGTCCATACAATGGCTTACTCGACTGTCTCCAAATGGAAATCTTTTATCATGGTTTGAACCCTGCATCGCTGACGGCTTCTAATGCGTCAGCAGCTGAAGGTTTGCTTGACCAAACATATGATGAGGCTAAATATATCCTTGATCGCATTTCGAAGAATCACGAAGATTAGAGGGAAAGCAATCAACGACTTAAAATTAGAGAAGATGATACAAACAATGGGGCAATCGCATCCCTACAAAATCAAATGAATGCAATGATGAATCTGATACAGGGAATCACAATCAACATCCCGGGAACACAAAGAGGGCAGGTCAATGCAATCGATCAGATGAGTGCAAGTTGTGCCACTTGTGGAGAAGCTCATCCGATGGAAGAATGTCCGAGGAATCCACAATTTGTATATTTCGTAAAGAACAATCCTTTCTCCAACACTTACAACCTTGGGTGGAGAAACCACCCCAATTTTGCGTGAAAAAAACAACAACGAAATTTTCAACCCATGGCGCAAAAAGAAGGGCCGCCGGGATTTTTCTCGTGAACAAACGGTCAATCGCAAAATCAAGCTAGCAGCTTACAGGTGCTGCAATCTTCATCTCTGGAGAGCCTATTAAAGCAGTATATTGAGAAGAATGAAACAATGCTCTAGAATCAGGTGACTTCAATCCGCAATCTCAGAATTCAAATAGGACAGATTGCGGGCGAGCTTAAAAGTAGACCGCAAGGGGCATTACTGATTTCAACTGAACTTCCTCGTAACCTGGGGAACATGGGAAAGGAGCAATGTCAAGTTGTGACTTTGCGAAGCGGGAAAACAATAGCGAGAAAGAAGAAGGAGCCAAGTTGGACTAATCCAGTTGCGATGGAATCCCAGAACCCATTGACACAAAAGGAACAGAAGAAAATGAGATGATGGAACCAGAAGTTGCGTCCACTTCTAAGCCTATGGAACATGGAACCGTGAAAATACAGCTACCACCATTCCCTCAGAGACTTAAGAAGAAGAAAAATATTGAAGTGCAGTATCATCGCTTCATGGACAGGTTAAAACAGTTGCACATCAACATTCCTTTCACTGAAGCGATTGAATAAATGCCGAGGTACGCTAAGTTTTTTAAGGACATGGTGACGAAGAAAAGAAGCATAGGGAAGTTCGCAATGGTGGCATTAACGCAAAGGTCAAAAACCATTATTCCACAAAAAATGCGCGACCCCAGAAGTTTCACGATACCCTGCTCAATTGGCGGGATATATATAGGTCAAACGCTTTGTGATCTCGAGGCCAGTATCAACTTAATACCCCTTTCAATTTTTAAACAGTTGAATGTGGGGTAGCTGGCACCCACGACGATGACTCTCTAGCTGGCTGACAGGTCCTTAGTTCATCTAGAGGGGACGGTGAAGGATGTCCTAGTCTCAATTGACAAATTTATTTTACCGGCAGACTCATCATTCTCGATTATGAAGCGGATAAGGATGTACCCATCATATTGGAACGACCATTTTTATCCACTGGTCGCGCTTAAATTGATGTATACAAGGGAGAGATCACACTGAGTATGAATGGAAAGAAGCTCAAGTTTGGCATTATTAAAGCCATGAAATATTCGAAAGAAGAAGACCTAACAGATTCCGACAATGAATCCAGTTATAATGAAGAAGAAGAGTCCGAAGATGAAGATGAAAGAGAGGATGCAACCGCATCCGTAGCAACCTGCAATGCGATCAAGGAAATGACAAGCAAAGAAGAAAAATTGACGTTGAATGAAGAGAGAAAAGTACAAAAACCATCCTTGGAACAACCACCTACCGTGGAATTGAAGACCTTGCCAAGCCACCTGAAGTATGTTTTCTTGGGGCAGAATGAAACTCTGCCAGTGATAATTTCCTCCGCGTTTCAAGAAGAACATGAGAATGTGCTGCTTAGCATCCTGAAGAAGTATATAAAAGCAATAGGATGGACGCTAGCAGATATAAGAGGAATCAGTCCCGCATATTGCATGCACATGATACGTCTCGAAGAAAACCAAAAAGGGTGATCGAACCTCAGCGCAGACTAAACCTTGCGATGAAAGAGGTTGTGAAAAAGGAGATAATCAAACGGTTTTACGCAGGCATTATCTATCCAATCGCCAAAAACACGTGGGTCAGCCCCGTGTAATGTGTGCCCAAGAAGGGAGGAATGACGGTGGTCCCAAATGCAAACAATGAATTAATACCAATAAGAACCGTCACTGGCTGGCAGATCTGCATGGACTACCGCAAACTCAATGCGGCGACAAAGAAAGATCATTTCCCGTTGCCTTTCATTGACTAGATGCTAGACCGCCCAATAGGAAATGATTACTTCTGCTTTTTGGATGGGTATGCGGGCTACAACCAGATCATGATTGCTCTTGAAGACCAAGAGAAAACCACATTCACCTGCCCCTACGGAATGTTCTCTTTTCGCCACATGCCGTTCGGATTATGCAATGCGTTGAGTACATTCCAGAGGTGCATGATGGCCATCTTCTCTGAGAATCTTGAAGATTCGATGGAAATTTTTATGGACGAATTCTCGGTTTATGGGCAAATATATGAAGTCTGTCTAAACAATTTGGAGAAGATACTACGGAGATGTGAAGAGACAAATCTTGTGTTGAACTGGGAGAAGTGTCACTTCATGGTGAATGAAGGTATTGTGCTCGAGCACAAAGTTTCCAAGGAAGGGCTGGAGGTGGATAAGGCAAAGATTGAGACCACTGAAAAGCTTCCACCACTAGCAAATGTGAAGGCTGTCAGGAGTTTCCTGGGACATGCATGATTTTATCGTCGTTTTGTGAAGGACTTTTCGAAGATTTCTCAACCATTGAGTGCGTTGTTAGAGGCTGACAGAACATTTGACTTCGATACACAGTGCCTAAACGCATTCAAGATACTGAAGAACGCATTAATAACCGTACCTGTGTTGATCGGTCCTGACTGGACAGAGCCGTTTGAGCTGATGTGCGATGCTAGCAGTTATGCAATGGGGGCGGTGCTAGCACAAAAGAAGAAAACAATGCTACACCCCATCGCATATGCGAGTAGAACCTTGAACCCTGCCCAACCGAACTATATTACCACTGAAAAAGAACTTCTTGCGGTGATCTTTGCACTGGAGAAATTTAGAGCTTACTTGCTGGGATCCAAAGTGATTGTTCACACCGACCACTCGACAATCAAATATTTAATGATAAAGAAAGATGCAAAGCCGAGGTTGATTCGATGGGTTCTCCTCCTTCAAGAATTCTACATGGAAATCATTGATCATAAGAGGATGGAGGACCAAGTTGTGGACCACCTATCAAGATTAGAAAATTCGGAAGTTGACTGCAACCAGACGGAGGTGAACGCAACATTCCTAGATGAGCATCTGCTTAGAATTGAAGAGCTACCATGGTATGCTGATGTGGTCAATTATCTAGTATGTGAAAAATTTTCGGAGAATTACACAGCCCACCAAAAGAGGTGTCTTATACACGAATGTAAATCCTATTATTGGGATGAGCCAAATCTTTACAAAAGGGGGTCAGACCAGATCTTACGTCTATGTGTACCAGAGGTTGCTCACCTGTGCATACTATCTCAATGCCATGACTCGCCATATGGTGGACATTTTGGAGGTCAATGCATAACAGCAAAGGTGTTACAAAGTGGATATTTTTGGCCAACTTTATTCAAGGACGCGAGAGACTATTCAATAAAATGTGACAGGTGCCAATGCACAGAAAATATTTCATGGAAGAATGCGATGCCAATGAATATTATCTTAGAATTGGAGCTATTTGACGTATGGGGCATAGACTTCATGGAACCATTCCCACCATTAAATGGTCACAAATACATTCTGTTAGCCATCGATTATGTTTCCAAATGGGTTGAAGCGGTATCGTGCGTCGCAAGCGATGTGGCGATAGTCTCCAAGTTCTTGTGGAAAAATATCTTCACTCGTTTTGGCACCCCACGTACCATAATAAGTGAGGAAGGCTCCCACTTTATTAATGGCGTCATCAACAAATTGCTGCTCAAATATAATATCCACCATAAGGTCGCCATCGCATACCATCCACAGACAAATGGCCAAGCTGAGGTGTCCAATAGGGAAATCAAGCTGATCCTAGCAAAGATTGGGTCATGAAGCTGGATGATGCCTTGTGGGCATACAAGACCACCTATAAAATACCTATAAGCATGTCCCCATATGCACTGGTGTTTAGAAAGGCATGCCACTTACTGCTTGAGTTGGAGCACAAAGCAATATGGGTAGTGAAAAAGCTCAATTTTGATTTGAAGACCGCAGGGGAGGCAAGAAAACTTCAGTTAATCGAGCTAGACGAATGAAGAACTCAAGCATATGAAAATTCCAAGGTCTACAAGGAGCGCTCAAAACATTGGCATGACAAATGACTATGCGAGAAGAATCTCCAAGTTGGACAGAAGGTCTTATTATACAATTCTCGTCTACGACTTTTTCCCGGTAAATTAAAGTCACACTGGTCTTGTAACGACCGGATCCTTACATATTATGATCTGACTGGTACGACATGTATGCTTAAACTTTTCTATTATGAGATGAGTTTTGGTAAAAATCTCAAAAGAACATATCGATTTTATTAATTAGGTAGAAAACTATATAAAAAGTTTATTTTACAAAACTCCAGGATCCATAAAACACTAGCGTAGTGATACAAAAATACATATGCCTATAATAGTGAGTTTGATGGTTGGCTATTTGAGCGACGTCCAGTTCTGCCACCTATGCTGTGTCCTTACCTACAAAGTCTGTAAAAATAGGATGAGTATATAATATACCCAGTAAGTAGTTCTCACATAAGGTAGTGACCAAATGCACAATCAAATGCAACATGTTCTGAAAGCATATGATTGGGACCGAAAACATATAATAACATGTGGTGGTCGGTTATGCTTCTAACGTAAATTTCTCCGCCCTGATAGGAAGATGAGGACTTAGGCGGAAACTAACCCATCTGATGATTAGCGGGTTATGCAGTCAGTAGAGCTAGAGTCGCATCCAACATCAACCATTAACATAAACGTAAGATTGGACTAGAGGGGTGCAACCATACATACCCTGTTAGTCCCTAGCATAAACTTGACATAGAATTGGGTATAGAGGGGTGCAACCATACATGCCCTGCTAGCCCTAGAATAATCTTAACATAGAATTGGGTCTAGAGGGGTGCAACCATACATGCCCTGCTAGCCCTAGAAGCATAACCTTTATCTAATTAAAATTTAATCTTATGAACAAACATAATGCATGGGGTTCCTTGTCGATAAACGTATTTTAAACATGTAATGCAACATAACAATAACATAATTATGCAACATATTAAAGGTACATTACCATGAAACACTGGTGAGATAACTACTTACCTTGACTGCGATCCTAGTTATTCCTTATTATTTCTTATGGTTTGATCAGTAGAGCTTTCCCTATTAAACTAGAAGGAAATTTGGGCAGCACCTCACCCGAGCTTTATCTTTTTTAACCTCGCAGAACTTCCTTACTCACACTTACTCTTTCACAAGATTCTTAGTTACTGGGATTTGTTTGAGAATGGGTTAAATCTTTCGACAAAGGGTCCTATTTATAGTGGTTTTCAGCTCTTCTCAGTATGACAACTCATCCTACAAATGGCTTCTTTAAAATTACTTGGTTTAAGAATTTCTCTTAATAAGACACCTAATTTTGGCTAACGTTTGCCCTTACGTCTTCAACCTTTGTTTGTATTTAATTTTAGGGTACTCCATGTATAATCTATAAGATCGTGACCAAATTCAATGCATAATCCATGCTTCTGTCCAAATCTCGCTCTCTTTGTTCTCAGAAGCTCGCACTCTCCAGCTTGGATGGCCCACTCTTGCTCCCGCTCTCGCTCTCGTTCTCGTTGGTCTCGCTGGTCTCGTTCTCGCTTTCGCTCTTGCTCCCACTCTTGCTCCCGCTCTCGCTCTCGCTCCCACTCTCTCCCACTGTTTTGCTGAGAATCTTGCTCTCTTTACTCTCGCTCTCTCCAATTTTCTCTCCAATCTCACTCTCTCCAATTTTCTCTCCAATCTCGCTAGTTTTCACGCGTGGTTGCCTTCACTCCTTGTGGATTCCACTTCCCCTTTTTAACTCTTTCAAATTTTAAGAGTATATGGGCAATTAATTCACCTCCAATTCTTCCAATGAGCAGTGCCCAAACAAAAGTTATCTATTGCTCTTTGTCTCCTGAATTAGCTAGCGTCCAACTTCTAATTAATCCTCCCTGATTCTGCTCCCTTATTCATTATTTTTAGATAATTAATAAATTTCTTATTTTTTTTCAATTCTAAATTTTCACCCGATTATCCTATTAAGTTTATATATTTTTCATTCTTAATTATATATTTTATTTGTTTTCCTGCTTTCTAAATTAGGGTTAGGGTATTACATTTACTACCCCTTAAATAAAATTTTGTCTTGCTTAACATTTGACATTTAATTTCTTGTAGTGTATGCGTACAAATTTGGGTTGTTACAGGTCCGGACCTTTTATAATCAAAGCAGTATTCTTGCACGGTGCGGTCGAATTGACTAATGAAGAAGGGACCCGCGCATTCAAGGTCAATGGGCAAAGAGTCAAGTTGTATCACGGAGGCGACTTTCATCGCGAAAATACCTCTGTGGACCTGAGGCATCCTTACTGAAGAAGAAACAAGCGGTCCCTGCATTGTTCTACGACATAAACTCATTAGAGACGCAAATTTTTTTTTTTTGAAGTATCCTTTTGATGTCTTTCTTGAACTTACTTTATTTTTTTGGTACAAACACTACTCTTTGGAATTTTCAGCTCTGTCTTTCATATTTTTGACCCTCTTGATTTTTTAGCAACGATCGTAGAAAACGATTGTGATGGAGTTACACGATAACTGAAACACGCGACCAGTTTGTTCAGCCTATCACAATCGAGAAAACAACCGTTGCAAGGAAGGATGCGATCACAGATGATGCGGGCAACAAAGCAAATTTGCGAGTTGTATCTTTCTTTGACTTTTTATTCCAAATTTTGCACTATTGCATCTCATTCTTAACAGTGATAAGTTTATCATCGCATCCTCTTTAATTGGCGCAATCATTGAATGATTAATTACTTTAGTTAGTCACCGTATTTTTTTCCGTACCAAGTATGATTTCAATGATGAAATGCATACCTTTATTTCTCATCGCATGTACTAGAATAAACTTAATTTAAGGATGGTCAATTCATGAAATATTTCTAGAAGTTAGTGGTCCACCAGGTTTCTTTCAAAATGATCCGTACGAAAGTTCCTAAGTACTTCGCATGAATCATTCCAGTCTATCAGCAATGAGGACATTGCTGCATTTAAATTTGGGGGTGCCATTATTTATTTTCAACCTTGCTACTTTTAGACATTTCAATTAAAAAAAAAAATCATAACGTTGAGATTGGATCCTACTCGTAGTTGGATGTCAACATGACATTCATGGGGGCAAGCCAAAACGAAGGTAGGAATCGTGATCAACGCATAAATCAAGTGATCACAACTCCGTTGCCAAATGGGTATGAGTTTAGACCGAGAAAGAGCATCGTGCTCGTAGTTGGATGCTCGCATGACACCTGTGGAAGAAAGCCAAAATGAAGGCAAGGCACTTGGATTAGCACAAGGCCACAAAAAAAAAAAAAAAAAAAAAATCTAAAACGCGTAAAGATAAAAATCATTCAGAAACACCCCGGTTGGAAATTTTTTTTGAAATAAATCATGCGATGTCCTAGAAACAAGTAAAGTCTTTTTGAAGGTTAAACTTACGGTCCCTAAGTATTTGAAATATTTTAGGAAGAAACCAGGATAGAAATTAAGAAGATTTTGGTCATAAAATTTGAGTAAGGCACCTCGAGAAATCTAGGTAGGAAAAGGCGGCTAACTCTCTAAAGAAAATCTTTAGTTTATGCTTGAAGACAAGTATTGTTTTAAATTTGGGGGTGTGATATGGGCAGAAATGCACGTTATTACAGTGTAAATAAGTAAAACAATGCAAGAATGCGATGGTAAAAATATACAAAATCATGTCCAAAAGTGTTAAACTAAGAATATTGCGATCGCATGCGCCCATCGCATAAAGCAGCTAATTTACTTACGTTATGTAGGAAACACGCGTTGGCTTAAAGCAAATTGCGATCCAAGGAATTCAGGAACCATACACATTAAAAGATTGCGACCGCAAAGCCATACGATTGTATGCGCTCGTGAGAATCTGCTCAAGAAGGTGACCGCATAAAGACGTCGCATCAAGGTGAAAGCATAATAAATCATGATGGGACAAAATGCTGATGATGGTCGAATCCAAATTTAGTTGACAAGCCATTAATGACACACTGTAGCAAGTACATTCAACTTTTCAGTGACAATTAATCGGCGCATCAGACAGAAGATTTAATGACCTCTCATCATTGCAATCATTAGATGAAAAGCTTCTTCACCTTGAGCTCTATAAATACCGAAGGCCACCACCAATAAAGGAGCTTAGCCTGATAGTTCGCCATTTATAGAAGATAGATAGCTGTAGTTGTTCATAGTTATTTTTTTACTTAGAAGGCCGAGGCGAGCGAAGGGAAGAAAACACTGAGAGGACATTCCTGGACAGCTCGGAAGATTGTCGGGAAGCGCTAAAAAAGGAGAAAAGGTCAACACTTGCTGAATCAAGAACAATCATCTGAGTAGAGTTGGAAAGAAAAGACAGTGTAAAGGCCATGGGAAGCAAAACATTGCTACCGGGCTTCTTATTTCTGCATTCTATTGGTATTCTGTATTCTGCATTTAATCTATAAACAATGGAAATCATAATTCAACTTGTGCTCAATATCTCTATATTCTGCATGAGTAGCTAAATTTCCAAATGGGTTAAGAAGTACTTAGCTAGCATGACCTGAGATCTTCACTTTATGCGATCATCTTGTCTTATGTATGCATCATTCATCTTTTAGAGATGCTCAGGAGGGTGGTCTAAAGATAAAATCAAAGTTTGGGAAAGTCAGATTAGAATCTAGGCTCGGGAGAGTTAGATTAGAATCACATAAGCAAGAGATAGAAACTTAGGAATAAGTTCTGTTTGCTATTAACGCATCACATGCACCCTAGAGATATGCTATGATAGTATGCAGTCACCTTATATATGTATGCATCATTCATCATTGCATAGACAAGAATATAGGCTTAGGAATGAGTCCTATTGACATTATCATAAACATCGCATGCGTCCTAGAAATAAGAATTATGGCATTTGCATTAGAAGATGATTTGCTGTTGTGTGTGTAGCATGATCGTATAACTTGAATGCAATCTTAGGAAGTGTTAGCTAAATCCCTTTTCAGCCTATTCACCGTATACTCATTGTACTTCTCATTTTCATCAACTCTTTACTCGAATCCGTCGCATGGAATTTATACTCAAACAAAACACCAACCAAACTTATTTGTTTTTGCCACCGCAAAGAAATCAAAATTTACTAACGCATAGTACCTCAGTAATCCCTATGTTCGACCCTGGACTTACCAGGCAACCTAGTAAGACTTATACTTGGGTTTTACTAGGAAAACTTGCATGTGCAATGCATAAACGATCATCGTAATTATACACCATTATTTCATCATTTTACAAACCATTATTTTACTACAAGATTTTGTGGAGATTTGCAGCTGGTTCAAAGCTTAGAGGAAGTTCTTCAAAGGTATGTCATGAAACCTATTCATTTCTGTTGAAGCATGTTTTCTTTTCTGCCAAAATTAATGAATTAGAGTGCTTATGGATCCTAGTTTCTTCCGCTACGCATTAGTACCTTCCAACAGTACCGAGCCTAGATATAGTGAATGGTCTTCCACTTTAAGTAGGCGGTACATAACTAAAGCAGGAGCGTTCTATCATTTATTGGTATGGGTTTATTATTTACTATTATTGTTTGATTTTATTTCTTCATTGCACACCAAAATAAATTTTAAAGTCATTAACTTGTTATTCAATTCTTTTTCAGGCCGAACTTCCAAATTTGCCAATATCTGCTCAAAGAGCCTTGCGTAGACTCACCTCAATATATCGAGTGTGATATTTCGATGGTGACGTTCCAATGGAAGAACAAGGTGATCCAGCAAGACATGAGGATATTCCTATTCAACCTAATGTTCGAAATGAATATCCGACAATACCACTCGATCAGTACACTTCCATGATGTCCTCTTCCTCAACATTTGATTTTTTTCCAACAACCCTTATTACACTAAGCATGGAAGAAGGACGAACTTCACATATCCATCCAAATATTTATGACCAGTATGTTACATATTGACAACGTAGTGAGGGTATGTACTTTCCAGAGGAAAGTCAACCACCAAGTGTAAGAGGGCGTGGCGATCATGAATACTATGTCACTCAACATGATCGATCTAGGCGTAATAGGGGATCTTCTTCCAGTCGTGAATAAAGAACATTGTACATATGATTAAATTTATTAATGAAATTCAATTACGAAAATGCACTTGCAGTCTACAACACATCTTAAAAAAACTTGACTATTATTTACAATAGTCGAAAGTAAACATCTATATTTTTGCATAAGTTTCTAACAACATTAAGCAAAAAAAAAAAAATTTGAAATTTAAAATTAATATTGAGTATATCAAATCAATCATAGCAATTTCTTAATCTCAAAATAACAATATTACTATCAAATCAATCATAGATATTACTAAGCGAACGGATAGATATTACTAAGCGATTGGAGAGAATACTAAGTGATCAGATAGATATTACTAAGTGATCGTAGAGAATACTAAGCGATCGTTTGACTAATACTAAGTGATCATTTAGATAATACTAAGCGATCATTTAGCTAATACTAAGCGATCGTTTAGCTAACTGTTAAGCGATCGTTTAGATATCCATTACGTGATCGTGTACTAATTTATAAAGCGATCGTTTGACTAATACTAAGCGATCGCTTAGGTTTTGTTATTCGATCGTTTAGATAATACTAAGCGATCATTTAGGTTTTGTTAAACGATTGTTTAGAGAATACTAAGCGATCGTTTAGCTATCTGTTCCGCGATCGTTTAGATATCTATTATACGATTGTTTGGCTAATACTAAGCGATCGTTTAGATAATACTAAACGATCGTTTAGCTAATACTAAGCGATCGTTTAGCTACTGTCACGTGATCGTTTAGATATCCATTACGTGATCGTGTACTAATTTATAAAGCGATCGTTTGGCTTACTAAGCAATCGCTTAGGTTTTGTTTTCGATCGTTTAGATAATACTAAACGATCGTTTAGCTAATTATTACGCGATCATTTAGATATCCATTACACGATCGTGTACTAATTTATAAAGTGATTGTTTGGCTAATACTAAGCGATCGCTTAGGTTTTGTTATGCGATCGTTTAGATAATACTAAGTGATCGTCTAGGTTTTGTTATGCGATCGTTTAGATAATACTAAATGATCGCTAAGTTAACTATTACGCGATCGTTTAGATAAATTTGTAGAATACAATTGGTGTTGTACATTTAACTAAGCAAATAAATAATTAAGCGATCATTTAGATAAATTTGTGCTAAAATTACATATTGTACCATACAGTTGGTATTGTATAGAATATAATTGGTGCTAAAATTGGTGCTAAAATTACATATTGTATAGTACAATTGAAGTGTATATCAAACATATCCAGATCGATATTCAGTCGTTGGTGCATCATACTCACTAATTTACTAACTGTTATATCATTTCTAACTTTCAGACCTTTCATATGACTATCAACACAATTTTTTCTGGACTCATTCCAATCCGGATTGTGTATAAATTACTAAGCGATCGTATATAAATTACTAAGTTATCGTGTATAAATTACTAAGCGATCGTGTATAATTTACTAAACGATCGCATAGTAATTTACTAAACGATTACTAAACAATCGTGTTCAACATACGCATTCTGAGCGGTTTAGTTTTTTTCAATGCAGCGTACGGGGAAAAAAATAATAAAATATTCACGAATGTATCTCTTTAAGAGACGCATTTGGATGGGGATAAAATGTTTCTATTTTTGTTGGGCTGGGTTGGGGTTGGCTTAAAAATAGTATTGGTCAACTCAATTCAACCCGAATTTTATATATATTAAGAATATATATATATATATATATATATATATATTTCTCTTTGTTTAAAGTTTGATTACTTTGTATTGATTAATCTGTGAATAATTTTAATATTTTTCTTTTAAAATTATTATGATATTTATCTTTGTTTAAAATTTGCAATATATATCATAGATATTTGGTATTTAACATTTGAGTTTTATGAAATTTTAGTTATTAATCATGTGTTTTATTTGGGTCATTGGGGTTTGAGAATACAAGTTATAACCCGACAACCCAACCCAACCCGATTTTTAAGAGTTAGGTCGGGTTGGGTTTGAGAATTTATTTGGGTCATTGGGGTTACTAACCCAACCCATTCGAATTTTCTGGTCGGTCCAAAAAACACCCTCAACCCAACCCAACCCAACCTACGTACACCTCTATCTATCATACTTACAATTTTTTAATCAATCTAGACTTTTTATTAGGATTAAGTTATAAAATTCAATGTCTATAGAAATATTGAAGTTTCAATTTTATAGAAATATCGATAATATGTCCATGTTGATGTATATTTCTAATAAAAATTATAAAAAGTAAAAAATGCAAAAAGTTTATTTAAATTAATAAACAAACATTGTATGCTTTTTAAATCAATTAATATATTTCTTGTTTATATCATACTTTGATTAGTGATATCTTGTTGTTTATTTTTTTATATTTCATAGATTTTTATAATATATTATAAATAACAAATCACTTTTCAGGCTCATATCGAGCCCATAAAAATATGAATGTCAATGAAAATTTAGTATCATGATTAGAATTATTTTGAAAATCGTAAATACATCTAATTGTCAGAAAGGCGGTTTACTTATTTACTTATTTCCTTACCTTGAAAGTGACTCCACTTCAATTTTGAAAATTGTACAAAATGATCCAAAAAGTAAAATCATTTCTACGACTGACATCTTTCTAAAAACTTGTTTGATAGATCATTTTGGCATGTGAAATACCACTTTTACCCTCAATATTAAAAGCTCTCTTCACTTGTATTACCTACGTCTCTTTTACTCTTTCCTTCTAACAACAACAACAAAACAAAAAATTCAAAGGTGGTTACTTTAACATTTTGCTTACTTAAGCAAGGTTGGAAAGAATGCGAAAAATCGTATGAAAACAAATGGTAGATAAAACAGAGTCACAAAGATATGACAAACACAAAATTACCGTTTGTGCATAAAAAGTGTACAATCGTTGATGCCAGCGTACGTGATCACTAACATTAGTATATGCGTCGCTGACATCAGCATACACAATCACCTACATCAACATACGCAATCACTCAGTTTTCATTTTGCAATTTTGTTTTGGTCATATCTTCGTTGATATAACTCCATTTTTTCTGAATGACCACTCATTTTCATGCATTTTTCCATGTGCTTTTCAATTATGCATGTAAACTTAATAAAAACTTAGATAATCTGACTTTATTACTCCAAAAGTAAATTTTATCTAAGTTTAAATGTTATAATGCCATTTATATTCTTATTTTTTAGTAGTTTGCTCAATTTACAAGCATGACCGGAAAGAACACGAAAAACGTATGAAAATTAATGGTCATTTAGCTAAAACGGAGTTGTATCGATGAAGATATAACAAAAACAAAATTGCAAAGCGATCACGCTCCATAATGTGAGCGTTCACCCACCATGATGTCAGTGATCGCCCACCATGATGCATGCATTGCCCACCATGATGTCAACCATCGTGCTCCACGATTTCAACAATCACCCATCTTTTCTGCACCCATAATAATTTTGGGAAGGCAAAAGAAACATAAATAATACAAGTGAAGAGAACGTTTAATATTTAGAATAAAAGTGGTATTTCACATGCTAAAAGGGTTAATAACAAAACAACTTTTTAGAAAGAGTTTTTGGTCATAGAAAATTTTTTGCTTTTTGGATCATTTTGTACAATTTTCCTTCAATTTGGGGTATTAAAGAAAAATTCATGCCAATTTAGATCGTAAAAATTTGGATAATGTTATAAATATTATAATTATATAGATGTCCATAACTTCCATATGTTACAAATTCATACATCAACCTCTTATTAATCTCCATGATTTCTTGTCCCATATATATGTTTTATTATTGTAATCACTATTCTCATAACCTTATAAATAGAGGTTTTAGAGATCATTTGTAAGCACACCTCAATAGAGATAATGCATATTGATCTCTATTTTTCTTCTCTCCATCTCTTTATGTTTTTATTATTGATCTTATTTTCCCTCTATTTTATAACAGATAAATATATGTGTATTTTTAACTTTTATTTTTAAAAACCTAATTTAGTCTTTATATCTAAACATTCTATATATATATATTTATTGGGAAGGTGAATGTTAAAATTAGCTAATAATAAACTTCACCAAGTGGATTATCTTGGATTTAGAAGGGAAATTATGTCATTTAAGACAAAAATAAAATCAAATTCCTATTCAACTTCCTAAAAATTCGAAAAATAGATTATATCATTACCCAATTTCAAATATTATTTGGCAATGGAAGTATAGTTAAAAATGTTTGTGAACAGAATTTAAAGCAAGTATGGACGCCATATTTTTATCTTTCTTTTTTTTGAAAATAGAAACATTTCGTTGATGAATGAAATAGGTCATTACAAGAAACTTCTCCAATGTGAGAGAAAGAAAGATAAGCTATTAGAGGTTAACGGAGACTCATAATTACACCAATTGAAAGCATAAATAAACACAGATTCAAAAAATCTGTCAAAAGAAAAGAATATCTCTAAAGAGGCGACCATTGCGATCACCCCAAAGAGCCGAAAAGAAACTCCTCACAACAGCCAATTAAAGAATTATTCTAGAACCACCAAAGGAATGCCCCACGAACATAGTAGCTAAGAATTCAAAAAGTGAATTAGGGAGAACCAAAGACCAAAAAAAAACATCCAAAATAATATTCCAAACACACCTCGTAAAGGAGTAATGAGCAAACAAATGAGTTTGAGATTCATAACTATGGCAACACATAGAGCACCAAGAAGGTGAAAGATGCATATAAGATATACGACGCTGCAATCTATCAGTTGTATTTATGGCTCCAAGACTGAGTTCCTATAAAAGATTTTAATCTTCTTTGGATAGAAGTCCTTCCACATAGCATAATAGAGATCCTTCCGGTGAGAATTGACAGAACTAGTCAAATCGTATATAAGGAAATTGACAATATAGTAGCCTAAAGAGTCTAAAGGCTAGACCCAGACATCAACAGTTGAACGGTGTCTTACTGATGTGATATGGTGCGATAAGACAACCCATTATGAAATTTCCTGATCATTAAGAATACGATAAAGGTTAAGGTTCCAAGAATCAGTACAAAAATCCAGACCTCCACCACCATATCATTAGGATGAAGGGTAAGATGGAACAAATGAAGAATATTAGTAGATTAAATACCATATCTAAGCTAAGGATCCATCCAAAAAGCGGTAGTAGCACCATCACCAGTATGTCGACGAAGCGACTAGCAATCAACTCGATGTTCTGAGAAATATATAGCAAGAGGGAAGATATGAACACGGTAATTGAAAGATGGCCAACCCCTAGTAGGCAAATGATGTTTAGTAGCAATAAATTTTCTTAATAATGCGTCAGACTCAGTAAGAAAATGCCAGATCCGTTTAACCAGAAGCACAACATTTCGATGATTGAAATTAGCAATATCAAGGCCACCCATCAATTTGGAACGTTGTGTCGTCTCCCAGTTTACATTATAAATACCACCCATATCACGAGAGTCTTTCTAAATGAAATCAGGAACCAGTTTATCCAACAAAGAAATGACAGAGCTGAGAGCTCGAAACAAAGATAAGTAGTATGTAGGAAAATTAGACAAAATAGCATGAATAAGTGTATATTTGCCACCTTTTGTAATATATGCATATTTCAAGTTATGAAGCTTGTGCTTAATTTTCTCAACAACTGGGAGCCAAAAAGCCATAGACTTAAAATTACCAACAAAGGGAAAACCCAGATAAAAAGACGACCATGAGCCCTTTTTACAACCAAGAGTGTTCAACATCCGATGAAAATCAGAATCAACAATATAAATACCAAGTAGCTCACTTTTAGCAAGATTGATTTTTAAGCCAAAAGCATGATCAAAGATACCAACCACATAAAATAGATTCTACAAAGCTTAATGATCCCCAATAGAAAATAATAAAGTATCATCAGCAAATTGAAGATGGCTTAAAGTGAGAGAAAAAGTACCAATAGGATGAGAAGTAATATGCCCTAGAGCAAAACTATGATCCAAAAGGTGACTCAAACAATCATCAACCATAATAAACAAAAAGGGATAAAGAGGATCTCCTTGTCGAATACCCCTAGAAAGAAAAATCTTCCGTCAAGGATCACCGTTAAGAATGATAGAATACTTTGAACCAGCAACACAACCACAAATTCACCGACACGAAATCAGTCCAAAACCTTTTGCCTGTAACACATCATCTAAAAAGTCCCAATCAATAGTATCAGAAGCCTTCTCAAGGTCTAACCACACCGACCTTTTTACTATGAAACTAGTCATCAATCTACTCATTTTCCATTAAAGAGGCATCCAAAATCAAATATCAACCACGAAAGCAAGCTGATTTGTGTAAATAGTATGAGGGGTACAAGTTTCAAACAATTAGAGAGCACCTGAGTAATAATTTTATATGCACAAGAAATAAGAATAATAAGTCAATAATCAAAAATAGTTTTCGAATCAACCTTTTTAGGGATTAAGAAAATGTATGTCTCATTCAAAGAAGCATTAATAATGCTCAAGGAGAAGAAAACAATGATTGTGACATAATATCATAGTTGATAGTGGACTAGAAAGACTTAAAAAATTTAGCAGTGAGGCCATCAAAATCAGAGGATTTAGAAGAGCCCAAAGAAGAGACGACAATAAATATGCCATCCTCAGTGAAAAGTCATTTGAGGCTAATAGCCTGAGAAGGGGTTAAAGAAGACCAATAAAGATTAGAAGAAATCAAACGTTGTGCCAGATCTTGACTAAAATGCTTCGAGTAAAAATCCAAGAATTCCTATTCAATGTCTTCCACTGATAACAAACTATGGCCATCTCTTGAAAGAATTTCAGAAATCGAACTCTTTCTCTTACGAGCAGTGATAACTTGTAGAAATACAAGTTATTACTGTAGGAATCTATGAAGACCCTGAGCGAAAACGTGGATCGGTCCCAAATTCAATTTTCACATAGTGCAAATTACAGAATAGAAACATTATGCATAATCAGAAATTTACAACATTCATTAAAGAAAAGAAAAAGAAAATTAGAGAACCTTACCCTTGAAAAACCTTTCTTCACGTGATCCTCTTCTCCAAGAATTTTCATGGTCAAAACAATCTCCTATGGCCACCACCAATTAGAATCTCTTGTATTCTCTATTGGGATGAGAATTACAGTGAGAATTGTGGGCTTCTCTGATTTTTGGAAAAAGGGAAGAGAGAATTGAGAGGAATAGAGAATTTTTTTTGGGATTTTTTTACAGAGCGAACACACTGATTATACCCCTCTCTCTACTCTGTAACATAACTTACAAAAAACCTTCGGCCAGCGGTAGTGGGAATTCTCCCGTTCCCTGGTCAAAGACTTGGTTGGATGCGGGATCTACTCCACGAGGAGCGGATCATCCAGGTCTTCCTTCTTGGCCTTGGAAGTTCCAGGGTCTATCTTTCTAGTAAGGCTGGACGTAATAGACCCTAATCGTTCTTCTCGGATCGCTCCAGTACGGTGGAAAGAGGGGGTCCGCCAGAGGAAATGCAATATCAACCCCAGAAAAAACCACCACCACCCACTACATGAGTTGAGAGAAATTAGGGGAAGGAAGTTATTTCCCTTCATTTAATTTAAAATAACATTAAAATAATCAATAAATTAGTTTTACTTTAATATAGTATATATATTATATCATATATAACATATAACCTATGGTTTAATATTTTATCATATAAATATAACCTATAGTTTTAATTTTCTCATCAATGATATTTAATATAAATCTCATTTATATTAAATTTAATTATATGAATCCAATTCATATAATTAATATTTGAATCATATTCAAATATTTATTTCTTCTCAAGTAAACATTAGATTATAATGTATCAAATACATTATATAAATTATATCATATATAATTAAATTCAATTAATTATATCACATATAATTAATTTCCTCAATTAATTTGAACAATTCAAATTAACCCAAAATTGATTCTCATAAATCCCGGTTAAGTTATAAAGGGGACATCATGGACTTGTAGATAGAAGCTCCAATGGTACTTGAATAATTAATTAAACTCCTTTAATTAAATTATTTAACATCCATTAACTGTCGAGCACTCAACTAAAGACTGACAACTGCACTCTTCGCATTATAGATATATTCCTATGCCCATTGGATAAAACCAGTCAACAGTATGATGACCCTTCACAAATTGCTCGTAAGTACAGCTAGGCAAAAATTATCGTTTTACTCCTGTAGTTACATCTAACTCTTCAAGTATCACTGATCCCTCTAATGAATAATAAGTTATAGTCCAACTATAACCAAAACCCCTCTCAGGCCAGGAGAGGTATGGTGCCATATTGTTCAAGCCCCAGAATCAGCCATTAAGGGAGCAATTTATCTACTTACCCCGACATTGGGGAAGGAGTGAATTCCGTCTTGTGTAGCTTTGTTCCTAGCTCTCTAATCAAACGAATCCCCAAAATAGTAGGCTTTTTGAGTCTGTGATCTGGCCACTCTCACCCACATAGATCAAAAGACCACCTTCATAGGCAAGAGTTCGCAACTCACTCAGGATTCAGATCATGTCACCTATGGTCATCCTAGTAAAATGTAAGTCTTTATTATGAACGACGTTATATAATGAGACTAGTCATTTTGCGGTCGGATCATATACAAACTCTTTTGTATAGAATACCCCTGCTCACATGTCTCCATATGAATGATAAGGATCAGATCATTTGTAGCACTTTACAATAATTGTAACATCTACAAAGCAAGCCGTATTCAAAATGTCACCAGGATAAGGTATCCAACCTCATCCATCTACTACAGACCATTTAGGTTATCACTTAAACATGATCCACCTGTATGTCTCTATATACATGTTTAAGCTACAGATGATAACCTTGGATGTTAGTTTATTGGTTTGTAGGTTTAATGCTACTAAATGTAAAATAAAACATCTCCTATTTTATTAAATAAATAAAAAGTTTGTACAATACAATTACAAACTACAGAACTTACAAGATTTAGAGTATCAACTCCAACAATTATATCTTTCTATTTAGAATAATTAGGAAAAATTAGAGAAAAATGCATTAACTTGATATGAAATTCATGCAAATAATCACATCGTGCATTCATGCATCACAAAACTCATAAATCTTGGAAATTATAAAATCTTTATCTTTGAACTCAGGATTTGAATAAAATGAAGTAAAAATCGACCAAGGAGACAAAAGCTGCAAACATGGATGCATAGAAAGTGATCAGATCGATGCCCAATCTTGCATGCAGGGGATCAGGCATTTAGTAGACAACATGAAAGAAAACAAAAAAGGCATGAGTGGTGGGTGTCAAATCAAAACGCAAGTTGGTAGTTGATTTAAGATATTCACGGCAGGGCCAATGAACCTGTGATGTAAGTAGTTGGTACAGTAGAGCATGGAATTAAATACAAAGGTATCAGTGAATCATTAGAAAAAGGCAAAGAATCTTCCATTTTTTACACCTATAAATAGCCCATCAAAACATGGCTAAGGACAATAGATTTCTCATCGAGAGATAGGTTGAAGCTTTGCTTACACTCTACCTCAATCCGCCATTACCACCACCCCTTAAAGCTATTCCTTGAAGAATTTTGAGTGAGAACTCAGTGTTCCTCTCTGAAAAAGGAGAAAGAGCTCCGTCACCATCATTACAACCTCCGTTGAAGCAACCACCATACAAGCCATGGGAAACAAAAGATCGTGACCGGCGGCTTGACACTTTCATTCTCTATTATTTATAATAATTTTCTTTTCATTTACGTTTGTATTAAGTAATTAAGATTGAAAAACTCATTCTTCTTAATATAAATATGATTTCTTCCACATTTCATCCATTCATTTGTATTCTCTTTTTCATCATGTGCAACTAATTTCCTAATGGGTTTAAAAGATTTCAATTATAATTTTCACAAGTTGTGCATGAGTTAAAGTTCATCTTGTTAATGTGTGTTAATTACATTGCTTAGATCAATATGACAAATTGATTTAAGTAGAAATAATTAATTGCTTAAAAGAGTAAGTGATTGTGGATCTCATTGACAAGGAGAAAAGTAGTTTTAGAGATAAAGTCAACATCTTGTGTGAAATTAACCATCGCATGCACCCTAGAGACAGGACAAACGTGGCATAAAAAACATTGAGAGATGAATGCTTCATTTATGAGTTAATACATGGACACAGACTCATGCATCTTTTAAGAAAATACTAGTAAGCCTTCTCAACCCTGTTTTATCGATTGATATTTTTTTCTCACACCATGTTGTTTCATTGTAATTGTAATTACCATCATCATTTTTACTACCAACATTTGACGTATCATCATCCACTATCACTCACACCAATCACCATCATCCACTTCCACCAAAATTTTAGTTTAGTCATTTAGTTAGTTGTACGAAACATTCTCAATGCATATTTGAAAAACCCATTGTGCTAAGATCAAACATTAATTTCAACACACCTCAGTCGACAGTCCTTTTGTTCGACCCTAAACTCACAAGGACTCTATTTAGGCTTGCACTTGGGTCTTAATAGATAAACGTTGCATTTAAAGTACATTACTCATTTTCATTAGTAAGAAAGGCACGACATAAGGCTCTAAAATTACATACCACTCTGAAACGCAACAAGTTTTTGGCACTGTTGCCAGGGACTTTGGTAATTAATTTGTGTTTGAAATTTGTGTAATTAATTTGTGTTTGAAATTTGTGTTTTTTTATTTTTGCAAGCACTCAATAGAAGAAATATTGTGCACTTGACCGAGAAGTGTTGCAAAAAATCATATGAGTGAAGACACCATGTCTGGACCATTGTATGAGCTTGAAATTGAGCAAACTTTTTACAAACAAATTCTAACCAATTGAAAAAGAAGACAAAAGAATAGAACTAGAATCATGAGAGATTAGCAATGATCACAATGCAGTAAATGCGACCAACAATGTGGTCAACAATGCATTGACATGAGCTAATCTCATACTTCTTACAAATAATAGGAACATACCTATAAGAGAGTATACGTCACCTAATTTATAGGATTTTTGACCAGGAATTATGCCACTAATAGCTTAAGGGGCCAAGTAAGAAATAAAGTAAGTAATGCTTTAAATGATCCAACCAACTAAACAATTTGGAGGAGCTCCAAGCAAGACCCTCACACCCATTTAAAAGCTTCATTGGGATATGTAACACCTTTGTGATCCCAAATATCACCTAGGAGGAGATTCTGTTGTTTTTGTTTCCGTTCTTTTTAAAGAATGAAACAAGACAATAGAACTATGCGTTAGAACCAGGCAAAATTACTTCTTGGGAGTAGATGGTGGTGAAATTTATGAAGAAATTATTCTTGCCTACTGAAAATGCAAAAAGACGAAGAGAAATTACCAATTTTTGACAAAAGGGCCGGCAGACTTCGAGTGACGCATGGGCAAGATTTAAGAGATTAGAGAAAATTTCCAGCATAATGGTTTATTGATTTGCGTGTAGATGGAGACATTTTATGATGGACTTATTAAAGCTTCTCATACTTCAACAAACTCGACTACGATAAGGGGCCTATTAGAAAATATATATATGGAGGCAAAGGTCATTCTGCATAGGATTTCACAGAATCATGAAGACTAGGAGGATAATGGTTTTGGATCACGATCAAGCTCAAGCAGAAAAGGAAACAATTAAGGAACAATGGACAATGATGCAGTAGTTGCACTTCAAACTTAAGCGACCGCTTTGACAAACCTACTACAGATGACAGCGTTGAATAAAAACAATGCAGGAAACAGTAATCAAGTAAACACGGTAAGCCAAGTTGTTGAAATTGGATGCATTGGATGTTGGGAGCCACACTCATTTGACATGTGCCTACACAATCCACAATCTGTGTGCTTCATCCAAAATAATTCGTATTTAAATACTTACAATCCTGGGTGGAGAAACTATCCTAACTATTCTTCAGGTGGAAATAAGCAACCGCAGACAGATAAGCCAGGCGGGTAACAAATAAATCGAGGTAGACCACCTGGGTTTAATCAAGGACACTAAAGACAAGAAATGAAAAACCCGCTGCAACAAGCATCAAGCTCCTCGTCCCTAATAGAGGTACTATTAAAGGAATATATGCAGAAGAATGATGCCCTACTGCAAAGCCAAGTATCATCTCTACAAAATTTAGAGCTTTAAATAGGTCAGATTGCTGAAGAACTAAATAATCTACCATGTGTAACATTGCCAAGTAACACGAAAGCTCCTAGAGGTCAAGGAAGTTCAAGTAAAGAGCAATGTCATGCTGTGACAGTACGGAGTGGAAAACCCCTAACTGCTGACAACTTAGAGAAAAGCAATCCCTCAACCTAATCATTAACTAACCAAACCAAGACAACCAGTGATCATCACATCGTAGAGAAATCAACAAAAGAAAAAATAGTGCATAATGAATCATCTCAATGTAGAAAGAAAAAGCAGCAAGAATATGAAAATGATAATGAACGTAGATATTCATCCATGAATGCTTCAACTTCAAGCACAACACTTGAGTTGCATCCAACTCCTCCTTTTCCCCATAGGTTGAAGAAAAAGAATGATGAAAAGCAATTCAAATGCTTCCTCGATGTGCTTAAGTAACTGCACATCAACATTTCACTAATGGAAGGGAGCAAATGCCAAACTAGGTTAAATTTTTGAAAGACATATTGTCCAAAAAGAGTAGCCTGATTATTTTGACATTGTTGCATTGACGCATGAAAGTGTGCATTTGTTCAACACAATATACATGAGAAGATGAAATATCCTGGTAGTTTTGCCATTTCCTGCTCAATAGGGGGAATAGATGTAGGTCGTGCATTGTGTGACCTTGGAGCAATCATTAATTTGATGCCTTTGTCAATCTTCAAGAAATTGGAGATTGGAAAAGCTCAACCTATAACAGTAACTTTTCAACTTGTTGATCGTTCAATTACATATCTTGTATGTAAGATTGAAGATATTTTGGTCCAAGTAGACAAATTCATATTTCGTGTAGATTTTATTATCTTGGACTACAAAGCTAACAAAAACATCCTAATCATTCTTGGTAGACCTTTTCTATCCATCGAGAGGTTTTTGATTGATGTTCACAAGGTGAACTCACTATACACATAAATGATCATCAAGTAAAATTCAATGTATTTGACGCATTTAAGTATCCTTACAAGTTAGAATGATGCAATATGATAGAGGATGTGGAATGGACCAATGAGATTGACGGGAGTGAATTATAATTATCATTAAAAAGTGAAGAAGAAGAATTTCTAGAATCTGTCTATTCGTTAAGCAACCCAAAGAGGAATTTTGAATCACTTGATCTTGACAACAGTGAAACTAAGAAGGCAAAGCCATCTTTAGAAGAGCCACAATTCTAGAACTAAAAGCACTATTAGCACATTTAAAATATGCCTACTTGGGAGAGAACACGTTGGCAGTTATTATTTCATCCAACTGAGTGCATCAAATGAAGAAGCACTTATGAAAATCTTAAAGAAACATAGCAAGGTTATAGAATAGACGCTCGCTGATAACTTGTAAAAATACAAGTTATTATATCTCTTTTATTTAAAATAATAAGACAAAGGCACACAACTTTGATAAATTTTGCCAATAAACTTATACAAAAAGCAAAGCATGGTATTACTTACTTCTAACACATATCATATTTAAATTCCAGACTAATTACGCTACTTCTGTGCAGTATACCCTTTTGAAGTTTGATGATCGCATGATCGTATGCCCACTAATGCGTTCAAAGCAAGAAACGGCCTGAGAAGAAAATGAAGACGATCGTATAGGGTGCAAGCGATGAGGCATGACATGACTTGAGGGGTGGGTTTCACATCACAAGCTGCGTTGGTGGCCACATGAAAGCTTTGTTGAAGATTCAATGAACCACTAATACGTTGCAATCGACGTAATAGGATATGGAATTTGATATGCCCCATCAACTTAATCATAAACTTAAGAAAAGAAGTGATCGTGAACGCCTATAAATACCCATGAAAATGCCATGTAGAGTGATATATAGAGATATATATGTGAATAGTGAGAGGAGTAGTCGTTAGAATTCTGAGTTCGAAGTTCTTATTGTACTAGGGGATATATTGTGGGAGACAAGAAGAACACCCTGAGAAGGGATTCTGATTGAAACTTCTGTCATTCTTCCATAGAAACTTCTTGGTGAGAGCTTAGGGTTCTAGGTGAAGAAGATCATTTTGTTCGATTATCTAAGGAAGCAGATGTAAAACAAGCTAGAGGAAGCAAGACACTGCAAACCACGAATTGACTCTTTGACCCTTTTCTCTTTTTGTGTATTCATATTGTATTTATTTGATTGGAAAATCCAGAATTTCAGTATAAATACATGTTTATTATACATCTTATCTATCATTTCCACCTATATCACGCATAACTAAATTATTTAATGGGTTGGGAAGATTGTAGCTAACACGACTAAATAACTGGAGGAATCATGCGATCAACTTGTTTTATGCATGCTTAAATTTGTTGCTTGAATCAATTGATAATTTTTTTAAGTAAAGCTAATTAAGTTTAAGAGACTTTAGATTAAGACTTCATAAAACGAAGAAAATATTCCTTAGAAATAAGTATATTCTCTGCATATTACACCTATCGCATGCATCTTAGATATAAGATAATGTGGCAAAAGACACTGAGAAGTGTTGGTTGTAATATTGAATGTATAGCTTGATCGCATATTTCATTCAGTTGTTGAAAAATGTTAGTAAAATTATTTCTCAACCCTCCTATCGTATATCTGTTATCCAATACATTACTTCACTTTAGACATATTCCCCATCGCATATTTAGATTTAAGTTTATTTATTCAATCACTCATTTGAAATTTTTTTCACACGCGAAGATAATATTTTTTAGCTTCATCACATACTTATGAGCAATCCTTGTGTTCGACCCTGGACTCACTAGGAACTTTTATTAGATTTGCACTTGGGTTTAACTAAAGAAAACTAAGTGTTTAATTCTCATAAGTATCATTATTTCATCGTATGAATAGAATGCATCACTCATAGACATCCATGGCATAAGTCCAGTATGTTGCATGCACAAGATACGACTGGAAGAAGAACATATAGGATTTGTGCAATGTCAACGAAGGTTTAACCCTACTATGAAAAAGGTTGTAAAAAAGGAAATAATTTAATGGCTCGACACAGTAGTCATTTACCCTATTTTTGACAACAAATGGGTCAGCCTCGTATAGTGTGTCTCCAAGAAGGAGGGGATGACGACAATTACCAACAGTAATAATGAGCTCATATCCACTAGAACAGTTACTGGTTGGTGAATTTGCATGGATTATCGGAAGCTCAAGGTGTCCATAAGAAAAGACCACCTCCCTCTACCTTTAATGGATCAAATGTTGAACCGCTTAGCTGGCAAGGAGTTCTTCTACTTTTTGGACGGATTCTGGTTACAATTAAATCTTGATAGCTCTTGAAGATCAAGAGAAAACAACTTTCACCTGTTCTTATGGAACCTTCGCATTTTGACGCATGCCTTTTGGCCTGTGTAACATGCCAAGTACTTTCCAACGGTGTATGATGACCACTTTTTCAAAATTCTTGAAGCACTCGATTGAAATTTTTATGGATGAATTTTTAGTATTTAAAAATTATTACGATGAATGTTTGATCATTTTGGAGTCTGTTCTCCAATGCCGCATGGAAATAAATTTGTTCCTGAATTGGGGAAGTGCCACTTTATGGTAATCGAAAAATAGTTTTGGGACAAAAGATTTTAAAGGATGGGTTGGAGGTCGATCCTGCGAAGATCAATGTGAATTCTGAACTGTTGGAGTTGATGTCTTAAATCTTGTGGTATTGTAGTTTGTAATTGTATTTGTATAAACAATTTATTTATCTAACAAAATAAAAGGTATTTTATTCGACATTTAGTTGCATTAACCCAAAACCAATAAGCTAAGATCCAAGATTATCTAATGTAACTTAAACATGTATATCTTTGTAGTTGTTACAATTGTTGTAAATGAAAGAGTCAACAATATGCATGCAGAAGCAATTAAGACTATAAGCACTCTAACTACATTAATTTTGAGGATTAAGCATGCATGTTCATAATAGGAGAATAGCGTTTGAGATTACCCATCTTTGTAGAAACTCAAAATTGATGCAACTTCTTGGTTAATTCTGATCATGAACACATTGTGGATCATCGCTAGAGTCTTCTCTACTATTCTCTGGCTTTAAAACGAATTGCGGGATCCAATTTATGGTGAGATTGAAGGAAATTTTGAGAGAGTTGAGAGTTTTGGTGTATAAATTGAAGAACAATTTCTTCTTCAAATAATCAAGTTGCATGAATTTTTTCTCAAATAAAAATCTTTTATTTAAAGAAGATTTCATGCAAAAGGAAATTATTCTCCAAATGACACCAATTTGAAGTTGGAAAGTGAGGTGTTTTGGTAGAAGGAAAAGTGGGAATGTTCCACTAACCCTAAATCCTATTTTGAATTTAAATTTCATAAATTTAAATTAAAATGGATTTTAATTTAATTTTAAATTTGAATTTCATAAATCCAAATTTCAATTTTAAATAAAATTAATTCAAGTTTTATTTTAAATAAAAGCAATTTCATTTAAAACATTTTTGAACAAAATTAATTCTAATAGTTAATTTTAAATAATTAATTAAATAATTTAATTTAATTAATATAAATATTAAATTAATTAAAACATCAATTCCGACCATGAATTACTATTCCTGTGTAATATTTAAGTCACATTTAAATATTCTCCAACTCTCTAATTTGTTTAATTCAACAATTAAACATTAATTATATCACATATAATTAACAATAATTCTCTAAACTGAATTTGAACACTTCAAATTCTTTGATCACATTGTCTTAAGATTTAGTTCGATATGAGCTAACAGTGGGACCTAATGAACCAACAGATCATGAGCTCCAACGATCTAAGATTATCCGCCTAAATTCTTAACCTAATTAACTAACATTCGTTAACTACGGAATACTCCACTAAAGCCCAACAACTGCATTCTTCTCACTGTAGATATATTTCTGTCCATTTGATTTAACCATGATCAGTAAGTCAATCCTTCACAGATTTTTTGTAATTACAGTTGGGTCAAAATTACCGTTTTTACCTCTATAATTACATCTTGCTCCTTTAGGCCAACTGATCCTCTAATGAGCAATTGGTTTGTGGTCCAACCACCAAACCGAGTTCTTCTCAGGCCAATGAGAGGGTAATGACCCTTGTTCAAGATCCAGAGTTAGCACTTAAGAGAACAACCTATCTACTATTCCTAGAATCAGGTCGGAGTGATTTCCATCTTGTAGAACTATGTCCCCAACTATCTACTTGGTCTTACCCCTAAAATGGAAGGCTTATTGAGTTGTCGATGTTGAGTCATTCTCACCTATGTAGGTTAAAGGATAATCCTGAATAAACAAGAGTTCATAGTTAACTCAGGATTAAGATCAAGTTACCTAGGCCATCCAATTGAAATAGTCAATCTTAACAATAAACGACATTATAAAGTAAAGTTGACTATTTCGTGGTCTGATCTTATGCAAAATCATTGCATAGGACGACCCCACTCACATGTCTCTACATGAACGATTCAGGATCACATCGTTTGTATCAAATAAAAAGTGAGTTGCATCCATAATGTCACCAGGTTAAGGTACCCAACCTTATCCCTATACTATAGACTATTTTGGCTATTACTTGAACTTGATCTACTTTTATGTCTTTACATAAAGTTCAGGTATTCATACTATAGTCAGCGGTTCTTAGTTTGTTGGATTTAGGGTTAAAAGGGTGCAATTCACATATTCAATAACATTTTTATTGAATAACCTCAATAACAAGTTTATTGTCAATAGAATATGTCTAATGTTTACAAACAACGTGTTCTAGGACATAAAACCCAATAATAAAGTACTATAAATGATCTGATCTTGATCATTCATGTGGAGACATATGAGTAGGGGTATTCTATACACAGAGTTTGTATAAGACCGGACCATGAAATGAATAGTTTCTCTATATAACACTGTTGCTAGAAGAGACTTACATTTCACCAAGATGACCATACGTGACTTGACCTGAATCCTGAGTGAGTTATGAACTCCTACGTATGAAGGCGGTTCTTTGATTTGCATGGGTGAAAGTGACCAATTTCGCCGATGCAATATGCCGACCATTTTGGGGATTCGTCTAATTGGGGAGTTGGAAACACAACTACACAAAAAAGAATTCATTCATTCCCTACTGTTAGGGCAAGTAGAGAAATTGGTCCTTAAGGGCTGATTTTGAAGCTTGAACAATGTGGTGGCGCACCCTTTCCTTTCCCAATAATGGTTCAGTTATAGTTGAACTATAACTAAATGTTCATTAGAGGGATCAGTGGTACTTAAGAAGTTAGATGTAACCATAGGGGCAAAACAGCAATTCTGGTCCAACTGTACTTACGAGCAATTTGTGAAGGGTCAACGCACTATTGATTAGTTATATCCAATGGACATAGAAATATATCTGTAGCGAAAAGTGCACTTGTCAGTCTTTAGTGGATTGACCAGCAGTTAATGAAAGCTGAGTAATTTAATTAAAGAGTTTAATTAATTAATCAAGTACCATTGGAGCTTCAATCTATAGGTCCATAAGGTCCCCTCGTTAGCTCAATTGAGATTAATAAGAATCGAATTAATTGTGAATTAATTTGAATTGCTCAAATTAATTGAAGGGAACTAATTATATAAGATAGATTAATATAATATATGTGATACATTATAATAAAAAAATTTATTATATGAGATATACGTAATATAATGTATATAATAAATTATATTATAAAGTTTTAATTGAAAGAAAATAAATATTTGAATATTATTCAAATATTAATGATATGAATATGATTCATATAAAAAATTTAGGTTAAAATTAATATGAATATGATTTACATTAATTCTATAGGTTATATGAGAGATTAATAAACCATAGGTTACATTATATATAAATATAATATAAACTATAGGTTATGTGTTATATTTGATATAACATATGGTTTAATATTTATATATAGTAAATTAGTTTATATATATACACACTAAAATTCAAATTTTGAATTTTTTGAATTTTTGAAATTTAAAATTGGGGAGGGAGTTATTTTAACTCCTTCAACCCATTCTCTCATAACCGACATGAAGTATACAAAGTATTTAGAGAGAGATCTTGATTTTTATCTGCTCCATTCTATTCTTGGGATGTCAGTGTATGATTTCTCTGTAAAGAATTTGCTCTTAAATCAAAACTCTCCCTTACCAAAGATTCAACCTAGAGAATAACAAAGAAGTCCTCGTGGTATTGTTCAATTTTTATGTTCATGAGTTTCAGTGTTCGAGGGAGAATGAGACATACATTCTTAATCCTTCTTCCTCTCCAAATTTCTGTGAAAGCATGCTTAATTAGAGTTAAATGTATATTAGTTTCCATTCTCTATTAATTCTAGTTATGTAAAATAACAACTGGGACACGATCTTCCCGTTGTGGGTATTCACATACTCCTTTCAATCTCCCTTCTCCAACCAATGTTAAGGTAATGAAAACTTTATGGGACATGCCAGATTTTACCGGAGGTTCATTAAGAGATTTTTTCAAATACCCAAGCCTCTGAACGCATTGCTTGAGATTAATAGAACTTATGATTTTGATAGAAGTGCCATCAAGCCTTCCAGACTTTAGTTAATACATTGACGACTACTCCCATACTAATTAAACCTGACTGGATGCGGCCTTTTAAGCTGATGTGCGACATCGGCAATGTCATAGTAGGAGCAATGCTGGGTCAATGCAAAGAAAGATTGGTGCACTCGATCACATATTGTAGTAAAACTCTAAATGATGCCAAGAAAAATTACGCAACCATGAAAAAAGAGTTGTTAGTCGTAGGTTTTGCAATGGAGAAATTTCACTCTTACTTATTAGGGTCCAAAGTTGTTATTCATACGGACCCTAATAAGTAAGAATAACAACTCATTCGATGACAATCCAAGACTCATTTGATGGGTCTTGTTACCACAAGCGAAGTGGTTGATTGCAAAGGCACCTAAAACAACATAGTTGACTATTTGTCTAGATTTGAGAATGATGCGACCAAAAAAAGGGAACCTAAAATTAATGCCCAATTTCTAGATGAAACACCGTTTAAAATTGACGACCTTTCATTCTGGTTTGTAGATATAGTAAAGTACTTGGTATGCAAGCAGTTCCCTGAAGAATTCAAAGCCTAGCAGAACAAATCATTGTTACAATTGTTGTAAAGTCCTACAAATGATATGATCCTGATCATTCATGTATAGACATGTGAGTAGGGGTGTTGTATGTAAAGAGCCTATATAAGACCGAACCACGAAATATATAGTCTCTCTATATAACACCGTTGATAAATAAGACTTCATCCGGATGACTATAAGTGACTTGACATAAATCCTGAGTGAGTTGTAAACTCAAGCCTATGAAGGCGGTCCATTAATTTGTATGGATGAGAGTGGTCAGTTTTGCAAGATCAATATGCCTACCATTTTGAGGATTCGTCTAATTAGGGAGCTAGGAACACAGCTACACAAGAAAAAATTCACCCATTCTCTATAATTAGAGACTATAGATAAATTGCTCCCTTAAGAGCTAATTCCAAGGCTTGAACAATGTGGCGCCATACCCTCTCTTGGTCTGAGAGGGTTTGTTCATAGTTGGACTATGTCATATTGTTCATTAGAGAGAACAGTGGTACTTAAGAAGTTAGATGTAACTATAGGGGAAAAACGGTAATTTTGGTTAGTTGTATTTACGAGCAATTTGTGAAGGGTCAACGAACCGTTGATTGGTTATATCCAATAGATACAGAAATTTATTTATAGTGCGAAGAGTGCAACTGTTAGTCTTTAGTTGAGTGACTGACAGTTAATGATTAAAGTTTGAATAATTAACGAGTACATTTGGAGCTTCAAACTGTAGGTTCATATGGTTCCCTCGTTAGCTCAATTGGGATAAAAATGAGAATGGAATTAATTCGGATTAATTTGAATTGTTCAAATTAATGTTTATATAAAATTATATGAGATATAGTTTAAGGGAAAAATATCAAACTTAATATGAATTTGATTCATATTAAATTATTGAGAGAATTTGTTTTATAATATTAAATTAAAGTATATATAAATTAAATAAAATTAGTTTTATTTAATTACCTGTGTGTTTTTAATTACATAAAATAGGTTATTAATTAAAGTACATATTAATTAAATGAATATTAGTTTTATTTAATTATATATATATATATTTTAATTACATAAACCTTTTATTTTCTTCGAATAATTCATAAACATTTCATTTTCTTCAATAAATTCCCTATATAGTTTAATAAGAAGTCTATTGTATATTAACGTGTTTACAATGATTCTCTCGGCTAAAGTGTTCGAGAGTCTCCTAGTAAGGCTAGGACTACGAGGTATATAACCTAGGACAACTGGGAGAAAAACCCATAGATATACCTAAAGGCAAACCATGGGTATGTGATGCCCTAATTTATTGTATTTCTCCGTAAAACTTAAAACCTCAGTATTATATATTCATATGTATGTTACTAGTGGAGTTTTAGTCCAAGTGGAAGTTTGTTGGGCTTTATATCCTAAAACTTGTGGTTGGTAAAAAATAAACTTATTTTGAAAATCCAATAAGTTGTTATTGAATATATGAATTGTTTATTTCATTTTAGAAATAAATCCAATAAACTAAAAGATCTATGACTATTATATGAGTAGTTGAACTTTATGTGGAGACATAAAAGTGGACCAGGTTCAAGTAAATAGTCAAAATGATCTATAGTATATGAATAAGATTGGGTGTCTTATTCTGGTAACACTAACGGATGTGGCCCACTCTGTAGTTGTTACAATGACTTATAAAGTGCTAGAGACAAAGTGATCTTGATTCGTACATGTAGAGACATGAGTAGTGGGGGCGTCCTGTGTAATGAGTTTGCACAAGATCGAACCACGAAATAAGTCACTCTTACTTTATAACGTTGTTTACTATTTAAGACTGACTATTTCAAAACAATGACCTAGGTAACTTGACCTTAATTCTGAGCTAACTATGAACTTCTGTTTATTCGGGATTATCCTTAGATTTGCATAGGTGAGGGTTGGCTCAACAATGCCAGCTCAATAAACCTCCCATTTTAAGGGTAAGACTGGGTAGATAGCTGGGGACATAGGGTGCAAGATGGAGTTCACTCTTACCCACTTTTAGGGATAGTAGAAAGGTTGTTCCCTTAAATGCTGACTCCGGGTCTTGAATAAGGGGCCCACCCTCTCATTGGCCCGAGAGGGACTCAGTTTGATGATCGGATCACAAACCAATTGTTCATTAGAGGATCAGTGGGACTTAAGAAATAAAAGGTAATCTCGAGGGTAAAACAACCTTTTGACCCAACCATTATTACGAACAACCTGTGAAGAGTTAGCTTACCAATCATGGTTATATCGAATGGACATAATATATCTACAGTGAGAGGAGTGCAACTCTGGGCTTTAGTGGAGTGACCCAGTAGTTAACAAATGGGGGTTAATTCAGTATAAAGAGTTTAGCCAATTAATCTCAGATCGTTGAAGCCCATGATCTGTAGGTCCACTAGGTCCCCCTACTAGCTCACAAATAGATTAGCTTTAGAGTATTGTGATTAGTTAATTCGAAACGTTCAATTTAGAATTAAGGGAATTAGTAATTATATGTGATATAATTACATGCTTAATTTTGGAATTAAACAAAATTGGAGAGTCGATTAATATTTAAATATAATTTAAATATTAAATTCATGAATAAAGATTCATGGTAGTATAATTGGTGACGAAGTAATTTAATATTTGATATTAAATTAATAAAATTAATAAAATTATTTAATTAATTTATTAATTTTGTTAGAAAATTAATTATTGAATTAATTTTTTTAAATTAATAAACTTTCAATTTTTTAATTGAAATGAATTTTTGATTTTTGAAATCAAAAATAAAAGAAAAAATTGGAAATGGAAAAAATGTTTTCCACTTTAGGTGCTAGCACCTTAGTCACTAAACCACCAAATGTTTTGCTCAAATTCACAAGCATGAGCTGTGATTCATGAAAGGCAATTAGTTGCATGAAAGTCATGCAATATAAAGCTGAAATTTTGAGTGGAATGGGCAGAGCAATCGTTGCTGAATGCTGAGAATTTGTGTTTGAAGAAGTGTTCCTCATACTGTGTAAAATCAGTGACCTATTCTCCTTTGTTCCCTAATTCAAGCTTGTTTTGAGACCTTGTGGTGGTTCACATCCAAAGGAATGGAGGATTGCAGTTGGAGTTCGTGATTCAAGAGGTAATTGAAAGGTTAGTGTTGAAACTCTATCTTTAGTTTATGAGCATGCGTAGTTTGAAGCCAAAATTAATGAATTAGAATGCTTAATGATCCTGTTTTGCTTCCGTTGCTTACTTCCTGAATCCAACAATATATTCTTTGCACGTTATGTAAAATTAAAATTAGAATATAATCTTTTCCCCAATAGGTACTTGCGTATCCTTTCAATTGGTATCAGAGTGTGCATCTCCATTCTAATTTATTTTCAAATGTATACAGAATAATGGTGGGACTATTAATTCTGCATAGTTTTATGTTGAATGAGGTTTTCTCATTTGGATGTTTTTGAGATTGGTTTTAGATTTTTACTACTTGTTAAAGATTCGATATGTAAAGGGTTCGTTATTTTAGACAATTTGTATATAAACTATCGAGTCTGTATTTGATGTCTGTGTCGATGGTGATCAAGTTCTAGCTTCAATTTGGTGAAAAACGGAGAAGGATGGAGTATTACGGATGAACGGGCAAAAGAGTTGTGTGGAGCGTTGCCACACTGCGAACAACATTGCAATACTACATGGTTTGACGGTTCAGCTTCTGATGGTTTGGATTCCAATTGTTTTTTTTTTCATTATTAATTGTAATAATTTAGTTTAATTATTTTGATTTAATTAAATAATATTTTTATATTAATTTAATTAAAAGTTTAGGAAACTAATCCTGATCCAAATTGAAGCTTTTATTTTATGCATTTGGTATATGATATTTTTTGTTGTATGTCATAATGTATGTCATATAGCATAATTCCACCATAGGATACATATGTTTATGCATAATTTTTTTAATGTAAATGCTATATCATAAAATTGCATGATAAATTAAGCATGTTCATGCATAATTTATATCATAATTGCTGTAATATATGGATTAGATGTATGGATAGATATATATTTTTTTCATTACTTTAAATATATAAGTGTTATATATGTAATAGAAAAGGAATTGCATGCTTTCATAATAAGGCCTATGTTTAATTCGATTAGAAATAGGTTTAATCTTTTATTTTGGTTTAATAGGATTAAATTGAGTTCTTGAATAAAATATTAAATGTGTAACAAATGTATCTATTTGGGACTTTTGTTTAAGGACAATTCTGCCCAGGCTGGGGTATTTAAGCTGATGGAGACGGAATACCCCTGCCTGGGAACTAACCTGAAAGGTGAATAGATAGATTTATTACATGCGTACAATGAGTGATTCATGTTAGTAAAGTGTTTAATAAACATAAATTAATGTTGTTAAACTATCCAACGCAAATGTTACTTTGGGTAAATTTTAACAAACACTTAGTAAAATTATTAGTCGAATTTTCTAAGTTAATCAACCCTAGGTAAAATACTTAGTGGGATGAAAATGGGTATTTGATACTTTATTTTTTTCTTTTACATTTCTACTTAAATGTTCACACCATGAAATCTATGCTCGACCTCGAGGCACCTTTTCTTTTACATTTCTACTTAAATGTTCTACTTAAATGTCAATATCAAGATGAACAGAGAGATTGTTTATAGTAAGTGGGAGCGAGACGTATGTCAACACATCCCATAATCTCTCTCATTAGTTTGTAGTAAACTTTCATGTTCGGCCTCAAGACAACTTTTCTTGTGTCCCTCTATGGATGGCATTTGCTTGAAGTTTTTATCAAATCTCTAGAAATGGATAGGATTGCTTTTAATTTTGTCCCAATCGGTTTTTTCCTACGGTTGGCTCATTTGGGTGGAACGTTAGAATCTAAAATAAGGGGTTACACTTAAAAAAAAAAGTTAAGTTAATATTTTCTGGACCAAACAATGGTGACTAATAATTATAGAGGCAAGCGTTGTTTTGGTGTAATTATTGGTTAAGACTGTCTGAATTCAGTGAAGGGGTATTTGATCATCCTATGATGGCTTTTACCCTACCTCACTGAAGTATCATTGCAAAATAGATGTCACATAGGTTACATTAGATTTTTGCTAAATTGATTGATTTATTAATTGGGTAAAGCATTTAATAACTAATATAAATAAATTGTATGGTTTTAGCAATTTCATAATGACAACCGCTACTTTAAACATGCTTTCTACTGATAAGTTAAACGATGATAACTATATAAGCTGGAAAAATACTATTAATACGGTTCTCATTATGATTCGCCCTCGTTGAGGATCGTCCTCAAGCCTCAACCATTAATGCATCCCGAAATGTTCAGAAGGCATATGAACGATGGGCAAAAGTGAATGAAAAGGCCCGAGTGTATATCTTAGCCAATTTGTTTGAAATTTTAGCCAAGAAGTATGAGCTCATGCTCACTACTCGTGAGATCATGGAGTCTCTGAGGGGAATGTTTGGACAATTATTCTCACAACTCAAGCATGACACTCTCAAATATATCTTCAATGCCCAGATGAAAGAAGGAACATCTAACCGTGAACATGTATTGAACATGATGGTCCACTTTAACGTGGCGGAGATGAATGAGTCTATCATTGATGAGGCCAGTCAGATTAGTTTCATCCTAGAAACTTTACCTGAAAGTTTCCTACAGCTCTGTAGTAACGTTATTATGAACAAGCTTGACTGCAACCTAACTACCCTACTCAATGAGCTGCAGACATATCAGTCTTTGATGAAAGTCAAGGAATAGAAGGGTAAGGCAAATGTTGCCTCGTCCTCCAAAAAGTTCCATAAAAGTTCGACCTCTGGAACAAAGTCTGCACTTTTCTCTTCTGGCACCAAAAAGTGAAATAAGAATAAGGGAGGATGGGGGAAAGCTAACCCCTCTGTTGCGTAAAAGGGAAAGAAGACGAAAGATGTAAAGGGAATCTGTTTCCATTGCAATGAGGGGGGATACTAGAAGATGAATTGTCCCAAATATTTGGCAGAAAAGAAGAAAACTAAACAAGGTAGATGTGATTTACTAGTGTTAGAAACATGTTTAGTGGAGAATGATAATTCTACTTGGATAATTGATTCAGGCGCCATTAACCATGTTTGTTCTTCATTTCAGGGAATTAGTTCCTGGCAGCAGTTGAAGACTAGTGACATGATGATGCAGATTGGAACTGGGCACGTCGTCTCAACTGTGGCAGTAGGAGGACTCCGACTTTGTTTTAAAAAATCTTACCTTTTATTAGAAAATGTTTATGTAGTTCCTGACTTAAAAATGAAATTGATTTCTATAAATGCTTATTAGAACAATCATATACTTTGGATTTTAATGTGAATAAAGCGTTTATTTAAAAAATGGTGTTGAGATTTGTTCTGCAAAGTTTGAGAGTAATCTTTACATGCTAAGGCTGTTAGTAGCAAAGTCCCTTTTTAATACTGAATTATTTAAAACTACGATAACTCAAAAGAAAAGACAAACAAGTTTCTCCTAAAGAAAATGCCCATCTTTGTCATCTACGATTAGGTCGTATTAATCTCAATAGGATTGAGAGATTGATTCAGAACAGACTTTTAAGTGAGTTAGAAAACGATTCATTACCAGTATGTGAGTCATGCCTTGAAAGAAAAATAACTAAGAGATATTTTATTGTAAAGGTCATGGAGCCAAATAACCTTTAGAGCTTGTACATTCAGATCTATGTGGCTCTATGAATGTTAAAGCAAGAGGGGGATTTGAATATTTCATCACCTTTACAGATGATTATTTAAGGTATGGATATGTTTACTTATTGCAACATAAGTCTGAAGCTTTTGAAGAGTTCAAAAAGTACAAGACTGAAGTTGAGAATGCACTAAGTAAAACAATAAAAACACTTTGATCTGATAGAGGTGGAGAGTATATGGATTTAAAATTTCAGGACTATTTTATGGAACATGAAATTGTATCCCAACTCTTAGCATCCGGTACGCCTCAGTAAAATGGTCTAGTAGAAAGGAGAAACCGAACCTTGTTGGACATGGTTTGGTCCAAGATGAGTTACACTTCTTTACCTGATCGTTATGAGGATATGCAGTACAAACTGCAACTTATATTTTGAATTGTGTTCTATCCAAGAGTGTTTCTAAAACACCTTTGAAATTATGGAATGGTCGTAAAGGTAGTTTACACCATTTCAAAATCTAGAATTTCCCAAAATATGTGCTTAAGGCCAATCCTAAGAAATTAGAACCTCGTTCAAAATTATGCCTATTTGTAGGCTACCCCAAAGGAACAAGAGGTGGTTACCTCTACAATCCAAAAGATAATAAAGTGTTTGTATCGATAAATGCTACACTCTTAAAAGAGGACTACATAAGGGAGCACAAAGCACACAGTAAAATAGTATTGAATGAGCTTTCCAGCAAAACTATTGAACCATCAACAAGAGTTATTGAAGAGCCAAGTACATCAACAAGAGTTTTTGATGTCAGTTCTTCTAGAAGGTCACTTCCACCTCAAACGTTGAGGGAATCTTGACGTAGTGGAAGGGCTTCGAATCCGCTTGGTCGTTATATGGGTTTAACAGAAACCTTAGTCACCATATCTGATGATGAAGTTGAAGATCCATTGTTATATAAGAAAGCATTGGAGTATGTTGACAAAGATGAATGGATCAAAGCTATGAATCTCAAGATGGAGTTTATGTACTTCAATCTAGTCTGGGATCTTTAGATCAACATGATGGGGTAAAATCTATAGGTTACAAATGGATCTACAAGAGAAAAAGGGGTGCAGATGGTAATGTGCAAACCTTCAAGGCTAGACTTGTGGCAAAGGCTTATACCCAGATTGAGGGAGTTGACTATGAGGAGACTCTCTCACCTGTTGTCATGTTAAAGTCTATCAGGATACTCCAGCCCATTGTCATATATTATGACTATGAGATTTGGCAAATGGACATTAAGACTGCATTTTTGAATGAAAATCTTGAGGATACCATTTATATGTAGCAACTAGAGGGATTCTGCAAACCCCTAAACCTATTTTAGTTAATCATGCATCAAAGGCCTTTAAAGGCCAGTAAAGGCCTATGATGGATAGTATACGGGTAGTTAAGTCTGCCTAGGTGAAAGCATGATAGACGCTGAGGCGTATTAGAAGTTAAGGGAGGCATTTATGAGCAACAGGCTTAAGCATGGGTAAAGCCAGCGTATGCGTTGATTAGTGATGCGTGAGCAAAGGGATGCGACGTTAGCTGGGGTATGCGTTGGCTGAGAAGAAAGACAAAATAGGACGCAAACATGGGCATTAACGAAGAACTTAAGCATTCAGCTTAATCACCCAATTAGTGTGTCAAATATCATTTTAAGAAAGCCCTATAAGCATACAACCTTAGTATAAAAGGAGAGTTTGAATTGAGGTGCTTGGTTTGGTTGTTCTACTTGAGCTAAGGAAGAAGAACTTTTGCCAACTTGAAGCTTGAATGTTGAAGGAGTTGAAACAGGGCTACCAGAGGAAAAGTTTCCATGGAATTGAGCTGAAAGTTGAGGAATTTCTTTAAGTGTTCAAGAATTTAAGGCTATACAGACGAGTAAAAAAGATTGATAAGTTCCAAGCTCATGAAGAAGAATCAGAGGCTGAAATTTTAAGGTAAGCTAGTTAAGACGTGTAAGGATAAGTTCTTAGAAGGAAATCTCATGAGGTTAAGTCTAAAATTTAAGTTATTCAAGCTGAAAGTAAAATCTAAAATTTTGGTTGGATGAACAAGCAGGCAACTGCAACCCACGCATAAGCAAGCAATTAACCAGCAAAGGCAACCTTTTACTGTGATAATGGTGGTGCTGTGACTAATTCTAAAGAGCCCGGAGTCACAAGTGTGGGAAACATATTGAGCGCAAGTATCACTTGATTCAAGATATTGTGCATCGAGGAAACGTGATCATCACGCTGATGGTATTGTCACATAACATTGATGATCCATTTACAAAGCCCTTATGGTAAGATTTTTTAGGGTCACCTGGAGAGTCTAGGTCTACAAGACATGGCTCACTGTGTCTAGGGCAAGTGGGAGATATTATTGGGTGGGTATTGTATGCCCTAGTTTCTTGTTTTTGTGTACATTATACTTATTTATTCTTTCTTTTGTACACCCCACTAGCTTTAGGACAAGTGGGAGATTGTTGGGGTTGATGCCCCAAATCTCGTGGGTCTTGTAATTGTAATTGTACTGTACAAATAATTTATTTATCTAATAAAATAAAGAGGTATATTATTTATCATTTAGTTGCATTTATCCACAAAAACCAATAAACTAAAATCCAGGGTTATTTTCTGAAACTTAAACATGTATATAGAGGCATACAGGTGGATCATGTTTAAGTGATGACCTAAATGATCTATAGTAGATAGATAAAGCTGGGTACCTTATCCTAGTGACACTACGAATACGACTTGCTTTGTAATTGTTACAATTGTTGTAAAGTACTACAAATGATTTGATCCTGATCATTCATGTGTGAGTAGGGGTGTTCTATGCAAAGAGTTTGTATAAGACCAGACCACGAAATGTATAGTCTTTCTATATAACAACGTTGATAGACGAGACTTGCATTTCATCAGAATGACCGTGACTTGGCCTGAATCTTGAGTGAGTTGTGAACTCCTGCCTATGAAGTGTTGGGTTTTATTTTCCTAAAACTCGTGGTTTGTAAACAATAAACTTATTCTATTATCAATAAAGATATTATTGAGGTTTATTCAATAAAGTTGTTAATTAATATATGAATTTCTCATTTCATTTTTAGAAAGAACCTAAATCCAATAAACTAAGATCCATGGTTGTTACATGAATACTTGGACTTTATGTAGTGACATAAAAGTGGATCAAGTTCGAGTAGATAGCAAAAATGGTCTATAGTATACGGATAAGGCTGGATACCTTATCTTGGGGATATTATCGGATACAGCCTACTTTGTATTTAGTACAAATGATGTGATCCTGAATCGTACATGTGGAGACATATGAGTGGGGGCATCCTGTGCAAAGAGTTTGTATAAGACCAAGCCAAGAAATAAATCATTCATACTTTATAACGTTGTTTACTGTTTAAGACTGACTATGTCAAAGCGATGACTGTTGAATTGAGGAAGCAAGCATCAAAAGTAAAACAGGATCATTAAGCACTCTAATTCATTAATCTTGGCTTCAAACTAAGCATGCTCATAAACTAGAAATAGAGTTTCAACACTAACATTTGAAGTACCTTTGAATCGAGATCTCCAGTTGCAACCTCCTTGATTTCTACTCGTGAACCACTCCAAGGACTTCCCTACTATCCTCTTGGTGCTTTGGATTGAGTTGTGGGATTCAGAATAAGCTTGGATTAAGGGAATAAGGAGAGGAGGTTTGGTTTATCAACTAGTTGAAGAACAATTCTTCAAACATTATTTCTCAATAAAGTTTCAACTCATTCATCTCTTCTTCCACTCAGAATTATAGCTTTATATTGCATGACTTTCATGCAACTAATAGCCTTGTATGAATCACAACTCATGCTTGAATTAATTGAGTTGAAGAAGAATGGAAAGCGAGTGAGCTGCTGAAATTTGAAAGTGGGATTTTTCCACATTTTCAAATTTTCTTTATAATTTCTTTTTAAATCTGGTTTCAAAAATCAATTTAATTTATAAACTGAAATTTTATTAATTTTACAAAATTAATTCAATAATTATATTTTTAATAAAATCAATAAATTAATTAGACAATTTAATTAATCTTATTAATTTAATATCAAATATTAAATTAATTACTCACCAATTCCTTTACCATGAATCTTTATTCATGAATTTAATATTTAAATCATATTTAAATATTAATTGATTCTCCAATTCTGTTTAATTCCAATATTAAACGTATAATTATATCACATATAATTACTAATTTTCTTAATTCTGATTTGAACATTTCAAATAAACTTATAACGCTACTATAAGGCTAATCCACTTGTGAGCTAGTAAGGGGACCTGGTGGACCCACAAATCATGGACTTCAGCGATCCGAGATTAATTGGCTAAACTCTTTACATCGACTTAACTCCCATTCGTAAACTACTGGGTCACTCCACTAAAGCCCGTAGTTGCACTCCCCTCACTATAGTCCACTCGATATTACCCCTGGAATAAGATGCTTATTGAGCTGACGCTATTGAGCTAACCCTCACCTATGAAAATCTAAGGATAATCCAAATAAATAGGAGTTCATAGTTAGCCCAGGATTAAGGTCAAGTTACCTAGGTCATCGCTTTGAAATAGTCAGTCTTAAACATTAAAAAACGTTATAAAGTAAGAGTGACTTATTTCGTGGTCCGATCTTGTGCAAACTCATTGCACAGGACGCCCCCACTCCTCATGTCATGACATGTACGAATTAAGATCAATTCGTTTGTAGCACTTTACAACTCTTTGTAACAACTATAGAGTGGGTCACATCCAATAGTGTTACTAGAATAAGACACCCAATCTTATTCATATACTATAGATCATTTTGATTATTTACTTGAACCTAATCCACTTTTTTGTCTCCACAGAAAGTTCAAGTACTCATATAATAATTATGGATCTTTTAGTTTATTGAATTTATTTCTAAAACGAAATAAACAATTCATATATTCAACAACAACTTATTGAATTTTCAAAATAAGTTTAATGTTTACAAACCATGAGTTTTAGGACATAAAACCCAACAATGACTTAGGTAACTTGACCTTAATCTTGACTAACTATGAACTTCTATTTCTTCGACATTATCCTTAGATTTGCATGGGTCTCAATAGGCCTCTCATATCAGGGGTAAGATTGGGTAGATAGCTGGGGACATAGGATGCAAGATGAAATTCACTTCTACTTGCTTTTAGGGATAGTACAGAGGTTGTTTCCTTAATTGTTGACTTTGAGACTTAAACAAGGGGCCTCACCCTCTCATTGGCCTGAGAGGAAATCAATTTGGTGATCGGATCATTAACCAATTTTTCATTAGAGGATCAGTGGTACTTAAGGAATAAGATGTAATCTCGGGGGTAAAACAGTTCTTGACCCAACCGTTATTACGAACAACCTGTGAAGAGTTGACTTACTAATTATGGTTATATCAAGTGGAAAAAAATATATCTACAGTGAGGGGAGTGCAACTACTGGGCTTTATTGGAGTGACTCGATAGTTAACAAATGTTGATTAATTGGGTTAAAGAGTTTAGCCGGTTAATCTCGGATCATTAGAGCCCATGATCTATAGGTCCATGAGGTCCCCCTACTAGCTCATATTGGACTAAACCTTAGAACACTGTGACAAACGAGTTTGAAGTGTTCAAATTCAGTTTTTAGAGTAAAGTGTTGAATATATCTAATATACTTAATCTAATGTTTAATTATGAATTAAACACATAAAGAGAGAATTGGAGATATTTAAATAAGATTTAAATATCAAGATTATGAATAGGGATCCATACTGATTGGGATTAGCGTTGGATTTAATAATTGAATATTAAATTAAATTAATGAAAAATTTTAATTTATTATTTAATTTTAAATTAATTATTAGAATTAATTTTGAAATTAAATGGAATTGGTCAAAATTGCAACAAAAGTCAAAACTGTTGACTAGGTCAAATTTGCAACAGAAGTCAAGATGTTGACTTTAGACTTTGAAAAGTCAAAAAGTCAAATTGTTGACTTCGGACTTTTAAAATCAAAGATAGACTTTTGAACTAGTTAGTGGAAAAGCCCTACATTTTTTAGTGGGAAAATCCTATTTTTGCAATTCTAGGTGTCGATCCCACTTAAAGACACTAATCCCACTTTGAGTTAATGGAATTTGAGTGTCAAATTCTTATTAACTTAAATTTGCATGATTTGGTCTATAAATAGAAGAGTTCTATGATGTTTAATCTTCTTGGCTAAGTGGACTTTTATGAGATTTGTTTAAAAAAATCTTGACCTAATTCTCTCTCAATTCCTTACCCTTTTTTATCCAAATTGGTCACTCACTGGATCCCACCATCCCGTTCTAAGGTCGAGAATAGTCAGGAAGACTCTCTTAATGGTCTACGAACCCACTGTAAGGAGATTGGAGCGAATTTTGAGAAGAATTAAAACTACAAAGGTTGTATATTCTCTATCCATTTGAAATTAACATAATTAGAGTACTTTAGATCCTTTATTTCTTTCGTTGTACATGTGTTTGTTCCATCATGAAGGCAATTCTATGATTTGTACGGGTGAAAGTGGCTAGTTTTGCCGACTCAATATGCCTACCATTTTGAGGATTTGTCTGATTAGGGAGCTGAGAACACAGTTATAAAAGAAGGAATTCACTCATTCTCTATAGTTAGAGACTGTAGATAAATTGCTCCCTTAAGAGCTGATTCTGGGGCATAAACAATGTGATGTCATACCCTTTTCTGGCTCAAGAGGGGTTTGGTCATAATTTGACTATGACTTATTGTTCATTAGAGAGAATAGGGGTACTTAAGAAGTTAAATGTAACTATAGGGGCAAAATGGTAATTTTGGCCATGCTATACTTACGAGCAATTTTTGAAGGGTCAATGCACCATTAATTGGTTATATCCAATGGATACAAAAATATATCTGTAGTACGAATATGAAGCTGTCAGTCTTTAGTAGAGTGACTAACAGTTAATGGAAGTTGATTAATTTAATCAAAGAGTTTGATTAATTAATCAAGTACCATGGGAGCTTTAAACTATAAGTTCATATGATCCCCTCTTAGCTCATTTGGGATAAAAAAATCGAATTCATTCAGATTAATTTGAATTGTTCAAATTAATAAATGAAAATAATTATATAAAATTATATGAGATATAATTTGAGAGAAAATATCAAACTTATAATGAATTTGATTCATATTAAATAATTGAGAGAATTTGTTTTTATAATATTAAGTTAAAGTATATATATAAACTAAATAAAATAATGTGTGTTTTTTAATTATATAAAATATGTTGTTAATTAAAGTACATATTAATTAAATGAAGATTAGTTTTATTTAATTATATGTAGTTTTTTTAATTGCATAAACCTTTCATTTTCTTCAATAAATTCTTTCATTATTATTTGGAAGATAAAAAGAAAGGTTTTTTCATCTTCCACTTGCACTATTAAAAATACTCCAAAATGTGTTGGAGTTGTAAGGGATTTTAAGTATTGAAGTTGTTGAAGGTTTTGAAAAATTGTTTTTTCTCTCAAAACAAAATCATTCCCTCTCCAAATTATTCAAGCCCATAAACTCTCTACGGTTATCTACCCTAAGAATACCAAGGTCTCCACCTAGTGATGTCTGTTGTTTTTTAACACTTGTTCCTGTGTTTTTTTTATTGTTCGTGTTCGGAGTTTTTGGAGAGGAAATCGTGGAGAGATTAGTTTTCAAGGGTACGTTTTTCGAATCTTTTCTTCTTTTTAGTTTCTATATATATAAGTATGTGTGTGTGTGTATGCTTGATTGATCATGTGTATTCTATTTTTGTCACATATATTCTTTACGCGTTATGTAAAATTAAAATTAGGACGCGATCTTTTCCGCAATGGCTACTCGTGTATCCTTTCATCTCTAGCCATTGTTTTTACATGAAAACCAGCCCTATCATGTTCGTCTTCACCTAAAGAGGAGGCAGGCTGAGCCAAACCATCACATGACCATGCGAGGAGAAGGTCCATCCCAACAGTCCTGAATTAGGAATGCGTCCACTTCAACCATCTGCGAGTGACCTGGTGGGCACCAGCGAGGCAAGAAGAATAGATAAAAGAGATGTCTTCGGAGACATTCTCACTAACATGAAGCCACTGGAGAGCTTGAATGGTAAAGGTGTGGTAAATCAACCAAGCAAGGGGGTGGCTAAAAAGAGCATTGAGTAGTAGGAAGAAGTGTCGCCGCATGGGTCTATCCCTATGGCAAGCAGCCCTAAAGAGCTTCTATCTAACAAGCTGAGCTCTATTTGCTCTAAGGATGTGTCTATCATGACGATGTTTGCCGTATTTGAGAAGAAAGAGGCAGAGAATAAGAAAGCTCCTAAAGAAGAGGAGTTGGCCATACGGTCAGCAAGGAAGAAGATATTAATTGAAGAAGAAAAGAAAGAAAACAAGGCGACAACATCTGGCGTTCACCTTGTGGAGTTGGAAGAGGATGAGAAGTTTGTGCCCCTACAAATAAAGACAAAGAGAAACAAAGGCACTGAGTCTTCTGATGAAAGTGTTGAGGTAGAGGAAGTTGAGCACAACCCTGAAACAAGACAAGAGACCTTCCCACATCCTCTATGGAGTGGATAGCAATCAATCTGGTTGAAAAGAAAGAGAATGTGAAAACAGGAAATTTGAGGGTGTTGTTTGTTTTTGCTTTTTCATTCAAAGTCTTTTTATCCTTGGATGCATTGTATGAATTAGCTACTTTGAATGAATAATTAAGTTTATTCCTTTTTAAGTAGAAATAATCAACTGTTTCATGCATTTTTACTTTCTAGCACCAAAGTCTTCTTGACGTGCCGTAATTTTAGAGCCTCATGTTGTGCCTTTCTTAATAATGGAAATGGGTAACAAAATGTTTTATCTAGTAAGACCCAAGTGCAAGCCTAAATAGAGTCCTGGTAAATTTAGGGTCAAACACGGGGACTGTCGACTGAGATTCGTTGAAACTAATGTTTGATCTTAACGCAATTAGTTTTTCAAACATGTGTTGAGAATATTGTTTCAGGTTTGATCTTAACGCAATTAGTTTTTCAAACATGTGTTGAGAATATTTCATACAACTAACTAAATGACTAAATCACAAGTGTGGTGAAAGTAGATGATGGTGATTGGTGTGAGTGAGAGTGGATGATGATGTGTCGAGTGTTTGTAGTGAAAGTGATTATGGTGATTGTAATCACAATGAAATAGAGTGGAGTAGAAAGAAAATATCAGTTGATAAAAGTTGGTTGAGAAGGCTTACTAGCATTTTCTTAAGCAATGCACGAGCCTGCGTCCATGTATTAGCTCATAAATGAAGCATTTATCTCTCAATATTTTTTATGCCATATTTGTCCTATCTCTAGGGTGCATGGAATGGTTAATTTCACATAAGAGTTTGACTTTATCTCTAAAGCTACTTCTCTCCTTGTCAATGAGATCCACAATCACTTACTTTTTCAAGTAGTTGATTATTTCTACTTAAATCAATTTGTCAGATGGATATTGTTTAAGCTAAAAATGATGTCATTAGTTTCAACTTAATCTAAAACAAGTAAAATTTGTAAAACATACACAACTACTAATACTAACATGTAGTAATAGTAGAAGCACGAGGTTGATCCACAGAGAACCTTTATTAATTTTGGTAATGGAATTAATGAGAGAGAGTATAAAAAAATTATGCAAGAGTTTCAATGGAAAAAGGATATTGGGGATTTTATATAGATTGACCTAATTTTATCATAGACTTAATTAATTTCAAGCAATTCAATTGTTCTACAGTTCATTAAGGCTAAACCCTAATGCCCTAATTAGCCAATTAACCTAAATTGGTCAATTAACTCTAATTTAGTTCATAAATGCTTCCTAAAGACATTCCACATTTAATTCCTAAATTGCATGCATTTCTTGGGTTTTCTCAACTATGACATTCTTGAAATTAAAAAGACTAAAATCAAGCATCATTAATACAAATGTTCCAAACTAATAAATCTTTTCAAGATAATAGGAAAAGAAGTCTAAATTTTCCATCAAAATTACTAGTTCTTGCAACTTTATTACAATTATGCTATAAAGCCATGTAATTTTGCATAAAAAAATCTAACAAATTTGAGGCATCAACTCATTTCTATAAGATTTTATTGAAATTAACAGCAAGAACATTCAAGAACAATAAATTACAAGAGGAAATTTAAAGAAAAATCTCAAGAATTGGCTAACCTAACATAATCCCCAATATCAAAGAACTTACCTACTCATAAAGTGACAAAATCTTCAAGAAACTCATTGAGTCTTGCAAGAATTTGTAAAAAAATTGAAGAAAATTACGAAAATCTCTCTAAAAAAATATATAGAGAAAAGCTCTCAAAATCGTAAAAATGGGTCTTTCTCTCGTAAAAATGGCTAAAAAACTTCTTTTACACATATGTCGCACCGTTGCAAAGTTCCCTTGCGTAGGCGCGAGCATTTTTTTATCGTTCCATCAAAATATGTAGTGTTGCAACGTGGCCCTGTATATCAGCATTTTGCCTTGACCAAAAATTTGATTTTAATGACGCACAAAAGATATCGATTGCCAAAAAAACATGTTCTTCCTTCTTTCTTCTCTTCCTTTGATCCATTACTCGGTTTTGGCTTCTTTGACAATATTTTTTTGTCCGTTTTGCTCCAATTTAATCCAAATTTGTTGTAATGACTCTAAAATGCTCCCGAGACTATTTTACCTATAAAATTGACATATTAAGCAAATTGATAGTATAAAATTGAGGGAGTTATGTACTAAAATATAGTTCTTTTCAAGACCTATCAAAATACCCCAACTTAGGTCTTGGTTGTCCCAAGCAACTAAAATTGAAAACATACATTCAGTCAAAATAGTCATTAGTTTGTTCATTCAAATTGTTTATATGCTCATTTGACTTACATAAATATTTAATTCTTAACTTTTTTCTCAACAATCAAGGAAACATTACAAACAAGCATTTTTATAGAACTTACTAACAATCAATTAAGATTTATTTTTTAAAAGAAAATTTTTTTTCTAGCAAAATCATGAAAGAAACGAGTGCAAAGTTTTAGTTTATTTAAGAGTCTAAGGCTAGTGGAAAGGTTCTATCTAACTTTCAATTCTTCTTCGCCCTACACTGACTCAATTACCAGTCTAAGATATACCTAAACTTGCAAAAAAGAGAGGCAATTCTAAGACAAGGGTGCCTTTTATAAACTCACACACAAAAATCTTAATTGGCATTTATTTTACCTAGAGGGATAGCTTTCACACTCCGACAGGGAACCTATCACTCTTTTCTCATGGGCCCTAACTAGACACGATAGAGTTAGCTCTTTTCACCTCTATCCATGCACACACGCACACATCAGTGAAAGTTATGTTATTTTGCAAGCTTGCTTTATTTTTATTATTTTTTTTTATGCTAGAAACTTTTAGTAGGCCCTATTTATTTCTTTTTGTCTAGACTTGCTTCTAAAACAAGTTGGTTGTTCTAAAAGACCAAAAGTTGTCCTATCGAGATGACAAAGAAAATCAAGTAAAAATGACATTTCTAAAATTCTAAGACTCTAAATAAACATAAAAACAAAGCATTCAATTTTTTTATGAAATTAAAAGGAAAAAAAAAATTCTTTTGAAAAATGGTTTCAAAATTTTAAAATGTCTAAAAGTTTTATTTGTATCTTTGCTAAAAAGAGTGTGTCATCAAAATTTTCATCGATAAGAAAGAAATGATCGTATAGAAATCTAATGAGAATATAAGCAAAATGAATGTGATTCTTTTATTTTGTGTTTTCATGCATTCATTCAATCATGCATTAATTCATTTATAGTAAAATAGTCTTTTGGAGCATCAAAAAGAAATCGTGATTCACAATCTCAAGGTCATCATCATAGAGCCACAAACATATAGTCAAGATATCAAAATATCAAAGTGACAAAATCTAAATCTAACTCGACCTTAGATGCTTAAGGGTTCCAGACATGCATTTATATATCTTATAGAGCAAAAAATTAATGCTCAAGGGTTCTAAACATGCATTTATATATCATTACAGAGCAAAGATTTAAGTAGGACTCATTTTTCTATGAAAAAATATATTTAAAAAAACACGCAAGCAACATTTCCACCTCCAACTTAAAAATGAACATTGTCCTCAATGTTTAAACTATGCATATATGTTCAAGAACAAAAAGTAAGGGATGTAGAGAGAAACTTCCCTGATTATTCTTTTGATTGCGAGAATTCTTTGTTTTTTTTTTTTTTTAACTTTCCTTTTTCTTGAGTTTACCTACAAAGAAAAAGAAAAATAAATTATTCTTTCATTATTTTATTTATTGACAGAGTATGCTAAGAAATGAAAAAATAACAAAGTAAGAGAAAAAGAAAAGAAAAGAAATTAAAAATGAAAAGAACGAGAAAATTCATCCTGTTTTGCAATTTTTAGTGGCTCTTGCTTGACGTTGGTGAAGAGGGGATCACATGTACGAGGGATTAGTTAAACACAAGTCCAATTGAACTTGGTTTATATGCCTTTCGTTGTAGACTTTAAGCATGTGTCCGTTGATCTTGAAAATTTTTCCTGTTTCAAAGAACATCAAAATTTTCGGTCTTCTTAGGTCCTTTCTTCTTTGGATTCTTGAAACAACTATCCAAGAATTTTCTCTTTTTAGGAGATGGGAAAGTCTTGGACTCAATTTCTTTTAGCTACAATTTAAAAACAGAGCAAAAGTTAGAAGCCTTATTTTTGTTTTTTTTATTACAAACAAATTTAGAATTAGAATCATGAGTTGAAGGTTTTTCTTTCAAACAAACTTTGTTTTGAGATTTTAGATTTATTTTTAAAGTATCAACATTTTGGCAAAAATTTTGGAGGATTTTAATCATCATCTTTTGAAGAAGATTGATCATTTTGGAAAATTTCAAGAGAAGAATTAGAAACATGCGATCATTTTGGAAAATTTCAAGAGAAGAATTAGAAACATGCTTTTTGTTTAACATTATGATTGCAAAAATTAAAATATACATGAGAAGAATTATGGGAAATCCAATCAAAGTCATAATCTATAGAAGGAACTGTTAAACAATTCAAATTTTCATCCAACATGGAATCAACAACATCATCTATCTCATAATGTGTATCAATGGAGCAAAGAGACAAATACTCTTCTGGAAATTTCATGGCATCATAAATATTGAATGATTTTACTTTTCCATCAAATTCTACCGATAAAGACCCTTTATCTATATCAATTCTAGTTTTTGCGATTTTCATGAAGGGTCTTCATAGTAAGATAGTAGAAGAAGACATAGTGTAAGGTTCAACCATTTTCAAGATATAAAAATTAATGAAAAAAATCAATTCACCGACTCTCAACAAGACATCCTCAACCATGCCTAGATGTTGTATGTATGATCTATCGGCTAATTGTATGCAAATATTAGTTTTTTGTAGGCCATTAAATTTTAGGTCTTCATAAACATGATAAGGCATAACATTTACTGAAGCACCTAAATCTAGTATAGCATGCATAATGATTCTTTCTCCTATTTTGCATGGCAAGGTAAACATTTACGGATATCTATATTTTTTAGGCATATCTTTCTTTAACAAAGCAGAGACATTCTTGCTAACGATACCTCTTTCCTCTTCCTTCTCTTTTCTTTTCTTAGTACATAAGTTTTTCAAAAATTTAGTATACCTAGGTATTTTTTTAATAGCATTAAGCAAAGGGATGTTAATTTGTACCTTTTTTAACATCTCAATAAGCTCTAAGTCGGTATCTTCTCCTTTAGGCCTTGCTAATCTACTAGGGAATGGTGCTTTAGGTACATATGGTTTTACTTTAGGAGGAGAGTAATCACATACCTCAAGAAAAATGGGAGTCTCCTTTAGTTCACTTACTTTGCTCTCTTGTCCTTTCATTACCTTTTCTTACTTCTTTAAAGGGGATTGAACTGGGTTGGCATCTTGAGAGGAGGATGAGGAGGGAATCTTTTTTCCACTTCTAAGAGTTATTGCACTTACATTTGCATGCTCTGGTTGGGCAAAAAGCTTTTCGGAGAACTTGCTTTCTAGCTTACTTACCACGAATGCTAGTTGGGTTATTTGAGTCCCCAAGTTGATTAAGCTTTGTCTTGTTTCTTGTTGGAAATATTTGGTGTCTTATTGGAGTGATTTGGTCTCTTGTTGCAATTGAATGTTGTCTTTTTTAAGTTGATGTAGTTCCTGTTGAAATTTCAAAGAGTGGTCAGCTAGTGATTTTACAATATCCTCTAAAGACATATATGAGGAAGATGATGAGGAAGATTGGTTTTGGTTTTCAAATTCTCCTTGAGATCCCCACTTGAAGTTAGGATGATCTCTCCACCCTTGATTGTAGGTTTGCCAATGTGAATTGTACTTCCTTTGGAAGCCTCCTATTACATTCACTTGAGCTTGTGGGCAAGCTTCAAAAGTATGTCCGGCCACTCCACATGCTCCACATGTCTTAACTTGAGGAAGACCGCCTGAGAAACCTATGTAAAAAGAGACACAAGATTAGAGACTTGAGTTCTAAGCTCATTTACATCTTTGGATTGAGAATGTTGTGGTCAAGAGTCCTTGATTCAAAATTCTGAGAATTTTTTGCCATGGTGGATATGAGTTGACTAGCTTGGGTGGGCGTCTTATTAGTTAGAGCCCTTCCGACGGTAACATCAATAGAGGAGCAAACCTGAATAGAAATATTGGATAAGATATTGTTCAGAAATTTGATGATGAGAAAATGAAGCATAAAGTTGTTTATATCTTTCCCAATATTCATAAAGTGACTCTCCTACAACTTGCTTAATGCCATAAATTTCTATTCTAATATTATGTGCCTTAGATGCAAGGAAAAATTTTTCTAAGAACTTCTTTTCCAAACCATTACATGTAGTGATGGATCAGGCTGGCAAGTGGTACGACCAATCTTTAGCCACATCCTTCAAAGAGAAGGGAAATGCCCTAAGATTAAATTGTTCTTGGGTTACCCCATGCGAGCGCATTCCATCACATACTAGATGAAATTATTTCATATGTTTGTGCAGATCCTCATCGGGTTATCCTCTAAATGTAGGCAAGAGATGCACAAGTCCTAATTTAAGTTCAAACGGAATGGTAGTCTCCAGGTACACTATGTACAATGGTTGTTGGTTGTAATCCGGCTCCGCAAGCTCTCGCAAGGTTTTCTCCCTTGCTTTTCCCATAATGTGATCGAGTTGGTTCTTCTTCTTCTTGTCTTAGCTCTTCAAATTCTCTTTCTTCTCCTCTTATTCTTTCCCTTCAAAGTCACCTTTCCTCATGGTTAATGTCTAAAACAAGAATTGATATGAAATTTTGGTAATGAGATTAATGAGAGAGGGTCTATAAAAGAAATTATGTAATAAATTCAATGGAAAAAGGATCTTGGGGATTTTATGTTGATTAACCTAATTCTTTCATAGGCTTAATTGATTTCAAGTAATTTAATTGTTTCATAGTTCATTAAGGCTAAGCCTTAATGCTCTAATTAGCCAATTAACCTAAATTGGTTAACCCTAATTTAGTTCATAAATACTTTCTAAAGACATTCCACATTTAATTCTTATTGCATGCATTTCTTGGATTTTCTCAACTATGATATTTTGAAATTAAAAAGATTAAAATCAAGCATCATTAATATTAATGTTCTAAACTAGTGAATCTTTTCAAGAAAAAAGGAAAAGAAGTCAAACTCTCCATCAAAATCACTAGTTCTTGCAACTTAATTACAATTATGCTATAGAGCCATGTAATTTTGCATATAAAAATCAATTAAAATTGAGTTGTCAATTCATTTTTAAAGATTTTATTGAGATTAAGAGCAAAACATTCAAGAACAACAAATTACAAGAGGAAAATTAAAGAAAAGTTTCAAAATTGATTAATCTAACATAATCCCCCAAAAAGAAAGCTTACCTACTCATGGAGTAGAAAAATCTTCAAAAAAAATCCATTGAGTCTTGCAAGAATTTGTATAAAGATTGAAGAAAATTACGGAAATCTCTCTAAAATAATATAGAGAAAAGCTCTCAAAATCGTAAGAATAACGGGTCTCTGGTTGTAAAAATGGCTAAAAAACTACTTTTATACAGATGTCGTATTGCAACGCTCCCTTGCATAGGCACGCGTTTTTTTTTTATCTTTTCGTTAAAATCCGTAGCATTGCAACACTGCCCTATATATCAGAATTCTGCCTTGACCTTTTAATGACAGACAAACAATGACAAGACAGTCGAAATCTGCTTTTAATGATGCATAAAAGATGTCGGTTGGCAAAAAAATCTGCACATCTTTATATTTTCTTCCTTCTTTTCTTCTCTTCCTTTGATCCATTGCTCGGTTTTGACTTCTTTGGCTATATTTTTTTGTCCTTTTTGCTCCAATTTTGTTGTAATGACTCTAAAATGCTCCCGGGACTATTTTACCTATAAAATTGATATTGCAGATTAATAGTATAAAATTGAGGGAGTTATGTACTAAAATATAGTTCTTTTCAAGACCTATTAGATATAAGCAATGTAATTGTGAAAATGCTAGTTGAAATCTTTTCGACCCATTAGGAAATTAGTTACACGTGATGAAAAAGAGAATAGAAATGAATGGATGGAATGTGGAGGAAATCATATTTATATTAAGAAGAATGTGTTTTTCAATCTTAATTACTTAATAAAAATGTAAATAAAAAGAAAAATATGATAAAGAATAGAAAATGAAAGTGTGAAACCAGCAGTCACAATCTTTTGTTTCCTATGGCTGATATGGTGGTTGCTCCAGTGGAGCTTGTAATGATGGTGGTGGAGCTCTTTCTCCTTTTTCCAGAGAGGAATACTGAGTTCTCACTCAAAATTCTTCCAGGAAAAGCTTAAAAGAGTCATGGCAATGGTGGATTGAGGTGGAGTTTAAATTGACGTTCGACCTATCTCTTGATGAGAAGTCTATTGTCCTTAGCCATTTTCTAATGGGCTATTTATAGGCATAAAAAAGGGAAGCTTCCTTGCCTCTTTCTAATAATTTGTTGCCACCTTTGCATTTAATTTCATGCCCTGTTGTGCCAATTACTCGCGTCACAGGTTTATTGGCTTTGCTGCTTATATCTTAAATCAGCTACAAACTTGCGTTTTAATTTAACATCCACCAACCACACGTTTTGTCATTTTCTTTCATGTTGTCTGCTCAATGTGTTATCCTCTGTGTGCAAGATTGGGCATCATCTGATCACTTCTATGGGTCCATGACTGTAGTTTTTGTTTCCTTGGTCGATTTTTTCTTCATTTCATGCAAATCTTGCGTCCAAAGATGTTAAATTTTATATTTCCAACATCTCTGAGTTTTGTAACGCATGAATGCAAGGTATGATTATCTGCATGAATTTCATATCAAGTTAATGCATTTTCCTCTAATGTTTTCTAATTATTATAAATAAAAACATATAATAACTTGTATTTCTATAAGTTATCATACCCCCAAATTTAGAATAATGTTTATCCTCAAGCATGTATTTAAAGTTTTAGCATATATCTCTACTCAAATTAATGTATTAGCTTAACCTCTCAACATGCTTCCTAGTTTAAAGATTTATAAGACTAAAAATTTGCCTCAAAGCTCTATTCACTTTCCTACAAAAATATTTCCCTAATTGAGATGCGCAAGTTTATTTGTCAAAACACTCTTTCTCATTTTTAGACAATTTTATCTCTCTTTCCAATGATGCAATAATGTTTCAAAAATATAAAGGCTCATCTTTACTACTCTTATTGTATGTATGTTATTTTTTATTTCTAGAACCTATGCATTGATTTGGGTAACTCACCTTCGTTTTGGCTTTCCCCCACAGGTTTCATGCAAACATCCAACTATGAATGAGCACCCTTCACAACTCAACTCTTGTCTTAGCTAGATTTTTCTTTAAGCCTAGACATTGGAGTTGTAATTTATTTAATTTTATGCTTGCGCTAATCATGGTTACCTACCTTCGTTTTGGCTTACCCCCACGGGTGTCATGCGAGCATCCAACTACGAGCAGGTGCCAATCACAGCTAAACTCTTACCATCCAGTATTTTCATATGCTAACAGTGAAGTTTTTTATTGATTTTTTTTATATAAAATATAAGTAATAAGGACATTTTCAAATTTTGAATGTATTAGCTCAAACCTCACTTACCCTTACATTTTGAAGGCAACAAGGTCCTCATTGTTGAAATCGAGTTATGAGATAGTCTTAGAAAAATTTTGCAAAAGAGGTTTGAGGTAAAGCTCGCACACATATTAACTTTAGGAGATGTTTCCAAAGGATGAGGTCCTAAAATTGAGTTATAAATGCCTTTCTTAAGAAATCTAAATGTTGGTGAGTACAGTATTATCATTGAAGTCATAATGTAAACACATCAAACTAAGGAGGAACACTAAAAAGATTAAATACATACAAGAAACAAACGCAAGGAAAAGTCATGAGGGTAAAAAAGGAATTAACTTGATAATTCATTCAAAGTAGTTAATACATACAATGCATTCAAGGATCACAATGTTGGGTTGTATGTCCTAAAACTTGCAGTTTGTAAAATTAAACATATTCTATTTGCAATAAAGATGTTATTGAGGTTTATTTAATAAAACTGTTTTTGAATGGGTAAATTGCACTTGTAAAAATTAAATCCAATAAACTAACGAACCTCTGGCTATAGCATGAATACTTGAATCTTATGTGGAGACATAAAAGAGGATCAGGTTTGTGGAGACATTACTTGATACAAATAATGTGATTCCGAAATCGTTCATGTGAAGACATACAAATGGAGGCATCCTATGCAAAATATGTTTGCATAAGACCGGACCACGAAATAGTCACTTTTTCTTTATAACGTCGTTTGTTGTGAAAACTAACTATTTCAATCTGATGACCTAAGGTAACTCGATCTCAATCCTAAGCTAACTATGAACTCCTGTATATTCGGGATTATCCTTTAATTTGCATCGGAGAGAGTGGCTCAACAGCATCGATTAGTAAGACTCCTATTTTAGGGCAAGACTAGATAAATAGTTGGGGACATAGTTCTGCAAGATGGAATTCACTCCTACCAGCTTTAGGGATAGTAGATAGGTTGTTCCCTTAAGTACTGACTCCTAGTCTTGAACAAAGAGGCCCCACCCACTCTATGACAGAGAGGGACTTGGTTTATTGGTATGACCAAAGACCAATTGGTCATTAATGGATTAATGGAGCCTTAAAGAGCAATATGTATTACAGAGGTAAAACGATAATTTTGACCTAACTATTAATATGAACGACCAGTGAAGGATTGACTTACTGATCATTGTTAAATCAAGTAGATAGAAATATATCTACAGTGAGGAGAGTGCAACTACTGGACTTTAGTGGAGTGACCTGGTAGATAACAAATGTTGATAACTCGGTTTAAAGAGTTTAGCCAATTAACATCGAATCGTTGGAGCTCATGTTCTGTAGGTACATTAGGTCCCCCTACTAGCTCACAAATGGACTAAACCTTAGAATAGCATGATGAGAAAATTTGAAACGTTCAAATTTGTTTAAAGGATTTTTTAAATTATATATAATATAATTAAACGTTTAATTAACAAGTTAAACAAAATTGGAGAAATAGAAAATATCTAAATATGATTTAAATATTAATTACATGAATAGGTATTCATGTATTAGGAACTGGTGGTTTAATGATTTATTTGATATTAAATTATATTAATTAATTAAAGTTGTTTAATTAATTATTTAAAATTAATTAAATATATAAAATTAATTTTATTTTAAATTAATTATTTGAAGTAACTTTATATGAAATTAATTTAAAGAAATTTTGATTAATTTTAAATTAATTGGTTTTAAAGAAAATCAATTTTAAAATTAAAAATTGGAAGGAAGTGGATTTTCCCCACTTCTTCCACTTCCTTTTCCACCTCCTACTTCATTGTCTATTGAAGAATTTGGTGTCAATTGACCATGTAGTCAAATTGCATTGAGGTTTTTGAACATATGTCATCTTATTCAACTGAGAAATGACATGCAATCTTAAAATGCTGAGATTTTTAGTGAAGAAGATGTTCAACTCATTTTGGAGCCCACAATACAATCTAAAGTCTTAGAGGATACTAGGGAAGATCAAGTGGTAGTCTACAAGTTGTTTGAGAGTAGAAATCAAGCTGAAATTGAAGGATTGAAGAGTTATTCAAAGGTAATCTCAAAAACCCTATTTCTTAGTTATGAACATGTTTATTTGGTTACTAAAATTAATGAAATTGAGTGCTTAATTTCCTAATTGCTTCCGCTTATTGATTGTCAACACCAATAACTGGTATCAGAGTAAGATTTAAGCATTCAATTCATGTTAATTTTAACTTGGTGGGTGTTTTTCATAAGTTGTATGAAAGTGGGTGCTAATATGGATAATTTTAGTTTTGGCATTAGATTTCTCTTCAATTCAGTGATAATTGTTGGAATTGGCTCTTTGTTTATGATGAAGGAAATCTAAAACAGAGATCTACATAAGCAGCGGAAGTGGATCGTTCCAAATCCCATTCAGAATGAACACAATAATTACAGTCTAGTCGGAAACATACAGATTATGCAGAAATAGAAATTACAACATGCTATAAGAGAATAAGGGATAGAGTATGCGTACCTTTGAAGAACTCTTCTTCAAGTATCCCTTGATCAATCTCAGATGCGTACACAACAACACTCGAACGCAACGAACAGACATGAACTCCACGAACGACTTAATGCTCCTCAAACTCAATCGAGTCCAACTCGATCCTGGAACTGAGTTAGAACACCACCACAAGTGTTACCTTGGTATTCTCGATGTGAGAATCCAGGAGTTGTGGGTTCTATATAATCTTAGATTGAGGAAGACAGAAGGTATACGATTGAGTAAGTGGGAGATATGAACACTGTCTATCGCATAGACGATGTACTCAATTGTTTAGATAATGGAAGCCTATCACATAAACTTTGTTATTCGATCGTGTGGCAAAGATCAACGAGAAACTATCGTATAGTCAACTTTTAACGATCGTGTATGCTCTCAACGCCTATCGCTTAGTAAAAACTATTTTTACTTGATAGCCTTTTTCGTGAGATTCTTTCTGAGTGAATCAACTACTAAATTTAGAAAATAATTTTTCTTTTATCTCACGGTTACCATAAAACTTCCAATAACCTCCCACGCAAATCGGTTATGAGAGAAAAAGAATTAATTATCATATAATTAATATATTATAAATAAATATGATAACCAACTTATCATATTATATTTATGATCTATAGTTTTAATATTTCATCAAATGAAACATATAAACCATAGTTCTTTTTCTATTTTATGGTACTTAATATAAATCATATTTATATTAATTCCTCCAATTAATGTATCTAATACATCACACCAATTACATCACATATAATTGAATTTCCACTTGTAATTCGAATACTTCAAACTAACCCAAAATCTGATTCTCACTTGAACCCATTGAGCTGCCAAGGGGACCTCATGAACCTGTAGCTTGAAGCTCCAATCGTACGTGAATAACTGACTAAACTCTTTAGTCACGAGATTCACCATCCGTTAACTGTCGGGTACTCCACTAAAGACCGATAACTGTACTCTTCTCACTACAGATATATTTCTGTGTCCATATAACCAATCAACAGTGCAATAACTCTTCACAAATCGCTCGTAAGTACAGTTGGGCCAATTTACCGTTTTTCCCCTGTAGTTATATTTAACTCCTTAAGTACCACTGATTCCTCTAATGAACAATAAGTCATAATCCTACTATGACTGAGTCCTCTCTTCCAAAGAGAGGGTGTGGCCACTATGTTCAAGACCTGGAATCAACACCCTTAAGGGAACAATTTATCTACTTACCCCTACTTCAGAGAAGGAGTGAATTCCATCTTGTGTAGTTGAGTTCCTAGCTCCCCAATCAGACGAATCCCTAAAAAGATAGACTTGTTAAGTTGGCAATTTGGCCACTCTTACCTATACTAATCAAAGGACTGCCTTCATAGGCAAGTGTTCTCAAAACGCTCAGGATTAAGGTCATGTCACCTATGGTCATTTTAGTGAAATGTAAGTCTCAATTATCAACGACGTTATATAAATAGACTAATCATCTCGTGGTCCAGTCTTATACAAACTCTTTGTATAGGACACCCCCACTCGCATGTCTCCACATGAATGGCCAGGATTAGACCATTTGTAGTACTTTACAATACTTGTAAATATTTATAAAGCAAGCCGTATCAGTAGTGTCACCAGGATAAGGTATCCCTCCTTTATCCTTATACTACAGATCATTTAGGTTATTACTTAAGGCATGATCCACTTGTAGGCTTCACATACATGCTTAAGTTACATGAAATAACCACGGATCTTAGTTTTTTGGATTTGAGAAAATGCAAATAAAATAACATTTATTTTATTAATAATAATGTGTACAAAAGGTTTACAAACTATGAGACCACTAGGAGAATTAGGACATCAGTCCCAACATATGAGCCTTCTGTTGGAATTAATAAGCAATAAGCAAAAGAATTCAGGATTATTAAACACTTTAATTTAATAATTTAAGCAATTAAGAAAGCATGTTCATAAGAAAAAATTAGTGTTTCAGCAATATACCTTTGAAGACTTCAAAATTCTTCAAATTTCAACTTGATTCTTCTAGGCAATTCGTAGTAGACCACCACTAGATCTTCCTTACTATTCTTTAGGACCTTAGATTGAATTGTGAGATTCAAAATGAGCTAGAAGTTAGGGAATATTTTGAGAGGAAGAAGCTAGTTCTCTAGTAAGATTGAAGAACACTTCTTCAAAATAAAATTTTCAGTCAAATTTTCATTGCATGGCCTCAGCACAACCAGCTGAGTTTTATGACTCTTCAACATGCCAAGACTTTTTTCAAGAGTTTGACACCTCCTACTTGGAGGAATTGAGTGGAATTTTGATTCAAAGTGCTAAAAGTGGGATAAAACCACTTGTTAAGAAAATTCAATTTTCTAATTTAAAATACAATCAAATTTTCAATTCTTTAACTTAAATTTCCAAAAAACAAAAATTGATTTTGAATTTTGAATTTCCATAAAATTCAATTTTCAATTTTAAATAAAATTAATTCCAATGATTAATTTTAAATGAAATTTATTTAATTAATTAAAATAATTTAATATCCAATATTAAATTTTTAAAACACCATTTCCATGACCATGAATTTTTATTCATGTAATTAATATTTAAATCAAATTTAAACTTTATCCAATTCTCCAATTTCGTTTAATTCATCAATTAAATGTGTAATATATCGTATATAATTCCCTTAATTCGAATTTGAACGTTTCAAATTAAACTTATCACTTTATTCTAAGGTCTAATCTGTTTGTGAGCTAGTAATGGGACCTAATGGACCTACAGATCATGGGCTCCAACAATCCAAGATTAATCGACTAAACTCTTTAAACTGAAATAATCAATATTCGTTAACTACCAGGTCACTCCACTAAAGCCCAATAGTTGTACTCCCCTCACTGTAGATATAATTGTGTTCACTCAATATAATCATAATTAGTGAATTAACCCTTCATAGGTTGTTTGTAATAACGGTTGGGTCAAAAGCTGTTTTATCCCTGAGATTACCTCTTGTTCCTTAAGTTTTACTAACCCTCTAACAAACAATTAATTTGTAATCCAATCAGCAAATCGAGTCCCTCTCAGGCCAATGAGGGTGCGACCTCTTGTTCAAGACCCAGAGTCAACGTTTAAGAGAACAACCTTTCTACTAACTCTAAAAGCAGGAATGAGTGAATTCCATCTTGCACCCTATATCCCCATCTATCTGCCCGATCTTACCCCTAAAATGGGAGGCTTACTGAGTAGATGCTATTGAGCTAACCCTCACCCATGCAAATTTAAGGATAATCCCAAATAAATAGGTGTTCATAGTTAGCTCAAAATTAAGGTCAAGTTACTTGGGTTATCGCTTTGAAATGATCAGTCTTAAACAGTAAACAACGTTATAACGTAAGAGTGACTAATTTCTTTGTTGATCTTATACAAACTCTTTGCATAGGTGACTAATTTCTTGGTTTGATCTTATATAAACTCTTTTCAGAGGATGCTCTACTTGCATGTCTCCACATGAACGAATTAGGATCACTTCGTTTGTAGCACTTTACAACAATTATAACATCTAAAAAGTAGACTGCATCGAATAGTGTCCTCAGAATAAGGTACCTAGCCTTATTCGTATACTATGGACCATTTTGGCTATTTACTCAAACTTTTCTTATGTCTCTATATAAAGTTCAAGTATTCATGTAATAGCCATGGATCTTAGTTTATTGGATTTTAGGTTATTAAAACGAAATGAGCAATTCAAACATTCAATAAAAACTTTATTAAATCAAACTTTAATAACATTTTTATTGATTAAAAAAATAAGTTTATTGTTTACAAACCACGAGTTTTAGGACATAAAATCCAACACCTTAATGTGTGCTTAAGTGTCTGTAAATTTTTTATAGTCAATAGAGTTGCAATTATATTGTAATTGAAGAAAGAAGGAAGCAAGCTTAGCAGCAGAAAAATGTTTTTGAAGCTACTGCCTCGTAGAGCTGCGACACTGCCCTTGAAATGTTGCAACGTTGTTCATCAAATAAACTAGACCCGATCCTTGACCCGTTGACCGTCTCATGAGCTCTGCATCTCGTGAAGTTTGAGTCGTCTCGTGAGCTTCAAACGTCTCATGCGTTTCAATCGTTTTATGCAGTTCGAGTCATCTTGTGAGCTTCAAATGTCTCGTGCACTCCAATCATTTCATGAAATTCTAACTGTCTCATGAGCTTCAGACATCCCGTGCACTCCAGCCATCTCATGAAGCTCTAGCCGTCCCATGAAGCTCCAGCCATCTCGTGACTCGTTAGCTCGCGCACGCCAACTACTTCTTCTGACTCGCCCGCTCAGCTGAAGATGGCTCAGTCAAACTAGATGGTCTAGATCGATTCGATTCCATTGGTTTGACCAGTTTTGATCGATTTTGGCTGGTTTTTGGAGTTTTGGAGCTGGTTCAAGGGATTTTCAAGTGGTTTGAGCCGGTTTAAAGTGGTTGGAGGCGGTTTGAGGCAGTTTACTGTTTATTATTGTAATAATTTAGGTTGTTTGCTTGCTTAGGATGCCAAAATTGGTCCAAATCAGTATGTTTAATTATTTATGCATTATGAATGTATGTTATAATTAAATAAATTTTGTATGTGCATATAGTATGTCATGTAGATTTGAAATCCCACCATAGGAAGCATGTAGCATGCATTGAAAGTATATTATAAATGGTTATGATATATAGTATGCATTTGTTAGGGTTTCATGTTTTAATATAATGTGTTATATTAAAAATTGTCTGATGAATGTTAGGGATTGGAAGCATGTCTATATTTATAAAGTGTTATAAAATGAATTAGACATTTAAAATCCATAACAAAGATAAGATGCATGCTCACCTAGGGTTAACAAATAACAACTTGTTTTAACAGTTAAAATAAGTTGTTATCTTGTAAAATTTTGGTTACAAACTCACCCGGGCTAAAATTCTGTCTAAGGCTGGAGGTACTTAAGTTGATGGTTTACAGAACACCTGCTACCTGGGGATTTTAGCTAGTTCTTGAGTGTTGTTAACCCGATTTTATGAGCATGTGTGAGCGATGTGAGGTAATAAAATGGTTTATCACTTAGACATCGTAGGTTAAATCCAAATATAAACGTTATACTTGGATAAATACCTAGACTTAGGTTGTTTATTAGTCGGAATATACCTAAGTAAATATTTACCCAAAACAAATAGAAGACTTTAATGGGAGATTAATAATATAGACGATATGTTATTCTTAGCTCTCACGTCCTTAATGAAGGAAATCGGACATGGGAATTTCCAAGAACAGTGGAATGATCATTCCAAATTTCATTCGTATATGAACATTAACAATTACAATCAAGAAACGGAAACATACAGGCTATGCATAACATGAAATTGCAGCATGCTTTACTAAACGATCAAGGGAAGAATTAACATACCTTTGAAGACTCATCTTCAACACCCTTGATCACGAATGCTCGTTCACAGCAAGATAGTAACACACAAACGCTCGTACACAACGACTGCAACACTGCACAATCACAGCAAATTCGAACACAGCGATCTCAAGGATCACGAACACCACGAACAGCCTCCAAAAACCTCAACTATGTCGAGTTAAGTACGACACCACCACAATGGCTACCTTGGTATTCTCGATGTGAGAATTTAGAAGTGTGGGCTTTTTGTTGACTTGGTTAGAGGCAGAGATTGGAGGAACAATCGTGTAAACGATTGAGCAAGTGGGAGATGATAAGGTCTATCGTATAGACGATGCCCAATCGTTTAACAAACGTTATGCGATCATTTAGCAAAAGTTGCATGATCGTTTAGCTAATCGATCAGCTAAGTGAATATCGTATAGAAACACTCCACGATCGTCTAGTCTCTCTTCAGCTATCGTTAGTAAATCTAATTTACTTGATAGCCACCGTGAGAAATTTCCGAGAATAGAAACTCTTAAATCAACAACTATTAAATTTAGGAAAACATTTTTCTTTTTATCTCACGGTTACCATGAAACCACCAATAACCTCCCACTCAATTGGTTATTAGAGAAAAAGAGATAATTATCCAATAATTAATATTATTATAAATATATATGATACCCAACTTACCATACTATATTTATAATCTCTAGTTTTAATATTTCATCTCATGAAACATATAAACCATAGCTCTTTTTCTATTTCATGGTCCTTAATGTAAATCTTATTTACATTAATCCTCCACTTAATGTATCTCATACACCACACCAATCATATCATATATAATCAAATTACCTCTTGTCAATTTGAACATTTCAAATCAACACCAAGAACTAATCCTGAACTTGAATCCATTGAGCTACCAAGGGGACCTTATGGACTTATAACTCGAAGCTTCAACAGTACGTGAATAACTGATTAAACTCTTTAGTCAGGGGATCCACCATCTGTTAACTGCCAGACACTTTAGTAAAGATCGACAGCTGAATTCTCCTTACTACAAATATATTATGTGTCCATATCAACCAATCAACAGTACAATAACCCTTCACAGATCGCTCGTAAGTATAGCTGGGCCAATAACCGTTATGCCCCTATAATTACATCTAACTCCTTAAGTACCACTGATCCCTCTAATGAACATAAGTCATAGTCCCACCATGACTGAGTCCTCTCTTCCAAAGAGAAGTTATGGTCATTATGTTCAAGCCCTAGAATCGACCCTTAAGGGAGCAATCTCTCTACTTACCCCTGCTTCGGGGAAGAAGTGAATTCCATCTTGTGTAACTGAGTTCCCAACTCCCAAATCAAACAAGTTTCCAAAAAGGTAGGCATGTTGAGTTGGCAATCTGGCCACTCTCACTTATACTAATCAAAGAACCGCCCTCAAAGAAAGGAGTTCCCAGAACACTCAGGATTAAGGTCATGTCACCTATGGTCGTTTAGGTGAGATGTAAGCAACGACGTTATATACAAAAACTAGTCATCTTGTGGTCCAGTCTTATACAAACTCTTTGTATAGGACATCTCCGCTCGCATGTCTCCACATGAATAATCAGGATCTACCATCTGTAGTAGTTCACAACACTTGCAAACCTCTACAAAGCGAGCCATATCCATATTGTCACCAGGATTAGGTATCTCACCTTAATTCTTATACTACAGACCTATTTAGGTTATCACTTAAGGCATGATTCACTTGTATATCTCATATACATGCTTAAGTTTACATACGATAACTATGAAACTTTGTTTTATTGGATATGAGTAAATGCCAAATAAAATAACTCTTATTTTATTCATAACAATGTGTATATGTTACGAACAATGAGACTCTGAGAGAATTAAGACACCAATCCCAACACTTAAGAGTTCAACCGTGAGATTCATACTCGACTTCGTGTCACCTTGGGAGTGATCTCCATTCAGAAAGTATTTGCATGGGTCAATAGCAAGGTGAATAGGGGAAGTAGTTCATAATAAGTGGGTGAAGGATGTGTGTAAACATATCCTGCACTCTCATCCATTAATTTGGACCGTGAGATTCCTATGTTGCGCCTGCTTGTCGTTTTTAGGCGCCAAAAGTGTTGGGGTTAATGCCCTAAATCTCGTAGGATCCCATAATTTGTAATTGTAATGTATAAACATCTTATTTATTTAATAAAATATGTGATATTTTATTTCATTTTGAGTTGCATTAACCAAAAACCAATAAACTAAGTTCCAAGGTTATCTTGTCGATTAAACATGTATGTAGAGACATACGGGTGGATCATGTTTAAGTAATAACCTAAATGGTCTGTAATAGATGGATAAGGTTGGATACCTTATCCTGGTGACACTACGAGTATGATCCGCTTTATAGATGTTACAATTGTTGTAAAGTGCATAAATGATATGATCTTGATCATTCATGTGGAGTCATGTAAGCAGGGATATTCTATACAAAGGATTTTGTATAAGACTGGACCACGAAATGTTTAATCTCATTATTTAACGTCATTCATAATATAGACTTACATTTCACCAGGATGACCATAGGTAACATGACCTAAGTCCTGAGTGAGTTGTGAACTCCTACCTATGACGACGGTCCTTTGAATTGTATGGATGAGAGTGGTCAGATCGTCGACTCAACAAACCTACCATTTTAGGAATTCGTCTGATTGAAGAGCTAGGAACACAGCTACACAAGAGAGAATTCAATCATTCCCTAACGTCGAGGTAAGTAGATAAATTACTCCATTAAGGGTTGATTCCCCGACTTGAACAATGTGGCGTCACACCTTCTCCTGGTCCGAGAGAAGTTTGGTCATAGTTGGTCTATGATTTATTGTTCACTAGAGGGATTAATGGTACTTAAGAAGTTAGATGAGGAAAACGGTAATTTTGGCCCAGCTGTACTTACAAGGGTCATCGTACTGTTAATTGGTTATATCCAATGGACACAAAAATATATCTGTAGTGCGAAGGGTGTAGCTAACGGTCTTTAGTGGTGTGTCCGTAAGTTAACGGATGGTGAATCATTCAATTAAAGAGTTTAAGTAATTATTCACGTACTGTTGGAGCTTCAAGTTACAAGTCCATGAGGTCCCATCGGTAGCTCAACGAGAATTAATGAGAATCGATTTTTGGATTAATTTGAATTGTTCAAATTGATTGAGGAAATTAGTTAATTATATGTGATATAATTAATTCTAATTATATATGATATAATTACTATAATGTATTTGATACATTATAATATAAAGTTTATTTGAGAGGAAATAAATATTTGAATATGATTCAAATATTAATCATATGAATTGGATTCATATAATTATATTTAATACAAATGGGATTTATATTAAATGTATGAGCGAGAGAATAGAAATTATAGGAAATATTGTATATGATACAATATAAAAACTATAGGTTATATGTTATATTTGATATAACATATAGTTTAATGTATATATTATATGATAAGGTAGTTACCATATAAATTTATATATTAAAAGATTTATTAAATAAATAGATTATTTAATTTATTTTTAAAATCAATTTTTGGAAGGGAGTTGTAACTCCCTCCCCATCATTCTTTCCAAGACATGTTAGTGAGAGTGGGAGTTATTATATTTTTTCTCCTTTTTGGTTTTTACAGAAATCGATAAACAAAGGGAAACATAAGAGTTCTGGGTTTTAAGTTTTTACTTCTCAATTTTCTTCCTCTCCTTGCTCCTCTAAATTTTCCCTTACCAAAATAGTCAAATCCTCATTCCTCCTAGATTTTCATCCAGAGAATACTGAGGTAGTCATTCGTGGTGGTGTCATCAATTCAAGGGAATTCATTTAAGACTGTTCTTCAAAAGTAAGGGTTCTGAACCATTCTAATTTCTTCTCTATTAAGTCTATGCATGCTGTAAATTTTAGATGCATAATGTATGTTTACTGTAAAAATTTGTATTCTGTAAATTACAATTGGGACAATCTACTTCTGCTTAAGGACCCTTAATTAGATCCTTTAGTAAGCTAGTTGTTTTTCAGCGAATATCCCCTTGGAGGGTTGTAACATGGGATTCAGAACAACTCAAACTCCAGAAATGGATAGGTTCTCTTAGGTCCATTCCCAACCTTGACTCTCCAATTCAAAAGCATCGTTGGGGTCGACCTCTGAAGTCTGAAAATGAAGGGTTACACTTACAAGAGTTACTACGAATTAGTAAGTTCTTGACCAAAAAGATAACTAAATGACTATAGGAATAAGAGTTATTCTAGAGTTGGTGATTAGTCAAGAATGTCTTGCTTCAGTGAAGAAGTATTTGACTGACCTTCGGTGGCATCTATTCTAACTCACTAAAGTATCGTTGCAAATAAATAATGAAATTTTGGCACATTATTACTTTTTCTAAAATTTGATTGGATTTAAAAGAAATTTACTGATTAGAATTTGTTTATATTTTTAGCATGTCAAATTCTTCTAAATCACTCGCATCCGATAGATTTAACGGTATTAATTTTTCAACATGGAAATTAAATATAAACGCAATACTAGCAGATGATTATTTAATATACTATCTAAGAAATTTAAGAACATGGTTTCTGTTAAAGAAATCATGGATTCGTTACAGACATTGTTTGGACAATTTGTCAGCAACGATATTCTCGAAGAAGTTTATAACCATGACATAAAGGATAAAACCTTTGTTAATGAACATGTTCTGGATATTTTAAAAGTAACAAACACGAATGTCATAAATGAGGAAACTAAGAAAGTATAACAAAGTAAATATGATTTACTTGTCATTGAAACACGTTTAGTAGAAAATGATAAGTTAACTTGGATTTTAGATTCAGGTGTCGCTAATCATACTTGTGCTTTCACTCAGGAAACTAGTCCCTGGAGGCAGCTTACAGAAGGCGAAACAACCTTTAAGGTAGGGACCTGAGAGGTTGTCTCAACTAAAGCAGTGGGAGATATAAAGTTATTTGTTGAAGATAGATCCATTTTACTTGAAAATATTTATTACATTCTTGCCATGAGGAGGAATTTAATATCTATCTCATGTTTGCTAGAACAAAAGCATAAAGTCTCTTTTGAAGTTAATGAAGTGTTCATTATTTCAAAAGGTATTAAAGTATGTTTTGCAAAACTAGAAAATAACTTATGTGTGTTAAACTCAACTAAGGTAAAAGCTGTTTTGAATATAGAGATGTTTAAAACAACAGAAACGAAAAAATTTCTCCTAATGCTATCTTTAGCTTTTAATACTTGGCCACATTAATCATAGTACAATTGGGAGATTGGTTAAGAGTGGACTCCTAAATCAGTTAGAAGACAACTTTCTACCACCATGTGAATCCTGTCTTGAGGGTAAATTGACGAAAATATATTTTACGGGAAAAAGTCTTAAAGCCAAAAAACCCTTAGAGCACATACATTCAAACCTTTGTGGTCCGATGAGTATTAAAACATGAGGAAAGTATGAATATTTCATCAGCTTTATTGATGATTATTCTAGATATGACTATATTTACCTAATGCATCATAAGTCTAAATTCAAGGAATATAAGACAGAGGTTGAGAACCAATTAGGTAAATAGATTAAAACACTTCAATCAAATCGAGGTGGTGAGTATGTGGACTTAAAATTCCAGGACTATTTGATAGAACATGGAATTTAGTCTCAACTCATAGCACCCAGTACACTTTAACAAAATGGGGTATCGGATAGGAGAAATAGAACCCTGTTGGACATGATTCGCTTGATGATGAGTTATGCTCAGTTGCCTAACTCTTTTTGGGTACATGCAGTAGAGACTGTTGTGTATATTTTGAACATGGTTCCCTCAAAAAGTATTTCAGAAACACCTTATGAGTTATAGAGAGAACGTAAAGGTAGTTCATGTTACTTCAAAATTTAAGGATATCCAACACATATACTGGTACAGAACCTAAAGAAACTGAAACGTTGTCTGAAAGTATGCCTATTTGTAGGCTACCCCAAAGAGACAAAAGGTGGTTTATTTTATGATCCTTAAGATAACAAAGTATTTATATCGACTAATGCAATATTCTTAGAGGAAGACCACATAAAGAATCATCAACCTCGCAGTAAGCTAGTATTAAATGAAATATCCACAGAAGCTACAGATAAATTAACAAAGGTTGTTGACCAAGCTGGTCCTTCAACAGTTGAGAGTGCCTCGACGTAGTGGGAGAGTTATTCAACAACCTGACTGTTACATGGGTTTGACAGAAACTCAGGTCATAATACCTGATGAAGGCTTAGAAGATCCATTAACCTTTAAACAGGCAATAAAAGATGTGGATAAAAACCAATGAATGAAAGCCATGAACCTCGAAATGTAGTCTATGTACTTCAATTCAGTCTAGGAACTTATAGATCAATCAGAAGGGGAAAAACCTATTGGTTTCAAATGGATCTACAAGAGAAAACAGGACCAGGCTGGTAAAGTACAGACCTACAAAGCTAGACTCGTGGCAAAAGGGTTTACCCAAAGAGAGGGGGTGGACTATGAAGAAACTTCCTTCCGGTTTCCATGATCAAGTCTATTTGAATACTCTTACTCGTTGCTAATTTTTTATGATTATAAAATATGGGAAATGGATGTCAAAATAGCCTTTCTGAATGGCTATCTTGAAGAGAGTATCTATATGTCTCAACCAGAGGGGTTTATAAAGCAGTGTCAAGAGCAAATGGTTTGCAAGCATAAAAGATCCATTAATAGGTTGAAACAAGCATCTCGATCCTGGAATATGAGATTTGACACTGCGATTAAATCTTATGGCTTTAAACAGAACATTGACAAACCTTGTATTTACAAGAAGAATGTCAACAACACTGTAGCTTTTCTAGTTTTAAATGTTGATGATATTCTATTCATTGGAAATGAAGTAGAATTCCTAGCTGACTTTAAGACATGGCTCACTTTACAATTTCAAATGAAAGATTTGAGAGATGCATAGTATGTTCTTGGAATCCAAATAGTTTAGAATCGCAAGAACAGAATACTAGCATTATCTTAGGCATCTTATATGATGTCTAGATATAAAATGAAAAATTCCAAGAGAGGTATGCTACCTTTCAGGCATGGAGTTCATTTGCCTAAGGAACAATGTCCTAAGACACCTCAAAAGGTCAAGGTTATGAAATGAATTCCCTATGCATCAGCTATTGGAAGTTTGATGTATGCAATGTTGTATACATGCCTAGACATATGCTATGCATTTGAAATAGTCAGCAGATATCAGTCTAATCCTGGATATGATTATTAGGCTGTCGTTAAGAGCATCCTCAAGTATCTTCGAAGAACGAGGGACTATATGCTCGTTTATGGTGCGAAGGATCTAATCCTTACAGGATACACTGATTCTAATTGTCAAACTGATGTGGATTCTAAGAAATTAACTTCGATATCAGTATTCACTTTGAATAGAGAAGTTATAGTACAGAGGAGTATAAAGTAAAGTTGTGTTACTGACTTACCATGGAAGCGGAGTATTTAGTTGCATGTGAAGCAGCCAATGAGGCAGTATGACTTAGAAAGTTCTTGATCGATTGGAAGTGGTTCCAAATTTGCATCTGTCGATCACTCTCTATTATGATAAAAGTGGAGCAGTTGCAAATCCTAAAGAACCAAGAAGCCATAAGCCTGGAAAACACGTCAAGCATAAGTACCATCTCTTCAGGGAGATAGTACACCGAGGAGACATGATCGTCACGTAGATAGCCTCATGAGACAATTTAGCTGACCCTTTTACAAAGGCCCTCATGACTAAAGTGTTTGAGGATCACCTAGTCGGACTATGACTATGATATAGATAAAGATAGAGCAAGTGGGAGAATTAATGGGTATCTGATGCCCTAGTTTATTGTATTTATTCTCTTATACTCAACATCATATATATTTATATATATGTAAACCCATTGGAATTTTAGTCCAAGTGGGAGTTTGTTGGGTTGTATGTCCTAAAACTCGCAGTTTGTAAAATTAAACCTATTTTATTTTCAATAAAGATGTTTTTGTGGTTTATCCATTAAAACTGTTACTGAATATGTAAATTGCACTCGTAAAAATTAAATCCAATAAACTAACCCCTGACTATAACATGAATACTTGAACCTTATGTGGAGACATAAAATAGGATTAGATTTGGGTATATAGCCAAAATGATCTATAAGTATAAGATAGGGTTGGGTACCTTATCCTGGGGATACTATGGGTGTGGCCCGCTTTGTAGTTGATACAAATGATGTGATCCCGAAATCGTTCATGTGAAGACATACAAGTGGAGACATCCTAAGCAAAAGATGTTTGCATAAGACCCGACCACAAACTAGTCACTTTTTCTTTATAATGTTGTTTACTATTAAAACTGACTATGTTAATATAATGACTTAAGGTAACTCGATCTCAATCCTAAGCTAACTATGAACTCTTATTTATTCGGGATTATCCTTTAATAAGCATAGGTGAGAGTGACTCAATAACACGCTCAATAAACCTCTCATTTTAGGAGTAAAACCAGGTAGATAGATGGGGACATAGTCCTGCAAGATGGAATTAGCTCCTACCCGCTTAAAGTATAGTATATATGTTGTTTCCTTAAGTACTGAATCCTAGTCTTAAACAAAGGGGGCCCACCCCCTTTATGTCTGAAAAGGACTTAGTTTATTGGTAGGACCATAAACCAATTGTTCATTAGTGGATCAGCGGAGGCTTAAGGAGCAAGATGTATTATAGAGGTAAAACGATAATTTTGACCCAGCTATTAATACGAACGACCTATGAAAGATCAACTTACTGATCATAGTTAAATCAAGTGGATATAAATATATCTACAGTGAGGAGAGTACAGCTCCTAGGTTTTAGTGAAGTGACCCGATAGTTAACGAATGTTGATTAATTCGGTTTAAAAAGTTTAACCAATTAATCTCAAATCATTAGAGATCAAGATCTATAGGACCATTAGGTCCCTCAACTAGCTCACAAATGAACTAAACCTTAGAATAGTGCGATGAGAAAATTTGAAACATTCAAATTCGTTTAAGGGATTTTTTTAATGATATATGATATAATTTAACGTTTAATTAACGAATTAAACAAAATTGGAGAAATAGATAATATTTAAATATCATTTAAATATTAATTACATGAATAGAGATTCGTGTACTAGAAATTGGTGGTTTAATGATTTAATATTTGTTATTAAATTCTATTAATTAATTAAAGTTGTTTAATTAATTATTTAAAATTAATTAAACATATATTTAATTAATTTTATATGAAATTAATTTAAACTGTTTTTATTAATTTTAAATTAATTGGTTCTAAAGTAAATCAATTTTAAAATTAAAAATTGGAAGAAATGGGTTTTTTCCCATTTCTTCCAATTCCTTTTCCATGTCTTACTCCATTCTCTATTGAAGAGTTTTGGTGTCAATTGACCATGTAATTTGATTGCATGGAGGTTTTTGAACATATATCATCTTATTCAGCTGAGAAATGTCATGCAATCTTCATATGAAATATTGAGATTTTGAGTGAAGAATATGTTCTTCAATTCTTGGACACCGAACTAGAAATTTCCCTTTTTTTTTCCCTTAAAAATTCAACTCATTTTGAATCCCACAACTCAATCTAAGGTCCTAGAGGATAGTAGAAAAGATCAAATGGTTGTCTACAACTTGTTGGAAAGTAGAAATCAAGCTGAAATTGAAGGATTGAAAAGTTATTCAAAGGTAATCTCAAAAACCCTATTTCTTAGTTATGAACATGTTTACTTGGTTGCTAAAATTAATGAAATTAGAGTGCCTAAGATCTTAATTGCTTCCGCTTTTTAATTGTCAATACCAACACACAAAACTTTGAATGAAAATGTAAAAACTAACACCACCCCCAAATTTAGTTTCCTCAAGGGTTGGTATCATTATTGGGTGTAGGAAAATTTTCTTCGTCTGGGAATTGTAGGGGTTGTTGAAGATGCAGTAGGATAGCAGCAAGTGAGGAGTTGAGCAAGAACTTCTTGAATGTACTGAAGTGTGGAACGAAATTGCTCATGCTACCTTTACGATTGCTAGCACAAGAATGTCTGTGTTGTTGGGTTTTATGTCCTAAAACTCGTGGTATGTAAACGATGGAGCTTATTCTAAAAATTCATAAAGGTGTTATTGAATAGATCTATTGCTTGAATAGAAATCCAATAAACCTAAAAGTCCCTTGACTATTGGATGAGTACTTGAACTTTATGTAGAGACATAAAGGTGGATCAAGTTCGAGTAAATAATCAAAATGATCTATAGTACATGTATAAGGTCGGTTACCTTATTTTGGTAACACTATTGGATACGACCTGCTCTGTAGTTGTTACAAGGAGTTGTAAAGTGCTACAAACGAAGTGATCCTAATTCGTTCATGTTGGACATGAGGAGTGGGGGTGTCCTTATGCAAAAGAGTTTGTACAATATCAGACCACGAAATGAGTCGCTCTTACTTTATAACGTTGTTTACTGTTTAAGACTGACTATTTCAAAGTGATGACCTAGGTAACTTGACCTTAATCCTGAGCTAACTATGAACTCCTGTTTATCTGGGATTGCCTTTAGATTTGCATAGGTGAGGGTTGGCTCAACAGTGCCAGCCCAATATGGCTGCCATTTCAGAGGTAAGACTGGATAGATAACTGGAGACACAGGGTGCAAGAGGGAATTCACTCCTATCTGCTTTAGGGATAGTGGAGAGGTTGTCTTAAGTGTTGATTCTGGGGTTTGAACAAGGGATCCCGCCCTGGTTTATGATTGGATCACAAAACAATTATTCATTAGGGGATCAGTGGGGACTTAAGGAACAAGAGGTAATTTTGGGGGTAAAACAGAGATTTAACCCAACCGTTATTATGAACAACCTATGAAGGGTTAACTTACTAATCATGGTTATATTGAGTAGACATAATATATCTATAGTGAAGGTATGGGCTTTAGTGAAGTGACCCATTAGTTAACGAATGGGGGTTAGATTGGTATAATGAGTTTAACCGATTAATCTCAGATTGTTGGAGCCCATGATCTGTAGGTCCATGTGGTCCCCCTACTAGCTCGGAAATGGATTAGCTCTAGAGTAGTGTGATAAGTTAATTTGAAATGTTCAAATTAGAATCAAACAGAATTGAAGAAAATATATTTAAATATGATTTAAATATATGAAGATGAATTTGTGTAAAAATTAATTTAATATTAGATATTAAATTAATTAGAATTATTTAAATTGTTTAAATAATTATTTATTAATTTTATTAGAAAATTAATTTTTGAAATTAATTTGTAAAACTAATAAAATTTTATCTTAGAAATAAAATATGATTTTAAAATCAAAATAGATTTTTGGAAATTGAAAAATTACACAAACTTGAAAAAAATGGGGTTTTTCAAGTCATCTTCAAGTAGCTTACAAAGAACCCACCACTTCTCCTTTGGTTTACTCCAAGCATGAGTTGCATCTCATGCATCACATCTCTTTGCATGATAGTCTGCAATATATTGAAGAGATTAGAGTGAAGAAAGGCGACTAAATTTTTGCTGAAAAAATTGAATAAAGAAAGTGTTCTTCAATGGGTTCTGTTCAGTGAGTTTTCTTCATATTCCCTTTGATTCCAGCTTATTTTGAGTCCCACAACTCAATCTAGAGCACCAAGAGGATAGTAGGGAAGATCTTGTGGTGGTCTACACAAATATTCGGAGGATTTTGCAGCTGGAAATGGAGACTTCGTTGGTTCGGCCAAGGTATTTTCATGAAATCCATTATACTCTGTTTTTAGCATGTTTCTTTTCAACCAAAATTAATGAATTAGAATGCTTATGGATCTTGTTCTTTTCCGCTGCGTGATGGTGTCCATCCAACAATTGGTATCAGAGCATCTTATAAGCATTCAGTTCAGATTAATTTTGGTTTGGTGGGTGTTTTGTATGAAAATATGAAACTGTTGTAATGATATAGTTTTCTGAGTTTTGGCCTTTAATTTCTCTTTGATTTTTCGTTTAAATTTGTAATTGGCTCTTACTTGATGAGCTTTAATATCTTCCCAAGAGTCTGTAATTTATTTGGAGTCATTAGAGTTGAAATTAAGCTGTAATTTGAAGAAACTAGCGAAGGTACCGAGTTGCAGATTCCAGACGATCAGACTCTGTTCATATCGCCGTTAAGCTTCAGTAGCTAAACAATCGTTTAGCTTCATACGTTAGACGATATGAAGGAAAATCTAAACAATCGTCTAGCTTCGGGCGTTATTCGTTTAGGTGTTATGCGTTAGACGATCGTTTACCTCGGGAGCTAAGCGATAAGGCGAAGAGCTATGCGATGGCGCTAAGCGATCACTTACACGATCGTTTACCTTTGATCGGGAGCTAAGCGATGCAGCGAAGAGCTATGCGATGGCACTGAGCGATCGTTAGACGATCGTTTACCTTTGATCCAGAGCTAAGCGATGCGATAAAGAGCTATGTGATGGCGCTGAGCGATCGCTTACACGATCGTTTACCAATGAGCAGCAGCTAAGCGATGCATCGATTGCTATGTGATAGTACTAGACGATCGCTTACCTCAAGCATGCGCTAAACGATCAAGATGCGGTGCTAAACGATGGAGCTATGTGATAGTGTTTGACACTAAGAAATCGTGTAGCATCCTTCGGCGCTAGACGATGACACTGTACGATAGAAGGCGAACACTATAAATCGTGTAGCTTTATTAAACGATAGGCATTGGTTATTAAACGATCAAGCCAATTGCATGACGATGGTTGTCAATGCTAAACGATCTGACTTAACGAGATGTTGGGCGAGAGCATGATCAGCCAGTTCGACCCGTTCTCTTGAGGTTTGGTCCGGTTTAGCTTCAAATGGTTTGTGGTTGGTCTGGTTCAGACGGTTTGGATCTGGTTCAAGCGGTTCGAGCGGTCTTGAAGCTATTTTTGTAATAGTTAGGCTTTTGCTTATTTTTGCCAAAACTAAAACCACATCATTACATGTTTAATTATTTATGCATTGGATGTATGTTATAATTAAATAAATCTTGTATGTGCATATAGTATGCCATTTAGATTTAAAATCCCATCATAGGAAGCATGCAACATGAATTGAAAGTATGTTATAATTTTTTATAATATATAGTATGCATGTTAGGGTTTCTTGTATTTAATAGAAGTGTTATATTAGATATTGAATGCCTATATGTTGTGGATGTTTAGCATGTCTAAATTTTTATAAGTTGTTATAAAATTGGGTTAGACATTTAAAATCCATAATAAAGAATAGTTGCATGCTCACGTAGGCTAACCACTTGTTTTAATTAGTTAAAATAGGTCGTTAAACTTGTAAAACTAAAGTTACAAACTCAACAGGTATATAATCCTGTCGAAGGTTGGGGGTATTTAAGTTGACGGTCTACGAAACACCTCCTACCTGAGGATTATGGCCGAATAATTGAGCGTTGGTAACCAGTTTTATGAGTATCCGTGAGCGATGTGAGGTAATAAAAGGGTTTATCACCTAGACATCATAGGTTTAAGTCCATTTATAAGAGTTATACATGGATAAACCACATAGACTTAGGGTTATTTTTATTTAACCGGAAAAGAACCTAAGTACAAAGTTACCCAAACGTTAGAACACTTCAATGATAGTGAATAACTTCTATATGATAGAGTTATTAGAAAACTTCAGTGGGAGATTAATAACATACGCGATATGTTATTCTTAGCTCTCGCGTTCCTAAGAGTTCACAATCTGGATTTAAGCGGTACTTCGTGACACCCTGGAAGTGACCTCCCTACGGAGAGTATTTTTTTAGCTTAAATTTAGACTTTGGTGAATAAGGGGAAGTTGTTCGAACAAAAATCAAGTTTATGATTTCAACTGCCACGTCTCCACATAGTTCACACCGTGAGATTCATATAACGCTTCGTGTCACCCTGGGAGTGACCTCCCTACGAAGAGCGGATGTATACGTCAATACCAAGGTGAACGGAGGAAGTAGTTCATAGTAAGTGGGTGAAGGAAATGTGTCAACATACCCTATGGTCTCCTCCATTAGTCTGAACCATGAGATTCTTATGTTCCACCTGCTGGTTAGCTTTAAGTGGCCCTTTGCTAGTTGTTTAACAACGGCTATCCCCACGGAGGGTTGTAACATAGGATTCGGAACAACCCAGGCTTCAGTAAAATGAATAGGGCTTTATAGTTATGTCTTGGGTATTGTTTTCTATTTTTAGAGCAATACTCATCCGTTCTATAAGATCCAAAAATGGCGGGTCTACACTTACAGAATTATTAAGTGTTAATAATGTCTAACCAAAAGCGGTACCTAAATGACTATCGGAATATGAGTTATTCTGGAGGTAGTATTTAGTCAAGAATGTCTTGATATAGTATCGTTGCAAAAGAATAATCTTGGGTAAATTATTAAAATTGCTAAAACTTGATTGGATATTTAATTTCAGAATGACATGTTCAATAATACAAGTGTTGGCGTCAGATAAATTTATTGGTGATAGTTATGTGAATTAGAAATCAAATTTGAACACGATACTTGTGATAGACAATTTGCAGTTTGTCTTAACTGAGGACTGTCCTCCCATTCCTAGCTCTAACACAAACCAAATGTTCGGGATGTATATAACGATGGGTCAGGGCTAATGATATAGCCCGTGCTTATATCCTCGCCAGCATATCTGATATGTTGACAAAAGAAGCATGAGGATATGAGTTCTGCCAAAGAGATTATGGAATCTCCGCGAGGGATGCCATTAAGTACGTTTACAACAGTCGCATCAAAGTGGGGACCAATGTGTGAACATGTCCTTGACATGATGGTCCACTTTAATATGACAGAAGAAGTAAACGGTGTTTTCATGAATGATTTAAGTCAAGTTGGTTTTATTCTAGAATCTCTTTTGAAGAGTTTTTCTGCAAATTTTGAATGCATTAATGAATAAAATTTAACTACTCTACTGAATGAGCTACATGCTTACCAAACAATGTTGAGAACAAAGGGTCTGGTGTCAGAAGCAAATGTTACTACTGCCAGAAGTGAGGAATATGACAAGCCTGAAGTTGCTTCCTTTTCAAAGAGTAAGAGTATTCTTGTGAAGAAAGGAAAAGAGAAAGGGAAGAAGAAGCCTACTGATTGAAAGGTGATAACTTGTAGAAATACAAGTTATTTTTGCTCTAAAGTTGGAACAACTAAGGTTTTTAATGATAGATTCTCCTCATTTTTAGAAGAAACGCATGGATTTATTCAAACATTAGCAAAAGCATACAAAAGAAGTTTTATTACTAAATATCACGACACTAACGCATTGTATTGTAGGATTTCAACGCAATGATTAACGCTAATGCATTAGACAAGTGTCGCAGGAAAAGCTCTAACACATGGGCCATGCGTCGGAGGGAGTTCAATGCAGAGAAGATTCATTACTCCAGGCTGATTGTGTCACATCACCACTTGCAAGTATGGGCACCTGCAGTAGGCAGCGTCTGAAAAGCTTCCAAGCACAGGCGACGTCTGAAAAGCTTCTGAGAGTCAGGCGGCTAACATGGGTATGGACTTTAATGTTGACCAGGACATGGACTTTAATGCTGCCCATTCACCAAGTGGACGTGACCAACGCCTATAAATAGATGAAGTCCCTCTAGAGTTAAGAAGTTCAAAAATTATCAAGATCCTTACCCTCTGTATATTGTAATCATTGTTCTAGTTCTATAGAGACTGTGTTCTGGTGATAGATGATCAGAAGGGTTGAGAACCACCACCACCACCGGTCAAGGAGCGGAGGAAGCTAATCTTGAGAAAGACACTTCATCCAATTCCTAAACAAGTGATTGTACACAACGAGATTGAGCCAAAGAAATACAAGAGAATTGTATTCTTTGGCTTGACTCAGTTTCCTTCTTCTCATTTATCACTGTCATTCCATTTGATTAAATATTGCTTTTGTAAAGACTTTCTATTTCTTTATAAAATTCATATGTTTGATCCATCATACTTGCCATTGTTTATTTCTTGTTTATGTTGAATGCATTAATACTTTATGCACAACTTCATTCTAAAGCTCAAGCCAACTTGACAAATTGGTAAAAGCATCTTTAACTTAGATTGTTCGAAAGAATAACTAAGCTGCATTAAGTAGGATGCCTAGTACAGCTAGAGATAGACTTACGGGTGTCTATTGCATTTTGTGTTAGACGCATGCATCCTAGAGATAGGCTTTGTATGTTATTCGCATTGAGAAATGTTGAATGAAGTCTGACGCATAAACAAAAGATAAGCAAATCATCCCATCTCATTCACATCACAACCTAGTTGTGTACACTCATCTTAGACCGACACGTCCACTTACCTTAAACTCCATTTTTGCATGATCCATCATTCACCACTCAACTCTTTTGTATCTCCTTGCACAGGCACAACAATTTAGTGTAAATAATACATTTCTCACATTCATTTAGGAAAATCCCTACAATAGATACAACGCAAGGCCTGCGTTTGGTTAACTGAATCCCTGAGTTCGACCCTGGACTTATCAGGAACCTAAATTAGATTTATACTTGGGTTTGGTTTAGGAAAACTTGAACGTCATTAGTAAGAGTTGTGTGCATCTGTGCATATATCTAACGCCCCAACGCGTTACAACTACTTAAACGTATCAAAGCATAAACGCGTCACTTACACTTTGAACTTATTCTTCCAATTTATTTTATACAAAATACTCTTAGAGCGAATCACGATAGCAACGAACAAGTTTTTGGTGCTGTTGCTAGGGATTCAGAAACAAAAACTAACCAAAAATTTCGTTTGTATCTGTTGAAAGAACACTTCAGTCGAGGGAGTATTACAAGCTATGCTTAAGCTTGTGAATGTTTATGAGCAAGGAGAGCACTCCTGAATTCAGATACGACCCCGAGATTGAAAGGACCTTCCGGCGTAGGAACCGATCTAACCATCGTTGAAGGTTGAGGCAGAAATTTCTCAGACAATAGAACAGGCAACGAGCAATGGCAGAAGAACAGGAAAATCAGCAACTAGCTCATGCTGCACAGAATCCAATCCTAATGGCGAATAGCAGCATGCGTCCCATGGGGGAGTACACGTCCTCTATACTGTATGATTTCTCTCCAGGAATCATATACCCAACACCGAATGGAACCAGGTTCGAGATGAAATCTGTTATGCTCTAAATGCTCCAGTCTGCTGGATAATTTGAGGTGGTCATGGTGAAGATCCTCACGCCTCCATGAAGCGTTTCCTGGAAACGTGTAATTCATTTGTGATTCCTGGAATCACCCCAGAGGCGATCAGGCTGTCCTTGTTTCCCTATTCTTTGCGTGATGACGCAAAACAATGGGTGAGCTCTCTGGAGACTGGTGAAATCACCACCTGGGAGAAGTTGGTGGAAAAATTTATGCAAAAATACTTCCCACCTACCACCAACATAAGGAGGGGTCGAAAGATTATGAACTTTGAACAAGAAGATGCTGAGACCTTAAGCGCTGCATGGGAGCATTTTAAGGGCTTGGTCAAGAATTGCCCGAACCATGGACTACCTCTAATTATCCAAATGGAGACGTTTTATGGAGGCTTGAATAGAGCATCATAGATGGCAGCAGATGCAGCAACGGCTGGTGGACTTATGGACAAATTCTATACTGAGGCTAAAGAGATACTAGACTGCATTGATAAACACAATATGGAATGGGTGGATGATACATATGATGGAAGAACTGACAGGAGAAAGAGATCTCAGAACGTTAATTCTATTGATGCCAATGCAATAGCCACACTTTCTGCTCAAGTGGCTACAATGACCAGCCTTCGGCAGAACATAACGCTTGGAAACGCATCAAATCAGCAGAAGGTGAATCAGATAGAGGTGTTTGGGCAGCCCATGGTTAGCTGTGTGGGCTATGGAGATCCTCACTCCTATGCTAAATGTCCACAAAACCCTCAGTCAGTATGCTTCATCAAAAAGAACCCATTCTCTAATACATATAGCCCTGGATGGAGAAACCATCCGAATTTTTCTTGGACAGGAGGAAATCATTAGGAGCACCACCCAGGGGCGAACCATCAGCAAAGGAATGGACCGCCACCTGCATTTCAACAAATGCATCAGCAACATCAACAGCCCTTTAATAAAGGAGGATAGGCATCGAGCTCAAGATCTCCGCTTGAAAACCTATTCAAGGAGTACATAGCCTAGAATGACGCGTTGCTGAAAAGTCAGGCGACATCTATCAGAAACCTGAAAATCTAGGTAGGGAAGATAGCGAGTGAGTTGAAAAGCAGGCAACCTGGAGTTCTACCTAGCAATACTGAAACACCTGGGAACAATAATGGGAAGGAGTAATGTCACGCAGTGACGCTGCAAAGTAGAAGAGCTCTTGAAGAAAGAAGAATGAATCTAAGAAATAGCAGTCCTTTGAAAGAAGGCATCACACGTTCAATGGATCAGGAAGAAAGAACACCCGAGACTACAAGCCATTCAGAACCCAATACGTCTAACGCGGGAAAGCCTGAGGTGACTACGAACGCACCATTCCCTAGGCGTCTGATGAAGAAGAATGATGAACAACAATTCAAGCGCTTTCTTGAGCTCCTAAAATAGCTGCATATCAACATTCCATTTATAGAGGCTTTGGAGCAGATGCCAACATATGTCAAATTTTTTAAGGAAATTTTGACAAAGAAGAGAAGAGTCAGCGAGAAGGAAGTAATAGCGCTAACGCAGGAGTGTAACGCGTTAGTAAGCAACAGTCTACCAAAGAAGCAGAAGGACCCTGGGAGCTTTACAGTTCCTTGTTTAATAGGAGGACTGGATGTGGGTCATGCGTTGTGCGATCTAGAAGCCAGCAATAATCTCATGCCACTTTCAATTTTTAAGAAATTGGGGATTGGCGAAGCAACCTATTTCTGTTACTCTTCAGCTCATTGACAGAACAATTAAGTACCCAAAAGGGAAGATTGAAGACGTTCTGGTGAAGGTTGACAATCTCATATTCCCAGCAGACTTTATTATCTTGGACTATGAAGCAGATAGGGAGGTACCAATTATCCTTGGACGCCTCTTCTTAGCTACTAGGAAAGTTTTAATTGATGTGCATAAAGGCGAATTAACTATGCGCGTGGACAATGAGGAGATGAAGTTTAATGTGTTTAATGCATTAAAGTTCCCAGATAGTCAAGATTGTCAACTAAACAGTATTGAGTTGCCTGAAGAAGAGACTCATATATGTGAGGTCCTCGCATTGGAAGAGAACCTGAAAGAATCAGAGCCGCCAAGTCTAAGTGAGCGGTGGAAAAAACCAACGTGTCCATTACTTGAAGAACCACCAGAACTCGAGTTGAAACAGTTACTTGGACACTTGAAATATGCGTTCCTTGGAACCAACAACACTTTACCTATGATCATATCCGCAAATCTCACAGAGCCTAATGAGCAATTTCTCTTACAGATGCTGAAAAAGCACAAGCGTGCAATAGGCTGGACGCTTGCGGATATCCGTGGCATTAGTCCATCTTATTGCATGCATAAGATTAGGCTGGAAGAAGGGAAGTCGGGGTCAATCAAGCCTCAAAAAAGGTTGAACCCCATAATGAAAGAAGTGGTTAAGAAAAAAATTCTAAAATGGTTGGACGCGGGAGTTATTTATCCTATTTTTGACAGTAGCTGGGTAAGTCCAGTCCAATGCGTTCCCAAGAAAGGGGGAACGAACATAATAGTCAACAACAATAATGAACTCATACCCTCGAGGACTGTCACGGGCTAGCACATCTGTATGGATTATAGGAAGCTCAACGCAACAACTAAGAAAGACCATTCCCCCTTCCTTTCATATATCAAATGCTTGACAGACTTGGGGGCAAAGAATTTTATTGCTTTCTCGATGGACACTCTGGTTACAACCAGCTTCTGATAGATTCAGAAGATCAGAAAAAGACTACGTTTACTTGTCCCTTTGGAACATTTGCATTCAGATGCATGCTCTTTGGGCTGTGTAACGCACTTGGGACATTTCAAAGATGTATGATGGCTATCTTCTCTGACTTCCTAGAAAAGACCATTGAAGTCTTCATGGACGACTTTTCAGTCTTTGGAAACTCATTCCAATCATGCCTAGATAATTTGGAGGTCGTCCTCGCTCGATGCGAGGAAACAAACTTGGTGCTGAATTGGGAGAAATGTCACTTCATGGTGACTGAAGGAATTGTCTTAGGTCATAAAGTATCTAAGGCTGGCTTGGAAGTAGATGAAGCCAAAATAGATGTCATAGCAAAACTTCCACCACCATCAAATGTTAAAACTTTACGAAGTTTTCTAGGGCATGTCGGCTTCTATAGAAAGTTCGTTAGAGGATTCTCTCAGATTGCGCGACCTCTGAGCGCATTACTAGAGGCAAACTGGCCCTATGACTTTAATGAAGACTGCACTAATGTGTTTGAAACCTTGAAGTATGCGTTGACGACAACTCCAGTACTGATAGCATCAGACTAGACGTAGCGCTTTATTCTCATGTGCGACACGAATGATGTGGCAGTAGGAACAATGTTAGGGCAGAAGAAGGGTAATTTGATACACCCCATCTCCTACGTGTCCAAAACACTAAATGACTCTCAGGAACACTACACCACTACTAAAAAAGAAATGTTGGTTGTAGTGTTCGACATTGAAAAGTTTTGATCTTACATAGTTGGTGCATCAGCCACCATATACACCGACCACTCAGCCATAAAATTCCTGATGAGCAAAAAGGATGCGAAGCCAAGGTTGATAAGATGGGTGTTGCTGCTCTAGGAGTTTGATATTGATATCCAGGACAGAAAGGGAACAAAAAATCAGGTGGCTGACCACCTGTCCAGGCTAGAGAATCAAGAAATGCAAGCCCAAGAAAGTGAAATCAAGGATGCATTTCCTGATGAAAGCTTGTTTAGAGTTGAAGGCGGGGAACCTTGGTATGTGGACATAGTCAATTATTTAACCACCAAGAAATTCCCTAGGAACTTCAACTCTCAGCAAAAGAAACGGTTAATTCATGACAGCAAGTTTTATTTTTGGGATGAACTGTTTCTATATAAACAAGGCCCTGACTCCATAATGCGTCGATGCATTCCAGAGGAGGAGACACAACGCATCTTAGCTGAGTGTCATGACTCTCTTTATGGAGGGCATTTTGGTAGGCAAAGAATTGTGTGAAGGTCCTTCAAAGCGGGTACTTTTGGCCCACCCTCTTTAAAGATGCGAGGGAGTTTGTTCAAAAATGTGACTCTTGTCAACACACCGGGAATATTTCTTCAAGGGATGCAATGCCCTTGAAAAAAATTCTCGAAGTTGAGCTGTTTAATATTTGGGGTATAGATTTTATGGGACCTTTTCCTTTGTCCTGTGGCCAACAGTACATCTTGCTTGCAGTAGATTATGTATCTAAATGGGTAGAAGCAGTAGCTTGTGCTAGGAATGATGCGTCCACTGTATCTAAATTTCTTACCAGGAACATCTTTACATGATATGGAACGCCAAGAGCCCTGATAAGCGACGAAGGTACGCACTTCATTAATCGCATCATTTCCAAATTACTTGCAAAATATAATGTCAGGCACAAGATCTCCACTGCTTACCACCCACAAACAAACGGTCAAGCGGAAGTATCAAATCGAGAAATCAAGTCTATCTTGGAGAAAGTCTTCAATGCAATGCGAAAGGATTGGGCACAGAGGCTGGATGAATCACTCTGGGCCTACCGGACTGCTTACAAAACTCTTATAGGTATGTTTCCATACTCTCTTATATTTGGAAAAGCCTGTCATTTACCTTTAGAGTTGGAGCACAAAGCGTTTTGGGAAGAGAAGTTAAACATGAACTTGGACACTACAAGCGCTCAACGCAAACTTCAGCTCAACGAGCTCGAGGAGTGGCGATTGAACGCGTACGAGAACAACAAGCTGTACAAAGAAAAGACAAAGCGTTGGCATGACCAACGCATCAGTAAGAAAGAACTTGTTGTTGGCCAAAAGGTTCTATTGTGCAATTCACGTCTACGTTTGTTTCCAGGAAAACTAAAACCCAGGTGGTCAGGACCCTTTATCATTAAGATAATCTTTCCATATGGAGCTGTGGAAATAACATGAGAAGATGGCACCAACACATTCAAAGTAAATGACCAAAGAGTGAAGCCTTACTTTGAAGATGGACTGGAACGCCAAAAGTCATCTCTCGCACTACGCGAAGCCAATTGAGGCCCGCGTCGAAGTATCCCATTGTTTGCATCGTCATATATTCTAGGGACGTTTCCTCTATCCTTATCTTTTTGCATTCAGTATTTTACGATGCGTTTGAGTTTGTTGATTTATTTGTTTGGTTGTTTTAAGATTGTCCTTTGCTTTTGCTTTTATAAAAATTGGAAACCTGTTTGTTTTTCTTTAAAAGTTGTGTATGATCGAGTTGAGAATAACGGACGCGTTAGACGCAAGTCTAATGCATGGCCCAGTTGAAGGGACGCATCTCGAGAACACAAAAATCCTCGATTATTTAGATAACCGAGACGTCCCTTCAACTTTACATTTATTGCCTGACGTCAACCACTAACCCTCTCTTAGCCTATAAAAGGACCCACGATTCAAAGTTTTCTTCTTCTTCATTTTCACTCTCGAGCTCTCTGAAACAAAAAAAAAAAAAAAAGAAAAATACCTAACCTCTCCGTCTCCCTCGCTTCCGATTCGCTCGAGCTTCTCCGGCCACAATGTCCTCCGCCTCAGATAGCCAGAACCAGACCATGAGCTTCAGGAATGACTCACCGATAAGCTCCTATTCCTCGTCCTTTGTTTCGATTTCACCTCCCCCGAGTCCTAGAAAAACCACCAAAACCTTCACTCAAACCAAACCCACACACGGCGGAGCCACCTCTTCCCAGCGGCCGTCTATTTCGAAACCTTCCACAACCCCCACAAAACTCCCTTCCAAAGCCTTCAAAGCCATCGTTACCCCTCCGGCCAAGATCCCTCAACCTAAACCTAAAACCTCTCAACCAAAACCCAAAACTACCCCGAAGCCAAGATCCAAGACACCTGCAAAACCAAGGACGTATCCGTCATCTATGGCCGCCTCCAAACCTTACACCAAGTCTGCCCCACCACCAGTCATCCCTAACATCACTATAGTGGGTGCAATGCATAATCCACTCCTAGCCTACGTCCACAATGCACCGTCACCAGCTGTGCATCCACCACCTCCACTTTCTATCAAGCCCTTGGCCACCATCTATCAAGTGGAATCAGAAGTGTCGAGCCAACCACCTCATTCGCCCATCCTCATATCTTCCCCCGGGCCACCTTATACCCCAGTGGGCACCCCTCCATTTACTCCACCCATACCACCCTCTGACAGTCCTGCGTCAGAGCGCAATCTTGAAGAGTGGGCAGAATTGGCTCAATGGATGAGCAAGAGGTTTTTGGTGCGATCTTGGCGTCCCTCAATCAAACCCAAAAGGAAGAACAGATGATGAGTTCAGACCTACCTAACGCATCACTTGAGTTAGAAGAAGCGAAGCGGTATGCTATGATGCTTGAAGAGGAATTAGAAGAAGAAGAAAGGGAAGAAGAAAATAGAGAAAGGAGAATTGGCCCTGACGCGTCTCAACCACGCCCATCCGATGCGAATGAAGGGCCTTTAAAATCAAAAAGAGTAACAATAAAAAGAAGATTGATATTGGAGTAGGAAGAAGATGAGCAATCTGCATCCAGACCTGAGGGTGCAACGCATGAAAATAGCTCAAGGCACGACGCACTAGAGCAGGAATTGGAAGACTACCAACCCGCAAGGCAAGGGCGAAGGAAGACGAATCTCTAAAGGGAATTGGAGAATAAACTGAGAGAACTGGAAAGGGAAGCAAAAAAGCATGCTGTAGGAAAGCGCAAAGTAACCGACGCGTTACCTAAGAAGACCTCAGGAAGAAAGCGTTAATTTAGTGACATACTCGTAGAAAAGGGCTTCTTTCCCAAGCGCCACCTACTGTCAATATACTCACAGAAACAATAAATGCATTGGGGTAGAAACAATTCTGCGTTGGGCACACCCGTATTTGGCCCAACCTCATCCGCATGTTCTACAACAGTGAGTTTGATTTGGAGAAGAACATAGCTTTTGTTGATGAGGTGTTAGTGCGTTTCTCAGCTGACAAAATAAACGAAGTGTTCAACATTGACAGTAATCTGGACGTGGAAGGAAATCACATCTTGGAGCAGCCTATGCCAAGCCAATTAGAAGATGCGTTAAGGACGGTAGCCAAACCTGGAAGCAAATGGAAAACATCAAGAAATGGGGCAAAAATGTTAGCTTCCAGGAATTTAACTCCAGACACGAATTTGTGGTATTACTTGATCAAACGGAGCATCATGCCTACAACGCATGATGAGACATTATCAAAGGAATGCGTCCTGGCTACCTATTGCGTCATGCAGTGCATCCCTTTAGATGTTGGAAGAATTATAAGGGATTAGATCAAAGACATCAAGACTAAGCCACGAGGGCAACTCTACTTTTCATGGCTGATCTGTGCACTATGCGAATGCGAGGGCATCCCTCTGAGGGATGATCATGAAGATATCGATGGCTTGATAGACATAAAGTTAGTAAGGCATCTACTTCGTAGTTTGCCGCATCAACCTGCCTTACCTACCAAAGAAGTGGCAACCAAGCCTCGATCATCCAAACGTGCCCCTAAAAGAAGACGCATCCAGATTGTTGAACACAGTGATGAAGCTTCAGAACACGAAGAACATGAAGCTGAGCTTGAACTTCCGACTGAAAAAGTGCAACTACCCCTCAATCTTACTTTCCATGACTCACCATTAGCCCCGCCAAAAGGGAGTCCTGATCAAACACACCAAGAACCAACTCATATAGATCAGGACATCCCTTATTCCCTTCCTTCGCCCCAACCAAGTCCAATTCCCAACTTTGTGCCTCCTCCAATAATTTTTGAACCAACTGGGCTAGGGTCAACCAACACAACAAATTTTGAAGACCCAGTTGGAAGAAATGAAGAACCAATACCACCTCAACGCAGTGCAGACTTAGAAGAGTTGAAAACTTTTATCAGTGATCAGCTCAGACCACTGGCCGTGTCTGTCGAAGGTCTTCAGCAACAGGATCAGGTTCTAAGGGATTATCTAAGAAAGCAAACAAGATGGATACAAGACCAATTTGTTTACACAACGCAATACATCAATCACGTCTTGGTTAGAATGTTTGCTCTGCCTCTACTGCCTGCTCATCTTAGAAACCCCCTACGTTTTATGGATGAAGACCCTGGAGGAAGAACGCAGAGATGACGCGCCAGCACAATAGAGTTTTCGGGTGTTCGGTTATTTTTGTATTTCGATTTAATTGTTCTTTTGTATCTGCTTGACTTGTTTGTTTACTTCATGTGAATTTATGAAAATGAATGAGAAATTCCTATCATTTTGTTTCTTGCGTTTGACCTTGGCATACTTGATTTTTGTTCTTTAGATATTTTCTAAGTCTTGTGCTCTGCCTGACCTCAATGATATTAACTATATGAAATCTATAAGTATAGAGTAGGCGTTAGGAAAATCAACAAGGCCTGAACTTCTCTAAAAAGGTATAGAGTAGCTCGACTCCAAATTTAGGATGAGTATAGCTCATCTCCAAATTTGGGGATGAGGGAAATTCGAGTTAAGACGCATCAAACGAATACATCATAAAAAAAAAGGGACAAAATAAGAAAAATATTAAACGCGACTTCTCTGTCATTACTTCAAAAGAAAAACCTTAAAATGGCATGAGTTTAGTTGGAATAGGCACTTAGTTGTAGTTGGATGCTCGCATGACACCCATGGGAGGAAGCCAAAACAAAGTTAAGTCTCCTAGACTAACACGTCCCATATAGCTCCTCTATCTAGTCTGAAGAAATTATATCTTGAAACACATGAATATTAGATATGAGCTTAGTTGTGAAGGGCTCTCACCCGTAGTTGGATGCTCGCATAACACCCATGGGGGCAAGCCAAAACGAAAGTGAGATACCTGGAACAACGCATGGGTAAAGTAAAAATTCATAATTATTTTTTTCTTTTTATCTGGCATTTATCTTAAAAAGTGCATCTAACGCATTGCTGGTTTAGAAAAAACGAGAATGTTTTAAGAAATAAAAGGAGTTATGATAAAAGACCTACTGCACCTGAAACTAAAACATTAGTCCTTTTAAGAAAAGAGTCAATCTGAGTTATATTTTCCAAACTCTTATCTCAAGCTTATGACTGAATATGATGAGAGGCAAACTCTGCACACTTAAGACAAAGGAGATAACGAAGAATTATTTTTAAATGCTTGAGGACAAGTATTGTTCAAATTTGGGGGTGGTGATAACTTGTAGAAATACAAGTTATTTTTTCTCTTAAGTTGGAACAACTAAGGTTTTTAACGATAGATTCTCCTCATTTTTAGAAGAAACACATGGATTTCTTCAAACATTAGCAAACGTATACAAAAGAAGTTTTATTACTAAATATCGCGGCACTAACGCATTGTATTGCAAGATTTCAACGCAAGGATTAACGCTAACGCATTAGACAAGTGTCGTAAGAAAAGCTCTAACGCATGGGCCATGCGTCGGAGGGAGTTCAACGCAGAGAAGATTCATTGCTCTAGGCTGATTGTGTCACATCACCACTTGCAAGTATGGGCATCTGCAATAGGCAGCTCTGAAAAGCTTCCAAGCCACAGGCAGCGTCTGAAAAGCTTCTGAGAGTCAGGCAGCTAACATGGGTATGGACTTTAATGTTGACCAGGACATGGACTTTAATGCTGCCCATTCACCAAGTGGACGTGACCAATGCCTATAAATAGATGAAGTCCCTCCAGAGTTAAGAAGTTCGGAAATTATCAAGATCCTTACTCTCTGTATATTGTAGTCATTGTTCTAGTTCTATAGAGGTTGTGTTCTGGTGCTAGACGATCAGAAGGGTTGAGAACCACCACCACCACCAGTCAGGGAGCGGAGGAAGCTAATCTTGAGAAAGACACTTCATCCAATTCCTAAACAAGTGATTGTACACAACGAGATTGAGCCAAAGAAATACAAGAGAATTGTATTCTTTGGCTTGACTCAGTTTCCTTCTTCTCATTTATCACTTTCATTCCATTTGATTAAATATTGCTTTTGTAAAGACTTTCTATTTCTTTATAAAATTCATATGTTTGATCCATTATACTTGCCATTGTTTATTTCTTGTTTATATTGAATGCATTAATACTTTATGCACAACTTCATTCTAAAGCTCAAGCCAACTTGACAAATTGGTAAAAGCATCTTTAACTTAGATTGTTTGAAAGAATAACTAAGCTGCATTAAGTAGGACACCTAGTACAGCTAAAGATAGACTTACGAGTGTCTATTGCATTTTGTGTTAGACGTATGTATCCTAGAGATAGGCTTTGTATGTTATTCGCGTTGAGAAACGTTGAATGAAGTCTGATGCATAAACAAAAGATAAGCAAATCATCCCATCTCATTTACATCACATCTTAGTTGTGTACACTCATCTTAGACCGACACGTCCACTTACCTTAAACTCCATTTTTGCATGATCCATCATTCACCACTCAACTCTTTTGTATCTTCTTGCACAGGCACGCAATTTAGTGTAAATAATACATTTCTCACATTCATTTAGGAAAATCCCTATAGTAGATACAACGCAAGGTCTGCGTTTGGTTAACTGAATCCCTGAGTTCGACCCTGGACATACCAGGAACCTAAATTAGATTTATACTTGGATCTGGTTTAGGAAAACTTGAACGTCATTAGTAGGAGTTGTGTGCTTTTGTGCATATATCTAACGCCCCAACGCGTTACAACTACTTAAACGCATCAAAGCATAAACGCGTCACTTACACTTTGAACTTATTCTTCCAATTTATTTTATACAAAATACTCCTAGAGCGATTCATGATAGCAATGAACAAAAGGCAAGGATAGCACTGCAAAAGGGAAATGTTTCCATTTCAACGAAAAAGGGTACTGGAGGAGACACTACCCTAAATATTTTGTCAAGAAGAGAGCAGAGAAAAGATAACCAGGTTAACTTGACCTTGGGACCATTTGCTCAGCTCATCCAGTGGGAGAAGTTACTACTTGTTTTTTAATTGTTAAAACTTATATAGAACAAATTGTATAGTTTTGGGGTAAATGAAATGTTCATTTTCAAAAATTATGTTTGTTCTAGAAACCTCTGTTGAGAATCAAATTGTTAAATTCCATTTGTAGATATTCAGATATCTAAATAGCTAGATCAAAGTATAGAAAGTTTAAAGATTTCTAGATCTAACTGTTAACAAAGAGTTGTTGAGACAGGTCAGATGCATCTTGCTCAAAGAGTTGAGAGTACCTCAATGTAGTGGGGGGAAAGTGTGCTTCCTGGCCATTATTGACGTTAAGATGAAATCCCCTTATATTTTTATCTAAAGCCTATTGTATACTAAAATGTTTACAATAATTCTCTCAGCTAAAGTGTTTGAGAATTACCTAGTAGGACTAGGAATACCAAATAACCTAGGGCAAGTGGGAGAAATATCGGGTATAGAGATACCGAATGGTAAAAGATAGGTATGGGATGCCCTAGTTTATTGTATTTCTCTATAAAACTCAGAAACTCAGTCTTATATATCGGATGTATAAGTTACCACTGGTGTTTTAGTCCAAGTGGGAGTTTGTTGGGTTTTATGTCCTAAAACTCGTGGTATGTAAACAATGGAGTTTATTCTAAAAATTCAATAAAGGTGTTATTGAATAGATCTATTACTTAAATAGAAATCCAATAAACCAAAAGTCCCTTGACTATTGGATGAGTACTTGAACTTTATGTGGAGACATAAAGGTGGATCAGATTCGAGTAAATAGTCAAAATGATCTATAGTACATGGATAAGGTTGCGTACCTTATTCTGGTAACAATATTGGATACGACCTGCTCTGTAATTGTTACAAGGAGTTGTAAAGTGTCACAAATGAAGTGATCCTAATTCGTTCATGTTGGACATGAGGAGTGGAGGTGTCCTTGTGCAAAAGAGTTTGTACAATATCAGACCACGAAATGAGTCACTCTTATTTTATAACGTTGTTTACTGTTTAAGGCTGACTATTTCAAAGCGATGACCTAGGTAACTTGACCTTAATCCTAAGCTAACTATGAACTCCTGTTTATCTGGGATTGCCCTTAGATTTGCATAGGTGAGGGTTGGCTCAACAGTGCCGGCCCAATATGACTGTCATTTCAGGGATAAGACTAGATAGATAGCTGGGGACATAGGATACAAGAGGGAACTCACTCCTACCCACTTTAGGGATAGTAGAGAGGTTGTTCCCTTAAGTGCTAATTTTGAGGCTTGAACAAGGGATCCCGCCCTCTCATTTGGAATGAGAGGGACTCGGTTTTGTGATTGGATCACGAAACAATTGTTCATTAGGGGATCAGTGAGGACTTAAGGAACAAGAGGTAATTTCGTGTGTAAAACAGAGATTTTACCTAGCCGTTATTACGAACAACCTGTGAAAGGTTAACTTACGAATCATGGATATATCGAGTGGACATAATATATCTACAATGAGAAGAGTTCAACTATGGGCTTTAGTGAAGTGACCCATTAGTTAACGAATGGGGGTTAGATCGGTCTAATGAGTTTAGCCGATTAAACTTGGATCGTTGGAGCCCATGATCTGTAGATCTATGTGGTCCCCCTACAGCTCAGAAATGGATTAGCTCTAGTGTAGTGTGATAAGTTAATTTGAAACGTTCAAATTAGAATCAAACGGTATTGAAGAAAATATATTTAAATATATGAAGATGAACTTATAAAAATTAATTTAATATTAGATATTAAATTAATTAGAATTATTTTATTTGTTTAAATAATTATTTATTGATTTTATTAGAAAATTAATTTTTAAAATTAATAAAATTTTATTTTAGAAATAAAATATGATTTTAAAATCAAAATATATTTTTGAAAATTGAAAAATCACACAAACTTAAAAAAATGGGTTTTTTCAAATCATCTTCAAGTAGCTTACAAAGAACCCACCACTTCTTCTTTGGTTTACTCTAAGCATGAGTTGCATCCCATGTAGCACATCTCTTTGCATGATAGTCTGCAATATATTGAAGAGATTGGAGTAAAGAAAAGTGTGAAGAACCAATCGAATTTTTGCTGAAAAATTTGGATGAAGAAGGTATTCTTCAATAGATTTTGTTCAGTGAGTTTTCTCCATATTCCCTTTGATTTCAGCTTATTTTGAGTCCCACAACTCAATCTAGAGCACTAAGAAGATAGTAGGGAAGATCTTGTGGTGGTCTACACAAGGATTCGGAGGATTTTACAGCTGAAAATGGAGATTTTGTTGGTTCGGCCAAGGTATTTTCATGAAACTCATTATACTCTGTTTTTAGCATATTTCTTTTCAACCAAAATTAATGAATTAGAATGCTTATTGATCCTATTCTCTTCCGCTGCATGATGGTGTTCATCCAACACGTGTCACAACCTGCTGGTGTTGAATTTGTTGAGCCTGGTGTTGAACAGAATCTCACAACTCATGTTATTGTTGCATGGGTGCTTCTTGTTGTCATATGATTGATGCTTGTTAGCATAACAGCTCATCTAAGATGCTCAATATTTGTTCTCGGACATCATCATGCAAGAATTTGTATTACTCATTGGGGTAAAGATCGATAAGCTCATCAAGCACCGAACTGATGTGTCGAGGTTCATTGTGGACACTCAGTGGATGTCTACTTGTCTCACAAATCCTGTCCAACAACCTTGTTGTAAAGTAGTGGGATCATGAAAGCTTAGGTCATCAATAGTAGGGGCAAGCGGCAGAAGAGTTGGATGCACCGACTCCTCAGAGATTGAAGTCTTTCTTATGCCTTCTTCTGTTGGAGGCGAAGGTGGAGTTTTTTTTCCTAAATCTTCTTGCTACAGAGAATGAGTTTGTCACCTACACTACGGTGAAGGAGATTTTTCTTCTTAGACTTCAAGTCAGAGAGAAGATCTTATGCAATCACCAGCCCAAAGAGGTAGTGGGATGATATCTTTGTTTTCCTCTATTGGTGAAGAATGTGTGTCGCGCTGATCTTTTTCAACTACTTTTTCGTAGTGCTCGATGCTTGGATCTCAAAATCCTTCTTCACCAATATTCTCCTCTGTTTGGGTTGTGGAGGCTAAAGGAAGGAAGTGACCTCGGATTGAGAAAGTTGCCTCTTTTATCGTTTTAGGCTTAACAGTCTTAGGTTGATGCAGTGAGTCCCTTAACAATCACCAGAGAGTGTTATCGGTGATAATTTCTTTGACAGGCACCTCTGGTTCATCTTTCATCAAGACCGCATTGGTGTACAACCTCATCACATTGTAAGGGAAGAAGATCTAACCTCTGGGCTTGAATAATATAGCCCAAATTTGGGAAGCAATGATATGACCAACATCCATGGGGATGCATCCCATAATGCAGTAGATTGCCATCACCCTGTCTCTTGATATAGAGTGTCATGTGTTGTAGGGATCACCTTTTTCTTGATGAAATATAACCACAAATTTGCCTCAGGAGTTAGACAACTTGGGGCTAGCGTCTTGATTCCCTTACGGGAGGTTTTCCACTTTGATCCTGGCTTAATCGACATCTTTAGCGCATCTTTCATTTCTTCTGGTGTTGGCTCCTCGATAATTTGGTTTCCCTCAACCTCAAGGTCATTAGGCAAATTGAATAGGCATTCACATCCTTGACGCTAAAGGATAGCTTAATGTCATTGATTTTGACGCGGTGATCTACTCGGTGGGGCATACCCTCATAGAAGGCACGCACCACGTGTCAATGATGTCTGTGAGGTCGGAGAGGTTTGAGCTAATGCGTTCAAAATTTGAAAATTTTCTTATTATTTATATTTTCTCTAAAGAAAAAAATCAATAACAAACTCTACTGTCAGCACGTAAAAATACTACCTAGTAAGAGTTTAGTTGTGATTGGCACCTGCTCCTAGTTGAAGGCTCGCATGACACTCGTGGGGCCAAACCAAGATGAAATTTGGTAAGCATAATCAGGGCAAGCATCAAAACAAATAAATTACAACTCCAATGTCTAGGCTTAAAGAAAACCCATCTAAGACAAAAGTTGAGTTGTGAATAGTACTCACTCGTAGTTGGATGTCCGCATAAAACCTGTAGGGGCAAGCCAAAATAAAAGTGAGTTACCCAAATCAACACATAGATTCTAGAAATAAAACATAACATACATACAATAAAAGTAGTAAAAATGAGCCTTTAAACATTAGCACTTCGCTGAAAAGAGAGATAAGATTGTCTGAAAATGAGTAAGGGTATTTTGAGAAATAAACTTGCAACATCTAAATTAGGGAAATGTTTTCGTTAAAGAATGAATAAAGCTTTTAGGTGAATTGCTAGTCTAATAAATTTTAAAACTAGGAAGCATGTTGAGAGGTCAAGTTAATACATCAATTTAAGTTGAGATTTACGCTAAGACTTTAAATACATGTTTGAGGACAAGCATTGTTCTAAATTTGGGAGTGTGATAACTTATAAAAATACAAGTTATTATATATTTTTATTTAGAATAATTAGAAGAAAAAAATTAGAGAAAAATGCATTAACTTGATATGAAATTCATGCAAATAACCACACCTTGTGTTCATGCATTGCAAAACTCATAAATCTAGGAAATTATAAAATCTAACATCTTTGAAAGCAAATTTGAATGAAATGAAATAAACATCAACCAAGGAGACAAAAGTTGCAGCCATGAATGCATAGAAGTTATCATATCGATGCCCAATCTTGCACACAGAGGACCAGCCATTGAGCAGACAACATGAAAGAAAGCAACAAAACGCGTAGGCGGTGAATGTCAAATCAAAATGAAAAGTTGGTAGCTGATTTGAAATATTCACAACAGAGCATGGAATTAAATAAAAAGGTCTCAGAAAATCATTAGAAGAAGGTAAGGAAGCTTCTCTTTTTTATATCTATAAATAGCCCAGGCAGTAACAATATTGTGGAAAAAGTGAGTGTTCTTATCCCCTTCTTCAAGCCATTTCAATTTATATCATTGTTGCCAAATAAACATGTCCCTTCGTAGTCTCAAACTCAATTTGCTCTTAAATCAAATGACGAGAGGAAATCTGTTTAGAAGAAAGAGGGCCCGATTATCCAAATAATGTAATTGAGACACAAGAGTTGGGATAGATGAAGTCTTTAAACGTTGGGTTTGATGCTAGTTGGGGAGAAAAAAACTGAGCTCCTTAAGTTTCATCATGAGACTATGTCCAGGTCTCCCAACACAAGGATTGCTAGTCCACCAATCTTGCACCATATTACGAAAAGATGGAATTTTAAGCCAAGTATTCTTAAAATGGAATGGAGTGGGGCCCAGTCTATGTTACCAAAATTCAGAAACAAAGGAAATTTTTTTAAGTAACTTTATTAAGCCGTTTTAAAATTACAAAACCAAGCTTGGCAAGGCATGCATCAGTAAGATTATCTATCAAGTAAAGATAATGCCCGAACTAGACCAAGTAAACCTGACATTATTGAAAGGGATATTACATAATTGATAATCGATAATCCACTAATTAAAGACCCGCATATTGGAAGAGACATAATTATCATGGTACATCTGATAACTTATAAAAATACAAGTTATTGTATCTCATTCTTTAGAATAATTAGGAAAATTTAGAGGAAAATGTGTTAAGTTGATATGTAACTCATAGAAAATAATCCTACTCTACGTTCATGTGTTTATAAAACTTTTAATCTTGAAAATTATAAAATCTATCATTGTTGAACGCAAGATTTGAAGAAAAATGAAAAAAAAATGGCCAAGGGAACAAAATCTATAGCCTTGAGTGCATAGGAAAAGATCAGCTCAGTGCCCAGCTTTGCAAGCACAAAAATCTACATGATAAGATGAAACATGTAAAGAGAAAACGAAAAACGCGTAGGCGGTGGATGTCACATCAAGATGCAAGTTGGTAGCTAATTTGAGACATCTGCAGCAGAGCCAATGAATCAATGACACAGGTAGTCGGCGTAACAAGACTTGGAACTAAATATAAGGTTTCGATGCATCATTAGAGAAAGACAATGAACCTTCTTCTTGATGCCTATAAATAGTTCGTAAAAATTTCTCTAAGTATGAAAGGGAGATTAGAGGAACTTTTCCAAGAAATTGGTCGAAATTCTGTCCATTCTTCACCTGAAAACCGTTATTGACACCACTCCTTCAAACTTTTCTTTGGAAAATTCCGAGCAAGAGCCCAGTTTTCCTTTGGAAAAGGAGAAAGAAAGACCACCACTACAGTGCAACCACATTGAAGCAGAACCATCAGAGCCAAAGGAAACAAAAAATTGTGACATACAGCTTCACATCTTTTATTTCTTGCTTTTCATTACATTTTCTTAGCATTTTCATTTTGTATTAAGTTGTTGAGATTGAAAAACTCTTCAGCCTTAATATGAATATAATGTCTTCCATATTCTATCCATTCATATTTCCTTTTTTAAGCATGCACGGTTAAACTCTTAATGGGTTGAGGAAGATAAGCTAGCATTTTTTCTAAGTTGTGCATATATAGATGTTCATCTTGTTTAATGCATATATAATGAGTTGCTAAGATCAAATCGAGAGATTGGTTTAAGTAAAAATTTAATCAACTGCTTGAGAGATTATGTAATTGTGGAACACATTAAACAAGAATAGAAGTGATTTTAAAGATAAAGTTAACCTGTTGCAATCGCATGCATCCTAGAGATACGACTTATGAAGCACGAACATGGATATGGATACGCGATATGGATATAATCAGATATGGTGATTTGTCAATTTCTAAAAAACCAAGATATGAATATGTGTAAGGATACGACATTTTTTATATTTTTTAATTTATATATATATATATATATATATATATAAATTGAATATAATTATACACAAAAATATACTAAATGTAATCCACCAAAGCATAAAAATACCAAACTTAAAACATTTTATTCTAATTGTTAATTTAATTCAACATACTTTAAATCTAAAATAGAAGTTGGAAGTTTGAAATTAACTAATTTAATATTTTAAAAAGAAACAAACAAATAAAAAATAAAATTGAAACTTTTGGGTTGGCCCATTAGGGCCAATATAGTAGAAGTGTGTAATTTTTAAAGAATCCTAATGAAGTTGTCATCCACTCTTCCTCACTTTCACCGCCCTAATGAAGTTTCCACCACGCCTCTCACTTTCACTGCCCACTCTTCCTTTGATAAAGCTTCCATGGCAAAGTCCTCCACCTCCAATGAAGTCGTTAGCCGATGCATATACCACCTTGCCATTCATTCGCTCCTCCGACAGCCGTGAAACGGTGGTCTAACGCTATTTCCAGTGAGTTCCCACAGTGAGACTGATTGCCTCTGAGTACCCACAGTGAGATCCCATGGTGGTTGACACTATTTCGGATGAGTTACCACAATGAGATCGTTTTTTCCTTTTATTTAAAGTTAAAAATATAAGAGCTTGTTCGTGGACATATCTTTTTCCACGATACGTATATCCAAAATTTAAGGGGGAAAAAAACAAAAGAGATATGTTAAAACACATATCTTTGTATCTGGACGAATCCATATATGAACCCATATCAAATACGTATTTGATACGGATTCCATCCCTCCCTCACATATCCATGCTTCATAGGATAGGACATTATGGCTCAAAACACTAAGAAGTTAAATTCATTACTTTACGAGTTTATAGCATGAATACATGATGAACGCATGACTTATGTATTGCTTAGGAAAATATTAGTGGACCTTTCTCAACCCTTCTTAGTTATTGATATGTTCCCATTTTCAACAATGCTTCATCTAGTGATCGTACTTGTCATCACACATTCATCCTCATTCACCGCGTCATCATTCACACACTCGTCACCATCCACTCCCTCAAACTTGTACGTAATTCATTAGCTAGGAAACAACACTTCATCGCATAGTTGGAAAAAAAAAATGGCTGCATTAAGATCAAACAACCATTTCATTGCACGTTAGTTGTTAGTTGTACCTCCATGCGTTCGATCTCGAAGCTCACCAGGCTACCCTGTTCAACAGCTTCTCCCAAGTCCAACGAGTCACATTAAAGTCAAGCAATAATTCATCGCTCTTCACCCAACCCAGCCAAGTCATCAAGCTTTAGCTAATAATCAGCTCTAAGAACACCATCAGAGAGGCCATAAACTGATGAAAGTCAGAAAAAAGAAAAACCATCAACAAAGATACATGACCAAATATAGTAAAATGATCATGAATAACCTCATTAACCGTGAAATCAGGTTCAGTCCTCATGATAAGAATGCCGTTAGAAGAGTCAATACCATAAACGCTGTCTAACCAGTAAAAGAAGAGCTCCAAGCAGATTTAATAAGAAAATAATAAACTTGTGGCAACTTTGTTTCTTGAAGAAGAACGATTCCAGGATTATGTTGTATCAACTTTTTAACCAGATCCCTTTTACACCAAAAGAAGAGACCACAAACATTCCAGGAAAGAAATTTCATTTATCAGTGGGTTGTCCCTCCATAATTGCCAACATGGCCGATTGATCATAGTGTATGGATGAATGTAAATTTTGAAGCTTTTTTTGCAATTTGGGTTTTTTCATGGAAGTGGAGGACTTTTTTTTTTTAGCTGCCAAATCGCCAGGGTTGAGTAGAGGATGGATTGAGGCTGAAGATGAAGCTTTATTCAGATCTGGCAAGTCTGTCGATAGAGCATCAATAGAAAGGGGAGAAAGGATATGGGTTGCTTCAGCAGGAGAAATATTTTGGGCCAAGTCAGATGGGACCGGTGGAAGTAAGGTTAATGGCTGCTGGAGGATTCATTAAGGTTGTCACCAAAAATGGCTAGAGATTTTTATTATATTTCTCCATATATTTTCATAAATGTCTTTAAATTTGATTTTTCTAAAAAAAAATGTATTTTAGTGTTATTTTTTTACAGTTTTACCATTTTTTTATATTTATTTATATTTGTTTTATATATATACTTTTCCTATTTTTTAAGCTACTTTAATGATGGCGAAAAAATATATTTATTATAAATAGAGAAAATGCATTTAATATAATCTTTCTCATTTATCAATTGGAGAGAGAAAATACATTTATTTTAATTTTTTATTTTTCAATTTGGAAAAAATGCATTTGATGAAATTTTATTTTTCTATTTACGTTGGTTTTCATATATCAATCTATTGGATTTTTTTATGATTTAATGGTTATTTTAAATATATTTTGGAACATTTTGACGGATTCATGATTATTTTAAATATACATTAGAATATTTTGTTAGGTATTTGAAAATATTCTAACTAATATACTACAGTTTATAAATTAGAGCTTGACTCAATGCTTGACATAAATCACAATATAAACCAATATACCAAATATACCACAATATATAAATCTTCACAAATTTCATTTACACTAAAAAGACTCCTTTATATCAAATAAATGAATACATACACCACAGTATATATCAAATTTCCTATATATATATATATAATAGGAAAAAAATAAAGTCCATATTCGTATGGGGTTTATAATACATAACCCTTCATCTTCATATCTTCTTCTTCAGCCATGGTCGTCACGAATCTCCCTCTTCGTCGTCGTCGACCGGATTTGTTCGTCCAACCGTGTCGTTGACCAAATCTGCTCAATCAGGCATTGTCCATTTGCCCCACGTTGTCCGCGCTATCGATTCATCCCAAGTCGTTCGTGTCATCTTGTGTCGAGCCATCAATTCACCTCACGCCGTCGTCTATCGTCTGCAATTCACACCACTGGAAGGAGAAAAGAATGAGGAGAAAGGAGAAAAGAGAGGGAAAAGGAAGAAATGGATATGAATTATGGAGGAGAGAATATATGAAATATATTATTGGGAAGAGAATATATGCACGGAAAAAAAGAATATGCATGGAGGAGAGAGTATACGTAGGCGAGGGTTAAATTGTAAATAACCATTAGTGAAAATAGAGATACTAATTTTTTTTTTTTTGATAAAAAATAAAATGTTTAAGACAATAACGTAATATATGTCTATTATGAAGTTCTCTTATATAAAAATCCCAAAGGGCTAAATCAAGGGGGCTGGAAGAAAGAACATATTTTTCTTGTGCTGGGCTAGAAGTATAGCCCTTAGTATCAGAGCCCACAAAGGGAATAAGTTGGGCTTGGGCCTGTTCAGTAGTCGAGTGGGTTTTCCCAATTTGGAGTTTTGTGGACCCTCACAAAAAGTCACAGTTGATAAAGATGGTTGGAGAATCAAAATTGGTGATTTACCTTTCTCAACGAAGGCGGAATTAATTGCTTCCGTAACTCCAGCATCATCATCAATGCGATCATCTGAAACTGACGGTTGCGAAAGACGGCGGCTATGTGGGACAGGTCTGGCGCCGTCAGATGCACTGCTGACTGGGATTGAGATTGGATTCTGGCGAGCTCAAAAGGGAGAATTACCGTGCTGGAATGAAGCCCATCGGATTCGACTTGACCTTCAAGCGAGCAGACATGAAATTTATACCCTTGTCGGCTTGGTTTTCGGTGGAAAGATATCCTCCACATCGCTCACCAATAAGCTGTAAGATGGGTGTTGGCCAGAATTTCAATCTTAAGGAACCATATGAGGTCCACTCGACGTGGCTGCAAAGCTTCTTGGCAATAGCTGGATCATAAACATGGAGCAACGCCCTTTCCACGAGGAATGGATTGATGGAGCAATTCTTGGAGAAAGAAGCTTGAATTGCCTCTCTGATTTCTGTCCAAGAGTCCTGGGAAATTTGTACAAATGACCCAAAAATTCAGCCCAAAATGTCAAATGATACATTTTTAAAAAATAATGTCAATTGATCCTCTACTGACATCATCGCCATACCAAATTACGTAAATTAAATCTCGCTCTTGTCTGATTAAACGCTCTTGCTCTTGCTCTCGCTTGAAATTCTTTGGTTTGATGTGATTGCTCATCAATGTACTGTTGATTTGACAAAATGTCACGACGGAAGCCTCAAATCAAATCAATAATACCTAAACACAATAAAATAGTGATTTCTTTAAACTCTAAACTTCATTCAAAAGTTATTGCTTCTCTAGTTTTCGACGGTGTTTTGTTGAACGGAGATTTTTCGAACGGGGATTTCCAAGACGAAGTTTTCTCCAATTTTTTCATAAAGGTGAATTATTTTGAGTCTATTTAATTATTTTTGATGTGTTATTTTTGGAAGGATAGCATTACGAAATTTTGTATTGGGAGAGAGTAAGAAAAATGAAAGTAGAAGAGAGAGCGAGATTTTGAGAGAGGAGATTTTGAGAAAGAGCGAGAGTACACTTCAATTGCTTGTACAGCTTAATGACAAATGTTCTCTTGTTTTGTAAGATGACAGAAAAGTGTCTATTTATTCGATTTGGAGGTGCTTAGGATGAGAATGAAAGTTCATATATTGGGAGACAGTTGAAAGGAATCGTTGTGCCCCCTAAAGAACTTAAATCTCGCATTTACAGGGTTAAAAAAATCAGTATCTTATCCTGAAAGTTAAATATAATCTTGAATTTGAAGCCCCTCCACAATGCATAACGGATGATGATGATCTTCACTTCTTTCTTTTGCGAGAAGAGGTTAGTAGACTTCAGATAGCTGTAACGTTGAAGTCTAAACAGGACGAAAGGGTTGGAATGGGGTTTGAAAATGTTAGTTATGATGATACGGCTGGACAGACAATACGATGAATCATATCAATTTCGTCGGGAAGAGAATGATATTCCATTGTCTACCAAACTGATATTTCACTGTCTACCAATATTGTACCATCAACATTCGATTATATGGATTGTGGTCCTTCAGTGGATGTGGATGTGAATAAGCAACCAGCAGGATTGAATGAAATGGATCGTGATCATGGAGATGTGCGTCGTTCTACAACAGCTTCAGTGATTCCACCATCTATGTCTTCAAGTCATAGGACAGAGTTGATTATGTCTGGCACCTCTTCATCTGGGACAGAGGACGTTGAAGTTGGTCAACTATTTTTGAGCAAAAAAGACTTGAAAATGATATTGTCTATTCTATCCATCAACAGAAATTTTGAATTTAAGATCAGAAAATCAACATAATCTCTGTTCACTGTCAAATGCATTGGGGAGACATGTAAGTTGAGCCTTCGTGCAATCAAAATGGAAGGGTCTGCTATATTCAAGATCACAAAGTACTGCAGTTCGCACACATGTTCCATAGGAATTTTGAATCACGACCATAGACAAGCAACTGCTACGGTTGTTGGTCAACTCATCAAAGATAAGTTCACAGGCATAGGATGTATTTATAAACCTTGTCATATCGTTGAGGATATGATGAGAGATGATGGCGTGAACATAAGTTATGATAAAGCATGGCGTGCAAGGGAAGCTGCGTATGATCTCACTAGAGGTACTCCAAAATACTCATACTCCATACTACATGCCTATGGAGAAGCGCAAAAAATAGAGAATTCGGGTATAGTCTTTGAGATCGAACTTGAGGATGAGGTGCATTTCAAGTATATGTTTATGGCATTAGGGCCTTGTATCAGAGGTTTTGCAAGCTGTCGGCCTTGTATTACTGTTGATGGGTCACACTTGAAAGGAAAATACAAAGGCACCATGTTGGTTGCGGTTTCTATGGACGGGAACAATCAATTATACCCACTAGCATATGCAATAATAGACAATGAAACCGATCGATCATGGAAATGGTTTATGTCAAACTTGAAATGCAGTATCGGAGAACCCGATAATTTGGTGTCTGTATCTGATCGGATGGTATCTATCGGCAATGCTATTCGTGCATTTTTTCCCATAGTATTTCATGGATTGTGCACATGACATATAGAACATAATCTGGTTACAAACTTTAAGGATAGCACGGTTGTTAGGATATTTAGAGATGCAGTAAGAGCATTTCGCATGACAGAGTTCCAAACAAAATGGGATGAACTCCGTAGTTTTAGAGATGGTGCTGTCATGAAATATTTAGAAGACATCGATCTTCAAAGGTGGGCACGGGTTTACCAAATAGAATGAAGATATGATAACATGACATCCAACAGTGCAGAGTGTTTCAATTCCTTAACTAAAGAGTATCGACCGATGCCCATAGTATGCTTGATTGAACATGTTAGAGGAATGCTCTAATCGTGGTTTTACGAATGAAGGAATTACTGGGCATCTTGAACGACATTGCACTCTGACTACTATGAAACCCGATTGGCAAATGAAGCTGATAAGGGCAGACGATATCGGGTGGAGCCTATTGATTGTTATCGGGTACACGTGCGAGATAATCGATTGGACGGTATTTTCAATTTTCACACGAAGGAATGCACGTGTAAGGAATTCGGCTCATTTGGTATCCTGTGTTCCCATGCAATTGTTGTTGCCAAGAAAAGAAATATACCCATCCACAGTCTTTGCAGTCGATTTTATACAGTGGATTCTCTAATGACTGCGTATGCAGAGCCTATAAATCCACTTGGCCACATATCTGAATGGAAAAGACCTTCTGGATACGTAGAAAATATTATCCTTCCTCTGAGGTTTGTGCCACAAGCTGGGCAACGAAGAGTGAGAAGAATATCATCCAGAGGAGAATTTCGCCGACAAATGAAGTGTGGTCGGTGTGGGAATTATGAACATAACCGCCAAAATTGTACCGAACCGCTTACAACCGTGCGACGTGCCGAAAATGCCAGAGACCGAGACACAAACACCCCTCATCCAGTTTAGTTATAAATACCATTGATCATTTTTTCATACATCATACTTGTAACATATTTCATACTTTTTCATACTTGTAACATACTTCATTGTTTTTCATACTTCATACTTGTAACACTTCATACTTCATACTTTCATCTTGTAAACAAAAAACAATAACAAGCTGGAGTATTTATATAATAGCAATATTCATACTTTCTCAATCTTCATACTCTCTCTATCATCATACTCTCTCAGTCTTCATACTTGTAATAAAAAATGAATAACTTCATACTCTCTCAATCTTCATACTGAAAACAAAAAACAATAACTTCATACTCTATCAATCTTCATACTTGTAACAAAAGTGGATAACAAATACTCTCTCAATCTTCATACGTGTAACAAAAAACAATGACTTCATATTGTCTCAATCTTCATACTTGTAACAAAATGGATAACAAATCTCTCTCTCAATCTCGCTCTCTCTCTCTGAACATCTCGCTCTCTCTCACGATCTCGCTTTCCATGAATCTCGCTCTCTCAATCTTTGAACTTTGAACCTTGAACCATATAATGTTATAAGCTCAATTATGTATATTATGATAAAATTCTGATATTGAACTTTGAACTTTGAACTTACATAAAAAATAGATGTTCAATTATACAATGAAAAGAGCAGTAGCTCCATTATACATAAAAAATGCATGTTCTGATAAAATTTTGATATTGAACTTTAAACTTTGAACTTTCATAAAAAATATATGTTCAATTATACAATGAATGTTTTTATATACATAAAAAATAAATGAATATTTTTACATACAATAAAAAATACAATGTTCTATACATATAAAAAATATGGAGTGTTTGCCCATAGCTGACACGCTAATTGCATCATATATTCACTCATCTTCTCCTGAGTGATTACGGATGGATCAGTACCAGTCACCAAGTGTTCCAGTAGTTTTATTGCGAAGATGCCAAAAATCAAACGACCCGCATTGTATGTCGACGTTCTTAGGTCGCGAGATTTTCCAACGGGCTGTGGATAGGTCTGGCTTCGATCGATCCACGTCACAATAGTGAAGTAGTGATGGTACTGTGACCGTCAATGACTCTAGCCAATTCATCAGCTTTGTCATTGGTGTGTATGACGGAAGTGAATCAAACACGAATATGTGGCCTCTGTTAATGTCCATTGCAAGAACCATCCAGTGGTCATTGATATTCATCGCCGTGTAAACAAAATCCACATCTGCCCATTTGACATCGAATTTACCGGTGACGTAGTCTTTATACGTGTCTTCATCTTCCCAAGCTAGGGCGACCTCCAGAAGTGACTTATTCTTTATTCATTTAAATACCCCACCACGAGCATTGAGGTGACTCTATCAAATAAAATGAGAAGTTGAGTAAAGAAGTAAAGATCAGGAAACTTAACGAAATGAGAAGTTAAGAAACGAAATATCAAAATTCACCGTTACACCAATTGGCAAGATGGTGAACTTATGCAATGCACATGTCGGGCCGGGTATAAAATTTATCTTTCATAAAATAAAATAAAGTATTTATGGTCTGCACGAAAAAATAATATGTCAGTAAAAGTACAAGATAGCCAACATGTAGATCCGTAAAGACTAAGACACTTACATCGTACTCGACCAACGAATTCGGGGTAATCAATTCCTTGAAGAATTTCTTGTCGAGTGGTTTGAAGGAGTTCTTTTGAACCTCATTGTCTGTATTGTCATCCGAGATCCAGCCCATCATTTTTGTCAGGATATTGTGTGGAACATCGTGTGCTACGTTATATGTGACGATCGATCTGGATATTGACGTAGCTACACCTGGGAGAGGATGTTTAGCCACACTTTTCTTCTTTACTTGGGATGGGGGTGTATATTTATCAATCGGTTTTCTCTTACGACTAATTCTTCGAGATTCCTACATAAACAGATAACAAAACGTTACTCATCAAGAAATATAAAAATATAAACAAAGATTACTGATCAATAAATTACTCACCAGTGGAACTCCTTCTGTGGTCGTAACAATCCCGAAGTGTCTGCCTCTAAGATGTCAGCCATGTCAGCCTCTATATGTGGCATGGTAAGTAAGGCAGACATGTCGGGCTCTGTTTGTGGGACGTCGGCCTGTATAGGTTCGAATTCAATCGGTGATGTCGTGGCAGTGGTGGTATCGGGCTGTAGAGGGAAGATGGAGATGAGAGTGTTAGAGGCAGTCGCAGTCGTATCGGGATCTCGAGATGGGATGGGTGACTTGGTCGTCTCCTCATTCACCGTGGAACCTTTCAATTAGTAAAGTAAAATGGTGAGTTCACAAACACATAAAAGCTAAACACATAAAGACATAAAATGACGCAAACCTTGCACATAGACTGCAACAATGACAGGATGGCCGACAATTGCCCTTTCATGTCAATCATGTTTTCCTCCATACTGGAGATACGACTATCTAAACCCGATATACGGCCATCCAACCTCGATAGTGAGCTGTCAATGGATCACAGGTACGAATAAATAGACTCGTCTGCATTGGCTCCCTCCCTGCGACGGGCAGTACACTCAGGACACTCCTCATCCACAGGTCGCTCTATACCGGAGTCCGCAAGAAAGACATCAACATGGTTCAACTCATCCTTCTCGCGTACGTCCCCCATCATATCATGGAACATATCATCATTACGTATGTATGTCCCTCCTTCCACCTTTCCATATTCAGCATCCTCGTGCTCAGAATGCTCGGGTTCATCCCCTCCCTCCACCCTGACAACCTCATCATTGTCATCTCCAAGATGGTCATCACCGTCACTTTCACTTTCGGGACTACCCCCCTCACTTGTCGACCTATTGCCACTTTCAGAACTATCATCATCTGCACCTAGCTCAAATATAGGTCGTCGTTCCACTGGGGTATCCCGAAACTCCCTTTCAGCATTTGACATCACAGTGCCCTCTTTAATCTTTATCTGCATTAACAACCCAGTAAACGGGTTAGTGTCAATTTACCAACCAGATAAACATATTATGCATAGAGTAAACGTACATTGTTAGACTCGAATATCTCTCTCTCGAGTACTTTGAAGGACACTGAGTGGGAACATGACCATCATAATATGCGGGGCAAAGCCACCTTGCTCCTTCGCTCTGCAATGTTCCCAGCTATTGATGAAGCTAGGATCTCGTACGTCCATACCTAAATAAATTTTAAAATATATTAAGAACAATAGTAATGTTAAATCAAACAACACGATTATTATGTTAATCAAATTTACCTAGAACGCCGGTGGAAATCCACGTAAGGAGTACTTCACAACGTAGTTTTTATTTGCTTTGACCCTCGTCTTGTATAGACTGCTCTTATCATTCAAGGCAGTCTTTAAGGCATCCAATGTCCTCTCCCAAATAATGGTACCCCAATCAAGACTATTGTAGTACTCCAAGTTTTGAACGTCCTTGAAACGTTTGAGGTCGACTGCATTTTTCTATTTGTTTTTCCCCATCATTGTGACCTCAGTATAGTAAACTAGGCTGATCTTCACAGCATCATCATCATTTTCAAACTCTAAGTCCTTGTATTTTTCTTCAAGTTCACGGAGGTATAAAGTGTCTTTCGTCACTCAATTACCAAAATACTTGATAGCAAGTTCATATAAGGACTGTTGGTTCCGATCAACTCGTGATGGGGATTGCCACAAACCAATCATCACCAAAAAGTCATCCTTCGAAAGGGTGACAACCTTCCCACAAACAGAGAATGACATTGAGTCTGATTTTGTCCTCTTCACTTCTCTAAGCAACATGTGATGGACAATTGGGTTGTTGAACACCATATCAACGTCAACAAATCGCCCAAAAATTGTTCTCTTGAATATGGCCAACTACGTTGGCGTGAGCTTCTCTTTGACAATCTTGTTTGCATTAGCAATGTGGGCCAAGCTAGTTACTTGACCGGGAAATCGATCGGCTTCGGCTATTCTGAAACGTGTAGTCATCTTAAATCACTCTTGCATTTATTAAAAAAATCAATCAGTAAACTCCTTCAGAAAAAGAAAATGTAAAACAACATTATGTTTAAATCCCTCTAGATTCGCTCTCGCTGGCATTGCTCTCGCTAGAATCACTCTCGCTGGCATCATTCTCTCCAATGTCACTCTCCCTTATCTCCATCACATTCTCTCTTTTTACTCGTCTTCAACCATATAACACATCGAAAACCAAAAAAACAAACAAAAAAAACCATAGGTTCACTTATCTCGCTCACATTCACTCTCTCCGGTGTCGCTCTACCGATTTCACTCTCACTTATCTTACTCACAAACTCTTTCTACTCGTCTTCAACCACAGAACACATCGGGGAAAAAAAAACCATATTGAAAGATTTACCGATAAGATTCGATTTGTTGGCGGCAATAGAATCGTTTGCAAGCCAGAAATAGTTTTTTTGTTTATGAGCGATACAAAGCCGTTAGCCTTGGAAAATTTGAATGAACAATAGTTTAGTTTTTATGGATTCTCAATAAAAAGGTAAGAAGACGAAGTAAGGGCAATTTACGTAATTTGGCATGGCGATGATGCAATTGACATTAATTTTTAAAAATGGGTCATTTGACATTTTGGGCTCAATTTTTGGGTCATCTGTACAAATTTTCCAGGAGTTATGTAGTTGAAATTGTTACACGATAACCATTGAACCCCAATCGTGCCGAGGGAGTAAGGGGGGATGGTCGAGGGCTTCTGGTGGGAGAGTTTTTCCATAAGGGGACGGTCTTTGTGGTCTTGAATCATTGCTTGTGGTTGGTTGGTAAGGGCTCACCGGGGAAATCAGGTAATAGCGGAAAGAAGGAGAACCAGCCATGTTTGTGTCCTCCGAAGGTATATAAAGCTTTGTTCGTCGACTGGAGTGATGGACGTGAGAGATTTCCACGAAGTAACCGTTCTTATTGCTATGCTTCTCCAGCCAAATAGTAGAGTTCTCATCAATCAATATCTGGAAAAAGAATTTATTGCAAGGATCCTTGCATAAGACGGCAAAAGCATAGGCAAGCCATTTTAAGGCCGTCGAAGAAAAGCAAAGCAAAAATGTAGTCGTCTTACTCTACTCAGTGATTCGAACAGTGTTCCCCTGGGTTTCTCATCAAGATTGATGGAGAAAATTTTCCGATCAACAAGGATTGATCGTAAAGATGGTTTGTGGAAGGAGGAGGAGGAGGCGGCGGCCATGGTGGAAGGGCAAGGCTAACAGTTGAGGATGGAAAGGGGTAAGAGGGCAGAGGAGAGGAGAGAGCATTCTCTCTTTTCAATGTTTAGAAATTTGCAGACGGACATTCCTAAACCATTTCAAATGTTAGGCATCCAAACCTTCACCCTCCTCTCTATCCCATATATTTATGGTTCTTAAGAGAAGAATCAAAAATCAAACATTTGACTTGAGTAGTTCAAAATTGTTATTGCTCAAATTAGTCGTTATATCCTCCCAACACGGGCGTTTTATGAATGTATCTCAACCATCTACTGAATTCAAACAAGATTTTGAACCTTTATTAATTATTTTCTCGTTCACTTATTGAGTTTGAAATTTATTGTTATGCTCAGTATCATTACATAATCACATTATAATTGTCTATAACAACTTAAGTTATAATCAGTTTGCCAATGTCGGATTGTTCAACATCTACAAATTAATTATTAGAATAAATGAATAATAATAATAATAATAATAATAAAGAAATCTACAGAAGTTAATCTCAATAATTTGACGTTCATCTAAGTGTAGCTTAGAAGATAAAACACAAACTACAATCTGATGATTCGTATGGGTGAACTCAAAAGGAAACTTAAAAGGAAAGAGAAAAAAAGAAAACAGTCATTTGGCTCGTTTCCAAATAAGCTTCGACATTCAAGGTCCCACCTTCCAAATATAATTAAACACCATTCTTTGCAGAGCCACTTCATAGAAACAAGTTGGTATTTGCAATATGAAAGAAATAACATCTGGATTATAAAAATGACCATTTACCCGTTTTACTCCACAAAATTGCTCCAACTTTGCTGCCTACAAGAATCCAGCTTCTTCAAATTACCTATCTTCGTCTCTTTTGCCTCAAGTCTGGAAATTGAAGGGGAATAGGAAGTGTAACCAATGACAAATTGTTCTTGCGTATAAACTTGCAACCCAAGTTATCAAAATGGAGTCTTAGATCGTAAGGACTAGTTCTCAGATCCTTTGCTATGTCTGCTGGATCGCTGCTGAATTCATCAACAAATAGCGTAAGCACCAAAACGTGGCTAATGAGAAGATTAATTTTCTCTGTTGAAATTCTTCTCGACTCAGAAGTCGGAAACATAGATGAGAACTTTTGGCGTAGCATGCTAGGAATTTTATGGCCCTTGGCAGAAGAAACATCACCCATCGAATGCTGATCCTTATACTTAATTAGATGAGTGATATATGAAAATATGCAGCAGAGCTTCTTCTTCTCTTCCTCGTCCTATGATGATTTACATGAAAAAGGATTCAATATAAATGAACGAAAACTAGAAGACCCTGAATGAACAGTGCTTGTTTGGTAAAGAGCAAGCTCCTTTTCTACAAAATAATAATGCTTGTTTAAAAAATGAAAAAGTACAGCCACTGAAAGACTCCATTCAACTTAAAGAACAAGCATCAGGTGGTAAATAACAAATGCTTGTTAAGACTTAAAAACGAGCTCCTTTTCTATAAAAAATAAAGGCAAAGAATCAAACTCCGTACACAAACAAGGCCAAGTAGTTTCAGAAAGCACGCAGTCGTTACAGATTGAAAACAACAGTGATCGACAAGATAGCCTAATCTAAGAATCAATTGACACAAGGCATCATACTGGATAAACAATATCAACCATCCCCATGATTCATGAATATGTATCAGAAAGGAAGATTGTTTTATCTCAGAATATTCATAAAGGTAATAACAAGTAGAACCTTCCTGACACCATACCTGAATGTCTTGCAATTTATAAATTCTGTGCCGGACAAAGTATGGATAATTAGCACTTATTTCAGCTGTTTCTTGCAAACGGAAGTATAGATCTTCTAGAAAATTCCATTCTCCCTTGAGGATAATCTTGTCGAGTGGGTAAGCTTCTTGTGGAGTAGTTGCAGAAGCATTATACGTTGGTATGTTACGAGCAATTTCTGCCTGCGTACCTTCCAAGGCCTCTATGTTTACCACTACATTTTTCATTCTCACATCTAGATCCTTCTTGGTATCAGGATCATCCTCTTGCTTCAAAGCATGCAGCTTCTGTGCCTGCAACAAAATTAACAAATATCAAACAATTAGTTGCTATTTCCTGAAACTGCCATTTGGAAGTGACTTCGTCATTCAAAACAAGTTCCTTTTACTTAATGTTAATGGTCATGGTCAAACATCTCAAATGTCAAAGGAATTCTTTTTCAAGTAATGGGTAAAGATTATGATATTGGAAAAGTGGAACCGATCCCATCCAAAACAGATTAAAGGCAACAAAACAGGTAAATAAAAAAGATTTAATCCTTTATCATTATAACATGCCACCTTAACTCTGCTCACCTGCTGATAAGGTTAAGTCCAACATTTGTTTAATATATAAGTCAATTTTTAAGTACTTAAAAATTTGTTCCAAACATACCCAAGTGAAAGTTGGCTGCTAAATTACTAAAGAAAGCAATTCCAGGATTCAGTTTCTACCTGCTTTTTTGACTTCTTTGTTCCGTAGAGTACAGTGAGCTCTCTCATTCTATCAGCTTTCTCCTGCACAGAAAGCTCTTCATTTGCCACACTTGGGGATTCGTTTTCAGAAACGTCTGAACCTCTGACTTTTGGGTCTAATCTAAATATCTGCAGGCGCAAATATCAAATTTAGCAACACAATTATGATTATTAGTTACAACATTAACATTTTGTAAAGTAGATAAAATGCATCACAAAGGTAAGCCTAATTCTAGAAATTTCGGCAGTGAGTTTGAAGCAAAATGAAAAAGAAAAAAATATATACAACAAAGTTCACAATAGCACCAAAATAATCAGCCAAAAACTTGAGTGATTGTAATCTCCTAGCTTGATGAAAAGAGCTCACAATCCGTGTTAATGGTCTTTCCAGAGAAAAGTGAAGCACAGCAGATATAGGAGCCAAATTCATTCAAAAGAAAACATACTAAAAATTTGATAACTGATAAATAAATGATGAAGAAGAAGAAGAAGAGGCGTTTGTAACTTCAGTGAGTATACCAAAACAAACAAGCATCCAGTAGAATTCAATTTTTCACAATTCTTAATTCTCTACATTCATTATCAAGAATAAAGTACCATATTTGATGCAATAGGCACTATCTTTAAGCTTTGGGTGGCCTTATCGAGAACACCGAGAGCATAGGTACAATGCTGTTTCCCAGCTGTAGCCTCGCCCAAATAATTGGTACCAACAAAATCCACATTCGACCCTGTTGGACTCACAACCAGCTGCATCCTATTTGGTTTGTTCTTGTGCTTATAAACCCTAGCTCTAACGGAGTTCTGTTCCTCGTCGGCATCCTTGTGAGGATCAAACCCAGACGGGAAATAACCAACTATCGGCGGAGTTTTCTGGGGATGGTTGCCGAGAACTTGGATTTTAGCATTCACTGATGGAACTCGTTTCTTCTTCTTTTCACTCTTCTTCTTCTTCTTCGCTGGAGACTCTGAGTTTGTGTCTCGTTCTGCGTAATGGTTTTCTTCTAGTTCCAGAGATTTCGTGTCTTCCGCCATTGATTCCGTTACCGAGCTCTAAATTTGGAAATATTACCCGGTCGAACAAGAACCGGGAGGAAGCGGCTTTAGGAATTACAGTACGGCAGCAATGGATGAGGGCGCCGATTGATTCTCCGTCGGTACTGGGAGTGGCAGCGGGCAGCGGCGGTTAAAGCAAGACACGCTGAATGAAGAAGCAAGGGCAAATGAAGAAGAAACCATAAGTATCGTTCCAAATTTACTAGTTGAATCCTGAATCGAAAAAATAAAAATTAACAAAAAAAAAACATTTGATCCGGGCATACATCTACGGCGATTCCTAACTGGCGTGGCGGCCTGAGAGGCGTACCGGTGGCCGGAGGGCAGCGGCGGCGGCGGAAAATATGGGAGAGGGAGAGGGAGAGGTAGAAAGAGAAAATGAGCGGGGGTGTGGAAAGAACGGGAGAAGCTAGGAACGAAGGGTTTAAGGGTTTTTTTTTCTTTTTTCTTATTTTGAGTTAATTACAAATTTGACAATAAATATAATATATATAAAATAAATAAATAAATAACAAATGATGAATTTCTTCTCTCCAATCTTTTTGAATTTGACAAATAGAAGCTGAATTAGATGACACTAATGGTGTGTAATCTTGAGAGACATAGACAATACATGGGTAATGGATAAGTGATACATGACCAATGGACCCTAATAATGGACATCTACATTACATCTAATTTAACATATTTATAATATTCTCCCTTAGATACTCATTATATATGAAATATGTCTCGTTAAAATCTTATTAGGAAAAAACTCATTGGGAAAAGAATCCTAGTGAAGGAAAATAATACACATTTCATATAATCTAATATTCTTAAAAGTTATATTTACTCCCCCTCATGAAAACATTGAGATCCCTGAGTCGTCGCATTCCAATGGTGTGCTCTAGTTTTTCAAAGAATTTAAAGATTGAGAATATTATAAATATGCATATTGTGTTATCTTCGTATAATATCATTAGAAGAATTTTACTAGAAGATAAACTACTTGTTTCACGAATGTGTTGAGCCATTGATCTTAGTCATACACATTACCAATTAGGCTCGTGAATTGCAATAATTTCAGCATGATTTGAAGAAGTAGTCATTATGGTATGCTTCACTCACCGCCACGATATAGCAGTTCTTCCACATATGAATAGATAACCTGTTTGAGATCTAGTTTTGTGTGGATCAGATAAATATCCAGAATCTGCATAACCAACCAAATTAAAAATTCGATTTATTTGAATAAAACAAACACATATTAATCATTCTTCGGAGATAACAGAGTATATGCTTAATTTCGTTCAAATGTCTTTTTGTTGGAGAAAAACTATATCTTGCTAATAAATTTACTAAAAATGTAATATTTGGTCTTGTATTATTAGCAAGATACATAACACAAATTGCACTAAGATATGGTACTTAAGGACCAAGAATCTAATGAACGAACTTCCATTGGAATGTTCACTAGATGTGTTTTGTCCATATAAAATATTTTCAAAATTTTTTCTGTATAAGTTGACTAATGAATAAATATCTCATCTGTTAAATACTCAATTTGCAAACCAAGACAAAATTTTATTTTTCCAAGATCTTTCATCTCAAATTCTTTCTTAAGATATTCTATTGTCTTTGAAAGCTCTTCAGGAGTTCCAATTATATTCAAGACATCAACATATACAGTAACAATAACAAATTCTGACTACGATTTATTTATAAAAACACATGGACATATTAGATAGTTTTGATATGATTCTTCATCAATTATTAAATATCTTAAGCCCCAAACGGATGATGTATTTACTACACGATTTGTTGATTGTCATTTTAATGAGACAAATTTTCCAACATTAGGGGAGGAATTAAAAAGCTGGAAAAAGAAATTACATGAAATGCATCGTTATTGTCTCATTTAGATCCTCGTACAAGTAATGTGAACTTGAAGTTTAAAAGATAATTCATTTGCAAAATATAACAAATCAGTTACCAAATGCATTTATAGATGCAAAGAAAGTAACTAAATCACATATACCAGATGTAAGTGTTCCATCAAAGATTGATATCTCAACATAACAACTTGACACTAATGAGTTTGGAACACACCAAAAGCGTGGTAACCAGTGGGTTCCAAAGATAAAACATCCTCAAGAAAGAAAAATAATAAATACTTAAGAAGACTTGGTTGGGGATATAAATACCCATGAAGAAGTCCTTGATATGACTGGTGAGGAAGATGAAATACCTAAAGATAATAATGAGATTTTAATAAATTATATCATGATAAGAAAAAGATGGAACCAAACTAATATAGTTATTAACGACATTTTTGCGTATAAAGTTGCTCTTGATATTATATCTAAAACTGAGGATTTTGAACTTGAAGAATGTCGATATAGAAAAGATTGGCTTCGATGGAAAGAAGCAATCGAGGCAAAATTAAACTCGTTGCACAAATGGGTATTTGTGAGGAAAAGAAATAAAAATGGGTATTTGTGAGGAAAAGAAATAAAAATAATGAGGTCATAATATATAAAGCAAGACTAGTTGCACAAGGTTTTTCACAAAGACCTGGTATTGATTATGAGGAGAGATATTCTCCGGTGGTGGATGCAATTACACTAAGTTATTTAATTGGTTTGATTGTGTATGAAAATCTGGACATGCATCTTATAGATGTAGCCACAACATATTTATATGGACCTCTTAATAATGATATTTATATGAGAATCTCATAAGATTTAAGGTACCTGAAACATATAAATCAAATTTCCGAGAATTGTATTCAATAAAGTTACAGAGATCACTATATGAATTCAACAAACAGGACGAATGCGGTACAAACACCTTGGTGGATATTTATTGAAAGAATGATTCAAGATATATTTCTAGCTTCCTTTAAGGATCCATCTTAGTGCGTTGTGGTGGAGCAATCGGAACATATACTGCACATCCAAAAATTCTCAGATGAAAAATATTTGGCTCATGATCATAAGCTAATTTTAACAGCGAGTACTTATGATAAGATACAAACCTAATGCGTACAAGTGACGTTGCATGCAAAATAACATGTCCCCATACAGATGTAGGAAGCTTAGCTCTCATAAGCCATAGTCTAGCAATTAACTGCGAACGTTTTATGAATGATTCTACTAAACTATTTTGTGTATGGACATGATCTACAGGATGTTCAACACTTATCCCAATTGACATATAATAATTATCAAAAGTTTGAGATATAAACTTACCAGTATTATCAAAACGAATGATCTTAATTATATAATTAGGAAATTGTGTTCTTATCTTAATTATTTGAGCAAGTAATCTTGCAAATGCAAGATTTCGACTTGATAATAAGCAGACGTGTGACCATCTGCTAGATGTGTCTATTAATACCATAAAATATCTAAATGGTCCACTTGGCCGATTAATAGGTTTACATATATCACCATGAATTCATTTTAAAAATAAAGGTGATTCAATCCCCATTTTAGCTGGTGATGGTCTAATTATCAATTTTCCTTGAGAGCAAGCATCATGTGACAATTCATTAGATTAAAGAATTTTTTTGACTCTTGAATGGATGTCCATTTGAATAATTATTCTCATCATTATAGATCCTGGATGCCTCAATAACTCATGCTAAATTGTAAATATGTATGGATTCATGAACTTCAAGTTCATTGTTGCACATGTTCCAATTATTCGTATATGAGTATAATATAATTGATAGCTTTCAAAAAGAGTTATTATTCCTTGTTTAATTCGGGCTCGTTATCGGATTTTACATGTTTATTCCCCTATTTTGTAGGTACTAAGCAACCAAGAGGTAGAATTGACAATTTGGAGCTAATTGGGGTTAATTTAAAGCAATTTGGAGGTGATTTGAGCACCCGAACTTCAAAAGAGTCAAAAAGACCAAAATGTCCCTACTTCTGCATCACAACGCTCGTAGGTTGGCTTTTTCTGATGCTCGCCCAACGCTGTAAGACAGAATGGGTAGCGTTGCAATGCTACCCATCAACGTTGCAATGCTACGAGCTTTGACGAATGGAGAGCCTCGCACACGCGCAAGTGAGCATCAGGGCAGTGCTGGACTTCTTTGTCTGACGCTCTTGATCAGTTGCCTCAACCGTTGCAATACTAGTTCTAGCGTTGTGACGCTGTCCCATTTTCTATAAATAATCTCCTTCAATTTTAGGTCAATTTATGCTGAAAATTTATTGAATCTCAATAGAGGCCGAGGAGAGGCCAAAACTTCTTCCTTTTCCTATATGTTTTCAGTACCATTAGGATAGTTTCTTGTTTTATTTTGGATTATGAACATGTATTTGAACGTATCTCGTTAGTTTGTCTATAAATCGATAAGGTAAGTCTTTATTTAGTTCTTGAATCGAACAATTTGTATAATTCAATGAGTTTTTTGTCCAGCTTTGTGTTTTAATTTATAATTGTGTTTTCTTTGAATCTTGCTTGATTTCATTTTGCTTTTGTATGTTGGATTGACGCTCCTATCATGATTGCATATCTCCGCTAGTTAAATTCAAGCTCGCACGTATCCTTATAATCGTCCATGTTTTGAGTTTACCCTTGTAGCATCGATTAGATGAGCATGCTTAGGTATATAGGTTGACCTTGAATATTTGCATCGCATGTTTAATCTAAATTTAAGAATAAATTGATTATTTGAAAAAGGTTTTTTCTGCCGCCTAATCAACATGGTTTAATCCTAAATCTTAATGCATGTGTTTCTAGTTATTTGCTAAGGACCCAATTGTATCTAGGAGCATGTAGGTTAATTAGGGGACAATCTTTCCAACCTTAATTATGAATTAGGACGCTTGATTGTTTTCGAATTAATTGATTGTCGACCTTTGTAGAGATTAGTTAATTCGCATCAATTGGATAACTATGCATGCATAATTCAAAGACATGATCCTTTGGTGGAAAACAATGATTTAATTTACATTGAATTGCTACTTGATCTGAGAACTAGATGAACCAATTACCATTTCATTTGTCCCTAGCAATTTATCTCTCTTGCATTTTATTCAAATTACAACTAAAAACCAAAATCCCCTTTTTACTGTTTTCCAAAGTCAATTTTAATTTAAATGAAATCAATTCAACGCTTCTCTGTGGTTCAACCCTGCACTTACCATTGTTGCTACGAATTAGTAGTAATAGGAGTAGTTCAATATATACAAATTTTATTTTGATCAAGTTTGAAGCTTATTAACGACATAAGTTTCGGGCCTGTCAATAATCCAGAAGATAAAGCAGACAACTCTTTCAGTATACGTTTTTCATATGAGACAGTAGATATGATATAAAGATACTCCATATTTTATTCTTTCTATCAATCTCATTATAATAACCTCTACAATATATATCTTTAAAACTAAGTAGATTTATCTTTGATTGACTAAAGAACAATGCATTGTCAATTGCAAATTTTGTTCCTCTAGGAAAAATAATATTTGTTTTTCCAAAGTCTTTAAACAGGTTTGCAGAACCTGATATCGTAGTGGCTTTTGCTTCCAGTATTGTCAGTTTGGAAATATATTTTCTACTTGTAAGTATTGTATGTGTAGTTTTACTGTCTGCCAGACATAGATCTTCTTTACTCATTTTTTAATCACCCAACATGTGAAAATGATCTAAATTTCTTCATTAAAAGAAAATAATTATAATAAATAAAAAAAATCTATGTCTGGCAGACAGTGTAACTTTTGCTTCTAGTATTGTCGATTTGGAAATATATTTTCTACTTGTAAGTATTGTATATGTAGTTGCACTGTCTGTTAGACATAGATCTTCTTTACTCATTTTTTAATCACCCAAAATGTGAAAATGATCCAGGTTTCTTCATTCAAAGAAAATAATTATAATAAGAAAAAACAACATTTGGAATATATAAAGGTTAACATCTACTAAGAGGAAAAAAAACATGAAGATGAATAAAAAAAAAACATTAAGTCTAGATATTTTCAAAGTCAAAGGAAACACTTGATGTTCCATCAATTGTGCCGATTTTCTCTTCAGAAGATTCAAAGAAGTCTGCCACATCGAAAATTGTCATATGAGATGGGTCAAATATGTCATTATCCTGGTATGCAAAATTTGCTTCCATATTTTTCTCTTTTTCCTTTAGGGATGCTTGATAGAGATCAACTAAGTGTTTTTACGTATGACAGGTGCATGACCAATGTCCAATCATTCTGCATCGGAAGTATTTATTTTCAACATCTTTTGAACTCTTATCTTGTGGAGCTTTTCCTTTGTAATCATCATTTTGTGTGGTTCTTTTGAAATTTGAATGATTAGAATGACCACCACGAAAATAATAATTATTTCTTCCTTTTCCACGGTCATGACCTCGACCACGACCATGACCTCGACGACAATTAATATTAAAATTCATAGGATTCATTTCAGGGAATGGTATCATCCCAGTTGGTCGAGATTTATGATTTTTCACTAGTAATTCGTTATTTTGTTTGACCACGAAGAGACATGAAATTAGTTCAGAATACCGTTTAAAATATTTCTTTTGATATTGCTATTGCAGAAGCATATCTGAAATGTAGAAAAATGTTTTCTCTAACATATTGGAGCCTCAAGTGCATCCATTTATGACGAGCTTTAGGAAGAAAATTTGTTCTCTGATGATCACATTTTTATGGCATCCAAGTGTATTTTGGCATCAAGCACTAATGACAAATAATTATTACCATTAATATCAAATGCTACAAATTCTAATTTTATAATATTTTCATAGTAACACTATTACAAAATATTATATTTATATTAGAGATTTAATATGTATTAAATATGTAAAATAACATTTAATTTATTAATTATAACGAAGAGAGAAAAACTTACATACCTTTAGGACCTACCTTTAGCGATGAAAATTATAGGAGCTCGTGCTAATAACGTGCTGTGAATTTAAAGAGCACAATGGAGCACAATGAAAATATGGATATGGAAAAAAAATTATAATATAATAATAATATATAGTAAATAAATAAGTATTAAAATATAATATAATATATAAAGATATAAAATAAATAATTAACAAAAAGTAAATAAAATAACAAAGAATGGATTTCTCCATTTTCTCCATCTTTTTTGGATTGATCACCAATATGTGTGTGTCTTTCAAAACCCACCAAATGTCACTATTTATAGATAATTTGGCATGTTGGAGGTAGATTACATAGACACTAATAGTGTGTAAGCTTAAGACTCATGAACAACACATGGGGTAATTGGCTAATGGACATTAATAATGAACATCTACATTACACCTAATTTAACATATTTATAATAACTACCTATTAATGGGGCACTCTTTTTCTTTTTCTTCTTCTTTTTTTTTTTTTAAGGTAAAACATGTATACAACCAAATTTACAATCTCACCTTCTCATCTCAAATGATGGGCAAAATACAATCTAAAAAAAAAAATCTTTCTAGATGAACAATATCTCTAAAGATCAGCCAAAATGGCCAAGGCATAGACGGCTTTGTTCCCCTCACGAGGGATATGACAAAAACTTGGGGCATTAACATAATTGCCCCCAGAAGAAATGCCCTCAATAAAGTTACAGATGTCAAATAAAGAAGACTCCACCTCTTTAATGAGGTTAATGACCTTAAGCGCATTGGACATGACACCAAGCGTTAGATTAGATCTGTTCCATTCATGATAAATAGCATTCAAATTATCCACCATGGCCTTAGCTTCCAAAAGATCAGCACCCCATTTTCTTTGAGTGAATTTTCAACCACATAACAGGGTCAAACCGACATGATCACGAACGATCCTACTGAGCCTCTCTCTTCCTTCCTTTTAGGACCAAGCTGCGTCAACATTGAGTTTTCGACAGTCGATGGGGGATCCCAACAAATAACAGCACGATCAAAAGGTGAAGGAAGAGAATAAGAGTGTTGGATAAGAAGCCACCTAAACACATCTTGAGACCCAGTTGACTTAGCCAAGTTTTTTTCGATCGAAATTCTGATAGTATCAACATCCAGATCACCCTTGTTGATGGAGAGCATGTTACGGTAATTCTATAAGCACCAAGGGATAATCAACACATAATCCAACTCCTCCCTAGCACAAGAAGATCTCCCAAGTCCCAATAGTCAAGCAAAGTCATCCAACCCCTACCAACATCAAGCAAGCCAACATAAGATGACATGAAAAGCCACAAATCTTCCGAGAGAACTTTACACTCCCACAATGAATGACAAGTTGACTCCTCGTGGCTCCTGCAAATAAGCAAAGGGAGCGTAATATAATTCATTTAGAAATAAGTTACGAAAGGAAAGGATAAGGTCGTTAAAAATTTTCCAGTAACAAATTTCACTTTTGATTTGACCTTAACTCCCACAGGGCTTTCCAAGTCTTAGATGACTATAACTAGAATATGGTTGGGATCTCCCACTTAGCCTAATTTTCAAGTGATAAGCACTTTTAATAGAGAATTGTCCTTTTTTTTTTTTAATCAAAGTGCCAAAAGATCTCGTCAGTAGCCTGAAGGGATTGAATCCTAATGCGGAAGCGATTTATCGCTTTGCCCAATTTTGTTACAGAAAAATTACACAACATGAACATAAAGAATTAGGCTAAACATGCTTTGTACAATTATTAATTAGGGAAGATGAAGTACAACCTTTGTAGAACAAATTCTCAAAGACCTTTACACAATCTTCTAGAACTATTGCAAAATCAAATCACAAGCAAGACACGACCATCGATCTTCTCTGCTGTTCTCTTTGGAATAAGGAAGCTTGTGGAAGCTATAGTGTTCTTCGAGAAAGGGAAGGCAAAACCAGAGTACTCTTTTTTATTTTATTTATTTTTTTTATATGAGAGTGAGAGATAACTATTCTATATTCAGTATCTTTTAGTCTTCTGGGGTTCAGAATAAAACGTGAGGAGAGTTAAATCCCCTCACTCGAGTAACCACTCTCTTGCAATGCAGGGGAATTGGCTGATTAATTTATTTAATTTACAATTTAAATTAAATCTAACTTGATTTTAATTAATTAATTAATTAATCAAATTAACATTTATTTAATTTTTAATTAAATCAAATATTTAATTAGTTTAATATTTAAGTCATATTCAAATATCATTATCTCTCATAACCTATAGTTTTAATATGAATCTTATTCACATTAAATTAACTATGTAGGTTTAATATGAACCAATTCATATTATTTAAATTTGAACCTCAAATATTATTCTCTTCATTATATAGTTTTAATTTTAAATCTAATTTAAATAAACTATATATTAATATATATCCATATACATTATATTAAATTGCAACATATACAATATTGCCTTAAATAATAATTTGATCACTTTCTTAATTATTTCCTGTAAGTCAATCCTTCACAGGTTGTTCGTAACTACAATTAGGTCAAATTATCGTTTTACTCTTATAGTTACTTCTTGCTCCTTAAGTACCATTGATCCTCTAATGAACAATCTATTTATGGTCCAATTATAACAAAATCCCTCTCAGGGTAGTGAAAGGGTGGGGTCTTATTTTTTAAGTCTCAGAGTCAACACTTAAATGAACAATCTATCTACTTACCCTAAAGGAGGGAAGGAGTGAATTCTATCTTGTGATGTTATGTTCCTAGCTCCTCACTTAGTATTATCCTCAAGATGGTAGGCCTATCGAGTTGGCAACTAGGGCCAACTTACCCATACAAATCAAAGGATGATCCTCATGAGCAGTAGTTCATAACTTACTTAAGATTTAAATTGAGTTCCATGGTAATCATTTGAAATATTAATCTCTTTAGTTAACAGTGTTATAATGAAAGACTATATATTTCGTGGTCCGGTCTTATACAATCTCATTACATAGGATACCTCCACTCACATGTCTCTACATGAATGATTTGAATCAAATTGTTTGTAACAATTATAAAGTGAGCCATATAGTGTTACCGGGATAAGAAATCGAATTTTATCTATATACTATAGATCTTTTAGGTTATTACTTGAACATGATTTACTTGTATGTCAGCCATACACTGTTCAAGTTACATGAAAATAACCTCGGATCTTAATTTATTGAATTTGAATTATACGATTAAATAAATAACGATTATTTATTAAAGATAAATAACATTTTATATATACAAAAAATCTGTTTATAAATTTATAAACTACGGGTTTAGGACATAAATCCCAACAATTTTCACTTATCCTAAAACTAGTGGGATGTACAAAACATGTAAAATATAATCAACTAGGGCATACATTATACCCTTTACATCTCCCACTTGCCCTAAACAAGGCGATGCATGTCCCATAGACCCAGACCCTCTAGATGATCCTCGAACACTTTAGCCATGAGAGCCTTCGAATCAACAATGTTGTGCTCTAAAGCTATCTTCGTGACAATCACGTCTCCTTGTTATAAAATCTCTCGTATCAGATACTTCCTTTCTATGTGCCTGCCACACTTGTGGCTACAAGGTTCTTTTAAATTTGTCATAGTACCACTATTATCACAATAAAGGGTGATAGGCAAGGACATATTTGGAACAACTTTCAAATCAATCAAGAACTTCTATAGTCATACAACCTTTTTAGCAGCTTCACAAGTAACTACTATTGGATTTGGCATGCAACTAGCGAAAGCAAACAGAATTATTAAGCACTCTAATTCAATCAATTTTAGCAACTAAGCAAGCATATTCATAAACTGAAAATAGGGTTTTGAAAATACCTTTGAAGAATACTTTAAATCTTCAAATTCTGCTTGAATCTTCACCCCAAATTGTTGTAGACCACCATTTGAGCTTCCCTAATATTCTCTAGGACCTTAGATTGGATTGTGGGTTCCAAACTGAGGGTGAAAATTAAGAGAAATCCAACCTTGGAGTATTTTGGTGTTAAGAGAGAAAAACTAATTTTCCTCTCAATTTTCATTTTTGCATGAATACCTCATCCTGCAAAATAAAATCCTTTTTGTTCATCTACAGTATGCAACTCAAACTCATGAGAGATGGACACCAAGACTTAAGATATATTAGTGGGAAATTAGTGTCAATTGTGGAAAAAACCCATTTAATGAAATTTCATAATGTTAAATTGAATTCAAAATTCAACTTTAAATTTTGAAATCAAAATTTCAAAATTAATATGAAATTATAATTTTATATATTAATTCAATAATTAATATAAAATTTGATTAATCTTATACAAAATTAATTCATTTCAAATAAAATTAACCCTTAATAATTGATTAAATAATTTAATTACTTATATTAATTTAATATGAAATATTAAATTAATTAAACACCAATTCCACAAACATGAATCCTTATTCATGTAATTAATATTTAAATCAAATTTAAATATAATCTAATTCTCCAATTCTGTTTAATTCGATAATTAAACGTGTTTATATCGTATATAATTATTGATTCCCTTAATTCGAATTTAACGTTTCACATAAGATTAATTGGCTAAACTCTTTAACCTAATTAACTAACATTCATTAACTACTGAGTCACTCCACTAAAGCCTAGTAGTTGCACTCCCCTCACTGTATATATATTTCTGTCCATTCGATATAACCATAATTAGTAAGTCAACCATTTACAGGTTCGTAATAATGACTGGGTCAAAAGTTGTTTTATCCCCCGAGATTACATCTTGTTCCTTAAGTCCCAATGATTCTTTAATGAATAATTGGTTCGTAATTCAATCACCAAACCGAATCTATCTCACACCAATGAGAGGGTGAAACCCCTTGTTCAAGACCCGAAGTCAGCACTTAAGGAAACAACCTCTCTATTATCCCTAAAACGGGTAGAAGTGAATTCCATCTTGCATCCTATGTCTCTAGCTATCTCCAGTCTTACCCTTAAAATGGGAGGCTTATTGAACCAGCGTTGTTGAGCTAACCCTCACCCATGCAAATCTATGGATAATCTCGAATAAACTTGAGTTTATAGTTAACTTAGGATTAAGATCAAGTTACCTAGGTCATTTCTTTGAAATAGTCAGTCTTAAACAGTAAACAACGTTGTAAAGTAAGAGTGACTTATTTCTTGCTTCGATCTTATACAAACTCTTTGTATATGATGCCTCTACTCACATATCTTCACATGAATGAATCAGGATCACATCATTTGTAGTACTTTATAACAATTGTAACATCTACAAAGTGGGTTGCATCCGAAAGTGTCCCCAGAATAAGGTACCCAACCTTATCCGTATACTATAGACCATTTTGGCTATCTACTCGAACTTAATCCACTCTTATGTCTCCACATAAAGTCCAAGTACTCATGTAATAGCCATGAATCTTAGTTTATTGGATTTAGGTTATTTCTAAAACAAAATGAGCAATTCATACATTCAGTAACAACTTTATTGAATAAAACTTCAATAACATCTATATTGATTAATAGAATAAGTTTATTGTTTACAAACCACAAGGTCTAGGACATAAAACCCAACAGCTCATACTCTACGTCCATGGTGGAGTCAACATTGCATCCCTGTTTGATGCTTCATCAAACTATAGCTCATTCATTAAGAGTGAACATTGATTTTAATATGAATTTCCTAGAATCCTTATCAGTTTGAAAATCAGAGTCACTGTATCCTATAAGGATCAAATCCTTAGCATCATACACAAGCATATAGTCCCTTGTTCTCCTAAGATACTTAAGATTATTTTAATCGTCGTCCAGTGATCAATTATTGTATTAGATTGATACCTACTGGCAATCCTAACTACATAGCAAATGTCAGGCCTTATGCACTACATGGCATACATGAGGCTACCCACAGTTGATGCATAGGGAATACATTTCATTTCCTCAACCTTTTCAGGAGTCTTAGGAAACTATCCCTTAAACAATGTAATTCCATGTCTAAAAGGTAAGTTACCTTTTTAGAATTTGGCATCGATTATTTGACAAGCATATTGTCAATATAAAATACTTGAGACAAGGTTAGCATTTTGTTCTTGTGATTTCAAATAATTCAATTTCCAAGAATATATTACACTTCTCGTAAATCTTTCATTTGGGATTGTGCAGATAGCCAATTCTGAATGTCAGTAAAAAATCCTACATCATTACCAATGAGCAGGATGTCACCTACGTATAACAAAAGAAAAGTAACAGTTCCTTTTATAATTTTCTTGTAAACACAAGGCTCATCAACATTTTGATCAAAGCCATAAGATTTGACTGTAATGTCAAACCTTATATTCCAAGATCTAGATGTCTGCTTCAATCCAAAGATGGACTGTTTCTGAAGGACTAAAAAGTCCGATGCGGAAGCGGGGATTGATCCAATTTTTAATTTCACGAAAAATTAAAATTATAGAAAATCTAGTTATGCATTCTAAAAGAAATTTAATTTTACAACATACTTTTCAAAATAATACAGTGAATAGAATAATAGGTTTCGAAAAACCAACCTCTTGAAAACAAGATTCTTTACAAATTCCTCCTGAAAAATGGTACGAACTTTTCGAATTCCTTGGACCTCGAATCCAAAAGCAGTAATTCTAAAAAGTCAAATAAATGTACACAACCACATGAATTACCAAGGTATTTTCTTTTAGGGGTGAGAATCCAGAAGAATGTGTGGGGGGTTGTATTAATTTTTTGGAAGAAGGATATGAGAATCTTTTGAGAGGAGATTTTACCAGAGCAAAACGTTTTTAGAACCCACTGTTCTGCGTGCAGGATAAGAAAGTAACCATTCTTTTTCCCAACTCCCCACAATCCACGATCAAGGAATAGTGAAACTCCCTGGATCTCACATTTTTTGAGGAATACTTTCTTGTATAATGGCGTTGCATTCTTGCATTAATGCAATAGTTTCATAGTTTCCCATATTTCTTTTCTTTGAAATGATATCTTTTAAGAATTTAGCATAAGATGACATTTTCTCCAATGTTTTGATGAGTAGGATGTTAATATATAGCTACTTTAATACTCCAAGAAAGCGTTGAAATTGTCCTTCATTATTCTTCCTCCTTAACCATTGTGGATAAGGAGGGAGTTGCACTTCATTTGTCACCTTAGAAGTTGAAGCTATACCAGATGAAACTCTGCGTCCCTCGTGATTTTTGTGTGATGGTATCTATGTTTCCTGCGTCGGTTGCTTATCAATCTCTTCATCAGAAGAGTATCTTTATGTTTCATTGGTAAGCTCGATTGCCTTTTCTCTCTATTCTTTTTTTCTGCGACCACTTCTTAATGTCACCGCATGGCGTTGTTCTTTGCTTGAACTCCTGGCCTGGCATGGAACCTCAGTGTTACTTTGCAGTGTACCTTGTGATCTATTTTTCATCTCTCCAGTGATCTGTCCAATATGAAGTTCAAGGTTTCAAATAGATGATGTCTAGCTTTGCAGCACCGCCTCATTTTTCTTGATATTATTTTTCAAAATATTTTCTTATGGTGAAGAAGGTGATGGTTGTTGATGTCGATTCTGCCCTTGATGGAACCAAAGTGGTCCATCTCTGGTTACGTTAGGAATGTCGTAATGGTTGGTGTGTGTTGGGTTTTATGTCTTAAAACTTTATGGTTTGTAAACAATAAACTTATTCTATTAATCAATAAAGATGTTATTCAATAAAATAGTTATTGAATATATGTTCAATAAAGTAGTTATTGAATATATGAATTGCTCATTTCGTTTTAGAAATAAATCTAATAAACTTAAGATCCATGGCTATTACATGAGTACTTGAACTTTATATGGAGACATAAGAGTGGTTCAAGTTCGAGTAGATAGCCAAAATGATCTATAGTATATGAATAAGGCTGAGTACCTTATTCTGGGAATACTACTGGATGCGACCCACTTTGTGAATATTACAAGTGTTGTAAGATGCTACAAACGAAGTGATCTGGATTCATTCACATGGAGACATGAGGAGTGGGGGCATCCTATGTAAAGATTTTGCATAAGATCGGACCAAGAAATAAGTCACTTTTACTTTATAACATCGTTTACTGTTTAAGACTGACTATTTCAAAACAATGACCCAGGTAACTTAACCTTAATCTTGAGCTAACTATAAACTCCTGTTTATTCAGGATTATCCTTAGATTTGCATGGGTGAGGGATGACTCAACAGCATCGGCTCAATAAGCCTCCCATTTCAAGGGTAAGACTGAGTAGATAGCTGGGGACATAGAGTACAAGATGGAATTCAATTGTACCCGCTTTTAGGGATAGTAGGGAGGTTGTTCCCTTAAATGTTGACTCCGGGTCTTGAACAAGGGGCCCCACCCTCTTATTGACCCGAGAGGGACTTAGTTTGTTGATTGGATCACGAACTAATTGTTAGAGGATCAGTGGAACTTAAGAAACAATGGGTAATCTCGAAGGTAAAAACAACTTTTGACCTGACCGTTATTACGAATAATCTATGAAAGGTTAACATACTAATTATGGTTATATCGAGTGGACACAATTATATCTACAGTGAGGGAAGTGCAACTACTGATCTTTAGTGGAGTGACCCGATAGCTAACGAATATTAGTTAATTAGGTTAAAGGGTTTAGCCGGTTAATCTCGGATTGTTGGAGCCCATGATCTGTAGGTTCATTAGGTCCCCCTACTAGATCACAAATGGAATAAACTTTAGAATAGCGTGATGAGTGAATTTGAAACGTTCAAATTCGAATTAAGAGAATTAATAATTATATGCGATACGATTACGCGTTTAATTATGGAATTAAATGAAATTGGAGAATTAGATAATATTTAAATATGATTTAAATATTAATCTCATGAATAGGGATTCATGATAGTAAAATTAATGTTCAGTTAATTTAATATTTGATATTAAATTAATAGAATTAATTAAATTATTTAATTAATTTAAAAAAAGAATTAATTAAATTAATTTTTGTACAATTAATAAAATTTCAGTTTAATTAAAAGAACTAATACTAAAATTTTAGTTTTGAAATTAATTTCAAATTAAAGGGAAAATGGTTTTTTGAAAAGTCCACTAAAATGGTCTTTCCACATGCATGAAACCCACTTATATTCCACTCAAATCTGCTCTAATTTAATGAAGTAGGAGTTGTCTTATAAATATGAAATATGGTTGCATGGTTAAACACAATAAAATGAAGTTGATTTAGCTATTGTGAGAGGAGGAGAGACAGAAATTGCTAAGATATTAAGTTAAAGAAGGGTTCTTCAGCTTGGAAAAAAACCAGTCAGCTCTCCTTCAAAATTCCCTTCAATTCAGTTCATTTTTAGTCCCACAACTCAATCTAAGATCCTAGAGAATAGTGGGGAAGATCTTCGGGTGGTCTACACTTAGTAGCTGAGAAGATTAAAGCTGAATTTGAAGACCAAAGGAGTTCTTCAAAGGTATTTTTGAAACTCTCTTCATATTGTACGAACATGCTTGATTTCATGCTCAAATTAATGAATTAGAGTACTTAATGATCCTGAGTTCTTCTGTTGTTTGCTTGCTAAACCAACAGTGTGTACCTGCTAATTTCCACCCCATGAAAAGTTTGGGTGGTTCTTCTAACTGGGGTTGTAGGTATTTGAAAACGGGTTATTCATGATGGATTAAACGAACTCTAGATTATACGGGCACCTTTCAAATGAGTGTGCTTCTTCGCATATGATACAACTCTCTTTAGCCATATGAGTGACCGCATTCACCTGCCCATTTCTAACGTGGGTTTGCGCCATTAACATTGCTTGTAACAAATTTTTCATTGCGTTTACTTGTGTCTGCAATGTTGTGACGGCACTAGTATCTTATGAATTCTCATTTCTTCCTTTATCGTCTGATCTTGAGCCATAGTCATTATCCTTTCAATCCCCATGATTCCTTGACATGTGATCAAGGATGTTTTTGGCCTCAATATAGGTTTTGTCTAATAATCCTCCTACTATGGCAACATTTGCAGTAGTCTGAGATGCTTCATTCAGACAATCATAAAAGATTTCCATTTGTAAGCAATCTAGAGGTCCATTGTGAGGATAATTTCTCACCAATCGTTTGAACCTTGCCCTTGTAGCGCCTAGAGTTTCATTCACCCCTTCCTAGATGTTGGATATTGTCCTTCTTCTCTTTGCATTTTCCGTTGGAGGAAAATATTTCTTCATGAATTTCTCTATAACTTGTTCCCACGATATGATTACGTCAGGCTCAAGTGAGTAAGCCCACTTCCTAGCACTTTTACATAGTGAAAATGGAAAAAGAGTAAGTCTGACTACTTCGGGATGATACTTGGGAATACAAACGTGTTGCATATTTTGATAAAACTCCTCAAGTGAGCGTGAGGGTTTTCGCTGAAGAAACTCTTAAACAAGAGTATCCATGAGCGCGTTTGGATCTTTCCTATTTCATTGTGACCGAATTACCACACACACATTCTAACAAACAAGTATGCATTTTAACACTAATTATAGGCATGCTTTAACAAATAAATAACAACAGATTGAGTAAACATACCAATTGAAGATTGTACTTCGAACTCAATCCAGCGGAAGCAACTCCTCCACGGTTTAAATCACCTAGCAATCAATCAGCTACCAACACCATGATCGTCTACACGAACAATAGCGCACGAACAAACACGACCGGGGACGACACCACCACTCGAAGCCCTTGGTATTCTTGAAGTGAGAATCTAAAGAGTGTACTTTGATGGAATTGGTAGAGGAAGAAGGAAAGGGACGATCGTGTTGAACGACAAGCAAGTGGGAGATAGCTATCGTATAGACGAATGCTTATCGTTTAGGAAAAGGTACACGATCGTGTAGGTTTTACTAAGCAATCATTTAGTAACTAGTAAGTGATCGTTTAGAAAACTCGGCGCACTAAGCGATCGTTTAGTGCGCGGTGTGTGCGATCGTTAGGCGATAAGGCTCTATCGTATAGGCTCTCAACTAAGCGATCGTGACGTTTCCACACCGTGAGTGATTTTTTCGAACTCTTTGCAAAATGAAATCAATTTTCATTTTATTCTTCAGTTACAATAACCGAAATTGATTTTCCCACTAACGCACAATTCAGGAGAAATTTTCGGCCAATTGTCACTTAACCAACCAATTAATTAATATATGAATATAATCATATCATACTCTTAACCTATAGTTTGATATCATATATCTACTATAGTAATTTCTCCTCCAATTAATATAAATCATATTTATATCTAATTTCATCCAAAATAATGTATCTCATAAATTTAGTCAATTATATCATATATAATCGAACCCTCTCTCGTCAATTTGAACATTTTAAACTGATCCAAAAACTTATTCTTGACTTTATCTAGGCTACCTAGGGAACCTTATGAACCTGTGGCTCGAAGCTACTGTACGTGAATAACTAACTAAACTCTTTAGCCACGAGATCTACCATCTGTTAACTACCAGGCATTCCACTAAAGATCAACAGTTGAACTCTTCTTACCACAGATATATTTCTGTGTCCATCAGATATAACCAACCATGAGTACGATGACCCTTCACAGATGCTCGTAAGTATAGCTAGGCTAATTTACCGTTTTGCCCCTATAGTTACATCTCATTCCTTAAGTACCATTGATTTCTCTAATGAATAATACAACATAGTCCAACTATGTGTGAATACCTCTCGAGCCAAGATAAGGTATGTGGTGCTACATCATTCAAGCCCTGGAATCAGTCCTTAAGAGAGCTATCTATCTACTTGCCCCTGCTTCAAAGGAATGAGTGAATTCCATCTTGTGTAGCTGAGTTCGTAGCTCCCAAATTAGAAGAATCCCTAAAATAATAGGTTTGAGTCAGTGTCCTGGCCACTCACACCCATACAAATCAAAGGATCGCCCTCAATGGCAGGAGTTCCCAACTCACTCAGGATTGAGGTTATGTTACCTATGGTCATCCTAGTGAAGTGAAGTCTCTGTCACGAACGGTGTTATATAACGAGACGTTAACACTTCGTGGTCAGTTTTTATACAAACTTTTTGTATAGGACGTCCTCGCTCGCATTTTCCCTATACGAATGATCAGGATCATACCATCTGTGATAAGTAGAGATGTCCAATTTTTCCACGGGAACGGGGCCTCGTGGGGCCCTGCCCTGAACGGGGCAGGGATTCCTCGATTAGGCGGGGAATAGGGGAAGGAGTGGGGGAAAAAATTCCCCGTGAGCTAAACAGGGACAGGGACGGGGAATGCATTCCCCGTCCCCTCCCCGATTAGATTTTACATATTTATTTAGTATGGTTATCTAATATTATGTTATTATTATTATTACTATATAAATATTATATTTAATTTCAAATTTGATTATTTATTGGGAAACATAATGAATATGTTTAAATTGAATGTTTAAATTTAGATTATATATGTGAATAATTTATTTATATTTATTTATTTCTACTAAAAAAAAATTAATTAGCTTTTTTAGGCCAAAATTTGAGTAATTTATCTTTAAATTCAAATTTTTATATAAAACTAACCATAATAAACAATTTAGTGATAAAGTTAATTATTTAATTAAAATTTGCTCACATTAGTGATTTAAATTAATTAGCTTTTTTACAAAAAAAAAAGTAACGGGGAAAAATTGTCCGTGAGGAACCCGATCCTTGCGAATTCCCCGTGGGGAATCCCTGCCCGATCCTCGTGCGGAATTTCATGGGGATGGCATCCCTGGCCTCGTCCCGCCCCGTGGACACCTCTAGTGACAACTCGCAACACTTGTGACCATTCCACAAAGCGGGCTGCATCTGTAGCGTTACCAGGATAAGGTTTCCCTCATATATCTATATACTACAGACCATTTTAGTTATCACTTAAGACATAATCCACTTGTATGTCACCACATACATGCTTAGGTTACATACAGATAACCAGGGATTTTAGGTTTATTAGTTTGTGGTAAAGCAAATAAAACAAACAACTGAGCAAAATCAAGAAGTGAAGTAAAATATCATATATTATACATCACAAGTGTTCGTACAAACTACAGGACACGAAACTTTAGGGCATCAACCCCAACATTCGCTTGGTCTCCCGCCAAATTGTTTAGTCATTTGAATCATTTGAAGCATGACAGACTTCATTTCAGATCTAGAACCATCCAAAGCTAGATGCATAATCCTAGGTGAGAAATCATATAAAATTGGCAAAGCATTGTCTCGGATCGGTCTATTGCGATCATTGGCTAGAAGTATTGGATTGGCAGGAGCAATCGCGTTGTCATTTACATTATTTCTTGCATTGATGGCTGCATTCAACACTTCCATTTCATTCTAATGATCTGCCATCGTTTGAGTCTTGTTTCTTGGTCTTCTCTTCTTATTTGCTCTTCTTCTTCTCATATACTAACTCAGGTTTTGAATCTTCACTCGTAAGGGATTTGTACCGATTTCACAGATTAGGGTACAATATGCCAAAAATTGAGACCTGCAAAAATCAGAAACAATAATCTTAGCGCAACACAATTACCACAATCTCCGGCAATGGTACCAAAAACTTGATGCGTTTTTACTATGCGATGAACTGAATGCTATATGATGCCTTTAGAAACACATTATTTTATCTAATTAGACCCAAGTATAAATCTAACTAGAATCTTGGTGAGTCTATGGTCAAACTCAGTAATTGCGTTTTGTTGATGTAATGACAACTATTGTTTGGACTTTGATGCAAATTTTTGTTAAATATGTGATGAGATGGTGTTTTTATTCTGTCACTTATGCAAATAAATGGTGGTGGATGTGATGGAATTCACAATCGTAAGTAAAATAGTCTATGTGGAGAGGTGTAGATTTCCAATGAATAAAATCAAGTTGAGAGAAATATTCACTAACAATTCCTAAGTAAATACATAAATCATGTGTTCAAGCGAATTACTAAAAAACAATAACCTGCACTTCTCAGTGTATTTAGTCACAATGCCTTATTTCTAGGATGCATGTAATGAGTTTTTGACACGAAGATGTCTCTTTATTTCTAAAGGTAATATCTTCTTGCTTTATGAGGTTTAAATCTTTTGATTTTTCAAGCATAGATTCATTCTATTTGGAAAAATCTTTCGATTTATTCAAATAGTTCATAAAGCACACATAAAACAAGTTGAACACGTGATTAAGCTTAACTTAGTTCATGTTAGTTGCAATGTTTCTCGAACCTTAAAGGAAATTAGTTGCTCATGGTTGAAGATGGAAAGATGGATAGACAATGAACTATGGATGCATTTATATTGATAAAAGGAGTTTTTCAACGTTTTACACGATATAGACAATAACAATAGTAAAGAAAAAAGAGATAGAGATAGAAAATCAAGTCGTAGGGTGCAATTCCTTGCTCCTTTAGTTTTTATGTATGACTGCTTTGCGACGATTATACTGAAGGCGAAGCTTCCCCTTTTGTTTTTAGGAAGAAATCTTGAACTTTCACTCAAGATTTCATGAGGGCTCTAAGGGAATTGTTTTTTAAGTGAGAATTTGTGCAGAGTTTCTCCAATATCTTGGCTCTCTTCTGCCTTTTATCATATGTTGAAGGTGGAGATTTTGTTGAGTATTTATAGGCGTCAAAAAGCAACTTCTTCTCTAACTAATGATTGTACTAACAAGATGCACTAATTTTCATACCTTATTGCGCTGTCTGCTCCACGTCAGAAGTTCATTGACTCCGCCGTGAAGTTTTCTTGTCAGCTACCAACTTGGTTTTTAATTTGACCTCCACCACCCTTGTATTATGTCACCTTTTATCACACAAGGCTATGTGTTTTCAACTATGTGATCCCGATGTTGGCGTCTGTAATTTCTTTTGTGGTGACATCTTGTGTCGTATGAATAGATTTCTACATTTAAAAAAATGATTTTATATCTTTTGTAGATTATAAGATTCTGTACACGTGTGATCGCATGATATAACTAATTTCATGATTTTATTACTAAATTGTCGTATTTTCTACGATTTTTCCTAATTTTTTTAGATAAAAGAGATACAATAACTTATATTTCTACAAGTTATTAGTGTTAAAAAAATACATTTTCTAAAAACGTTTGAAAATACATTTACTGCTAACATAAATGATGAAAGAACCCTTAAGACACTTAAGTTGTAACAAACAACCAACTAACAAATAAATAAAAAGAAATCTCAGAGCATTCTGTGGAAGATTCTATATTCGGTCTCCCTATGGCCCAAGTTGAATAATTTAGAGAGCAAAAGCATGTCGGGAAAAACGTCCCACTTCTACCACAAGAAAAAGCAAAAAAATAATAGAGAAATTCAAAGAAAGCAATAAAAACTGAGAACACAAGAATTTACGTGGAAAACTCTTAACTTGGAGAAAAAACCATGGTCCACCAGAAAGAGACACCATGTGAAAAATTGTTACAACTACACATAATATTTCTCTCTTCCGGTCCCAATTACAAAAGCACTCTCTCAAAGCTTTTATACTATCACACTCTTTTCCTACTCTCAAACTAAAGAATATATAAAGGGAATTTAACTAGAGTTAGCATACTCAAGCTTAAAGTATTTCTAACATGGACAATTGAAAACCAAAGATGTAGGCTCCTTTTATAGTGTTTAGAGCCCATGACTTTCCTAAATCTTTTCAATGTAAGACAAGCTCATGACTTTCCTAAACCTTTTCAATGTAGAACAAGCCCATGACTTTCCTAACCTTTTTTACGTGGGACGACTGCACTTCTAATATTTTGTCAAAAATACCTAATAAAGCATGTATATATGATCAGTTTAAAGTATAAAAGTTGAATTTTAAAAACCCTCCAAATTACGATGCACCATATGAAGGTCGACAATGAAAAGCTTTACTTCATTCGAGAAAAATATATATATATAACAAGCAAAAGATTTCACAAATTTCTTAGGGATGAATACTTTGGAGAGGTGAGGGGCAATAACAATTACTTGGTAAATATGAAAGATAACAAAATAAAGGTTTAGATATTATTTTGGTCCCCGAACTTTGTCATTTGTTTTACTTTAGCCCTAAACTTTCAAAATGGCTGTTTTAGTCCTCAAACTTTAGAAAAATGTCTATTTTATTCCTGTTGTTAATACTCTATTAAAAACTTAACAGAATAATGATTTGGCATCTTTCCATAAGATGATGCATCCATCAAATAAGCAAGCTAGGTTTAGATTATATTAGAGTGTGTTGTTTCGTATTCTCTCTCAGTCTTTATTTGATTTGTTTTTGTAAATTTGAATTTTTTCATCGTTTCTTCATCGTCTTCACTTTTTCTCTTCTTATACAATATACCATTTTCTTAGTTGAACCAGTTTCTTCCACTCTTTCTCATTAATCATTTCTTTTAATGCTATCTTAATTTCATATCTAGGTTTATGTTTGTGTATATATATTTAGATTTGATTTCTCTGAATTTCTACAACTATTCTTTCACTCTCTAGATTCTCTCTACTATTGGGTTTTATACCCTAAAACTCGTAGATAAAAAATGTAAATAATTAGCTTTCATCAATAAAGAGTTATCGATGTTATTTGAATAAGTGTTATTGATTGTATTGAATTCGTTTTGTCTTAATAACCCTAAATCTAATAAACTAACATCCTAGGTTTGTCTTATGAGTCTTGAACTATATGTGGAGACATACAGGGATCAATGCTCAAGATACAACCTAAAAGGTCTATAGTATAGGGATAAGATTGGGTACCTTGATGACACTATGGATACGACTCACTTTGTATTTGAAACAAATGCAATCATCCAATGCGTTTGTGAAGGTGGCAGGCGGGTGGGGGTATCCTATGCAATGAGTTTGCATAAGGTTGGACGATGAAATAGTAACCACTAGATGTAGCTGATAGAGTAAACTAACATGCAATGGAAGAAATCAGAATCAATAAGCACTCTAATTACACATAATTTAAGTTTAAAACATGCTTTAAATCAAAATTTCAAAGATAAGGGTTTCATGAACTACAACCTTTGATGATTCTCTTCAATCCCAGCTTCTCTCCACGAATTAAGTCTTCAAATCAGCTTTGGACAACCATAAAGACCTTCTCTACTATTCTCTAACTTGAATCGAGAGGTGGAGTATCTAAATTTGAGCTGGATTTGAATGAAAGTGAAGAGGATTTGAAGGGTTTCTGGTACAACAAAAATTTCAGCAAAAAATCTGATTGCATGGGCTGATAATTGAAGTCAATACTTCAATTTGTAGTTAAAAACCATGCGTTAAGGATTAGTAGAGCTGATGCCACTTCAATTTTCATTAAGATTGAAGTGGCATGAGGTGTTATTTGTGTGGAAAAATTCAATTTTTCGATTTTTCCACTTTCAAATATATTTAATCCAATTAATCAATTTAATTTGATGAATTAATTTTAATTAAAACTTGATTTTAAAAATCAATTTTAATTTCAATTTTATAATTTTTGAATTTAAATAAATTCAAATTTTAATTAATCAAATTACCAATTTGAACCATTTCAATATTTGAATAAAATTGGATAATTAATTAAACCGATTTAATTAATTAAATTTAATATCAAAATTAAATATTATATTTCACCTCATCAAATATTTAAATCATTATTTAAATATTTTTGAACTCTTTAATTTCGTTTAATTTCAATAAAATCAAACGTTTTAATTGCATTAAATACAATTAATTAAAAAAACCAAATTGAATTTGAACACTTCAAGTTCAAAATCTTAATTTTGAATCTCAACATTTCAAATCGGTTCAATTCATTAATCCAAGATATAAATTATGAGTTAGTAGAGGGACCTTGTGGACCTACAAACCATGAGCTCCAACGATTTGAGATTAATTGGCTAAACTCTTTAAACCAAATTAGTCACTATTTGTCAACTATCGAGATACACCACTATAGTTCGATAGTTGCACTCTCCTCACTGTAGATATATTTCTATCCATTTTTAACCATAATTAGTAAGTCGATCTTTCGCAGGTCGTTCGCATTTACAGCCAGGTCAAAGTTATCGTTTTACCCCTGTAAATACATCTTACTCCTTAAGCTCCCACTGATCTTCCATTTGAACAATTGGTTTAAAGTTCAACTTATAAACCATGTCGCTCTCGATCACGAGATGTTAGGCCTCATTGTTCAAGACCAGGAATCAACACTTAAGAGAACAACCTATTTGCTAACCCTAAGTCGGTGTAGGAGTGAATTTCATCTTGCAGAACTATGTCCCCAACTATCTATCTAGTCTTACTCCAAAATGTGAGATTTATTGAGCAATGCTGTTTGACTACTCTCACATATGCAGATCAAAGGATAATCTCGAATAAATAGAAGTTCATGGTTAGCTTAGGATTGAGATCAAGTTACCCTTTGTCAATGAGTTTGAAATAGCCAGTTTTAACAATAAATGGTCATTATAAAGAAAAATTATTATTTCAAGGTCTGGTCTTATGCAAACTCATTGCATAGGATTCCTCAACTCACATGTTTCAACATGAATGATTTGGGGATCACGTCATTTGTATCAACATACAAAATGGGCTGCATCCAATAGTGTTACCAGGATAAGGTACCCAATCTCATCCATATACTTATAGATCATTTTGGCTATATACTAAAACTTGATCCTCTTTTATATCACCACATAAAGTTAAAGTATTCATATTATTGTCATGGATTCGTTTATTGGATTTTTATAATAGATTGCAATATCAATAACAATTTATTGAATAAAATACTCAATAATACTTTTATTGAAAAATAGAATATGTTAATAATATTTACGAACTGCGAGTTTAGGACATTCCCAACAATAGCTCCATTGACTAGTTAGGTTTCCATTACAATAGGATGACCTAAACAACGTAGTTTTAATTCTAAGTCTATTATGAACTCTTGTTCATGAGGGATTGTCCTTCGATTTGTAGGGGTGAGAGTAGCTAGTTCTCCGACTCAATATGCCCACCCTTTTGGGGACAAGGCTAAGTGGGAAGCTGGGAATATAATAATACAAGATGAATTTCACTCCTTCCGGATAATAGGATAAGTAGATGAGTGTTCCTTTAAGTGGTGTCTACGGGACTTGAACAAAATACCCTACCCTTTCACTGGCCCGAGAGGGATTTTTGTTTATGGTTGAACTACAAACAAGTTGTTCATTAGAGGAACACTGGTACTTAAGGATAGAGAAGTAACCCAAGGGTAAAATGCTAATTTCCACCAAGCTGGTGTTACGGACATTCGTAAAGGACTAACTTGTTGTTATTGGTCTATATTCGTGGGCACAAAAATATATTTGCAGTGAGAAAAGTGCAGTTGTAGGTCTTTAGTGGAGTGTACCCATAGTTAATGAATATTGATTAATGAGATTAATGAGTTTATCCAATTAATCTCATATCATTGGGGCTTCTGATCTGTAGGTTCGTAAGGTCCCATTCCTAGCTCATAAAGGGAATTGAGGTAATTATTCTTGAATAGAGTTTGAAATGTTTGAATTCACTTAGTGAAATAGTATAATGTATAATGATACATTATAATATAAAGTTTATATTTTAATTAAACTTTATAATATAAACTTAATTTTGGATATAATTCAAAATTAATTTATGGGAGAATTAAATATTGAAAGAGTTAAAATATTATTTTAATATGAATTTGATACATATTAAAACTATAGGTTAAAATTAATACATATTAGATGTATATTAAAACTATAGGTTATGGGAGAAATAAAATTGAATATGATTTAAATGTAGGCTAAATTAAATATTTGATAATTAATTAATTAACTATTAATCTGATTTGATTTGATTTGATTTGATTTAATTAGTTGAATTAAAACTATAGATTATGTGAGAAATGTTTCATTTAAATATAATTTAAGTGAAATCAATAATTAATGATTTAATTAATTATTAATTATTTTAAATCAATTAATTAAATGAGTTATTTGACTTTTATTAAATCAAATAATAACTCCCACGTAGGGGGTTATCTAAAACGTGGGATAGCTCCCACGTTTCCTCCCTCTCCATTAGTTGATATACATGTAACTTGTGATGTCTCTTTTACAAAGCTATTCTGGAAAAAAAATTCTCTGGAAATTCTCTCATTTTCTTCTCAAATAAGAGATTGGTTCCCACAAACCAATACCAAAATTCTCAGAGAATAGGGAGGTTTCCAATTGGTGGTGTTCGTGAAATCCGTCCCAAAGGAATTGGTGTTTTTCATTCGAGTCGTCGACGAAAGTAAGGAATTTTTTCGTTTCTCTGTAGGATTGAACTCCTATTTTTAATGCATGTTAACCTAATTTTACAGTATATTAAGATTCTAGATCTCCCCCTTTTCTATTTTGTAATTTTCCTAGTGTATTGGTATTTTGAATTTTTAATTGATTTCGAGTTAAGTCTTGATTATTTCGCTGCGTTAGGGCTTTTACATCTACAATGTGCTCAATCTATCTATCTTTATTCTTCTTTGATTTATATTTAAGATAATGTTTGTTCTCAATCTCACGACTACAATATTGTTTGTCGACCATCACTTCCTCTTTAAGTGCGAACTGGAAAAGACTAAAGAAGAACAGAGAAAATAAATCTCGAAAAGAAAAACAAAGTGGTGAAAATAATATAAAGATTTATAGCTTGTAATTTGCCATTAATGTTAGAAAATTGTGCATCTCACAAGCTATTTCTGCCATTTTTGTGCAAATTGCAATTTTTTTTCAAGTTTTTTCCGCCTTTTTTTTTCCAACTTCCTTCTCATCTAATTGAAGCCATAAGGCTTTCTGGTGATGGGTTTTCATATTTTTGCAGATTTAATTGAATACCCAACTTGTTATTTGACATGGATGCCTAATATCTAAGGAAAAATGTCAAATCATCATTCCCTTAAGTTTTTAACAGAAAATTAACAGTAAGGACTAGTATGAACATTTTTTCAAAGTTTAGGGACTAAAATAAAAATTTTAATAGTTTAGAGACTAAAATAGAATAAATCTTAAAGTTTAGGGATCAAAATAGTATTTAAACCTAAAACAAATATACATTTTGGTCAATGTATATTTGTAGACGCAATGTGTCACAATAGCACTCTCGCAACCTCTAACCTAAAATATAAATAGCTGATACCCTCATTCTTGAGAAAATATTTTAGAAAATGGGTTAAGAGAAAAAGGTTTTCGCAAACGTTTGAAAGCATGATTGAGCATTGAAGATTATTCATATAGCTAGAAAGAAATAAAAGGGTCAATAATACTTTATAGCATACAACTCTCGGATGTGAAGATAAGACAACTAGTCATACCCCCACATAGTGCATTCTGAACAAAAAGACATTCGATACCCTTGCATATGGAAACGGGGGAGCGGCCATACACTAAAAATAATACATAAAAAGTAAACTAACTAGCAAAATGAAATACATAGGATGGAAGTATGGTAAAAAAAGGTAAAGGGTGCACATACGGCAATGGGCAACTCATTCTGGACAAGCATGACCGTGACATTCTCCCCTACTCAATTGGTTGTTATCTTTGCCCACCGACTCTACTCGAACTCAGCAATTTGTTGAGCAGTTGCCTTGAGGTCTTTTGTTCACTCCCAATTGACTTTTCTTTCTTAGAAGTTGTTCCACCTCTCCAAGAAATCTTCATAACTTTGTCCTAGTCTTCTAACTCTGTTGCTTCTTCCAGTAAGTCTCTTATCAACTTCTTCCTCTATCACTATCTTCGTCGTGGCAAGTGGACATGTCACAACACTACATCGTTCATCAGTATGGTTGAGGTGATAAGGTTTCAAATTACTTACGTGGATGACATGATGAATCTCCACCCACGACAATAATTGCACCCGATAAGAGGCTTTCCCAACTTTTTTTTTATTATTTCCATTGGTTTTTCATAGTTCCTTACAAGGCGACGTTCTTTTTGGCCTTGCAATCAAAACTATTTTGGGGGTAAACATACATGAACTTTGTCCCCTGGTAGGAACTCTCGGTGTCTGGACTTTCTTTTCCTTCTCTTTGGAGGCCGAGACTTGTGTAAGCTATCCGACTCGACAATGCGACACTTTTCCAAGACACACAGAATGTCTTGAGGGGCTTTGCTTTCCATGGTTTCAATTAACTCATGGGTAAGGTCCCTCTCCAACCGTGGGGCTGAGATCATCTTTATCCCATTCGGCTGTTTGATCCTGGCATGCACAACGATAGGTGTAAACCCTGTGATCACTAAGGATTTGGCGAGGGGTATCGGTATTACCTTATGCTCAAGTAATAAATCCATCTCTAACACCACGTCAAATTCATCTATCTTAATGATCATGACATCGGCAGGGCCACTCCAATCCCCCAACTTTACGACTATTCTCTTTACCATTCCTGTTATAGGCAAGGCCGCGTAGTTCACTACTTTCATTTTTCCTGCAACTCCTTCCCAATAGAGATTCAACCGTCTGGTTTTTATTTCGGGCATAAAGTTATGGGTGGCTCGAGAGTCAACCATGGTATTCTTGGTTGATCTATGGTCTTAACTCGTAGGGTTTCATCTTCATCTACTTGTATACTCTCGTCCACTGTATGAACAACTTTTCCTTTCGATTTTGCGGCTAATGAGGCTTGAAAGGCGTTAAAGGCTGCTTGTTTCGATCATTCTCTTTCCTTATGCTGCCCTTTATATATATAACAGAATGGAGGGTGATAAAAGTTTTGCTGATTTGGCCCCTGCCACGTATTTCCAGTATTTTGTTGAAGTGGTTTACCATCCCCACTGGTGTCTCTGTCCCCCCTCACTATTTCTCAATGGGCTCGAGCAGTTTCTCTTAATCTCTCTAGTTGGGGATCTCGAGTGTCGTCTCATTTCTTGAAATTCATCAGTTAAGTTAAACAATTGTTCGACCACTATGTACACGGCTGGGAGATCCTGTACTTTCTGTTCATATAATTTTGTTTTTGCCCACGATTCCAAACCTTCGAAAAAAACAAAAAACTTTATATTTTTCAAATATATCTCTTATGTCCAACATCGGCCCCAAAAATTGTTTCACAAAGTCCCTAATAGTGCCAGTATGTTTCTATTCTTGTAGCTTACGTCTTGCCAAAATTTGAGCATTTTCAAGAAAGAACTGAGATCACAATTCCTATTTCAATTTCTCCTACGTGTTGATGGTCCATCAACCCTCTCGATCAGATCAAAGGCTGCTGAATATTCAACATTTCGAGTTTCTGTCAAACCCATATAGCGTTTAGGTTTCTGAATAGCCTTCCCACTACGTCAAGGCAGACTCAACTCTTAAGAAGAACGTGACAGGGCAACAATAGTTGTTGATGAACCAGCTTGATTAACAACTCTTGTTGATTTTTTTGTAGCATCTTTGGTCATTCTTGTAATATTAGTTTACTGCTAGGTTGATTTTTAACATGATCTTCTTCTAAGAATGTTTCATTGTCGATACAAACACTTTGTCTTCTTGGGGATCATAGAATAGTCCTCCTTTTGTTTCTTTAAAGTATCCTACAAAAAGGCATAAATTCGAACGTGTTTCCAGTTTCTTAGGATTTTGTACCAACACGTGTGTCGGACAATCCCAGATATGGAAATGACGTAAACTAGTTTTGAGTCCTTTTCATAATTCATGCGATGTTTCTGAAACACTTTTTGAAGGAACACCATTTAGAATATAGACTGCAGGCTGTACTACATACTCCTAAAAAGATTGAGGTAATTGAGCATAACTCATCATTGATCAAACCATGTCTAACAAGGTTCGACTTCTCCTTTCTGGAACACCGTTTTGTTGTGGTGTTCCAGGTGCTATGAGTTGGGATTGAATTCCATGATCTACTAGATAGTTTTGGAATTGTAAATCCATATACTCATCACCTCGGTCAGATCAAAGTATTTTAATTCTTTTACTTAAAAGATTTTCTGTCTCGATCTCAAATTCTTTGAACTTTTCAAGAGTTTAAGACTTGTGACTTATTAAGTAAATGTAGCCATATCTCGAACAATCATCAATAAAACTGACAAAATACTGATAGCCTCCTCGTGCTTTTACACTCATCGGACCACATAGGTCTGAATGTATAAGTACGGGAGGTTCTTTGGCATGAAGACCTTTTTCAGAAAAAAGATCTTTTTGTCATTTTTCCCTCAAGACATGATTCACATGGAGGTAAAAAACTATCTTCTAACTAACTTAGATGACCATTTTTAACCAATCTCTCAACCTTATTGAGATTAATGTGATCAAGTCTGAGGTGCCAAAGATAGGCATTAAGAGAATTTTTCCGTCTTTTATTTTGAGTCTCAACCATTTTAAACATCTTTATATTTAGAATGGTCTTTGTTTCAATTGACTTTAATATATACAACTCATTTTCGAGTCTTGCAGAACAAATATGAACACCTTTTGAAAAAACAAATACTTCATTAGATTCAAAAGATATTCTGTACACATTTTCTAGCAGACAGGAAATGGAGATTAAGTTTCTTTTCATCTTAGGTACATAATATACATTTCTAAGTAAGATGAAAGATTCTCCAAAAAATAACTTGACATCTCCCACTGCATAAGCCGAAATGACTTCTCTCATTCCCACTTTGAAAGTCATTTCTTATTAAGAAAGTTGTCTCCAAGAACTATTTCATATAGAAAACTGCAAACATGATTAGTGGCACCTGAATCCAATATCCAGGTTAGGTGAGTATTCTCCAGTAGACATGTTTCAAATACTAGTAAATCTGATTTACCTTGGTTCGCCTTTTCCGCTTTCTTTTCTACTAAATATTTTAGGCAGTTACGCTTCCAGTGCACATCCTCTCCACAATGGAAACACTTCCCTTTGGGAGCTTTGTTTTTGTTTTTGTTCTTCTTTGCAGTGGTTTTTTTTTTATTCCCTTTACTATTCTTCTTCATATATACAACCTTGTCTTTTGAAGAAGAGGGAACAAACTTCTTTTTATCAGCGGCTTTATTTCAGACATAAAACCCTTTAGAAACTTTTTAGGTCGTGAAATAACATTTACTTTACCTTCTTTAAGTTTCATCATAGACTGATATGTCTGTAGTTCGTTCAACAGTGTAGTCAAATTGTAAGTAATTTTGTCCATAACAACATTGGTTCTGAAAGGTAGATAACTCTTCGGAAAAGATTCTAATATCATACTAACTTGACTGATTTCATTTAGCATCGCCCCATGAGCCTCGACAATATTAAAATGGACCGAACGTGTTCTCTAACGTTGGTACCATCTTTCATGCAAGTACTATAAATATACTTAATGGCTTCATGTTGAAAAGAGGATGACGGCTGCCCGAACATCTCTTGGAGTGACACCATTATCACGGGCAGTAGGCATTACCTCATGTTTCTTATTAGGTATGCCAGATATAATTGCTAAGATATAAGTCCTGGCTTTTTCGTTAGCCCTAACCCATCGATCATAGATGTCCCGAACATTTCAGTTCGTTGTTGTACTGGGAATCGAAGGACATTTCTCCGTCAACACAAACCTCAAGTCATCCATAACTAATTTCATATTAATGTTAGATTTCCAATTTGCATATCCTTCTCCATTAAACTTATTGGAAGCGAGCAATTGTATAATTGAATTTGACATTGTTGAAATTTTTTTAATAAATTCTATTAATCTTATGCATCTAAATCCAATTTTAGCAAAAAAAAACAACGAAGTATCCAAAAATCTTTAATTATTTGCAACGATACTTTAGTGATTTAGAATAATTACTATCAAGGGGCAGTCAAAAAATTCCTTCACTGAAGCAAAACAATCCTGACTAAATACTATGTCAGAATAACTCTTTATTCCTATAGTTCTTTTGGTTATCATTTTCGGTCAAGATCTTTACTAATAATTAGTAATTCTTGTAAGTGTGCCTGCCATTTTCAGACTTTATAGAACAGTATGAATATGTCCCCGCGATAAAGACAATATCCAAGATTGAACTATAAGACTCTTCATTTCTGAAGCTTGGGTTGTTCCGAATCCTATGTTACAACTCTTTGTGGGGATCGTCGTGGTTAACGACTAGCTAGTGCCACCTAAAAACGACAACATGTGTAACATAGGAATCTCACGGTTCAAACTAATGGAGAAGACCATAGGAAAATGTTGGCACATTTCCTTCATCCACTTACCATGAACTACTTTCCCCGTTCTCTTTGTTATTGACCCACGCAAACACTTTCTGTATGGAGTAGTCACGGTAAAAACGACACAAAGCCGAGCATGGATCTCACGGTGTGAACTCTTGGGGACGTGAGAGCTATTGACTTTATATCAATATTATTAATCTCCTATTGAAGTGTTCTAAATGTTTGGGTATCCATTTACTTAGGTTTTATTACGGCTAATTAAGAAGAATCTAAGTCTATGTGATTTTATTCAAGTATAACGTTTATATTTGGATATTAACCTACAATGTCTATGTGTTTAAACCAGTTTTAAACCTCACACCGTTCATGCAAGCTCATAAAATCAGTTAACAATGCTCAATTTTTCAGTCATAATCCCCAGGTAGGAGGTGTTACGTATACCGTCAACTTAAGTACCCCCAGCCTTAGACAGGTTTATGAATCGATTTGAGTTTGTAACCAAATTTTATAAGGTAACAATCTATTTTAACAGTTAAAACTAGTTGTTAACATAAGTGAGCATGCTGTGTATTTTTGTTATAGATTTTACAGTCTAATTTCATTTTATAACAAACTTATAAAATAAACATGGTTTAAACCAACCATAACATGCTTCAAAGGCAAAAAAATAACATAACAATTATATCAATTTTTAACAAACCCTAAAGCATGCATACTATATATTATAACTACTTTATAACATACAATAATGATGTAACATGTTTAACTATGGTAGGGTTTTAAATCTAAAATGGCATACTTTATGCACAAACATATTTAATTCAAAAAAATAATACACATCATATGCATAAAATAATTAAATAACACTAATATGGTTCAACTTTGGCTTTCTAAGCAAACAAATAAGCTAGATTATTACAAAATGGCTCAAGAACAACTTTAATTTGATGAAGAACTGCTCGAACCGACCCAAACTGCCTGAATTAGACCACCAATGCACCAAAGGAAGTTGAACCGCACTGGTTTGGAGGAGAACCTGTCGAACCGATTTCTTCAACCCACGAACCGGCCAGGCAGCGCATGAAGTAAAAACCCTTGGGATAAACAGTGCACGACACTGCATCCCAGCGTTGCAACGTTGTTCATCAACGAGCCTGTGGCGTTGCAACGCTTGATGAACAACGCCGTGATGCTCCTGGGCAGAAGGCTCAACTTTAGTTTTCTGCTCGAACATGCTTGCTTCAATCTTCAAATTACAGCAAAATTCGGACTCTAATGACTACAAATAAATTATAGACTCTAGAGCACACATATAAGCTCATCAAACGAGAGCCAATTACAAATTTAACTTGAAAATCAAAGAGAATTCTAATGTCAAAGTTGAATTTAAACCATATCAATCACATACTCAAACATGCTTAGAAATTCACCCATCAAACACAAATTAAGGATAATTGAGTGCTTAAATCATGCTCTGATACCAATTGAAGGAGTAATATAACATGCAATGGAATAAATCAGAATTAATAAGCACTCTAACTACTCTTAATTTGAGTTTTAAACATGCTATTCAAATAATATTCATAGAGGGTTTGAAGCAAACTTTACCTTTGAAGACTTAATCTCCAAGATTGAGCTTGATATTTCAACAAGACCACCACCAAGGTCTTTTCATTATGCTCAAGAAGGAATGTGTGGTGGAAACACTCTGATTAAGCTGAATTGGAGAGGGATTTGGATGGGTTTTTTAGAGTTTTCAGAATTCCAGCACTTCAGTCAAATTTCCAACAAATCTCTATCAAATCCATGCATGAAGATTCATTATATAACCTATTTTCATGTGAGGACAGTGGCTTGCATGGAGAGCAGCTCCTACTTGGAGCTGATTTCAAATTGGAGGTGGAATTGGGTGACAAACCACCTAAGAGATAGTGAATTTTTCCCAAAAATTGGAAAAATCCACTAACCCTAAAATCAATTTTATAATTAAATAAAATGATTTTATTTAATAATTAGTTTTATATAATTAATTCAAAATTAATAATTAATAAAACTATTTTCAATTTTCAATTTTATAATTAAACTTTTTAATTAAAATTTATTAATTTAGTATCTTAATATTAAATTAATAAAATATCAATTCCACAAATATGATTCAATTTCATATTTAAATCATAATTTAAATATTAATTGATTCTCCAATTTCGTTTAATTTTAACTAAATTAAACTATTTAATTGTATCAAATACAATCATTTGAAACCCTAAAAATTGAATTTGAACATTTTCAAATTCATAACCCTAATTCCAAAATCCATCCAATTAATACTCAATTCGCTATTCCAATTTATGAGCTAGTAGAGGGACCTAATGGACATACAGATCATGAGCTCCAACGATTTCCAATTAATCAGTTAAACTCTTTAAAACCGAATTAATTACTATTCGTTAACTATCAAGGCACACCACTATAGCTCGATAGTTGCACTCTCCTCATTGTAGTTATATTTCTATCCATTTCGACCATAATCAATAAGTCGATCCTTCACAGGTAGTTCATATTTATAGTTGGGTCAAAATTACCATTTCACCCCTGTAAATATATCTTGCACCTTAAGTTCCCATTGACCCTCTATTGAACAATTGATTTATAATACCTTTTATAAATTATATCTCTCTCTACCAAGAGAGGGTGGGGTCCATTATTTAAGACTAGGCATCGACACTTAAGAGAACAACCTATCTGCTAACCCTAAGTCGGGTAGAAGTGAATTCCATCTTGCATTACTATGTTCCCAACTATCTATCCAGTCTAATCCCCAAAATGGGAGGCTTATTGAGCAGTGTTGTTAGACTACTCTCACCTATGCAGATCAAAAGAATAATCCCTTAATAAATAGAAGTAGATAGTTAACTCAAGATTAAGATTGAGTTACCTTAGATCATTTAAGTTGAAATAATCAGTTTTAACAGTAAGCGGTTGTTATAAAGAAAAGTGACTATATCGAGGTCCAGTCTTATGCAAACTTATTGTATAGGATGCCCCCACTCACATGTCTCTACATGAATGATTAGTGAATCACATTATTTGTATCAGTTATACAAAATGAGCCGCATCCAATAGTGTTACCAGGATGAGATACCCAATTTCATCCATATACTTATAGACCATTTAAGCTATATACTATAACTTGTTTCTACTTATGTCACCACATAAAGTTAAAGTATTCATACAATAGCTAATGATATGTTTATTAGATTTTCTAAATAGAATGCAATATCAATAACTTTATTGAATAATTTACTCAATAATAATTTATTGATAAATAGAATGTTTAACATGAACTACAAATTGTGAGTTTTAGGACATCCACAACAAAAAAATGTACAAATTAACATCCCTTTGCTTAATGCTATTCAACAAATACCTAGGTATGCTATATTTTTAAAAGATCTGTGTACTAAGAAAAGAAATGGGAAGGAAGAGGAGAGAGTAACTATTAGCAAGAATGTCTTTGCTTTGTTAAAAAAAGATATGCTCAAAAAATATAGAGATCCGAGAATGTTTATCTTGTCATGCAAAATAGGAGATAGAATTATTGTTCATGCTATGCTAGATCTAGGTGCTTCGATAAATGTCATACCTTTTCATGTTTATGGAGACCTTAAGTTGAATGGCCTACAAGAAATGATTGCTTGCATACAACTAGCTGATAGGTCCTATATTTAACCCCTAGGCATAGTAGAAGATGTTTTGTTAAGAGTTGGTGAATTAATCTTTCCAATAAATTCCATTCCTAATACAAATGGAGTCAACATGAAGAATTTGGAGCTGAATTGGGCTAAACTACACGAAAATAATCACTTTAGAAGAAGAACCATGACGATTTACCACTTTGCCCCTTGAAAGAAACAAATCAACAAGCTTCAACGATACTTGGAGCGTCGCAACACTCCCTCCACAACTAAGCTTGACGCTAGCTCAATGTTGAAGGATAGAACACAACTATTTGCTGCAAAACATGGCAGCGGCGCAACGCTCTAGAGAATGACGGAAAAATAAAAATGCGTGCACGCGCGCCTGTGCGAGCCAACGTCGGACTCCTCAATTCGTAGGGTCGTATAATCTGATACAAATTGTTCAATTTCCAAATCTTCAACATAGAGATTAGAATGAGAAAAATACACCTTTGTTGATAGAGATAGTTTTAGATCAAAATTAGAGAGAAATTCCATGCATTTGTTCTTGTATTGAGAGATTTCTTGCGATTTCACAAGTCTTCTTTGTGAAATTATTCATGGATTACATCAATTGTTCAAGGATTTCTTTCAAGACTTCTTAATTCTATGGCTAGGTAATTATATTTCTTGGAAAATCTTAAGTCTAGGTTTAATTTCTTGAGTTCTTTTGTATATTTTCTTGAATTTTTTGCATTTTGAATGTTCTTGGATTGAATTTGAATAGAAATTAATGGAGCATAATTGACGCTTTGATTCCATTGAATTCTTGTATGTAATTCTTACTTGGCATTATTACATACTGGGGAGATATGTTACAAAAATTAAGTTTTCTTATATTAATTAGGACTTTTTCCGAATTTAACTCTTAAATTTCTTAATTTAGAACATTCATACAATCATTCTTAAAATTTACTCTAATGTGTTTCTTGAATGTCATAATCACGATAATCTTTGTTTTTAAAGCAACCTAAGAAAAAACATGATAAATGCTATATGGAAGTGTTTTTGACTTAGATTATGGCTAATTAATATGATCCATGTTAATTGGCTATATGGGTATTTAAGGGTCTTTCCTTATTGGATTATGGGATTTTGAGTTTTCAAGTATTTGTTCAAGAACAATGATAGCATTAAATCTAGTAACAAGATTTCCCAAGAATCTTTTTCTATCAATTCTTTACTTAAAAAAAAATAGTAAGTTTGTGTAAATTGCTTTATCTTCATTCTAGTTAGTTTTTAGTTTCTTTACAACCCTCAATTGCTATCTTTTTTTAATTCAAAGTTTATTTTTGGCCAATTAATAGAAGTTCTCTTGGTATCGACCTTGTTGGGTACAAATTAACTTTCAAAACCAAAGGGAACCAGTTTTTTTGGTTGGAGAATCCCACATTGGAAAATTTGGTCTTGAAATCCTTTTTATGTACTCCAATCTTGTGTTTTGGGTTTGTGCCCCAAGGGGTACCCATATTTTGGAAGGAGTGAAGAGATAGACCAATGTGGGGAAACAAGATGAAAGCATGATAAAAAGAGGTGGAGGCAGACAAGCGTCAATGAACAATACGCCTAGGACAAGCATGACCATGACACAATACATGCTTTAACTCTAACTATCTTACATTCATGCCACAAAACATGCTTTAACTCTAACTACCTTACATGTGATATAAATACATACGTTATCGCACGCCAACCAAGATAATTATTATTTCGAACATTAAAATAAATACTTTAAAGTGAAGAATATGACCGTATGTGTCCCAAAAACAAAACTTGATAAACAACTTGCTTAAATAAAAACATATGTTTGAAGTGAAGAATATGACCGTATGTGTCCCAAAAACAAAACTTGTAAACAACTTGCTTAAATAAAAACATATGTTTGAAGTTTCAATGGTCAATGTTAAAGGGTGATACTTGCAACCAAAGCTTGGCACAGTGATTTGATTTAAGTAAAAAAAAACTGACAGCTAATGCACCCACTTTCTGCATATAAATTTGTCATTATTATTTTAATATTGATAGTGACAATCAAGAATTAACACTAATAAATAACCAAATGAATGATAAAAATTAAAAATTAAAAAAAAAAAAAAAAAAAAAAAAACACGTATAATAACAAAAAAAAAAACCGCGTCATTTTATCGCGTTTTCAGTGTTGTATCATTCCTTTCTTCATACGCTATTGGACGACTTGGAAATTCGAATAAATAAAAACAAAAACTTTAAAATAACAATTGGGGTTTATATTTTGAAATTGGTTCAATTTAGTCCATAAATTTTAATCGTCTAATTTTAATTTATGTATTTTCAATAAATCTTAAAATTAATTTTTACAATTATTTTATTGTTGATTTTTTTTATTTATACAATAAAATTTATAAATTTACTCACATATTGTATTTATTTACATGGAAATTATTTATCATTATTTAATCAATTTCGCTAAAATTAAGTTTGAGGACTAAATTTAAAATTTATTAAAAGTATAATATTTAAAAATTAGACAACTAAAAAATACAACTATTGAAATTTGAACAAACTTTAAAGTATATAAATTAAAACGATACTTTAATCCAAATAACAAATATTTAGATGATTCATTCATTCGTTGTTAACTTACTGTTGGTCGTTTTTTCATTCTTTTTTAGTATTTTTTTGTTTATATATATATAAAAATAAATTATATATTTTTGTTTATATATATAAATAAAGATAAATTATTAACCGCGGCATCATATTTGCCATGGGTGTCTATTGTAGTGTGCTTGACCTTGACTATTGACAATGACCATGTGCTTAATTATGAATTTTTTATTTTAGGGGGAAAATATATAATGATTGTGAGTATTTTTATTGGGATAGGTTTATTTTAATTTTCAAAATAAAAGTATCCAAATCATCACAGAGATAATTAACGTGAACATAACTTGGTTGACATCAAATATATACTATTGATAATAAACTTTAAGATCCAAAATATTCCATGCACGTGGAACCAAAAATACAAATTCATTACATAATCCAAAGCTCAATCTAAATATTACACTGGTAGGTAGTTTAAAAATTGTATGGTTAGTCAATGAGATGTAATGTAAGTCTCATGATAGATTATAGTTAAAAACAAAATGTGTATAAACGTTAATAAATGGTTTTATTTATTTACTTATGAAGTCAGGAGATGGAACATTTAGCAGATAGTACAAATTTTATGTTATTTGAGTTTGACTCATTTTTTAATTTGATATATGAACCTTATAATTTTTGGAATAGTACACTTCAATAAAGCATCGTTTTAACATGTATTTTCTTTTTTTCTAGTAAATAAATATGAAAATTGATGATTGTTTTTAGATATTAAAAAGAGATGATAGATATCCTGTCAATATAAAATGTAATCTTTTTTTAACAGAATAACATATGAATAAATCATAATTTAGCCACCAAGACATGAATATCACTTAATAGGTTATAACCTCAAATTTAATTTCATATTTGTGATGTGATATTCTACAAATAAAAAATATACAATATTGTTGTGTTCAATAATTAAAACGCCAATGTTCATATCAACAAAAGGATGACAATTTTATAGAAGTCTTGATGAATATACTAAATATTAATACTATTAATTATAGATATTGCTATTAATTATCAAAATGAACATAGGCATGTACTAAAATATTGTTGAAGTGGGAGTTTTAATAAATTATTATAAGTTTTTTAATGTTACATAAAATTTTAAAACACGATGTGCAATGGAAATACTTTTTAATCGTTAATAAATAATTTATGTCGATTAGATTAAATTCATTTTGGGACGCATTATGAAATATCAATGGAAAATGCGAGGGACTTGCATATGTCTTTTCACTTATTATTTTTTTAAAATATTTTTTAATGAATGGTTTTCACACGCCTAAAACTAAAACGCGGTCATGAAATTTAAATTTTCTTGCTCCCTCTGATTTAATGTGATTTTTTATGTATCATAAAAATAAAGGTCAAAAGAAAAATATCATCTTTCAAAATATGGTTTTATTAGATTAAAAAATTATCTGTAATAATTTCTATTCATTAATGTTTAAAAGATGTGTAATATATTTTAAAATTTTCAAACTTTTATCCATAACTTTTTTTAAGCATTTATCTATAAATTACTACACTTTTAATTTTGTGTCTATTTTATTTGTATAGCATTTTATAAAAATTCACACATCTCTAAATATAAGATTGAAAGTTGTCATATTGTTAGACATGAAATTCAAACTTATATACTTAACATATATTTAGTTTAATTCTATAAAATATTAATTAGAACTATTAGATATTAAATTGTAAGTTTATAAACTTATTATTGGCAAAAATACTTGAATTCCTAGTCAAATATTAAAAATAAAAAATTATTTTTAAAATTTAACTTGACTTTTTTAAAATATGATTAGAAGGTTAATAATAAAACATAGAAACTTATGGGTGTGAGTAGCTTTTACAAACTTAGTTTTTTTTTAGAAAAAAACAAAACAAACGTTGTTATTAAATTTAAGAAAGGTGAAAATCATGTTAGTCAAATAGCGAGTAAACAATAATACATTTTTTTAAGAAAAAAAACTTAAAACTAAAAGCTTTAATGTTGTTTTTATTTGATATGTTACCAAATTTAGGTTTTATAATCAATTGAAACCATACCATATTTTTTAAAGAAAAAAAAACAATTTCTCAAATGAAATCTCACTCAAAGGAAAAATTGCTACACTTATTTAAATTGAGATGCAATTTGATGATACTAAAAATTTATGGTATAGATGAATACAACTTGATGAAGAATATTGATTGTTTGTGTGTATATATAGAGTTATAAAAGTTGAAGTTTAAATATAAAATTACTGGTAATGGTATGATAAAATAAATTAGCTATAAAATCGATACTTTCTTTTTAATCATCTAAAGAATATTTTATATGTTAATTTGTTAAGAAAAAAGCGTAATTTACTGTCTTCAATTATTGGTTAGAGTTGTACTTGAAGATAAGTCAATCATAATTAAATAAGTTGTAAATGCTTTTCTTACAAGAATATTATAAGTGTAAAAAAAAAAAAGAAAGAAAAAAAAAGGTTTTGTACAACATACTTCTTGTCCAGCGAGAATACGTTTAGATATTTGGATATCTTGAAAGACAAAGATTGTAGTAGTGGCTTCTCTCATTCAAATTACTAACATAAACTATGTTTATGGATATATATTTTTTTTTGTCCTTTTTGAAAAAGTTGACAAAAAAAATCATCTTAACGAATTTTAAAATTTATTGAAAATAGGAAAGATCAACCTTTCAATATAAAAAAAAGTTACAAATGTTTAATTACGCTATGTAATATATTCTTGAACTTTATAGTTTGTTTCAATAGTATCTTTAAACTTTACAGAGTCTCATTTTTATCCTTAAACTTTCAAATTTAAAAATTAGAAAACATACACTTCTTGTTTAAATATTAAAATAATGGTTAACATTCATTCTATCTAAAAGTATATTGTTAAGATATTTGTAACACTCGAACCTTCCAAGATCCCTTGGGTGGAGGAAGAGAACTCAGAGATAAAGCCTTGAAAGGAAAAAATTTGGTTAAGTCCCTAAACTATGCCTTGTAGGAAGAAAAAATTCTAAGTGTTGGGGGTATAGTGGTTGGAGTAAAAAATTTGACTAAGTGTTCAAACTATGCTTTGAACCTAGAGTTGGACGCATAGGGCATTTAAGGAGAGAATTTGGCTAAGTGTTGAGTAACCTAGGACACTATTAGTGGAGGATACCCTAAAGAATAGGGTGTTGGATACCTAGATGGAGAATTGGACGCATGAGAGGGCCTTGTGGATGCATGCTTGGAGGAGAAATGGGATGAAGAGGACACATAATTATGTCTTTGAGTTTGGAGGAGAAAGCTATACTTTGAGAAACCAAGGAAGAAGGAAGTAAAGGAAGGATTGGCACATGGAGTTAGGATTGGACGCATGAAGCTAGAGTTTGGTGCAGAGGGATCTTGTGGATTCCATTTTAGACTAATAAGGAGCAAGGAGGAAGCATAAGACAAACCCTTGGGAAAGAGACACAAAGGAAGCCCAAGAACCCTAGTTGGATGCATGCCTAGGAAGGGAAAAGGGTAAGTTGGGCGCATACTATGGGAAAGAATGAGATTTGGGAGCATACCTTAGCTATGGGCTAAAAGAGGGAACTATGTGATAAGCTAGGAGACAAGTTGATGGCATAATGGAGGAACCATGCATTAATCTCATCACCTGGACGTATAGGGGGAGCTGATGGAAGCATATAGGATATTGGTGAAGCAACCGTGTAGCCAGAAGAGGGTACCATGCGTTGATTTGGATAACTTGGGGAGTAAAGTCGAATTGACAACACAATGGGGTACGTGGTTCAACCAAATGAAGGAGCATGCAAAAGGCTGGAATGCCACCTCAGGGAAGATTTATGCATTGGACAGCCCTATAAAAAGACACATCAAATTGCATACAAGTAGGAGGTGGCAAGAGCTATGCATTTGGTGCAACAAAGAGAAGACACTTGGATTTCATGAAGTAGGATGTGGCATGCATTGGCGGCCTGAAAGGATGACAAGGATGGTTGAGTTTTCCTATAAATACCCTCCAAGGAGTCACCTCTCACTACATAACTCTCAAAACTTGTAAGAGGACTCAAAAAGAGAATGATTTGAGAGAATTGGAGAAGACCATGCGTTGGAGTAAGGGGCCATGCATCCAAGCTTGATGTACTATGTGTTGATCATGATGATCCATGCACCCAACTTGTATTGAGGAAGACTGCCATGCATCCAACAGTTGTCATGAGTTAGTTTGAAGTTTGTTTCATACCTGTTGAGTTGTTAAGAAATGTTTAGGTGATAAAGGTATTCTAAAGTTAATTTAGCCCTAAACATGGGATCCTAAAGTTATTATAACTCAAGTGTAGGCTTGGGATTTGAGGAAGAACTCGGGAATCTAAGCAAATACCTAGGAAAACGAGTTATTGTCAGTTAAGAGTGAGTGACATGTTTTTCAAAATAAATTAATAATTTCATGATATAAGCTTATTACATGTTTTACTTAAGAGTTTTCTTGAGCATGTTATTCTTAAAGTTTTAAATATGCTTTTCTTATAAAATTTCTTAAGCATACTTGAGTTTTAATGTTCGGAAGCATGTTTTACAATGCATTTCTTGAATTGAATTATTCCTCAGTAACTCTATATTTATGATGTTTATGCTACTGGAATACTTGATGTTTTAAGATTGAGTACTTAAATAATTTTGAGGTTTTATGATGTTTTATTGAGGAAACCTGGTAATGAAGAACTGAAGAATGTATCTGGGTCAGTTATTGAGAAAACCCGATACTAAAAGACTATGAGAAGGTATCTAGGTCCTTTGGTATCTAAGGTATGACAGTATCTAGGGCTTAACCACGTGCACGTAAGTATTACTCGACGTTGGTTGTATTGAGATTACTTCACACCCACTAATGACTTGACGTTGAGCAATTGAGCAAAAAGGCTCTCCCTCAACTAAGGCTAGAGGATGATGGTTTCCAAAAAAGGTGGATGAGATTTGATGTTTCTAGGTTTTTATAATATTTTCTAGAATGTTACACTTTATGTTAAAATTTGAAACCTCAAAGTTTACAAAATTGATATTTGAGTATTATTGTGCTTAGAAACATGTTTTCACTTACCGGGCGTTTGCTCATTCTTTTCCATTCTTACACTTTTTCCTTAGGTAGCAGTCTACACCCTGGAACTTAGTTGATCTGCAATCTGCTACTCAAAGGTTTAAACCTGTAGGAATCCAGAGTATAAATAGTTGAGTGGTTGAGTTTGTAAATTAATACGTGCATGTTAGGGATAAGGATAAACCTGAGAAGGGGGCTTTGTAATATTAACTATTTTGGCATATATATATAATATGAATCATGTTTTTAAGATTGTTGCGTAAATTGTTGAGGGATATCTAGTTTATTATCACTAATACACCAAGAGTGCGAGTGCCCAAAGGCAAAGAGGGACAGTAGATGTCATAAGAGGGTTGACACCTATTATTGTCACATTTCCTCCTAGGTTGGAAGGGTAATCTAGAAAGGGTGTGACAAGTTGGTATCATAGCATAAGATTTTGGGTTAGATTCATGCACTAGATTAAGAAATATGTAAACGATATATGTCCCTAATAGATGCACATTACTATAGGAATGAATGATGCCTAGAAGAAGTGGTAGACTTAGTAAGTATACGGAAGACGAGGATCGTGACCCTACTGGAGATCCCATAGTTCGAGGGGATCGAGACTCTATTTGAAATCATGTTAGAAACCCTAAGAGGGGTATGGATCATGATACTACTCCAGTAGTACAAGAGACTACATCCGATGGTGGTTGTAGTACTCTTCAAGAGAGAACTGATCCTCAGATGGAGGATAGAGTATTTGACAGGATTGTCCAGAGATTAGCAAATGTAGGATCCATACAAACGGATCCAAAGAAGAAATACGGTATAGAAAGACTAAAAGCACTAGGTGCCGCAACATTTGAAGGATCAACGAATCTGATAGATGTCGAGGTTTGGCTTGAGTTGTGGGTTACCAAATCCGACAGATCCGACAAATGTCAAATAAAATATCTCATATTTTATGAAATAAATAAAATGTTTGTACAATACAATTACAAACTACAAGACCCTACAAGATTTAGGGCATCAACCCCAACGCCCAATGCATGGCACCTTAATTGCATGGTAAGCTTATGTATCAACCCGATGCAAAGTCCAATATATCCCCCTTGACACCTCCTCCTTGCATGCAGAGCTTAAGTGACTTCACCATGCATATGTCAATGCATAGCTACCTCGTAGGTATCATCTCGACCTTTTTCATGTCCTACTATGTGCCTACCTCATCCTTGGCTCGGCCAAGACTTTCATTGGTTAAGCCATATACCCCACTTTGCTATCAATACAACCTTGCTCCCTAAGTTTACTCAAATCAAATCAACGCATGTTAGGTATGTTGGCTGCATGGTTGCTTCACCAATCACCTTATATGCGTCCAATAAGTTCCTTCTATGCGTCCATAAGGTGATCAGTGCATGGTTCCCTAGTTATGCTCCCAACTTACCTCTTATCTCATAACATAGCTTTTTCCTTTGGCTCATAACTAGAGTATGCGCCCAATCTACACTTTTTCTCCTAGATATGCACCCAACTAGGATCTTGAGATTCCTTGGTGTAATTATTTCCTAAGGGTTTATTTTGTGCTTCCATTTTGCTCCTCATAGACCCAAAAATGGAATCCATAAGGCCCCCTATATGCCAACCCTAACCCTTGTGCATCCATCTTTCCTCTTCTTCCTTTTTCCTTGGTTTCTATCTTCTTTTCAAAGCATAGCTTCCTTTTATACTCAAAGGCATAGCCATGTATCCTCCTTTCCTTACTTTCCTCCAAGTATGCACCCATTTCTATATTGGGTTTTATGTCCTAAAACTCACAGTTTGTAAAAAGATAAACATATTCTATAGTCGATAAACTTATTATTGATTCTATAAATTGCATTCGTAAAAGTCTAAATCCAATAAACTAAGATCTGTGGCTATTATAGGAATACTTAAAATTTATGTAAAGATATAGAGATGGATCAAGTTCAAGTAAATAGCCAAAACAGTCTATAGTACATGATTAAGGTTGGGTACCTTATTCTGGTAACACTATTGGTTGCGCCCTACTATGTAGTTGTTACAAAGAGTTGTAAAAATACTACAAACGAAGTGATCCAAATTCGTTCATGTATTGACATGAGGAGTGGGGGTGTCCTATGCAATGAGTTTTCATAAGATTAGACCAAGAAATAAGTTACTCTTACTTTATAACGTTGTTTACTGTTTAAGACTGACTATTTCACTTAGATGACCTAGGTAACTTGATTTTAATCCTGAGCTAACTATGAACTTCTGCTTATTCGAGATTATCCTTAGATTTGCATAGGTGAGGATTGGCTCAACAGTGCCAACTCAATAAGACTCCCATTTCAGCGGTAAGATCGGGTAGATAGCTGGGGACATAGGATGTAACACAGAATTCACGCCTACCTAATTTAGAGATAGAAGAAAGGTTGTTCTCTTAAGTACTGAATCCTAGTCTTGAACACATGGCCCCCCCTCTCATTGGGCTGAAAGGGATCTAGTTTAGTGACTAGATCACAAACCAATTGTTCATTAGAGGATCAGTAGGAACTTAAGGAACAAGACGTAATCTCGAGGATAAAACAGATATTTGACCCAACCGTTATTACGAACAACCTGTGAAAGATCGATTTACTAATTATGGTTAAATCATGTGGACATAATACAGTAAGGGGAGTGTAACTATGGGCTTTAGTAGAGTGTCCCATTAGTTAACGAATGGGATTAATTCGATATAAAGAGTTTAACTAATTAATCTCGGATCGTTAGAGTCCATGATCTGTAGGTTCATGAGGTCCCCCTACTAGCTCATAAATGTCAGCTTTAGAGTAGCGTGATAAGTTGATTTGAAATATTCAAATTAGAATTAAACGAAATTGAAGAATTAATTAATATTTAAATATGATTTAAATATGAAATTCATGAAGGCGGAATTTGTGTAAAATTAATTTAAATATTTGATATTAAATTAATTAGAATTAATTATTTTTTTTAATTATTTATTTATTTTTAAAATTAATCTATGAAATTAATTTTGTAAAATTAATAAAAGTTTTCAATTTTGAAATTAAAATTGATTTAGGAAATCAATTTGTAAATTAGAAAAATTGGGAAAAACACAAAATGGAATTATGGATTTTTCCATTAATACCTTCAACTAGCTCACACTAAACTCACTTAAGTTTGGCTTCAATAATCCAACCATGAGTTGTATCTCATGCAACCATCTTCTTTGCATGAATGTTCTGCAATAAATAAAGAAGATGGGAGTGAAATTGAGGCATGCATCAATAGAGTTTTTGCTTAAAAATTCGAGTTGAAGAAAGGTGTTCTTCAAGTGGATGGTACAGTGAGTTCTTCTCCAAGTTCCCTTCATTCACGCTTATCTTGAGTTCCACAATTCAATCTAAAGCTTCAAGAGAATAGTAGGGAAGATCTTGAGGTTATTCACAACGAGATTTGGAGAAGATTTGCAGCTGATTTTGTGATTCAAAAGGTTCTACAAAGGTATTACTTGAAACCCTCTTATTATTGTATGAGCATGCTTTATTTATAGCCAAAATTAATGAATTAGAATGTTTATTGATCCTTGTTGCTTCCGCTATGCTGATAAACTCATACACTATGTGCCCATATGGCCCTCGATTCGTCCAGCAATATATCTATGCATTCAACACTGCATCCTTTAAGGTTTCCTTCTCTTGTAGTGTCCTATGTTGTCCAACACTTAGCCAACTTCTCTCCCTTGAATCCCCTATGCGTCCACCAATCCTCCCTTATGCGTTCAATCTTAACTTCCTCCCTTGTTGGTGCCTAGTTCAACGCATGATCTTCCAACACAACCACTTCTTGAAGAAATGATATATCATGCAACGGAAGATTACAGAATCATTAAGCACATAAACTACATTTAATTTGAATTTTAAGCATGCTATACATATGATATTCAAAAGAGGGTTTGAAATACATATTACCTCTGAAGATACCTCCATTAAATTAGCTGAATATCACCAAGATCTCGCTTAAATCTCTGATAAGACTACCACTGAGATCTTCTCTATTATGCTCAAGTTAGAATGTGTGGTGGAAACACTTGAACAAGTTGAGTTGATGAGGAACGAGAGTAGAGTTATCAATTCAGAACTTTTTTTTTCCAATCGCTTGCTGGTCTTCATGCATGGAGCTTCTATATATAGGTAAAAACTATGCAAATGCCTCAGGTTTCATGTTGGGCAGCTCCAGCTTGAAGATTAGCAATAGATTTTGGTGGTATTCCATGATACATGTTAGTGGGTTTTTCCTAAAATTGGAAAAACCCATTAACATAAAATGCTTTCATAAAATCATTTTATCTAAATTAATTAAAAAATAATTAATTTAAATAAAAACTAATTTTAATTAATTTAATATCTAAATATTAAATTAATAAAATATTAATATCACCAATAAATCAATTTTTATATTTAAATCATAATTTAAATATTAATCTATTTTCTAATTTTTTTTAATTTGAATTAAATTAAACGTTTATAATTGCATCAGATACAATCAATCGAAAATCCTAAATTCATACATCAATACTCAATTTGTTATTCCAATTTAATGAGCTAGTAAAGGGACCTAATGAACCTACAGATCATGAGCTCCAATAATCTGTAATTAATTCGTTAAAATTCTTTAATTGAATTAATTACTATTCATTAACTATCAAGACACACCACTATAGCTCGGTAGTTGCAGTCTTCTCATTGTAGATATATTTATGTTCATATAAACCATAATCAGTAAGTTGATCATTCACAGTCGTTCGTAATCACAGCTGGGTCAAAATCACCGTTTTACCCCTGTGAATGCATCTCGTTCCTTAAGTTCCTACTGACCCTCTAATGAATAATTTGATTCATAATACTTATGAATCAAGTCCTTTCTCTATTATGAGAAGGCAGGACCCCGATTGTTTAAGACTTGGAATCGTTACTTAAGAGAACAACCTATCTGCTAATCCTAAAACAGGTAGGAGTGAACTCCATCTTGCGAGGATATGTCCCCAGCTATTCATACGGTCTTATCCCCAAAATGGAAGGCTTATTGAGCAGTGCTGTTGGATTACTCTCACCCATGCAGATCAAAGGATAATTTCGAATAAACATGAGTTTATAGCTAGCTCAGGATTAAGATCGAGTTATCCTATGTTTCTTTAAATATGAAATAGTCAGTTTTAACAATAATTGGTCGTTGTAAAGAAAAGTGACTATTTCGTGGTCCAGTCTATATGCAAACTCATTGCATAAGATGGCCCCACTCACATGTCTCTACAAGAATGATCTTTGGATCACATCATGTGTATTACCTATACAAAATAGGTCGTATCTAATAGTGTTACCAAGATGAGATACCCAATTTTATCCATATACTTATTAGACCATTTAGGCTATATACTATTAACTTGATTCTGTTTATGTCACCACATAAAGTTGAAGTACTCATACTATAGCCATGGATATGTTTATTGGATTTTTATAATAGAATACAAAATCAACAACTTTATTGAACAAAATACTCAATAATATTTTATTGATAAATAGAATATTTAACACGAATTGCGAGTTCTAGGACATTCCCAACACTTCTTTCCTCAGGTTTTCACTTGATCCCAAACATCTCACAACAACACTTCCTATACATCCAAAGTCTCCTTGGTATGTGCCCATCATGTCCAATCCTATCCTAGTATGAATCTAAGTCTTCTTTCTTATTCCAGAATATGTTCCACTTGAAATGTCTTTTCCAAGGTTAAGCTCGTACTCCTCATATCCTTGGTACTTAGTCAATTTTTCACTTTTCTAGACCAATTTGAAGTTCTTCCAGGTGCACATCATAGTTTGAACACTTGACTAAATTCCTTACTATGTTATGAGTTCATAGCATAGTTTACATACTTAGTCAAAATCCTACTTCGTACTACTATGCCTCCAATACTTGGAAATTTTCTTAAGTACTTTTACTTCTTCCAAGGCATAGTTTTAGATATTTAGGTTTCTTCTCCTTCTAAGGCTTGAATTTTGAGTTCCTCTCTCTGCCTAAATATTTATGTAAAGGTTTGGGTGTTACAAATCTAACCCCCTTAAGAAATTTCATCCTCGAAATTCAGCTACTACTTCTAGCACATGTAAATAGAACCACAACATCTACTTAGATTTATTAATAGGTAAGGGTTATTTAAATTAACCCCTACCTCTCACGGCTTTCGGAATCTCTCCCTCTTCTGATTGGATAAAGGAATACAAACTACTTTGGAGTCGATTTTATCCATCTGCTTCCATCTACTTTGCTCTATTCAATTGTCCTCTCCAAGAGACTGAAGGTTTTAACCCTTTGTTGACAGTTTGTGAAGCAGTTCCTCTTTCTTTGGTCATTAATTAGGGACACTTTCTTTTAAAAAGTCCAACTTCTCCACAATTATAATAGGTGTGAGCTTTTTCCAGATATTTTCCCCGATGGTATTGATAGCTTGTAGAAATTCAAGCTATCGTAGCCTTTTACTTAGAGTAATGAGGGGTGTTGAGCAGAACATGCGTTGATATTACCAAGAATTGATGTGAAATAATGAACTTGCGTTGCTTTCCACTAAAAATCCCCACTAACCTCATATCATGCGTCAAAGTGGCTATTTTGTAGTTATCGTAGGAGTCAATTGCATGCGTTGATCTCACTGAAGAAAAGTTGGTCATATGCACTGCCGCAACTACAAAATGATAATCATGATAGAAGTATGACTGCAAAGAGTGGGTGGAAGGCGTTGATCTTTTAGAAGAAACGAATATGAATGCGGGATATCTAAGCTACTCAGCAAACCTTCTGGAAAGCAGTCAGACCATGATGCAACGCTAACATTCTCACCTACCACGTCAGTAATGGCAGTGATTCAAAGCAGGATTATCAAAGTTGTTAGCATTTGGCTCTATAAATAGAGCCTTGGAGCCTAAGTTCAAGCATCCGGGACTTCTGCCTTGGGCAGATTCTTGTGATTACAGACAAGAGCATGAGCAAGAAATTCTTTGAGAGTTCTTCATTTCCACAACTTCCTCCAATTGATGACTAGAGCTTCACCGGAGATAAAGCCCGAGAGGGACTACTCTAATGCCCATCCATTGCACTACCGGTAGCCTTGACACATATCTGATGGAAGCAAAAGATTGCCTACATCTAGTCTTTCACCTCTCTCTTCTCACCTTTGTATTATATTATATTTTGGCTTAAGATATTAATACACTTTGTAATCAATGCATCTCTTTAGATCCTTCGTTATCATTTCCATCAACATCTTCTATTTTATCATATTTTCTTCTTCTATTTTATCATATTTTCTTCCACCTCCATGAGCTAAGTGTAGATAGCAAGAGTTATCGCAACATCAATCATGCGCTATAGAGATATGACACATGTATCTGACCACTGAGAGGTGTGTGATGCGCAAGTATGGCGAGCTGGGATTACCCTTGCAACCAAACTTAAGGACTTGGTGATGTCTCCTCCCCAACCCTACTTCTTCATGCATCTTATTACGCGTTAACAGTTATTGCATCTCTATCGATTCTCATAGTTAAACTTTAATTGTTCAGTCTGTTTAGTTAGGAGTAGGAGTAACGCATGTTAAGCAACTTCTTTTTTTGTATTTTTATTCTTCGCCTCAAACACATCACTTACATTCGTTTTTTAGTTGCAAGTCCTCGTGTTCGACCTTAGATCATCCTGAGAAACTTGTGATATTATACTTGGTGAGAGAGCAAGAAAACTTGTGACAGGAGTGCATGATCATCGCATACACACTTAACGCATACTCTTTAAACCATCGCATGATCAACACATGAGCATTAACACATATCAACAAACTAATTTAATCCCCAACAAGTATTTGCCACAATCTGAACACCAAGGCCTTTGGTTGGCATTAGCTACAGGTTCATTTAGTTGTTTCGAGTATGTTTTTCCAAAAGGCTTTCCCAAATGACTGGTCCCTCCTGAACCTAATCCAGAATTTGACGTTCCCTTTTGTTTGAAAAGTCCTTTATTTTCCACCCCAGGAGCAAACTTCTTACTTCCCACTTGATTCTCCTTGTTTACTAATAGGCTACCTTATGTCTCTTATTCCTCAACATCATATTTCTTTCTGCTCTCATGGTCGCCTCCACTAAATTTGAGAATTCAACCCATACAGCGCTAGTTGTCACAAGAATCTTAATTTCTTTCCTTAGTCTTGCTTTAAATCTCTCACACCGTTCACTTTCGTCCCCAATGATGTTTAAAGAATACCTCGAGAGTTTAGTGTATTTCAGTTGGTATTCTGCCACTATCATACTATCCTGGACAAGTTGTGGGAACTCATTTCGGTTTACATCACAGAATGATTGAGGATAAAATTTCTCATAAAAAACTTCTCGAAATTCCTTCAAGGGGGGGTTCACTTCTTTCCCTTCTTCTATTTTCAATACTCTCCACCATTCCTCCGCCTTTTTCTGTGACAGGAAAGTTGCAAGATTTACTTTTCGATCTTCGGGGCATCGCATTACTCTGAAACATTTTTCTAGTTGATTGATCCACACTTCAACATCAACGTGATCGGTGGTCCCTTCAAACACAGTAGCTCTCAATGATCTTAAGTGTTCTATTCCAAACTTCTTTTTCGGAGCCAGTTGTATGGTTCCCAATATTTTCTATAGTAAGTGGACGAACTTATCTAAAAATTGTTCTTCCTATCTAACCCTATCTTGTGGATGGCTAGACTTTCCCTCACCCTCCTCATTAGATCTACTGACGTTCGGTGGTTTCCAATTTTTCCAGTTTCTAAGCATGGTTGTCTACAAGGTATTTAAATACTGGTTAATAATATAAATCTACCTCATTCATTCACACTTATTGAACAATAAGTTATACAAAGTCCTTGTTGTTTATTTACAAGGTAGCTTCACAGGTTATTTATAGCTCTAGTTCTTATTTACAATAGGTTTACATTGTTTGCTTTATCTTTTTCGAAATTATTTCTTTTCACGAAATTTCTTCTCCTTAATCTCTAATGGATAGTCTTTTAAAGACAACCTCTTTAGTAGTCGTTTTGGATGGATCCTCTTGCCTCCAAGGACAGTTTCCGTGATCATACCCTGCTTATTGACAAAAGAGGCAATATTTTCAAGAATCTCCGACACAAACTTCACATGGAGATTTTCTGTCAAACTCAATGACTATTCTACGAGGGATGTCGATTTCAGCATGTCTAACAAAGCCTATTGACGGACCGAAACTTCCTAAAGTGTGAGTTCTTTTTGTATCTCTCCCAATCGTCGCTTTTGACATAACTCTTTTGTTTCTACTGCTTACAAGTGCAGCTGGTTGTAATTGGTTCTCTCTTAGAACCTGTTCTTGTTTCTTTTTCATTTTCCTTTGAAAATATATGCAATTTTTCCTAATTTGGCCTTGTCGACCACACCCAAAACATATGCATGTTCCTAGCAAGCATGGATTCTTATGGTTCTTTCCATAATTTGGACATCCTGATTCTTTACTGGCTCCTGGTGTGTTTACTCCTGGATTTACAATATGTGCCCAAAATCAATGTCCAAGGAAGGATTATTTATTTCAATGTTCCCTAGAGTCGGTGTTGAAAGTAGTATCACTTATTCTGGGTTCTTGCTGCCACCAGGGTTTAACACTCAGATACATGTTTCCTACAACGAAAGTCAGTTTTAGTGTTATATACTATATTCTACTTTACTTTATCCCGAATTATCCTTACGTGATCCTATATCATTCCATTCATTGTGTTTTTCCTTATTAATCCTAGATTAATTCTTCATATCATTTTTTGGGTTTTTGGTAGCCCTTTCTCCCCAAGTCTTTTATAGGCCTTCCCAAGGCCTTTTGGTCTTCGGGATACCTCATCACGTCAAAAAATTTCTCAAGCCAAACCTCAACATCTATCAGATTCGTTGATCTCTCAAACGTTGTGGCACCTAGTGCTTTTAGTCTTTCTATACCGAATTTCTTCTCTGGATCTGTTTGTATGGATCCTACACTTGTTGTTAATCTCTGAGAAATCCTGTTAAATACTTTTTCATTCATCTAAGGATCGGTACTCTTTTGAGAGATACTCGAGCCACCTTCGAATGTAGTCTCCTGTACTACTGAAGTAGTATCACGATCCTTACCCCTCTTAGGGTTTCTAACAAGATTCCTAACCGAGTCTCAATCCCCTCGAACCACAGGATCTCCAATAGGGTCACGATCTCCTAGGTTGGAAGGGTAATAAGATATTGTTAAAATCAAATTTTGAGTATGTTAGTTTACACAAATCATATTAAAAATGATGACACATAATTTTTTTTTTCCAATTTGTACACACGGTTAAATGCTACATCAATTTTCATCTTATTATTTTTTATATAAAACTCTCTCAAGTTTATTATTTGGTATAGTTTAACATTATTTGATTAAAAAATACTTTTAGTTCCTGAACTTCATGAAAGTAATAAATTATCCCACAAACTTTAGTTGATAATTGTTTAGTCAATTTAGTCATAAACTTTAATAAGTAACGATTGAGTTTGCATACTTTACAATTTGTAACAATTTAATTCTTATCATTAAAAACATTAGTATATTTTAATGATACTTCTTAGAAACATAATTTATAAACTGATTGGGAATCTTTTTTTTTTTTTTTGGAAAGAGGAATCAAATTCATTTACATACTATAAATACTAAGTCGTTACATAATAAAATTTGATATTGAATTTTAATGAAAATTTTTTATGATAGAGACTAAATTGTTACAAATGGTAAAATATATGAACTAAATCATTACTACTAAAGAAAAAAAAATCTAAAAAGTCATGAGTTCAATCCATGGTGACCACCTACCTATATAGGATTAGATATTCTACAAGTTTCTTCAACATCCAAATGCTATAATATCAAACGGATTGTATCGTAAAATTAATAAATGTGAACATAAGCTGGTTCAGACATCTACCCATATAAAAAAAATATATTTTTTAACCTAGTTTTATCCACCTATAATTGGCTTAACACAAAAAAGTGTTGGGATTTTAGAGAATGGAAAGTGGGTCACATGACATCTAGCATTTACAACTAGCTTTTGGTTATAAATAGCCACACGCAAGCAAAAAAGAATGCAAAAGCGATCTCATAATACGGCACACACCAAAAGCAAACTTAAAGCCAAAGCTAGTGGGGAAAGAGGGAAAAAAAAAACAAACAAACAAACAAAGGAAGGAAAAGCTCGGCGAAAATGGAGGAAGATGGCAACGCGCCGCCGCCGTTCTGGCTTCAATCCTCCAACTCTCTACACGAACTCGACTACAATCGCCGCCGTCGCCTCAGCCGTGCATCGTCGTTCCTCCTCAACTCCAGCGCCTTTCTCATTGTTTTGTTAGTAATAGTTCTCTGTTTCATCTTGATTGTGATTCCCAAATTTGTACAGTTCACTTCTCAATTGATTCGGCCTCAATCGGTCAAGAAGAGCTGGGATTCGCTCAATTTGCTTCTGGTTCTCTTCGCCATTGTTTGTGGATTTCTTAGTAGAAACACTGGGGATGATAGTAGAGCCTCTTTTGAAGATCCGAGCGTTTCATCGAGGCGAACAATGAAGTCAAACCCTACGACTCCGCGTCGATGGGATGGATATACCGATCATCGGCCGAATCATTACACACTCAATCGGATGAGGAGTAGCAGTTCGTATCCGGATCTACGTCTGCAGGAGTCTACCTTTGATGCCGGAGATCACCGGTGGCGATTTTACGACGATACTCATGTGACTAATCATCGGTATTTGTCCTCTGATCAACTTCATCGCCGTCGTGAAACTCGGCCGGAGCTTGAACGCCTAGATTCTGATGCCAAAAGTATTGGTTTCGACAGATCTGAGATTCGTGAAGATGTATATTCACAACCGGCGATACCTTCTCCGCCGCGGCCGCGGTCGCCGCCGCCACGGGTTTCTCCTCCGCGACCTCCATCACCTCCTCCAACCCCTCCACCTCCCGCTAATACGACTCCTCCTCCTAAAGTGGTAAAACGAAGGCCAAAGAGAACGCATAAGGTCCATAGCCATACACCGGATACAGAAATTGATCAACAGAACGAAAATGGTGATTCGGACGTCGCAAATTTCCAACGTATTCAGCTTCCACCACTCTCGCCGCCATCGTTCTATCGGGAATCGGAGCAGAAGAGCAACAGAAACGAGAAGAAGAGAGGTGGTGCTTCAAAAGAAATTTGGTCCGCACTGAGGAGGAGGAAGAAGAAACAAAGACAAAAAAGCATCGAAAGCTTCGAGGCTATCATTGCCTCCCAACGCGCTTCAACGCCATCATCACCACCGCCTCCTCCGCCGCTTCCCTCGCCATCAGTGCTGCAAAATCTATTTTCATCCAAGAAAGGAAAAGGCAAAAAAGTGCAGTCCACACCTCCACCAGAGCCGCCTGCCTCCTCAGAACCTAAACCAAAGACCGAAGATCGAAACCAGATGCTCAAGCCTCACGAGCCTCCAATGGAGCTCGACAGACTGAGCAGTTTAAACGACGAAGAGTACAATACGCGCATTGGCGGTGAGTCGCCATACCATCCGATTCCTCCTCCGCCGCCGCCACCGCCGCCGTTCAGAATGCATGGAGACTTTGACAGTGTAGGAAGCAATAGCAGTACACCGAGAGCCATTTCGCCGGAAATGGACGAGAGTGAAGCCGATGGACCACCGGCGACCGGCGAAAGAAAGCTCGTGAAAGACTCAACAATTCCGATTTTCTGTTCAAGCCCTGATGTCAACAGTAAAGCCGACAAGTTCATTGCAAGATTCAGAGCCGATTTGAAGTTGCAGAAGATGAATTCCATCAAAGAGAAGACGGCGAGGAAGAGATCTAACCTAGGCCGAACATCAGGCCCAGGCCCAAAGTAAATCAAGATAAGGCCCGGCCCATATAGACTTTTTTTCCCAATAATAATAATAAAAAATATCTCAAATTCTTTTGTTTTTTTGTTTGTTGTTTTAAGCTTTTTAGAATACTATGACATGATAATACAATTAGGAACATAAAATTTTATTTCTTTCGTGAAATATTTTGGACATGAATTTGATTTTTTGGTTTTTTTATTTTCTTTAATTATTTGCTTGGTGAGAAATGAAACCGATACTATAATTTGAATATCTTCATAGTCTATATCAATTGATATAATAGTTGTATTAAATAAAACTCTTATATTAATTTAAGCAATTTGGAATGAGAAAGAGATGCAATCATGCTATGAATTATTGATATCCTTCCATGGAATTTTTCTACAAATAAATTTTAAGTTGAATTTAAGGTTTTTTTTTTCTTTCTAATTATTAATATTGGTCGTGTTGTCACACGCATTTATTAGACATGTAGAAAGAGAGAGATTGTGATTTCACACCTAACTCGTTATTTGATAAACAATTTGGAAGTATTTGAATCACATGAAACAAAATACTAGGATTCTATCACATTATCTAGGATTCTATCACATTATCGATGTAATTAAAATCTTCATTGATCTCTCTATTTGTACTAAGATGTTTTTTTTTTTTTTTTTAATCACTAATAGTTATTTAATGTTCTGGGGGACTCTATATCACATCAGTTCTATGCCCAATAGACCGGAATATAAAAGTGTATAGTAAAATGTAGGTAAGGTTGGCCACCCACAAAGCAACATAGAACAGCTAGCTAGCCAGGCTGTGGAATTCTATTCCCACAATGACCCTAATATTCAACATGTACTTCAACTTGCCACCCTAGCAACACCATAGCACTAGTTCCCTCCCCTCCAAAAGGAATCACCAACTTGTAAATTTACCAAAAACATTAGTTATAATAAAAATGTAAAAGAATTTCCTACATATACCTTCCTATTTCAAACATACTTGTGACTATTTAAGAAAGGTAAATATAGACGATAATCAAAGAATAAAAAAAACCCACGAATCAAATCAAGTTAAAAGTAGTAATATAAATAATTTTAACTACCGTTCAAAACATCACAATATGATAATTTGAAATGTGGCGAAAGATAGTTGAAAATGTTATAAATAAAATAACTGTATTTGAGTTGAAAAATAGAATTGTTGAGAATCATACTTCCATGACAAAAAAAATAATAAGGTTGAGCTTAAAAATATAAAATACCTTTAAAACTAAAGATAAAAAGTTGGGAGATTCTATTGGTTGTATGAGTTCATTTGTAATTTTTTAAAGTAAAATTATTGGAAATAAGTCAAAATAGCTTGTAAATAACATGAACCATGTGTGTTTTTTCCGTTCAACACGTGGATGTTGGAGACCTTAACATTCTTTTAGCTCGATAATTGTAGACAAAGAAATCGAAACTATCAACCTTTAAAATGATAGATGAATGATATCTTTTTTTATTCAACTATAACTCGAACGGACTTAAACCTCCAACCTAACCAAATGTTTGATAAGTATTATAGTCCCATGAATTAATTAAATTCATGGGCGTGGAAAGAGGAGTAGAAGTGGAATAAAAATCAATTAGATGGGAAGTGGAATTGACATAGGATACTCTTTGAGAATCCTAGGAGATTGGCTTCATCATCGAAGAAGCAAGCCGTAAAAGATATGTCACTTGTGAGTGACAGTGGGTGCCTTCCAATCAAAGAGATGCGGAAATTATGGAGGAATTGCAGGAGACAGTCCAATTTCCTTGGAAAAAAAAAAAACTCGAGCCCAAATTTCATCCAATAAAAATGTGATTTGTTATATGTAAGTTATTTTTTTAATTTTCTTTCCCTATTATGTATAAAAGGATCGCTGGTAAACTATGTTGCACTTAATCATTATCTTTTTTTTTTTTTTAAATCGATAAGTCCCTGAAGCAACTCAAAATATCATAAAATAGAAGGATTTGTATGTAATTTTGGCAAAAACAATCCAACGATCTTACTTGAACAGAAACAACCATAATTTGAATCTATAACTTCAGACATTCGAGTTACAATTTGTCTCAATGGCTATGTTCACCTATGATGGTTGGAAAGCAAAGAATTTGATGGGATTTAGTTGAGAAGCATTTACCTAATATAATTAACGACAGGGGACAACATAACATTAAGGTATAATTTACGGAAACTTTGTAATGGGGTATTAATCTTGCATATCATCATTTAAAATGATCATGAAATAATGGTAAAATTGATTGGGGATGGGTGTAATTGTTGGGTTTTATGTCCTAAAACTTGTGGTATGTAAATAATGGAACTTATTCTGAAAATTCAATAAAGGTGCTATTGAATAGATTTATTGATTGAATAGAAATCTAATAAACCAAAAAGTCCCTTGACTATTGGATGAGTACTTGAACTTTATGTGGAGACATAAAGGTGGATCAGGTTCGAATAAATAGTTAAAATGATCTATAGTACATGGATAAGGTTGGGTACCTTATTCCGGTAATACTATTGGATACTGCTTGCTCTGTAGTTGTTACTGTTGGGATTGATGTCCTAATTCTCCCGGAGTCTCGTTGTTTTGTAAAGATACACATTGTTCAATGAATAAAATAAGTGTTATTTAATTCTGGCATTTACTCATATCTAATAAACAAAGCTCCTTGGTTATCTTATGTGAACTTAAGCATGTATATATGATAATATACAAGTGGATCATGCCTTAAGTGATAACCTAAATAGGTCTGTAGTATAAGGATTAAGGTGAGATACCTGATCCTAGTGACACTATAGATACGGACCGCTTTGTAGAAGTTTGCAAGTGTTGTAAACTACTACAGATGGTAGATCCTGACCATTCATGTGGAGACGTGGAGCGGGGATGTCCTATACAAAGAGTTTGTATAAGACCTGGACCACGAGATGACTAGACTCTGTATATAACGCCGTTGATACTAGAGACTTACATCTCACCTAAACGACCATAGGTGACACGACCTCAATCCTGAGTGTTTTGGGAATTCCTGCCTTTGAGGGCAGTCCTTTGATTAATATAGGTGAGAGTGGCCAGATTGCCAACTCAACATGTCTACCTTTTTGGAGACTTGTCTGATTTGGGAGTTGGGAACTCAATCCACAATATGGAATTCACTCTTTTCCCGAAGCAGGGATAAGTAGAGAGATTGCTCCCTTAAGGGCTGATTTCGGGGCTTGAACATAGTGGCCAAGCTTCTCTTTGGAAGAGATGACTTAGTTATAGTAGGACTATGACTTATGTTCATTAGAGGAATCAGTGGTACTTAAGGAGACAGATGTAACTACAAGGGCATAACAGTTATTAGCCTAGCTATACTTACGAGCGATTTGTGAAAGATTGTCGCACTGTTGATTGGTTAAGATAGACACATAATATATCTGTGGTAAAGAGAGTTCAGCTGTCGGTCTTTAGTGGAGTGTCTGGCAATTAACGGATGGTAGATCCCGTGACTAAAGAGTTTAGTCAGTTATTCACGTACCATTGGAGCTTCGAGCTACAGGTCCATGAGGTCCCCTTGGTAGCTCAATGGATTCTGTTGAGGATCAATTCTTGGTATTGATTTCAAATGTCCAAATTGATAAGAGGTATTTTGATTATATATGATATAATCGGTATGATGTATAAGATACATCTAGTGGAGGATTGATGTAAATGAGATTTACATTAAGTACCATGGAATAGAAAAAGAACTATGGTTTATATGTTTCATGAGATGAAATATTAAAACTATAAGTTATAAATATAGTATAATAAGCTGGTTGTCTTTTATGTTTATAATAATATTAATTATTGGATAATTAATTCATTTTCTTTTAAATAAACAAAGTAGTGGGTGGTTATTGGATCATGGTAGTCGTGAGTTTAAAAGGGAAATGGTTTTCCTATTTTGAAAAGAAGTTTTTACAAACGATTAAAAAGTTTTGAGTTTTATCTCCACGCAAAAGAAACTTACGAAGTTGTCAAGTAAATTCGGATTTACTAAACGACGATTGGGCGAGCTAAACGATCGTGCAGGTGCAAGCTAAATGATCGTGCAGTATTTACTATATGATCGCATAGTTTTGTTAGACGATCGCTGGCCCAAAGTAAACGATCGTGTAGAGTCTGTAGGCGACAGACCGAGCTAAATGATGAGTTAAACGATCGCATAGCTTTTGCTAGACGATCGCTTAGCCTTATCTAAACGATTGGGCATCGACCTATACGATAGGTCTCTGCCATCTCCCACTTGCCCAGTCGTGTACGCGATCGTTGTTTCCTCCTTCGTCTACCTCATATCAAGTCTAAACAGAGCCCACCCTCTGGATTCTCATACCAAGAATATCAAGGTAGCCTTGTTGGTGGTGTCAGATTCAACTTAACACCGTCGAGGTGTTCTGAAGGCCGTTCGTGGTGTCGTGGAGGCCGTACGTGTTGCGGAGGAGATCATGACCAAGGAGATTGTTAAGGTCAAGCACGAAGTGTTCATGCTGTATTCGTTGCAATGTTGCAATTGTGTAGATCGAGCGTTCGTGGTTGTTGTTGTTCAATCAGAGTCGCGCAACGGAACGTGGAGACGCATCCTCATATGTGCGTAGAGTTTGATCTTTGTTCATTTGAGTTTATTCATGCTATAATTTCTCTGTAGGAATTGTATAAACGTTTGTATTAAAGTCGACTGTAAATATATGTTCATTCATGATTATAATTTGGAATAGTCTTATTCCGCTACTCATGGAAATCTCACTTTCGATTTCCTTCAGTTACAAGGAGTTGTAAAGTTCTATAAACGAAGTGATCCTAATTCGTTCATGTTGGACATGAGGAGTGAGGGTGTCCTTGTGCAAAAGAGTTTGTACAAGATCGGACTACGAAATGAGTCACTCTTACTTTATAACGCTATTTACTATTTAAGGTTGACTATTTCAAAGCGATGACCTACGTAATTTGACCTTAATCCTAAGCTAACTATGAACTCTTGTTTATCTGGAATTGTCCTTAGATTTTCATAGGTGAGGGTTGGCTCAATAGCGCCGGCTCAATATGACTATCATTTCAGGGGTAAGATCGGATAGATAGCTAGGGACATAGGGTGCAAGAGGAAATTCACTCCTACCTGCTTTAGGGATAGTAGAGAGGTTGTTCTCTTAAGTGTTGATTCTGGGGCTTGAACAAGGGATCCTGAGAGGGACTCAGTTTTGTGATTGGATCACAAAATAATTATTCATTAGGGGATCAGTGGGAACTTAAGAAACTCGAAGTAATTTTGAGGGTAAAACAGATATTTGACCCAGCCGTTATTACGAACAACCTGTGAAGGGTTAACTTACTAATCATGGTTATATCGAGTGGACATAATATATTTACAGTGAGGGGAGTTCAACTATGGGTCAACTATGGGCTTTAGTGGAGTGACCCATTATTTAAAGAATGGGGGTTAGATCGGTCTAATGAGTTTAGCCGATTAAGCTCGAATCGTTGGAGTCCATGATCTATAGGTCCATGAGGTCCCCCTACTAGCTCGGAAATGAATTAGCTCTAGAGTAGCGTGATAAGTTAATTTGAAACGATCAAATTAGAATCAAATGGAATTGGAGAAAATATATTTAAATATGATTTAAATGTATGGAGATGAATTTGTGTAAAAATTAATTTAATATTGGATATTAAATTAATTAGAATTATTTAAATTGTTTAAATAATTATTTATTAATTTTATTAGAAAATTAATATATGAAATACATTTTTAAAATTAATAAATTTTTATTTTAGAAATAAAATATGATTTTAAAATCAAAATATATTTTTGAAATTGAAAAATTACACAAAAATTGAAAATGGGTTTTTCATGTTCATCTTCAACTAGCTTACAAGGAAGTCACCATCTCTTTTCTTGGTTTACTCCAAGCATGAGTTGCACCCCATGTAGCACATCTCTCTGCATGATAGTCTGCAATATAATGAAGAGTGAAGTGAATAATGGATGAGAAACCAACTGTTTTTTTGTTGAAAAATTCGGATGAATAAAGTGTTCTTCAATGGGTTAGTTCAGTGAGCTTTCTCCATATTCCCTTTTATTCCAGCTTATTTTGAGTTCCACAACTCAATTTAGAGCACCAAGGGGATAGTAGGGAAGATCTTGTGGTGGTCTACACAAGGATTTGGAGGATTTTACAGCTGGAAAATGAAGATTTCAATGGTTCGGCCAAGGTATGTTCATGAAACCCATTATACTCTGTTTTTAGCATGTTTCTTTTATGTCAAAATTAATCAATTAGAGTGCTTATGGATATTGTTCTCTTCCACTGTGTGTTGGTGTAGATCCAATAACTGGTATCAGAGCATCTTATAAGCATTCAATTCGAATTAATTCTGGTTTGGTGGGTGTTTTGTATGAAAATATGAAACTGTTGTAATGATATAGTTTTATGTGTTTTTGCCTTTAATTTCTCTTTGATTTCCCATTTAAATTTGTAATTGGCTCTTGTTTGATGAGCTTTAATGTCTTTCCAAGAGTCTGTAATTTATTTGGAGTCATTAGATTTGAAATTAAGTTGTAATTCGAAGAAACAAGCGAAGGGGTCGAGTTGAAGATTCCAGACAATCAACCTCTTTTCATATCGTTGTTCAGCTTCAGTAGCTAAACGATTATTCAGCTTCATGCATTAGACGATATAAAGGAAAAATGAAACGATCATGTAGCTTTAGGCGTTAATCGTTTAGGTGTTGTGCGCTAGACAATCGTCTACCTCGGGAGCTAAGCGATGCGTTGTATTACTATGCGATGGCACTGCACGATCGTGTAGCTTCGGGTGGGAGCTAAGCGATATGGTGAAGCTATGCGATGGCACTGAGCGATCACTTACACGATTATTTACCTTTAATCGGGAGCTAAACGATGCGATGAAGAGCTATGCGATGGTGCTGAGCGATCGCTTACACGATCGTTTACCAATGAGCGGCAGCTGAGCAATGCGTCGATTGCTATGCAATAGCACTAGGCGATTGCTTACCTCGGGCGCACGTAAACGATTAAGACGCGACGCTAAATGATGGGAGCTAAATGATCCTGTAGTAAATTGTTCATACTAAACGATGGCACTATGCGATGGTGTAGCATCCTCCGACGCTAGACGATGACACTATACGAGAGAAGGCAAATGCTATACGATCGTGTAGCTTTGTTAAACGATAGACGTTGGTTGCTAAACGATCAAGCAAACACTAAACAATCAAGCCAAATGCATGACGATAGTCGTTAATGCTAAACGATCAGCCTTGGGGAGATTTTGGGCTAAAGCAAGATCAGCCGGTTCGATTGGTTCTCTTGATGTTTGGTCTGGTTCAGCTTCAAATGGTTTGTGGTGGGTCCGGTTCAGACTCTGCTGGTCTGGTTCAGACGGTTCGAGTCTGGTTCAAGCGGTGTTGAAGCTGTTTTTGTAATGTTAGGCTTTTGTTTGCTTGTTTTTGCCAAAACTAAAACCATATCAGTATGTGTTTAATTATTTATGCATTGGATGTATGTTATAATTAAATAAATCTTGTATGTGCATATAGTATACTATTTAGATTTAAAATCCCACCATAGGAAGCATGCAACATGCATCGAAAGTATGTTATAATTTGTTATAATATATAGTATGCATGTTAGGGTTTCTTGTATTTAATACAAGTGTTATATTAGATATTGAATGCCTATATGTTGTGGATTTTTAGCATGACTAAAGTTTTATAAGCTGTTATAAAATTGGATTAGACATTTAAAATCCATAACGAAGAACAGTTACATGCTCACGTAGGTTAACCACTTGTTTTAATTAGTTAAAATAGGTCGTTAAACTTGTAAAACTAGGTTACAAACTCAACCGGTATATAATCTTGTCGAAGGTTGGGGGTATTTAAGTTGACGGTCTATGAAACACCTTCTACCCGGGGATTTGGTCGAATAATTGAGCGTTGGTAATCAGTTTTATGAGTATCCGTGAGCGATGTGAGATAATAAAAGTATTTATCACCTAGATATCGTAGGTTTAAGTCCATTTATAAGAGTTATACATGGATAAACCACATAGACTTAGGGTTATTTTTATTTAGCCGGAAAAGAACCTAAGTATGTAGTTTCCCAAACGTTAGAACACTTAAGTGGTAGTGAATAATTTTTATATAATAGAGTTATTAGAAAACTTCAGCGGGAGATTATTAACCTACTCGGTATGTTATTCTTAACTCTTGCGTCCCTAAGAGTTCACAGTCTGGATTTAAGCGGTACTTCGTGTCACCCTGGGAGTGACCTCCCCACGGAGAGTATTTTTTAGCTTAAATTTAGACTTTGGTGAATAAGGGGACGTTGTTCGAATAGAAATCTAGTGTATGATTTCAACTGCCACGTCTCCACAGAGTTCACACCGTGAGATTCATATGACACTTCGTGTCACCCTGGGAGTGACCTCTCTACGGAGAGCGGATGTATGAGTTAATATCAAGGTGAACGGAAGAAGTAGTTCATAGTAAGTGGGTGAAGGAAATGTGTCAACATATCCTACGGTCTCCTCCATTAGTCTAAACCATGAGATTCTTATGTTGTGCCTGCTGGTTAGCTTTAAGCGGCCCTTTGCTAGTCGTTTAACGACGACTATCTCTACGGAGGGTTGTAAGATAGGATTCGAAACAACCCAGGCTTCAGTAAAATGAATAGGGTTTTATAGTTCCGTCTTGGGTATTTTTTTCCATTTCGGAGCAATACTCATACCGTTCTATAAGATTTGAAAATGATGGGTATACACTTACAGAATTATTAAGTATGTCTGACCAAAAGCAGTACCTAAATGACTATCAAAATATGAGTTATTCTAGAGGTAGTATTTAGTCAAGAATGTCTTGATTTAGTATCGTTGCAAAAGAATAATCTTGGGTAAATTATTAAAATTGCTAAAACTTGATTGGATATTAAATTTTAGAATGACAAGTTCAATAATACAAGTTTTGGCATAAGATAAATTTATTGGGGATAATTACAAGAATTAGAAATCAAATTTGAACACAATACTTGTGATAGACGATTTGCGGTTTGTCTTAACTGAGAATTGTCCTCCCATTCCTAGCTCTAACACAAACTGAAATGTTTAGGATGTATATGACAGATGGGTCAAGGCTAGTGATATAGCTTGTACTTATATCCTCACCAGCTTATCTGATGTGTTGACAAAAGAAGCATGAGGATATGAGTACTGCCAAAGAGATTATGGAATCTCTGCGAGGGATGCCATTAAGTATGTTTACAACAGTCGCATCAAAGTGGGGACCGATGTTTATGAACATGTCCTGGACATGATGGTCCACTTTCATATGGTAGAAGTAAACAGTACTATCATGGACGAGAGAAATCAAGTTGGTTTTATTTAGAATCTCTTCTGAAGAGTTTTATACAATTCTGAATGCATTTATGAATAAAATTTGACTACTCTACTGAATGAGCTACAGGCTTACCAGCCAATGTTGAGAACAAAGGGTTTGGTGTCAGAAGAAAATGTTACTACTGCCAAAAAATGAGGAATGTCCTCCAAGCCTGAAGTTGTTCCTCTTCGAAGAGTAAGAGTATTCTTGTGAAGAAAGGCAAAGGGAAAGGGAAGACGAAGCCTACTGGATTGAAAGGCGAAGATAGCATTGCAAAGGGAAATGTTTCCATTGCAACAATGAAGGGCACTGGAGGAGACACTGCCCTCAATATCTTGTCGAGAAGAGAGTAGAGAAAAGGTAACCAGGCTAACTTGACCCTGGGACCATTTGCTCAGTTCATCCAGTGGGAGAAGTTACTACTTGTATTTAATTGTTAAAACTTATGTAAAACAAATTGTATATATTTTTGGGATAAATGAAATGTTCATTTTGAAAAATTATATTTGTTCTAGCAATCTCTGTTGAGAATCAAATTGTTAAAAGCTATTTGTAGATATTCAGGTATCTAAATAGCTAGATTAAGGTATAGAAAGTTTAAAGATTTCTAGATCTGATTGTTAACAAAGAGTTATTGAGACAGGTCAAATGCATCTTGCTCAAAGAGTTGAGAGTATCTTAATGTAGTGGGAGGGTGGGAGGAAAGTGTTCTTCTTGGCCATTATTGAGATTAAGATGCAATCCCCTTATAGTTTTATCTAAAGACTATTGTATACTAAAATGTTTACAATAATTCTCTCAGCTAAAGTATTTGAGAATTACCTAGTAGGACTAGGAATACCAGATAACTTGGGGCAAGTGGGAGAAATATCGGATATAGAGATACCGAATGGTAAAAGATGGGTATGGTATGCCCTAGTTTATTGTATTTCTCTATAAAACTCAGAAACTCAGTCTTATATATCGAATTAGTTACCACTGGAGCTTTAGTCCAAGTGGGAGTTTTTTGGGTTTTATGTCCTAAAACTCGTGGTATGTAAATAATAGAACTTATTCTGAAAATTCAATAAAAGTGTTATTGAATAGATCTATTGATTTAATAGAAATCCAATAAACCTAAAAGTCCCTTGACTATTGGATAAGTACTTGAACTTTATATGGAGACATAAAGGTGGATCAGGTTCGAGTAAATAGTCAAAATGATCTATAGTACATGGATAAGGTTGGGTATCTTATTCTGATAACACTATTGGATACGACCTGCTCTGTAGTTGTTACAAGGAGTTTTCAAGTGCTACAAACAAAGTGATCCTAATTCGTTCATGTTTGACATGAGGAGTAGGACTGTCCTTGTGCAAAAGAGTTTGTACAAGATCGGACCACAAAATGAGTCACTTTTACTTTATAACACTGTTTACTGTTTAAGATTGACTATTTCAAAGCAATGACCTAGGTAACTTGACCTTAATCCTGAGCTAACTATGAACTCCTGTTTATCTGGGATTGCCCTTAGATTTGCATAGGTGAGGGTTGGCTCAACAGTGCCGGCTCAATATGACTGTCATTTCAGGGGTAAGACCGAATAGATAGCTAGGGACATAGGGTGTAAGAGGAAATTCATTCCTACCCGCTTTAGGAATAGTAGAGAGGTTGTTCCCTTAAGTGTTGATTCTGGGGCTTGAACAAGGGATCCCACCCTCTCATTTGGCATGAGAGAGACTCGGTTTTGTGATTGGATAAAAAATAATTATTCATTAGGGATCAGTTGGGACTTAAGGAACAAGAGGTAATTTTGGGAGTAAAACAGAGATTTGACCAAGTCGTTATTACGAACAACCTGTGAAGGGTTAACTTACTAATCATGGTTATATCGAGTGGACATAATATATTTACAGTGAGGGGAGTTCAACTATAGGTCAACTATGGGTTTTAGTGGAGTGACCCATTAATTAACGAATGGGGGTTAAATCGGTCTAATGAGTTTAGCCGATTAATCTCGGATCGTTGGAGCCCATGATCTATAGATCCATGAGGTCCCCCTATTAGCTCAGAAATGGATTAGCTCTAGAGTAGCGTGATAAGTTAATTTGAAACGTACAAATTAGAATAAAATAGAATTAGAGAAAACATATTTGAATATGATTTAAATATATGAAGATAACTTTGTGTAAAAATTAATTTAATATTGGATATCCAATATTAAATTAATTAGAATTATTTAAATTGTTTAAATAATTATTTATTAATTTTATTAGAAAATATGAAATAAATTTGTAAAATTAATAAATTTTGATTTTAGAAATAAAATATAATTTAAAATCAAAATAGCTTTTTGAAATTGAAAAATTACACAAAAATTGAAAATGAATTTTTCATGTTCATCTTCAACTAGCTTACAAGGAACCTACCACCTCTTCCCTTGGTTTACTTCAAGCATGAGCTGCATCCCATGCAGCACATCTCTTTGCATGATAGTCTGAAATATATTGAAGAGATTGGAGTGAAGAATGGATGAGGAGCCAACTGTTTTTTTTTTTTGTTTTTTTTTGTTTTTGCTGAAAAATTCGGCTGAAGAAGGTGTTATTCCATGGGTTTGTTCAATGAGCTTTCTCCATATTCCCTTTGATTCCAGCTTATTTTGAGTCCCAAAACTCAATCTAGAGCACAAAGAGGATAGTAAGAAAGATCTTGTGGTGGTCTACACAAAGATTTGGAAGATTTTGCAGCTGAAAAATGGAGATTTAAATGGTTCAGCCAAGGTATGTTCATGAAACCCATTATACTCTGTTTTTAGCATGTTTCTTTTATACCAAAATTAATCAATTAGAGTGCTTATGGATCATGTTCCCTTCCGCTGCGTGCTGGTGTAGATCCAACAGTAATATGGTATTGGATTGAATTGATCTGAGCTCTTACAAGGTAATTCTAGGTGTTTTTATATGATTGACCCAAAAATTGGGTAAAAAATGTCAAATGATCCAAAATTTAAAAAAATGTTGAATGATCCTTTGCTGACATCAAATTCAGGTAAAATTACCAAAATACACTCCTGCGCAGGCAGAAAAGTATCTTGCTCTCGTTCTCTCTTTATTTATCTTGCTATCTTTCTCTTTCTATATCTCCCATTTTCTCTATATCTCTCGCCCTCGCTCTCACACCTCATTGTTTGAATTGGAATCAGTATCCATGGCTTCAACTTCTCAGCTCTTAAACACCCATCATCCCTTATCTTCTCCAGGTTTCCCAAATCATTCGAAGTACGAAATCGAGCTTAAAAAAGTAGAGCCAAGATTCAGCCGTTGGCCGCACATCATTGGTTGGAGCTATGTCGAAGAAGAACGAAATCTCACTGAAGAAGGAGAAGGAGAACAAAATCGTGTCGGAGGAGAAGAAGAAAATCATCTGAAGGAATGAGGAAAAAAAGAAAGGGCATATCTGTAACTTCACTTTCTATGATATCAGCAGAAGGTCGTTTGACATTTTTTCAAAAACTAAATCATTTGCCATTTTTGGTCTTTAAAATAGGTTGGTTGTGCACTTAATCCGAATTCTAGGCTAGAAGCTAAATATTTAATACTCATAAAAACATTGGACAACATAACATCGTAGAGTTATATTTTACTTTTAACCTTGTAATGGAGTATTGATCCCACAGGTCATCATGATAATGGCAAAGTTGATTGGGGATGGAGGTAATATAGCATTTGGATTGGATTGATTTGAGCTCTTACGAGGCAACTTCTAGGTTATGTGTAAAAGGTGACGTAGAAGTTTTTCTCTCATTTCTTGAAAATCCTAAAGAAGATCGAGATCATCATGATATTACTAGACCTAAGAAAATAACCAGGTATTGGTGAAGGGGTTGAATCCCAAGGAAACAGTTGATCGTCATGCCGTTAATTTTGATTGGAAAATTCAAAACCATAGAGAAAGAAAAAAAACATAAACTTAAGCATGCGTTTTACCTACAATACAAAGGAAAAAATTGTTTACATCTAAAGACGTTCTTCAAGTTTCTTTCTTCTCCAAGTTCCTCCTCACGAACAGTAACTCCAATCAGCAAGTTGGACACCACCAAATTGTCTTCCCCGCTATATCTCTTGGCAAGGAATTGGTTGTGTGCGAACCTCTGGAAGAAGGAATTTGTGATTTTATAGAAGAAACTTTTTCTCTGTAAAGATGGAGAGAATTGATAAATTTTAGAAATACATATTAATGTAGCTCTTTATTTATAAAATTTAGGGAAATTCAGAAGAAAATGTGTTAACTTGAGATGAAATTCATATAAATAAATAAACTTTGCGTTCAACAATTTACAAAATATGGTGTCCTGAAAATTATAAAATCTAACATCATTAAACGCATGATTTCTAAGAAAAGAAGCAAAAATCGACTAAGGAAACAAAGTTGCAGTCGTGGACGCATAAAGAGATTAGATGAACTTCAATTTTACATGCAAAGAGTCATGCATTGAACAGAATAATGTGTATGTTAACTATTGCTAAAATCCATTTAATTAATCAGTTTAAGTAAGAAATAACCAACTGCTTGAGAGAGTAAGTGGCTGTAGATCTCATTAAATAAGTATAGAAGTAGCTTAGAGATAAAGTTTATCTTTTATAAAAAAAAAAAAAAAAAAAAAAAAAAAAAAAAAAAACTCAAGCATGCACCCTAGAGATGGAAGTTATGTGGCACAAAACACCAAGAGGTGAGATCTTTATTTTATAAGTCAAAGATATGAGCAAATATTTATGCATACTAAGGAAAATGTTAGTGAACCCTTCTCAACTCTACTTTATCAACTGCATTTTTATCTTTCTTCAACAAAACTGCTTTCAACTGTGTTGATATTATTATTCCACGCATCATTTCCATGCATCAAATGACCCAAATTTTATAAAAATGTTGAATGTTCCTTTGCTGACATCAAATTCGGGTAAAATTACTAAAATATACTCGTGCGCAGGCATAAAAGCATCTCGCTCTCGTTCTCTCTTTATTTCTCTCGCTCTCTCTTTATATCTATTGCTCTCTCTATATATATCTGACTCTATTTATTTTTCTATTCTCCCGCTCTCTCTATATCTCTCGCTCTCTCTTCGTCAGATAACTTCCTCTCTCGCTCTCGCTCTCACACATCATTGTTTGAATTGGAATCGGTATCCATGGCTTCAACTCCTCAGCTCTCAACACCCATCATCCCTTGTCTTCTCCAAGTTTCCCAAATCATTCAAAGTACAAAATCGAGCTTCAAAAAGTAGAGCTAAGATTCAGTCTGGTCGCGCATCATTGGTTGGAGCTATGTCGAAGAAGAACAAAATCTCACTAAAGAAGGAGAAGGAGAACAAAATCGTGCTGGAGGAGAAAAAGAAAATCGTCGGAAGGAATGAGGAAAAAAGAAAGGGCGTATTTGTAACTTCACTTTCCATGGTATCAGCAGAAGTTCGTTTGACATTTTTTTCAAAAACTAAATCATTTGCTATTTTGGGTCTTTAAAATGGGTTGGTTGTGCAATTAATCCCGATTCTAGGTTATAAGCTAAATATTTAATATCCATAAAGACATTGGACAGCATAACATCGTAGAGCTATATTTTACTTTTAACCTTGTAATGGAGTATTGATCCTGTAGGTCATCATGTAACATGATCATTATAATGGCAAAGGATGGAAGTAGTATGTCATTGGATTGGATTGATTTAAGCTCTTAGGAGGCAAATTCTAGGTTATGTGTAAAAGGTAACCTCTCATTTCTTGAAAATCCTAAAGAAGATCGAGATCATCATGATATTACTAGACCCAAAAAAATAACCAGGTATTGTTGAAAGGGTTGAATCCCAACGAAAGCAATTGATCATCATGCCATTAATTTTGATTGGAAAATTCAAAACCATAGAGAAAGGGAAAGAAAACATAAACTTAAGCATGTGTTTTACCTATAATAAAAATGAGAAAATAATTTACATCTAAAGACGTTCTTCAAGTTTCTTTCTTCTCCAAGTTCCTCCTCCCGAACAGTAACTCCAATCAGCAAGCTGGACACCACCAAATTTTCTCTGTTATATCTCTTGGCAGGGAACTGGTTGTGTGGAACCTCTGGAATAAGGACTTTGTGATTTTATACAAAATTACCACCGCTTCCTGAAAATTATCAAATCTAACATCATTAAACGCAAGATTTCTAAGAAAAGAAGCAAAAATCGACTAAGGAAACAAAGTTTACAGTCGTGGACACATAAAGAGATCAGATAAACTTCAATTTTGTATGCAAAGAGTCATGCATTGAGCAGAATAATGTGTGTGTTAACTATGGCTTAAATCCATTTCATTAATTGGTTTAAATAAGAAATAACCAACTGCTTGAGAGAGTAATGGCTGTAGATCTCATTAAACAAGTATAGAAGTAGCTTAGAGATAAAGTTTACTTTTTACTAAAAAAAAAAAAAAAAAAAAAAAAACTCAAGCATGCACCCTAGAGATGGGAGTTATGTGGCACAAAACACCAGAGGTGAGATCTTCATTTTATAAGTTAAAAGATATGAACGAATATTTATGCATACTAAGGCAAATGTTAGTGAACCCTTCTGAACCCTACTTTATCAACTGCATTTTTATCTTTTTTCAATGCAAATTGCTTTCAACTCTGTTGATATTATTATTCTATGCATCATTTCCATCACACACACCTTCACATCACCATTATCATCATACTCAGTGCATCACATCTCCATTACCACTTCACATCCATTTACAATCATTATATTCTTTGTAATTAATTTTGAATTTGTACAAACATATTCTTCAATGCATTTAATTGATAGTTTCGTTCCTACATCCATTTCATTATTTATTTCAAAAAAATTTCCGTATAAATCCTTGCGATCAACCCTAGTCCTTACCAAGAAACTCGAATTATATTTATACTTGGGTTCAATTCAAAAAAAAAAAAATTATACGTAGGCAGTATTCGTGTCATTTATCTTTTTAGCCATCGTTCAATGCAAAATAATGCCATCAATTACAAAATTGAACAAGTTTTTGGCAGCGTTGTTGGGGACTTTGGCAACTGATTAATTTGAATTTTTGGTTGACTATCACAGGAACACCCCTCTAATTCAGGAGTATTGTAAGCTTTGCCTACACTTGCAACATATATATGATTGAAAGTTCACAACCAGAATTCATATTCGGCCCTAAAATAGAGAGAACTTTTCATCAATGCGCAAAAGCCAGAGCTCAAGCCAATAGATGAAAAAGGCAAAAAAAATATAAGAATGGTAGACCAACAAAACAACATAGTATAAAATGATGCTACCAACAAAGAAAATGTACAAATGGGCCCCGTACTCTTGGCTAACGATCACAATAGACCCATTCGAGATTACACATCACCCAATCTTTATGACTTTTCTCCTGGAATTGTACTACAAATGAGAGATGGTCGTAGATTCGAGATGAAACCAATCATGTTACAAATGATACAGACGATTGGCTGATTCCAAGTGAAGACTCACATGACATCTGAGAAGTTTTCTAGAAATTTGCAACCATTTATAATTCTAGAGATCTCATTGGAAGCAATTCGTTTGAGGTTGTTCCCATTTACATTACGAGATAAAGCCAAAAAGTGGGCTTATTCCCTTGAGTTCGATAAAATTACCACGTGGGAGCATATGGTGGAAAAGTTCATGCATAAATACTTCCTACCTACCATAAACGCCAAACGAAGAAGGGAATTAATGACCTTTGAATAAAGGGAGACAGAGCTACTCAACGACTGGAATTGTTTCAAGTTTCTGGTCAGGAATTGCTTGCACAATGGCCTTCCTGAGTGTGTACAAATGAAAACATTTTACAATGGCTTGAACCGAACTTCACAACCAGTGGTAAATTCCTCTACTGTTGGAGGTTTATTAGATAAAACTTATATTGAAGCCAAAGTCATGTTGGATCAAAATCTAAGAACAATGAAGATTAGGCTGATGATGATTATGGCTCAAGATCAAATAAGAAAAAGAAGACCCTTATAACGATGTTGTGGCTCAATTAACCGTACAAGTGGCAAACATGACGACTCTTCTACAAGCAATGGCACTCAACAACGGAGCTCTAGCTGAGAATGTACATCAAGTCAATGCTTTGATCCCAAGCTGTGTGGGATGCGGTGAACCTCATTCTTATGAAATGTGCCTGCAAAACCCCCAGTCGGCTTGTTTTGTGAAAAACAACCTTTAATTGAAAACATACAATCCTGGACGAATAAACCATCCAAAATTTTCCTGGAGAAGAGCATAACCGCAAACTGACCACATGGAGGGGGGCAGATTCAACAAATGAATAGAGGTATTCTGCTTGGTTTCAATGTGCCTAACCAAAGGCAATAACAAACAATGTATAACTTATCAAACTAATCATCTAGTACAATGCCACTAGAGAGTTTGTTGAAAGAATACATCCAGGAAAATGACGCATTGATTCAAAGTCGAGCTTTTTCTATATGAAATTTGAAAATGCAAGTGGGTCAACTTGCCAATGAATTGAAAAATAGACCAAAAATAACTTTACCAAGCAACACTAAATCTCCCAAGCATGCTGGTGGCTCTGGTAAAAAGTAGTACCAAGCTGTGATGCTATATAGTGGGAAATCGCTATCCACTAACAGTGAAACAAGGAACACACCAATTTCTTCCCCAATGCATGACTAGTTAGAGGGTTCAACAATTGAACCGTCAATGCATGCAAAAAAAAGATAGTTATGAGAAAGAAAAGTAAAGAAAGAAATAAATTGTGGTTGCAAGGGCCAAGCCTCCAGAAAACAATGCATGACCAACACCATCCTACCCTTAGAGATTGAAAAAGAAGAATGACGAGGGTCAGTTTCGATGCTTTCTAGATGTTTTGAAACAGTTACATATAAACATCTCATTAGTCAAAGCATTAGAACAGATACCTTCTTATATGAAGTTTTTGAAAGACATACTCTCCAAAAAGAAGAGGTTGAGAGATTTCGAAACAGTAGTAGTAACACTAGAATGCAATGTCATGCTTCAAGGAAACATTCCAACCAAAATGCAAGACCATGAAAGCTTCACAATCCTCTATTCTATTTAAGGTATTGATGTAGGGCAAGTCCTATGTGTTGGGTTTGATGTCCTAAAACTTTTGGTTTATAAACATGAGAACTTATTCTGAGAATTCAATAAAGTTGTTGTTGAATATATTTTTTTTAGAAATCCAATAAACCTAAGTCCCTTAACTATTATATGAGTACTTTAACTTTATGTAGAGACATACAAGTGGATCAGGTTCGAATAAATAGTCAAAATGATCTATAGTATATGAATAAGATTGAGTACCTTATTCTGGTAACACTATTGGATGCGGCCTACTCTGTAGTTGTTACAAAGAGTTGTAAAGTGCTACATACGAAGTGATCCTAATTCGTGCATGTTGAGACATGAGAAGTGGGGGTGTATTGTGCAAGATCGGATCATGAAACATGTCACTCTTACTTTATATCGCTATTTACTATTTAAGACTGACTATTTCGAAGAGATGACCTAGGTAATTTAACCTTAATCCTGAGCTAACTATGAACTCCTGTTTGTTCGGGATTATCCTTTGATCTGCAAACCGTGAGAGTAGACCAATTGTCTCTTGATGCATTATTTTATGCGGTGAAAATATGGAATGAAATGCGGTGATGGAATTGCATTGAGCAACAAGTTTTCTTAGTGGAATCCAAGTATAAACCCCACTGAGTTTCCTGGTAATTCCAGGGTCGAACTCAAATACTTGAGAAAACGATATGCGGTGGTAATTTTCAGGAAGACTTTGCGGTAACCAAGTAATCAGATAGTTGTTTGGATTGTTGTTTGAGGTAATAAAAATAAACAAACACGACGGAGTTTTGAAAAGAGTTGATAAAATGGAAGATTCGATGAGTTTGCGGTGAACAGGTTGAGAAGGGTTCGGCTAACACTTTCTAGGATGGGTTCATGCTATGCGACCATGCAACACATATACAATAGTAAACCATCTCTCGATGCGAATGCTACGGCTTCTAATGCTAGAACACATGCGATATATGCGATAAGTCTATAGGACCTACACATAAGCCTCTATTCTTATTTATGCAATGACAAAATGACACACACACAAATAAGGTGACCACATAATATCTCTCTAGGGTGCATGCGATGCAGGTTGGCAAACAGAGTTTATCTCTAAGTCCCTATCTCTTGTTTATGCAGATCTAATCTTGCTCTCATGAGTCTAAATTCTAATCTAGCTCTTTCAAATCTTAGGTTTTTTTCTTTAGACTCCCTCAAATAGCTCTAAAGGGGTGTTGGGCACAACATAAAACAAGATAATCACATGCAATGAATATCCTAGGTCGGCTCGCTCTCTGCTTTCTATGCCTCTGGGTTCTCTCTCGAGTTGCCCTGAGCGATCTTCCGGTGTCTCTTCCCTTCTCTTGCTTCGCCTTTTTAAAAATAAAAGAAAACTATGGACAAGGCTAAACTATGAACAAAAACTTGCTGAACTAGTTGAACTGCTAAATCGGCTAAACCACTGAACCCTCTTTTCTGAAGATTGTCTTCGATATTTATAGAGCTTCGAGGTGAAAAGCAACTTCTCTCTTATGATTGCATAGATGGGATGGCTTTAATTCTCTAATGCGTCGAATATTTGTCACTGAAAAGCTGAGTGTACTTGTTATCGTTAGCGATTTGTCAACTTAATTCGAATTCGAGCGTTATCTGCTTTCTGTTCCATCGTGATTAATTATGCCTTTCACCTAGATGCGCCCACCAAGTTACACTGGTTCTATGAGGCAATCCTTTTTTAGCAAATGTTTGCGAGCACAAATCACCAAAAAGAATTGCGGTAATGCTGCGTTTGACCATTGATTTCTTGTGATCGCGCTTTCTGCCTTGCATCAACACATGTTCTACATAAAAATACAAAATTTAACTGTTTCTATGCGTTGGACGCACGCGACCGCAATGTTATGATCTTAATGCTTTTTGGATGCAATCTAACATATTTTATCAACGAAAACATTTATTGTTTAATAACTCAGCATTGTAATAACGTGTATTTCTACCCGTTATCACACCCCCAAATTTAAACAATGTTTGTCCTCAAGCATAAGCTAAAGATTTCCTTTAGAAAGTCGACCGCAAATCTCTTTTCCTAGATTTCTCAGGGATACTTCATTCAAAGCCTATACACCACAATTTCCTCAATTCTTATTCAAGTCTCCTCTTAAAATATTTCTAAGATCTAGGGACCGCAAGTTTAACCTTCAAAATTACTTTACTAAAGTCTGGGACATTGCATGATTTATTCTAAAAAAACTTTTTTCACTGGGATGTTAAATGATTTTTATCCTTGCATATTTTTTGACATTATTATTTTTTTCTAACCTTGCACTTATCCAAGTGCCTCGCCTTCATTTTGGCTTGCCCCCACATGTGTCATGTGGACATCCAACTACGAGTAAGACACTCTTTCTCAGACTAAACTCATACCTATTCGGCAGCGGAGTTATGGTCATTTATTTATGCGTTAATCCTAGAGACTTACTTTCATTTTGGCTTACCCCAACATGTGTCATGCGGACATCCAACTACGAGTAAATGCCCTTCATAACTTAACTCTTATCAACATGGGTTTCTCCATTGCATTGACAATGGAGTTGTTATTCTCAAAATTTTCCTCTTTTCTTTTTTCATAAAGCTAAAAATAGCAAGGTCGAAAATAAATACCTCACCCTCAAATTTAAAATGTGGCAATGTCCCCATTGCCAAAAGATTGAAAGAAGTCATGCGATGTTCTTAGGAAGTTTGGTAAAGGGTCAATTTGAAAGAAAGCTAGCAGACCACTAACTTCTAGAAATATTTCATGTGGTGACTTTTCTAAGATTAAGTTGACTCTAGCGTATACGAAAATTAGAAGCATGTGTTTCATCATTGAAATCATAATTTGCAAAGAGACAGCATGTGGTGACTAATTAAATTTATCAATGTTAAATGATTGTGGTAATCAAACAGGATGCGGTGATAAAACTTTCAAAATTAAAATGTGATGCGATAGTGAAAAATTTGGAATAAAGTCAAGGAAGAATACAACCCCCAAATTTGCGTTGTCGCCCACATTGTTTGTTGACACATCTTGCTTTGCGGTAATCTTCTTCTTTTGGATTGCGGTGATGGAATAAAATAGTTACGTCTTCCTGTAGCGCCTCCGCAATCGTTCGCCTCGATCATTGGCAAGAAACACATCGAGAGGGTTAAATATTAAAAAAAAACAAAGTTAACAAAATCGCTTCACTACAATCGTTTTTTTTTTTTAAGAATAAAATGTAGTTAGATAAACAATGACAACAAAGTGATGAAAGTTCATAAAGTATTTATGTAGAGAAAGGATATTCAAAAGAGTTGCGTCCCTGATGAGGTTGGGTCATATAGTAGATCAGGGACTGCTTATTCCAAGTTGGGTTTTTCACGTCCACGGCAACTTTTTCTTCTTTTCTATGTCCTCTGGAATCTTGACTGCCTTAATCCGGAGCTTTTTCCCATTAATGTTCATTACAATTTTCCCTTTGCGCACATCAATTTGAGTGCGACCGGTCGAAAGGAATGGTCGTCCTAATATGATGGGCACATCTTCATCTGCCTTATATTCCAAAATAAGGAAGTCTGCTGGCAAGATGAATTTATCAATTGAGATTGCGACATTTTTCAGCTCTCCTTCAGGATGTATTCAGGATCTATTTGCAAGCAGCCTTATAAGCCAATACTCAATTGTTTGAAGATTGATAGCGACATTATGTTTATACTCGCCCCAAGATCACATAGTGCTTAGCCACTATAGACCCCTCCAATTGAGCATGGTATCGTGAAGATTCCTGGGTCGCACATTTTTTGCGGGATCATAGCATTTTGTGTCACTACCATTGTTGTGATCTTATCTTCATCATTTTGTTTCTCTTTTAATCTTTGCGGAGCTGGTGTAGCTGGACTTCTTCTATCTCATGTTCTGAAGGCTTGAGGGTGGACGCAACTTCGGGGTTCATTTTCTCGGGCTTTTTCGGACTATAGGTCAACGGGACCTCGATTGTCACCGCATTCAAGTTGGTTACGATGGGTTCCTCCCTTACTTCCACAGTCATTTTGTTGCTTAGCACAGAGATTGCTAAGCATTGTTCCTTCCCAGTACCCCCAGCGTTGCAAGGAAGCTCAGTTGAGCTCGACAACGCTCCTTGCGGTCTATTTTTCAGCTCGACTACAATTTGTCCCAACTGAAGTTCGAGATTTCGAATAGACGTTGCTTGATTCTGAAGCACTGATTTTTTTTTCTCAATGTACTGCTTCAACAAGCTCTCTGAGGATGAAGATTGCGGTGTTTGCGAGCTGCTAGCTTGAAAATGCGTTGGACTGTTGTTTTGCGAGAAAAATCCGAGTGGCCCTCCTTTTTGCACCATTGGTGTAAAGCTTTGTTGTTGATTTTTCCACGCAAAATTTGGGTGGTTTCTCCACCCGGGGTTGTATGTATTGGAATAGAGATTATTCTTTATGAAGCATAATAACTGTGGGTTTGCTGGGCATTCTTCCATCGAATGAGCATCTCCACAGATGACACAACTTGCGGTCATTTGAGCAATTGCGTTGACCTGCCTTTTCTTCGCTCTCATGATGTTAATTGTGATGCCTTGTATCAAACTCATCATCACAATCATTTGATTTTGAAGGGATGTGATGGCCCCGTTGTTGGCGTCACTATATTTAATCCTTAATCTTTGATCACTTTCCCGTCAATCCTCGTGATTTTTGGAGATTCGATCAAGTATACTCTTGGCCTCTTCATATGTTCTGTCAAGCAGATCACCAGTTGCTGCCGCATTGGCAATGGTCTGTGAAGCAGGGTTCAGTCCTTGGTAAAAAATCTCCATCTGCAGACAGTCTCTTACCAGCCGCTTAAACCTCGCCCAAGCATTGTTGAGTGATTCTCATTTTCTTGTTCAAAATTTGTTATTAATTTCCTTCTTTTGGCATTCTCGGTTGGTGGGAAATACTTCTTCATAAACTTTTCCACCACTTGTTCCCACGAAGTTATCTCTCCTGGTTCGAGAGAATATGCCCATTTTCGTGCCTAATCACACAAAGATAATGGAAACTGTCACACCCAGCCCCAGATTACCCTCTGAGCCTAAGAAAGGGTGTGCTGCAGCAGTTATCAACCCTTTCGTTGACACTTACAACCTAATAACTCTTGCAAAAATAACTCTGATACCAATGAACAAATTCAACAATCAACTGATTAAGTAGGCCCATCTAATTACAACAATGTAACGTTTATACAACTCCAAGACTTAACAACAAAGTTACAACAACAACTGTAAACCTTCCGGAAGTGTAACTGTGGTACATGGCAGACCTTGACCTTAGCAGCACCCTGGAACTTCTCACCTTTCGCTACCTAGGGGGGTAAAACATAAAACATGGAAAAACATGATCTATAAAGCCCAGTGAGTGGTGCCTTTAGATAAATAAATAACTTTGTCAACAGAGATATACTTTTGGGAAAGCAATGCATAGTCAACAAGAATATTACCACAAGTTCAATATTATTTTCTAGCCAAACCGCTGGACAATCCCCAGCTCGACCGCTGGTTAAAACAACCAACCCCAGCTTGACCGCTGGTTATCACATAATATAAACATCCTTAGTACTTTCACACGTATACTAAGACAACAACAATTCCTGTGGAAACTTTCCCTGTACCCTATTATTTCGCTAATGTGCATATCGACTATTTTCCTACTAGATATGCTTAGGTAACTTGACTATATTTCCTGCCAGTCGTCACCGATTATCATTTTCCGTCGACCAAAGCCGACTATATTTTCCTGCCAAGTACCCTTTTTAAGCATGCTAACTATGTATCCCGGGTACAATTTCAGTTTCTAAAACAAACATACAAGCAATATCTCAACAAGCATAGTAATCAGATAAACATATATCCTTGATCATGCCAATTTAACATTATCCCCTATATATATTTACCTATATATAGAAATTATATCAACAATGCAACACCCAATAACCACTCACCTTAGTTGGTCAGGACTTTCCTTTCTGAAGTTCCTTAGGTTTTCTTGGTTCCCTTTTGAACCCATAAAATCTTAGCTCAGAACTCCTCGTGGTTTAGCCGAAATCTTGAAAACATCAATACTGGCCCAGCTTACCCGACAGCCTGACCCTTCTGTCTTTTTCTTAGCTTCCAACCCAATTCTTTGGAGCTTCTTCTTCGGAAGCCCCACCATGAAAATAAACTCTTTTAGCTTTCAGATGGCTTTGAAATCACATCAAACCACGAGTATTCTGGGAGAACTTCTCATTCCAAGTTGATGCTACTTCTTATCTTTTCTGCCCCACAACATCTCCCCTCTTGGAACTTCTTAACCAACGCATGGTCTTGCTACCAATGCATGGTCTTCTCCTAATTAGTCCTCACACACTCTTCTTTATGTCCTTTAAAGAGAATTTAAGTGATCATCTGAAGCCCTTGGCCCTATTTATAGGCATCCAAGATTGCTCCACGTCCAACACCTCCTACTTGGTTGCATGTCCAAGTGTCTTTTCTTCATACCATCAATGCATTCTTACATCAGCGCAAGCCAAAGTGTCATCTTCTCCTTTCACCAACGCATAGCCTTCATCCTTTACAGGTCTTCTTATGCATCCACCTAATTTGCTTAAGGTTTAAGAATTCCTCCTAACAAGCCACATGTCCGGATGACGTCCTCCATATGCTCATCCTTCCTATGCGTCCACAAACCCTTGGATGTTCAACGCATAGTATGCCATCAATGCATAGTAGGCCATCAACACATAGCAACCCTTGGTTTTCAACACGGCACCATCGCAACCCACTTACTCAGTCATCGCAAGCCTTAACCATCGCAAGAGCCAACCACTATACGTCCAACCTAGCCCATCACATGGCCTATGCCTTAACAGAGTTGTCGCGTCCAATGTATCCATCGTGCATGCCATCATCAACTTCCAACGCATTGCAAGGTTGCACGGCCTCGACGTATAGGACGGTTGCTTAACATCAATCGCATGGCTCGCTCGTCATCAAATCATCGCTCGCATGAGTCACTTAGCATGGGCGCTTAGCCGAAAGCTTAGCATTGACGCATCACTTGGCACGAGAGCATAGCATCGCTCGCAGGGCTCGCTCGGCCGCTCGATGCATGGGCGCTGTCCATCGATGCATGCCACCCTCCAGCGCATGCCTTGCCCGCGTCCTCACCTACCCTTGCGTCCGTATGCCTTCTACACAGCTGACCCTTGTGCCATCCAACCTTCCAATGCATCACTTTCAACTTTCTTCCTTCAACCTTATAACCGCATACCACCCTTCCAACTCATCCATCGCATCCAACGCATCCAATGCATCCAACATATCCAATGCATCCAACACATCATCATATAGGTTTATACTTCGCCAATTTTCCAAGTTTTTTCCCAAAAGTCAAGCTTCCAAATTCACACTTTTTCTTCTCCCTTTACCCAAGTAATCTCTCCAAGGTCTTATGGCCAATGCATAGCAATACCTAGTCCAACACTTAGCCAATTTTTCATCAATTAAAGCTTAACTCAAAACTACTCAAGGAAAATCTATTCAACACTAAAAAATTTCCTTCTCTTCAACATAGGATTTAACTTTCACTTAGTTAATTTCCTTAACCACCTATTTAAGTAGGAAAAATGGAAATCTGAGTTTCACAGAAACAGAGTTAGTCGAACTTCTTCGGTAGAGATATTCGAACTTTTTAGTTCTTCTCAACCCATTCGATAAGTTTAGCTACTCATGCGTGCTAAGAGAGTGAATAGATGTATAATAAGACCTTCCATTGTATAAATATAATGTTGAAATACAAAATAACAATGCAAGAAGAGAATGAAGAGCCTGGTAGCAATCTCTTGCTTCCCAGGCTTTTACACTGTCTTTCCTACTCTTGTTCAAAAGATAATCTCGCTCTCGCGAGAGTCAGCTCGCTCTCTTCTTTCTATGCCTCCGGGTTCTCTCTTGAGTTGCCCTGAGTGATCTTCCAGCGTCTCTTCCCTCTCTCGCTCCACCTTCTTAAAAATAAAAGAAAACTATGGACAAGGCTAAACTATAAACAAAAACTTGCTGAACTAGCTGAACTGTTGAACCAGCTGAACCACTGAACCCTCTTTTCTGAAGGTTGTCTTTGATATTTATAGAGCTTCGGGGTGAAAGGCAACTTCTCTCTTATGATTGCACAGATGGGATGGCTTTAATTCTCTAACTGATGCGCCGAATATTTGTCACCGAAAAGTTGAGTGTACTTGTTATCGTTAGCGGCTTGTCAACTTAATTCGGATTCGAGCATCATCAGCTTTTTGTCCCACGTGATGAGATGAAATATGAAGATAGAAAATGAAAAACAAAAAAACGTGTGGACGGTGAAAATCTTGTCAACAGAGTAAGTTGGTAGCTAATTTAAGACATTCATGGCAGAAGCAATGGATTTGTGACGCGAAGTAGTCGCCCTAGTAGGGCATGGAATTAAATGCATGGTGTTAGTGAAATCATTAGAGAAAGACGAAGAACCTTCTTTTGACGCCTATAAATAGCCCATTGAAGAATTGTTTAAAAACAAGACTCTAACCAAAAAATTGGTCGAAGCTCTGCTCGTCGTCCACCATAAAATCCGCCAATGCCATCACTTCGTCAAGCTTTCTCTGAAGAATTCTAAGTGAGAGCTTAGAATTCTTCTTTGAAAAGTAAAGAAAACTTTGTTGTCACCACATAAATCACTTAAAAAGCAGTCATACCAAGGCCAAAGGGAACAAAAAAAATTGCAACCGACGTCTTGACACATTTCTTTTTGGGGTTGATGCCCTAAAGTCTCGTGTCCTGTAGTTTGTAAACATTATGTATGAACACTTGTGTTGTTAATATATGATATTTACTTCACATCTTGTATTTTGCTCAGTTAATTGTTTTATTTGCTTTACCACAAACCAATAAACATAAAATTCATGGTTATCTGTATGTGACTCAAGCATGTATGTGGTGACATATGATGTGTTATTTTATGAAGTGAAAATATGGAATGAGATGTGGTGATGGAAATGCGTTGAGCAATAAGTTTTCTCAGTGAAATCCAAGTATAAACCCCACTGAGTTTCCTGGTAAGTCCAGGGTCGAACTCAGGGACTTGGGAAAACAATATGCGGTGGTAATTTCTTAAAAGACTTTGTGGTAACCAAATAAATCCATAGTTGTTTGGGTTGTTGTTTGCAGTGATAAAATAAATAAATGCGGCGGATTTGAGAAAAGTTTGATTATGCGATAGATGCACTGAGTATGCGGAGGAACGGGTCGAGAAGGTCTTTAGCTAATGTTTCCTGGGAATGCGTCAAACTATGCAATCATGCTACACTCATGCAACAGCAAATCATTTCCCAATGCAAATACGGTGCTCCTAAATCTAGGGCGCATGTGTTGAATGCAATAATGTCCATAAAGCTTATTTCTAAGTCACTATTCTTTTCCTATGTGATGATGTAAGATGCACACAAAGACAAGGTGACTGCACACAATCATATCCTATATCTAGGATGCATGCGATGCGTTAATAGCAGACAGTGCTTATTACTAAGCTCCTATCTCTTGATTATGCGTTCTAATCTTACTCTCCCAAGCCTAGATCCTATCTTTAGACTACCCTTCTGAGTATCTCTAACGAACGAATGAAGCATACATTATACAAGATAAACGCATAGAATGAAGATCCCCAGTTATGCTAGCTAAGTGCTTCTCAACCCATTCGACAGATTTAGCTACTCATGCGTGATAAACAAAGAGTGAACAGATATAAAGAAGTAAATTCCATTTCGATAGATAAGTTTGAGTACAAAACGACAATGGAAGCTAAGTATAGAGAGCCTGATAGCAATCCCTTGCTTCCCAAGGCCTTTACACTATCAACTCTATTCTGTTTAAAAGATATTCTGGCTTCCGCGGAAGCTGGCCGTCTCTCTGATATTGAAGCTTTCGGCACTCTCCCAAGTTTACCGGAACGAACTATCGGCACAATCTCGCTTCTCTCGCTTCCGCCTTAAAATAAAAGAAAATCTAAGAGCAAGGCTAAATTATCTAAGGAAAATTCTCTAACTCTCCGAACTCCTCTTCTGAAGGTTGCCTTCGGTATTTATAAAGCTTTGGGATGAAAGGTGGCTTCTCTCTTATGATTGTATAGATGGGATCACTTTAATTCTCTAACTGATGCGTCGAATATTTATCACCGAAAAGCTGAGTGTACTTGTTATCGTTAGCTGATTGTCAACTTAATTCGGATTCGACCGTCATCAGCTTTCTGTCCCATCGTGATTAATTATGCCTTTCACCCAGATGTGCCCACCAACTTGTGTCGGCTCTATGCAGCAATCCTTCTTGACCAGATGTTTGCGAGCACAAATCATCGTAAAGCCTTGCGATAATGCTGCACTCGACCATTGATTTCTTGTGATCGCGCTTTTTGCCTTGCATCAATGCATATTCGGCATAAAAATACAAAAATTAACTATTTCTATGCGATGACCGCAATGTTATGAACTTAATGCTTTTTGGACGCAATCTAACATATTTTATCAATGCAAACCTCATTGTTTAATAACTTAGCACATCGTTCAAGCCCCAGAATCAGCCCTTAAGGGAGCCATCTTTCTACTTATACCTGCTTCGGGGAAGGAGTGAATTTCATCTTGTGTAGTTGAGTTCTCAGCTCCTAAATTAGACAAACCCCTAAAATGGTAGGTTTGAATCAGCGACCTGGCCACTCTCACCCATACAAATCAAAGGACCGCTCTAAATAGCAGGAGTTCCCAACTCACTCAGGATTAAGGTCATGTTACCTATGGTCATCCTAGTGAAGTGAAGTCTCTGTCATGAATGGTGTTATATAACGAGACGTTAACACTTCGTGGTCAGGTCTTATATAAACTCTTTGTATAGGACGCCCCCGCTTGCATGTCCCCAACACGAATGATTAGGATCAGACCATCTGTGACAAGTCACAACACTTGTGACCATTCCACAAAGCGGGCCGCATTCGTAGCGTTACCAGGATAAGGTTTCCCTCCTTTATCCATTTACTACAGACCATTTTTGGTTATCACTGAAGACATGATCCACTTGTATGTCACCACATAGATGCTTAAGTTAGATACAGATAACCAGGGATTTTATGTTTATTGGTTTGTGGTAAAGCAAATAAAACAAATGACCGAGCAAAATACAAGATATGAAGTAAACATCATATATTAACATCACAAGTGTTCGTGCATACTATTTACAAACTACAGGACACGAGACTTTAGGGAATCAACCCCAACAATCTCCCACTTGTCCTAAAGGGAAGTGGGGTGTACAAAAAACTTAGTACAAAACAATAAACTAGGGCATAAAAGCCAGTACAATAAAATCTCCCACTTGCCCTAATTCAGCCGTGGGTGACCCTGTAGACCCATGCCTTGTAGGTGACCCTCAAACATTGTAGCCACGAGAGTCTTTGTAAATGGGTCAACAACATTGTGCTTCGAAGCCATCTGCGTGACGATCACATCCCCTCGAAGCACTATCTCGCGGATCAGATGATACTTCCGCTCTATGTGTTTACCGCACCGGTGACTCCTTGGCTCCTTGAAGTTCGCCATGCCTCACCATTATCACAATAGAGGGTAATGGGCCTAGACATATCTGGGACAACTTCCAGGTCTATCAAGAACTTTTTATGCCAGATGGCCTCCTTAGCAGCTTTGTAAGTCGCTACGTACTCCGCCTCCATAGTGGAGTCGGCGAAGCACCCCTGCTTAGTGCTTCGCCACACTAAAGCTCCTTAAGAATAAAGATTGACCCTGATGTAGACTTGCGAGAGTCCTTATCAGTCTGAAAGTCAGAATCTGTATATCCTATAAGGAACAAATCCCTCATACCATACACGAGTATGTAGTCCCTCATTTTCTGAAGATACATGAGGATGTTTTTCACTGCGGTCCAGTGACCCTCGCCTGGGTTAGACTGATAACTACTGACGATGCCCACAGCGTAACAGATGTCTAGACGAGTACAGAGCATCGCGTACATCAAACTACCAATGGCAGACACATATGGGTCTCATCTCATCTCCTTAACTTCTTGAGGCATCTTAGGACATATTTCCTTAGATAAAGTGACTCCATGTCGGAATGGTAGTAGGCCCCTCTTGGAGTCCTGCATCGAGTACTTGAGCAACATTTTGTCAATGTACAATGCCTGAGGCAATACTAGCACTTTGTTCTTACGATCCCGAAAGATCTGTATACCAGAAAAAACTGAGCCTCTTCCAAATATTTCATTTGGAATTGGGTCGCTAGCCAGTTCTTAACTGCAGTCAGTAGACTTACATCATTCCCAATGAGTAGGATATCGTCTACATACAACACTAAAAAGACTACTGAAGCATTGATGATCTTCTTGTATCTACAAGGTTCATCAACGTTTTGGTCAAAGCCATACGACTTGATCGCAGCATCAAACCGTATGTTTCAAGATCGAGACGCCTGTTTCAGTCCATAAATGGATCGATTCAGTTTACAAACCTTTTGCTTTTGACCTTAGGCTGTGAATCTCTCGGGCTACACCATATAAATGGTCTCCTCAAGATTGCCATTCAGAAAGGCCGTCTTGACGTCCATTTGCCAGATCTCATAATTATAATAAGTTGCAATGGTCAGGAGGATGCAGATAGACTTTAACATGGAAATAGGCAAGAAAGTCTCTTCATAATTGATTCCCTCTACCTGGGTATAACCCTTTGCCACAAGTCGAGCCTTGAAGGCCTGTACCTTCCCATCAGCACCCCGTTTGTGCTTGTAGATCCATTTACAACTTATAGGGCGAATCCCATCAGGTGGATCTACAATATCCCATACTGAGTTGAAGTACATCGACTCCATCTCGAGATCCATGGCTTTGACCCATTCATCCCAGTAAACATCCTCCATTGCCTTCTTATAAGACAACGGATCCTCAACGTCACCATCTTCTACCATAGCAAGGATTTCCGTGAAACTCAGATAGCGAACGGGTGGGTTCGCAACCCTCCCACTACGTCGAGGTTCCCTCAACTCTTGAGGTGGAACCGACTTACTGGATGAACTCCCATCAACAACTCTTGTTGATGTAGCAGGCTTTTCAACAACTCTTGTTGAAGTTTCAGTAGTTTCATTAGAACTCACGCAACACGACTTTGCTTCGTGGACTGTGCTCCCTTATATGATCCTCCTCCAGGAAAGTAGCATTTGTTGAAACAAACACCCTATTTTCCATTGGATCATAAAAATAACCCCCTCGTGTACTTTTGGGGTAGCCTAAAAAGACGCACAATCTCGACTGTGGTTCCAACTTCTTGGGATTAGCCTCAAGCACAATTGCAAGGCAACCTCAATTGGGAAAATGATAGAAACCAGCTTTACGCCCGTTCCACAACTTCAGAGGTGTTCTTGCAACACTCTTAGAGGGAACACAGTTGAGTACATATATCGTAGTCTCCATTGCGAAACCCCAAAACGAGTTTGGTAAGGAAGTGTAACTCATCATCGAGCAAATTATGGCTAACAAGGTCCTATTTCTTCTCCACGCTACACCATTCTGCTGAGGTGTATCCGACATTAAGAGTTGGGAAATGATTCCATGTTCTATCAAATAGTCCTGGAATGCGGAGTCCAAAAACTCTCCACCTTGATCTGATCGAAGTGTTTTAATCCATCTATCTAATGCGTTTTCAACTTCAGCCTTGAACTCTTTGAACTTTTCAAAGGATTCAGACTTCTATTGCATAAGATAAACATACCCGTACCTAGAGTAATCATCAGTAAAACTGATAAAATACTAATAGCCACCTCGGGCTCGCACATTCATAGGACCACAAAGGTCAAAATGTACTAACTCAAGAGGCTCCTTGGCTCTAGAACCTTTTCCAGTAAAAGGTTGTTTAGTCATCTTACCCTCAAGGCCAGATTCGCACACTAGCAAAGAATTTTCTTCTAACTCACTTAGAAGTCCATTCTTCACCAATCTCTCAATCCTATTGAGATTGATGTGTCCTAAACGTAGATGTCAAAGTTGGGCATTTTCTTTTGGAGAAATTCGTTGACGTTTTGATTGAGTTACGACAGTTTTGAACATTTCAGTATTATGGAGGGAATTAATGGCTAATGGCCTTAGTACATATAAATTCGATTCTAGATTTGCTGTGCAAATAAAGACACCATCTTTATGAATAAACACTTTATCCAAATTGAAAGAAATAGTGTATTTACATTGCGATAAATACATTACAGAAATAAGGTTCATTTTTAGTTCAGGAACAATATATACATCATTTAAAATTAGAAACCTATTCTGTAAAGCTAATTAGAGTCCTCCCACTGCCACAGCTGAGACGAGTGCCCGGTGCCTACTCGCATTGTCATCTCACCAGCCTCCAGCTGTCACTAAGATCTAATCCCCTGAGAAAAAGAACAAACATGGTTAGTGGCGCTTGAATCAATTATCCAGGCTGAATCATCATTCTCCACTAAACAAGTTTCAAGCACGAGTAAATCACATTTACCTTTATCCGCTTTGGCCTTAGCCTTGGTTGTTTTCTTCTCCTTCAGATACCGAGGATAGTTCCTCTTCCAATGTCTATCTTGGTTGCAATGGAAACATTTTCCCTCAGCAACTGGTGGATGCCTCCTCGGGGCAACAGATGGTGAGTTAGCATGTGCCTTCCCTTTTCCCTTACCACTCTTCTTCTTCTTCCTCTTTGCAGAGTTAGAAGTAGAAGGTGCAGACTTCGTTCCTGAGGTCGAACCTCTATGGAATGTCCTTGAGGATGAAGCAACATTTGCCTCACCCTTCTGCTTCTCCTTACTTTTCAGTAAGGATTGGTATGTCTACAACTCGTTGAGGAGAGTTGTGAGGTTATACTTCACTTTGTTAAGAATCACATTGCTAACAAAGTGCAGGAAACTCTTCGACAAGGAATGCAGGATTATGCTAACCTGGCTGCCCTCATCGATGGTAGACCCATTCAACTCCGCCACATTGAACTGGACCATCATGTTTCGCACATGTTCACGAATAGAGTTGCCTTCTTGCATTTTGGAGTTAAATATGTATTTAAGAGCCTCATGCATAAGCTGTTCAGATGGTTGTCCAAACAACCCTTGCAGGGACTCAATGATCTCACAGGCTGAGACCATAGGCTCATGCTTCTTGGCCAAGACGTCAGAAAGACTTGCCAAGATATAAGCTCAGGCCTTCTCATTCGCCCTTGTCCATCGCTCGTATGCCTCCCGAACATTTCGAGCGGCATTCGGAGCTGAAATAGAAGGACAAGCCTCCGTGAGAGCGAACATGAGATCCTAGACGATGAGGATCGTCATGATCATGTGTTTTCATCTTGAAAAATTATGGCCAATTAGTTTTTCGGCGCTTAACAATGATAAGGTGGTTGTAGCCATTTAAAAAGGTTGTTGAAAATACGAATAAAACTTTATTAGATTTTGCTTAACCACTATGAAACCAATCAATTTTGAAAAACAGTTTCAAGTACCCTAAGTTATAGACTTTTATTTTGAAATGATGCCTAGTGAGTCAGGACAAATGCCACCGGTGGGTGATCAGTTGCCCCTTCGCTGGGATGAGACATTCTTAACCATTAGGCAGAACCAACTCTTGGAACTGAACCTAACAGCCACCATTTTTCGGTCCAGAATCGTTAACCTTTAACTATTCCGTGTAAGTTTAACCCCTCGTTTTTTGTGCCAAAGTCCCGCCCTAATACGCTACGGTAGGGAAAAGACAGATTAGGACAAGAGACTAAGTTACCTTATCCTCTTATAGGAGACCAAATAAAAAAAGGCGCAAAACTGCCATCCTTTAGGGGGACACTCCCAAGGTGCCACAAGGCGATGTGCAGCAACTTTATTCAACCTAACGAGGGAGACCGAGGGATATACTGTCACACTTTCCGCTCCCACTTACTATGAATATTCTCTCCATCCACCTTGATATTTACCTACCCAAACACCATCTGTTGAGGGGACACGTCAAAGGTGCCGCGAGGCCGAGGATAGATCTCTCGGTGTGGATTATTTAGGAGAAAAGTGAAAGGTTTAAGTGAAGCATCTTATGCCTCAAGTACCTCCCACTGAATGTTCTACCTAGGGATTCATTAACTTAGACAAAAATCAGTAGCCGAACTGTCTAGGTTAATAAATCCCTAAAGGATGGTAGTTTTGCACGTTTCTTTATTTGATATCCTGTAAGAGGATAAGGTAACTTAGCTTCTTGTCCTAATCTGTCTTTTCCCTACGATAAGCGCATTAGGGCGGGACTCTGGCACCGAAAGCGAGGGGTTACACTTACGCGGAATAGTTAAAGGTTAAAAATTTTGGACCAGATAATGGTGGCTGTTAGGTTCAGTTCCAAGAGTTGGTTCTGCCTAATGGTTGAGAATGTCTCATCCCAGCGAAGGGCAACTAATCACCCCACCGATGGCGTTTGTCCTGACTCATTAGGCATCATTGCAAAATAGAAGTCTATAACTTAGGGTACTTGAAACTGTTTTGCAAGATTGATTGGTTTAAAAGTGGTTTAGCAAAATCTAATAAAGTTTTGTTCCTATTTTCAGCAACTTTTTCAAATGGCTACAACCACCTTATCGTTTTTAAGCGCCGAAAAACTAACTGGCGATAATTTTTCAACATGGAAACACATGATCACAATGATCCTAATCATCGAGGATCTCATGTTCGCTCTCACGAAGGCTTATCTACCTATTCCAGCTCCAAATGTCGCTCGAAATGTTCGGGAGGCATACGAGCGATGGACAAGGACGAATAAGAAGGCCCGAGCCTATATCTTGGCAAGTCTTGGCCAAGAAACATGAGCCTATGGTCTCAACGCGTGAGATCATGGAGTCCCTGTGGGGGATGTTTAGACAACCGTCTGAACAGCTTATGCATGAGGCTCTTAAATACATATTCAACTCCAAAATTCAAGAAGGCACCTCTATTCGTGAACATGTGCTAAACATGATGGTCCACTTCAATGTGGCGGAGTTGAATCGGTCTACCATCAATGAAGGCAGTCAAGTTAGCATAATCTTGCATTCTTTGCCAGAGAGCTTCCTGCACTTTGTTAGTAATGTGATTCTTAACAAAGTGAAGTATAACCTTACAACTCTCTTCAATGAGTTGCAGAGGTACCAATCTTTACTGAAAATTAAGGAGAGACAGAAGGGTGAGGAAAATGTTGCTTCATCCTCTAGGATGTTCAACCTCAGGAACGAAGTCTACACCTTCTACTTCTAACTCTACAAAGGGGAAGAAGAAGAAAGGAGGTAAGGGAAAAGGGAAGGCACCTGCTAACCCATTGCCTGTCGCCCTAAGGAGGCATCCACAAGTTGCTAAGGGAAAGTGTTTCCATTACAACAAAGATGGACATTAGAAGAGGAATTTTCGTCGGTATCTGACAGAGAAGAAAGCAGCGAAGGCTAAGGCCAAGGTGGATAAAGGTAAATGTGATTTACTCGTGCTTGAACCTTGTTTAGTGGAGAATGATGATTCTGCCTGGATAATTGATTCAGGCACTACTAACCATTTTTGTTCTTCTTTTCAGGGGATTAGATCTTGGCGACAGCTGGAGGCTGGTGAGATGACCATGCAAGTAGGCACCGAGCACGTCATCTCAATTGTGGTAATGGGAAGACTCCAATTAGCTTTACAGAATAGGTTTCTTATTTTAAATGATGTATATATTGTTCCTGAACTAAAAAGGAAGTATCATCTGATCCGCGAGATAGTGCATCGAGGGGACGTGATCGTCACACAGATCACTTCAAAGCACAATGTTGCTGACCCGTTTACGAAAGCCCTCACGGCTACAGTGTTTAAGGGTCACCTATGGACCATGGGTCTACAAGATCGCACGTGGCTGGACTAGGGCAAGTGGGAGATTTTCTTGTACTGGCTTTTATGCCCAAGTTTATTATTTTGTACTAAGTTTATTGTACACCCCACTTCGCTTTAGGACAAGTGGGAGATTGTTAGGGTTGATGCCCTAAAGTCTCGTGTTCTGTAGTCTGTAAACAGTATGTACGAACACTTGTGTTATTAATATATGATATTTACTTCACATCTTGTATTTTGCTTGGTTAATTGTTTTATTTTCTTTACCACAAACCAATGAACATAAAATTCCTAGTTATTTGTATGTGACTCAAGCATGTATATGGTGACATACAAGTGGATCGTGTCTTGAGTGATAACCAAAATAGTCTGTAGTAAATGGATAAAGGAGGGAAACCTTATCTTGGTAACGCTACGGACGCGGCCCGCTTTGTGGAATGGTCACAAGTGTTGTGACTTGTCACAGATGGTCTGATCCTGATCATTCGTGTTGGGGACATGCAAGCAGGGGCATCCCATACAAAGAGTTTGTATAAGACCTGACCACAGAGTGTTAACGTCTCGTTATGTAACACCGTTCATGACAAAGACTTCACTTCACTAGGATGACCATAGGTAACATGATTTCAATCCTGAGTGAGTTGGGAACTCCTGCCATTAAGGGTGGTCCTTTGATTTGTATGGGTGCGAGTGGCCAGGTCGCTGATTCAAACCTACCATTTTGGGGATTCGTCTAATCTGGGAGCTAGTAACTCAGCTACACAAGATGGAATTCACTCCTTCCCCGAGGCAGGTATAAGTAGATAGATGGCTCCCTTAAGGGCTGATTCTAGGGCTTTAACGATATGGCGCCACACATCTTCTCTTGGCTCGAGAGGTGTTCACACATAGTTGGACTATGTTATATTGTTCATTAGAGGAATCAGTGGTACTTAAGAAGTGAGATGTAACTACAGGGGCAAAACGGTAAATTGGCTCAACTATACTTACGAGCATCTATGAAGGGTCATCGTACTCATGATTGGTCATATCCGATGGACATAGAAATATATATGTGGTAAGAAGAGTTCAGTTGTTGGTCTTTAGTAGAATCACTAATAGTTAACATATGGTGGATCTCGAGGCTAAAGAGTTTAGTCAGCTATTCACGTACCGTTGGAGCTTCGAGCCACAGGTCCATTAGATCCCCTGGGTAGCTTGGATAAAGTCGAGAACAGTGTTTGGGTTAATTTGAAATGTTCAAATTGACAAGAAGAAGTTCAATTATATATGATATAATTGGACTGGTTAATTATATATGATAAAATTGGCTAAATGTATGAGATACATTATTTTGGAGGAAATTAGATATAAATATGATTTATATAGAGTAGAGGAGAAAATACTATAGTAGATATAAACTATAGGATATAAATATAATATGATTATATTTATTAATTAATGGATTGATTAATTATATGATAATTAACCAATTCTTCCACGTTCGGACGTGGGTAATGGGCAGTGTTGGTTATGGTAACCGATGGGTTAAAAATGAAAAGGGTTTTCATTTTTAATATAGTGCATTAATTATTTTCAACCACCCAAAAGAATTCGTGAAAACGATCGCCCGAGAGCCTATACAATAGTAGCTTTTCCGTCTAAACGATCATCTACCTCACGATTTATCTAAACGATCGTATACGTTTTTCCTAAACGATCGTTCAGCTTTTCATACACGATCGTGTAGCTCCTCTATGTGATAAGCATTTCTGCTATACGATAGCACGATATTATCTCCCACTTGCTTATCGTCTACATGACTCGTTATCCTCCGTCCTCTACCAAATTCACCAAAGCCCACTCTTTGGGTTTTCACTCCGAGAATACCCGGGGTTCATTAGTGGTTGTGTCATCCCCGCTGCAGTGTTCGTGTTCGTATTGATCATGCTGTTGCAGTCGACGTTCCCGCCAGGTGGTGGTAGATCTGTTGGAGAGATCCGCTGCGTTAGGGTTCAGAAGTTCGAAGAGAGTCTTCAACTGGTATGGAACCCTTTCCCTGTTATTCTTTTTGTTCTGAGCATGCCGATAATCAGATTAATGTGCATAACTGTATGTGTTTAATGTATATCTTTTATATTTCAGTCACTATGAAATTGGAGCGATCTGAACACGCTCATGGAACTCTCGGTATGAAATCCTTCATTTCTCTCTTTACATTTTATCTTTTTATTCGTCCATTTCATTATGTATCGAGTTATTAAGATTGGGAACTCATTAATGCTTAATACAAATACGATTTTTTTTCATTCTCATATAGCCATGCATTCTTATCTCTCCATTATGAGTAGCTACATTTTCAATGGGTTAAGAAGAATGATCTTACATTTTCAAGAATATGCATAAGTATAACTTCATTTTGTTTAATGTGTGCTAGCTTGAATCCATTGAGAAATGGGTTTAAGTAGGAATAATCTATTGCTTGAGAAAGTAGAAGATTGTGGAATTCATTAAACAAAGAGAGAAATAGCTTTAGAGATAAAGATAAGTCTTTTGTTTAAAATCAACTTGAGCATGCATCTTAAAGATGAGATGAGATTTAATTAGAGACCAAGAGGTTAGTCTTTCATTCTAAAAGTTAAAGACATGGACATCTACTTATGCATCGTTTGAGAGAATGTTAGTGAATCTTCTTAGCCTTATTTTGTTAATTGTTTTTTCCTTCACTCAATCACAAGCTGTTTTCTTCGTGATTGCAACTATCGTTCATATCCTAGTCATCATCATTCATTGTATCGTCATCCTTCACACACTTTCACCATATCATATCTCCATTCTCCACTATTCACCACAAATATTCTTACCCTTACTTATTGTAATTAGTTACTAGTATTTTAGGCTTATAAACACTCATTTCAACACATTGATTAATATTCGTCGCATAAAATCCTACTTTTCCAACGCATAGTTAGTATAAGTCCCCATCGACCCTGGACTCACTAGGAAAACTTATTTAGAAATATAGCTGGGTTTAGATAAGAAAAACTTGCGTTCGTTTATATACATCAAATCATCTAAGAAAAGCATGACTTACAGCTACTTTATTATTCACCGCATCATCATTTTATCGCAAATTGAGTGGGAATAAGTTTTAGGCGTTGTTACCAAGACTTATAAACTAAATAGTGTTTGGATTTTGTTCGATTTTTGCAGTGACTTCAGTCAATGGTATTATGCACTCAAGAAGAAAGAGTGTCGCAAATACTATAAGAGTGACGACAGTTCGCCTACTTTGTATTTGACCCGAAGATTGAGAGAACTTTTCAAATAAGAAACAGAGTTAATAGAAGAAGAAGACAATGGGAGAGAAGAATATGAGACCAACCAAATGAGAATAACCATAACGTACCAATCGTGGACAACAACCCTAATGCACAAAATGCGGCCAACAACACAAACAATGTGTTAGCACCAGCTCATCCAATACTCCTTGCTCATAATCACAATAGACCCATCCAACAAAGTGATCACTACTAGCTCTAATGAAGGGCCTAATAGAAGGATGTTTGAGGCCTTCAAAAAGAAGAAAGTCGAGAAGGTTAGGAAGAAGGAAGAAAAAGTGGCTGCAAGGCCATTGAAAAACAGAATTTTGGAAGAGAATGAAGAACAGTTGGCCACATCAACTGCCGCTGTTTGGATTTGGAAGAAGAGGTGGCGGTGCTCTTGGAGAGAAAATCAAGGAAAACCAGTTGCACTAAGCCAAATGGTGAAAGCATGGGCAAAAAAGATAGACATGTTGTGACCAATCCTGAGGTCATCATCACCACATCCTCTATGGAGTAGCTATAAAAAGAGTTTGAGAAGAAAAAGCAGAAGAAGGTTGCTTTGGAATTGGTGTCCTAAATCTCTTTGTAATCTCGTAGTTTGTAAACTTTGTATAAACATATTATTGATAATAAAATAAATTTTATTTTATAAGCATATACTCAATCCAATAAACTAAGATCTGAGGTTATTTAATGTAATTTAAACAAGTATGTAGAAACATACAAGTGGATATTGTTTAAATAATAACTTAAACGGTCTGTAGAACTAGGTACCTTATCCTAGTGATACTATGGATACGACCCGCTTTATAGGTGTTACAAGTGTTGTAAAGTACTACAAATGATCTGATCCTTATCATTCATGTGGAGACATGTGAGCGGAGGTATCCTATACAAAAAGTTTGTATAAGACCAGACCACGAAATGATTAGTCTCTTTATATAACGCCGCTATTAATAGAGACTTACATTTCACTATGATGACCATAGGTGACATGACCTGAATCCAGGGTGAGTTGTGAACTCCTACTCATGAAGGCGGTTCTTTGATTTGTATGGATAAGAGTGGCCAGATTGCCAACTTAACAAGCCTACCATTTTGGAGATTCATCTGATTAGAGAGCTGGGAACACAGCTACACAAGACATAATTCACTTCTTCCCCGATGCAGGGGAAAGTAGATAAATTACTCCGGGTCTTGAACCTAGTCGCCACACCCTCTCCTGGCCCAAGAGGGACTTGGTCATAGTGGGACTATGACTTATTGTTCATTAAAGGAATTGGTAGTACTTAAGGAGTTAGATATAACTAAATGGGCAAAACGGTAATTTTGGCCAAATTGTACTTATGAGCAATTTGTGAAGGGTTATCGCACCGTTGATTGCTTATATCCAATGGACACAGAAATTTATCTGTAGTGCGAAGAGTGCAGTTGTTGGTCTTTAGTAGAGTGGCCGACAGTTAACGGATGTAGGGTAATTTAATTAAAGAGTTTAAGTAATTATCCGACTACAGTTAGAGCTTCAATCTACAAGTCTATAAGGTCCTTCTAAAGCTCAAGAGGGATTTAATTGAGAAGTAATTAGGGTTTAATTTGAAGTGTTCAAATTAATTGAGGGAATTAATTATATATGATATAATTAATTAAATTTATATATATGTGATATAATTAATATAATGTATTTGATACATTATAATTTAAGGTAATATGAGAGGCATTTGAATATGATTCAAATACCAACTATATGAATGAGATTCATGTAATTAAATATAAATATGATTTATATTGAGGGGAATTAAATATTTGGATATGATCCAAATACCAATTATATGGATGAGATTCGTATAAGTGAATTTAATATAAATGTGATTTATATTAAATACCATATAATGTTGAGAGAAAATAAAATCTATAGGTTATGTTGTATTTGATGCAATATAAAAATATAGGCTATATGTTATATTTGATATAACATATAGTGTATATATATAATAAAGTAGTTATTATATATATATATATATTTATTTATTTATTAATATTAATTTAATTGAAATTAATTAAAGGGAAGGAGTTACAACTCCATCCCCTTATTCTCTCAATCTTTTTACGTGGGTTGTGATTAAGGTGGTTGGAGATTTTCATCTTTTTCCTCAATTGGCTCTGAGAGGAGAGTTCTCTCCGAGAAAAAGTTTACAGAGAATAAAAGTTATTTTCTTCCCTCTCATCCTCTCCATCTCTTTCCCTCTTCCAAGGATTCAAGCAAAGCCCATAACTCTTGCTTGAATCCTTTATCCCAAGAGAATACAGAGGGTTCTCAAGTGGAGGTGTTCGTTCTTAAAAAAGGAGATCCGCATGGAGAAGGAGTTTTGTTCATGGCTTATACGAGGGAATTCTTGAAGAAAAGGTTCTTCAAAGATAAAGGTTTATGAAATCCTAAATATTTTATTTAAAGCATGCTATAATTTAAGAAAATTCATATCTTGTTTTGATTTACTGTAAAATTTATATTCAATGAGAAATGGAATTTGGGTCGATCTTTGCTTCCGCTCAAAGGATCTTTTTCGAAAATTTCCTTCAGGTTGCACAAGAGTTGGAAGAAATAAGGAAGGAATCTAAGCTTCTCATTGCTGCAACAAAATTAAATAAAGAGATTTGTGATGAAGAGTTGGAGCAAAGGGCGATTTTGCTGGAAACTAAGCTTAACATGGAGGAATAAGATGAACTCACAATTAAAACTACGACAATCGAGATAGAGAAAGAGCTACAAGAAGAACTTCACGGTGCGGAGGAAAGAGCAAGGAAAAAGAGGGAACGTATTATGTGCAACCTCAAGATAAGAAGAGAAGAGAATAAAAGAGAGAATTGAAGAGGAGAAGAACAAGAACAATGAAGAAAAATAAGGAAAATAAGAAGGAGAAAAAGGAGAAGAAAAAGACTGGCGGAGAGGGAGGTGAGATATAAGAAAACCCTGAGAAGAAGAGGAAGAGCAAAGGAAACAAAAAAGTGGTTGAAGAGGCACCACTGTTAACCAAATTAAATTGCTGTCGCCTACAACTTTTGACTAAGCAAATATGTGTGTTCACTGAGCCTACAACCTATACTGAAAAGGGAGTACAACCAGTAAGTATAGGATCGAATCCTCAAAGAAACTATGGACTAGCAAGGCCAATTGAGGAATTCCATGCAATTGGGAGATTTGTTGGGGAAAGAGTCAAATTAAACGATAGTATGCAAAATATGTAAAATTGGAGACAAAAATATATCGTGAAATTAGTTTGTTCTCAATAAAAAAAGGTTCTTAGAAATAGTTCATTAGATTCTAATTCTATCATCGGATACAAAAAGTAATGCAAACTCATGAACTTCACAACCTATTAGGAAGGCCTAATAGCCCGATTAGTCATTTAAGAGTCTTAATCCAATTGACCCTAAACTAGTCATAAAAACTTCTTCTAAACGAGATTCGTGTTTAATCATAATTTGCATTAAGAATTGGGGTTCTTTGCTATGACACCCTATGAATTAGAAAGCCTAAATTTATAGCATGATTTAATTGGACGAAATTAAATTAGGGCATATAAGTGCAATTTCAAAAAAATTCTTAGCTCATACAAGGACTCCTAATTTTCGCAACCGATTCCACAATTATCCAAAGACACAATTTAAAATTTGCATACAAGAATCCAATAAACTCGAGTTTTCATTTCACCTTTATCAAATTCTATTCAAGAAAAGCTCAAATTACACCTAAGAATTCATAAAGTTTAACATAAATAAATCAACGTCATCATGAATTGATCTAATTAATTATTCCCAAGATAAAAGGTTTACCTAGCCTTGATTTATCTTGAATCAACACACAATGATTGAGAAATTGAAAGAATGGTAAAAAACTGATGAAGGGTTCTCAAAATCACTCTTAATTGCGGCTCTAATTCGTTTCCCCTTTATAGAAACTGAAATTTCCATTTTTTATCACGATCACAGCGTCACAACATTATGAAGAGTCCTGCGATGCCCTTGTCAAAAACCAGACCTCAAGCTTCAGGTTGGAGGCACGACGTTGCGTTGGAGTGTTACTCGTAGCATTGTGACGTTGAGGCCAACGTCAACGCTGCCTTGTACCTGATGCTACTACCTTCAAGTGTCGTGTGGGAGCATTGCAGGGTCATTGCGACACTGCTTACATGCCACGAAAGAGGTGCCTACTGCCTTAAAGCGTCACGCGAGGGTAGAGGGAGGGTTGCGATGCTATCTTTCATGGTAATTTTGTAATTTTTCTGACTTCTTCCAAATTGATGCATCCAACTCCCAATTTTTGCTCCTTTTTCGTCTGTTTTTCTTCTGAATGAACTTTTTGCTCCTCAGGATAAACTTACCTACAACATGGACATTTTATGCATAAGAAATACTTAATTATAGTAGAGTTAAGGATAGAATATTAGCTCTGTTTTTAGAGCTAACAACCACCATAAGATGCGGGCAAGGGGAGAAAAAGATAGTTCAAAGATCAACTTCTAGAGATGGATTTTCCCCACAAGCTGCCAACTGACCGTCTACATCATTCACACTATCAAAGCCTCCGGGTGGTGCCGATTCTGTAAAGGATTTCACATGGTGCAACCTGATGTCGTGCAGGAATTTTATCACGATGAACTCCACCCCGAAATGGACAGAGTGAAAATGAGATAGTGTTTAGTGCCTTCGACGCATGGGAGATCAATGGATTGTTCAAACTTATAGAATGTCTTAGAGGCTAAGGGCAACAAAATAATAGAATCGCCAACTCATAAGCAAATAGAGGATTCATTGAATGTAGTGGCAAAGCCAGGGTTAAATTGGATAATCTCCCTCAAGGGCATAAGGACATTATCCTTAAATTGTCGAACTCCGGTGGCTAATTTGTGGATCTATTTGTCAAGAGAAAGTTGATCCTTACAACACATGACACGTTAATTTCAAAGGACAGGGTGATGACAGTATATTGTATCATGAAGTGCATCCTGATGGATGTCGGACGTATACTGGTTGCGCAAATCCGAGAGGTGTTCGGCAAGCCTAGGGGTCAGTTATTTTTCCCTCGGTTCGTCATCGGGCTTTGTCTCAATGTTGCCTGGATATATACAACAAAAAATGTGTTGATGTAAATGGCATTATTGACCACAAGACCATATTCCAAGATCGAGAAGCTTGTTTCAATCCATAAATTGACCGATTAAGCTTGCAAACCTTTTGTTTTTTTTTTTTTATCTTGGGTTATGAATCTCTCAGGCTGCTTCATATATGGTCTTTTCAAGATTGCCATTCAAAAAAGCAGTCCTAACGTCCATTTTCCAAATCTCATTGTCATAATATGAGGCAATGGATAGGATTATCCTAATAGACTTCAACATGGCAACGAGTGAGAAAGTCTCCTCATAGTCGACTCCCTCAACTTAGGTATAACCCTTTTGCCACAAGTCTAGTTTTGAAGGTTTGTACCTTCCCATCATCACCCTGTTTTCTCTTGTAGATCTATTTGGAACCTATAGGTTTTACCCCATCAGGTTTATCTACAATATCTCAAACTGAATTGAAGTACATAAACTCCATTTCGAGATCCATGACTTTGATCCATTCATCTTTGTCAACATCTTCTATTGTCTTCTTGTAAGATAATGAATCCTCAACATCATCATCAGTTACGATAACTAGGGTTTCTGTTAAACCTATATAATGTACAGGCGGGCTCGTAACCCTCCCACTACGTCGAGGCTCCCTCAACGTTAGAGGTGAATGTGACCTACTAGATGAACCGACTTCAACAACTCTTATTGAAGATTCAGTAGTTTCATTGGAAAGTTCACTTAACACTATCTTGTTGTGGGGCTTATACTCCCTTCTGTGGTCCTCTTCTAAAAAAATAGTTTTTGTCGACACAAACATTTTATTATCTTTAGGATCGTAGAAGTAACTACCTCTCGTTCCTTTGAGGTAACCTACGTATAGGCACAATTTTGAACAAGGTTCCAATTTCTTAGGATTTGCCTTGAGCACATGCATTAGGCAACCCCGGATCTCAAAATGGCGTAAACTACCTTTACGACCATTCCATAACTCCAAAGGTGTCAGTTCAAAATGTAGGTTACATTCAGTATTGTATAACCCCAAAACAAGTCAAGTAAAGAAGCATAACTCATTATGGACTGAACCATGTCTAACAAGGTTCGATTTCTCCTTTTTTATACACCATTCTGTTGAAGTGTACCAGGTGTTCAGAGTTAGGATACAATTCCATGTTCTTTCAAATAGTCCTAGAATTTCATATCCATGTACTCTCCACCTCGATCAGATCGAAACGTTTTAATTGTTTTATTTAATACATTTTCAACTTCAGCCTTGTACTCTCTGAAATTTTTAACAACTTCATACTTATGTTATATTAAATAGACATACCCATTGGAATAATCATCAGTAAAAGTGATGAAATATTCAAACCCTTATCTTGCCTTAACATTCATCGGACCACAGAGGTCTAAGTGTTCTTAAGCTCTGTGACCTTTTCTAGTAAAAGATCTTTTATTCATTTTACCTTTAAGGCATGACTCACATACAGGTATATAATTTTCTTCTAACTTGCTTAAAAGTTCATTCTTAACCAGTCTCTCAATCATATTAAGATTTATGTGTCTTAATCTTAGGTGCCAAAGATGGGCATTTCTTTAGGAGAAATTTTCTGTCTTTTATTCAGAGTTACCGTAGTCTCAGTATTTATGAGAGCTTTTGTTGCTAACAGTCTTGACACATAAAGATTACCTTCAAGATTTGTAGAACAAACATGTACTTCATTCTTGTAAACAAACACTTCGTTTACATTAAAATTTAAAGAGTAATTTTGTTTAAGCAAGCATTTTGCAAGAATCGTGTTTCTTTTAAAGCTTGGAATCACATATGTATTATCTAATAAAATATGTGATTTCTGTAAGTAGAGTCGAAGTCCTTCACTGTTATAGTTGAGATGACATGCCCAGTTCTACCACGTAAAGTCATCTAACCAGCCTCCAATTGTCGCAAGGAACTAATTCCCTGAAATGAAGAACAAACGTGGTTAGTGACTCCCAAATAAATTATCTAGGTCAAATCATCATTCAACATTAAGCAAGTCTCCAATACAAGTAAATTGTATTTACCTTGCTTGGACTTTTTCTTTTCCGCCAAGTATTTGGGACAATTCCTTCTCCAATGTCCCTCCTCGTTGCAATGGAAACATATTCCCTTTGCAGCCTTGGCCTTCTTACCCTTTTGGGTAGTAGTTAGTGGGTTAGCCTTCCCTTTTCCACTTTTCTTCTTCTTCCACTTTTTGGAGCTATAAGAGAAAGGTACAAACTTAGTTCCAGAAGTCGAACCTCTATAGAACTTCTTTGAGAACGAGGCAACATTTGCCTCACTCTTCTGTTCCTTGACTCTCAATAATAATTGATAAGTTTTTAGTCGTTGAGAAGGATGGTCAAGTTGTAGTCAATCCTGTTCATAACAACATTGCTACAGAACTGTAGGAAACTTTCAAGTAAAGTTTTATGATGAAACTTGTTGGGTTATATGTCTGAAACTCACAGTTTGTAAACTTTAAACATATTTCTATTTTCAATAAAAATGTTATTGAGATTATTTCATTAAAGATGTTATTGAACATATGAATTGCATTTATAGATTCCTAAATCCAATAAACTATTTAAAGTTGTTATTAAACATATGAATTGCATTTATAGATTCCTAAATCCAATAAACTAACAAATCTATGACTATAACATGAATACTTAAATTTTATGTAGAGACAAAAAAAGGATCAAGTTTAAGTATATGGCCAAAACGGTCTATAACTATATGGATAGGGTTGGGTACCTTATCCTGAGGACACTATGGATGCAACCCACTTTGTATATTGATACAAACAATGTGATCCCAAAGGCGTTCATGTAGAGACATGTGAGTGGGGGTATCCTATACAAAAGATGTTTGCAAAAGACCAGACCACGAAATAGTCGCTTTTCTTTATAATGACTGTTTCCTATTAAATTTGATTATTTCAATTTGATGACCTAAGGTAGCTCGATCTCAATCCTAAACTAACTATGATCTCCTGTTTATTCGAGATTATCCTTTAATCTTCATGGGTGAGAGTGGCTCAACATCGCCACTCAATAAGTCGCCCATTTTAGGATAAGATCGAATAGATGGTTAGGGACATAGTCCTGCAAGATAGAATTCACTCCTACCTATTTTAGGATTAGTAGATAGGTTGTTCCCTTAAGTACTGATTCCTGATATTTAACAAAGGGGTCCTGCCCTCTTTATGGCTAAGAGGGACTTTGTTACTTGGTAGGACCATAAATCAATTATTCATTAGAGGATAAGTGAAGACTTAGGGAGTAAAATGTATTCAGGGTAAAACAATAATTTGACCTAGCTATGAATACGAACAACCTGTGAAGGATCGACTTACTGATTATGGTTAAATCAAATGGATCGAAATATATCTACAGTGAGGAGAGTGCAACTACTAAGTTATAATGGAGTGTCTCGACAATTAACAAATATTGATTAATTTGATTTAAAGAGTTTAGCCAATTAATCTCAAATCGTCGGAGCTCGTGATCTGTAGGTCCATTATGTCCCTTTACTAGATCGTAAAAGGATTAAACCTTAAAATAACATATTGAGAGAATTTGAAATGTTCAAATTCGGTTTAACATTTTGATTATTATATTTAATATAATTAAACATTTATTATCAAATTAAACTTATCAGAGAGTTATAAAATATTTAAACATGATTTAAATATTAAACACATGAATAATGATTGATGTTTTGGGTTGGTTTTGAAAAAAAAATAATAATATGTGATATCAACTTATTTTTAAATTAATTAAATTATTTGAAATTAATAATTTGTACTAATTCTATTAAAATTTGAATTTAAGAATTCAAATTCAAATTTAATTATTTTTCTATTTAATTGAATTTATATGATAAATCAATATTAATTGAAAATTAAGGGGAAAATGGGTTTTTCCCACACTTCCCACTAAATCCAGTTTTATAGTGGTTGATCAAGTGTCATGTAATCATGTAATTCAATTGCATGTAAATATTCTATGAAAATATAAGATTATTCAGTTGGTTATATGTTGAAAAAAAATTGGATTTTTCATGCAAAATCATTCCCTTATCTTCAGTTTGACACCAAAACCAAAACTCTCTTCTTTTCTTCTTCAAATTCTTCTCAATTTGGATCTCACAATCCAATTTAAGGCCTGAGAGAGTAAAGAAGACTCTTGTAGTGATCTACTTTAGAGATTAAAGAAGAACTTCAACGAGATTTGGAGCAATCAAGTGAATTCATCAAAGGTTGTATTATTGAAACCCCACTACTGATAATTTCATAAACATACATGCCAATCCACTAAAATTTATGTAGTTAGAGTGCTTAGGATCCTAATAGCTTCTGTGTGTTGAATGTCAACTCCATCAAAGCTAATCTGACTGGTCTCATCAATAACAGACTCATTCATCTCAGCCACATTAAAGTGGACCATCATGTTCAGAACATGCTTTCGAACAGAAGCCCCTTGTGACATGCGAGCATTGAAGATGAATTTGAGCGTGTCAAGCTTGAGTTGAGTGAACGGTTGTCCAAACATTCCCCACAACACTCCATGAACTCACATGCAGTAAGCATGGGCTCATGCTTCTTGGCCAAGACCTCGTAAAGGCTTGTCAAGATGTACGCTCAAGCCTTTTCATTTACCGGTACCCAGCGTTCATATGCCTCCCAAACGTTTTCGAGTGGCATTTGGAACGAGGACTTGAGGACACTCCTCAATAACGACAAATCTCAAATCATCGATGATCATAATTGTATAGATTGTACTTTTTAGGTCGTATAATTATCGCCAGTTAATTTGTCGGCGGAAAGCTTGTTAAGTGTCGCAGAAGTCATTTTGATAAAACTGTTGAAACATACAATTTATTTATATTAGTAATCCATGCATTACCCATTTTGGAAAAACTAGTCAAATTTAGCAAAAAAAAAAAAAAAAAAAATTAATACACCATATGTGACATCTATTTTGTAATGATGTTTCAGTGAGGCAGGGGCCACCATAGGGTGATCAAGTACCTCTTCACTAAAATGAAACCATCTCAGCTAATAAACAAAACAACTATTTGTTCTTGTAATTATAAGTCACCATTGTTCAGTCCATAAATTGTTAACTAGATTAAAATTTTCTTGTAGGTGTAATCCCTCACTATAGATTCTAGAGTTCCGCCCTAATGAGCCAACTGTAGGGAAAAACCTATTTGGGCAAAAACTAAAGCAATCTTATCCAATTCTAGAGTTTGAGTAAATAGTCATGTAAATGTCATCCATAGGGGGACACAAGCAAAAGTGCCTCAAGGCCGAGCATGAAAATTTACTACAAACTAATGAGAGAGACAGTGAGATGCGTTAACACACATCCCGCTCCCACTTACTATAAACTTTCTCTCCATTTACTTTGGTATTAACCTATACAAACACCCTCTATAGAGGGACACAAGCAAAGGTACCTCAAGGCCGAGTATAGGTCTCATGTTGTGAATAACGAGGGAGAAACATGATAGGAACAATGAAGTATCATATACCAATTTTCCTCCCACTGAGCATTTTACTGAGAGTTAATTTAACTTAGGAAAAATATTGTTACTTATTTGTACTAAGTGATTGTTTAAGTTTGCCTAAAACTAACATTTATTTTGGATAGCTAAACAACTTTGATTAATGTTCATTAAACATTATAATAAACTTTTTAATCAACAATTGCATGCTTATAGCAAATTTATCTAATTCACCTTCCAGGTCAGTTTCCAGGTAGGGGTGTTCCGTTTCGTCAATTTAAATACCCTAGCCTAGACAGAATTGGCCTAAGACAAAGGTTTCTTATAGAGGTATTTGCTACAACTTTAATCTTTTATTGAAAATAGATTTAATCCTATTAAACTTATTTATTTATTAGAAACATTGTGAACTTAGGTCTATGTGAATTATATTTTTAAACTATTTAAAAATGATTTTAACCTAAGTTAGAATGCAACGCTTTATCATTGATTTCAATTTTTAATTTCATTTGATTATAAAAATTATAAATAAATTAAAATCCAAGATTGCAACTATTGACAAACTAAGTAAAATTATAGCAATTATAAAATTACCTAAAGTAGTGTCACGCTTCATGCAATCTCAATTTTAATTTTTTTTACTTAAACATACATAACCATTATATACTAAAGTAATGGAAATAAAAATATAAGATTCATACATACATCCAACTATATATTATAACACTTATAATATAAATGACGCATGGCAATATTATTATGCATGCAAACATATATTATAACATTTATATTATATGATGCATGAGTATGCTATAAAATTAAATAATGCAACTATATTATAACATTTATAATACATATGATGCATGAAAAAATGCATAACGACCTATTGGGATTTTCTATATATAAAGCATACATCAAATGCATAATTTAAATACCAATAAATGAACCGGGATTGGACTCCTAAACAATTAATTAAATTAATATAACTTTTAAATTAATTTAATTAATTAAAAACTAAATAAAATATATAAAATAAAGCTTCAAAACAAGTTGAATCGGACTAGTGTCATGAACCAAACCGCGAACTGCCCAAACCCCACGAACCGCATGTGAACTAGCCAAAATGCACGTCACATTTCCGTCTTGGAGCGTCGTGACGCTGTTGTATAGTCACCCACTGTACATAAGCTATCTACTCCATTTTTCTCTGATTTCGGCCTCGTTTTCTCCAAAAAAAACATCGGAAAACTCACGATCGACACCAAACTTACAAATTACAGACTCTATTGCATATTACGCCCAAAACTTCGGGCCCTTACAGACCAATTTGTAAAGTAAAGTAAGAAAAATATAGACCAAGCCCGAAAACATCCATAAATCGTAAAAGCCATACATTCATCGACATAAATGCATATTATGAGCAGTACCCACCATAAAATTGTAAATTAATTTTAGAAACACATAAAATTGGGACTTAGAATGCCGCTCTGATACCAATTAAAGGACTATGAGGTCCGATACGGAAGCAAAGATCGGTCCTAATTTTTAATTTAACGTAATATTAACAATACAGAGATCAACATTATGCAATTTAACATAAAACTATAGCATGCTATAACAAATACAATGAAGAAAGATTAGGTTTTTTAGTCGTACTAACCTCTTAAAGATAAGATCTTCACAAATCCTCTTCAAAGTCACAATCTCACCTTGGATCACAAACAAAAAACCAACAAATCAATGTAGACACCACCACAAATAAACCAAAGTATTCTCTTTTGGTATTAAGGATCCATAGGAGTCATGGGCTCTGTAGTGATTTTGGGTGAGGGATAGTTTTCTAAAAGAGGAGGAATTTTTTCTTACAAATCATTCTTGGGAGCTTTTGAGATTACATACTCTCTGGAAACTTTTTGGGAAGATGATAAATCATCCATAACCTCCCCTATCTCTCACATATCCATTAAGAGAATTAAGTTGAGAGAGTTATGTATCTCCCTCCCTTTATTAAATTTAAACTTTTTTTTTATTATACATAATTAATTTAATATAATACATTTATATGATAACTAACTTATCATATAATATTTATTATACTATATATTATATCTAATATAATATAATATATAACCTATAGTTTGAAATTCTCTCATTAATCTATGGTATTTAATATAAATCAAATTTATATTAAAATTTAATTATACCACTCAAATTCATATAATTAATATTTAAATCATATTACAATATTTATTCCCTCTCAAGTTAACTTTATATTAAAATGTATCAAATACATTATATTAATTATATCACATATAATTAATTCCCTCAGTTAATCTGAACAATTCAAATTAATCCAAAAATAATTTATCCTCAACAACCCCAATTGAGCTACCGAAGGGATTTTATGGATTTGTAGATTGAAGTTACAATGGCACTTGAATAATTAATTAAACTCTTTTAATTAAATTATCCAATATTCATTAATTGTCAATCATTCTATTAAAGTCCGATAGATGCACTATGCGCACTATAGATATATTTATATGTCTATTGGATATAACTAGTCAACAATACGATGACCCTTCACAAAATGCTGATAAGTACAGCTAGGTCAAAATTATCATTTTTCCCTTGTAGTTACATCTAACTCCTTTAAGTACCATTGATCCCTCTAATGAATAACAAGTCACAGTCCAACTATGACCAAACCCCTCTCAGGCCAAGAAAGGGTGTGGCACCACATTATTCAAGACTCGAAATCGGCCCTTATGGGAGAAATTTATCTACTTATCTCGACATTAGAGAATGAGTGAATTCTATCTTGTGTAGTTGTGTTCCCAACTCTTGAATCAAACAAAACCCCAAAATGGTAGTCATATTGAGTTGGTGACAAGGACTGCCTTCATAGGCAAGAGTTCATAACTCACTCAGGATTCAGGTCATGTTACCTATGGTCATCCTGGTGAAATACAAGTCTCTACTATTATCAATGTTATATAGTGAGACTATTCATTTCGTAGTCCAGTCTTATACATACTCTTTTGTATAGAACACCCCCGCTCACATGTCTCTACATGAATTATCAAAATCAGATCATTTGTAGAACTTTACAACAATTGTAACATCTACAAAGCGGGTCGTATTTGTAGTGTCACCCTAATAAGGTACCCAGCCATATCCATCTACTACAGACCGTTAAGGTTATCACTTAAACATAATCCACCTATGTGTCTCCACATATGTGTTTAAGCTACAAAAGATAATCTTGGATGTTTGTTATTAGTTTTGTGGATTAATGCTACAAAATGTCAAATAAAATACCTCATATTTTATTAAAGAAATAAACTGTTTATACAATACAATTACAAACTACAAGATGCACGAGATTTAGAGCATCAACCCCACTACTTCAACCTCCAGCCGACACCCCTTTCTGAAACACCTAATTTCCAGATTATCTTTTTAGTACTCAATTCATCATTTTTAGCCAAATAAAAAGTAAAGTCCTTCAATAGACCTCTTAAACAACCTCTTAACTTACTCGCCTTCAAATTGGAGCTTCTAATTCCTCCTTGAAAGCCCAAAATCCTCCAAATTTTTCTTCTTACATGTATTCACTCAAAACTCAGACCAAGCTTGAATTTCCTTCAAATTTGAGCAACATTTTGGTAGAATTTCTTCATGGCAGCCCTCGGTCTCCTTTAACATAGATGAAGCTCAAAATTAGCTAAGGAATTTCTTCTTTTGCACAAGCAAATTGGGCAAACCAACTTTCTTCTTCTTAACCCCTATTTATACCTCCCTTTGCATGCTTTCCTTGCACATTAAGTGAAGAAAATCGAAAACGATGATTTTCATGAGCGGCGGAAGGATCATTCCAAATTACAATCATATATGAACTTTACAATTACAATCACAAACGAAAACATACGATTATGCATAAAATAGCGAAATTACAGCATGTTATACAACAGATCAAGAACAAGAACAACACACTTTTGTAGACCCATCTACAAGCTCCTTAATCATAAACGCTCAATCACAGTAACATAGCAACACACGAACGCTCGTCCAACACAACTGCTACATTGCACAAACACCGTGCACTCAAACTAAGCGATCGCCAAGGTCACGAACACCACGAACAGACTCCACAGAACCTCGATGGTGTCAAGTTGAGTATGACACCACCAAGAAGGCAGCCTTGGTATTATCAGTGTGAGAATCCAAAGGGTGGGCTCTGTGTGATCTTAGTTTGAGGCAGAAAAAATAGAGGAAACACAATCGTGTAAACGATTGAGCAAGTGGGAGATAGAACAACCTATCATATAGGTCGATGTCCAATCATTTAAGAAAAGCTAAGCGTTCATCTAGCAAAAGCTATACGATCATTTAGCTCATTGCTTAACTGAGTGTCTATTGCATAAAACACTCCACGATCGATTAGCTAGCTTCAAGCTGTCGCTTAGTAAATCTAATTTACTTGACAACTCTCCATGAGAATTTTCCGAGATTGGGAATCTCAAATTCACTACTTACTAAAATTAGGAAAACATTTTTTCTTTTATCTCACGGTTACCATGAAACCACCAATAACCTCTCACTCAATTGGTTATTAGAGAAAAAGAGATAATTAACCAATAATTAATATTATATAAATATAAATGATAACTAACTTACCATAATATATTTATAACCTATAGTTTTAATATTTCATCTCACGAAACATATAAACCATAGTTCTTTTTCTATTCCATGGCACTTAATGTAAATCTCATTTAAATTAATCCTCCACTTGATGTATCTAATACACCATACCGATCATACCATATATAATTAAATTACCTCTTGTCAATTTGAACATTTCAAATCAACAACAAGAACTGATCCTCAACTTGAATCCATTGAGCTACCAAGGGGACCTTATAGACATGTAGCTCGAAGCTTCAATGGTATGTGAATAACTGACTAAACCCTTTAGTCACGAGATCCACCATCCGTTAACTGCTAGGCACTCCACTAAAGACTGACAGTTGAACTCTCCTTACCATAGATATATTATGTGTCCATCTTAACTAATCAACAGTGCAAAACCCTTCATAGATCGCTCGTAAGTATAGCTCGGCCAATAACCGTTATGCCCCTGTAGTTACATCTAACTCCTTAAGTATCATTGAATCCTCTAATGAACATAAGTCATAGTTCTATTATGACTGAGTCCTCTCTTCCAAAGAGAAGTTGTGGCCACTATGTTTAACCCCGAAATCAGCCCTTAAGGGAGCAATCTCTCTACTTACCCTTACTTCAGGGAAGGAGTGAATTCAGTCTTGTGTAAGTGAGTTCCTAGCTCCCAGATCAGACAAGTCCTAAAAAAGGTAGGCATGTTGCGTTGGCAATTTGGCCACCCTCACTCAAACTAATCAAACGACCGCCCTTAAAGACAGGAGTTCCCAAAACACTCAGGATTGAAGTCGTGTCACCTATGGTCGTTTAAGTGAGATGTAAATCTCTAGTATCAACTGCGTTATATACAGAGTCTAATCATCTCGTGGTCTGGTCTTATACAAACTCTCTGTATAGGATACTCTCACTCGCATCTCTCCACATGAATGATCAGGATCTACCATCTGTAGTAGTTTACAACACTTGCCAACCTTTACAAAGCGTGTCGTATCCGTAGTGTCACCAAGATCAGGTATCCCATTTTAATCCTTATACTATAGACCTATCTAGGTTATCACTTAAGGCATGATTCACTTGTATATCACATATAAATGCTTAAGTTTACATAAGATAACCATGAGTCTTTGTTTATTGGATATGAGTAAATACCAGAATGAAATAACAGTTATTTTATTCATAAAACAATGTGTATCATTACAAATAACGAGACTCCAGGAGAATTAGGACACCAATCCCGACATTAAGGTGATAGCTCATGCCACCAACCATTGTCTTAAGTCTTAAATTATGTCACTTAGCCCACTAATTATAATTAAGAAATTGTTTTTCCTATTACTCTAACAAATAAAGCATAAGGGAAGTGGCCTTCACATATATACCTCCCTCGACCATATAATCCTTTTCACAACCCAAGATTAACCACACGTCATCGCCTCACGGTTTATTACCCTTCAACGCCTCATACTTCATCTTCCAGTCCTCCTACCAAGCCTCCCACGGCTTACTCGCCTAAACCTCTGGGGTGAGCATAAAGGGATTTAAAATCGATTCGACCGATCAAAATCAACTGAACTGAAGTCGACCGGTTGGGGCTAGGACTCGGTTGGTCAGTTTTTAGTTTTCATATAAAAAAATTTGGAAAACCAACTAGCTGATCGATATATATAAATATTATTTTTTTAAAAAAAATATAAAAAATAGGTATAAAAGCAAGTCCACTACTATTAAATCAAGCCCAAGCCTTTTGCCTTAGTATTGATTATTATTTTCTTTTTTATGTTGCCTAAATTCCAAGCCTACTACATGAATGATTTAATTTTTTCATTAAAAAAAACGATCGATTTAAATTTAGAAAAGTTGCAAATTATGTTAACCTAACAATAACATTTCATCAAATTCATCTTCCATTTTCATTCACTTTGGCTTTGCTTGAAAAAAAAAATCAACAAAAAAAAACCCAACAAAATCGGCCGATCGACAGTCAGTTAGATTTCACGCACTTTTTTTTTGTCATTTTTTGGTGCTGGTTTTCTCCCAAAATCGACACCGACCGACCGATATACAGCCCTAACCTTCTAGGCCTACTTATTTCCAACACAAGTTCCCATGGCCAACGCATAATCCCCACAATTAGGCCTTACTTTCTTCCATTCTTCGGTCACACCTCTACTCCGACCAAAGCTCCATGCCTAGTCTTCTCTCCTTATCCACTCTTAAAATTTCACTAAGAGTTTGAAACACTTAATCTCTGAAAGCATCCTACATATAGTTTCACTTAAATCTTTTCAAGCTTAACACTTAAAAAATTCCTTTTTTCATTACCTCCCTTTACTCAACTTTATACCTACACAACATATGTTAAATTCATGGGAAATTTGTACGGATAACCCAAAAATTGGACCCAAAATGTCAAATTACCCATTTTTTAAAAATAATGTCAATTGACCCTTTGTTGACATCATCGCCATACCAAATTACGTAAATTGCCTTACTTTTTCGTCTTCTTACCTTTTTACTGAGAACCCACCAAAACTAAACTATTCTTCATTCAAATTTTCCAAGGCTAACGGCTTCGTATCGCTCATAAACGAAAAAACTATTTCCGGCTTGCAAACGATTCTACTGTCGCCAACAACTCGAATCTTATCGGTAAATCTTTCAATATGGTTTTTTTGTTTTTTGTTTTTTTTTTTGTTTTCAATGTGTTCTATGGTTGAAGACGAGTAGAAAGAGTTTGTGAGCCAGATAAGTGAGAGTGAAATCGGCAGAGCGACACCGGAGAGAGCAAATGTGAGTGAGATAAGTGAACCTATGGTTTTTTTGTTTGTTTTTCTGGTTTTTGATGTGTTATGTGGTTGAAGACGAGTAAAAAGAGAGAATGTGAGGGAGATAAGTGAGAGCAACACTAGAGAGAGCGACACCGGAGAGAGCGATGCCAACGAGACCGAGTTTAGTGAGAGCGAATCCATCGAGATTTAAACAGAATGTTGTTTTACATTTTTTTTTCTGAAGAAGTTTACTGATTGAATTTTTTAATAAATGTAGGAGTGATTTAAGATGGCTACACGTTTCAGAATAGCCGAATTCGATCGATTTCCCGGTCAATTAACCAGCTTGGCCCACATTGCTAATGCAAACAAGATTGTCAAAGAGAAGCGCACGCCAACACAGTTGGCCATGTTCAAGAGAACAGTTTTTTGGCGATTTGTAGACGTTGACATGGTGTTGAACAGCCCAATTGTCCATCACATGTTGCTTAGAGAAATGAAGAGGACAAAATCAGACTCAATGTCATTCTCTGTCTGTGGGAAGGTTATCACCTTTTCGAAGGATGACTTTTTGGTGATGACTGGTTTGTGGCAATCCCCATCACGAGTTGATTGAAACCAGCAGTCCTCATATGAACTTGCTATCAAGTATTTTGGTAATCGAGTGAGAAAACACACTTTACACCTCCGTCAACTTGAAGAAAAATACAAGGACTTAGAGTTTGAAAATGATGATGATGCTGTGAAGATCAGTCTAGTTTACTATACCGAGGTCGCAATGATGGGGAAAAACAAACAGAAAAATGCAGTCAACCTCAAAAGTTTCAAGGACATTCAAAACTTGGAGTACTACAATAGTCTTGATTGGGATACCATTATTTGGAAGAGGACATTGGATGCCCTAAATACTGTGTTGAATGATAAGAGCAGTCTATACAAGACGAGGGTCAAAGCAAATAAACACTACGTTGTGAAGTACTCCTTACGTGGATTTCCACAAGCATTCCAGGTAAATTTGATTAACATAATAATCGTGTTGTTTGATCTAACATTACTATTGTTCTTGATATATTTTAAATTTTATTTAGGTATGGACGTTCAAGATCCTAGCTTCATCGATAGCTGGGAACATTGCGGAGCAAAGGAGCAAGGTGGCTTTACCCTGCATATTACGATGGTCATGCTCCCACTCAGTGCCCTTCAAATTACTTGAGAAAGAGATATTCGAGTCTAACAATGTACGTTTACTCTATGCATAATATGTTTATCTGGTTATTATATTGACACTAATCAGTTTACTGGGTTATTAATGCAGATAAAGGTTACAGAGGGCACTATGATGTCAGATGCTGAAAGAAAGTTTTGGGATACCTCAATGGAACGACAACCTATATTTCAGCTAGGTGTGGATGATGATAGTTCTGAAAGTGGCAATAGGTCGACAAGTGAAGGGGATAGTCCTGAAAGTGAAAGTGACGGTGATGACCATCGTGGAGATGACAATGATGAGGTTATCAAGGTGGATGGAGGGGATGAACCCGAGCATTCTGAGCACGCGGATACTAAATATGGAAGGGTGGAAGGAGGGACATACACACGTAGTGATGATATGTTCCATGATATGATGGGGGATGTACGTGAGGAGTACGAGTTGAACTAAGTTGATGTCTTTCTTGCAGACTTCGGTACAGAGTGACTTGTGGATGAGAAGTGTCCTGAGTGTACTACCCTCCGCAAGGAGGGAGCCAATCCCGACGAGTATATTTATTTGTACCTGCGGTCCATTGACAGCTCACTGTCGAGGTTAGATGGTCGTATATCGGGTTTAGATAGTCGTGTATCCAGTATGGAGGAAAACATGACTGACATGAAAGGGCAATTATCGGCCATCCTATCATTGTTGCAGTTTATATGCAAGGTTTGCATCATTTTATGTTTTTATGTGTTTAGCTTTTATATGTTCGTGAACTCACCATTTTACTTTACTAATTGAAGGGTTCCACGGTGAATGAGGTGATGACCAGGTCACCCATCCCATCTCATGATACGACTGCGACTGCCTCTGACATTCCCATCCCCATCCCTCCTCTACAACCTGATACCACTACTTCACCTACTCTCACCCCCCCTGTATGGCCCGATACCACCACTTCCACGACATCACCAATTAACGTCGAACTTATACAAGTCGACGTCTCACAAACAAAGCCCGACATGTCTGCCTTACTCACCATGTTTATATTTCTTGATGAGTAATGTTTTGTTATCTGTTTATGTAGGAATCTCGAAGAATTAGTCGTAAGAGAAAATTGGTTGATAAATATACACCCCCAACCCAAGTAAAGAAGAAAAGTGTGGCTAAACATCCTCTCCCAGGTGTAGCTACGTCAATATCCAAATCGATCGTCACATATAACATAGCACACGATGTTCCACACAATATCCTGACAAAAATGATGGGTTGAATCTCAGACGACAATATAGACAACGAGGTCCGAGAGAACTTCTTTAAACCACTCGCCAAGCAATTCTTCAAGGAATTGATTACCCCGAATTCGTTGGTCGAGTGCGATGTAAGTGTCCTAGTCTTTACATCTTTACATGTTGGCTATCTTGTACTTTTACTGACATATTATTTTTTCGTGCAAACAATAAATACTTTATTTTATTTTATGAAAGATAAATTTTATACCCGGCCCGACATGTGCATGCACAAGTTCACCATCTTGCCAATTGGTGTAATGGTAAATTTTGATATTTTGTTTCTTAACTTCTCACTTCGTTAAGTTTCCCGGTCTTTACTTCTTTACTTAACTTCTCATTTTATTTGACAGAGTCACCTTAATGCTCGTGGCGGGGTATTTAAACGAATAAGAATAAGTCACTTCTGAAGGCTGCCCTGGCTTGGGAAAATGAAGACACGTATAAGAACTACGTCATCGATAAATTCGATGTCAAATGGGCAAATGTGGATTTCGTTTATACGACGATGAATATCAGTGACCACTGGATGGTCCTTGCAATGGACATTAACAAAGGCCACATATTCGTGTTCGATTCACTTCCGTCATACACACCAATGACAAAGCTGGTGAATTGGTTAGAGCCATTGACGGTCACAGTATCATCTCTACTTCACTACTGTGACATGGATCAATCGAAGCCGGACTTATCTATAGCCCGTTGGAAAATCTCGCGACCTATGAATGTCAACATACAACATGGGTCGCTTGATTGTGGCTTCTTCGCAATAAAACTATTGGAACACCTGGTGACTGGGTTGATCCATTAGTAATCACTCAGGAGAAGATGAGTGAATATAGGATGCAATTAGCGTGTCAGCTATGGGCAAACACTCCATATTTTTTATATGTATAGAACATGTATTTTTTTTATTGTATTTTTTATGTATGTAAAACAATCGTTTATTTTTTATGTATGTAAAAACATTCATTGTATAATTGAACATATATTTTTTATGAAAGTTCAAAGTTCAATATCATAATTTTATTAGAACATGCATTTTTTATGTGTAATGGACCTACTGCTCATTTCATTGTATAATTGAACATGTATTTTTTTATGTAAGTTCAAAGTTCAAAGTTCAGAATCAGAATTTTATCAGAACATGCATAATTAAGCTTAGAACATTATATCGTTCAAGATTCAAAGTTTGAGAGAGCAAAATCGTGAAAGAGAGCGAGATTATGAGAGAGAGCGAGATTGAAATAGAGCGAGATCGTGAGAGAGAGCGAGATTCATGGAGAGCACGATCGTGAGAGAGAGTGAGATGTTCAGAGAGAGCAAGATTGAGAGAGTATTTGTTATCCATTTTTGTTACAAGTACGAAGATTGAGAGAGTATGAAGTTATTGTTTTTTGTTACAAGTATGAAGATTGAAAGAATATTTGTTATCCACTTTTGTTGCAAGTATGAAGATTGAAAGAGTATGAAGCTATTGTTTTTTGTTTTCAGTGTGAAGATGGAGAGAGTATGAAGTTATCCATTTTTGTTACAAGTATGAAGACCGAGAGAGTATGAAGATGGAGAAAGTATGAAGATTGAGAGAGTATGAATATTGCTATTATATAAATACTCCAACTTGTTGTTTTTTTTTTGTTTACAAGTTGAAAGTATGAAGTATAGAGTGTTACAAGTATGAAGTATGTTACAAGTATGAAAAAGTATGAAGTATGATACAAGTATGACGTATGAAAAAGTGATCAATGATATTTATAACTAAACTGGATGAAGGGTGTTTGTGTCTCGGTCTCTGGAATTTTCAGCACTTCGCACGATTGTAAGCAGTTCAGTACAATTTTGCGGTTATGTCCATAATTCCCACACCGACCACATTTCATTTGTCTGCGAAATTCTCCTTTTGATGGTATTCTTCTCACTTTCCGTCGCCCAACTTGTGACACAAATTTCAGAGGAAGGATAATCTTTTCTACGTATCCAGAAGGTATTTTCCATTCAGATATGTGGCCAAGTGGATTTATAGGCTCCGCATACGCAGTCATTAAAGAGTCCACTGTATAAAATCGACGGCAAAGACTATGGATGGGTATATTTCTTTCCTTGGCAGCAACAATTGCATGGAAACACGGGATACCAAGTGAGTCGAATTCCTTACACGTGCATTCCTTCGTGTGAAGATTGACAATACTATCCAATCGATTATCTCGCACATGTACCCGATAACAATCAATAGGCTCCATCCGATATCGTATGCCCTTATTAGCTTCATTTGCCAATCGGATTTCATAGTAGTCAGAGTGCAATGTCGTTCGAGATGCCCAGTAATTCCTCCATTCGTAGAACCATGATTGAAGCATTCCTCTAACATGTTCAATCAAGCATACTATAGGCATTAGTCGATACTCTTTAGTTAAGGAATTTAAACACTCTGTACTGTTGGATGTCATGTTATCATATCTTCGTTCTATTTGGTAAACCCGTGCCCACCTTTGAAGACCGATGTCTTCCAAATATTTCGTGACAACACCGTCTTTAAAACTGTGGAGTTCGTCCCATTTTGTTTGGAACTCTGTCATGCGAAATGCCCTTGCTGCATCTCTAAATATCCCAACAACCGTGCTATCCTTAAAGTTTATAACCAGATTCTGTTCTATATGCCATGTGCACAATCCATGAAATGCTGTGGGAAAAAATGCACGAATAGCATTACCAATAGATACTACCCGATCAGACACAAACACCAGATTATTGGGTTCTCTGATACTGCATTTCAAGTTTGACATAAACCATTTCCATGATTGATCGGTTTCATTGTCCACTATTGCATATGCTAATGGGTATAATTGATTGTTCCCGTCCATAGAAATCGCAACCAACATGGTTCCTTTGTATTTTCCTTTCAAGTGCGACCTATCAACAATAATACAAGGCTGACAACTTACAAAACCTCTAATACAAGGCCCTAATGTCATAAACATATACTTGAAATGCACCTCATCTTCAAGTTCGATCTCAAATACTGTACCCAGATTCTCTATTTTTAGCACTTCTCCATAAGCATGTAGTATGGAGAATGAGTATTCCGGAGTACCTCTAGTGAGATCATACGCGGCTTCCCTTTCACACCACGCTTTATCATAACTTATGTTCACACCATAATCTCTTCTCATATCCTCAACGATATGACAAGGTTTATAAATACGTCCTATGCCTGTGAACTTATCTTTGATGAGTTGACCAACAACCATAGCAGTTGCTTGTCTATGGTCGTGATTCAAAATTCCTATGGAACATGTGTGCGAACTGCAATACTTTATGATCTTGAATATATCAGACCCTTCCATTTTGATTGCACGAAGGCTCCACTTACATGTCTCCTCAATGCATTTGACAGTGAATAGAGATTTGGTTGATTTCCTGACGTTAAATTCAAAATTTCTATTGATGGACAGAATAGATAATCTCATTTTCAAGTCCTTTGTGCTAAAAAATAGCTTACCAACTTCAACGTCCTCTGTCCCAGATGAAGAGGTGCCAGGAATCATCAACTCTGTCCTATGACTTGAAGACAAAGATGGTGGAACCACTGAAGCTTTTGTAGAACGACGCACATCTCCATGGTCACGATATATTTCATTCAATCCTGTTGGTTGCTCATTCACATCCACATTCACTGAAGGACTACAATCCATATAATCGAATGTTGATGGTACGGTGTTGGTAGACAATGGAATATCATCCTCTTCTCGACGAAACTGATATGATTCCTTGTATTGTTCATCCACAACCGTATCATCATAACTCACATTTCAAAACCCCATTCTAACCCTTTCGTCCTGTTTACACTTCAACGTTATAGTTATCTGAAGTCTACTAAGCTCTTCTCACAAAAGAAGGAAGTGAAGATCATCATCATCCGTTATGCATTGTGGAAGGGCTTCAAATTTAATATTATATTTAACTTTCAGGATAAGATCAAACTCTGAAGAACTGACTTTTGTAGCCCTATAAATGCGAGATTTAAGTTCTTCATAATTCACTGTAGGGGGCACAACGATTTCTTTCAACTGTCCCCCAATATACGAACTTTCACTCTCATCCCAATCATCTCCAAATCGAATAAATAGACACTTTTCTATCATCCTACCAAGCAAGAGAACATCTTTCATTCAGTTGTACAAGCAATTGAAGTGTACTCTCGCTCTCTCTCTTACTCTTCCTCTTTCTTACTCTCTCCCAATACAAAATTTCGTAATGCTACATTTCCAGAAATAACACATCAAAAATAATTAAACAGACTCAAAGTAATTCACCTTTCTGAAAAAGCTGTTCCTTTTTTAGAAAGCCCCGTCTTGGAAATCCTCGTTCGAAAAATCTTCGTTCAACAAAACACCATCGAAAATCAGAGAAGTAATCACCTTTGAAATGGAGTTTAGAGTTTAAAGAAATCACCATTGTATTGTGTTTAGGTATTATTGATTTGATTAGAGGCTTCCATCGTGACATTTTGTCAAATCAACAGTACACTGACGAGCAATCACATCAAACTAGGGAATTTCAAGCGAGAGCGAGAGCAAGAGCGTTTAATCAGATAAGAGCGAGATTTACCTCGTAAAGTCGATGTAAGGGAAATTTACATAATGTGGTATGACGATGATGTCAGTAGAGGGTCATTTGACATTTTGGGCCCAATTTCTGGGTCATCCGTACAAATTTTGATAAATTCATGAATTATCTTAGAGCAAGCAAGCATCGAATTTAGTTTCAAATTAAAGATGTTTAGGAACTCAAATTCTAAGATTTACAGGATGTTATGAAAATAATGCCAAAAACTATAATAGGTAAGCGTTGAAACTAAAAAAAAATGACGAAAACACCAAAACAAGTTGTTGGATGCCAAGAACTGATTGTCACCGAAGGAGGGGAAGTGTCACCGTCGTTGGTCCACGCTGAAATCGTGCTGATTTAGATCTTTCACCTCCACACACAAGTGAAGCTATTAGAAATTAGTTTATATTTTGTTATAAGTTGGTTATACAGGTAGTTAAATGGTTAGTCACTATTGTAATTATACCTATTTATAGGTCTCTTTTGGTTAATAAATGATATAGTAGATTTATTTACTCTGCTTTAATATGGTATCAGAGCAAAATTAAAACTCTTTGACTTTTCGTTTTCCCTTCAGCCACTCTTTTTCTCGTGTCTTTTCTTCTTCTCGGGCCGATCTCACTCCCCAACATTCCAGACTCTAACACTGATCTCGCTCGCCTCCGTCCACAGTGTCGAGCGAGATTTTTCTCGTGATTTTTCGTTCTCCTTCTTCATCTGAAACGACGATCATGACCAGATTCGACGACCCAACCTCATCCGGAAACTCCAACTCCATGGAGAATGTTCAAGCTTCCCCATCTTCCATTCTTGAACAATATCAAAAGCCTTATTTTCTTCATCCCTCGGACAGCACCAGCCTTGTGCTCGTTTCCAATCTTCTTATGAAATCGAATTACAACTCGTGGAGTCAGGCGATGAAGATTGAGCTCACTGTCAAGAATAAACTCGGCTTCATTAATGGTGAAATCCCTCGACCTTCCGGTGAGTTAATTAATTCTTAGATCATATGAAATGGCATTGTCACTGCGTGGATTCTTAACTCTCTTTCCAAAGAGATTTTTGCTAGCATCAACTTCTTCGATTCCGCTCAAGAAATTTGGGCTGATCTGCAAGAACGGTACCAACGTAAAAATCGACCAAGAGTCTTCCAACTACGCCGTGAAATTTCTAACTTATCCCAAAATCAAGATTTTGTTACCACATACTATGCCAAGCTGAAAACGTTGTGGAATGAACTCATCTCCTACTACCCATCTTGTTCTTGTGGAAAATGCACTTGTGATGGTGTCAAGAACCTATAGACTTACTTCCAAACAGAGTATGTTATGGCTTTTCTCATGGGTTTAAATGATTCATCTACTCCTATCAGATCTCAGTTGTTACTAATGGAACCAGAACCATCAATCAATCGGGCATTCTCTCTAGTTGCACAGAAGATTGACCAAATAACTTATTCTTAATCCTTTGGCAATGCGATATCTTCATCTAATGTCACTGCCCTCCTTGTGAAAAATGGTTCTTCTGCTTCCCACTAGACTGCTCCAAGCTATTCTCGCAACACCAATCAAAATAAGAAGAAGGATAGACCGATCTGCACCCACTGTAATATTCAAGGGCATACTGTTGACCGTTGTTACAAACTCCATGGATATCCACCAAGGCACAAGCTTTACAAACCTCCCGAATCAGCAAGAGCAGATCATTCTGATTCTTTATCCTCTTTAACATCTGAACAATGCCAAGGCTTATTGGCTATGCTCCAGTCCCATCTCAATAAGTCTAAAACAGCCACCATAGCAGCAACGTCCAATAAGGCAGATTCTATCACTTCTACAGCTCACGTTGCAGGTATTTGTTCCCTTTCCGATATATCTTCTGATCAGTGGATACTTGATTCTGGTGCATCAGCTCATATCTGTCATAATAAGGTCCTATTCACTACTCTAAGACAAATGAAACCGACAACTGTTACTTTGCCTAATCAGTCTCAGCTTCTGGTTGAATTTGTTGGGGATATTCAAATCAGTACAGATATCATGCTACAGAATGTGCTATATATATCAGATTTATGTTTCAACTTAATTTCCCTAAGCTCTTTAACTTCCTATCTACCCATCATGGTCACTTTTTTAATGATTTTTGCCTCATTCAGGACAAGTACTATTTGAAGACGATTGGCAAGGCTAACAAATGGAATGGATTATACTTATTGCAAGCATCAGTTGATAAGTCCTTACATTCATTTTCACATACTACAGAACTTGTTTGTTCTTCCACTACTACTTTCTCTGGTTCTACTTGGCATAATCGGCTTGGACATCCATCATATAAACATCTTAGTTTCCTAAAAGACATTTTACATGTAGACATGGATAGTACTTGTACTAAATACATAATTTGTCCTCTAGGAAAACAAAAACAACTGTCTTTTCAAAGCCATAATAGACTTGCTACTCATGCTTTTGATCTTATACATTATGACATTTGGGGCCTTACAACGAACCTACTTATGCTGGATATCGTTACTTTTTAACACTAGTTGATGATTATTCTCGGTACACTTGGATTTTTTTGATGAGGAACAAAAGTGAAGCTATTACTATTGTCCCTCGCTTCTTTCAGTTGATTGAAACTCAATATGGTTTTTCCATAAAAGCTTTTCGATCGGATAATGCACCAAAACTGGCCTTACTGATTTTTTGCTGCCAAAGGTGTTCTCCATCAGTTTTCTTATGTTGAACGGCCTCAACAAAATTCGTTAGTAGAAAGAAAACATCAACATTTGTTAAATGTCGCACGATCTCTGTTATTTCAAGCTAGGTTACCCATCTTGTTTTGGGGAGAGTGCATATTGACCGCATCTTATTTGATCAACCGCATTCCATCTCATATCTTGTCTTGGAAAACACCTTACTATCGTTTAACTGTTGAACATGCTGACTATACTTCACTACGAACTTTTGGTTGTCTTTGTTTTGCCTCTACTTTACCTTCTCACAGGACCAAGTTTCAGCCTCGGGCCATTGCCTCTGTTTTTTTGGGATATCCTACTAGCATCAAGGGCTATCGCTTATATGACATTGAGAATAAACAATTCTTTATTTCAAGGGATGTTGTGTTTCATGAAGACATATTCCCTTTTCATCAAATCAGTTCTCAAGCAAAGGTACTTGATCCTTTTCCTGATCTAGTTTTACCATTATCATTTCCATTTTCAGGTGATTTATCCAGCAGTGAAGCCTCTTCATCATCCGCTTCTGTTACTCCTGAGCTTTCTGACCAACCTACTTCACATGACGTTTCTCAACCTATTACTCCCTTTGTTCCCTTTGCACCTGCTGATGATGATGCTACAGTCATTGATCAGCCCTATCTGTCTTTACTTGACAATTCTTCTCACTGTCGCCACTCTACAAGGACAACTAAACCACCCTCGTATCTCAGGGACTATTATTGCAACTTCCTTTTACACAATCATTCTCAGTAGACAGTTACTAAGTATCCTTTACAAGCTGTTTTATCTTATGACAGACTGAATCCTATCTACAAGATGTTTGCCCTCAATATCTCAGCCGCATATGAGCCTCAGTTTTATCACTAGGCTGTCCCTCATGAACATTGGCGCCAAGCTATGCACGATGAACTTCTAGCAATGGAAACCAACCGTACTTGGTCTATTGTGCCCTTACCTCAAGGCTAACACTCTATTGGATGCAAATGGATATACAAAATTAAGTATCGTGCAGATGGGACCATTGACCGCTATAAGGCACGGTTAGTAGCCAAAGGATACACGCAGCAAGAAGGCCTCGACTACATTGAGATATTTTCTCCTGTTGCCAAGCTTGTTACTGTCAAAGTACTTCTTACTCTTATAGTCTCAAAATGTTGGTCTTTACTTCAAATAGATGTTAATAATGCTTTCTTACATGGTGATCTAATTGAAGAGGTATACATGGATTTACCTTTGGGTTACAAGCACGATGTTGTTCACAAACAGAGGGAGCATCTTGTTTGTCGCTTGCATAAATCCACATATGGCCTTAAGCAAGCATCACGCCAATGGTTTGACAAGTTCTTAAAGGTACTCCTTCACTTGGGATTTTCTCAGTCCAAGTCCGATTACTCCTTATTCACTCGAGGTTCTGCTCAATCCTTTGTTGCTTTGCTTGTTTATGTTGATGACATAGTCATTACCAGTGCTTTTTTACCTATACTACATGAGATCAAAGATCATCTGCACGAGACCTTCAAGCTCAAAGACTTGGGGTCTCTTTGGTATTTCTTGGGTCTTGAAATTGCAAGATCGTCTTAGGGTATTCTTCTATCACAACAAAATTATACATTGCAGCTCCTAGAAGATCATGGTTTGTTAGCTTGCAAACCGGCTCCTCTACCTCATGATCCGGCTTTAAAGCTCCAATTTGATGTTGGTACCCTCCTTCCTGATGCAACATTGTATCGGAGACTCATTGGAAGACTGCTATACTTGACTATTTCTCGGCCCGACATAGCTTTTGCTGTCCATAAGCTCAATCAGTTTGTTGCTCAACCTAGACAGCCTCATCTTGATGCTGTCATGTCCTTACTTAAGTATTTGAAAGCTTCTCCAGGGCAAGGTATTCTGCTACAACTTGTCTACACATTTCAATTAAAGGCGTATTCTGATGTTGATTGGGGATCTTATCCTGATTCAAGGAAGTCTATAACCGGTTTTCGCATCTTCTTGGGTGATTCCATAATTAGTTGGAAGGCTAAGAAGCAGTCTACGGTATCCCGTTCTTCTGCCGAAGCTGAATACCGAGCTTTGGCTGCTACTACAAATGAATTGCTGTGGGTTGAACAACTTCTTCATGAGCTTTCGGTACCTCTTATTCATCCCTCTTTAATCTATTGTGATAATGAGGTTGCTGTCTATATTGCTGAAAATCCGATTTTTCACGAACGGACGAAGCACATTGAAATTGATTGCCATTTTGTCCGAGATCACATTGTTCGTGGCAATGTCAAGCTTCTTCCCATCTGGTCTCACTTGCATCTTGCTGATATCTTCACCGAGGCTTTTCCCAACTTTGTTTTTCTCCTTACTATCCAATATGGGTATTCTTGATATAACCACACCATCTTGAGGGGGAGTATTAAAAATTAGTTTATATTTTGTTATAAGTTTGTTATACAGGTAGTTAAATGGTTAGTCACTGTTGTAATTATGTCTATTTATAGGCCTCTTATGGTTAATAAATGATATAGCAGATTTATTTATAATAGAAGCCGCTCCTTTGCTCAAGGTCTGAAGCTTGTTGATGGAAGCTTAAAGGAGATGGACAAACAATGGAAGGGTTACAACTAGTCTTGTTTCACAGCAAGGAGAGGGAGGGAAAAAGAAAAAGGAGAGAAGAAGAGTGGATGCTGGGGTTTTCAAAGTCTTAATTTCATTTTCTTATTTTTCATTTTTTAAACAAAGATCACACAAAAAATAAAAGAAAATATAATATATTTCAAATATGTTTACTTAAAAACTGGTGCTTTTTAATGATTGTCAGTTCTACTCATAAATTGGTGATAAAAAAAAATGTCAACATAGTCAAAAAATCTGAAATTTTTCGACTTTTCCCGCCAAAATCGCACATTTTTATTTTTTTTCCTACATAAGCTATTTTCAATCATAAATTAGTGACACGCAAAATTTGTCATAAACTTTGGAAAATTCGAAAAACTCTAATTTTCTCACAAAAAATGCATGATTTTAGCTTTAATGATTGTTTTTCTCTCTTCCCTATTTTTGTTGTTGTTCATGTGTCAAAAAAAGTCCATTTTGTTGTAGTGACTAACCAAAAAGAGAAGAAAAGTGGAGATAAAATGTGTGAGAATCGACTGGAATCGGTAGATCCCTTGACCTAGGCGACTCGAATTCTTTTTATAGAAATCGAGACAGCTCCATGACGTTAGGATATAGTGTCGCTGCACCGACGAAAATCGTGCGCATCCAGACTCACTGTGACGTTTTAAGGTAGCGTTGTGGCACTGTGTGTTTTGCACAAAATTGGAGCTCTTTGCCTTGTAGTGTCGAGCGTGGTGCATAGCTGAGCGCTGCTGCACTCTCCCTAAGGGCAAAATGGTCATTTTGATCTTTCTTTTCCTATTTGATGCAATCAAGCTCCGTTTTGGCCTATTTGAACTCCATTTTGTCACTAACGCCCCCTTTTTACCCTTTAAGTGCTTGAGACCTACAAAATAATCAAATAAACCTATAAAATACAAGAACAATCTTGAATTAAACAGAACAAGATAATACTTTTTTGGTACTATCAAACATTGTAAGGTGCAGAAAATAAATTGACAAGATACAAAATGTTGTATGTAACATAAGAAAAACAAATACACATGCACACATATATACATTACTTGAAAAATAAACATAATCTTTTATGTGTAACAGATGAATAATAAATATATTTACATTAAAAAAAAACAAAAACAAAACAAAAGTTTCCTATTCATATTGCCTTATCCTCGTTCGCCTACTTATGTTGGCAAATGAATTTAACAAACAACAAAAAAAGAAACTCATAGATGCATATTAAACCAAGAAGGAAAAGTTAAATTGAAAAAGAAAAAAAAAAACAAAAGTGACTAAGTACCTTAGAGAAACAAAAACATAAAAGACCAACGAAATATTAAAAAATAATGAGAGAATAAAATATGAACCCTATAAAATTGGGAGTGTACTTCACTCAATTTATAGAAGAAATTTAGATTCATTTTGATTCTAAATCAAATCTCAGAAAAACAAAAACCTAAAACCAAAACCAAAGTTTTAAGGTGAAATATTGTTTTAGATAAAATTATTTTAAAAAAATATATATTTTATCACTTCGACTGAATGATTTTTTTTTTTAATAAATTATTTTGCAGTGCATATATGTATACAACACTTTGACGTGAATGGGGAAAAGTTATTGCCTCTTTTTTTTTCTTTCCATATATTTAATTTTAAAAAATAAAAACAAAAATAAAATGGTTACCAAAAGAGGCCTACATCATTTACTTATAATGTCTTTTTTATACGTGAATGACAAAAAAAGGGATAAAATCTATTAAACCTAAATGTGAATAGCAAAAACAGTAGGGGATAAAATTTGTTGAGCCCTAAATATGAATGACAACAAAAATATGAAAAATGTCATCATTTGTTGCATATGGCATGAGATGATAAAGAGAGAGCTTCGTCTACCTATAAACAACGGATTGACGGAACTCTTGGTATGCTTCGTTTCTTCTGTCCTTTGCTATCAGCGAGTTTTGATCATTTTATTCAAAATTTCTTCATTCATATATGAATAGAGATTAGTAGAGACAAAATGTGATTAAAAAAAATGTGACTTTGAATGAGGTAAAATGTGACTTTTTTCTTGAAAAAAAAATCCTTTTATTCAAGATGAATAAATATTATTAAAGATAAAATGTGATTTTAGAATTTTCAATCTTTTGTTAGAGATAAAAACTGATGAATAGGATTTTCCCCTTATTTCAAGGTAAAGAGAGTGTCGAGTATTATTAAATATAATAACTGAGAGTGAATAATTGGTAACCAAAATATACACTAATCTAATCTACAAATCAAAGTAACCATTTTAAGAGATGTTAGGTATCTTTTTACTTCATGCTACCTAGATGAGTGCCAAAAGATTGTCTTCATTAATCTTAGTTTGTTCTACATCAATGTGGTGCATCAAATTGTGCGTGTGTGTGTTTTTTTGGCTTCCTTTCTCAATATCATAGATGCCAATTATGTAGTTTGGTATAGGAGATGCATCCAAAACATCAATTTCAAGTTGAAGAAATATGAGGAAAAAAGAGATAATGTCTCACTTCGTGAAAGCATAATACCTCACCAATTATGTGTCAGGTTGTATGTCATAAAAACTTGTAGTTTGTAAAGTTAAACGTATTATTTTATCAATAAAGATGTTATTTGAAATTACTTCAATAAAGTTGTTATTGAATCTATAAATTGTACTTATAAAGTCTACATCCAACAAACTAAGATGTACGATTATTATATGAATACTTGAACTTTGTGTGTGGAGACATAAAAGTGGATCAAGTCCAAGTAAATAGTCAAAATAATCTATAGTATACGAATAAGGTTAGGTACCTTATTCTGGTAACACTATTGGATGCGGTCCACTTTGTAGTTGTTACAAGTTGCCTATGTAATGAGTTTGCATGATATGGGACCAAGAAATAAGTCACTCTTACTTTATAACGCTGTTTACTATTTAAGAATGACTATTTCGTTCAGATGACCTAGGTAACTCGATCTTAATCCTGAGCTAACTATGAACTCTTGTTTATTCCGTATTATCCTTAGATTTGCATAGGTGAGGGTTGGCTCAACAACGCTGATAAGCCTCCCATTTTAGGGATAAGACCAATAGATAGTTGGGGACATAGGATGCAATAAGAAATTCACACCTACTATTAAGTATTGAATCAAGTCTTGAATAAGGGGTCCCACCATCTCATGGGCTCGAGAGGGATCTGGGAGTGATTGGATCACAAACCAATTGTTCATTAGAGGATCAGTGGAACTTAAAAAACAAGACGTAATATCGGAGGTAAAACAACATATTGACCCTACCGTTATCACGAACAACCTGTGAAGGGTCGACTTACTGATTATTAAATCAAGTGGACACAGATATATCTAGAGAGTTTTAGCCAATTAATCTCGTTGGAGCTCATGATCCGTATGTCCATAAGGTCCCTCTACTAGCTCATAAAACATGAACACCTTGAATTAATAAATTGAGTGAATTTGGAATGATATCAATTTGCATTGTTCAAATTAAAATTAGGGTTTTGAATTTGAATAAGTTCAGATTCGAATTAGGGTTTGTATAATTATATTTGATATAATTAACATTTATTTTATTAAAATTAAATGTAATTGGAGAGCTTATAATATTTAAATAATGATTTAAATTTCAATTACATGAATAAGATTCAGGATTAAAATCGAGTGTATGATTGATTTAATATTTGATATTTAATTATTTAATCAATTAAAAAATAACTTAAAATTTCTATTTCAATTCAATTTGAGAAATTGAATTTTGATATTTTAAATTTAATTAGTCATGGATTAGTTAAATTAAATTCTAGTTAATTTTGGAATTAACTAACTTTAAAATTGAAAATAACAAAAATTGAAAATTGGAATTTGAGTGGGAATTTCCCATTTTCAACTTAGTAGGAGGTGCTTCCTCCTTGAATCACCCATCTAGCCCACTTCAATTCATGTAATTGACTGATAAAAGCTCTTCAATTGCCAAAGGGTTGATAGAGAGAGCTGGAAAAATGTTTTTTTTGCTGCTACAGTCATCTCATCTTCACCTGAAAACCATTCCAATCTCCTTCACCAAATTCACTCCAAGTAGAGTACCATCACTCAAATTAAAGGCTGAGAATAGTAGAGAATATCTCTTGTTGGTTTATTGAGGGATTGGAGCTGGATAGCTTGAGTTGGAGAAAATTCATCAAAGGTATGTTACTTGAAGCCCACTTCTGAAAAATGTGTTTTTAGCATGGTTTTAGAACTCAAATTAAACATAATTAGAGTGTTTATTGATTATGTTTACTTTTGTTGTAGTTAATATACTATATCATTGTGGATCTTACAAATTGTGAACGATGCTACAAAAAAGAAGAAAAAAGTTATTATCGATGAACGAAATAAAAAAAAAAAGAGAGAAACAATAAGAAAGAAAAGAAATAACTGATGAAAATTTAGGGTGTAATTGAGTTAATCAGTAGAGAAAGTTTGTATTCAAATCTTAATTTGATTTGAACTTCAAATCAAATATTAGGAAAAAAAAATCAAATTTGAAACCAATATATCCAAACCATAAATGATAAACCATTTAAATTGTAATTTTTAATTTATTTCAAAATCACGTTAAAATTATAGTTTTTTTTTTTTTTTTTTTTTTTTAAATAACTTCTCTTTAACATAAATGTCAAGAAAAATAGGGAAAATCATATTATTTTTTACTATGATAAATTTTGGAACCAAATGTTATAAAAATTTAATTTACGTGAATTATAAATTAATTTTTAATGATTTAATGTAAAATTACATTATATATCCCTATAATCAAATACCTACAAAAGAGAAAATAGAACGTTTCACACTCATGACCCCTTTTAGATGGCATATATTAGATTAGATTTAGATAGCATATAGATCTGTTGTTATTATTTTTTCAATTTATACATCACTATCTTCTTTACAAAAATCTTTTAAATGTGATTTGATTTTTTAAGAAAATATTCTCTTTAACAATGATAAATTTTAGAATAAAATATTATAGGTAAATTTAGGAATCAAATATTATAGATAAATCTAGACTGTGTTTGGAATGTCGTGTTTAATTTAAAAAATAAGTCATTTTGAAAAAAATTGGTGTCTTTGACAACCATTCAAAATAATCAACAATTTTGGTTAAAAGTGTCTAGATAAAATTGAGTCTTTTAAAAATCAAAATTTTCTCAAATCCATTCAAATATGCACTTAATGTACTTGAATTATAAACTCTTTTTTTTTTTTTTTTTTAATACAATGTAAATTTATATTATATAACTATATAACCAACGACCAAGGTGATGAGAGTAAAATAGGAAGAAATAGTCTTAAGTATTTTTAAATTAAAAAACGATTTAACCATATTTGAATATATTTAGTTTTTTTGGTTATCTAAACCGCAATTTGTAATTAGCCATTGTTCACAATTTCCATAAAAGAAAGAGTAAAACCCTAAACCCTCTTTCATCTGCCTCTCATTCTCGCGCCCTCCACTTTGTTATTTTCCTCCTTCCTATCAGCAACTCAATCTCGTTGCCACCGCCATCGGTCACGGCAGCTTCAACGGTGCTCTCTAAATTCGGTATTTACGCTTCACATTCAATCTATGCAATAGAAATTGTTATGCTCTGCAATATTTTCTCTGGTTTGCTACCCTCTTCGGTGATGTTTGGTCTTGTCAGAAAAATTTTCAGTCCGATCATCCCCTCCATTCTCCGTTTTTTCTTTCTAAAATGGAAAAAAGCTATTTTCATCACTTCTTGAAATCTCTCTTAAAAGCAACCTCTAGCTTCCACGCATATTTTCTAACTCTGGACTCTCCCTGTTCTCCTTTAGTGAACAAACATAAACCATACATACATACATACATACATACCTACACTATATATATATATCCACGAATGTGGAAGATATAAAGATTTTTAGAACTAGGATAATAATGGTATTTAAAGTAATATCATTCAAAGCATTCATTAGAATTACTCATCAATTGATTGCAATGCTTCATAGGATAATATAACCGCAGGAATATGAAACACCAGAATTTAATGCATCAATGTAAAAACAACACACAAACATATATAGATTTTTTGTTTTGTTTTGTTTTTTTTTTCTTTTTCTCTCTCTCTCATCCCTACCATCTGTATTTAAAGACAATTGCCATCAGAGTATAATTGAAAATCATTATAATGAAAGGATATAATTAGCATAAAAAATTTTTACCTAGATTTGAATCACAGTGATCTTAGGTGACAGACTCATATAGCTGAGCGATGCTCAATTTGATAGTTTTATGCATGTTGCGGTATGTCTGGGTTGGCTATCCACATGCTTATTTCCCCACATGACAATAATAATTAGGAATAGTCCTAAACTTTTAAAAGAGATAAGTAAAAAATTATATCTTCTCTCGATCTTCCTTCTACCCAACAACTCTTATAGACAACTTAATTTGAACTACAAACCTCTTAGTCGCTAACACAAACTTTATGCAATTAAGCTACACTCGCATTGGCAGACAATTGTTACTTTCAATAATGTGTACAATATAAATATAACTCAAACAATTAATCGTTACTATTAATATAAAAGTCTGAAGCTTGATCCCCGACCTCATATATTGTAAAAAAAGATAAATTTTGTAAAAAAAAAAAGAAAGTAAAATGCATATGATATTTTTTAAAATAGTTTCAAATGTGATCTTTTAATCCATATATATGTAATTGAAACTCGATTTTTTATATAATATTTTGAAATATATGATTCTTACAATAACGCATTGATAATTGACACGATATTCTCCTTAAAAATGGAATGCTTAATTTTATCCCTTTGGTTGTACTGATAAAAAGTTTGGATTTAATTAGAGAACGAGTCATATTATATCTTTTTCATTTTTGAATTCTTAATTTGATTAATTATTTGTATTATTTGCTTTGGAGATTTTCTTTTGATGTGTTACTGATTGTTTGATCACGTAACATGGACAGGTTGAAGCTGGGAAGAAGGGAGAGTTGCTTTTGGAATTCGTTATCCGGCTTAAATTATAGATATTTGGCAACTTTATCAGTTATATTTGTGAATAAGCTACATCCTTACTAATTATATCTTTACTTTATTACAGATTTTTGAGTTAGGAGATATTTTGTTTCCAATGGCAATTGATGGGAGTTTTAAGCTTGAATTTGCACTGGAAAGATTCCTTTCCCGTTGCCCAGCTCTTACACACCACTCTCCGTTTGACACGCTTATTAAAAAGGTATTTTGTTTATCACTCGCACATGTGATGTTCAATTGTTTTGAGTGTATGCATTTTATATCTCACCATTTGATATGCATTTTAAAATAGTTTCTGGAATTGCAAACAGAACAATTTTAACATTTTTACTTTAAACTGTTATTCTCTGTTCCTCTAATTTTATACGAGAAGATGCTGTCAGAAATGGAAGGATTTATTTCGCTGCCTCTAATCACATCTTAATAATCCTTCTTGTTCTCTGGTTTTTGTAGGGATATGCAGTGACTGAAGAGGAAGTCTTGAGTATTACGGCAGAGCTGTTTCTGAATCCAAATTATTCTATATGTTTATTAGGCTGTTTCTGTCCATTAGCTCAAAAGATCGTGGACAGAGTGATAGGACTGTTAAGACTCGTTCCCAATTTGAGATCAAACTCAGATATCACAGACTCTGAAATTCACGAAGAGGAGCTGGATGGAGTAGTCAATATAATTTCGTTTTATGACCACAGAGGGAGGGGGATTGATCTTCATGAGCTTGCTTGTCTGGCATTCTGCCGTGCCCTTGATTTGGCCCCCTTCTTATTAGGGTTTGTCACTTACTCTGCTGGATTACAGCTTGTAGCTTTTATCTGGTCCCAGTTCAATTAATTATTGAATAGTTTGCTGCTTACCTAGTTCTGGTGCAATTATAATTAATTAAATAACCAGTTAGCTACATTGGTATCCTGATGGCTGATATTATTTCTTTTTCAATCTTTAAACTCCACCTCCACACTAGTTCGTGAATCACGACTTTCATGGTTGTGGGTGGCCATGAAACCATTTTTTTCCAATTCCTTAAAAAGTACAAATGGGTGAATTCTTTTTAATAAGATCTTAAAGGTTGGCCATCAAATTCTCGAACTTATATAACCACGTTTCTTAGAAGTGTTTTTGAAGTACCTGAGTTATGAATACTTAATTGTCTTACCTTTCTCACCGTTGGTTCATTAAATTTGTCTAATTGCTTTTTCTGCTTGTGGTGATCAGTTCTTTATATTTAAACACTACTTGGGTTTCTGAACGAGTGGGCAAACTTTATGTTTTGTTGACTTACTAACTGATTTCAGTTTGGGTTTGTTTAATTTCATGCGTGCATATTCATGTTTTCTATGGTCAATGTGTTCTGTAATATACTTTATTTTCTGTTTTTGCACAGGACTATTTTAAATTATTTCAAGTTTGCTCCATGCCCTTTTCACCGCATTTTGGTCAAAGGAACAAGTTCTGAGGTTTATAACAAGGTATGATATTCTGAATGCGTGTTTGTGTGTTTTATGTAAGGTTTAAAACGAGCTTGCTTGTCTAGTATTATGAATATGATTAGTATATTTCTTAATGAAAGTTGGTTTCCATGAGAAGAAATAAAAAAAAAAAAATGGTTGCCATCCCTGCCATTCTCTCGGTCCAAATTTGGAAAGAACAATACGGTGTTCTGTCTTGTTTGATTCTTGTCGTTTAGGTTGGATGCTTTCATGACTTAAGGTTCATATAAAGAACTTCATCCTTTTAAGGCAAGAACTTCATCCTTTTAAGGCATTTCATCCGTACATCATAAAACCTCGCAGAAAACACAAACAAGGCCATGAGCTTGAAGAATAAAGATTTATGATATTTGTTTTAAAAGGAAACACAAATGATCACTTATTTAATAAAAAGAGAGTGATGCTCAAAATACAAAGACAAAAATAAGAAGAAAAAAAGGTAATCCTTCTACCATAATACATAAAACAAAGTAAGAAAAATAAAGGCATTCCAATTTGAACATAAATCTTGAATAGAGAATCCTGCAAAAGACTTGGAGAATAGAGCACCAAGAGGAGGCCTTAATCCGAGCAAACTCAAATTGATCAAACCAAGGAAGAGACTTGTCTTGTGTTCAATTGAGATTTCAAAGATGGGCCTACCAATAACAGACGGAGTCTTTAATTCTTCAATAGCTTGTATCTTCTCCATTGTCTTCTGCAATTCAGATTTTAAGGCCTCTATAGAATAATGACTTATCATAATCGAAGCATTTGGAATGAATTTTTCAATATTTCAGGAGAGGCTCATTCCTCCCTCTCTTTATCATTTGATTTTGTAAAGGTTCCATTCTCTGGTCTCATGAATTCAGCAGTCTCTAACATATGCGTAGTATTTGCCATGTCCTAAAGAAAAATATTATAAGACCTTATCAGCCATTTGTCCTGCCATAATTTCACAAGGATACCCCTGCAAGCCATTTTTGAAGAGTGACCACTCCTGGGTAATTTGTGATTGCTATAATAACAATCCCATCCAGTCAACCAGCAGCTAAAGTCTTTATTTTGTGATTGCTATAATAACAATCCCGTCCAGTTAATGAGCAGCTAGAGTAATGCTCATACTTTCTTGAATTAATATACTAAAGGGGTTCACCTTCTGCAGGGCGTCTTTGAATCCTCTCTGCTAACAAAGTCTCATTACCAATGACCAAGGTGCCAGCCTCCAAAGGTGGAGTAACTGTGTTCCCTCTTTCTATTGCCCCTCCAACAGAAAATCTCTTATAGTCATTCCCGCTCTTTACCTACTTTGTTAGGGATTGTAAAGATAGAATGGAAATATGCGGGGATGTTGCCAACACTTATTGAGCGTATGTGAACACTTACTTGGATGGATTTATTGAAACAATGACCGACTAAAATCTTTTGGAGTTGTGTGATTAGAGTGTTATTGTGGCTTATTGGGACGGATGAAAACCAAATAACTCTACCAAAGAGCTTAAAGAAATAGAAAGACCATTTATTTTGTGGCCATGTATAGTACACGGCCACTTGTTGCCTTGCAGTTGTTATTTCTTTTGCATTATCGTGGTGTTCTTTTGATTAACTTGTAATTGCTCTTTTAGATGGGATTGTTTTCTATCCCCCTACCTGTAAGGTGTACTTTCATTTTCTTTTTGTCTATAAATCCTGTTTCTTATGTGTGTATATGTATATAAACAATTCTTTAATCCAACAATCCATAATTTCTATGCCTCGCTATTCATCTTTCTCCAAGAATGTAAGTCATACAAGAGTGTACTGCTGTATCTTCAAAAACATAAATCATCTGTTGATTTCCCCTTATCTAGGGTGGACTCCTTGCTGTTCGGTTGTCTTACCGCTTCCTACTGGTGGAGCCTGAAACATTCACCAAACTTTGGGATTGGTCGTGTTTCTTGGACTTAATGAAGCTGCTATCAAACATTGACCAGGACCATGCAGGACTTTTACTTTTACCCGACATAAGATGGTGCGGGATACAAATACTATCAATATTGCTTAAATTGGGTTATGAAGCAACCATAAGTTTGTTGTCCGGGTCTGAAGAAACACTACCTTGCTTACTGCGGTTTGCTCTGAACCTTGGTGGTTTCTATTATATAACAAAACTTACTTCTATAAGCTTCATGCCGCCTTTTCATTTGCAGATGGGAAGAATTTTGTCAGGATGTATCCTTGGAGAAAGCTGGCTCCTATGTTGAGTTATTTGTGAAGGAATGGTATTCTCAAGGTGTAAACGCTGATTTTGACTCAGAAAACTGTTTGCTTGCCAATTCTAGCTTCTGTGGTCCTGCCATTCTTTTGAATCACGATGAGATTGAACGACCAAAGAGAAGTCAACGACTTGCTACATGGTAGCACTGACACACCCATTTAGGCTAATTATTAAGTTCTGTTTCCTTTAAAAAAGCCAATTGTTCTTTTTTTTTTTCTCTCTGTTGGCAATAACAGAAGAAAAGTTTGCATTATTGCAATCCTCTATTTTTTCATTAGCAATACTTTCCAATAATTTGGTGATTCCTTTTCTTTGTTTGATACAATAATTTACCTACTTCATATAGGGGCAGTCCAAAGGCTGAAAATTCATTTGTAATGACATCATCTATAAAGAAAGGTTATGAGATGGTTATGTTGGCATTGAGTCAAAAGTGGCCAGTTCTTTTGTATGGCCCCCCTGGAGCTGGGAAATCTGCTCTCATACATAAGATAGCCAGTGATAGCCATAACCAAGGTAGTAATTGTTTTTATGGTTCAGTAGACATGATTTCCTTGTATACTTCTGTGTTAATAGGTACATATTGTGTCACACTCGAGCCCTTTTTCTTTGGTTGGAAACAAAACAATTGATTAACAATATATATGGCAGGGTCCTTTGTTATAGATGTGCAATGCTATTCAAGTTCGCATCTGCTTTGTGTCTGTTGACAATTTTGTTCAAGTATATACGTTTGCATGTGCATATTCTTTATCTTGTCCTTATATTTTATAGTAACTTTTTCTTATCCTACTTGTAGTTTTATGGTAACTTCTCTTAGTTTTGTATTATCTCCGAGACTAGTTCTCACATCGATTCCCTTGGCTGTCTAAACCTTTCTTGAGCATTTGCATTTTGAATCTCATAAGCTGGGGATGGTTGAATTTCTTAGTCATTTTAGAGTTTTATTTAAATCAGGATTTGTGAGCTATAAATAGCTTTAGGTCGTCAATTTTTAATTTAAAATTTTTTTGATTCTTTATTTGTTTGAGATTTGAGTTCCTATTTTGCTCTCCACTTCATTTTTTTCCTCCCCTCTTACTTCTCACTTCTCCTTTCAGAGGTCTCGACAGACTTCTATTGAATATATAATATATTCTTTGAAACCATATGACCTTCACAAATCTTTCTTAAATGATTGCAAGTTCTCATGTGAGGATTATTTTCTTTTGATTTTTACCCGTTTCTTTTTTCCTTTCCTTTTCTCAGTTCTCTTTATCCACATGGATGACCAAATTGACGGTAAGATGTTGATTGGAAGTTACATTTGTGCTGAACGTCCTGGTGAGTTCAGATGGCAGCCTGGTTCACTTACACAGGTGTGTTTTGTTATCATATCAAGATAAGTTCATTCTGCTATTCATATATGCTTGTCATTTCAACTCTTCTCTGCTTTTTTTGTTGGTTTTCCAGGCTGTTCAGAATGGACTCTGGGTCGTTTTTGAGGATGTAGACAAAGCGCCATCTGATGTGCAGTCAATTTTATTACCATTACTAGAAGGTGGAAACACATTTTCAACTGGGCGTGGGGAGGTATTTTCTTTTTCTTTCTCCATTGATTTCGACATTCATGCTGACATGATTGCAGTTTTTAATGTTCTCATTTTTATTATTATTATTTTTTCCCTGTGAATGGGTAGTCCGATGCTTCTATAACCTGGTTTCTATTGTCATTCTAAGAAAATGAGCTCTAGCTTGAGCTGGAAATGGGAGAACAACTATTCTACATTTCCTCATAGAAGTTAGGGGTGGAACTAAAAATAGAATAAATTTATTGCTGTAGTTTCACCTCGTTAACATGTCCATGTCCTTGACAAAAAGGAAGGGGAAAAGGTTCACCATTCAGTTTAGTTGTTTTTAAAGCCTGCTTGTTGTTTACTCCTCCCTTATTTCATCTCCCATATTTCTTATTCAGATCGAACTTCTTGTATTTATGTTGTGTCATTTGTGCATTTTCCTCTTGATTTCCATGCACATTTGCAGTTAGTTCCTTCTTTAATTATTGGCAAGTGAAATATTGTTTCGGTAGGTTAGCTTATCATTGTTTTCTATTGTACCTATGTTTCTTTAATAGAACTTGTTCCTTATTTAGAAAACTGTGGGGTATGTTTGCAGGAAGTCAGGGTGTCTGAAAATTTTAGGCTTTTTGCTACCATATCGGCCTTTAGACTCGATCAACTTCGCAATAAAGAAGGTTTGTTAATTAATCTGGCGTAATTTTGATGTCCTTATCAATTTTATTACTGCAATTTTTGCTGCATAAATATTTTATCCATTGTAAACACTCAACTACTTACATTTGATATGAACTTTTAGAACATTGTGAGGTTTTCACTACTTTTTGTGTGTTTATTTGTTAAAGAAAATCATTTTTACTTTAAAATTTACTCTTTTAATGCAATGCTTCACGCTTAGGCCCTAAAAGTTATTACAGTACTTGTAGGACTGATGATGTTATTAAGTTCGATTTTAGAGGACTGTATTTGATTCTTGGTTGTGGTTGCAATGCTTGAATAATTACTGTGGGTATCAGTTTCCTCCATTCTATGTCTCTGAATTCTCTGGGTATCAATTCTCTGTTCTGTCTGTCTGTCTCTCTCTCTCACACACACATGTGCATATGTTTTTGAAAACCAGAGAGGTTTGGAGCCGTTCTATGTGGAGTTATGTACCATGGGGATGCCTTTCCAATATTATATATCAAGAAATTTGTTGACACAATGTAGCTATCTTCTGCTCCCCCCTCTTCTTTTCTCCTCTCTTTGATAAATAGATTCACATATTGTTTCATTAAGGTTATGCATATCCTGTGTGCATCATTTTGTTGATTGGAGAAGTTCTTAGAAGTGATAGTTCTGTCTCTTTTTCTTTTATTTGGTGGCAGGTGGAAGTACAATTGGTATGCTTTGGAGGAAAGTGATGATTGGACCTCCAAACAATGAGGACTTGCAGAGTATAGTTATAATTCAGTATCCCATTCTTGAATCTATTGCTTCAAAATTAGTTGGTGAGTTATAATTCTTATATGGAGATTTCTGAACCTTGCTTTTTATTGCCCGAGTTGTTTGTGGTTTATCAATTTCTTTTCTCATTCGTTTTGTAGAAACCTTGGAAAAGGTGAATTCTTATACCCAACAATTCCTAGGATTTCGCTGTGAAGAATCTGCCTCTATTAGTTATCCTAACCGATTCTCATTGAGGTATTTTTTTTGTCATTCTGTGTGGTGCTTGGTGTTATCTGGATTTAATTGGTTGTTATGCTTCTTCATGACAGGGATCTTCTTAAATGGTGCAAACGCATTGTAGGTTTAGGTTTTGGTTTTATGGGTGATGGTTTTTCAGCTTATCAACGTCAGTCCATATATCAGGAGGTTTGATGCTTCATATCTATGCTGGCTTTATTTTCTTATGAAAGTTGTGTTGCCATAGAAAGTTGGTTAACTAGTGAGTTGATTTTAGGCAGTTGATATATTTGCTGCTTTCTCAACTTCGCCGGAGAACCGGTTGACTATTATGAAGGAAATAGCAAAATTATGGTTAGGAGATGCTTCAGTACCTGGGACACTGTACCCTCAACATAAACCTGCAATTCAGGTTACACGTCATTTAATGTTTCATGCTTTTTTTTTTTTTTTTTTTGCTTATGTTGGAGAAGCCTTTATCTGATTTATTGCATTGTATTCATCTTTACCTTTTGAATGACATACTTTCTTCTGTTTTATGTTTCTTACAAATATATTTCAGGATTCAATCACGAATTTAAGAGTTGGCCGAGTTGATATTCAACGAGTTCAACCAACTGTTAAGTCTATTTAATATACCTTTGTGCTCTTATAATTTTATGTTCTTTGCTTATTCTTATGTATACTGTGCAGTTGAAACATAAAATACAGCCTTTTGTTGAGATTCGTAGTTCTTTGCACATGCTTGAGAGAATAGCTTGCTCTATTAAGTATAATGAGCCTGTCCTCCTGGTTGGTGAAACTGGTACTGGGAAGACTACGCTTGTGCAGAGCTTGGCAAGAAGGATTGGTCATAATTTTACTGTCTTGGTATAATACTTCTTTATCTGTTTTTTATTTTTCCATCTGTTCACTTTTTCAGTAGATCAAAATTTAAATTATTACCGTGTTGTTTCAGAATTTGAGCCAGCAAAGTGACGTTGCAGATTTGTTAGGTGGTTTTAAACCTATTGATGCACAGTTTATATGTTTTTCCCTTTACAAGGAGTTTGAGGATCTCTTTTCAAAGACATTCTCTCTTAAGGTATTTTTAATTTTTGAGTCTCTTTCGTGGTTGCTAGCCTTATATTGTATTCTTAATCGGCTTGTTCCATTTCAAAATTCAGGTCAATGGGGAATTTTTAGCTCATTTGCAGAAGCATTTTGGAGATAAGAATTGGAAAATGCTACTAGCTGGGTTTGAGAAAGGTGTTAAATTTTTCAAGAAGTCAGTTGAAGCGGGGCGAGCTAGTTCTGATAAAAAACGGAAGAAGCCATTTGTTGAAGATTCGATTAAAGGTTGGGAAGATTTTTCTGTGAAGCTTGATGCTGCGAATGTGCAGATTGATGCGTCATCTGGAATGGTTTTTTCATTTGTTGAAGGAGCTTTTGTTACTGCACTTAGAAATGGAGAATGGATTTTACTCGATGAGATTAATTTGGCTCCGCCTGAGACTTTGCAGAGAGTTATTGGAGTCCTTGAAGGAGATACTGGCTCACTCTGTTTGGCTGAAAGAGGTGACATCACCTACATATCCCGACATCCAAATTTTCGGATATTTGCCTGTATGAATCCTGCAACCGATGCCGGAAAGCGTGATTTGCCTGTCTCTCTTAGGAGTAGATTTACAGAATTTTTTGTGGATGATGTGCTAGATGATGAAGATTTGGCTTTATTCATTAATCAATTCATGGATGACAGCCAAGCTAACCGGGAACTAGTAAATCGAATTGTATATTTCTATAAAGCAGTAAAAAAGGGTTCTGAAGAAAGGCTACAAGATGGTGCTAATCAAAAGCCACAATATAGTTTAAGGTCACTTTACCGTGCTCTGGAATACACTCGAAAAGCTGAAAGACGTTTTGGCTTTCTCAGAGCACTATATGATGGTTTTTGTATGTTTTTCTTGACCATGTTGGATCATCCAAGTTCACAGATAGTGCACCAGTTGATTTTATCACATTTGTTGGGGGGGAAATTACCTCCTTACATATCATTTGATGCGTACTTATCTCCAAAAAAGGACATCCATCCAGATCTTTCTGAGAATTATGTATTGACTAAGAGTGTCAAGGAGCATCTTAGGAACTTGGCACGTGCTGTGTTGATTAAACGATATCCTGTCCTCCTACAAGGACCCACATCGAGTGGGAAAACTAGTCTAGTTAAGTACCTTGCTGCACTTACAGGTCATGAATTTGTAAGGATCAATAATCATGAACACACGGATCTGCAGGAATATCTAGGCACTTACCTAACTGATTCTTCTGGCAATCTTGTGTTTCAAGAAGGCATGCTAGTTAAGGCTGTAAGGAATGGCTACTGGATAGTCCTTGATGAACTTAACTTGGCTCCATCTGATGTTCTTGAAGCATTGAATCGGCTACTTGATGACAATAGGGAACTTTTTGTTCCTGAACTCAGGGAAACTGTACAGGCACATCCAGATTTTATGCTCTTTGCAACCCAAAACCCTCCAACTCTCTATGGTGGTCGTAAAATGCTTTCTCGAGCTTTTCGCAATCGTTTCGTGGAGATCCATGTGGATGAAATACCGGAAGACGAGTTGAGCACAATAGTTGAGAAAAGGTGTGAAATCCCCCAAAACTATGCTAAAAAAATGGTAGATGTGATGAAAGAATTGCAGTTATTCAGGCAAAGTAGTAAAGTATTTTCTGGAAAGCATGGGTTTATAACACCACGAGATTTGTTTCGTTGGGCATATCGTTTTAAGGAATTTGGATGTTCGTATGAAGATTTAGCTAGAGATGGTTATTATCTTTTAGCAGAGAGATTACGCGATCTGGATGAGAAATCTGTAGTACGAGATGTTCTGGAGAGAAATCTCCGAGTTAAACTTGCGATTGAGGACTTGTATAAGCAGGTATTTTTATCATTATCTGCTTCTTCAGATTATTTGTGTATGTGGTCTTTTGTAGTATGCTTTTTCAATAAAATGAATCACTCTTAGCTAAATAAACTATATTTACTTGTTAGAAAGGATTATGAAGACTAAAAAGTTTACATGTTTAGTAGGAAGCTCCTTCCTCCTTGCCCATTCTTGTTGGCACCTGTATTGGTTTGATGGTTTTGATAATTGATGTATGATTAGCAGACATTTTGGAAAGCATGAATGTCTTGTGGTGACTGACGAAAGTGAATAATAGTATATCATAAAAATGCATTGCATAGTCAGATGTTATGCACTTAGGTGTTTGTTCATTTGATTACTGAAAACTTATGCTTAACGAAGGATATCCACTATTTTGTTCCAGGACCCTAATGGAGGGGAGTTTTCATATAGAATGAGTGATGGTGCGGTAATTTCAAGGATTCTTCCAAAGCAAGTGCTCAAATACCCTGTTTCCCACTTTGTTCTGGTAGCTTGGATGAGCCATTATCCTGACATTTATCTTTAATTGCAGTATTACCTTGACCAAGAGTATGCAAAGATTATGGTTTCTTGTGGAAAGATGCTATAAAAATGGCAGAAACCGTGAACCTGCTCTCTTGGTTGGTGAAACTGGGGGTGGAAAGACGACCATTTGTCAACTTTTGAGTGCTCACATGAAGAAGAAATTACACATTTTGAATTGCCATCAATACACGGAGACATCAGACTTCATTGGGGTGTGTTATCTATTGTAATGCTTGCTACTTTAGCTTATGGGGCTTGAATTTTATGAATTTTCACCGTTCCTTAATCTAATAACTATGAACTGTTACAGGGCTTTTACCCTAATCGAGAGAGATCAAAGCTTACATCACAGTATGAAAAAGAAGTTCACGAGTTGATATCGAAGATATCCGAGTATGATCTTGGGATTGTAAGTTTTTTTTTGCCCTTTTATTTTTTTAATACTTCTGTTCTATGTGAAGGTTATCTAATAATTTTGCTTTTCTAGTCCATTTCTTCTGATATAGGTCAAACGTCTTTAACCCTTGATTCGTTGGACCGGATCATGAAAATTCTTAGAGAAGGCAGGGAGAACTGTCAAAGGCTATGCGTAGAGGAGCTTGAGCATATAAAAAAAAAGCTTGCAGAGTTGCATAAACAGTGGCAGACAATTTTCACCTGGCAGGATGGGCCACTGGTGCAGGCAATGAGAGATGGTGATATGTTTCTTATAGATGAAATTTCTCTTGCTGATGATAGTGTGCTTGAAAGAATTAACAGCGTGTTGGAACCAGAAAGAAAGCTGGTAATATTACTAACCTATTCTATGATTGCCTGTTTTGCCATTTTGTGCTTATTTTTTTTTAATGGTCATATTTTCATTTGATATAAAAAGTTGCCGGATTTTAACAGTTGTGCCATTCTCTAATATATATACATGTGCCTGTTCTCTTTTCTTTTTGAAAGAGGTTGTTTTCAAATATAATTCAGCAGCTTGAAAGAATAGCAAGATTTATTTCTTCACATCTTTTAATGGACCGTCGTTTTTAATGGAAAAGCTAACAAGTAGTGGATTGGCTACTGTAGCTTTTATCTGAGATCTTGTAAGAAACTATTGCATTTTAAACGTTGGTGGGGAAATGTAGGTCTGCCTACGCTTTTGGCTTTGGAAGGTTTTAGGACTTGTTTGGAAAATGTTTGAAGGACACTCTGTTTCACTTCATTTTGTTTTTTCAATGTTCTTGGAAACATTTATGTTTAGTTTTCATTATTTTTCTGACCCACTAATTTGTTATTTTCTCTATATTGGTTTCATTTCTATTTTATCTTATATGTTCGTTCATGGTATAAATACGATTCCCCCTGTTTGTATCCTCGCCCTTCCACACATAAAAATGGAAAAGAAAACACTATTGAATTTTATTTCATAGTTTTGACTAGCATTAGGGTAGTTAGCTTTACTGTTTTACATGGCTGACAATATGATCGGCAGATGATGTGAAATTCAATTCTGGTTGGGATCTTTCTGCAATTAGCAATCACTTCCCTTAAAAATATTTTGCTCTCTATACAAGTTCAGGATTCATGCTACTTTGTTATTGCTGTACCTATTGTAATACTTACCATGTTGTTTTGAATGTTGCACTATTGTTTACTTTGTGCTTTAATTTGTAGGCTTTGGCTGAGAAAGGAGGAGAATTTCTGGAAACGGTGACTGCTCACCCTGAATTCTGCCTCTTTGCAACAATGAATCCTGGTGGTGATTATGGGAAGAAGGAACTATCTCCTGCCCTTCGTAATAGGTTTACGGAGATATGGGTTCCTCCTGTTGGGGAGCTTGATGAGCTCAGAAGTATTGCGCTGACGAGGTAGGGTCTCAGCATGTTCTTACCATTGCACCAAATTTTAATGTAATCTTCTATGATTTTTACAAGCATATTTTCTTACAGGATTTCCAACCCTGGAGGTAAGCATCTGGTGGATCTAATGTTAAATTTTTGGGAGGTATGTTCCCTTGCTTTATGGAAAAAAAATTGTTCTTTTAGGGAAGAATTGCTTTTGCTTTGTGTATTTATAGTTTATTATTAATTTCAAGCACTATTCTGTTTTGTCCCAGGATCTTTTACAAGAGTTCCTTTTTTAATTTCTTTTTTCTAATTTTCATAAATGAGAAGTACAAGAGTATCTTCATTTTACAAAAGAAAGGGGAAAATTTCTAAACAAAGTAGTTGCAATGTTCAAAACCGGTGAACTTGGTTTTTTCTCTCTCTCTCTTTTTTTTTTTTTTTTTTTATAAATATCCGTGAGCGTTCAATCCAGCTTACGTGCATCTCAAATAATCTCGTAGCAACTTGCCTGAACCTATAACATTTGGTTGTCAAGAAAACTCGTAGGAAATAATTCTTGGGTAGTTGGCCACCATGGATTGAACCCCTTGACCTCTTAGCCATTTATTGAGACTATGTCTCCTTTTTATCACTAGGCTAACCCATGATGGTTAAACCCGTGAACTTGAATTATAAATTAAAAAAAAATCATTTACTTCAATTATTATTATTCATAGTTATTTTTGGTAGGATCATTAGGGAAAACCAAATGGTAATTGAAGCATGTAAGGATCTTTCCCCAAAAAAGTGCTGGCAAAATAACAAAACACCGATAAGTGCATGATGGATTCACAGCTTTGATGGCAAAGAACACACCCACTAGGAGCAGACACGATCCATGGGGCCGATTTGATGAGAGTGTCGGCTGTATTGATGCTTCCATGGCTGACTTCCCCAATAAGTTTTGGCAAAATAGCAAAACACCAATAAGTGCATGATGGATTCACAGCTGTGATGGCAAAGAACATACCAACTAGGAGCAAACACGATTCGTGGGGTCGATTTGATGAGGGTGTCGGCTGTATTGATGCTTCCATGGTTTACTTCCCATAAAAAAGAAATGGAGTATTTTTGGGATATGGCCTCTCCAAATGTTTTTATAGAGGGCAGCGTTTGTATCTATACCACTTGATGCAAGATGATTTGAGAGAGATTTTGTGGTGTACTTGCCGGATTTATCAAGGGTCCATCTCCATGAATCCTTAACCATTTGGCTGTTTGGTGGCACTTGAAGAGTGGATAGGACAAACCATTTGTTAATTTCACTATCATTGAGACTTCTTCTGAGACCAAGGTTCCAAGCTTCATAGCTATTGTGCCAACATTGGGCTATGGTAGCCTCTTTTTTCCTTGAGAGTGCATATAGACTCGGAAAGACATCCTTAAATGCAGTGGTTCCGACCCAAGTGATATTCCAAAAAGAAGTACATTTGCTGTTGCCAACAATGTGACAATGATTATGAATGAGATCAATTTGCCTAGCAAGTAGCAATGCACTTCGATGGGCCTTTTGCCACTCTAAACCGACTGCTTTGTGGTTGGAAAGGCCATATTTAGCGTCAATAAGGCTTCTCCAAAGGGCATCTTCCTCAAAGTGATATTTGCAGATCCACTTGGCCAAAAGATTCTTGTTTCTTTTCTTCAAATCAGTCAAGTTGAGACCCCCTTCTATAGTTGGTAGTTGTACCTTTTGCCAGTTAATTGAGTGGATATCTCTCTTGTCTTTGTTCTCATTCCAAAGGAAATTTCTGTGCATCTTTTCAATCTGTTCAGATGCCTTGGAGGGGATTTTAAAAAGAGAGAGGTAATATGTAGGGAGGTTGCTCAGTGTGGCTTGTATAAGTGTGAGATGATCACCTTTGGAGATATAATTACCATGCCACCCATTAAGGTGCCTCTCTATCTTTTCAATGAGGGGGGGCTCCCAAAATGGAATAGAGAAGGATTTGTTATTAAGGGGTAAGCCAAGATATGTTGAGGGCCATGTGCCAAACTTGCCATAGAGTGATGCCATAGATGTAATATCTCCCTCTGCAATATTAATGCCTAAAAATTTAGATTTGGCGTGGTTTATACGAAGACCAGATGATTGTTCAAATGACCGAATAATCTCAAACAAATTGGCAAGCTTTTCGGCATCCGGTGAAGAGAACAAGATGGTATCATTAGCAAACTGCAAGTGACTAACTTGAAGGCCAGAGTTTCTAACAATAAAGCATTCAATTCGAGCATCGTCTAACCCCCTGCATACGACTCAGACAGTCAACCACTAACGTAAATAAGAAAGGAGAAAGGAGATCCCCTCGTTTGAGGCCACGAGTGGCTTTAATTTTGCCGCTAGGCTTTCCATCGATGATAATGGAAAAGTTTGCAGATGATAGACAACCCAAAATCCAGCTTCTCCAGGTAGAATTGAATCCTTTGATTTTCATAATCTCATCAAGAAAATCCCAATCTACCATATCGAAGGCCTTTTCAATATCGAGTTTTATCACCACTCCTCTTCTATTAGTGATAGAGTAGAGGTCAATCAGTTCATTTGCAATAAAAAAGGCATCAATGATCTGTCGACCCTCCACAAAGGCAAATTGGGTTGTGGAGATCGTATGCAGGAGGATCTTCTTCAGACGGTCGGAAAGCACTCTGGCAATGACTTTGTATAAGTGGTAAGGCTAATCGACCTATAGTCTCCAACTCCCCTGGCATCAATCTTTTTAGCAATCAAACAAATATGAGTCTTGTTGAGATTGGCGTTGATAATAGACTTCTCAAAAGTCTTGGAACACCCTTTTAATATCATCCTTAAGGATGTTCCATTTCTTTTTAAAGAACTCAGAAGTATAGCCATCTGGTCCATGAGACTTATTGTTCTCAAGTCTGATATAGTATGCCAGATTTTTGCCTCCGTGAAGGGAGCTTCCAAAGATATTGCTTGTTCGGTGGAGATAGGGTCCCAATTGCCAATGTATAGGAGAGATCTAGTCCCCAGTAGTTTGGTATAAAGATCACGGTAGAAATCAAGAAATTTTGTTTCAATGTCATTGTCGTTGGTTAAGCTATGGCCCCGTCTAGACAAAAGCTCAACAATTGTGTTTTTCCTTTTGCGATATGACATGTAACGATGGAATAATTTGCTGTTTTCATCCCCGTCTTTGGCCCATTTGAGCTTGCATTTCTGTCTCCATCTAATGTCTTCCAAAAAAGAAAGATCGGATAATTCATTCGATTGGGTAAGGTTGTGTGATTCTTCAATTTCATCTAATCTATTGTGTCTTTCAAGAGATCATTCTGTTTTGTTTGTGTGTAGCCAAAAGTATCTTATTCCATGCTTTCAAGATTTGCTCGAGACTCATTTGCTTTTGGATAAAACTGTGGCCGGGCCATCCAGACAATAGATTATGATGCCACCAGTTTGAAAGTAAGTTAGCTAAGGAGTGATGCTCCATCCACATATTCTCAAATTTGAAGTAACTAGGACCCTATTTCTGTATGCCCAAACTGAGGAGGGTTGGGAAGTGATTGGAGGTTAACTGATGGAGCCGTTTAACAATATCACTCTTGAATTTGTTAATACACTCTTCGGAGATAAGGAATCGATCAACGAGAGTCATAACCAGGGGAGTTCTGAAATTGGGCCAAGTGTATTTGCCATTAGAAAGAGGGGGGCCAATCAGAACAATCCTCAATAAACTTGTTGAAGAGGTCCATACCCATACTGGTGGTCTTTGGTTTGCTACTAGATTTCTCAAAAGACCACCTTTGTAACATTGAAGTCACCCAAGGATCCAATGATCATTGCATAAAAGAGAAGTCATATAACTCTTCCGAAAACAGACTCTAACGCTGGACTTAGGACCATAAACTCCTGTCAGCCAAAAAGAGAAGCCATCCGTGAGAGTAATCCGAATTGAAAGAGTATAGGTACCTTTGTAAACATCATCAACATGAGCAGATGGATTGTTCCAGATAATGATGATGCCGCCAGCCTTGTTAACCACATCCAAAGATGTCCAAGCAATGTGTCTGGAGCTCCAAATAGTTTTTATAAAGAGGCAGTCAATATCTGACTTTTTGGTCTCCTGTAAAATGACGATGGTAGCATTGGTTTTGTTGAGAAGATCCTTTATCAAAGCTATTTTCTTCCTCGAGCAGAGGCCTCAAACATTCCAAGAAAAATAATCATTTTTGGTTGGGCGACCCTTGCATAACAGGGGCAGAGGATCTCAATTGTAGTCGATAGTGGAATATAGATTTTTTAATTCCCTTTTCAGTCTTGTGGATTTGGGGTTGGATTTCCTGGCCTTTTTGGATGTGGTTGGAATGGCCGTAATACAGAGACCATTTTCCTGCAACCATGGTGCTAGCGTATGAAGACACGGATGTAGCAAAGGAAAACCTGAAGATCGGATTACTTGTCCCTGGTATCTCATGTCAGTTCAAGGACGAATATTCAATAAAAAAATGCTTCAGTTTTTATTTTTATTATTTTTTTTTGTATATTTTTAAATTAAAAAAAAATGTAAATTGCATGTGGAGTTTTTGAAAGGTTTAAAGCGTGACATCTTCCTGAGATGGTCCATTGCTACAGAACAGATCAAATTTCCAAGCTTTGATACCAAAATTGGTATACCGAATAGAGATTTTTATTGAAGAATATATCTGTTTATTTCCTGAAAATATGTCATTCATCTTATTAGTCGGTAGTAGTTGCTAGGTTTAAAGTCCCAATATTCAACTGCCCAACTTGCAAATGACCAACCATCACAACTGATTAATAACTGACCAAGTCCGAAGCTTGGTTTATTTCTTTCAACTGTTGATTAAATTGTTGTCTTTTTTATTACAGTGGTTTAATCACCTTCGGTCAGGGAGAATGATCACAGTGAGAGATCTACTCTCTTGGGTTTCCTTTATTGACTCAACCTCGAGGAATCTAGGGCCTGAATATGCATTCCTTCATGGAGCGTTCCTTATTCTGCTAGATGGTTTAAGTTTAGGTAAATCTTACAGTATTACATCGTTATCTGCTTACTAAATTTCTTGCATTCTTAAATGATATTTTTATGGGATATTTATGCTTATGCTTAGGAGACCCAAATATGACATAAATTATTTTACTCCTATACTTTATAATCATATCTGAACGCTTGCAATTTTGTTGGAGAAACGCAGTAGAAAATCCTAATCAGGGACTAAGCTTGATAGAATAATGGGAATGGAATGGAAAAAGTGGAAGCAAGTAGAGTAAAAATAGAGAATTAAGCAGCATGAAGCCAAGGGAACACATTTTTTTAAGCTAATGATAAACGGGTGAATAACATTATAATGTCAACTGGAACCAATTAGTTTTATACTTGAGCCAAAACACAGAGGTTGAGGCTGGTGTGTTTCAAATTTTAGTGTATTATTTCTTGGATCTTGTCTGTGTTTTCTTGCTTGTAATTACTGTTGTTTCAACTTTTTAACTTGTGTTCTGAACATTTGGTTTCTACCTACTCTTTTGTGGTCTGCCAGGCTTGTCAAATTTTAGAATGTCCTTCCCATCAGGAGTGTGCATAAAAGATTATAAACTGAGATCCATACCCCATTACCTGTTTTTCTTTTAGTAATATCTTTTTTTTTTATAAGAAACACGAATTCCATTATTAAAGAATGGAGCTACAAATGTGTTGGATGGTAATCAAATGTGTTGGATGGAAAACCTTTCCCTCTCCCAAGTTGCTCAGGAATTATAAGAAAAAGGAGCCATATGTTTATTCTTAACCTGTGAATTGCGTTTTAGTCTTGTCCTTTCTTCATATTGGTTGCTTATGGTACTTGTTTATAAGTTATTAGCCATTTGTTTATAGATGTGTGGCTTCTTTTCTTCTTCTTTGATGAAATTCATTTTCTTATATTGATTCTCAGGGACTGGTATGTCAAAAAGAGATGCTGAAGAATTGCGGAAAAGATGCTTTACATTTCTTTTGGAGAAACTAAAGGTTGTCAATCTTCTGTTAACCTCATGTTATATGACTTGGGTATTTTTTCTCTGGGGTTTGGTTGTACTATACCTTCTCTTTTCTTGATAGTTAATTGCTATGAAGCAATAAAATAATTATTTGATAGGAAACAGTATGAACCATATCATTATATCAGTGAAATTCAGTGAGCAGAGCAACATTAAAACAATGATATAGACAAAGCAAAGAAACTCTTACGGGCTGTTTGGGCCTCCAACTTTAAGTTAGAGTGAGCTATTATAATTTATAACCCACTCTAGTTTGGAGCTCCAAATGTAATAGTGGTGTCTACAACTGATTATAACATATAATTACAATCATTCTATTTGAAATCCCCCTTTGATACGGTATTTACTATTTCCTATCTAGACTAAAATAGTCTGCAGCTTAAACACAAATTATTATAATTCAGGCTAAAATAATATGCACCCCAAATAGATTATTATTATTGATGAAAAATAGATTAGGGAAAAGAAAATAGCACATCAAGAATTTACGTGGAAAACCCTAATTAGGGAGAAAAACCATGGGATAAGGGAATTATTATTAGAAACTGATACAATGGAGTACAGTAGACCAACAACTTAAATAGAGAATAGGGAAATCCTAGGGTACAATGAAAAGGACAAAATTGCCCCTAGAGCGCAAAACCCTAATTTCAACACTCCCCTCAAGTTGGGGCGTAGATGTCAACAAGTCCCAACTTGCTCATACACACATCAAACAACTGTTTGGAAAGCCCCTTTGTTAGGACATCTGCAATTTATTGATTGGAGGGAATATAAGGAACACAAATGTTGCCACTATCGAGTCTTTCCTTGATAAAGTGTCGGTCAATCTCCACATGCTTTGTTCTGTCATGTTGAACAGGGTTGTTTGCTATGCTTATGGCTGCTTTATTATCACAGTAGAGTTTCATTGGACTGGTATGCTCTTGATCAAGGTCTTTCATGACTTTTTCAAGCCAGATCTCTTCACAGATTCCCAGACTCATGGCCCTGTATTCTGCCTCAGTACTGCTTCTGGCAACAACACCTTGTTTTTTGCTTCTCCATGTAACAAGATTGCCCCACAAAAAGGTACAATATCCTGATGTTGATTTTTTGTCTACTACAGATCTGCCCAATCAACATCGGTGTAAGCTTCGATACATCATTTTTCATTTTTCCTGAACATCAAGCCTTTCCTTGGAGAAGTTTTCAGATATCTCAAAATGCGCTCTACTGCCCTCATGTGTTCTTCGTATGGTGACTGCATGAACTCACTTACCATACTTACTGCATAAGAGATGTCAGATCTAGTATGAGAAAGATATATTAATTTCCCAACAAGTCGCTGATATCTTTCTTTGCTCACTGGAACACTTTTACTCATATTACTTAACTTTGCATTGGCTTCTATAGGGGTATCAACTGGTTTGCACCCCGTCATACCTGTTTCCTTGAGTAGGTCCAGAGTATACTTCCGTTGGGAAACTGAAATTCCTTCTCTTGATCGAGCTACTTCCATTCCGAGGAAGTACCTTAGTTTTCCAAGGTCCTTGATCTCGAATTCCTCAGCCATCTTTGCCTTCAATCGGTCAATCTTTGAGGTATCATCACCTGAATTAACAATATCATCAATATAAACAATCAAAACTGCGATTATCCCGGATACAGACCTTTTAGTAAATAGAGTATGATCAGAATGACCCTGTTTATATATTTGAGACTTTACAAACATAGTAAATCTGCCAAACCAAGCCCTTGGTGACTGTTTTAGCCCATATAAGGACTTTCTCAATCTGCAAACTCGGTGATCAAATTGTTTCTCAAATCTTGGGGGAGGACTCATATAGACTTCTTCCTCCAGTTCTCCATTGAGAAAAGCATTCTTCACATCAAGCTGGTGAAGGGACCAATCCTTATTAACTGCAATAGAAAAGAGGACCTGAACTGTATTTAGCTTTGCAACGGGCGAAAAGGTCTTTGAATAATCAACCCCAAACGTCTGAGTAAAACCCCTGGTCACTAATCTGGCTTTGCATCTGTCAACAATTCCATCGGGCTTATACTTTATTGTTAACACCCATTTACATCCGACTGCTTTATGACCATTTGGAAGATTGACTTGATCCCACGTATAATTTTTCTCGAGAGCTTTCATTTCTTCCATAACTGCTTCTTTCCATTCAGGACTTTCCAATGTTGTCTGTATACTGTTTGGTATCACCACTGTGTCTAGGCTTGTAGTGAGGGCTTTGAACTCAGGAGATAAATTACTATAGGACAAGTAACTTTGCAACGAATATTTAGTACATGATCTCGTACCTTTCCTTAGGACAATCGGAAGATCAAGGGATTCATCTCTATCTTTATTTTCTTCTGACATACTGCATTCTCCCTCCGGTTCTGTTATTTTCCCACTCTCAACATTTTTTCTAGCGGGAATAAGAGAAGCTTCTTTTCCAGGTTCTACCATGTCCTCAAGAGTCACACACTCATCTGTCTCTGCACCATCATCAACCTCAATCACATCCTTGCTGGCATTATCTTCCCTGCTTTTGCTCTCAACATTTTCAACACAAGCATCAGTGTTATCACATTTATTATCATGATCAAGGATAGGACTACTAGTACCTGGAACCGATTTCTGTTCAAACTCATGAACTGGAGTCGGAGAGATAACAGGTGGCGCTATTTCCTTCCTGAGATTCTTTCTATAGTATGTGATCCAAGGGACTTGTTCAGTTGGGAGGATAGGTGCGTTAGTACTGATACTGACATCAAGGATGAGTTCAGATTCAGGTAAAGCAGAAAGGCTGGGATCCCAATTGGTTTCTTCACTGGAATGCTCCCCCTGAAGAGAACCATTGGGAAAGAATGAATGATCTTTGAAGGTCACATCCATAGAGACAAAGTATTTTCTGAAAGGAGGGTGTAACACTTGTACCCACGCTGATGTAGAGGGTACCCTAAAAAAACACATTTTTGTGCTCGAGGGGTAAACTTGGTACAGTTAGGTCCGTGTGTATGGACGAACACCACACAACCAAAGACACGAAGGAGTATATCAGAAAGAAGTCTAGAGTTTGGGTAAGACTCTTTGAAGAAATCTAATGGAGTTTGGAATTTGAGGACTTGGGATGGCATGCGGTTTATTAGATGGGCTGTTGTCAAGATAACATCACCCCACAAATAAGAGGGAAGAGAGTTTGAACATAAGAGAGCGGCAACTTCGACCAGGTGACAGTATTTCCGTTCGGCCACTCCATTTTGTCGAGGAGTGTACGCATAGGAACTCTGATGGACAACACCTTTGGAGATGAGGAATTGTCGTAAGGTGTTACTAAGGTATTCTTGACCATTATCACTCTTGAGAATAGCGATTTTAGCGTTGAACTGGGTTTCTATGGAATTGTAAAATTGTTGGAAAACTGAAGTGACTTCTGTTTTATCTGTCAGAAGGAAAACTCAGGTTAGACGGGTATGATCGTCAATAAAGGTTACAAACCAACGCTTCCTAGTTATGGTAGTGACTGATGAAGGACCCCAAACATCGCTATGGAATAGAGCAAACGGTTTAGAGGGCTTATAGGGCTGAGAAGAGAAAGAAACACGAGGTTGTTTTTCCTGGACACACACATCACATTTCAATTTAGAAATATTAATATTGCGAAAAAGATGAGGAAACAAATAGTTCATATATTGAAAATTAGGATGGCCAAGACGATAATGCCACAACATATAATCAGTTTCAGAAATGGAAAAATGAGGAGAAAACAAACTAGTCCTATCACATAGCCTAAAGGAAGCTTCTTCAGTAAGGAAATAGAGTCCCCTGTCATGTCGGGCAGTGCCAATCGTCCTCCCCGAGGTCAGATCCTGAAAAACAACATCATCAGGTGAGAAACTAACACGACACTTCAAATCTCTTGTTAGTTTACTAACAGATAACAGATTGTAAGACACTTTTGGCACATGCAACACATCTTGGAGTATTAAGCCGGCAAAGGGTGACACTCGTCCTTTTCCAGCAACAGGAGCCAAGGACCCATATGCAATTCTTGATTCTTTCATTTCCAGCACCAGGTTGATAAGATAAAAATTGATCAGAAGAACCAGTGAGGTGATCTGTGGCTCCTGAGTCTAATATCCACGGTTTATTACCAGTTATACTCACAAGACCAAAAGATTGAAAAGTACCTGTATGGGCGATTGCACTTACATCCACTATAGTAGTGTTCTGAGTAGTTTCCTGGTTCTGAGTCTGAGTACCTTCAGTAACAGATTCACCTACGAGAGCTCGACTTGGCTGTCGTTTCTTACCATTAGGCGGTCGACCGTGGAGTTTCCAGCACTGATCTTTAGTGTGCCAGAGATTTTTGCAATGTTCGCACATTGGGGGTGGCTTACTGTTCTGTTTATCTTGTACAGGGCCCTGATGTTTTGAAAGTGGCGGAATCAGTTGGTGTTACAGCTGTACTATTCTTGGCTCTCGACCTATCTTCTTCCAGGCGAACTTCAGAACAGACCTCCATTAGGGACGGTATAGGTCTGGTCCCCAGTATACGATTGCGCACTGTATCAAATTTAGAGTTGAGTCCTACAAGAAAGTCATACACGCGATCCGTTTCTTCAGACTGATAATGTAACACTCCTCCATAAGGACAGTTCCAGATCATCTCACTACACAAATCCAACTCTTGCCACAACAGAGATAGCTTGTTAAAGTAAGCGGTAACGTCCATCGTTCCTTGTTTGCATTCATGGACTTGCTTACGTAGAGTATATAAACGTGAAGCATTTTGTCTCCTGGAGTAGAGTTTTTGGACTGCCTCCCAAATATCACGGGCTGTAGCTGCATACAATAAAGGTTTTCCAACTTGAAGTTCCATACTGCCAATCAAAATTGATCTCAACAAAGAATCCTCTCCTTTCCACATTCGCTCTTGGGGTCACCGATCCTTGGTTTTGGTATTTCACCTGTCAGATATCCAAATTTGTGACGGTCCTCAAGAGCCATTTTAATAGATTGGGATCAAGAGAAGTAATTATCACTATTCAACTTTTCCCCTATAATAATTCCAGAAGAATTGCCTATAGTTCTTTAAGGAGTAAGTAGGGAACGAAGTTACTAGGGTATGGATTTAGATCTGATTGGATCTTGGATTTCGATCCCATGGCTTCCCCAATAGCAGCAAGCTGCTGTTGAAACATCTTGTTCTGTTGTTTAATCTGCAACTGCAACTGGGTAACTTGATCTTGGATTATATTTCCTTGGTCCTGGTGGTATGATGAAGACTCACCCCCTCTAAACTTATCTATAATTGGCGAAAACTGCCCCATTCGGTTGCTCATACCTGGCTGGAAAGTACTCATACCTCTTCCATCTGTCCTTTGGTGCGGCAAAGATTGGGATGAGGCTCTGATCTGAGAGGAGAAGGCCGACGGCACTCCCGAAGGACGGAAACTTGACTGATTGGCATCGGGCATCACAGATTTGGACCAATCGGCGCTGGGTATAGCAGATCGGAGCTTGGGCATTGCGGATCTGGACTAGTCGGCCTTGGATATAGCAGATCGGTGCTCCATAGCGTCAGTCGGCAGCGTTTGGGACCGGTTGGATTGATTTTGCGTGGCTGGTCGCTGGTTGACCTCATTTGCGCGCGTCTAAACCGGACAACTTCCTTCATCTGCGCGCGGCTAGTTCGAAAGGGTAGCAGTCAGACAGAACTCCAGTGGGTTTTTGCGACTGGTGGTTGGGTCTTCGAAGGAGGCGGCTGGCTCGACGGGAATGGCCGACGGTGGGTAGGGCGGCGGCGGCTGGTCTTCACGAAAGTGGGGAAGAAGGGTTTGGAAGTATCTATCAATAGCTTTTTGGATAACAGTGGTTATATCTGGGTTATTGGTTTGGGATTCTCCTGTTGGATTTTCCTCAATGGTGGCTAGAATTTTGTCTCCATGCTCTGATACCATGATGAAAAATAGAGTAGGGAAAAGAAAATAGCACATCAAGAATTTACGTGGAAAATCCTAATTAGGGAGAAAAACCACGGGATAAGGGAATTATTATTAGAAACTGATACAATGGAATACAGTAGATTGACAGTTTAAATAGAGAACAGGGAAACCCTAGGGTACAATGAAAAAGACAAAATTGCCCCTAGAGCGCAAAACCCTAATTTCAACAATTATCAATAATAATCAACTTAGTTCAGCACCCCAAACACTCAGTTAAAAGTTGTAGAAAGTTCCCTTGCAACTTACAGGGGATGGGAAAAAATGTCATTGGACTATAATTGGAGAAAGGAAAAAATGTCGGTAACTTGGTAGCTTCTCGATGAGAAAACAAGGACCATATCCCAATCGTCCTTTGGTATGAGTTCCATTTCTTTTTTGTCAGTCAGTCAGTTAGTTAATTGTTTTTTTCCCTTTTCTTTTTTTTTTTCAAGATGAAGGTCATTTGGAAATTTTCAGAACCTGTGGTAATTTGGGCTATTTGGTTGAAAGGACTTAGCAAGCCTTTGATGACATCTTTTCAACTCGACAATAAAATGAATTAATTTTTGGGTATAGATGGTGTATTCTCATGTGAAGTTGTGTAGTTATTTATTTTTATGAAGTCAGTTGAATTTTGATACTCTTTCGTCTGATGAAAGTTTTCTTCTTCCTTCTTTGAGAGTTTTTTTCTCAGCTTTAATAATTGGATTTTGATGCTACAGTTGGATAACACTATGCTTGAATGCTCAAAATTTGCGAGACTTCAAAGTTATGGCTGGGGAGAGCTTAGAACAGCTACAGATCTTTCAAACACTGATTATATGCAAGACAGCAACCTCTTTGGTATTGATCCATTCTTTATTGAGAAAGGTATACATTCTACCATGTTCGTAATGATGGGAATGATGCCGAAATCTCATTTTCATCTCTTTTCTAACTTGATCTAGCATAATTAACTTTTCGTTCATCTGCTATTTCTCTTGCTTGTTTTCCTTCATATTGGTAGTATAGTTGCCATCAGTTCTTTTTATATAGTGTAGAAATATCCATTTTCCGTATTGTAGTTGAGCAATAGTGGCTTCATTTGTAGGCTGTCTGCCTTGTGACACTGGTAAATATGAGTTCTTGGCACCAACAACGTACAAAAATGCATTAAGGGTACTGCGGGCTATGCAGCTTTCAAAGCCTGGTTTGTCCGAGTAAACTTGCGTCTTAATTTCATCTTTTATGAGATTCTCATACTCAAGCATGCTGAATGGAATTGTACTTTTCAGTTTTACTAGAGGGTAGTCCAGGTGTTGGAAAAACAAGTTTGATTGTGGCCTTGGGACAATTTTCTGGACATAGGGTTGTACGCATAAATTTGTCTGAGCAGGTAATGATTTTCCACATACCTATCTTAGCTCATTTTTTGTCTGACTATCATTTGACGTATACCTAATTAATGCTCTATCTTGCTATCGTCGCCTGCCATTCATCATATTTGTGACACAGACTGATATGATGGATTTGCTGGGGTCTGACTTACCAGTGGAAAGTGATGAGGGAATAAAATTTGCATGGTCTGATGGAATCTTGTTGCAGGTTAGAGTCCCTTGTATTGAAATAACAATGTCATGAAGTTTAGTATATAACATTTTCGCCATCTTTCTGCAGGCTCTGAAGGAAGGCTGTTGGGTTCTGCTAGATGAACTGAATCTTGCTCCACAATCTGTTTTAGAGGCAGGGTTTGAGGATCTCATAATTTCTCTTTATCTCTTACTGTTAATTTGTTATGCAGTTGACCTTCTTCCTCTTATTAGAGATGTAAAGGAATGTAATTTTCTTTTCAGGGATTGAATGCCATATTAGACCATCGAGCTGAGGTGTTCATACCTGAGTTGGCACTTACGTTTAAATGTCCACCATCCTTTAGAGTTTTTGCATGTCAGAATCCTACGTATCAAGGAGGTGGAAGGAAAGGTCTTCCTAAGTCATTCCTCAATCGGTTTACTAAGGTATATTTTTTGCTGCATAGACTCGACTGATTTGAACTATTTACTCCTTATCTTGATATAAATAGGCTGGGAACTGAGTTTTTAATTTGATTTCAGGTTTATTTGGATGAGTTGGTTGAAGATGACTACCTCTTCATTTGTAGCTCACTTTATGAATCAATCCCTAAGCCTTTGCTATCAAAATTGATATTGTTTAATAAAAAGTTGCATGAGGAAGTTATGCTGCATAAAAAATTTGCTCAGGATGGGTCACCTTGGGAATTTAATCTTCGGGATGTTCTTCGATCTTGTCAGATTATTGAAGGTTTGATCTCCTCTTTGGTTGGACTTGTTTGGTTCCTTTGCATAGATCCGTGCTTATTTTTAAAATTTTTTTAAGGTGCACCCGAAAGATTAAGAAATTACTGCTTCCTCAACATTGTCTATGTTCAGCGGATGCGAACAGCTGGTGATCGCAGGGCAGTACTGCAGCTTTATGAGCAAGTATTTGGTGCAAAATATTTTATAAATCCCTATCCACGAGTTCAACTTAATTCTCGGTTTTTAATTGTGGGGAATATTGCCATTGAAAGGAATAGCATTCAAGCATGTAACGTAGCAAGTAGCCAGCTTAAGATTTTGCCAGGAATTCGTCAAAGCTTAGAAGCTGTTGCACATTGCATTCAACATCAGTGGATGTGCATTTTGGTTGGCCCATCTTCATCTGGCAAAACATCTCTCATTAGGTTGCTTGCTCAGCTCACAGGCAATGTACTAAATGAGTTGAATCTTTCGTCCACAACTGACATATCAGAATTGCTTGGGTGCTTTGAGCAGTATGATGCCATTCGGAATTTCCATCATGTTATTGATCAAGTTGGCTATTATGTCAACAAATATTGTAGTGTGCAAATAAGACATTCTATGAAACAGTTTGATAGGGATGGAAACAGTATAATGACTAAATGGCTATCTTTTTCATCAAAAATTAGCTTCCAGTTGCCAACAAGTTCTGTTTGTGTGTATGCAAAGAATTGGAACAGAATTGTGAATTCTCTTGGTTTGCTAGTTGATATCATTAAACAGCTTATGTCATACCTGCAAGAGGTGCCAGCCAACAAAGAACTTGAAAGTTGCTTGAAGACAGTTTTAAAGTTGGTAGAGAGTAATCAGAGACAGCCATTCTCAGCAAAGTTTGAATGGGTGACCGGAATACTAGTCAAAGCTATTGAGCGCGGTGAATGGATCATTCTTAAGAATGCAAATTCTTGTAACCCCACCGTAAGTGAGAGCTATCATCAACCTTTTTATTTCATTTATTATGATAAATTGCACTAACTGCCTTTTAATTAACTTTTTCTTTGTACCTTAGGTACTTGATAGAATCAATTCATTGGTGGAGTCATGTGGTTCAATTACTATCAATGAATGTGGGACCATCGATGGGGAACCAGTGGTCCTGCATCCACATGCTAATTTTCGAATATTCCTTACCGTTAATCCAATTCATGGTGAGGTTTCTCGTGCAATGAGAAATAGGGGAGTGGAAATATTCATGTTACAGCCTCATTGGCTGCAAGATGAAGCTCAGTGTGGTAAAAAAGACATACTGAATGACACTCGGAGGTTTCTTGCTTTATCTGGTATTCCTGGTGCGAAATTGGTTGAATCTATGGCAAATTCACATGTCTATGCAAGGGAAGAAGGTTGTCACCTTAATGTTCGCTTAACGCACATTGAACTTGCACGCTGGGTGCAGTTGTTCCAGCAACTCATCATGAATGGCTGTAAGCCATGGTGGAGCCTTCATGTCAGTTGGGAGCATACCTATCTTTCTTCTTTTGGTGAGTCCGAGGGGATGCATATTGTCCAAAATGCAAAACGTCTATATTTGTCTGATGCTTGCCTCTCTGAATCTGATGCGTCAATTGCATCACTGTGTTTGCCTGGAGGATGGCCAAGGCCTATAACATTGATAGATTATGTCTGGCACTCAAAAGAAGCTTGTGTAAAGCAGAATTGTATGTATGTGGAGTTTCTGGGAGCTCAATGCGCATTGCGTGAACTTGGAATTGCTAAGGGTTATTCTCTTGACTTTAACCTGTCTGCCGGTGGATATGCACAGAGATATTTAGTGGATTGGAAGAAGTTACATAAACTGTTGTTTTCGAAGGCTTCAAACAGTATGTTATTGTACTCTCAAGTCAAAAACGAATTCAACTTGAAATTAGATAATAACAAGTTATTTTTTGCTGCCAACTGGGCTATCGAGCAAGCTTCCGAAATGGATATTGAGCTCTATATCATCTGGTTTAGTTGGTTTAGCTCTATATTGCAGCCGTTCTGCCAATTTTTCAATTTTTATTTGACGTCAATCAAACAGGTTATAGAGCATCCATTGTGGAATTTTATTTGTCACCTTCGCCGGAAGATCAAGTCTCTTATTGGAATAGATTTTGATGTGCATCCAATTCCAATTTTATCATCTGAGTTTGTTGCTATGATGGGTGAAGATGACAAGAGTGATGAATTAAATGCATCAGAAGGCATGTTAGAATTGCCAAAAGATGAACTTCAGTTGTCCTGCACATCTTTACGTAATGCTATTAAGTGCATTGGTCGTTTAATGCTTACATATCAACAGTGGAACGCTGAAAGCAGGCATGAGCTAAGCAGTGAAATTCGAGGGTTCTTACCAGTTTTGAAATCTCTGCGAGCACTAGAGCAGGAAATCTTTTTTAAACTCATAGATCCATCTTATAAGCTTATTGAGTCTACTTCTTTTGACATGCTTATCGAGTCTTACAGCACTCTTCTTGATGATCACATATTGCTCTGGGATGGTCTTGTCTCTTTGAATTTTGAGCTGCTACAAGTTTCTGGACGATTTTTGATAAAAGATATCCTCCGATTCAGGGATTTCTTTGCAGATGCTGTTGAAGTCATACTGGTAAGCTGGTAATGAATTGGAAAGATTGTGAGCATATTAATATTCTTCTTTTGCTAATGGATTTTCTTATTTATAGAGGGAGACTAAGAAACTTGAAAAGACTTCATGGTCCTTTCACTCAGAAAAGTCCTTACTATGGATTCATGGTGGTCACCCAACCTTACCTTCTTCCGCTGATCTGTATCATAAGCAACAGCAGCTTTGTAGGCTATGTGAATCTCTATGGCAAATAAAGCTAAAATTACACGATCGGGGTAAGGGACTTTGATATCTTGATCCTCCATCCTGTTAAGTTATGTTTATTTGCAGTTTTCTATATTCTTTATAAGGACAAGAATAAGCTGAATTCATTTTGTTTTGCAGTCCCTGCTGTAGCAGGGAAGGATCTTTTAATTGAAGTTTTCACATCATCCAATCCTGAGCTTCGCTGCCTTGCAATGGAAGGTAGTATTTTTTTAATATTTCCTTGGGACGTTATTTTATCGGCAAAAACAGAGGGGTACATGTAAAAAGAGTGCCTGTGTACATGTGCTCACTCACGTGTATGTATTTAGAACTGGGTCGTACCTTTTTCTTATTTCTTCTTTTCCCCATGAAAACTAAAGGAAGATGATATGCCTAGTTCTTTCGAATAGTTGAAAGTACATATTAGTATTTTTATGCAAAATTTTGGACTATGTAAAATATCTTCATGATGTTTCTTCACTATAAAATTTAGTAGTTCTTGTTTTTGGAGATTGCAGCTACTGCTGGCTTAACTAATGAAGTGGACATTTTCTTCCTTTATGATCTTGTAGGCCTTTCCATGTCTTCTTGTATACTTGGTAAATCTGATGAAGATGATGTCGCTCAAAATTTGCAGGACATTTATCAGGTTTAGTATCACCTTTTTTCTTCTTGTACGAATTAATTTTTTCATTAACTGAAAGGAAATCAATTTTGTTTATAATAGATGCTCTTGGTAAGGTTCAAACATGAGAAAAACAACGCTAAGGCAATTCTGGAATCAAAGGACCGTCCTATTCAGGAAGAAATGACATTTATCTGTCGTCCTTCTGGCTATGATATATTTAAAAAGGCAGATCCTAATGTTTGGTTGGACACTCTTCCTATAAATGATGGTACCAGTTTTTTCCTAGATATGTTGTTGCTGCAGGAGCTTTCATCAATTCTTTTGCTTGACCGGGGAAGCCTGAAGCAAGTATGTCTAACATCCTTACGCTTCATTCTCCTGAAACTTATCTTGCTTCATAATATGTACACAATCAGCTAGGCAATAATCAATTTCTGTGATCACAAACTCCCTATAGTCCGCTTTTCCTTGATTATATATATGTTTTAATTTTGATTAATAAGAAACAACATTTATCTAACGAAAAAGTACTTATATAATCTTTTTAGTGCTGATTTTTTTTTTTCTTTCATCTATCAATGAAAAATTATAGTTATGTATCTTGTTAGAAAAATAATTCTTTTGATTTTTTTTAAGGCTCTGTAAATTATAAAACTTCAATCAGGGCTGAAACAAACTATTTTCCATTTTGGATATTGGTATTTCTGCAAATGGATGTTAGGGTTATTTTATTTTTGTTTTTCCCTCTTTTTTCATGTGTTGCGATTTATAACCTTCAATCCCCCTTGTAATGCTTGGGGTTCCATATTAATGAATTGTTTCTTTTACAAAAAAAGAAAAAAAAAAGCTTCAATCCCAAGTTTTGGTTGTAAACGCTTTGATTATGATATTTCTTTGCTTCGATGGTAGGCACTATGCGGCCTGTCCAACCTCATGAAAGAGACTTTACAATTTTCATTGAAATTCTCCTCAAGACCTCCCCAGACGTTTATTGCTCATCAAAATATGCTATGGACACTGGATGAGTGTGATTCTATGGATACAGGTTTTGTACAATAATTATATTGTAGTTCTTTCACCTTTATGTTATAGTTATTCCATTCTCGGTAGTAGATGGACATTTGAAGATTACCTTTATTTGTATGGGGATTAGATTGGATTTTAATTGGAGGATTTTTTCTCGAATTGAAACTCACCTATCATGCAAGCATTCTTCTAGCACATATATGGTTCCATTACTCATAAAATTGATCTGCCTTGCTTTTCAGTGCGTGCAAAGGCAGCTGGTTTTTTTCTTGAGATGTGGTTTAGATGGCATCAGTCTCTGTGGATTCATTGCCCTGATTTTGTCAAGGTAGGTTTACTTTCTTAGACTGATTATCAATATGTATCTTTGGTTTATAATTAGGTGCCCTTTTTTTTTTTTTTATGATTTTCTTGTGTGCAGAACTTCACAAAGGCTGTTGATTACAAAACTCCAGTTCCTCATGTACTTGTTCAGCCTGTGATTTCAGCAACAGTTTCACAGATCTTGTAAGATTATTATTATTGTTATTTATTTAGATAGCAATGAAATTAAACGGGTGTTTTCTGTCCGGAGATATGATATTTGACCTAGTATGCAAAAGGGGAAAATTGCTTGAGAGTTGTGGTTTATGTTTCTTGTGGATGCCTACTAATCTGTGATTAATTTTTATGAAATCTAGGGATGTGAGACTTTCAAGGGTATTCTTCTAAGAAGCTTATGAGAAGGGTCCCCTAAAGATTTACACTAGAATCATCGTTTGTATACCCTTTAAAAGAGTCTCTTTTGTATATCATTAGATGTTTCATTCATCTATGAAATTGTTTCTTATCCAAAAAAAAAAAAGAGATTTACACTAGAAGCATTAGGGGTGTGGAAGTCTTGAAATTGTTTGTTGTTTTTTTTTTTTTTTTTTTTTTTTTTTTTTTTTTTAATGAGAAACAAGAGATACTATTAAGATGGTACAAACCTCAACAAAACAACCAAGACCACGGGGATAAGGCATTTCTTGCCTAAAGGAAGTATTACAAAAACACCTTCCAATCAAGGTTAATTAATTACAAACAACCCTATGTTGAGCACTCCAACTAGAGGCTGTAAGCTGCACAAGCTCACAAAAAGAACAAAGAGAAGAGGGCTAATCGACCAACACGCTTTTTTCTTTCAAGACTTCTATAATTATTTTTTAGGCTTTGTTTTTTGGATTGGAGCTTCTTCTTGTACTTTAGTCTTGGCTCTCTTGTATTCTCTCGTTAAGGGAATGAAAGTTCAATTTCTTGAGATAAAAAAAGAAAACAAAGAGGCAGATGAAAAGGAGGGCCTTCTGTTATTATTAACCAAAAGATATCGTAGTTCTTGAAATCTTTTCTTGCTCGATATTTCTTCCAAATTTGCAGCTGTAATTACCAATAAATTCAATTCTCTTTCAAAAAAATTTACCCTGACTTCTGTAAAATGTATTTGCTATTATTCCTAGATGCCAAGAACAATATATGGTTCAAAACAGCATTTAATAGCTAAAGAAAAATGTAAAGTTTATTCGATTTAAGACAAGCCTCCCGATGCTAAATCACCTTTATTTTCTTAGGACCTTTTAGGCCTCCGAAGCATTGGTTGTAGTTGTCAACATGTTTCACCTTTGGACTGAGAATCATGCAAGTTTTTCATTTCAGATACTGAATTATGGGAAATTTTGTTGGGCTGATTAACCTATGAGGGACGACATGGCATGAGTAGGCATGTTTTCTTATGCTGCACTTTGGTGTCAGGTTTTCCTTTTGGAGTGTACATTACTTTTGGTAACTGGCTATGAGAAATTATGTTATGAGCTGGATGGAGAAAAAGGAAATTCAAGTATCTGTGATGAGGATTTCCTTTCATGGTAATGTAGGTGATTAGGGGAGGGGGGTTGATAGCTAGAAGCGTGCCTCAAATAAAGTGCTTCAGATATGGTTACGGCTAGTGATGAGTTATATATGAAGTCATTTCTTTTGGAGCTTCAGATATGGTTATGGCTAGTGTCTGTGATGAGGATTTCTTTTTCATTGCTCGAGAGTTGTGGTTTATGTGTGTGTGTGTGTGTGTTTATTTGTTTGTTTATTTTTTTTTGATGTAATAGATTCATAACAGTGGTTCACATTTGAAGGTGGGTATTTTGCAGAGTGTATTACTCATATTTTCTCTCCATTCAGGTGGCATCCTACTGCTATCAGAGACTTTTTTGCTAAGCGTTTGAAGATACAAATAGCAGCTTGTTATCTTTGGCACAGACCACTAGGGGAAGTAGATGCATACTCTTCTCTTTTATCAGCTGCTTGTAATCTTTTCCAGCAGGTAGGTTTACATTTTTGTTCTGGAGATCCTATGTATCATGTATGGAAGTCAAAGTTTAAATTGACTCCTGCTTTATGTGTGCTTGCAGATTATTTACTCTCATGAAAAGTCTTTTGATGCGGACCTGTTTGTTGAGATAAAGTCCCTTGGATTATTTTACAATGACAAAACTACGGTATGCTCCTTGAAAGTAATTGACTTATGCACCTTACAAAATTTTCCATTCATACCATGCTCATGGATATTCTTATTGTTTGGTGTCTCACGGGATGTTCTCTCACTGTAAGTTGTAACCTAGAAGTCGAGAAGGCGATGCGTACTATATAGAGTGTTTAAATGATGTGAAACAAGTAGATTAAATATGGAACAAGAATATTCAAAAGAAAGGACAAGTAGGATCAATTTAAACCTCAGGGTAGGGAGATACCTTGCATTTAGTTGAGTCAGATACATTATTGTTCAATTTAAACAGTGTTCATGTAAAATGGTTGCTTGCTTTCTAGGTTTTACAAATATGATCCATCATTTTTCCTAAAAACCTTAACTTACTTTTTTAACAGGAAGAAAACATCGGGTTGTTTTGCTCCCTTGTTGCGAAGTCAGGCCAACAAAGATTGAAAAACTCTGTGCATTTGTTCATTGAACCGCTGCTTAAAGATCTATTTGCTCATGATGTGACAACAGGTAAGCAAATAACGGTATCACTTTGTGTCAACTACTTTAACTTAAGAAATGCATCTATCGTTAAGAAGCATATTTGAAGGCTGACTAGATACCCAACCCAAGTCTAGAGCAAAGGAGGTCAAAAGGTTATCCACTTAATTCGTCATAAACAAAGGGGTTTAGTGAAATTCGAATTTGAGAAGATTCAATTATTCTCTAAAAGCACAATATCCCTTCTGAAAAGATTTTCTATCATATAAAGTAAAGTTTCTAATTCACAGAAGAGGGGAAAGGTAAGGTTGATCGCCAAGATCCTAGATTCTTGGGGCATGGGCCCAACAATTATACGGAATCAGAAGACGTAAATGCAAATAGGGGTCAGCCACAAGTTACTGAAAGCCCCGGTGTTTTGGAATCTAGTGAAACAACAATGAACAGAAGAGGAATCCTACTTCAGCCCAACTGCTTCATATAAAATAATTGATGAAGCTCATGGAGGAATATCATCTCTGCATTCTCTCATTACCTTGCATTTGGATGAACTAGTTATTGTAGATTTGTATGTAAAATAGTTGCATTTTAATTATTTTTAGATGTTCTTTCCTTTTATAATTAGTTTCCTTGTTATAATTAGTTTCCTTGTTATAATTTCTCATATTATATTAATCCATTATTGGGTCAATTTTGAAGAATAAGAGAAATTATTATTTCTTCAAAAATAGCAATTATGTAAAATTATTATTTCTTCAAAAATAGCAATTATGTAAAATTATTATTTCTTCAAAAATAGCAATTATGTATATGGGATTTATATGGCCACTGCATAAGTTTCTAGCATAATATTTCACCTTTATCTTATTTTTAATATGGTTAACCTTACTGCAGATTAGTGACTATTAGTTTGTTGACTGGAGATCCCTTTGATGACACAATTGCTTAATTTTAGCTTTCTCCATTGTGTTTTCTTACAATTTTTCTGTTCCTTTTTCAAGATCTGCATCATAAACTTGGTCGTGTGTGGTTAAGACTTGGAGGATTGCGATTGTATCTGTTGCTCAGTTGCTCTCTTTTGGATCCCACCATCAAATATTATTACAAATATTCACAATTAATGGAAAAGAAATCTTCGCTTCAAGTTGAAACTGAGGTATTATTTCATGCTGTTATATATATATATATATATTTTAAATTTTAATTCTGTTTTTAAAGATAATGCATCTTTTGTATTTTACATGTTTTCTTTCTCCTTTTATTAGAAACATCAATAGACTGACCAATCTAGATTGATAGATGGGTAGTGAAATTTCAAAGAAGTTTGTGTTGGCTACTCCAATTGGAAGCCGTAAATTGTACAAGATCACAAAAGTAATAAAAAGAATTACACTTATCTGAAAAGATTCTGGCATTCCTTTCCTTCGACGCTAACCACAAAATTGTCTTCAGCACATTGATCCAAATCACGATGGCTTTGTCTTTCAACCCACTTCTACTTTGGGTCTCAACCATCCACACCTTAACAGACCAAGGTATACACCAGTTCAAATTAAACATGCTGCCAAAATGCACCCATACCCTTCTACTGAAATTACAGTGAAGAAACAAGTGGTTCAAAGTTTCTTCAGTTTTCTTGCACAAAATGCACTTGTTTTGGAGAAAGAGCAAAATTAGGATATCTTCCTTTTTAATGCTTTCATTCGCCGTGATCGATAAGAACTTTACTTTTTCGAGGACTGTTTCCTTCCAAATAGAAGTACAACTAGTATCGTCAAGGATCCTTCTTTTCTTGTACAAATCCATAGAGGCAGTTTTACCAGTGTACTTGCCACCTAACTGCAATCTTCACACCACCAACAGCACCCAATCCTCAGCAAGAGACAGGTTACAATGTCCGGAACAGCACTAAAGTTGCCCTATGCATCCAATTTCCCTTTCAAAACAATCTCTTCTCAATTTTTTTTTTTGTCGAAACAAATCTTCTCTTGGGTTGAATGGAAGAAGATATTTGTATTCCAATAATTTTAGTGAAAAAATACATAATCTTCTTATATAGGAGAAAGGCTTGATACATAGAAGGAAATAATCATAAAATAAAATCATTTATGATTTTACAACCAACACTTTCAAATCTTATTAAACAAGCCATGGTGAACATAAAGACACCATCTCAGTCTTTAAATCCACAGCTCACACACCTTGCTGTCTTTTCGTAAAGACATTCTAAACCATGTCATCATTGGCTGGCAATTAATTTTGAAAATGCAATCTTCCTTTATGCTTTTGTAATATGAACAAAATCAATAATTGTTTGCGACTGTTTGAGGTTTTGTATTGAGTGCAACTGCTTCCCTCAGGCTCACTTGTGTTAACTCTTGTTAGTCTCTACTTGAAGCAAACCTTCTATTTTTCTTAAATGATAAGTCGAGGCAACTACACAATGTTGTTGTAGGTGAGGCAAGAGTGCGAACTTTTGGCAGGATTGTTTTCCATCATGGGAGAAGCTGATAAGGAAAGAAAACAGACCTTTGAAAATCTTGAACTGGAGTGCTCTAAATTGCAGAAAAAGGTTTTTCTTTTTCTTTTTTCTTTTTTTGTCAATTTGATGTACCTGATGTTCAATGAAGTAGATAATATTTTGCTTTACCGTCTATATGCTGGAGATGCCATCTCACTATCTGACGGTTTTGATTGTAGAAACTACTTCCCATTATATAGTGCCGTTAAATTAGTTGTAATGCATTATTGTGTAAATTAAATACAATCTCATTTAAATGTATAATTTCAACTTTGGGTGTTTATGGGGTTTGTATTCCTTTATTTCGTCCATCAATAGTATTGTTTCTCTTCTAAAAAAATCTCATCTAAAAATTAAAAGTTAGATAAGTATATCTAATACTAAACTGTAGGAAAACATTATTTTACCATGTGTTGGAAGCTAAGTTGTCGATACTCTTTTATAGCAGTTTAGAGATGGATAAAATCTTAACTTTTGATTTGTCATTGTGATGAATTTTTGTTGGTTCAGGTTGTTTTCCGTGTGGAACCTGGGAAGTTTAAGAAGTTGAAACATGAGTGTGAAGAGTTTTTTGAGTTTGTTGATATTTTGTTGACAAATATAGAAGCAACAGACTCACACCAAATTGCTAGACTATGCAACTGGGAGGTATTGTTGCATCTCTCTAGTTGATTTTTTTTTCTCTGACAATATTATTGATTATTTTGGCATATTTTACATTACATTGTTTTATTTCATAGGAGGTGGCTACTTGCTTTATTGATCGATTATCGGATGAATACACTGGATATCTTGATATTATTCAACCCATTCAGCTTGCAGTTTATGAAATGAAATTAGGCTTGTCCCTTGTCTTATCAAGCTTGTATTTTACTGGTGTAGTTGAGCCGTATAATGGGAAGCAAGTTATGGTATTCTATTTCAGCTTTTACTTTTATTTTTCCCTTCCTATTAGATTTCATAAGTTCAAATACTTATCCTGAAAATTGTGCCAGAAATCAATTTATTCCTTTATGAGATTCCCACGAGGGCCTCCTTCCAATCAGATGTCTGTTGGTTTAAACAATGGACTGGCTGGGTTTTCTTTCCACGATCTTAGTGCTGATACAGATTGTTTCTACGCAATGGACGTTGGTTTGCTGGAAAAGTTGGTTATTAGTTCGAAAGAAACTGTAGATAATGATGCGGTCTGTATTTTCTATCTCATTTAAAAAGATATTAATAATTAATTTCTGTTCTTTGTTTATTCTCGACATCATCCGTTCTGATTACAGGCCTGCATTATGCAACTTAAAAGTTCTCTACAATACAATATTTTGGTTCGTGCTTCACATGTTGTTGCTGATTCTGGTCTGATGGATACTTCATCTTTTCTGGTGAAGCTTCTTGCAATGTTTTACTTCAGAATTGTAAAGGTTTATAACTATAAGTACATCATATAAGTCTCGATTTTTAACAATCTTTTTTATGGTATGTACTGCTCAGCTATTGGATAAAATTTTCAATGGATTTGCCAATCTCTGGATGAGTATGAAAGTTCAGTTAACAACTAAAGAAGATGTTAACTCTCAATTATACAAGTTTAAGCCCCGTATGTTCAAGATTGAAAAGGTTATTGAAGCTGATGTTGACAAATCATTAGACAACGAAAATTCTTCGGAAATGGAGTTACTCTCTGAAGATGAGGCCACTGAGATGGTACCACCCCCCTGCAGATTCATAAGCAATTATTTAACGCATCTTTGATCTTGTGTTATTTTCATTTATTAATTGTGTTAAGTGACATGATATCTTCAGAGTGATACTAGCAAGCAATATGATACTTCAGAAGATGAATGGGCGTCAATAGATGAGTCTATGATCGACCAGATGATTCACATTCATAATCAGCTGTTCGGCTCTCCTGGTCTTGTTTTGGCTGTAAGTTCATTACAGATTACTGTGAGCTTTGTTGTTCCTTTCTTTCCTTGGTAACTTGTACTTCTAGTTATTCTGAGAAATTGGTGATTTTTATAATTTTACTTCAGATACGTTAGTGCATCACTTATTTCACACTGCTGCCCTTAAATAAACTTTTAAAGTTGTATCCTTCTAAACACAAACACAAATGCATACTGTCAGAATTTTGAATATTATAAAGGGTTTTTATGGTATTAACTTTATAGCTTTCTGCCCTCTACTTTTGTTATGCCATTTTTTGTATTGTGGATGTTGTAGCACTTCAGTATCTGACATGTTTCCTTTGGTTTCAGCCTGGAACTTTCAAAGTATCTGATGCATCCCGGTTACATTCTTTTTCTGGTTCATATAATTTGGGTTTAGCATTAATTAAAGGTATTCATGACTACGAGACATTTAGTCACATTTTGTAGTGTGTATTTTTTTTAAGCCCTTAAAGTTGAAATTTGTTTGCTGTGTTTTCTTCAGATTTTGGTGGTTTGTTGCTGTCAAGTCTGGACGCCAAACTTGCACCAGAGCACTTATTACGGCTTTGTTTGGAGCATGAAGGATACTGTGTTTTTCCTGAAAGAGTAGCTGGGAAATATAATTTCTACAAGGTTTTACAAAGTGATTTATGTATTGTTTTAATTTTTAACATACTGTTAATAATTATGGTTATAATACTTTTACTCAGGATCCAAATCCTTCAATGATAGCAAACATGGTGAAGTTACTTGATCCTCTTCATCAACGTGTTTCTTCACTTTTGCTTGATCACGAAGAACATCATGTTCTTCAGAAGATCTTGGATATAATTGAAATGCTTCAAAAATTTTCTACGGACACCCCGGTAGCAAAGGTATTTGTACTGCTATATATTGCTAGTTTGTAAGATTAAGTCATTTTTAAAAAAGAAAAACCAAGGGGATGTAGATTATTGACTGAAATTACTGTTAGTAAGATTAAGTCATCCTTAATTATTGAGATTGGGGCATATCTATATATCAATTGTGTAAGAGCCCGTAGCGTGAACTCGTATGCAAGAAAGGACAAGAATGTAACTTTCTCCACAGATTTTTTCTTTTTTTTTGGAGTACAACAATTGCATGGTGGGAGATTGAACTTCCGACCTCTAGAGACAATAAATGCCAACACCACTAAGCCAAGCTCACTTTGGCCTTTCTCCAACACTGTTAGTAAGAGCAACCCATTAGAAGATCATCTTTAATTATCAAGATGGGGGCATATTTATATATCAATTCTGTTATACCCCATAGTGTGAACTCTTATGCAAGCAAGCACAAAAATGTAACTTCCTCCCAAGATAATTAGTCCTTGGTTAAAAGCTACATTGTACCATTAGTACTAAATTTGGAGATCCTAATTTTCTTGTAGTTTGTTTTGGATTTTATATTAATAAGGGATTCTCATCATGATCTTTACAGGCTTTATCAGGTTTGCAACTCCTGGTTAACAAGGTGCAAACATTACCTGAACATGGGTCGAAGTTTTCTTCCTCTGGTAAGGATTTTTAATTAAAATTTTTTGGTTTTGCTCTTGGAAGTCCATCTTCTACAACTTTTTTATAATAACTTGCAGAGCAACTGGAGACTATACTTGAATTAGTTTCATCATGGAAAAAGATGGAGTTTGACTCATGGCCAGCATTGCTTGATGAGGTGCAGGACCAGTACGAACTCAATTGTGGAAAGGTGATACTGGAACAGTGTTGATTTTATAAGACCACTTTTGTTCCATGGGATGAGGGAGGGTTCTAAATTTCACTTTGGCCATAGAAAATATTTTGTTTCAGACCTTGATTCATACTTCTAATTTGATTGTTTTAGTCTTGACCTCCAGTGGTTGAGGAATGGTTTTCCCCCCTGATATTGTTACTGGCTATTGCTATAAAAGTTGATCATTACTCGTGCAGAAATTGCTTGGGATTTGGGTTTTTATGTTGCTGTTGTTCTGACTAAGTGTCTTTTGTCCTGAACTACCTATGTTTCATTTTTCAGTACTAATAAAATTCTTCTGCCTCATATTTGCTGCAGTTATGGTTTCCTCTTTTCTCAATTCTACGGCATCGGCATTCTTACTCTACCATCAGTAGGCATGTCCTTTACCTACTAAACCCACCCTGCTTCCCAAATGTTTTTATACTTCTGCTATTTATATCATACAGTAGCATTTTTATTGCAGTTTGGAGGATTTCATTCATACATCAAGTGTTGGGGAATTCAGGAAACGCCTTGAACTTCTTTTCTCATTTCTTGGACAAATTAGAACTGGCTTCTGCGTTAAAGTTTCCAGGTAACCCAAGGTTCTTTTATTAAATCTGGTTTGTGAGAAGTATAAATAAGAAGATGGACAAAATGGATCGTGTCTGATTATTATTCATTCTTACATTCTATAAAGATCTGGTACAAACAAATTCAAGTATAGTGTTAAAAGTAACCCTTCTCACTTGATGGTGATTAGTTTCTGCAGTTAGCTATTTGTATTCTAAACTCGATCCTTTATGAAATTGTCTCAAATGATGCAGTCCTCTTGAGATGGAACTTGTGAAGGCCTTGTACAACTTATTTGGATATTATGTTCAATTTTTACCAATGTGAGTTTTAGTTATGATTTTTTTTCTCTTCCCTCTTTAGATTACTGGGTGCTTCTTGTATTGATAGATCATGGGATGTGATTTTTTTCACTTCAGAATATTGGAGCATATAGAAGGTTGTCGGAAGAAAATTGAAACAGAGTTGAAGGAAATTCAGAAATTATGTCGTTGGGAACGTCTCGAGAGTTATTGTTCTCTGGAGAACTCAAGGAGAAGTAGGCTGAAGCTCAGGAAGCTTATTAAGAAATACAGTGTAAGTGATGAACAATCATTTAAACTTGCTTTTATATGTTACCAGGGTCTTGGGTGCCTTCTTTGAAATCCAAACAGTATAATATTAGTTTTTGGGGATCAAATACTGATTTTGTAAGTAATTTCTTCTTAGAAAGCACGGACACGTCGTTTTTTATGGAATGTCCGTGTCGGACACTGACACACTCGAACACGTGTCAGACACATCAATTTGCGTGTCTTATTTTATTATTTTTATTATTTTAATAATCAGACACCGGGTGACATTCTTAGACAGCTTGGACAACTCCATGTTCTATTTCCTTTCCCTCCTATTCTCTCCTTTCTTTCGCTGGAGGACCACTATTGCATCATTGGATGTTGGAGAGCACCGACAGGCATTGGCAGTTGTCAGGATGGTGATGGCTTGTGGTGGCGGTAGCGGTGGCAGATCAGTGGTGAAGGGAGGAGGACTGAACGAAATTGGGGATGAAAGTAGTATAAGGGGAGAGGGGAGAACAATATCGGGGGGAGGGGAAGAGAGGAAGACGGCTGAAAAGAGAATGAGATGTTAGGGTTTTCTTGTTTTAATATGGCTACAGAAGGATGAATAAGATATTAGGGCTTCTTTGTTTTAGTGTTTGTTTGGCCTTTTAATGTGGGTTTTTTTTATTTTATTTATTTTTTTATGGGTTTTGGGCTTTTGTCTTTTTTAGTTTTAGTGGGCAATAATTTATTGAGTTTCATGCACCTTTAACATTTAAAATTAAATTAAACTTTTTCTAAGCAACTTAATAATCAGCATATTTGTATTTACTTTTCATTCACAATTTTTTTACTAGTTTGTAAAAAAAAAAAAAAATTAAAGTGTTTTAGGTTTTATCTTTTAATATTATTTTAATAATAATAATGAAAATAATAATTAAAAAAATTACGTGTCCCCAACATGTCGTTTCCTACTTTTTTTAGAAATTGGCGTGTTGTCGTGTTGTGTCGTGTCGTGTTGCGTGTCGATGCTTCCTAGATTTCTTCTATTCACGAAATCAAATTTGGAATTGTGGGTAAATGTGACCTTTGGGTTGCATTCACTATTAGAAAGGATGATAGAGGGCATCATGAGTCAAGCTTTGACATTTTTTTTATAATTTTTTTCTTTTGGTTCTACTTTTTTTCCATTTCATTATAGGATCTGTTGCAGCAACCTGTGTTGCTTTTCTTCAACCAAGAGGCTGCAAAAAAGGGGAGCAAAATACAATCACTTCAATCCGGTGCAGAAGATAGGTTAGCCTCTCTTTTCTTCATTCTTTGTTTCTAGAACTCCTTGTATTGAACTCTTAATATGCCTCGTATGGTTTTTAGGTTTGATTGGTTTACTGACTGGAGAAAAAGTGTACTAAGTGTGCTGCAAAATTTGTACCCGAATGGAACTCCTGAATCCAAGCTATCATTCCCGAGTTTAAAAAGTGCTGAAGGTTTTTTATTCGCATTTATATTAGTGATTGTTTAGTTCTGTTTCCTATTTAATGCTTATGAATATAAGGATATTGCACCTTTTCAGATTTGATTACTGTAATTCAGCAATCAGAATCTCAATCGCAGTCTCTTTCTTATCAAGAAGAATGGAAATCTTTAAGTTGCACAGTTGAAAGAATATACCAAAGAGCAAGCTATTGTGACGTTATTTGGAAGGAATCAAAAAAGAGCCAAGGGAAGCGGAGGGCCTTGTCTGAACTTCTGAAGCTTTTGGAAACTAGTGGTTTGTCAAGGCATAAGTCTATTTATTTGGAGGTAGTAAACATCAGATGTCAAATTTTCCTTAAATTACGAAGCTGTCTAGATTTTTATGTTGTGCTTTCTTAAATACTGGCGTGGCCCTTTCAGGAGAATTCTAAATCCTGGTGGTTCCTTCAGCAATCAGATGACATTCAGTATTTACTTCTGTCTCAAAGTAGACTGTCCCGTGGAGTTTCAGACGATACTCCTTCCAGTGATGTACAAGAATTTCAGAATTTAGGATTAGGTGCAAAAAGAAGTGATGCCATTGAATACTACTTCAAGAGTGTAAAAGCAGTGTTGCTCTTGCAGCAGACTTGCTTGAACTCTCATAAAGATGTTACACGCGAGCAGGTAACTCCTATTATGAAAGTGCGGGTAATCAATATAGTAGAAATTCTGCTGTCAGGTAACCAGCATGATTGCACGTCTGTCTGACATTGGTTTTCCACACTAACAAAATAATGTTTTCCCATTGTTTTTTTTTTATACTCCCGTTATAACATGCTGCTGCTGTTTTTTCATGTTTTGTGGATCCACAAATTAAAACTGGCCCTTATATCCCGGTTTTTTCTTTTCCAGGTGGAGCAGTCATGCTCTTTTCTGAACCAACTTATTGTAATACAGCAAAAGCAACACACTATTACTGATCACTTTGCTAAGCATTTGAATCACTTGAAAAGTTGTCTATCACTTTTGGAAAAGTTGTACTCCAGTTCTAAGGATTCCAGTGCTCGGAATGGTTATGAAAGCAGAATTAGTTGTAATCAGGAACTCGTATATAGATGCTTGTGGCAGCAGAAGGTCAGTTTGATTTTCATTGTCGTCTGATATCAATGCTATTTCATCCTTTTGAGAGGTTTTTGACTGCCTTTCTGGATTTTTACAGAAAATCTTTGACAGTTTGAGTATAATGGCTCAAGAAGAATTAATCTTGCTAAAATCCTTCAAAAATGTGCATTTGAAGTCCTGCCGAAGCATCGAATCTGAAGAAAATTGGATTGTTGAAGCAATAGAGACATTTTTGCCTGGGTTCAGGAAGTCAAAGGTTCAGAATTTATTACATAATCTTGTATTATTTGGATGAAGTGATCGTTGTTCTATATTCGTGAAATCCATGTTAAATCTCTCTTGCACTTTGATTGCACCTTTTTTCCTCCCTATGAAATGGCCCTTATTTTATTTCTCTTTAGATTATTTCATTCATCAATAAAATTGTTTCTTATCAAAAAAATCTATGGAATCCATGTTCCAGGAATGCCTTGATAATTGCCTTCTTGGCCAGAAGGAAGTTATATCAACGCCTGCTAGTTTCTTGCAACCATATGTTGTTACAGAACAAATGAAAGAACTTATCATTCAGAATTTTGAAGTTATCAATATCTTCAGGGAGCATCACTCTGATTTGTCCAAGCGTCTTGCTAATCGAAGATCAATTGAGAATATTCTGCTTGGTCATTTTGATGAAGTATTTGAGAAGGTATGCCTTAAATAAATTTTATCGCTATTTTTTCTGTGCTGACCGATGTCAGATGCTTGCAAGTGAATTCAACTTCTCACAGATGGTCATATGAAAATTGGATATTTTGCAGTCGAGTCTTGTTGAGGAAGAGTTCAGATCCGGTCTGGCAGCAGAGAGTAGTATTAGAAATGGTGAAAACTTTTCCGAGATTTGTAGCAGATTTAATGAAGCTCTTCAGGACATTTTTGGACATATTTTCAGCTCATTGGAAAATTTTATTTCGTCCTGCTCGGATCATAGTCTTCCAGAAGAAAAGATAGGGAATGTTACTTCCTGGGAACCTTTATTGGGCTTGTGTATGAAAAATTTGAGCTTGGACACTTTATGTGATAAGCTTCTCAATACAGTCTCTTACGCTGTAAGTTGATATTTCTCTCGCTTGTTTTTATACATATTTTTTTTCTGAAAATTTGGCCTGGTTTTTCATTTGGAGTTCTGTATTCAGGATAAATTGCTTTATGCTTCTGGTATGAAAGCCAAGGGCAATTCCCTCTCTGAAGATCGCATGTTGTCATTGCAAGTGGGCACATATTTTAAGCAATTACATGTACTTTTAGACTTGATAAAGAATATTGGTGAGCATCTACTACAAGATGTTCTCGACTTCAATTGCTCGGTAGGTTGGTCATAACTCAATTGTATTCCTTTTTAAATTTTGCTGATGTTTAGATGCATGGCACATTGATGATTTTTATTTCTCTCTTTTATCTGTTAGCCGTTTTGTGAACATTGATATACAATTTGCAGTAAATAAGTGACATTTGCATTTCATTTATTACCACAGTTTATCTCAGATTGTTGTAGGTCACCTTTTTATGGTCTTAACAAAATTTCAATGCCAGGTATCAGTAACAACCAATGTGCTAGCAACAGTTTTGACTAATTTGTATTCAGAAGGATTTGGCCTTCCTACTGAAAATCCGGACAATGATGTTACTGATAGAAAAGATCAAGATGTGAGTGGAACTGGCATGGGGGAGGGTGCAGGATTAAATGATGTGAGTGACCAGATGATTGATGAGGATCAGCTGCTTGGTGCTAATGAGAAGGTATGCTGTGCATAATCATACAAGTCGCCTTGCTGGATAATCGGACTTCCTTGTTTGTTGTTGTTTTCAATTCTCTATTTATTTTGTTAATGATAAATTACTTGTTTAGGCAAGTGACCTGGATGCTCCAACCGAAACCCCAAGTAAAAGTGATAAAGGTATTGAAATGGAGCAAGATTTTGATGCTGAAACATTTAGTGTTAGCGAGGATTCTGAGGACGACAATGAAGCTGAGGGAGATGAACAATTGGAGTCCATCCTGGGAGAAGCTGGAGCCGAAAGTGAAGTAGTTGATGAGAAAATGTGGAATAAGGAGGAAGATGAATGTCTTATTAATGAGAATGAAAAAGTTGGATCAGGGCCTCCAGTTGAGAATGAGGATGTCGGCTCTTGTGAACTTAGAGCCAATGATGAACTTTCTGCTTCTGCAGATGAAAGTTGTGAGACAGACATTAATGAGCAAAAAGAAAGCAATGGTGAAGGTGAAAATGATAGTGACCCTTCTGATGGAGAGGAACATGAGAACATGAATTTTGATCATGAGCAAGAAGTGGCTGAACCATCAGAATTGAAACATGAAGAGTCAAATGAATGCTCAGATCTGGAGATGGATGAAAAAGAGGATGCATCTTCTGTGCAAGATAATCTTGACGAGGATGAAAATTCTACCGAGAATGGGAATATCGAGGAGAATGTGACAGATCCAATACATGAAAATATGACTGAAGCTGAGACAGAGCGTGAAACCTCTGAAATGGACATTGAGGGTGGTGATCGTGAGGAAAATAATCAGCTGAATGCAATGGCCCCGAGAAATGATGCATCAGATGCAGGTGAAAATGTGCAAAATGCAGAATCTGCTACACAACCAAATGGTGGTTTGCAGTCATCAGACTCGAGAAAAATTGACCTGGAGAAAAGCTCGTCTAGAAGTAATGAAATACAAAATGATGGTGCTTCATCAAGAAGCATGCCTAGTGGTGATGCTTCTGAGACTGATATCTTGGCAGCAGATTCATCGAGTGGTGGGAGATTCACCGATGATCCTTTAATTACTCAATTGCCTCAGCCTGAAGCATCATCTTTTCAGAAAATGCAACCAAATCCTTACCGTAATGTTGGTGATGCACTAAATACCTGGAAGGAAAGAGCAAGAGTTTCTGTCGATCTCCAGGCAAATAATGAAGATGTACCAGACGAGATGGAGGACCAAGATGCAGAAGAGTATGGGTTTGTTTCTGAATTGGAAAAGGGTTCTGCACAGGCAATGGGACCCGCAACATCTGAGCAGATTGATACCGATGCCAATGGTAATAACTTCGACAAAGATAGTACTGCTGCCTTGAAGTCTGACATCTCTGAGCCAATGGAGTCTGAGAGACAAAATCTTGAAACTCGTGATTCTAGTCGTGCCTCCATTCATAAAAGTGTAGCAGATCATCCCCTGCCTGTTTCAAATTTGAACAATCTAACTGAGGAGGAATCTCAAGAACATCGTCACACTGAAGATGGTGATTCAACACCCATTTCAGATAATTTGGTATCTGTCAATAGAACTTACTTGAATGAGCCAATGCGTAAATTTGAAAAGCTCTCCGTGAGTGATGATGAATTGGGGAAAGTGAACAATACTGAAGTAGTATCTAGTGAGGTTAAAGATAATGCAACCGTTCTCTGGAGGAAATATGAACTGCGCACAACTAGGTTATCTCAGGAGTTGGCTGAACAACTGCGTCTTGTTATGGAGCCAACTCTTGCCAGCAAGCTCCAGGGGGATTACAAAACTGGCAAAAGGATCAATATGAAAAAGGTCCCTTCTATGAAATCTTCTTAAACTTAATGTTTTCATCTCTTTCTTTCGCCCTTAAGAAAACTTTAAAAAATCTATCGTTTCTGATCATTCAGGTCATTCCCTATATAGCAAGTCATTATCGTAAAGATAAGATTTGGATGAGAAGGACAAGGCCAAACAAACGTGATTACCAAATTGTTATTGCCGTGGACGATTCCCAGAGCATGTCTGAAAGTTGTTGTGGAGATATTGCTATTGAAGCTTTAGTGACCGTATGCCGTGCCATGTCCCAACTAGAAATGGGAAGCTTAGCAGTTGCAAGCTTTGGGAAGAAGGGAAACATAAGGTTACTGCATGATTTTGATCAATCATTCACAGCGGAGGCTGGTGTTCAGGTATGGAATTTTCCATTGCTCATCTAGAGACTAGGACTTTACCGCAGACTTGTTTCATAGCTTCCAACTGAGCGGCAGACCTGAAAGATGAAAGATCCTTTATCCTTTCGTTATGCTCATCTAATATACCAGATGTTCAAACTCAAAACCTTTTTTTTTTTTTTTTTTCTGATGAATGTGGATACAGATGATCTCCAATTTAACATTCAAACAAGAGAATAGCATCACTGACGAACCTGTTGTTGACCTATTGAAATATCTCAATGACACAATGGATAATGCAGCCACCAAAGCCCGTCTTCCATCTGGATACAATCCCTTACAGCAGCTTGTTTTAATCATTGCAGATGGACGATTTCATGAGAAGGTGATACATTTTCTTGCTTATTCTTAGGGACTCTTTCCCTTTTAATCGCTTTATAGAATTGGTTTTATCAATTCCTTTTTCTTGGTGCAAAACAAAGCACCCTTTTTCTCATTTCAGCTTATTTTTTTAAGTCAAATTGGTGCTCCCTTATGTAATCACCTCTGGTGTTTGGAGTTCTCCCCTGATTTTATTTATCAATGAAATGTTTCTTTTATTTTAAAAAAGTTTTATTCTTAGTCTTGAGCCAAACTCTCAGGGCTTGTTTGGGAATGAACTTTTATCATCTATAACTCAGTGGAAAAAGCATCTTATCTTTGACCCTTTTTTCTTGTTTTATGTTGGATTATTTTATAAACAGCATTTTTCCTTTGCAGGATAAATTGAAACGTTATGTGAGGGATCTTCTAAGTCGGAAACGTATGGTTGCATTTTTGCTTCTTGATAGTCCGCAGGAATCCATCATGGAACTCATGGTATTCCTTTTTATATATATATATTTTTTCTTTTCCATATATGAAGTATAATATTCTGAGGATTAAGATATTAGATGCAAATCTTCTTCCCATTGATTACAATCCGTCTCTGGTTTTTCAGGAAGCTTCTTTTGATGGTGGAAATATTAAATTCTCAAAGTATTTGGATTCCTTTCCTTTCCCATATTACATAATTCTAAGGAATATTGAAGCACTTCCCAGGACCCTTGGAGATCTACTGAGACAGGTAAAAATAACTTTTCTTTTTCCTTTTCCTTTTTCCCCTCCTTCATATGATTGGAGGTAATGATGTTCTTTCTTTTTGCAGTGGTTTGAGCTTATGCAAAATGCCGGGGACTAAATTTGTGGAACTTTAGTGGAGGGAAAATTGGAAGTAAATTGCATCTTATACTATGAAAATGTAATCAAGATCACAATTATTATCAATATAAGATCACAAGTTATCTCCACTTGCCGTCTGCTTTTTTTTTTTCCCTCTTGGTCACTGGTTTTTATAGCACTATTGTAGATGTTAAAACGAGAAGGATGACCTAAATAATATAAGGCTGCACTAATGATAACTAATGGATGTAATTTGAGATCGTGAGTTTGTACCCATTATTAATTTCAAGGAACATTATGATTTTCATTACAATGTAAGTTCTCGTCTATTATTAAAATTTTTATGATCTTATGAATTTTTTTTTTATCATGAAATCGAATCGGACTTTGTAACATAATAAAATGTTAGTTTTTATGGTTTTTAGAATCTTGGCTTTTGGCATTAGCATAAATAAAATTAAAGTCATTTGTACTAAAATCACGAAAGAGGATTTTTCTTTTACACGATTCAAATTTACTTGTCCTAATTATTTATTTAGTATTATTGTGGGATTAAGAAGAGATTATTATAGTTGAACATATTTATAGTTGAACATATTCCTGTCTGATAATTAAAGGACAACTGATGGATGTAATATAAGGCGGCAAACAAAAACATAAAAGAATGATCAACAAACGAAGCCATTGACTTGGACTTGTCTACCACTTTCGTTTTTGTATATTATAAATCTACATGTGGCTTTTAAATATATCTCACAAATTATATTATTATTGGCGATTAGATCACCCTACGTCAACATATATAATGAAAAGAGATTCAAATCATAAAATAATAATTCATTTGAGCTAATTTGATTTTACTTTGGAGGGAAATATTAAACAAATCAATTGAATTTTTTTATTTTATATTGATGCGGTTTTTAATCCAATGAAATACTAATATTTTTTTTTTTTATAAAAAATACAATTTTAGTTGTTGAAGTTTGGGTTTGATTGCATCTGAGTATTCAAAGTTATTTAAACTCCTGAAATTCGAGATGATCTCATTATTCGTTTTCACGTTAAATAGTTTTTCTTTTTTTCTTTCTTTCTTTCTTTTTGAAATGCAAGTATAAGCAATTTAGTGAAAAAATATTCAACAATAGAGGTCATTTAATTCAAGTTGGTATAAACAACTTAACTTTAATAGTAAACACTATTGAGTTTTGTACATTTATCGATTAACTCTATTTTCTCTTTTTGTTATACATATTTTTAACATTTATCGAAGAACTTCATATTTTCCTCTATAATTTACTTTTCAAATTTATTGACTAATTCAATCTTTCCCTTTAATTCTACTTTTCACAATTATTGAGGAACTTTATCTTATAATACACACTAAACACAAACTTACTAACTCCAACATATTAGTCCCAAATTTATTAACCCTACTCATTGGGTCAAACACCCCCTAAAAAGTAGGGATTAAAGAGGGATATAAAGCTATGCTAATTGTTAAATACTCCTTCCTATTGAATGAATATTGTAGTGGAGTCTTATTGTCAATATCATTTTTGCCTCCACGAAATGTTCATAAAGCCTCTATGTAGCATGACATCTTTAAACCATTGAATTAGTTGTCGTTCAAATTAGAAAGTCATTCTCAATTCAATTGCCTCTTTTTGAATTTTGTATTGTACTTCGTGTCACAGGGTGGGAATGCAGTATTACGTATTTTTAAATTCTTCCCGTGCGGCATCAAGTTATACATGACCAACCTACTAATTGGACTCAATTTTTGTTCATCAGTTGACTGTGGAAAGTCGAACACACCCTAGAACAGGTTGTGTTAGGCATTCACAGCTATAAGGAAGGAGGGTCGGGACACACTTGTGGAAATAATACTTTGTTACTCAAGATTATGAAAACCACAATTACAAAAGGACTCTAATTCGTAATACTAACTCTATAAGAGTTTTACAATGGAGAGGATTCACTTTCGCTTACAAAATGCTCAAGTGAACGCCTTATGATCCTTATAAATTTCGATTCATGTCTTGGCCTTTCAAGACACATTTATAGGTGAGAAGAAGCCTACAAATGTGGAGTAACCGCTCACTACTCATGACTTTAGGACCACTTCACATATCTCAACTCTTCCTTCCTTTTAGGAAGAAGATATGTCCACTCTTTCCCCATTTTTAGCTCCCACCCTCCAACTTACTATTTTAGAACACACCACCGTTGGAAGTAGGAAGCCAAACACACCACCGTTGGAAGTAGGAAGGCAACATCCACCCAATGTAGTTGTTTGTCCCTAGAAGTCTCTTATCTTTGTTGAGGGAGACCCATGACCTTCAATGGGTCAGACACCCATGAGTGGAACGAATGATGGCTCTTTTATCCCGTTCCTACTACTGGGCCAAGATGTACGACGATGTGGAGGCCTATGTCAAGACATGTCTAGTATGACAGTTAGACAAGATGGAGAGAAGGGAGGTTGGCCTATTGTAGCCCCTTCTAATTACTGAGAGACCATGGGAATTAATATCCATGGATTTCATTGTTGGCTTACCTAAGCTAGATGGGTGTACTTCTATCTTTGTGGTAGTGGATAGGTTTTTGAAGTACACTGTGTTCATAGCCACACCAAACACTTGTACAATAGAGGTAACGACCGAATTATTCTTCAAACATGTAGTAAAGTATTTTAGACTTCCTCGAGATATCATTAGTGATCGAGATGCCGAATTTACAGGAAGATTCTGGACTAGTCTATTTGATAAACTGGGTTCAGAGCTAAAATTCTCCACGGCCAACCATCCCCAAACGAATGGGTAGACAGAACGAACCAATGCACTATTGGAGGAATACCTAAGACATATGTCACCACTAGCCAAAGGAATTGGGTAGAACTACTAGATGTAGTCCAATTCTACAATGTTCAGAAGCCCTCAGCTATGGGCCAAAGTTCGGCAGAGCTGGCCAGCGGACAACCACCTCTATCTTCTCGAGCCTACCACTTTGCTCAAGATAAGCAAAAGATGATCTATATGTAATGGGTATATGGATGCCCTAGTTTATTGTATTTTTTTACCATAATCCCGCATTTTGGATTCTGATATCATGTGCAACTCACTGACTAGAGCTTTAGTTCAAGTGGGAGTTTGTTGGATTTTATGCCCTAAAGCTCGTAGATAATAAATGTTATTAATTGACCGTCATCAATAAAGAGTTATAGATGTTAATTCAATAAATATTATTATGTTGTTTTCTATTTTGTCTTAATAACCCTAAATCCAATAAACTAAATCCAAGGCTACCTTACGAGTCTTTAATTGTGTGTGGAGACATACAGGGATTAATGTTCAAGATACAGGGTACCTTATTCTGGTAACACTATGGATACAACCCACTTTGTATTTGATACAAACGCAATGATCCAATGTGTTTGTGTAGGTGACATGCGAGTAAGGGTATCTTATGCAATGAGTTTGCATAAAGCTAGATTGCGAAATAGTAACGATTAGATGTAACACCGTTAACTAGTTAGGTTCCTATTTCAATATAATGACCTAGGCAACTTAATCTTAATCCTGAGTATATTATGAACTCTTGTTCACGAGAGATTGTCCTTTGATTTGTATGAGTGAAGATGACAAATTCTCTGACTCAATATGACTACTATTTTGAGGTTAAGACCAAGTGGGGAGCTGAGAACATAATAATATAAGATGGAATTTCCTCCTTCTCGTCTTCAGGGTAAGTAGATGAGTGTTCCCTTAAGTACTGTCTTTGGGACTTAAACAAAGAGCCCCCCTCTCATTGGCCTGAGAGGGTTTCTGTTTATTGGTTGGACCATAAAAAAGTTGTTCATTAGAGGAGCATTGTACTTAGGAAGTTAGAGTTGAAGGAACTCTTATACAAGAGTGCCTCTGAGCGGAAGCGGATCATTCCAAATACATTGTGACAAAATTTTCACATTTACATTCAAACAAAACAGATATGCATTATACTACAAATTACCGGCATGGTTTCAAACTAAAACTAAGAGAACAAGAAAACGTACCAGTTGAAAAACTTTTCTTCACCGAAATCTCGTTCTCTCCAAGCAAACTGGTGCTCTCGCTCTCGCTGGAACGTGAAGCAATCGTTCACCAACACCACCGACCGTCTACTCATAAACGGCCTTCACACGAACAGAAGAGCAATGGGGATGACACCACCACTTGGAACCCTCGGTATTCTTGGTGTGAGAATTCAATGAGTGGGCTCTGTTGGAATTTGGTAGAGAGGAGGAGGATATGAAGATCATATACAATGACCAAGCAAGTGGGAGAAGGGCAAGCTCTATCATATAGATCGTGCTTGATCGTTTAGACGAAGGTATGCGATCATGTAGGAAAAAGGCAGCGATTGTTTAGATGATTGTTTAGTAATCGCTCGGGTGCTAGACGATCGTTTAGAAAAACGTATGCAATCGTTTAGAAGATGGCGAGCATGTATACGATCGTGAAGCAACTTTGAGCTATCATATAGTCTCTTGGTTAGTTAAGCGATGGGCAATATACACTTCGTGAGGAAATTACGTGATCTCTTGCAAAATGAAAACGATTTTCATTTTATTCTTCAGTTACATAAACTGAATCAAAACTCCCACTAACACACGGTTATGGAGAAAATGGCGGTCACAATTATCCTATAATTGTCCAATTAAAATAATAAATATAATCATATTGTATTCATTAATCTATAGTGTAATATCACATATAAACCAAAGTATTTTCTCCTCCACTAGATATAAATCATATTTATGTCTATTTTTCTCTAATTAATGTATCTCATGTATAAAGTCAATCATATCATATATAATTAACCAGTTCAATCATATCATATATAATCAAACTCCCTCTTGTCAATTTGAACACTTTAAACTGGCCCAAAAACTGATTCTCAACTTGAATCCATTAAGCTACCAAGGGAACCTTATGGACCTATGGCTCGAAGCTCCAATGGTACGTGAATAGCTGATTAAACTCTTTAGCCACGAGATCCACCATCCGTTAACTGACAGACATTCCACTAAAGACCGACAGTTGAACTATCCTTACCACAGATATATTTTTGTGTTCATTGGATATAACCAATCAACAGTGTGATAACCCTTCACAGATGCTCGTAAGTACAACTGGACCAATTTACCGTTTTGCTCCTGTAGTTATATCTAACTTCTTAAGTACCACGTCTTCAATGGGGTCTGCTCTTTTTTTTTGGGGGGAGTAATCTAATAAACAATACAACATAGTCCTACTATGTGTGGATACCTCTCCGGCCATGAGAAGGCATGTGTAGCCACATCGTTCAAGCCCCGGGATCAGCCCTTAAGGGAGCAATCTATCTACTTACCCCTACTTTGAGGAATGAGTGAATTTCATCTTGCGTAGCTGAGTACCTGGCCACTCGCACCCATGCAAATCAAAGGACCGCCCTCAAAAGCAGGAGTTTCCAACTCACTCATGATTGAGGTCATGTTACCTATGGTTTGTAGTAAAGCAAATAAAACATCCAATATACAAAGATAATAAGTGAAGAAAATATCATATATTATACATCACAAGGGTTTGTTCAAAACTTTGTTTACAAACTATAGGACACGAGAGTTTAGGGCATCATCCCCAACAAGAGTAACCCAGGAGTAAAACGGTAATTTGAACCAATTGAAGTTACAAACACTCGTGAAGAACTAACTTGCTGTTATTGGTCTATATTTGTGGACATAGAAATATACCTGTAGTGAGAAGAGTGCAGTTGTGGGTCTTTAGTGGAGTGTACTCACAGTCAACAAATATTGATTAACTTGGTTAATGAGTTTAGCCAATAAATAAATCGTTGGAGCTTCTGATCTACAAGTCCACTAGGTCCCCTTGTTAACTCACTAAAGGATATTAAAGAAGGATGATTTGAATGGTTCAAATCAATTTGAGGAAATAGTATATTAATATGATCAATATGTAATTTATTATGGATGTGATGTTGCAATGAAAGGCAAGGCGCAACACATTGAATTCATAGTGTTCCAACACTCAGAAGTTTGACAGAGTCCTAGCGGCGCACGTGAGAGAGAAAGTAACGATTGAAGCCCTCTTTTAACCTAGTTTTGTTTTTGTATTTATTAATTAATGTTAATTAATTAAATTGATATAATAGTTATATTAATTTAATTAATTAATTTTGTATTAGGGTGCCAAAATTGGTCCAATTTTTTGTTGTTTAAATTAATTTAATTATGCATTGGATGTACATGTATATTAATATTTGTATACATATTACATATTTTATGTCATATAGGTTCAAAAATACCCACCTTAAGATAAACATATACATGCATCATAATTAAATATAAGAGATATTTTATGGATGCATGATTGAATTAGCATACTCATGTATCATGATATAAATGTTATGTTATAATGATGTATGATTACACTAAACATGTCAATGCATCATGCTATTGTTGGGATTGGTATCCTAATTCTCTCAGAGTCTCGTTGTTTGTAATGATACACATTGTTTGATGAATAAAATAAATGTTATTTCATTCTAGCATTTACTCATATCCAATAAAAAAAGCTTAATGGTTATCTTATGTGAACTTAAGCATGTATATGTGATATACAAGTGGATCATGCCTTAAGTGATAACCTAAATAGGTCTATAGTATAAGGATTAAGATGGGATACCTGATCCTTGTGACACTACGGATATGACCCGCTTTGTAGAGGTTTGCAAGTGTTGTAAACTACTACAGATGGTAGATCCTGACCATTCATGTCTACGTGCGAGCGGAGTGTCCTATACAAAGAGTTTGTATAAGACCGGACAACGAGATGACTAAACTTTGTATATAACGTCGTTGATACTAGAGACTTACATCTCACCTAAACGACCATAGGTGACACGACCTCAATCCTGAGTGAGTTGGAAACTCCTGCCTTTGAGGGCGGTCCTTTGATTTGCATGGGTGCGAGTGACCAGATTGCCAATTCAACATGCCTACCTTTTTGGGGACTTGTCTGATCTGGGAGCTGGGAACTCAATCTACAAGATGGAATTTACTTCTTTCCTGATGCACGGATAAGTAGAGAGATTGCTCCTTTAAAGGCTGATTCTGAGGCTTGAACATAGTGGCCACAACTTCTCTTTGGAAGAGAGGACTCAGTCATAGTAGGACTATGAATTATGTGAAGGATCTCATACCGAGAGTTCCATGAGCGTGTTCAAATCGCTTCGATTTCACAGTAACCGAAACACAAAAGATATACATTCAACACTAACAGTTATGTACATAAATCTAACTATCGGCATGCTCAGAACAAAATAAATAACAATGAAAGGGTTCCATACCAGTTGAAGACTCTCTTCGAACTTCTAAACCCCAAGTAGCGGATCTCTCCAACAGATCTACCAACACCCGACGGGAATATCGACTGCAACAACACAATCAATATGAACGAACACGAATACTGCAACGGGGATGACACCATCACTAATGAACCCCGGGTATTCTCGGAGTGAAAACCCAAAGAGTGGGCTTTGGTGAGTTTGGTAGAGGACAGAGGACAACGAGTCGTGTAGACGATAAGCAAGTGGGAGATAATACAATGTTATCGTATAGCGAAAGTGTTTATCGTATAGAAGAGCTACACGATCGTGTAGAAAAAGCTTAATAATCATTTAGGAAAAACGCATATGATCGTTTAGATAAATCGTGAGGTAGAAGATCGTTTAGACGGAAGAGCTACTATCGTATAGGCTCTCGGGCGATCGTTTCACAAATTATTTTGGGTAGTCGAAAATTATAAATGCACGATATGAAAAATGAAAACTCTTTTCATTTTTAACCTATCGGTTACCATAACCAACGTTGCCCACTATCTACGTTCGAACGTGAAAAAATCGGTTAATTATCATATAATTAATCAATTAATAAATAAATAAATATAATCATATTATATTTATATCCTATAGTTTGATATCACATATCTACTATAGTATTTTCTCCTCTACTTGATATCAATCATATTTATATCTAATTTCCTCCAAAATAATGTATCTCATATATTTAGCCAATTATATCATATATAATTAACCAATCCAATTATATCATATACAATTGAACTTCCTTTTGTCAATTTGAACATTTCAAATTAACCCAAACACTGGTTCTCGACTTTATCCAAGCTACCCAGGGGACCTAATGGACCTGTGGCTCGAAGCTCCAACGGTACGTGAATAGCTAACTAAACTCTTTAGCCACGAGATCCACCATCCGTTAACTGTTAGTGATTCCACTAAAAACCAACAGTTATACTCTTCTTACCACAGATATATTTCTGTGTCCATCGGATATAACCAATCATGAGTATGATGACCCTTCACAGATGCTCGTAAGTGCAGTTAGGCCAATTTACCGTTTTTCCCCTATAGTTACATCTCACTCCTTAAGTACCACTGATTTCTCTAATGAACAATACAACATAATCCAACTATATGTGAACACCTCTCGAGCCAAGAGAAGGTGTGTGGCGCCACATCGTTTAAGCCCTAGAATCAGCCCTTAAGGGAGCCATCTATCTACTTACCCCTACCTCGGGGAATGAGTGAATTCCATCTTGTGTAGCTGAGTTTCCAGCTCCTAAATCAGACGAATCCCCAAAATGGTAGGTTTGAATCGGTGACCTGGCCACTCGCACCCATACAAATCAAAGGACTGCCTTCAATGGCAGAAGTTCCCAACTCACCCGGGATTGAGGTCATGTTACCTATGGTCATCCTGGTGAAGTGAAGTCTCCGTCATGAACGGTGTTATATAACGAGATGTTAACACTTCGTGGTCAGGTCTTATACAAACTCTTTGGATAGGACGCCCCCGCTCACATGTCCCCAACACGAATGATCAAGATCAGACCATCTGTGACAAGTCACAACACTTATGACCATTCCACAAAGCGAGCCGCGTTCGTAGCGTTACCAGGATAAGGTTTTCCTCCTTTATCCATTTACTACAAACCATTTTGGTTATCACTCAAGATATGATCCACTTGTATGTCACCACATACATGCTTGAGTCACATACAGATAACCAAGGATTTTATGTTTATTGGTTTGTGGTAAAGCAAATAAAACAATTAACCAAGCAAAATACAAGATGTGAAGTAAATATCATATATTAATAAAACAAATGTTCGTACATAATGTTTACAAACTATAGGACCCGAGACTTTAGGGCATTAACCCCAACATTATGTTCATTAGAGGGATAAGTGATACTTAAGAAGTTAGATGTAACTACAAGGACATAATGGTTATTGGCCGAGCAGTACTTACGAGCGATCTGTGAAAGGTTATCGCACTATTGATTGGTTAAGATGGACACACAATATATCTGTAGTAAGAAGAGTTCAGCTATCGGTCTTTAGTGGAGCGCCTGGCAATTAACGGATGGTGGATCCTGTGACTAAAGAGTTTAGTCAGTTATTTACGACCGTTGGAGCTTCGAGCTACAGATCCATAAGGTCCCCTTAGTAGCTTAATGGATTCAGTTAAGGATCAGTTCTTAGTGTTGATTTGAAATATTCAAATTGACAAGAGATAATTCGATTATATATGATATGATCGGTATGATGTATGAGATACATCTAGAGAAGGATTAATGTAATAGAAAAATAATAGAAAAAGAACTATGGTTTATATGTTTCATGAGATGAAATATTAAAACTATAGGTTATAAATATAGTATGATAAGTTGGTTATCTTTTCTATTTATAATAATGTTAATTATTGGATAATTAAATCTTTTTCTCTAATCTAATAACCAATTGAGTGAGAGGTTATTGGTGGTCTCATGGTAACCGTGAGATAAAAGAAAAATTGTTTTCCTAATTTTAGTAATATTAATGTTGAAAAAATTATGTTTTGAGATTTTTATCTCTCGGAAAATAATCTCATAGAAGTTGTCAAGTAAATAGGATTTACTAAGCAACAACTTGGAGCTAGCTAAACGATCGTGTAGTGTTTGTAGGCAACAGACACGCAGCTAAGCGATGAGCTAAACGATCGCTTAGCTTTTGCTAGACGATCGCTTAACTTTTGTTAAACATTGGGCATCGACCTATACGATAGGTTCGGTCATCTCCCACTTGCTCAATCGTTTACAGGATTGTTTTTTTTTCCTTCATCTTCTACCTCAAACCAAGTCCACACAGAGTCCATCCTCTGGATTCTCACACCGAGAATACTAAGGTAGCCTTCTTGGTGGTGTCATACTCAACTCGACATCGTCGAGCTTCTGTGGAGGTTGTTCGTGGCCGAGGTGATCACTGAGTTCGAGGGCGCGGTGTTTGTGTTATGTAGCGGTCATGTTGGACCAGCGTTCGAGATTATTGTGTTCGTGCGTTCGTGATCAAAGACCTTGGCGATGCGTCTACAAATATGTGTAGAGTTTTTTCTTGATCATTTGTATTATCATGTTGTAATTTCTGTAATGAATGCATAACCACATATGTTTCTGTTTATGACTGTAATTGTAAAGTTCAAATATGATTGTAATTTGGAATGATCTTTCCTCTGCTCATGGAAATCCTCGTGCACAATTTCCTTCAGCTATATAATAAAATTGTTATAATAAATAGTGGAATGATCTTTGTGAATGCTTGTATAATTGTTGTATTTAATCGATGTCATTAGATGAAAATTTTATAAGTTTTATTAAAACATTAAAATATAAGTGTTATAGTTTTAATGAGATAGGTTAAAATCTATAATCAAGAGTTGCATGCAAACATAGGTCCAAATTAAGTTTAAATAATTTAAAATTGATCAACCTAAACTTATATTATTTCTAATGAGATCAAGAATGATTATTCTTTTTACTTTGTTTAATAGGATTAAAATGAATTTAATTAAAATATTAAATTTATAAAATACTTGCCCATAAAGGACCTTTGTCTAAGGAACGTTCTGTCTAGGAAGGGGTATTTAAGCTAACGGAAACGGAACACTTCCACCTAGAAACTGACCTGGAAGGTGAATTGGGAAAATATTTTATAAGCGTGCAATAAATGATTGATTTTATTAAATAGTTTAATAAATGAAATCAAGTATTTTTAAATCATTCAATATAAATGATATATTGAGAAAATTAAAAAGTCTTAGATAAATTCATTAGTTAGGTAAGTATAATAAAATTCTAAAAATATCAGAATACTTTAGTAGGAGGAAATTGGTATATGTGATATATCAAATTTTAGCTCTCACGTCCTTAAGTGTTCACACCATAAGATTCATGCTTGGCTTCGTGTCATCCTACCGTGGCCTTCCTTTAGAAAGTATTTGCATGGGTCAATAGCAAGATGAATAGGGAAAGTTTTCATAGTACGTGGGAGAGGGACGCGTGTCAATGTATTTTACGGTCTCTTCCATTAGGTTGCACCATGATATTTCTATGGTTTTCTTGCGTGTCGTCCTGGAGCGACCATCCCTTTGGAGGGCCTGGTCATAGGAGTTGGAACAACGCAAGCTCTGATAATGGATAAGATTTCTTATGTTAATCTTCAATAGTTGTCTTTTCTTTCGGTAGCTTATTGAAGCGTAACTCTGGGATCCAAAAATGGGAGGGTCACACTTATGGGATGAATTAAGCTAGTTAATGAATCCTCAACGAAACAACGGTAGCTAAAAACTATAGGAATAAGAGTTATTCTGGTATTAATGATTGGCTGAAATTGTCTCAAGTCAGGGGAGGAGTAGTTGATCAACCTTCGGTGGTTGTAGCTTTAAACCTCTGAAGTATCATTACAAAAACTAAAATCAATAGTTTGATTAGGATTCTATGATTACATGTGTTTTTGCTAAATTGATTAGATAATTATGTAATGGGTTAAGACAAATATAACTAATACGATCAATGATTGTTATTTGTTTCAACATGTCTTCCACAATTATGTCTTTGCTTAAAAATGAAAAATTAACTGGTGAAAACTATGTGACGTGGAAATCTAACCTAAATATTATTCTAGTGATCTGCGGTTCTTCTTAACGGAGGGATGTCCTCTAGTCCTCACTCGAAATGCATCCCAAGCATTGAAGGATGCTTATGACCATTGGACGAAGGCCAATGAAAAGGCCTGAGTCTACATATTAGCAAGTCCGTCTGACATTCTTACCAAAAAGCATGAGGACATGATATCTGCGTATCAAATTATGGAGTCCCTCCAAGAGATGTTTGGAAAACCATCTCATTCAGATCTAACACGAGGGCCTCAAGTACATTTACAATGTGTGCATGAAGGAAAGCTAATTAGTGAGAGAACATGTTCTCGACTTGATGATCTAGCTCAATGTCGCCAAAATCAAAGGTGTGGTCATTGATGAGAAGAGTCAGGTGTCTTTTATTTTAGAATCTCTTTCAAAGAGTTTTCTTCAATTTCGCAGCAATGTGATTATCAACAAAATACAATACACTCTTACTACCCTTCTTAATGTTACAGACTTTTCAGTCCCTTATGAAAGGTAAGAAACTAGTAGAAGGAGAGGCTAATGTTGTCCATTCTAAAAAGTTCCATAAGGGTTCATTCTTAGAAACTAAGTTTGTTCCTTCACCCTCTGGTTCTAAGAAAATCCAGAAAAAGAAATGGGGGAAAGGTAAGGCTTCTGCTACTGGAAAGGGTAAGGACAAGGCTAAGGCTAGCAAGGGCAAATGCTTCCACTACAATGTGGATGGTTTCTAGAAATGGAATGTGGATGTGGATGGTTACTGAGAAAAAAAAAAGAAGGGAGGTAAATATGATTTACTAGTTCTGGAAACTTATTTAGTGGAAAATGATCATAATTCTTGGATATTTGACTCAGGAGCCACTACTCACGTTTGTTCTTCTTTATAGGGAATTAATTCCTTCCAGTAGCTCGGAGAGGGTGAAATGACGCTCAAGGTTGGAACGAGAGACACCATTTCAGTTTGTGTAGTGGGAGTTGCTAAGTTTTTTTTTGAGATTTTTGTTTTTAGAAAACTTGTATATTATTCCCAAAATCAAGAGAAACCTTGTTTCTACTTCCTGTTTGATTGAACAATTGTACTCTGTTTTTTTCTTCTAATGAAGCGTTCATTATGAAAAATGTTGTGACTATTTGTTCAGCTATATTAGAAGACAACTTATATGTGTTAAAACCAGTTGAATTAAAAGCACTTTTAAATCATGAGATGTTTAAAACTGCAAATACTCAAACAAAAAAAGCGAAGAATTTCTCCAAGTAACAATGATACGTATCTTTGGCATTTGAGATTAGGTCACATAAGTCTTGATAGGATCGAGAAATTGATAAAGAATGGACTTCTAAGCAAATTGGAAGATGATTCATTACCTCCATGTGAATCCTGTCTTGAAGGAAAAATGACTAAAAGACCTTTTAGTGGAAACTGTTATGGAGCCATAGAGCCCTTAGAGCTCATAAATTCAGATCTTTGTAGTGAAGGGTACAAATACTTCATTTCTTTCATAGATGATTAATTGAGGTATGGTTACTTATACCTAATGAAAAATAAGTTTGAAGCCTTTGAAAAGTTCAAAGAATATAAGGCTGGAGTTGAACACCTATTAGGTAAAACAATTAAAACACTTTGATCTGATCGAAGTGGAGAGTACATGGATTTAGAATTCCAGGACTATATGATAGACCATGGAATTCAATCCCAACTTTCAGCATTTGGTACACCTCAGCAGAACGGTGTATCAGAGAGGAGAAATAGAACCTTATTAGATATGGTTTGTTCTATTATGAGCTATGCTCAATTGCCTAACTCGTTTTGGGGGTATACAATAAAAACTCAGTGCACATCTTGAATAATGTTCCCTCGAAGAGTGTTTCTGAAACACCTTTCGAGTTATAGAGGGGGCGTAAACTGAGTTTATGTTATTTCAAAATCGGGGGTTGTCCTGTACATGTGTTAGTGACAAATTCTAAGAAGTTAGAGCATCGTTCAATATTATGCCAATTTTTTGGTTACCTTAAGAAAACAAGAGGTAGTATGTTCTATGGCCCGCAAGAAAATAAGATGTTTGTATCGACAAACGCTACATTTTTATAAGAATACCACATGAGAGATCATAAACCACGAAGAAAAATAATATTAAGTGAAGCCACTGAAGAATCAACAAGGGTTGTTGATGCAGTTGGTCCTTCATCAAGAGTTAATGAAGAAGCCAATACTTCAAGTTAATTTTGTCCTTCTCAATCGTTGAGAGTACGTCAACGCAGTGGGATGGTTGTGATACAACCTAATCGTTGCTTGGGCTAAACTGAAACTTAGGTTGTCATACCAGATGATATTGTTGAAGATCCATTGTCGTGTAAATAGGCAATGAATAACGTAGACAATAACCAATGGGCCAAAGTCATGGACCTTGAAATGGAGTCTATTTATTCCAATTCACTATGGAAACTTGTAGATCCACCTGAAGGAGTTAAACCTATAGGATGTAAATGGATCTATGAAAGAAAGAGAGATATAGCTGGAAAGGTATAAACCTTTAAAGCTAGACTTATAGAAAAAAGTTATACCTAGAGGGAAGAGGTTGACTACGAGAAAAATTTTTCCTTCTGTTGTTATGCTTAAGTCTATAAGAATCTCTTGTCCATAGCCACATATTATGACTATGAGATATGGCAAATAGATATCAAGACTGCTTTTCTGAATGACAATCTTAAAGAGAATATCTTTATGTCGCAGCCTGAGAGGTTCATAGCCCGAGGTCAGGAGCAAAAAGTCTGCAGGCTGAATTGATCCAGTTATGGGTTGAAACAGGCATTCAAATCTTGGAACATTAGATTTGATACTGCAATCAAATCCTTTGGTTTTGATCAAAACGTTGATGAACCTTGTATCTACAAGAAAATCGTCAATGATAAAGTAGTTTTATTGGTAGTTTATGTGAACGATATCTTACTCATTGGGAATGATGTAGGGTATCTTACTAACATTAAGAAATGGTTGGTAGCTTAATTCCAAATGAAAGACTTGGGAGAGGCGCAATATGTATTTGGGATCCAAATTATTAAAGATCGTAAGAACAGAACGTTGGCTCTGTCTCAAGCAACTTATATCAACAAAATATTGACTAGATCTTCGATGCAGAACTCTAAAAAGGGTTTATTACCTTATCCTAAGATACCTCAAGAAGATGAGGATATGAGACGTATTCTCTATGGCTCAGCTGTGGGTAGTTTAATGTATGCTATGCTTTGTACTAGGCCAGGCATTTGTTATGCAATGGGAATAGTCAGTAGCTACCAGTCCAATCCAGGGTTTGATCATTGGACTGTAGTTAAGAACATCCTCAAGTATCTTAAGAAACGAGGGACTATAAGCCGATGTATGGAGCTAAGGATTTGATCCTTATAGGATACACCGACACTGATTTCCAAACTGACAAAGATTCTAGGAAATCCATATCAGGATCAGTGTTTATCCTAAATGGGGTATCTGTAGTATGAAAGCATCAAACAAGGATGCATTGCAGATTCCACTATGAAAACTGAGTATGTAGTTGCTTGTGAAGCAGCAAAGGAAGTAGTTTGACTTAGGAAGTTCTAAGCGATTTGGAAGTGGTTCCAAATATGAACTTATCCTTAAGGGATCGAATCCCAAGTGGAAGCGTGTGATTGCCTTAAAATTTTATTTTCAATTTTACAAAAAAAAATACGGTATAAAAGAATAACATAATGGATAAACAATCAAGATTAGCATGCATTTAAGAAAAAAAAAAGAGGGAATAGCTAAAACTTACCTTTGTAGATTCCCAAATTCTTCACAATTCCCTCCGCGACTTTTCCGGAACATATCTTCAATAATCAAGGGACACCACCGTAAGTGAAACCTTGTTATTCTCTAGGATGCCAAGAATTGGATATGTGGTCTCCAAGATTTGGAAGAAGAATAAGAGTAGTAGAGAAAAGAAGAGAGATTTTGAGAGAAGTAGTAGAAGACTAGGATTACAAATTTCCAATTCAACTGTGCCTTAAACATGAGCCATAAAAACCTATTTATAGAGAGGAGGGGTGAACCCGTTCTCCTAGTCTTTCTTATTTCTATTCTAGTTCTAATTTAATTAAATAACTTTTATTTAATTAAATAATCATATATATTAAATCCAATTTTATATCTTTAATTAATAAATAAATATCACATGTTTATTTATCTCTACTTCTAAAAAAATTAATTAATCATCAATTAATCGATTAAACGACTATATTAAATCATATTTAATATAGAATTAATCAACATATAATTGTCACATATTTATATATATACTTTTGTTTAATATTTGAATCTTATTTAAATATTTTTCTCTCTTAATTATAGATCACATATATAATTAACCATATTATATTAATCTCGTCAATATGTAATTAATTTGAACAATTCAAACTATTCCTCTTATATATCCTTTAGTGAGCTAACATGGAGACCTAATGGATCTACAGATTAGAAGCTCCAATGATATAAGATTAATTAATTAAACTCTTTAATTAAATTAATCAATTTTCATTAACATCCGTCACTCAACTAAAGGTGAATAGCTGCACTCTTCGCATTGTAGATTTATTTTTGTGTCCATAGATATAACCAATCAACATGAGTTGACCTTTCACAAATTGCTTACTGGGTCAAAATATCGTTTTACTCCTGTAGTTACATCTAATTCTTAAATATCGTTGATCCATCTAATTAACAAACAGTTTATATCCAACTATAAACTAACACCTTTTGGGCCAGTGAGAGGTTGAGGCCTCAGCTATTAAGAGAGCAATTTATCTACTTTCCATAAGGTCTGAAAAGGAGTAAATTCCATATTGTGTAGTTGTGTTCCTAGCTCCCTACTCGAATAAGTCCCCAAAATGGTAGGCTTTTTTAGTCGGTTAACAAGGTCACTCTCATCCATATAAATTAAAGGATTTTCCTCATAAATAGGAGTTCACAACTCACTCAGGATTAAGGTCAAGTCACCTATGGTCATTCTAGTAAAATGTAAGTCTCTTCTAGCAATGGTGTTATATAGAGAGACTATTCATTTCACGGTCCGGTCTTATACAAACTCTTTGTATAGAATACCCTAGCTCACATGTCTCCACATGAACGATCACGATCAGATAATTTATGTAGCACTTTACAACAATTGTAACATATATAAAACAGACTGTATTCATAGTATTACTGGGATAAGATATCCAACTTTATCTACTACTATAGACCGTTTAAGTTATCACTTAAATATTTCGTACGATGTCCACGCATGGGGCATGAGCCTCTTGCCCATGTCATGCAATTTCCTCGGCTAACCTTCTTGTCAGCCTGTCCGTGCATTCAGCCTTGAGTTCTCACCAGTATGCTGCCCATGCGCGTGTCTTGGCACCAGTTAACCCAAGGCCTTGGCCGACCGTGCCGATGCTCAGGAGTTAAGATCCAGACACTTTGCCTCTTAGATCCCTTTTCACAAATATAAATAATATATTTTCTAGCTTGTTGGTTCACCTTTGTAACTGCTTTGGGTGAAAGATCCCAAGGTCTTTTTTTTATTTTATTTATTTTATTTTTAATACTCCCTCCTTTGATTATTTATCTACTGTTTTTTTAGATCACATTTTTATTCATTATAGCCTAGATCAATTAATCTCCAATTGGGAAGCTAGTTTGTATTACACCCATTAGGTGTCGGAGTTTAATCTCCTTTATTTTATCTATTAAAAAATTGTTTCTTTTGAAAAAAAAAAACTCTTAAGATCGTTATTTCCATTAAAAAATAATACATTAGAAATCTATTTTAAAATAACATAGTATCAGACAATTTCATTTCTATCCTTTGAAATTTAAGAATAAATATTGAATTTAGTCGATATAATTTATAAACCCACAAAACATAAGCAATCCATGCATTTACATTAAAAAAAGAATCTTGAACTAATTTATTATATACTAAAATATACAAGTAAATTATTATAAAACTCAAAATATAGGGATGAAAATTATTTTTTAGGGAATGTGAAAGCAGTAATTTTAAAGAGAAAAAGAGAAAACTTGCAGAAAAATCAAATGTGATTGGTGGATATTCATGTAGGTGCGTCGCAGAGGATAAAAGCTGAAAAAAAAATACGGTCTCGATGGATAGGGATTACACGTCACTCATAGGTTCGAACGACCCGCCGCCTAGCGCCCCAACAAAGAAGGAAACCCTAACAAAGCAAAGCCAGCCGATTTTCCTAATCCCTTACCGCCACGTGTCAGTCATCTTTTCCCATTCTTTTATCTTTCCCTCACTCCTCTTTCCGCACTCATCCGGTTTCCCTTCCTCCTTCTCCGACCGCCATTTCCACCCAATCGGAACCCTAAAATTCCTTCTTCCACTGGTTTCCGACGAATTTTTCGCCGGTGAATGTTGTCGTTTCACCTGGAAATGGTGGAACAGTACGTCGTCGATCGTGTTCCATCCAAGACCTTGTTCCACAAGAGGAAAAAAACTCTTCAGAATTGAATAATTCCAGATCTGTCTCCTCTCTGAAATTTGTATATTAATCAAAAGTTTTGTACAGTTACCTTAGATTCGGTTGTAGCCGGAAGAAATGGCGCCGGAGATTTGAGTTTTGAAGTTTGGAATTCTTCGACTGTTCGTTTTTCTTTTTTTTTTCTTTTTTTTTTTTTCATTCTGTGAAGCTTGGAGAAGGTGGCGAAGATGAATCTAGGTGCGGCGGAGGAAGAATCGCCGCAGGAAATTCATATTCCGGCCGAAATTGATTGGCAAATGCTCGATAAATCTAAATTCTTCTTTCTCGGTGCAGCGTTGTTTTCAGGTGTTTCAGCTTCTCTTTACCCTATGGTAGTGTTGAAAACTCGGCAACAGGTTGCTCATTCGCAGCTTTCTTGCATCAGAACCGCATTTTCTCTTGTCCGCCATGAAGGTTTTCGAGCTCTCTACAGAGGGTTTGGTACTTCTTTAATGGGAACTATCCCTGCTAGAGCTCTCTACATGGGAGCTCTTGAGATTACAAAGAGCTATGTCGGAACAGCCACCATTAAAGTGGGATTTCCAGAAACTACCGCAGCTACCATTGCTAACGCAGCTGCTGGATTGAGTGCTGCAATGGCAGCTCAGCTTGTATGGACTCCTGTTGATGTTGTAAGTCAAAGACTCATGGTTCAACCTAGCTATAACAATCCCAATTCTTCCTCAACTCATTACATCAATGGAATCGATGCATTTCGTAAGATCCTCAATGCCGATGGCCTCCGAGGCCTCTACCGAGGATTCGGGATATCAATTTTGACCTACGCACCGTCGAATGCTGTGTGGTGGGCTTCTTATTATGTAGCTCAGCGGCTGGTTTGGGGTGGAATTGGATGCTGCTATTATGCAAAGAAGGTTCAGGTTGATGAAGGTAATGAAAATGGAGGTTATGGTAATAATGTCTACAAACCCGATTCCAAGACTGTGATTGCAGTACAGGGGGCCAGCGCAGCAATGGCGGGGAGTATATCGGCTTTGATAACAATGCCGCTCGATACAATCAAGACAAGATTGCAGGTTTTGGATGGGGATGAAAATGGGAGAAGAGGGCCAACTATAGGACAGACATTGAGGAATTTGGTGAGGGAAGGTGGATGGACGGCATGTTACCGAGGCTTGGCGCCGAGATGTGCGTCGATGTCGATGTCTGCAACGACGATGATCACTACATATGAGTTTTTGAAACGGCTATCAACAAAGAATCAAGAGAGTTTAAGTAGCTAAAACATAGCAGGAAGATGGGACTTTTCATGGAGAAGATTGTCATTTTTCTGAAACTGCTTCTGTAATTCTCTTTTTTTTTTTTCAATTTCTCTCTCTTTTTTTTTTCTAATTTTATTTTAATGAATCCAATCTGAATCTAGCTTGTTCATATAATGTAAGGCATCGCCATGTTCATATTATAAAATGTATAGAAATAATTACTTCCTGTAAAATCGGTGCTCTTCTTTGTTTATTTTAACACTGAATATGGTGTTGGCCATATTAAATTATGTAGGTTTAAATACTGCTTTCTTTTTTTTTTTTTAGAAATCTATATATTTTTTTTGCTTTGATTCTTAAACATTCAATCCTTTCATTTTAAATTTTTAAGGGATCAAAATAGACAATTTTAAAAAGTCCGTTAATTAAAATAGACCAAGATCAAAAGTATGATAAAAATGAAAATCAAAATGAGTCGAAATTAAAAGTTTTTTTGACACGATGATTCAATTTCTAAATTGACTTGCTAATTTTATTAAATAAAAACTTAAAAATCTCCCAAAATGTTTAGATCATAGTTAGAATCATTCTGCTCAAAGACAGCATAAACATTGTTTATTTCAAATACCAAAGAGAACATTTTCTAACATAACTCGAACTTCCATAGTACTGTTTTCATGGAAAAGCATATTATAACCTTATAAAAATGCCATACTGACTTTCATAATTGTATATAAACCCCATGCTGCAAAATGGGCTCTGTAAGTGCAATAGATCAAATAATAGTTGCAACCATAAATGAGACTTTCAATTATAGCTTATTTTATATTTTCTAAGAATCTTCAAATCAGAACGTATTAAAGGGTAAAAATTGTCATATTTTTTAAATTTAAGTTTATTATAGATTTTTCCTTATCCTAAAACAAAAGAATGTTGCCAACCGAACTGGAGATTAATAAAGGTTATCTAGATTAATTAAACGATTGTCCTTGTCCTTGTCAAAGTCCATAGATATAAATGATGATTAAAAGATTCCATCTTCAAACTGAAGATTTCAATAAAGTAAATCATAACACCCAGAAAAGACATTCATGTATTATAAGTGGGCCTATACCTTATATGGATCTTTAATAATAATTGAAATTATAATGTTGCAGTGGGCCCATGGGTTTGTAGTTCTATTTTTGGTCATGGTGGGGTTATCATATAGATCTAATTGTTTCAACTCTAAGTTACCAATTAATCCAAAATAATTCCAGTCACAAACTTGTACTAGCAACCTTAGACAAAAAATAATTTTAAAAAAATACCTTCAACATCAAGAAAAGTACATTGTATACCACAAACTACACTCATGAAGGAAAAAATAACCAATCTCCTATTGGAATCTAACAGGCAAACAGAAATAGAGGTTCCAGATCACTGAGTATTTCTTTACTAAATCAAAAGGTAAAAATGGTTCATTTCTTGAGAGCTTTCAAAGTTATAAGCTAATTTTCATAGAGAATTAAAAGGAAATACTAAGAGGCAATCTTACAGACTAAGCGATCTAGAATTTACATAGAAACTCAAAAGGCAAGTGATACCCAAAACTGGAAACATGAAATGTGCTCAAAAGCAAAGCAATTTGCCCTGTGATATCAATTTATCAATCAAAATAGAAATTTCCTTTTCCAGATTTGTACTATACCATTCAAATGCGGCTTCTCTTGTTGCTGCAGGATGGGCATTTGTATTGCTTAATGTGCTCGGCTTTTGCTGGAGTTATTCTAACACACTTTCCATGGAACCATTTCTCACAGATATCACAGCAAATCCAAAATTCATCTGAAGCATAATTCTCACCACATGCCCCACACAAAGTGTCACCGTGCTCATCTTCGTCTTCTTCATACAACGTCTCTACCTCTTCCCTTGCCTGCGGCTGCCTTGCGTACATTCCTTGCATTTCAGCTTCCCTCTGAAAATAGTTGAAAGATAGAAAGAATAACTAATCCGTGTAATTGATGCAGTAGATTGCATTGCATGAACAAGCACCACCAACAAGTAAGTGTCATAGGATATCTTATCCTAGCTCGGTTTCTTCCTTGAATAGAAGGAGGGGAAATAGCTGAGCCCCAGGAACAGGCATGGAGTACAAATAAATTCATTTCTAGAAAAATAGATCACAAATCAAGACATCAATGACAAACTGAAAAATTGGAGACTGTCCAGCAGAGCAACAAACATTATCATAACTAATATCATTGTCCCAGCTCCATTCTTTTACTATATGTAGAACAGTAGAAGCGGGGGGGAATGTCTAAGCTACATCTGTTAGTAGAGATATGAAATAAAAAAAAAATGTTATATTCAGAAATAGAGTACCTCAAGTAAAATCAATCAGCCAACTGGAAAACTGAAGATCTATCCACATACCGTTTTAAAGCTCGACTTGGATTTAGCACTTGATGACTTCTCCTTAACTTGTTTCTTTGCAATACCTGTGACTACTTCGAATACAGTTGGCAAATCATTTATCATATTGAAAAGCCGCCTCCTGCATCAAAGAACATGGCACATAGAAAAATCAGCCATCATGGTTGTTGAAATAAATCCTATATGAACTAAATTCAAAATCAAAATACCTATCTGTTTTATCAAATCCAAATCTCGCACCAAAATAGTAGGCAACAGAGAGCAACCAAGAATCACTATGGACAGCAACCAAAGCCAACCAATCCCTTTCTTGCATGCCATCTCTTGCAAAATTAATACCCAACGCTGGCTCTGGAAGTTCTGGAGGTACTTCTTCAGCAGGTAAATTAACTTCCCATACTTCATTTGGAAACCCATACAAGCATAGATTTTCCTTCTCTTTAAGCACCAAATAATCAATATACATAGCTCAGAAGGGAGTTCTAAACTAAAGATCAAGAATGTAAAATCTAGTACTTGTGATGGACAAGAGACAAAGGAAAAATGGACAAATTAAACGCACATAATATTAAACGAAAGGGGATGAGGACAAAAGTTAAAATTCCAGGTAACAAGAACACATAACTCAACTTCATACACAATAAATTTACAGCTTAGAAGATAAGAAGCAAACAGAGATACGGGCATGTACCAGGATCACATTGTTGATAGAACTCTTCAACATCTGCAATGATTAAACCGACAAGAATTAGACATTCACAACTCCCAGATGTAACCAAAACAACCAAGCGCTCCTAGCTCTCAAATCAAATTTACAGAAACAAAGCCTCCAGCCATCACGTTTCTTGAACAAAAAAAAAATCAGCAAGACACAAAGTATGGACAGCATAAAAAGAAATAAAGACGTATCCACTACCTGAACAGCATAGTTCACATTCCTACATTTATCAAGTACTACATCCAAACACAAAATTAGTCAATTGTTATAAGAGTCGTGAACAAACTATACAGAAACATATCCTCATAGGTTTTGCAGCAACTCGCCCAAAATATCAGACATGCTGCAGAGATTAGTCGCAACAATTTAAATATTGCAGGCAAAGGAAGAGAGCTCTCTAGCTACAATACCAATACTCTCTATTATTCCTTACCGTATGAAGACGGCTACGCATGTACACAACTTGACCCAAAAAAAAAAAAAGGATCCGCATTCAGGAACAAAATTCACAATACGTTTCAACGCTTGTACAGGCAAAACTAAACTGAGATTCAAATTTTCATGGCGACAGTCATGTAAAGCCAAGAGTAGCACATTAGATAACACAATTTCCTTTCTCCTAGTTTTCTCTCAAAAACCAAACAGCAACATGACGAACAAAAAACACTAAAATCAGCCAAAATCAACCAAAAACAACGAAGGAGAAAACAATCCATTCCGAAACGTAAGGTGAAGGACGTAAAATACTTACTATTAAAGCCATGAAAACAGCAAAAACATAAAATGGATTTGCATCACGGCGTGTCCTAGAAAGAGTCAACGAGAACAGGAAAGAAGAATACCTACGGTGAGGGCTTTGATGACGCCGTTTCTTCGTCCCCTAAAATCACTGAAAACATCTTCCACTGAGCGATTGTGCACTGCGCCACCTCCATCCATGGCCATTTTCTTCCTGCTCGTCCTTCTGGAGACGAAATAGAGTCGAATAAGGGAAAAGAAAAAACTGCAGATTACCAAAACACACAGAGAGAGAGAGAGAGAGAGAATCCAAAATCCAAAATCCAAAATCCAAAAGCTCAATTTGCGAAAGGAATATATATTTATGGTTATGGATCGTGAACAGAGAAATTTGAATTTGTTGAAGGGCAAAGTCGGATTATTGAGATCTCTCCATATCTTTCCTTCATTGGATCCAATTGCCTTTTACCAAAATAATACTATTCTAATTTTATTCAAACTTAAAATATATTTTCATTTCCATAATGGAAAATAGAATAAAATGAAATAAAAAATTTATGCTCGAATGACCAATTTGATCTTTATCTCAACCTAATTTCAATTTGGTATTTTGTTTATTTATTTGTTCATTTGGGCTTGGTTTTGCCATAATTATTATTTTTTATTTTTTATTTTAAATTTACAGGATTGATTTTGTCATAATCTTTTATTAAGCCATATATATGTATCCTTTTTCTTTTTTCTTTTTTAAGGATATTGGTGGGTGTATTCATTCCTTAAAGGTGTAATATATATAAACAATATGATTATATATTTTATTTGAAATATTGTTTCTTTTTTCTCTGGCAAAGATATTGAATTAATTATGTGAGTGGAATAAATTGATTGTACAAGTCTATATCATTTGAGTTATGTTCATTTTGACATTTGAAATAAGATATCCACAAAAGTATAGATGATTTTTTTTCCCTTTTTGTATTTGTTACTCTTCTACTAAAACTCTTTGACAACCCTTGACTTTTACATCTGTTCTTTTATTTTCAGTATATTAAAGTTGTGTTTGGAATAACTTTTCGAGTGATTAAATTTAAAAAAAAATTGTTTTGAAAATAATTTATGCCCTAAAATGAATTTATAAAATAATTTGATTTAGGTGCACTTGAAACCAAATTTTAAACCAATGAATTTTGAGTGTTTAATGTGATTAATCTTTATAATTTGTATGAGAAACTCCAACCACCACCTCCAGCAATCGTGGATAGACACCTCTACCTTCAACGACTAGCGACGAACTCCGACTACCACCGCCACTAGCGAATTCTTTTATAATAATTTAAAATCAATAAAAATATTTTTAGTATATAATAAATAAAAAAATTACATAAAAACATTTTGAAAAAAGAGTTGTCAAACTCATGTATTTTTTATTTTAAGGAACTTTTATAAAAAATATTTAAATATGAAAAACATTTTTTTTTCTTTAAATCATTTTAAATAAATCCTTAATCTCGTTGGATAACATTTATCAAATTTAACATGTTTTTTTTTTTTAAGAAAAAACACTTTATTTTAAAACGAAAGTTAACAAGTTGATGTTGTGAGTATTACTATTTCCTGGCACTACTCTTGCTACTACTTTGTTTAAAAAGGACTTTATTCAAATCCACATATTTATGAATTTAACAAATTATTCCTACTATTACTAGAGTTTTAGGTTGAGAAAACAATCTACGGTAAAACTGGCGGTAATAAACCGAGTAAAAATCGATTTTTAATTTTTCTAAAAAAAAATAAATAAATAAGTGAAATTTAGTCTAAAGACATCTGGTGATATTTAAACCATTATGGATAATTATTTTAAATAACAAAACTATTAAAAATATAATGTAATGTCACTATCTATATAGTAAGATTTTACAATATTTGTAAATAAATTGACTCATTTTCATTTTCTTATATTTGATAACCACACTCATTTCTATTTTTCGCATAATCTTAAAATTTAATCCTTATCTACCTCTGTCAAGCAATTATTATTATTATTATTTAGTACATCTACCTCTCATTTAAAATTAAAACTATTCTGTTTCTCGATATTTTTATTTTAACGGGACAAACTTTATTTATAGTTAAATTTAAATCCAAGATTTAACAAATATGATAAATAAAATACAGGAATGACATACATTAGTTACATTATTTTTTGGGGAAAAAAAGGCTGTTGTCAGTCTATAATTCCCACGTTACTTAATTGAAAATATCAAATTTGCAGGTCTCAAGATGAAAAAATCAAATTTGCAGTCTCAAACTTTTGTTTCAAGGAGAATAAATGTGTGCACCAATAATTTATATTTCTACATCAAGATACGATAATTCTAATGTCTACAATATTGTAAAACAATAATAATGGTGAAAATAAAATTTTGGGCTTAGCTAATTACCAGTTCTGATGTAAAACACAAGAGATGTGAAAATGATCTTGGACAACCAAATTAAGAAATGGTTTTCCCATACTCCTAAAATCACCAGAGTTGCTTGAAATGATACAGTTTCAAGGTTTTTTTTGTGTGTGTGCTGAATTGGCTATGATATCAGAACATATATCATCAACTAACAACTAAGATCATCACATCACAGAGGCAATTTGATCTTCTCTGACCATTTAAATATATCAGAGTAGACTTGATCACCTCCCAAATCTTCCCCTTGAGCCCCTGCTGCTATTCGAATTATATCTTCGATCAATGCGAAGTTCCCCATTATATCGACGTGAGCGCCGCTCTGCGTTCCTCGTCCTTCTAGCAAGTTTGATGGGGGAGAATGATTGTACTCTCTAACATACGTTCGGATTCCTGAAGGATTAAATCTAGTTTTCCCTCTCCAGCCTTTGGCACACATGTAACCAGCACTTAGAACAGGTACGGTTTCATCTCCGTCGACGGTGTAAACTCCATCCTTCAGACAGCCATTTTCTTCCCCCTCATTTGCTGCAGTATCAATCTGAAATGGAATGTAGCATTCAGCAGCAGGAGATAGCTTATAAACATAAGCTCTTTCGGTCGGGATTCCAACTCCATATAAAGAAAAGATCTCCATGTCCGGAGCATTTGGCAATCTGTAGACCAGTTTCATATTAAACAAAGTTTAATAGAGCATAAGACTAGATAAGGATTCTGATAGGTTTCTCAAAGATATTCTTAGTTTTATGCAGTACAAGAGAGGAAAAAATGTGAGTCTTTGGCATTTTAAGAGGCCAAAGTCTCTTCCGAAACTTACTATAAAACACACAAGTACACAACAATTTGTCCTGTCCGACAATTCTATCACACTACCAACATACTGCTTTGTTTCCAGAAATATAGAATGTGCCCACCATAATGTGATGGCTTCCAAGTAACCGTTGGATACAAAGTTTACATCTGTGTATGCCTTCTAATAACCATTTGAAACAAATTTTGTAATTTAGTTCATGAATTCATCTGTGCCTTTCTCTAGACTTTATGGGCGAGCGCAATAAACATTTTTTGTTTTGATAGTTTCAAGGATTTAGTTCTGTCTACTGGACTGTATTGGTGAAAAACAAAGTACCCTTTAAGCTTTTTACTCTTTCCTAATTAATTTTCAATTGGAGATCTCTTTTGTAAACACCTATAGGTGTTTGGGGTCTCCCCTCATTTCATTTATTCAATGAAATGTTTCTTCTCTGAAAAAAAAAACATACATTTTTGTAATTTATCTCTCATAAATCTAAAGATAAAATACTATCAAACACGTTCTTCCAGTCTCCTCCAACGATTTCTCCTTTCCCACATCTTCGCCCATTCTTTCATTATAACATTAGTGTATTTGATAGGTGGTCTATCAAAATGTTGTTATGAAACCTAAATCTATATATTTTTGTAAAATCAAGAAGGATAAGATTCTCACCTCGTCTCCAACGGGTTGGACCAATACTTGTAGTGGTTGTATTTCGGATCATCAAGGTTGTCAGCAATCCCATAAGAGAAATGGGCACTCCCACGTTCCATTGTATGTGGGGCAACATAATGAAGTAAATCTATGACAGATCCAGCTGTATAAACTTTGTAATCTGAGATTGCTCTGATACCCTCAATTCCCATGTCATGGTATTCAGTCCAAACGTCCTGGCAAGTAGTATTTGCAACGTTGTGACCCTTGATAGCATCCTACAAGATAATAAGACGTGCAACATAAGACTTCTTTGAAGAAAATCATCAAGGTAACTGATGAGTTCGTTTTTCTTGCACAAATACAAGGAGACTTGCAAGTTTCTCCATGAAAGAATCAGGAAAAAGAGGATAACAAAACAACGATATATCCATCTGTGAAGTTTTTCCAGAACTGAACAGAATGCAGGCTTCTTAATAAATTCAATTTCAACTCAGCCACTAAATTCTTTGAGCCTCCACATATTGAAGCACAACTTTTCATGAAATGTTTACCTGATGAACATACTGCTGACAACCTACCAACACAATCCCTCACCATAGGGCAATCATTTGCCTGAAATCCAATTGCCTAACTACTTATTTCTACTTTGGGACAGAATTGAATAATTAAATTAAAAATCATTATGCTAAATAAAAGAGCCTTACCAAAAACTCAATCCTCTCAATCTCAGATGAATCTGCCTCTGCCATGTCTTTACCAAACGATATAATTCGCCCATAGTGAACTTTCTTTGAAGAAGTATCTCCATCACCATTACGTGTATCATTGTTTTTTTGCTTTCTTTTGCTGGGAACATGGCCATCTTCAGGTGACCAATCAAGGCCACCCCATATGACATCCCCTCCTTTTGGTATCATTGACATGGTTGAATCCCATGTACGAGTCATCTTCATAACATGCTGCAATGTTTGAATGCGAAATAGATCATTGTCCAAGAAAACCGGTGCAATAGCCCTGCATTATGTGAAGCAAGAGATATGAACTCTTTCAGTCAACAAAAATGCAAGGATTCAATGTTTGTAGATTGATAATCAAACAAAAGTGTTCTTAGAGAAGTGATCTCACGGAAATTAAAAGCTGTTAGCATTTTATTTTACAGAGCAGCCTTCTGACTGAGAAAAAGTACCTCAAAATGTACCCTATATATGATTCAAAAAATTAAAGGTTTTTAACGAAATTGGAAATGATTGTGACTTAAAGTTCATCCAGACACACTAGGAGAAATCTATATGCTAAGAATTGGAGCGTCATAACTATTGACATAGACAAAGGGGTGACCTGACATTACCACACAACTTGCTACAGCCGAGGATTTGTAGCACAAGAGTAGGTGTATCAACAACTTGAGTTCATTGAATGAGAACTTTCACCCTAGACAACTTCCAAACTTATGAATTCAAGGACAAGTTACATGTGCCAACTATAAAAATAGTAATTTCATTCCCTAACCATGGAAACATGTTAAATCACCTATTGACCCAAAAGCTTGAGATGATGGATGAAGGTAAGTTTAAGATTATATCATCTAACGCTCCGTTCACTTGTGGAGTTGAAATTTGCAGAAGACTCAACAAGTGGAAATAGATATTAATTGGGAAGAAAATAATATTGCAGGAGTTTGAACACTCCTAAATCATCTGCTTTTATGCCATGTTAAATCACTTTTTGATTCAAGCTTAAATTGATGGGTGAAGGTAAATTTAATATTATATCATCTAACAAAACACACAGAAATACACAAAACAGCCAAGTTACCCAACTACAGTGGAATTAAAGTGATAGAGACCTGGCAAATGCAATATCCTTAGCTTCAGCAGAGAAAAGCCCAGCAACAGCTTTGGGAACACCTAGAAAAGGTCCACCAATATTTATAATTGCTTTTATATGTTTAGCACACCAGTCTGGTCCTCCCCCACCACCCATTGGCGATGGAGCTTCAACCCACTTCATAAAGTGCATGAAGTATAAAACACCCATTGAATGCGGAATAATCACTGCCTTTTTCCCACCATTCGTAGCAACCATCAATTCTATGTTACTTTTTATTCGGCTGAGGGTTTGATCTCTAACCTTCATGATTTGATAAGTTAAGTAATCAACAAACAGTTGCAAACAGTTAGCAAGGGTAAAAATGGAACAACTTGCTCAGATGAAAAATGATGATATTTTTATCAAATATAAAATTGTATTCCACCAAATGATTACCTCTGTGTTCTGATATGAAATTCTCCAGTCATATGCAGCCATATACATAGTTTTTTCCTCATAACCAATACGAGCCAAGTTAGCAATCAGGACTGCCCACACAAAATAACCCGGAGCGAAATAGTCAGCAGCAACAAGCCCACTGACAGGCCTAACCCTAATTCCTGGAGGATCTAATCCAGTTTCATTATCCAATGACATATGTTCCACCCAGCATGAAGGTCTGCAAGGGAAAAAGGTTCAACAAGCATACCAAATTTAGTTATATAAAACCAACTAACAATTTCTTTAGATGTGCACCGTGAAACAGTTCATTGCAAATATTACCATCCAAACGAATTCTTCAAAAATCAACCATACAACACCAATAACCACAGCTTCATATAATTCAATACATCAATGACTTTAAAACCTCATACTATATAGCTCTCATATATCACTCTTCAATTCATGTGGAAGATTTACTAAAACTTAGCATCACTTATAAAACTCTGACAATTAGACAAAGAAACTTGAAATGATTAAACCATCAAAACAAAGGTACAGAGAAGGGTCATATTATCAAATACCTTTTATACACTTCGCCGAATGTGCCGCCCCACAGACGCTTCCTGAATAGACCTTCTGCACATTCATGGCCTTCCCAAAGTTCAAGCCCACCAGTGACAATCCCCGGGACAAATACCACAGGATGCTTCACCTTCAACCCCTCTTTCTTCAATTTGACACCCGGTGGATCCGGCAATGGACCTGTGATTGCCTCTGTCACATACTGAGGCAATGATGCGGGCATCGCATTGTACAGAAACAACAAGAGCCACCATGTCGTACAAACGCACCCAACAAACCAACAACAACTATCCACACACGACCACCTTTTCTTTGCCTTAGTTTCCTTTACTCTTCCGCTAACCTTCTCCTTCTTATCCTCGTCTTCATCCTTCTGAATTTTGGAATCTTTTTCCACCGCCTTTCTCCGACGAATTAAAGACATATTTGGCAGTACTCAATTAAAAACCTCTAACTAAAATTTCACAAATTAATCATCTCTACAAACCCATTTGAGTTTCAGAGTTTATATTCCGAAATTTTCATCAAATTTCTCTCAGAAACAGAATAATAAGAAGCAAAACAATCTAGGGAACGAAAACCCAACAACAAAATCTGGTGGAAAGAAAGAAAAACTAAATAAACATCTGTTTGTGAATTGAAATTCTTATGTAATAAAAAGAAGAAGAAATGTATCTTCCCAATCCGGAAAAAGTTGTTTTTCTGGGCAAACAAACAGCGCCAATTCAAAGCGAAAAGAATACCTAAAAATCTAAAGAAAACGCCGTGTTCAAGAGATAAATAACCGAAAGACTGCCTTGGAAAGGAAATGGAAGCTTTGTCGTCACTTTGTGCAGTTACAAACAGAAGCTTAAGCTTATCAATCAATGGGGGGTCGGATCGGGAGGAGCTGCCGACTGCTCAGCAAGATAGCAAAATTATGGCGCAGAAACGAAACTGTGCTGGCTCTCTCTACGTGTTTGCTATTGCTTTCAGATTTTGACTGAATCGTTTTTGATAAATTGCAAATTTTAAAAATTAGATATTCGTTTTATTACGTGGCAGTACTTAATTGGGTAGTTTTTTGTTTATTTTATATTCTTTATCCATTTTGATTGGCTCTCTTAATGAAGTTCAACCGAATTGAGAGACGTGATTATGGAGGACCGTTCTTTTATCCGTGTGCGCAACTGCAGTGGATTTTAATTTCCATGTCTCTGGGCCCCACCCCCAGCGCGTGAAACACGTGTGCCTCGCACGCATACGTCGTCGTATTGTCCTTGGGAAAGGAATTTAATTTTATCTTATGCCCCCATTTGTTTTTCCAACATGGATTATGCTACTTCTCGATAATTCCCTAAAAGCCCGAACTTTTGCCCTTTCTTTTTTCAAATTATCCGTCTTTTTTCCAAAGTTACATTCTTGTTATTTACCTTTTTTTTTTCTTTTTTTTTTATTTTTTAAAGAAAAAGGTACTTTTATTAAGCCTGGGCAAGATTGGTATTTACATCACTAGAAATATGAATTTTTAACCGAACCAGAAAAAGCATCACGCCAAACACCTATCAAATAAAACCTCCTGGCTTTCGTTGTTTCATGGGCAGCCTTGTTTCGAATTTTACAAATATGTTAAAAAAAACTGGCCAAAAATTTGTTAGCTAGCTCCAGGATCTCTGCTATAAGCATCAATCTCACTGTGTGATTGTGATCTCCCGTTTATCAAATTTATTGCCTCTAAACAGTCTAGTCTAATAATCACCTCTAACATACCCCAAATTTTTGCCAAATGCAAACCTTCTAAAATTACTTTCATTTCAGGCAGAGGGGGAGTTTAGTTGAAGGATAGGCAGTCAAGAGCTAAACCATTCAAGGATCCATCTGAGTTTCTGCAAACAACTCCCAACCCTAGAATTGAAGGAGATTTCCCCCATGCAGCATCAACATTAATTTCCAGAGTATTAGCTGGAGGTTTCAACCATCTTGACCAGCTTGACATAGTAAGATTTAAATTCAATTTAGGATATTCATTAGTAGGATTCTTGTATTTGAAAAATTCTCATAAGTAATTATGGATCCATGCAGCTTGGATTGAGGATTCGACAATAGTAGAATTATGCACAATCTTGTTTCGATCCGTCTAAATACACCAACACATCACAACAAACAGAGTAAGTTCGTCTTTGTTAAATGAATTGTTGAAGTGAATCCATCTATTGATGAAGCTTAAGTTGAAGTTGTCAAAAATAATCAAGCAATCAAAATCTGACTCCAAATATCAAGGGCTCTTTGATATTTAAACAATGTGTGATCGATGGTCTCAAATTCCTCAAAACATAAAGGACAGTAAGGTGTGATTTTCAGACTTTTTTTTAGCATTGTTCTGGTGGGTAGAAAATTGTTTAGTGCTGGATAAGAAGTGTTTAATTTTGTTTGGAATTTTTAATTTCTAAAGACTATTCCACACATTAGCCATCTTGTTGTTATTGGGGCTTTACATGTTGATAATATTCTTCATGAAGAGACGATAACCACTTTTAACTGAGTATGAGCCAATCTTTTCATAATGCCAAATTAACTTGTCAAGAATTCGTTTATTTGTTGGAATTTGTTTAATAAATTCTCCATCATCTTCAAGAAGTAAATCAGTTAAAAGTCTCATTCCATCTTTCTAAATGATGTAAGAAATCAACCACTATTAAAGAAGATGTAAGAAGATTAAGACAAATTGGTTTAAATGCATTGGGTCTAGGTAGCTAGGGGTCTAAGAAAAAATGTATTGATTTCTCATCACCTACTTTGTACCTTATTTCTTTGGATAATTATTCTCTCCCCCAAATAAAACTTTTTCAAATATATGAGGAATTTGGGTTCATTACTGCCTCCATGATTGAACAATTCTCAAAGTAAATACTTTTTGAAACAATAGAAATCAGTGTATTCGGATTTTCCACTATTCTTCATACTTGATTGGCAATCAATGCTTGGTAGAATCCACTCAGATCACGAAAATTTAGATCATCCAATGCCTTCGGTAAATACATCTTCTTCCATTTCATCCAATGAATCTTCTTCTTGTTATCCTCTGATCCCCACCAAAATACTGTAAATGATTTGGTTATGTCTTCACAAAATTGCCTTGGAAGTTTGAATAAGCTCATTGCATATGTTGGAATTTATTGACCGATACTTTTGATTAAGATTTCTTTTCCAGCTTTGGAGAAAAAAGATCTCTTCCATCCTTGACCAACTTTTCAAATTTTTTCTTGGATGTAGTTGAAATCAGCTAATTTATTTCTTCTAAATGAAGATGGTAGATACAAGTATTGTCCTGGATTATTTACCTTTATTCTTTTAATACATATATATCATTTACATTTGATAAATGTTAAAAAATATACTTATAATTGACACTTATTAAAATTTTAGATGAAAATTGAGACAACATTACGATTATTTGAAATAATGTGATGTTGTTTAGATTTTTCACCATCATTTTACATCCTAATTTTTGTCAAAAAAATAAAATAAAATCACGCTCTAAGATTAATTATGAATTGTTAATTTAATAATCATGTTGCAATTTTTGAAATAATATTTAGTGTTCTTTAAACCGAAAATAGACTTGGAAGATAATTTTTATTACTGGGCCATAGTGTGAATATTAATGGCACCTCTTTAATTATATAACTATATATTTATGGAAAGTTTATACAAAGTTCAGGAATAAATTTTGTTATTCGATCATTGTTTAAATGTGTGCAATGTGAACATCCTCGCCACCTCTTTGAATATATATATATATATATATATATATATATATAAACACTAAAAATAATACAACTCGTACAAAGTATGGTAAAAAATACTACACATCAAGCAAACAATGAGGCAATTGAAATACAATTCAAAGGATTGAATTCCCCTACTTCATATATTATTAAACTAAAATGGAAAAAAATGCCAACATAAGCATATTTTAATTGATTAAGATATGTATCATTAATCGAGATGTCAAATATTTGAATTTCTCTCCCTCCTACTTTGTTGTTGACCTAGGAGACATGATATTAGATTCATACTCAAAATTTAAACATTTTAAAGTTTTTATATGAAATATAAATCATATTCAAAACTCAAACACGGGAAACTAATTTTATTTTTCTAAAGAAAAGTGACTAATTTTATTTTTATAGGAAAAAATACCTTTTAATCCATGAGTTTTATGGAATGTTTTAATTTAGTCAATTTAGTCGATGATTCTAAAATAGACTTAAAACGTCCTTATTATTATTTTAAATAGTGAAAATGATATTTTTAAACTAATAAAAAAATAAAAATAGCTTCTCACTCCTTTCTCTCCCTACTTTTGCTCCCTCAAGCAACTTTCCTTCTTCATCTTCCTGTTTCTTTTATCCATCTCCCAAATTAATTCCTCTGTTCCATAAATTGAGGTTCTACATCAATTCTCTAAGCCTGGTGCTACACTGTCAGAGTATCAATGTCTTTCCCCTTATGGATTTTAGAGGGCATAGGTAGTATGTCGCGGTTAGCATTGATGTGTTTGAGAGAAATTGAGATGTTGCGGTTCAACTGTTGGGTTAGCATTGATGTCTTAGTGAAGGCCCACAATTGAGGCTCACTAGGCCTAAAAGTAAGTTCTATTTAAAACCTGTTTTCAGCAGTCGGTCAATAGACACACATGCAGACCGAGAGGGGTGTTAACGACAATGAGAAAATCAGAGAAAAGAGGTCTTCCGTTCAGCGCCATTTTTCAACTGTTTGAACGTCAATTCATGGTTCGATCGAGCTGAAATTTTGGTAGCGTGTTCTTGGCATGAAGGTCTTCAATCTGAACGGTGGAGATTTCTTTTGAAGCTATCTACAATCAAATTCCAGCAGATAGTTGAGATCTTTCTAATTTCTTCCTCTTTATTGTTGACATTTGTTGTCGAGATGTTGATCTTGAGATATATATTGTGTATGTCTCTGTTGGTTTTAATATATTGATTTTCTAAACATGTAACAAATGGATTTAATATGAATCTCCTTCAGATTAATTTTAACATATAATTTTATATAAATCCCATTCATATAAATAATATTTAAATCTTATTCAAATATTTATTTCTCTCATATAACATATAACTTATAATCTTAATATGAATCTCATTTATATAAATAATATTTGAATCTTATTCAAATGTTTATCTCTCTCATAAAATAAAGTATAATTTTGAATTTCATTCAAAAATAATTTTATATCGTAATGTATCAATAGACATTATATTAATTGTATCTCATACAATTAATTCTCTTATTTAATTTGAACAATTCAAATTAATCCAAAATTAGATCATTCATGTTTGCTAGCAATGAGACCTAATGGACCTACATATTAGAAATTCCAATGATATGAGATTAATTAATTAAACTCTTTAATTAAATTAAACAATATTCATTAACGGCAAATCACTCCACTAAAGATTCGCAGTTGCACTCTTTTTCGCACTATAGATATATTTTTGTGTCCACTGATATAACCGATCAAAGTCGACCATTCACGAATCACTCATCATTATAGTTGGGTCAAAATTATGTTGTTATAAAGAGATATTAATTATTTCGCGGTCCGACATTATCCAAACTCTTTGTATAGGATGCTCCTACTTGCATGTCTCTACATAAACAATTAAGATCAACTTGTTTGTAACACTTTACAACTCTTGTAATTACAAAGTGGGTCGTATCCGTAGTATCACCAAGACAAGACACTCAACTTTATCCATATACTACATACCATTTAGGTTATTACTTGAACATAATCCACCTTTATGTCTATCACATACTGTTCAAGTTTCATAAAATAATCTATGGATAATTGCATAGATAAAATAACCAACCATTATTTCAGATAACATATTAACTAGGAGGTTTTAGGACATACATCCCTACAATCTCCCATTTGCACTAAAGTCGGTGAGACATAAGACGATGAGACATGTATTATAAGGCATACTCTATGCCCAACATGCTCTCCCACTTGCCCTAGCGCACAAGAGAAATGTCTCGTAGTCTTAGACATCCTAGGAGATCCTCTCACACTTTTGCCTTGAGAATCTTTTTATATAATTCAAAATTGTTATGTCAATAAATAAAATCTGGTCACCACCATGATGTCACTCTCATTTTGTTCTATTCCTACAACTTGGTGTTTATTAATATCCTTAAACTTAATTTTTGCACCACATTATCTCATAAACTGGATAAACTAATTTATATTTTAAACAACTTTGAAATATTTAAGGATATACATGACAATGCAAATTATTGTTTCACAAGTAAAAATATTGCCTTGTAGTCCAATTTACACCACTTTGTGCCTCGTAATCCAATTTACACCACTTAAGATAAAACATGGATCGCTCTAAATCCTGTATGAGATAGTATATCTCGTAAAAGATCAAATCTTAAATTTTATACATCGATGTTTCATTATTCATTAGTTTTAATTTTCAAACTCGATGGTCATACCATTAGTGTAGCTGATATAACTAAGCAATTGTATATTAAATGTTAATTAAGTCTCATGTAAGAATTACATCCCCTCAACACTTTAAGTGTCTTAGGAAACTTTTCCTTAGACATATCAATTTCATTGTAAAATGATACATTATCATTCCATCTGAAGCTATTGCATCAAATATTCAACAACAACTTTGTAAATGTAAGATGTATGAGACAAACTTAAATCATGTCCTCAACATCTCTAAGTAGACATTTAATATACAAAATCATTTCAATTCAAGTATTTCAAATTGGTTAAATAGTCAAACTTTCATATTGATTTTGATTTCATTCATAATGAGTAAACATTAATATAAAACAGATAAATACCCACTTTTAATTTTCTTGTCATTGTCATCGTTCAAAGTCATAGGTCATAATTCTATACCAAACCCTTATTCTCAAAGATCCTATTTGTGAAATTTATTTCTCAAATGAACGTCACAATTCTGCAAACATTTTGTAATCCAATATTTGAAAATTTGCTTGAATTTGTGTAGATGCATTGAACATTTTTTCATAAAAGAATTAATTCTTTTTTACATATCTCATATGAAACAATGAACCAAATAATGCATAAATGACTCTATTATCATAACTAGTGAGACAATTGATTCATCGTCTATTTTCACCTACCAATTCCAACGCTGATTTTCACCTTATACCAAGAGTCTTACTTTGAAGATCTTTGTCTCCAAGTTCTACACTTTCAAATCTCCTTTTTGTAGATCCATTCATATCCTCTGGGTTTTACTCCAACAAGAAAATCGACAAAAACAAACTAAGTTTAAGTACATATACTTTGTCTCAAGTTTTATGACTTTGACATAATTTCTTTTGTCAACATCCTTCAATTCTTGTCATCCATTATGACAACTTTGACTTTCAATAAGTCATAACAAAGGTTCAGTCATCTCATAACTCTCCCACTATTTTTTAGGTCTATAACTTTTCATTTGTCATCTAATGTCACAATGTAGATTTCAAGTAAGCCTTTGTAAGGTTAGTTATCTCATAACTCTCCCACTACGATGAAGACTTATCTAGTTAACAATTAAATTTTTACTTTCAAATATAAATAAATGGTTAACAACACTTGTTAACTATTAAGTGGTTTTATTTGGAACTAGTTCATCAACACAAATTAACCTTTTTACAGGCTCATAGCCTTTTATATGACATTCCTAACAAAATCAGTATTTATCACATACATACATTCCTTTATTTTGAAGTGTACAAAAGGTCATTTTATAACTCCTTAAAGACTATCTACATTTAGACATATGTTCGAACATTTTTTCCCTAAACGTATTTATTAAGGGTTCATTTTGACACAAGTATCTCAACTTATCCAAATACTGAAATTTTGTAAACGGTTTTACAACACTTTCCTAATACAAAATTGTTTCTCAAACATTTTTTGAGGAAACAATGTTAAAAAATTGCAATATCTATTGCATGTCCTTAGTGGAGTCTGTCATCAATATAATGAATATGTTTAACAAGGTACTTAACATGTACTAAGTTTAACAAGGTCAAATTTCTCCTATTACAGCATAATTTCATTCAAATTATACCAAATGCTTGAAGTTGAGATCTTATCTCATCTCTATCAATTAGGCATAGTACATTAAAATTTTATGTATTAATCATTATGATCTAATCATAATGTCACAATAGACTTGCCTAAATGACTTAAACTTTAGTAATTTGGTTTGAACATTTCAAAAAGAATAAGACTTAAGTTGCATTCTATTAGGATATTTTCCTTCATAAATACTCATAAATCATATTAATGACATATTTATGATATCAGACTTAATCTTTCAGTCACTAGACCAACTAGGTCAAAACGCATAAGTCCAACAAATTATTTGGCCAAGTAGCCTTATCTAATAAGGTTTAATGACACTCTTGCATAAAAAGCAGGACCTTTGACAAATAATAGTAATTTAACTCCAATTCTTAGAGAATTACGCGTAATTTTCATTTAAATATCAAAGCAAATATCCTTTTAGGAAAAAAGAAATTGTCTTTCTTTCTGGACTCATTAATCCTTATTCTCCCTCAGTTTAGTATTCAGATGTTTTAACTTTTAACACACAGAAAAGTGTAATTATTTAAAGTTGAACATATTTTCAAACAACCTTTGAAAACATGTCTTATCAAGAAAAATTATTCATACTCTATGAATTATTTAGTAATAAAGTCTAGAGAAATTGAATTTCTCTTATGGTGATAAAAGCACCATATTCAACATAAATAAACGACATTTTAATGTCACCCACTAACTGAGATGAGCTTTCTATTGCCAACTAGTAGAAGCTATTCTACTTGAATTAAGTATTTGCCAAAAAAAAAAAAACACAATTTAATTGTAATGAATAAAATTTTTTGATAGTGTATCCTTATTCAACTATCAAAGTGTGAATCTTTATTCTCCACCAAGAACTCAGTAAATCAAATTTACTTTATTCTTATTTTTTTCTTACTTTATGAGGTGTTTCTAAAATTCCGCATTGTGTGACATCCCAAGCTAATTTGGAAACTTTTTCCTTATTGGCTCTGGTCACAAAAAAATTTCTTCCACTCAGATAATACTTAACTTTTAAGGTCATTTAGCTTTCCATGAGTCCAATATACAATATATTTTTGTCATGACTTTATCTTCGAATCCAGACACATCATATGTTATCTAGATGATAAAAGTAAGTTATCACTTCATTTATACTTCATAAGCACTTCATGAATTGGCAACGCCCTTTTAAGAACATTTTCTAAAACAAAGACAAATTTAAAATTACACTGTCATTAAGTGTCGATGACATTTTTCCAAGTAACTTATTTATCACACCTTTTGACTTATATCAGCAATTAAAAACTAAAACTCCCGAGAGAAATTGACATAATCTTGAAATATATAAAACATGTTATTTGGTTATATACAATCTTTTATCCATTCTAATTCAGTATAAAAATTAAAATGAACCCATTAGATTTAATATGAATCTTATTCATATTTGGTCGCTTGCTATCGTGAGATGCTTTAGGAGTGTATAAAGTAAAACAGATTGGAAGAATAAAGTCTAAGTGTTGCGTTCTGCCTTGATGCGTTTAAATGAATGCAACGTGTTGGTATTATGCACAGAAGACACACAACTCCTTATAATAATGTTCAAGTTTTCCTAGATTAAACCCAAGTATAAATCTAATCTAGGTTCCTTGCAAGTCCAGGGTCGATCACAAGGATTCAGTTTCACTAACACAGATTATGCGTTGTACTTGCAGTAGGAGGTTTTTCCTAAATAAATGTGAAAGATGTATTATTTACACTAACATGCTATGCCTGTGCAAGACAATACAAAAGAATTGAGTGGAAAATGAAGGATCATGTGAAAATGGAATTTAAGTAGGTAGACGTGCCAATTAAAGATAATTGCACATAACTGATGTAATGTGGATGAAATGGGATGGGTTGCTTATCTTTTTGTTCATATGTTAGACATCATTCAACACTTCTCAATGCGAATAACATATAAGCCTATCTCTAGGGTGCATGCGTCTAACTTAGAATGCAAGAAATACCAGTAAGTCTATCTCTAGCTGTACTAGGCGTTCTACTTAATGCGGCTTAGCTATTCTTTCGAACAACTAAGTAAAGAAGCTTTCATCAAGTTGTCAAGTTGGTTTAGGCGTTAGAACAGAATTATGCATGAAGTACTAATGCTTTCAACATAAACAGAAGATAAACAATAGCAAAAGTGATGATCAAATATATGAATTTTATAAAGGATCAATGAGTCTTTACAAAGAACTATATTCAATCAAAATGAAATGGAAATGATATTAAGAGAGAAACTGAGTCAAGCCAAAGAATATAATCTCTTGTAGTTCTTTGGCTCAATCTTATTGTGTACAATCACTTTAAAGAGCCGAGGACAGAGTATCTTTCTCAAGAATAACTTTCTCCACTCCCTGGCCAACGGTGGTGGTGGTTCTTAGCTCCTTCGATCGTCTTACACCTCGGCACAGCTTGTACAAACTAAAACTAAGTCTACAAATTTACAGAGAGTATGAAGCTTCTAATTGTCTGAACTCTTAATTCTGGAGGGTCTTCAAGTATTTATAGGCGTTGGTCTCATCTACTTAGAGGATGGGCTGCATTTAAGTCCATGCCCTAGTTGGCCACCTGACCTCTAGAAGCTTTTCAGACGCCGCCTGCTGCTGGAAGCTTTTCAGACGCCGCTTGTTGCAGGTGCCCATGCTTACAAGTGATGATGTGACACAATCAGCCCGGAGCAATGAATCTTCTATGTGTTGAATTCCATCCGACGCATGGCTCATGTGTTAGCGCGTTTCCTACGGCACTTGTCTAATGCGTTATTGTCAGTTCTTGCGTTGAAATCCTGCAAAGTAGTGCGTTAGCGCCGCGATTTTTAGTGATAAACTTCTTTTACATGAAAATTGCTATTTTTTAAGTAAATCCATGAGTTTTTATAAAAATGATGAGAGTTTATCATTAAAAACCCTAATTGTTCTAACTTAAGAGCAAAGATAATTTGTATTTTTACAAGTTATCAACTACCCCCAAATTTGAATAATGTTTGTCCTCAAGCATTCTAAAATAATTCTTTGCTATCTCCTCTACCTTAAATGTGCAAATTTCACCTCTCATCATATTAGTCTCAAAGTTGAAATAAGAGTCGGGAAAATATAACTTAGATTGACACTTTTCTTAAAAGAACTAATATTTAGTTTCCGATGTGGCAGGCTTCTCATCACAACTCCTTTCATTTCTCAAAACATTTCAATCTTTTCTAAACCAGCAATGCGTTAGATGCTATTTCTTTTGAAAAACAAATGCTGGATAAAAAGAAAACGATTGTGTACTTGTTTACCCATGCGTTGCTCTAGGTATCCCACTTTCGTTTTGGCTTGCCCCCACGGGTGTCATGTGAGCATCTAACTACGGGTGAGAACCCTTTACAACTAAACTCATATCTAATATTCATTCCTTTTTCAAAGTATAGTTTTTTTCTTCAGACTAGATAGAGGAGTTTTATGGGACGCGTTGGTCTAGGATACTTAACTTCGTTTCGGCTTACCCCCACGGGTATCATGCGGGCATCCAACTACGGCTAAGTGCCTGTTCCAATTAAGCTCATGTCATTTGAAATTTCTTTCTTTTGAAGTAACAAAATTCTTCTTATTTTGTTTCCCTTTTTCTTTATGATGTATACATTGACGCGTCTACGCTCGGATTTCCTTCATCCCCAAATTTGGAGATGAGTTATATCCTCATTGTTAAAAGAGAAACAAAGTTTTAAAAGGCTTTGAGAAATTGAAAGGAGTTTAAGACTTCAAGCTTGCATGCATTAGAAAGTAAACTTAGTCTTTTTAAGAGAAGTTCAAGCCTTGTCTATTTTCCTAACGCCTATCTTATGCTTATAAGTTCATATAGTTGATATCATTGAGGTTAAGTTAAGCACAAGACTTAGAAAACAATCAAAGAACAAAAATAAAGTATGCTAAGGACAAACGCAAGGATCAAAGTGATAATAACTTTTCATTCATTTTTCATATTTTAACATAGATTGCATAAACACAACAAAAAGATGCAAAAGGACAATTAAACCAAAATTACAAAATAATTTTAACCCAACACCCCAAGGTTCTACTGTGCTGGCGCATCATCTCTACGTTCTTCTTCGGGGTTCTCGTCCATGAAGTGCAAGGGATTTCTAAGATGGGCTGGTAACGGAGGCAAGGCAAACATACCCACCAAGACCTGACTGATATACTGCGTTGTGTAGACAAATTGGTCTTGCATGCGTCTTGTCTGTTGCCTCAAGTAATCCCTTAATTCCCGGTTTTGTTGTTGAAGATCTTCAATTGATGCGGCCAACGGTCGGAGTTGATCACCGATGAATGTTTTCAACTTCTCCAAGTTTATGCTGCGTTGGGGTACTGGTTCTTCTCGTCCAACTGGGTCTTCAAATGCTACTGTGTTACTGGACCCTAACCCAACTGGCTTAAAGATCATTGGAGATGGCACAAAATTTTGGATTGGACTTTGTTAGGGCGAAGGAATGGAGTGAGAGGGATCCTGATCTATGAATATGGGTTATTGATGCGTCTGCTTAGGACTCCCTTCTAGCTGGGCTATTGGTGAGTCGTGGAAAAATTTAAGTGCAGGCTGCGCTTCTTCAGCCAAAGCTTCTGGCTCAGCTTCACATTCTTCATTCTCTGAAGCTTCATCGCTGTGTTCAACTACCATGACGTGTCTTTTCTTGGGGATGCGTTTTGTCTATGTGCCACTTCTTTGGCAGGTAAGGCTGGTTGATGTTGTGATCCTCGAAGGAGCCGCCTTACTGCCTTTATGTCTATCAAACCATCGACTTCTTCATATTCATCCTCCAGAGGGATGCCCCCGCGTTCGCATAACGCGCAGATCAACCACGGAAAATATAGTTGCCCTTGAGGCTTGTTCTTGATGGCCTTGATCTAGTCCCGTATAATCCTCCCAATATCCAACGGGATGCATTGCATTATGCAGTAAGTGGCCAAGACGCGTTCTCTGGATAACGTTTCATCATGTGTTGTAGGCATGATGCTGCGTTTGATTAAATAATACCACATATTAGCGTCTGGGTTTAGATACCTGGAAGCAAGCATCTTTGATCGATTCCTTAATGTTTGCCACTTACTTCCAAGTTTGGCCACTGTCTTCAACGCATCTTCCAATTGACCAAGCATTGGTTGCTCTAAGATGCAGTTTCCTTCTGCGTCAAGATTACTATTCAAGTTGAACACTTCATTTATCTTGTCTGCCGAGAAGCGAACTAACACCCCTTCCACGAAGGCGTTGTTCTTTTCCATGTTGAATTCGCTGTTGTAGAACGCTCGGACAAGGTTGGGCCAGATGCGATCGTGCCCAATGCAGAATTAATTCCACCCTAGTGTGTTGATGGTTTCCGTGATATAGACTGGCAATGGGTGACATTCAGGGAAGAAGCCTTTCTCTACTAATATGTCACTAAACTGACGCTTCCTTCCCGTGGTTCTCTTAGCTAACGCCTCTGTTACCTCGTGTTTCCCTGCCATGTGTTCTCTTGCCTCTTTAGCCAACTCTCTTAACTCATTCTCCAAATCCTTTTGGAGATTGGTTTTCCTTCGCCCTTGTCTCGCAGGCTCATATTCTTCCAATTTATTTTCCAATGCGTTGTGCCTTTTTTCACGCATTGCACCCTCAGGTCCTTATGCAACTTCTTCTTCTTCTTCTTCTTCCTCCAGTATCAACCTTCTCTTCCTTGATACTCTCTTTGATTTTATAGGCCCTTCATCCGCGTCAGATGGGCGTGGCTGCGACGCGTCGAGGCCAACTCTCCTTTCTCTACTTTCTTCTTTTCTTCCTTCATTCTCTTACCTTTCTTCATTTTCCATCTTTTCTTCTAGCATCGCTGCATATCTTTCTGTTTCATCCAACTCGAGTGATGCGTTTGGGGATCTGAATGCATCACTTGAATTGCTTCTTGCTCTTGTTGAGCGATGCTAGAATAGCTCCAAATACTTCCTCTTCATCACGTCTTGCTAACTCTGCCAAGTCTTCAAGGTTATGCTCTGACGCAGGACTGTCAGAGGCTGGGATAGGTGGAGTGAATGGCGGAGTGCCCACAGGGGTGTGAGGCGTCCCCGGAAAGGATATTAGGATGGGTGAAGGTGATGGCTGGTTAGACGTGTCTGTTCCACCGGGTAAATTGTGGCTAAGGGTTCAATGGATAGAGGGGGAGGTGGACACACCGCTGAAGATGGTGTGATATGGGCATAGGTAGGAAGGGGTTCATGCATTGCACCCACCAAGGTTATGTTCGGGATAAATAGTGGTGGAGCAGGCTTGGTATAAGGTTTGGATGCGGCCATAGATGAAAGACGCAGCCTGGTCTTGGCTGGTGTTTTTACCCTTGGTTTAGGGGCAGACTTGGGTTTTTGTGGGGTTTTAGCCCTAAGCAGAGAATTTTTCATCGAAGGGTTTACAGGTTTCTTAGAGCTCTTGGCCAAAGCTTTCATGGAGGTGGAAGGAGGTGTAGGGGCGGCCAGACGCTGAGCAGAGGTAGCACCGCCGTAAGAGGCTTTCAATTAGGTAGGGATGGAGGTTGATTTTTTAGGGCTAGGTGGTGGTGAACTCGAAAATGAAGAGGAGGAGAAGGAACTTACCGGTGAATCGTTGCCTAAGCTGTAGCTTTGGTTATGAGAATCTGAGTCGAACTATATTGTTCACCGGAGATGCTGAGTGAGAGAGGAAAATGGAGGTTTGTGGATCTGAGGTTCTAGGGTTTCTGAAGAAATAGAGGTTCATAGGCGCAGTGAAGGAGAAGAAGAAACAGTTTGGTTTAAGTGAGGTTTTTGAAGGGGGAGAGGATTATTGTGGCTGACGTCAAACGGCGCCTGACGTCTGCAATTAATGCAAAGTGGAAGGGTCGCCTCGTTAGCCAAAACACTCGAGTGTTTTGTGTTTTCGAGACGCGTCCCTTTAACTGCCCCTTGCATTAGACTTGTGTCTAACACGCCCAATGTTTCAGTTTTAATTATACACAACTTTTCTAAAAGAAAAACAATCAAATTTCCAAATTTTGTAAAGGCAAAACAATCAACTTAAAACCTTCAAATAACTAAACTAACAAATTCAAACATAACTTACATACAGAATGCAAAAGAATAAGGTTGAGAGAGGCGTCCCTGGAAGATGTGGCGTTATAACCGCAGAGATGCCTCGACGCAAGCTTCAACTTGTCTCGCGTAGCGCAAGAGATGACTTTTGGCGTTCCACTTCGTCTTCAAAGTACGGCTTAACCCTTTGGCCGTTTACTTTGAACGCATCAATGCCATCTTCTCGCATTAATTCCACAGTACCGTAGGGAAAGATCGTTTTAATTATGAAGGGCCTGGACCATCTAGATTTCAATTTCCCTGGAAACAGACGCAAGCGTGAGTTGAACAATAAAACTTTCTGACCAACAACAAGTACCTTCTTGCTGTTGCATTTGTCGTGCCAACGCTTTGTCTTTTCCTTGTAGATCTTTTTGTTTTCATATGCATTCATTCGCCAATCTTCGAGCTCGTTGAGCTAAAGCTTAGATTGAATGCCCGCCGCATCCGGATTCATGTTCAACTTCTTTACTGCCCAAAAGGCCTTATGCTCCAACTCTACAAGAAGATGACATGCTTTACCATATACAAGTGAGTAAGGAGACATACATAGAGGTGTTTTGTATGCAGTCCTGTAGGCCCAGAGTGCTTCATCCAGCCTCTGCGCTCAATCTTTCCACGTTGTGCTGATGACTTTTTCCAAAATTGATTTGATTTCTCGATTTGAAATTTCTGCCTGACCTTTGTCTGAGGGTGGTAGGCGGTAGCAATCTTGTGCCTGACATTATATTTTGCAAGTAATTTTGAAACGATGCGATTGATAAAATGCGTACCTTCATCGCTTATCAGAGCTCTCGGCGTTCCATAGCGTGTGAAAATATTCCTGATAAGAAATTTTGATACAATAGACGTGTCGTTTCTGGCACAGGTTACTGCCTCTACCCACTTAGATACATAGTCTACAGCCAACAGGATATATTGCTGACCATAAGACAGAGGGAATGGGCCCATAAAATCTATGCCCCAGACATAAAAAAACTCCACTTCAAGAATATTATTCGAGGGCATTGTGTCTCTTGAAGAAATATTCCCTGTGCGTTAACAGGGGTCACAATTTTGAACAAACTCTCATACGTCCTTAAAAAGGGTAGGCCAAAAGTAATCGCATTGAAGGACTTTCGTCGTGGTCCTTTTCCCACCAAAATGGCCACCATAAGGAGAATTATTACCCTCAGCCAGGATGCGTTGTGTCTCCTCCTCTGGGACGTATCGACGCAGTATAGAGTTTGGGCCTTGTTTGTATAGAAATGGTTCGTCCCAGAAATAAAACTTACTGTCATGGACTAGCCGTTTCTTCTGCTGGGAATTGAAGTTTTAAGAGAATTGCTTGGTTGTCAAGTAATTAACTATATCAGCACACCAAGGTTCCCTGCCTTCAATTCTAAACAGGCTCTCATCAGGGAATGCGTCCTTGATGTCGTTTTCCTAGACTTGCATTTCTTTATTTTCAAGCTTGGACAGGTGGTCAGCCACCTGATTTTCTGTTCCCTTTCTGTCTTGGATGTCAATGTCAAATTCCTGTAGTAGTAGTAGAACCCATCTTATCAGTCTCGGCTTTGCATCCTTCTTGCTCATCAGGAACTTCATGGCTAAGTGGTTGGTATATATGGTGGTTGATGCACCAATTAAGTAAGAACGAAATTTTTCAATACCGAATACTATAGCCAACATCTCTTTCTCAGTAGTTGTATAGTGTTCCTGAGAGTCGTTTAATGTTTTGGATGCGTAGAAGATGGGATGTATCAAGTTTCCCCTCTTCTGCCCTAACATAGTTCCCACTGCGACATCACTTGCGTCACACATTAGAATGAAACGCTGCGTCCAGTCTGGTGCTATTAACACTGGGGCTGTTGTCAATGCATACTTCAAGGTTTCGAACGCGTCAGTGCAATCTTCATTAAAAACATAGGGCCAGTTCGCCTCCAATAATGTGCTCAGAGGTCGCGCAATCTAAGATAAGCTTCTGACGAACCATCTATAAAAGCCGACATGTCCTAGAAAACTTCTTAGCATTTTGACATTCGCTGGGGGTGGAAGTTTTTCTATTACATCAATCTTGGCTCCATCCACTTCCAAGCCAGCCTTAGATACTTTATGCCCCAAAACAATTCCTTCTATCACCATGAAGTGACATTTTTCCCAATTGAGTACTAAGTTTGTTTCCTCGCACCGAGCGAGGATGGCTTCTAAGTTATCCAGGCATGACTGGAATGAGTCTCCAAAGACTGAAAAGTCGTCCATGAAGACTTCCACGGTCTTCTCCAGGAAGTCAAAGAAAATGGCCATCATACAGCGTTGAAATGTCCCTAGTGCGTTGCATAACCCAAAGGGCATGCATCTGAATGCGAAAGTGCCAAAAGGACAAGTGAACGTGGTCTTCTCTTGATCTTCCGGATCTATTAAAATCTGGTTGTAACAAGAATAATCATCGAGAAAACAATAAAACTCTTTACCTACAAGTCTATCAAGCATCTGATCGATGAAAGGAAGAGGAAAGTGGCCTTTTTAGCTGCTGCGTTGAGTTTCCGATAATCCATACAAATTCGCCAGCTTGTGACAGTTCTTGAAGGAATGAGTTCATTATTGCTTTTTACTATCACGGTCGTTCCCCCTTTCTTGGGAGCGCATTGAACTGGACTAATCCAACTGCTGTCGGATATCGGATAAATAACTCTCATGTCCAACCATTTCAAAATCTCCTTTTTGACCACTTGTTTCATAATGGGGTTAAGCCTTCTTTGAGGCTCGATTGACCCCGTCTTCCTTTCCTCCAGCCTAATTTTGTGCATACAATAGGATGGACTTATTCCACGAATATCTGTAAGCGTCCACCCTATTGCGCGTTTATGTTTCTTCAACATCTGCAAGGGTGAATCTTCATTAGGCTTTGTGAGATTAACAGAAATGATAACATGCAATGTATTATTAGTTCCAAGAAAAGTGTATTTCAAATGTTCGGGTAACTGTTTTAATTCGAGTTTAGGTGGTTGTTCGAGTGAAGGATGCGTTGGTTTTGTCTACTGCTCACTCAGACTTGGCGGCTCGGATTCCTTCAGGCTTCCCTCCAACGCGAGAACTTCATATACTCGAGTCTCTTCTTCAGCCAATTCAATATTGTTTAGCTGAAAATCATCACTGTCTGGGAATTTTAATACGTTGAGCACATTAAATTTCACCTCTTCATTATCCACGTGCATGGTTAGCTCACCTTTATGCACGTCAATCAGAACTTTCCCAGTAGCCAAGAAAGGGCATCCAAGGATGATTGAAACCTCCCTATCTGCTTCATAATCCAGAATAATGAAGTCTGCTGGGAATATGAGATTGTCAATCTTCACCAAAACATCTTCAATCTTCCCTTCTAGGTACTTAATTGTCCTGTCAGCGAGTTGAAGGGTGACAGAAGTAGGTTGTGCCTAGCCAATCCTCAATTTCTTAAAAATTGAAAGGGGCATGAGATTGATGCTCGTTTCTAGGTCGCACAACGCATGACCTACATCTAATCCTCCAATTTAACAAGGAACTGTGAAGTTCCCTTAGTCCTTCTGCTTCTGTGGTAGCTTGTTGCTTACTAACGCGTTGCATTCCTGCGTTAGTGCTATTACTTCTTTCTCACTGACTTTTCTTTTTTTCGTCAAAATGTCCTTAAAAAACGTCACGTATGCTGGCATCTGCTCCAAAGCTTCTATGAGCGGAATGTTGATGTGCAGCTGCTTTAGAAGCTCGAGAAAGCGCTTGAACAGATGTTCATCATTCTTCTTCATCAGACGCCTGTGGAATGGTGCGTTCAGAGGCACCTCCTGCTTTCCCATGTTAGACGTGCTGGTTTCCGAATGGCTTGTATTTTTCGGCGTTCTCTCTTCCTGATCTGTTGAACATGTAATGCGTTATTTCGAAGAACTATTGTTTCTTGGATTCATCTTTCTTTCTGCAAGGGCTCTTCCACTCCGCAACGTCACTGCTGACATTACTCTTTTCCGTTATTATTCCCAGATGTCTCTGTATTGCTAGGTAAAATGCCTGATTGCCTGCTGTTCAACTCGCTTGCAATCTGTCCCACCTGAATTTCTAGGTTTCTGATTGATGACGCCTGGCTCTTCAGCATTGCGTCATTCTGGGCTATGTATTCCTTCATTAGGTTTTCCAGCGGAGTTCCAGAACTTGATGCGTGGCTACCTCTATTGAAGAATTGTTGATGTTGTTGATGCGTTTGTTGAAAGACAGGCAGTGGTCCATTCCTTTGCTGATGGCTCGCGCTTGGGTGGTGCTCTTGTTGATTTCCTCCTGTCCAAGAAAAATTCGGGTGATTTCTCCATCCAGGGTTATAAGTATTAGAATGGGTTATTCATGATGAAACATACTGACTGAGGGTTTTGAGGACACTCAGCATATGAGTGAAAATCTCCACATCCTACACAGGTTACCATGGCTTGCCCAAACGCCTCCACTTTATTCACCTTCTGCTGGTTTGGTACGTTACTTAGCATTATGTTCTGTAGAAGGTTGGTCATGGTAGCCACTTGAGCGGAGAGCGTGGCTATCGCGTTGGCATCAACAGATTTAATGTTTTGAGATCTTCTTCTCCTGTCAGTTCTTCCATCGTATGTGTCATCTACCTACTCCATGTTATGTTTGGCAATGCGGTCTAATATTTCTTTAGATTCAGTGTAGGATTTGTCCATCAGTCCTTCGGCTGCTGCTGTGTCTGCTGTCATCTGTGACGCCCTGTTTAGTCCACCATAAAATGTCTCCATCTGAAAAGTTAAAGGTAGTCTGTGGTTCGGGCAGTTTTTGACCAAGCCCTTGAAACGCTCCTATGCAGCGCTCAAGGCCTCAGTGTCTTCTTGTTCAAAGTTCATGATTTCCCGACGCATCCTCACGTTGGTGGTAGGTGGGAAGTATTTCTGCATAAACTTTTCCACCAACTTTTCCCATGTGGTGATTTCCCCAGGCTCTAATGAACTCACTCATTGCTTTGCGTCATCTCATAAAGATTAGGGAAACAAGGAGAGCCTGATTGCCTCTGGTGTGATTCCAGGAATCACAAAGGAATTGCACGTTTCCAGGAAATGCTTCATATGGGCATGAGGATCTTCGCCACGGCTACCCACAAATTGCCCAGCAGTCTAGAGCATTTGGAGTATAACAGATTTCATTTCAAACTTGGTTCCATCGGGCGTCGGATATATGATTCCTGAAGAGAAATCATATATCACAGGGGACGCATATTCTCTCATAGGACGCGTGTTGTTGTTTCAGGATTGGGTTTTGTGCAGCGTGAGCCAGTTGCTAAGCAAGTTGCTGATTTTGTTGTTCTTCCGCCATTGCTCTTTCCCTTTCTTGCTGTCTAAGTAACTGTTGCCTCAACCTTCGACGACGGTTGTATTGATTCCTACGCCGGAAGGTCCGTTCAATCTCGGGGTCGTATCTGAACTCAGGAGTGTTCTCCCTGTTCATACACGTTCACAAGCCTAGGCGTAGCTTGTAATACTTCCATTAATTGAAGTGTCCCTACAACAAATACAAACGAAATTTCTGGTTAGTTCTTGTTGCTGAATCCCCGGCAACGGCACCAAAAACTTGGTCGCTTGCTATCGTTAGATGCTTTAGGAGTGTATAAAGTAAAACAGATTGGAAGAATAAAGTCTAAGTGTTGCGTTCTGCCTTGATGCGTTTAAATGAATGCAACGCATTGGGGCATTAGTATTATTCACAGAAGGCACACAACTCCTTATAATAACATTCAAATTTTCCTAGATTAAACCCAAGTATAAATCTAATCTAGGTTCCTGGCAAGTCCAGGGTCGATCATAGGGATTCAGTTTCACTAACACAGATTATGCGTTGTACTTGCAGTAGGAGGTTTTTCCTAAATAAATGTGAAAGATGTATTATTTACACTAACATGCTATGCCTGTGCAAGACAATACAAAAGAATTGAGTGGAAAATGAAGGATCATGTGAAAATGGAATTTAAGTAGGTGGACGTGTCGATTAAAGATAATTGCACACAAATGATGTAATGTGGATGAAATGGGATGGGTTGCTTATCTTTTTGTTCATATGTTAGACATCATTCAACACTTCTCAATGCGAATAACATATAAGCCTATCTCTAGGGTGCATGCGTCTAACTTAGAATGCAAGAAATACCAGTAAGTCTATCTCTAGTTGTACTAGGCGTTCTACTTAATGCGGCTTAGCTATTCTTTCGAACAACTAAGTAAAGAAGCTTTCATCAAGTTGTCAAGTTGGTTTAGGCGTTAGAACAGAATTATGCATGAAGTACTAATGCTTTCAACATAAACAGAAGATAAACAATAGCAAAAGTGATGATCAAATATATGAATTTTATAAAGGATCAATGAGTCTTTACAAAGAACTATATTCAATCAAAATGAAATGGAAATGATATTAAGAGAGAAACTGAGTCAAGCCAAAAAATATAATCTCTTGTAGTTCTTTGGCTCAATCTTATTGTGTACAATCACTTTAAAGAGCCGAGGACAGAGTATCTTTCTCAAGAATAACTTTCTCCACTCCCTGGCCAACGATGGTGGTGGTTCTTAGCTCCTTCGATCGTCTTACACCTCGGCACAGCTTGTACAAACTAAAACTAAGTCTACAAATTTACAGAGAGTATGGAGCTTCTAATTGTCTGAACTCTTAATTCTGGAGGGTCTTCAAGTATTTATAGGCGGTCTCATCCACTTGGAGGATAGGCTACATTTAAGTCCATGCCCTGGTTGGCCGCTTGACCTCTGGAAGCTTTTCAGACGCCGCCTGTTGCAGGTGTCCATGCTTGCAAGTGGTGATGTGACACAATCAACCCGGAGTAATGAATCTTCTATGCGTTGAATTTTCTCCGACACATGGCTCATGTGTTAACGCGTTTCCTGCGGCACTTGTCTAATGCATTATTGTCAGTTCTTGCGTTGAAATCCTGCAAAGTAGTGTGTTAGCGTCGCGGTTTTTAGTGATAAACTTTTTTTACGTGAATTGCTATTGTTTGAGTAAATCCATGTGTTTCTATTAAAACCGAGGAGAGTTTATCATTAAAAATCCTAATTGTTCTAACTTAAGAGCAAAGATAACTTGTATTTTTACAAGTTATCAATATTAATCTAAAATTTCTATTGCTATAATACTTCAGTGATATAGAATAAAAGCTACTGAAGGGTGGTCGATTATTTCTTTACTGGATTGAGATATTCTCAACTAATTGTTACATTAGAATAACCCTTATTCTTATAATAATTAGCTACCGTTGATTTGGTCAAGAAATTAATGACTTGTTTAACAATTTCTCGTAAATGTGACCTTCCATTTTAGATCCTAGAGTTCTACCCCAATGAGCCAACTGAAGGAAAAAATCGACTTGAGCAAAAACTAAAGCAGTCATATCCATTACTGGAGTTTGAGATTAAGTTCATGTAAACACCTTCCGAAGTGGGACACAAGAAGAGATGCCACGAGGTTGAGCATGAAATCTCACTTGCAAACCAATGAAGAAGAACGTAGGATGTGTTGACACACATCCCTCTCCCACATACTATAAATACTTTCTCTATTCACCTTGATATTGACCTATGCAAACACCTTTCAAATGGGAACACAAGCTGAGGTGCCACAAGACCAAGCATATATCTCATTGTGTGAACTTCAAAGGAGAACATGGGAAGAAAATGACATATTATATATATCTTTTTCCTCCACTGAGTATTTTAAAAATGAAAGTTTATTACTTAGGTAAATTAGGCTAAAAAATTTATCTAAGTTTTATTAAATTTGTCCAATATAACTTTTATATTGGATAATTTAACAATGCATGATTATCATTTATTAAACACTTTAATAAATTCTAATCAGCTATTACATGCTTATAAAATAATTTGACTAATTCACCTTCTACGTCGGTTCCTAGGTAGGGGTATTCTGTTTTCGTCAACTTCTCAATCCTAGACAGATTGTTCTTTAGACAAATAAATTAATTTAATCTTTTATCTTCTCATTTTAATTTATTAAAAGAAAAATAAAATATTTATTTTAAATCTAATCTCATTAGAAACAAAATTTGAAAATTAATTAAACAAGTTTTAAACTATTTGAAATAAATTAATTAACCTTATCTTGATCGCATTAGGCTAGCATACAATCACAACATATGCATCTCATGGTATTATTAATTGAATATAACAACTATAAACAAATTAATTACACAATATTCCATGCATATCACATTCATTAGCATACATAATATAACTTTTATATTAATGTTAATGAAAAACTATATAGTAGGCATACTTTTAATCAAACATTAAAACATATAGTATAACACTTATAATATAATGATGCATACTATATAGTATAATCATGCATGTGCATACTTTAGGAATTAACCTAAACTTTAAATATAACATTTATATTTAAATATGATGCATGATCATGCCTTTTCATTAGTTAATACAACTCTTCTATCAGCACTAATGAAAACAATAAACATGTTATCATATAATATAACACTTATAATAAATGTGATGCATGAGCATGCTTATTATATATTATGCAACTACATAATATAACATTTATATTAAATATGATGCATTAACATGTTTATCCTAATGTGGGATTTTAATCTATATGGCATACAATATGCAACATATAGTTAAGATAATTAAACATATATTTCATGCATGTTAAAACTATATTATAGTAATAATAAACTAAAATTGGCATCCTAATTAAAACATTACATTAAATTACATTAATTTAATTTAAAAACACAAAAATTGTCTTCAATTGCTGGAAGAAAACAACCACTTTCATGCTTGAAGAAAACTGCCACACTTTTCATGACGGATGGCAATCAGAAACTTTTAATGATGCATTAAACATGAAAGACGATAGAAATCTACACAGACACCTTCTGGGTATGCACTCCAAAACCCATCTTTCACCTCTGTTTCTGCCTTTTTCATAGTAAACATGCCACAAGCGAACCAGACTTACAGAATCGATTTACAGAATAAATGTCCAAGATATCAGACCTTTACATTGATCAAATTAAAGTAAAAAGTTGTAAATCTAAGTGTCAATATTTTAAACAATTATTATGCAAACCCACGTACATTATGCAGAAAACAACCTACATTTTCTCTAATTCTTCGTTTTGAAAATGAAAAACAAAGGCACGATCTGGCTTTGATACCAATTGAAGGAATCAAATTCTTCAACGCAAGCGCATGAACGCATGTGCTACTACAAAATCAACATTACTTGACACTTGTAGTTTTTAATTACTTGACGTTTCTGTGGAAAAAACGTCAAGTAATATGATTTTGGACAAAAAAATGTCAAGTAAAATGGTTAAAAAAACGGAGATTGATGGAATATTTCAGATATTTTCACACGAACCTTTACTTGACACGATTTTCGTGTCAAGTAATATAAGGTCTTACTTGACACGTTTCACATGTCAAGTATAAGAAGCTCTTACTTAACATTTTTTTCGTGTCAAGTAAAAGGGTTAAAAAAGCAAAGATTGACGGAATATTTCAGATATTTTCACACAAGCCTTTACTTGACATGATTTTCATGTCAAGTACTATAAGGTCTTACTTGACACGTTTCACGTGTCAAGTATAAGAAGCTCTTACTTGACATTTTTTTCGTGTCAAGTAAAAGGGTTAAAAAAGTAGAAATTAACGGAATATTTTGGATATTTTATAGGCCTCCAATTTGATAGGCGATTGTAATGCATTTAGTAGGTGATCGTATCGCATTGGGTAGGCAATCGTATAGCATTTTGTTACTCAGTGATCATGTAAAAGAGCTAAGCGATCGTGTAGCATTTGGTAGGTGATCGTATAGCATTTTGTTACTCAGCGATCGTGTAGCAAAGCTAAGCAATCATGTAGCATTTGGTAGGTGATCGTATAGCACTGGATAGGCAATCGTATAGCATTTTATTACTCAAAGATCATGTAGCCGAGCTCAGCGATCTTGTAGCATTTGGTAGGCAATCGTCTAGTGTTACTCAGCGATCGTGTAGAGACTTTATTTTTTACTCAGCGATCATGTAAAGACATTAATTTTTATTTCCCTCTCAAATTTGGTTTCCCTCCTACCAAAATTATCAAATAAAATAACATTTCCTTCTCCCATTTTCATTTCCCTCTCTCAAATTAAAAACTCTTTCTCTCCTCCCTCACCATCTCACTCACGACCTTCCCCTTCCCCCTAATTTTTTTCTTCTTCCGTGCGCCCGAGAGCCCTAGCCGTCGTCTGCATTCATTCTCCCCCTGCCTCCATTCGCGCCAGCCCTCTTCCTCGTCGTCTGCTTAGTTCCCTCACCATCTGCTCAGTCGCGCTAGCCGGCTAGTTGTGCATGTCATTTGCGAGTCTTTAATCCCGCCCAGATTTGTAGCTGAATGCCCCCAACCACTTCCGTCGCTTCAGCCGCACCCAGATCTATAGCCGAACGCTTCCATCGCTTCCGTCGCTTCAGCTCTGCCCAGATCTGTAGTCGAACGCCCCCAACCGCTTCCGTCGCTTCAATCAAGTTGGTCCAGCCAAATCCACTTGTTGTCATCGAGGTCTTCCACGTCTTCATTGAGATCTAGCTTTGTAACAGATCTGTTCAAGTGTGGGCTTCACTCTATCTCATCAGATCTATACTTCATCTTGCTGGAATCTTGTATTTTTTAGTAAGGTTTTGGTAAGTTTGGTGAGTTTTGATTACTTTAGTGGGTTTCTTGGAAATTTTTGAATACTCATAAGTTTTTTTACCCAAATTGATTGATGCTCTTTGTGATTTGGCTTTAGATTCAAGATTCGAAGAACATTAATGTGTTGTCCAACAGGTTGATATTGATTTCGACAAGATATTCGGTAAGTTTATGAGGTATATCTTGTTTGCTGTTTGATATTGGGTTTGTTCCATTGTTGCCCCCAATATTTTGGTTGGTGTTGGTGGTTTTACTTGAAAATTTTTGAACACTCAATAAGTTTTGACTTTAACTTAGTAATACCTGTCATTTTTTTGTGTTAGATTGAAGTGTTGGAAGGAGTTGAGATTTTGTCCAATAGGTTTGAGACCGATCGTGGCAAGGTTTTGGTAAGTTTGGAGGTTAGTATTAATAGTTCTTTGTTAACTATTGAAGTATTGGTTTAATAATTGAGTTTTTTTCAATTTTTGATATTCAATTCAAAGATTTCAAGGGATTGGAGCCACTATCCAACAAAGTTAATGATGTTTGGACGTTTTGATAGGTATTAAGGTCTTGAAACTCTTTTGGAATTATTACATAGTTGCTGGAATTTGCGTTTTGTAACCATTATTATTGAACTTTTCGTAGGTTGGATTACATTGTTGTATTTTAACACTTATTTATATATTTTGAAATTTGATGTTATCGCCCTTTATTCTATTTTGCAGGTTGACTTGTTTAAACATGGCTTGCCTGACCCTTAGTTCTCGATCTTTAGACTTCAAAGCTCAATGTGTAGATTAAATAATGTACTTTGTTGAGAGGTTATTTATTAAACAATTTGTCACTTTTGTGTTTGTTGAAAGTTGAGTTTTGTATACAAAAGTAATAGTTGAGATTTTATTTTGTGCATGTACATGTGGAAGAGAAATATTGTTGTAGTTTGTGAGGAGTGTTCATAGTTGAACATATGGATTTTTAGTGAATATATTGAGTTGATAAATCTTAAATGTATAATGTTTATTTATTTGATGTAATTGTATTATTGGAATGCAAGGTAGAAAATGAGAATATTGATTGGGGCATTTAATTTGAAAACAAAAAGACATATACTTGACACATAAAAAACGTCAAAGAGTATCACACTATACTTGACACTCGAATAAACTTGACATACCACCAATGTCAAGTGTATTATCTTACTTGACACGAAAATTGTATCAAGAAATATATTACTTGACGTTTTTTCGGAGTCAAGTTATCACACTATACTTGACACTCGAATAGTTGACCCCTTTATAAGAGTCAGGTATACCCTTTACTTGACACTGGAAGAACGTCAAGTAATCCAATTTCTGTAGTAGTGGTGCCAATAAAATTCGTTTTTGGAAACTTGAAAAACAGAGAAAATACATAGAACCTGTACAAGATGAACACTAATTCTACAACATGCTATTAAGGAATGAGAAGAATACCTCTTGAAGGTCGTCTTCAACAAAATGTTTCTCCTTGCGTCAATCTCATAAACAGACACAAACTCAAAACTTCTTCTAATTCTCACAAATAGTCACGAACACTGAGACACTACCACTTGATTTTCTCGCTATTCTTCGGACAAGTGTTACGAATGGTGGGATCCTCCTTTGGAAGGGAGAAAATTTTTAGACAGAAACTTGAGGAAGATGATAAATTTTTCTTAATATGAGAGTGTGAATGAATTTATTGGAGGAGGAGTTACAACTCCCATCCACCAATATGTAGAATAATTCCTTTTGGAAATTATTCTTATATATATATATATATTATAAATTAATAAATTAAATATCATATATTTAATATCATTTGAATCATATTCAAATAATATCCTCTCACATAACCTATAGTTTTATTATGAATCTCATTCATATTAATTTTAACATATAGATTTATATGAATCTCATTCATATAAATAATATTTGAATCTTATTCAAATATTTACTTCTCCCATATAACCCATAGTTTTAATATGAATCTCATTCATATTAATTTTAACCTATAGTTTTATATGGATCTCATTCATATAAATAATCTTTGAATCTTATTCAAATATTTATCTCTCATATAACTTATAGTTTTAATATGAACAGTATTATATTAATTTTAACATATAGTTTTATATGAATCTCATTAATATAAATAATATTTGAATCTTATTCAAATTTTTATCTCTCTCATAAAATAAAGTATAATTTTGAATCTCATTCATAATTAATTTTGTATCATAATGTATCAATATACATTATATTAATTGTATCTCATACAATTAATTTCCTTATTTAATTTGAACCATTCAAATTAATCCAAAATTAGATTATTCTTATTTTACCCTTAGTGAGCAAACAAGGGGACCTAATGGATCTACATTTTAGAAGCTCCAATAATACGAGATTAATTAATTAAACTCTTTAATTAAATTAATTAACATTCATTAACTGCAAATCACTCCACTAAAAGATCAACAGTTGCACTATTCACACTGTAGATATATTTCTGTGTCCCCTTATATAACTGATCAAAAGTAAGTCGACCATTTACGAGTCGCTCGTATTTATAGTTGAATCAAAATTACCATTTTATCCTTGTAATTACATTTAACTCCTTACAACCCTCTCGGGCTAGTGACAGGGAGGAGGAGTCAGCACTTAAAGGAACAATTCATCTACTTATCTTAAAGACAAGAAGGAGTGAATTTCATCTTTTGTAGCTATGTTCCTAGCTCCCTACTTGGATAAATCCCCAAAATGGTAAGCATATTGCACTAGTGAATCTGGCCATTCTCACCCATATAGATCAAAGGGTTGTCCTCATAGACAAGAGTTCATAACTCACTCAGAACTAAGGTCGAGTCACCTATGGTCATCCTATGAAATGTTAATCTCTTCAATCAACCATGTTATAAAGAGAGATTATTCATTTCTCGGTTCGATCTTATACAAACTCTCTGTATAGGATACTCTCACTCACATGTCTCCACATGAACGATTAGGATCAAATCATTTATAACACTTTACAACTCTTGTAACAATTACAAAGTGATTCATATCCATAGTGTCACCAGGATAAAGCACCGAACCTTATCCATATACTACAGACCATTTAGGTTATTACTTGAACATGATCCACTTGTATGTCTATCACATACTTTTCAATCTTCAAATAACCTCATATCTTTCTTTAATGGATAATTGCACATATAAAATAATCAACCATTATTTCTAATAACATATTAACTACGAGGCTTTAGAGTATACATCTCAACAGTATGGACTTAGTAAAAAGCAATGCATTGAATGATAAGATGAGAAGAAAGTTATAGGGCTCTTCTTCACAATCAGATGTTCTCGTCACTGAAAGAAGGAGAAGAAGTAAGAGTAAAGGTCCGACGGATAAAGATAGAGGCAAAAGTAAGAGTGGTCAGTTTACAAATGTTGAATGCCATTATTGCCATGTGAAAGAACATATAAAGAAGCATTATCAAAAATTTAAAAAGGACAATAAAAATGATAAAGGCAAGGAAAATAAGAATGACGATGACTGTGATGCAGACACAATTACTGTAGCCACGGAAGATTTTTACATCATTTTCGACGGTGATGTTATAAATCTTGCTACACAATAGAGCAACTGGGTGATTGACAGTGGTGTCTCAAATCATGCTACATCAAAGAGGGATTTCTTTGCATCCTATACACTTGGTGATTTCGACAGTGTTATGATGGTAATGACAGATTAGCAAAATCAATTGACATCGGAGATGTACACTAGAGAACAAGAGTGGTTCTAAGCTTATTTTGAAAAATGTGAAACACATTCCTGATATTCGCATGAATTTGATTTCTATAGGTAGGCTTGATGAAGAAGGTTTCTATAATACCTTCTATAACGGCAAATGGAAGCTTACTAAAGGCACTATAGTTGTAGCTAAGGGAGAGAAATGATCCTCAGTGTATTATATAGAGGCTAAGATCACTGATTGTGATATAAATCCAATGGATGATGACGCAAGTGTTAGTTTTGGCATAAAAGATTTAGTCACTTGATTGAGAAGGGTTTGAAGATATTAGCCAAGAAGAATCATTTTCCTAACATAAAGAGTGCACCCCTAAAAAGATGTCCTTGTTATTTGGTAGGAAAGCAGGCTAGAGTTACTTTTAAGTCATCTTAGCATTCAAGGAAACCAAATACACTAGAGTTGATACATTTTGATGTGTGTGGTCCTAGAAAAACAAACAAACAAACAAAAAACTTGGAGGTGCATCATATTTTGTGATGTTTATTGATATATAAGGAAGACGTGGGTTTATACATTGAAGATTAAAGATTAGGTGGTACAAGTGTTTAAGCAATTTCATGCCCTTGTTGAGTGCGAAACTAGTAAAAAGTTGAAGTGTAGGACTGATAGTGAAGGTGATTATTTTGGACATTTTGATGAGTAATGAAGAAACCATGGTATTCAACATCAAAAGACACCTCCTAAGACTCCTTAGTTAAATAGGATATCTGAGAGAGTGAACAGAACAATAGTTGAAAGAATGGAATGCTTGCTTTATGAGTCACAATTATCGTAATCGTTCTAAGGTGAAGCATTGAATACAATTGTGCATGTTTTAAATCTCACACCATGTGTTCCATTGGGATCAGAAGTTTCGAAAAGTATGATCAAATAAGGATATATCTTATGATCACCTGCATGTCTTTGGTTGTAAATCTTTATGTTCCTAAACTTCATAGCATCATATATGTTAAATTTAACAACATCAAATCAAATCAAATTGAAAGTGTGCCCTGATCTACATTAATCCTAGTTTTTGCAGTTTTCATAAATGGCCTACCTAACAGTATAATAGTTGAGTTTGTAGAGGTATTATTATCCATATCCATAATATAGAAGTCTATTGGAAAAATTAAATCTTTCATCTACACCAAGACACCCTCTACAACCCTTAGAGGTTGGATATAAGACCTATCGGGTAATTGTATTATTATGGACGTCTTTTACAAGTCATTCAACTTCAGATCAACATACACATGATAAAGCATAACATTCACCGATGCACCCAAATCAAGCATGACCTGATAAATCTTCCTTTCTTCTATTACATGGGGTAGAGTAAACATACTTGGATTGCGACATTTTTCAAGCATGTTACATTTAAGCATGATAGAGACATTCTTATTCACAACAACCCAATCTTCATTTTTTCTTTTCTACTTTTGGTACACAATTCTTTAAAGAGTTCTACGTACTAGGGAATTTAACTCACCGTGTTAAGGAGTGGAATGTTCACTTGCACTCTTTTGAAGGTCTCAAGAATTTCATCATCCATGACATCGTTCTTAGGCTTGGCTAGCCTGTTGGGAAAAGAAGCTTTAGGCATAAGTGGATCAGAGGAAAATGGGGAACTGGAACTTACTTGGGTGACCGAAGGCTTAGGTAATTCCTTCTGACTCTCTTTACTTTTCTCTACCTTATCAGGGGTATCCACAAAAGAAGTAACAGGAGGAGAAGTTGGTGGTGGAGCTATATATGGAAGCTCTGTATCACTTCTCAAAGTAATGGCATTGTTGTTGTGATAATCAGGTTGAGCTAGAAGCTTTTACTAAAGGACTTGCTTTCCAACTTGTTGACTGAAGTTGCCAACTGGGTGATCTGAGTGTTGGGACTGGTGTCTTAATTCTCCCGAAGTCTCGTTGTTTTATAAGGATACACATTGTTCGATGAATAAAATAAGTGTTATTTAATTCTAACATTTACTCATATCCAATAAACAAAGCTTCTTAATTATCTTATGTGAACTTAAGCATGTATATGTGATATACAAGTGGAACATGTCTTAAGTGATAACCTAAATAGGTCTGTAGTATAAGGATTGAGGTGGGATACCTAATCTTGGTGACACTACGGATACGACCCGCTTTGTAGAAGTTTGCAAATGTTGTAAACTACTACAGATGGTAGATCCTAACCATTCATGTGGAGACGTGAAGCGGGGGGTGTCCTATACAAAGAGTTTGTATAAGACCTAAACCACGAGATGATTAGACTCTGTATATAACACCATTGATACTAGAGACTTATATCTCACCTAAAAGATAGGTGACACGACCTTAATCCTGAGTGTTCTGGGAACTCTTGCCTTTGAGGGCGGTTCTTTGATTAGTATGGGTGAGAGTGGCCAGATTGCCAACTCAACATGTCTACCTTTTTGGCGACTTGTCTGATCTGGGAGCTGGGAACTCAATCCACAATATGGAATTCACTCGGGATAAGTAGAGAAATTGCTCCCTTAAGGGCTGATTCCGGGGCATGAACATAGTGGCCACAACTTCTCTTTGGAAGAGAAGACTCAGTCATAGTAGGACTATGACTTATGTTCATTAGAAGAATCAGTGGTACTTAAGGAGACAGATATAACTATAGGGGCATAACGGTTATTGGCCCAGCTGTACTTACGACCAATCTATGAAGGATTGTCGCACTACTGATTGGTTAAGATGGACACATAATATATATGTGGTAAGGAGAGTTCAACTGTCGGTCTTTAGTGGAGTGCCTGACAATTAACAGATGGTAGATCCCGTGACTAAAGAGTTTAGTCAGTTATTCACGTACCTTGGAGCTTCGAGCTACAGGTCCATGAGGTCCCCTTGGTAGCTCAATGGATTCAGTAGAGGATCAGTTCTTGGTGTTGATTTGAAATGTTTAAATTAGGTATTTTGATTATATACGATATCTTTGATGTATGAGATGCATCTAGTGGAGGATTGATGTAAATGAGATTTACATTAAGTACCATATAATAGAAAAATAACTATGGTTTATATGTTTCATGAGATGAAATATTAAAACTATAGGTTATAAATATAGTATGATAAGTTAGTTATCATTTATATTTATAACAATATTAATTATTGAATAATTAATTCTTTTTCTTTTAAATAACCATATGAGTGGGTGGTTATTGAATTCATGGTAACCGTGAGTTTAAAAGAAAAATGGTTTTCCTATTTTGAAAAGGAGTTTTACAATCGCTAAAAAGTTTTTTGAGTTTTCTCTCTCGTGCAAAAGAAACTCACGAGGTTGTCAAGTAAATACGGATTTACTAAACGACGACTGGGCGAGCTAAATGATTGTGCAGTGGCGAGCTAAACGATCATGCAGTATTTACTAAACGATCACATAGTTTTGCTAGACGATCGCTTGCCCAAAGTAAACGATCGTGTAGAGTCTGTAGCCGACAAACCGAGCTAAACGATGAGCTAAACAATGGCATAGCTTTTGTTAGACGATCACTTAGCTTTATCTAAACGATTGGGCATCGACATATACGATAGGTCTCCGCCTTCTCCCACTTGCCCAGTCGTGTTCGTGATCGGTGGTTCCTTCTTCTTTGCCTCATACCAAGTCCGAACAAAGCCCACCCTCTGGATTCTCACATCGAGAATACCAAGGTAGCCTTGTTGGTGGTGTCAAACTCAACTCAACACTGTCGAGGTTTTCTAGAGACCGTTCGTGGTGCTGTGAAGGCCATTCGTGTTGCTGAAGAGTTCGTGACCGAGGTATCGTTGAAGACGAGTGCAAAGTGTTCGAGTTGTGTTTGTTGCATTTAAGATTTCTATTGTTCGAGCGGTCATGCGCAACGGAGCGTGGAGACGCTTCTTCGATTGTTCGTACAGCTTGCTCTTTATGCATTTGTATTGTTCATGCTGTAATTTCTACATTTGAATTGTATAACCGCTTGTTTGAAGTCGACTGTAAATGTTATGTTCATTCATGATTATGATTTGGAATAATCTTTTTCTGCTGCTCATGGAAATCACGTATCCAATTTCCTTCACTGAGAACCAAAGTTACTCAACCCTATCCTAGTTTCCTGCTGAAACTTAATAGAATCCTTTTGCAGTTGATGGATCTCTTATTGGAATTTGAAAGAATTTTCAGCAAGGGATTTAACTATACTTTCAAGTGACATACTTGAAGATGAAGATGGTTTTCGATTACTTCCTTGATGGGTCCATTTAAAATCAAGGTGATTCTTCTACCCCAGATTATTTGTGTTACTCTTGGGGTCGTACTTCCTTTGGTATCCTTCCATGGCGTTAACCTTCTTATGAGCCTATGGACATACTTCAGATGAATGCCCTGGCACATCGCAAGCTCTACAAGCTTTTACTTGTTGACTGCCTCTAGTAGTAACCTATTTCAGAAGAAAAGTTAAATAAGAAATTTAAGATCTTAATTCATTAATTTCCCTGGAGTTCGAGGAATCCACATCAGTTGATCTAGTGCCAAAGTTTTGAGAATTTCCTGCCATGGTGAAGATTAGCTCACGAGCCTCTATAGGAGTCTTGTCAGCTAATACTCCACATGTGGTAGCATTTATGGTGCTCCAATCACCTTCAAGCAAACCAGAATAAAAAATTGTATAAGTAGTTGATCGGAAATTTCATGATGGGGGAAACTTGTACAAAACCTCTTGTATAGTTCCCAGTATTCAAACAATAACTCTCAAATTCTTTCCTTAAAGTTTGTAGATATCCTTATTTATACTGAAGCTTGAGAATAGGGAAAAAACTTCTCCAAAAACCTCTTCTATAATCCATTCCAAGTCGTAATTAAGCCAGACTGTAAGAAATACAGCCAATTGTTTGGGTATGAAATAGGTGTCGTTAATTCTACTTTGAAGATCTCTGTCTCCAAGTTCTACACTATCGAGTCTCCTTTTTGCAGATCCATTCATATCCTCTAGGCTTTACCCCATCAAGAAAATCTACAAAAACATACTGTTTAAGTACAGATACTTTGTCTCAAGTTTCATGACTTTGACATAATTTCTTTTGTCAACATCCTTCAATTGTTGTCATCCATTATGACAACTTTGATTGTCAATAAGTCATAGCAAAGGTTCAGTCATTTCATAACTTACCCACTATTTTTTAGGTCTACAACTTTCCATCTTGTCATCTAATGTCACAGTGTAGACTTCAAGTAAATCTTTGTAAGGTTGAGTTATCTCACAACTCTCCCACTATGATGAAGACTTGTCTAGTTAACAATTAAAATTTTATTTTCAAATAAAAATAAATGGTTAACAACACTTGTTAACTATTAAGTGGTTTTACTTGGAACTAGTTCATCAACACAAATTAACCTTTTTTCAGGTTTGTAGCCTTTTATATGACATTCCTAATAAAATCAGTATTTGTCACAAAAATACATTACTTTATTTTGAAGTGTACAAAAGGTCATTTTATAACTCCTTTAGGACTACCTACATTTAGATGTATGTTCGAATATTTGTTTCATTAAATGTATTTATTAAGGGTTCATTTTGACACAAGTATCTCAAATTACCCAAATACTGAAATTTCGTAAACGGTTTTACAACACTTTCTTAATTCAAAATTGTTTCTCAAACATTTTTTGAGGAAACAATGATAAAAAATTGCAATATCTATTGCATATCCTTAGTGGAGTCTGTCATCAGTGTAATGAATATGTTTAACAAGGTATTTAACATGTACTAAGTTTAACAAGGCCAAATTTCTCCTGTTACGGCATAATTTCATCCAAATTGTACCTAATGCTTGAAGTTGAGATCTTATCTCATCTCTATCAATTAGGCATAATACATTAAAATTTCATGTACTAGTCATTATGATCTAATCATAATGTCACAATAGACATGCCTAAATGACTTAAACTTTAGTGATTTGGTTTGAACATTTCAAAAAGAATAAGACTTAAGTTTCATTCTATTAAGATATTTTCCTTCATAAATACTCATAAATCATATTAATGACATATTTATGATATCAGACTTAATCTTTCAATCACTAGACCACTTGGGTAAAAATGCATAAGTCCAACAAATTATTTGGCCAAGTAGCCTTATTCAATAAGGTTCGTTGACACTCTTACATACTTTTGATAGATAATAGTAATTTAACTCTAACTCTTAGAAAATTACACGTAATTTTCATTTAAATGCCAAAGAAAATATTCTTTTAAGAGAAAAGAAGTTGTCTTTCTTTCTAGACTCATTAATCCTTATTCTCCCTCAGTTTAGTATTCAGCCGTTTTAACTTTTAATACACAGAAAAGTGTAATTATTTAAAGTTGAACATATTTTTAAACAACCTTTGAAAACATGTCTTATCAAGAAAAATTATTCATACTTTATGAATTATTTAGTAATAAATTCTAGAGAAATTGAATTTCTCTTACGGTGATAAAAGCACCGTATTCAACATAAATAAACGACATTTTAATGCCACCAACTATGTGAGATGGACTTTCTATTACTAACTAGTAGAAGCTATTCTATTGAATTAAGTATTTTCCAAAAAAATACAATTTAATTGTAATGAAGAATAAAATTTTTTGATAGTGTATCCTTATTCAACTATCAAAGTGGAAATCTTTATTCTCCACCAAGAACTCAGTAAATCAAATTTACTTTATTCTACTTTTTTCTTCCTTTATGAGGTATTTCTAAAATTCCACATCGTGTGACATCCCAAGCTAATTTGGAAACTTTTTCCTCATTGACTCTGGTCACAAAAAAATATCTTCCACTCAAATAATATTCAACTTTTAAGATCATTTAGCTTTCCATAAGTCAACATATAATATGTTTTTGTCATGACTTTATCTTCAAATCCAGAAACATCATGTGTTATCTAGATGATAAAAGTAAATTATCACTTCGTTTGTACTTCATGAACACTTCATGAATTGACAACACCCTTTTAAGAACATTTTCCAAAATAAAGACAAATTTAAAACTACATTGTCATTAAGTGTTGATGACATTTTTCCAAGTAACTTATTTATCAAATCTTTTGATTTATATCGATAATTTAAAACTAAAACTCCCAAAAGAAATTGACATAATCTTGAAACATATGCAATCTTTTATCCATTCTAATTCAAGATATAAATTAAAATGAATCTAATAGATTTAATATGAATCTTATTCATATTATTCTAAAATTTCTATTGCTATAATACTTCAGTGATATAGAATAAAAGCCACTGAAGGTTGATCAGTTATTCCTTTACTGGATTGAGATTTTCTCAACTAATTGTTACATTAGAACAACTCTTATTCTTATAACAATAAGCTACCATTGATTTGGTCAAGAAATCAATAACTTGTTTAACAATTTCTTGTAAATGTGTCCCTCCATTTTAGATCCTAGAATTTTGTCCCAACGAGTCAACCGAAGGAAACAACTGACTGGAGCAAAAACTAAAACGATCCTATCCATTATTTGAGTTTGAGATTAAGTTCATGCAAACACCTTCCGAAGGGGGACATAAGTAGAGATGCTACGAGGCTGAGCATGAAATCTCACTTGCAAACCAATGAAGAAGACCGTAGGATGTGTTGACACACGTCCCTCTCCCACTTATTATAAACACTTTCTCCATTCACCTTGATATTTACCTATGCAAACACCTTTCGAATGAGGACACAAGCTAAGGTGCCACGAGACTAAGCATAGATCTCACGGTGTGAACTTGAAGGGAGAACATGAGAAGAAAATGACATATTATATATATCTTTCTCCTTCCACTAAGTATTTTAAAAATGAGAGTTCGTTACTTAGGTAAATTAGGCTAAAAAATTTATCTAAGTTTTATTAAATTTGCCCAATATAACTTTTATACCGGATAATTTAACAATGTATGATTATCATTTATTAAAATTTTAATAAATTCTAAAATTTATTTAATAATTTAACAGTGATCCTAATTCGTTCATGTATTGACATGAGGAGTGGGGGCATCCTATGCAATGAGTTTGCATAAGATCGAATCAAGAAATAAGTCGCTCTTACTTTATAATGTTGTTTATTGTTTAAGACTGACTATTTCGCTTAGATGACCTAGGTAACTCGATCTTACTCCTAAGCTAACTATGAACTTCTGTTTATTCGGGATTATCCTTAGATTTGCATAGGTGAGGGTTAGCTCAACAGCGCCGGCTCAATAAGCCTCCCATTTCAATGGTAAGACCGGGTAGATAGCTGGGGATATAGAGTGGAAGATAGAATTCACGCCTAGTTGTTCTCTTAAGTGTTGAATTCAGGTCTTGAATAAGAGATCTCACCCTCTCATTGGCCCGAAAGGGATCCGATTTAGTGATTGGATCACAAACCAATTGTTTATTAGAGAATCAGTGGAACTTAAGGAGCAAAACAAAATTTCAGGGGTAAAATAACATTTGACCTAGTCGTTATTACAAAAAAATTTGGAAGGGTCGACTTACTGATTATGGTTAAATCAAGTGGACATAAATATATTTACATTGAGGAGAGTGCAATTATTGAACTATAGTGGTGTGACTCAATAGTTAACGAATATCGATTAATTAAATCTAAAGAGTTTTGGCCAATTAATCTCAAATTGTTGGAACTTGTTATCTGTAGGTCCATAAGGTCCCTCTACTAGCTCGTAAAACATGAACACCTTGAATTAGTAAATTGAGTGAATTTGGAATGATATCAATTTGAAGTGTTTCATTCGAAAAGTGTTTGTATGGGTCAAGATCAAGGTGAATGGGGGAAGTAGTTTATAGTAAGTGGGTGAAGGATATGTGTCAACGTGTCCTGTGGTCTCTTCCGCTTGTTTGGACTGTGAGATTCCTATGTTGCACCTGCTTGTCGTCTTAGTTCGGACTTGCTATTCGTTTAATGATGGCTATCTCCTCGGAGGGTTGTAACATAGGATTTGAAATAATTCATACTCCAAAAATAGATAGGATTTCTTAGGTCATTTTGCAACCTTGACTTTCCAATTTAGTAGCATCGTTGGGGCCGACCTCTAAGGTCTGAAAATGGAGGGTTACACTTATGGAATTACTAAAATGTTACTAAGTTCTGACAAAAAACGGTAGTTAAATGACTATCAGAATATGAGTTATTCTGAAGATAGTATTTAGTCAAGAATGTCTTGATTTAGTGAAGGAGTATTTGACTGCCCCTCGATAGCACTTATTCTGACTTACAAAAATAATGAATTTTGGGTACATTATTACTTTACTAAAACATAATTGGGTTTAAAAACAATTCACTAATAAAATTTGTTTATATTTTCAGAATGACGAGCTCTTTAGTACAACTATTGACTTCTGATAAACTTACCCATGATAACTATGCTACGTGGAAATCAAACTTAAATACAATACTGGTAATAGATGACTTGAGGCTCATTTTAATAGAGGAATGTCCTCCTGTTCCTAGCTCAAATGCAAATCGAAATGTTTGGGATGTATACGACATATGGATCAAGGCTAATGAGAAAGACCGTGCCTATATTCTTGCCAGCATATCTAATGTATTGGCTAAGAAACATGAGAGCATGAATACTCAAAGAGATTATGGGATCTCTTCATGGGATGTTTGGACAACCATCCTTCTTCCTGAGGCATGATGCAATCAAATATATTTACATCTGTCATATGAAAGAAATGGCCTCAGTTAGAGAACATGTCCTGGACATGATGGTCCATTTCAACGTGGCAGAAGTAAATTATGCCATCGTTGATGAGAAGAGTCAAGTTGGTTTTATTCTTGAATCTCTTCCAAATAGTTTCTTGCAGTTCTGTACGAATGCACTGATGAATAAAATAGAGTATAACTTGACTACGCTTCTCAATAAGCTACAGGCTTACCAGACCATGATGAGAGAAAAAGGATTAGAACCAGAAGTAAACGTTACTACTGCAGAAAAAGAAGGATCGTCCTCTAAAAAGGCTGTTATTGCTTCTTCTTCAAAGGGTAAGAGTATTCCGGTAAAGAAGAACAAAGGGAAAGGGAAAAAGAAACCTAATGGCAGAAAGGGAAAGGAAAAAGTTGTAGATAAAGGAAAATGTTTTCATGCGGCGAAGAAGGGCACTAGAAGTAGGGTGGACAGCAACCGAACCGAATTGCAAAATTGAACGAATCGAACCGATTTATAAGCAAAACCGAATATTTCGGTTCGATGCGGTTCGTTGGGCTGTTGAAACCGAATTTAAACGGTTCGGTTCGGTTCAAAGCTTGAAAACTGATTTCTAAACTGATCCGTTTAAATATACATATATAATATTAATATTTATTTAATAATAAATAACTTAAATTTAAAACTAAAGAGAAAACCAGTAGACCGCACGATAACGCACGCAAGTTTTTCCTTTCCGTTTGGCGTCTGCTTTCGATTTCTTCCTTTAGAACTTCTAGGGTTTTTTGTTGCCGCCGCCGTCGGCGCCGATCTGAGTCTGACGCAGGACGCACGAAAGACTTTTACCATTCTTCTTTCGTGAACCAGAGGAAACTTTCATTCGAGACTGCCAGTGAACAAGAGGAAACTTTCGTGAACCAGACTGTCGCTTCCGTTCGCTTTGTGCTCAGGAACGTTCGTCGTGCTAAGGAAAGGAAAATAACCCTGCAGGCCGCAGCTCTAGTACATGTAAAAATTTTCTCCCTCATTTAACGCTACTACCACATTAATATTTTTCATTTAAGAATTCTTAAATACATGTAAAAATTAGGTGTTAATGATTTTATAATGAAATTTTAGGTAAATAAAATTTGGTTCGTGCTCAGATCGCCACCCGCAGGCTGCAGCTCATTCGAGGCAGTCCTCATCCGATTGAATTATTGAAATTTTAGGTAAATAAAATAAAATTTTAGATAAATAAAATAAAATTTTAAGTAACTAATGAAATTGTTAGGTAATCTTTATCTTATTTTAGCACAACTTTTGTTGTTGTTGTTGGTTGTTGTTGTTATGTTTGAACAAATAAAATCCTATTGATGTTGTCTTGTTGTTGTTGTTGTGTTTGAATTTTTAGTTTAAGTAAATGATTTTGTTTGATGGTAATAAGTTCTCTCTATTTTCCCCTTTATAGGTACCATCGGTCTATCACAATGAGCTTGAAAAAGAGCAATGATTCCAATGATGATGTTATTGTGATACCATCACTACCACCACCACCATGAAAAACCGAAAGTGAGGAGACAGTTTCAAAGCATACAAGTGGACGAAAGAGAAAAAATTCATCTATGGTATGGGATCACTTTACTAAATGTTCTGAATATAGTGATGATGATCCGCATGCTAAATGTAACTATTATGGTATGGTGTATGCATGTCATCCTAGAAGGAATGGAAATTCAACTATGAGAATGCATATTGAACACTACTGTAAAAAAAATCCTTATCAGATTAAGAAGTCTAAGTTAGATGTAACACAAACTAAGTTGGTTTTTAAGAACAATGAGGGTATTAGAGATAATTCACAATCACATTCATCCCTTAGTTACAAGATGATTACTAGAGTGCTCAGAGATTACTTGCTGAGATGATTATTATAGATGAGTTGCCATTTAAATTCGTGGAGAACCAAGGGTTTAAGAGGTTTGTGAATGGGACTTTGACGTTAGTAGAACCTAATTTTGTTCTTCCTTCTCGAAAAACAATTGCTAAGAATATTTTGGGAATTTATGATAGCGCGAAAGAGATATTGAGGGCATTTTTGTGAAAGAAGGATATATAGTGTCACTCACAACCGATACGCGGTCATCAATCCAAAATCTGAACTATTTGGTTTTGACTGCACATTTTATTGATAAAGATTGGAAATTACATTAGAGAATTCTTAATTTCACCCAAATTGAGAATCATAGAGGAGAGACGATAGGAAAAGAGGATAAGAAATGTCTAAAACAATGGGGTATTGAAAAGGTTATGACATTGACAGTTGATACTGCTTCGTCAAATGATATTGCTATTGCTTATTTGAAGAAGCGTTTTAAGCATGGGTTGGTGTTAGATGGTGAGTTCTTGCATGTTCAATGTTGTGCACATATATTGAACTTAATTGTATGCGATGGCCTAAAAGATATTAATGATTCATTGGTTCGAATTCGAGATGCTGTGAGGCTTGTTAGATCTTCTCCTATTAGACTTGCACATTTAAGAAGTGTATCACAAAGAAGAACATAGATAGTAAAAGTATGTTGTGTCTTGATGTTCCAACTAGATGGAATTCTACCTATTTGATGCTTGAGGCTGCTATAAAATTTGAAAAGGCATTTGAGAGGTTAGAAGACTACGACACAGTCTACATGAATGAGGAAGAAAAACTAACCACCAGGGATTGGGAAATTGCGAGAATATTTACCAAATTCTTGTCCGTGTTCTATGAAGTAACTGTTAGGCTTTCAGGGTCTTTGTATGTTACTTCCAATACAATCTTCCATGAGATTAGTATTGTTCAGAATTGCATCAAAAAATATTCAAGTGCAACTGGTCCTAACGATGTGCTTTTGCAAGAAATGGCAATGAAAATGCAAGAAAGTTTGATAAGTATTAGGGAAAAAAAGATAGAACAAATTTATTCTTGTATGTTGCCTTTGTTTTAGACCCTCGTTATAAGATGAAATTTCTTTTGCATTGCCTAAATCAATTATTTGATGTTGATGTGCCAAAAGCCATAGGAAGTAAGGTAGAGGGTGTTTGAGAGCATTGTTCAATGAATACAATTTGTCACTATCGGTTGCTAATAAGGGGCAATCTTCATGTACCATTAAAAGTTTTCCATTTAGAACTTCAAGAGCAAGTGCTTCAGGGATTTTCCATTTTGATTTTGAAGATTTAGATGAAGATGATTTGCAAAGTGTGGATTCAGAAGTTGATATTTACTTACTAGAGCCTCGTGTTAAATGTGAAGATAATTTTGATATCTTAGATTGGTGGAAGGGGAATTCTTCTAGATATAAGATTCTTAGAAAAATTGCACGAGATATTTTAGCAGTTCCGGTATCCACAGTTGCTTCTGAGTCCGCATTCAGCACTAGTGGGAGAGTAATTGATCCTTTTCGTACCTCATTATCTCCAACCATTGTTGAGGCACTTGTATGTGTACAAAATTGGTTACGTTCTGAACAAATTAGCACTGGTTTATGACAATACTTGGAGGAAATTGAAGATGAAGAGGAAGGTTCATATATTCTAAACATATTTATATATATATATATATATTAACATATTTATTCATATATTTATTATAGTAACTACTAACAACTTTATGATTTGTTTCTTAGTTTTCATAACGGGATTCAATGGAGCGGCAAATGCAAAAAAACAAGGAGAAGAAGAATCATGATTGACAAGCGAAGAAATTTGTTTGTATTGATTGAACTTTTAGAATTCAGCACTAGTGTTTTAGCTTGTTATTTGCTTTTATGTGACTTGTGTATTGTGTACTTCTACTTTGGAGAACTTTTTAGTTTTTAACTTTTTATTGTAGTCATTTGGATTGATATGTTTTTATGAGTTATTGTGGATTGATATTTAAGAAATTTGTGTATTGTGTACTTTGGACATGTTCTTATTGTGGATTACTAGATTGATATTTAAATTATGTTTAGAGTATAAAAAAAAAGAGAATATACAAATTTCAAAAAAGGAACAAGGAAAATAAACGGTAATTTAAATTATGTGAAAAATTGGTAAAATAAAAAAAGAGAATATACAAATTTCAAAAAAAGGAAGAAGAAAAATAAAAGAGTGGAAGGAAGAAGGAAAATAAAAGGAAGAAGAAACAAAAAAAAGATAAAAAAAAAACTGAAACCGATTCATGAAACCGAACCGAACCGAATAGAACCGATTCGGTTTCATGTATAAATAAAAGCGGTTCGATTCGGTTTGGCCTCCAAATCGAACCGAACCGAACCAATTCCACCCCTAACTGGAAGAGAAACTGTCCACAATACCTTGCGGAGAAAAAAGCGGAGAAAGCAAGACAAGAAAACTAATTCCTTGTAAACTCCACGTTTTGAACAGGGGAGAATTTCTCAAAACAACCAGTGGGAGATGCAGTTGCTGTTGAAAGATAAACTTGTTTACTTTTGTTATTGTAATAAAAGTTATTTTATCTTTTGTAAAGAACATATGTATAATTTTTTTATATAAATGAAATTTTCATTAGCAAAAGTTATATTTGTTCTACTATAAAGAAACTTTTGTTAAAACCAACCAAGTTAAAGGTCATTTGCAAATATTTAGATATTTAAAGTGGCTAAAAATCTATATGACAAATAGTTATTTAACCTAAATGGTAAGTTTAGAACACTTGAAAGGTTCAAGGTGTATAAAACTTGTTAGGTAAAATAAGAAAAACACTTCGATTAGATTGAAATAGAGAATACTGAGAATCAGAGATTTCTAGGGCTATTTCGATAGAACATGAAATCTAGTGACAATTTTCTACACCTAGTTGCCTTAGTTGTTTTGAACATCATTCCAATTTTAAGGTATTTTCTAAAACTCCATATAAGATGTGGATAACTCATAAATCTATTTATGATATGTAAAATATGTTTACATAATTCAAAAATCAAGAAAAAAGATCGACACATGTGTTAGTGTCGAACCAAGTGTTGAAATATTGTTCAAAAGGCATGCCTATTTGTAGGCAACCCAAAAGTAGTACACTTTTCATGTAAAAGAAAATCAAGTGTTTGTGTTGACAAATGCTAAATTTTTCCTAGAAAAGTATATGAGATCACCATATATTATTTAGTTTCCTTAAAAAGCAAAGTGTATATCAATAAAGAGTTATTGATTATAGTTGACACTGTAAAAAAAAGTTGTTTGGACAGGTCAGATGCATCTTACTCAAAGAGTTGAGGGTACCTTGATGTAGTGGGAGGAATGTACGATAGCCTAGCCATAATTTGAGTGGAAACTCAAGTCACCAAATTTCGGTGACGGTATCGAGAAACAAAGATTGTAAAAAATAAGATGCATTCCCTATATAGTTTAATGAGAAATCCATAGTATACTAAAGTGTTTACAGCAATCCTCTCGGCTAAAGTGTTTGAGGATCACCTATTGCGACTAGGATTACGAGTTGAATAACCTAGAGAAAGTGGGAGAAAAACTCATGGGTATGTGATACCTAAAGCAAACCATGGGTATGTAATGCCCTTGTTTATTGTATTTCTCCGTAAAACTCAACTCAGCATTATATATTCATATGTATATTTCCTCTGGAGTTTTAGTCCAAGTGGGAGTTTGTTGAATTTTATGCCCTAAAACTCATGGTTTATAAACAATAAACAATAAACTCATTCTGTAAATCAATAAAGTTGTTATTGAAGTTTGATTCAATAAAGTTGTATTGAATATATGAATTGCTTATTTCATTTCAGAAATAAATCTAATAAACTAAAAGATCCATGACTATTACATGAGTACTTGAACTTTATGTGGAGACGTAAGAGTGAAACAGGTTACTTGATGACATTTGCAGGTGGCGCAATGTCTTGGCAATGAAGGTTGTAGAAATGTGTTGCATTTTCTACAACTAAAGTAGAGTATATTGCAGTAGCAAAGGCTTGTAAAAAGATGTTGTGGATGAAGCACTTTATATAGGAGCTTGGCTTCAAGCAACAAAGGTACGTGATATAATGTGACAATCAGAGTGTTATTCATCTTGGTAGGAATGCTACATTTCCTTCCAGAACGAAGCATATAGATATGATATATCACTGGATGAGAGATGCTTTTAATGATGATTTTTTTTAGCTAGAGAATATGCATATTGACCATAATGGATCTGATATTTTGACGGAGAATCTACCAAAAGAGAAGCTTGAGTTTTGTCGTTCCACCATGGGAATGACAAGTTTCTCTAGAAAGTGAAATAGGGGAAGATTTGTTCGGTTATTTCACTCTTAGTGAAGACCCACAATTGAGGCTCACTAGGTCCAAAAGTAGGTTTTATTTAAAACCTATGTTCAGCAATCAGTCAATAGACACACGAGTATATTGAGAGAGTGTTAACTATTGGGTTTTATGCCCTAAAACTCGTAGATGGTGAATGTAATTAAATTACTATCATTAATAAATAATTATTAATGTTTTCATTTGAAGGAGTAATAAAATATGCAATGGAATAATTCATAATCAATAAGCACTTAAACTACATTTAATTTGAGTTTTAAACATGCTACTCATGAAGTTTTTCAAAAGAGGGTTTGATCATGACAATACCTTTGTAGTTCTCTTCATGTTTTCAGTAGAATCTCCACAAGTTTGAGCTGGATTCTTTAGATGAACTACCAACAAGATCTTCTCAACTATGCTCAAGAAGGAATGTGTGGTGAAAACACTCTAATCAAGCTAAATTGAAGATGAACTAGTAAGAGTGGAGCAGGGTTTCAATTTTATAGCTGTAAGGATAAAGTGCTTAGTCTTCTATCAATTTTCATGCATGAAGCTTCATTATATAGCCTTAAATCATGTAATAGAAGATGACTGCATGTAGGGCAGCTCCTACTTGGTGTTGATTGAAGAGTGTGTGGTGGAATTTGGTGAAAATACATCATATGTGACTTTAGTGGATTTTTCCAATTTTTGGGAAAAAACCAATAACTCAAAATCAATTTCAAAAAATTGAATTTTTATTTAAATAAAACTATTTTATTAAAATTTAGTTTTATATAATTAATTTAAATAAAACTAATTTAATTAATTTAATATCTTAATATTAAATTAATAAAACGTCAATTCCACTAATATGATCCAAATTCATATAATCAATATTTAAATCATAATTTAAATATTAATTGATTCTCCAATCATGTTTTAATTTTGAATAAATTAAACGTTTTAATTGTATCGTATACAATCAATTTGAAAAACCCTAAATCTGAATTTGAACATTTCAAATTCATAATCCTAAATTCAAAATTCATCCAAACAATTACTCAATTCATTATTCTAATTTATGAGCTAGTAGAGGGGCCTATTGGACCTACAGATCATGAGCTCCAATTATTTGTAATTAATTGGTTAAACTCTTTAAATCGAATTAATTACTTTTTGTTAACCATTGAGACATACCACTATAGCTCGATAGTTGCACTCTCCTCACTATAGATGTATTTCTGTCCACGTTAATCATAATCTGTAAGTTGATCCTTCACAGGTTGTTCGTATTTACAGTTAGGTCAAAATTACCGTTTTACCCCTGTAAATGCATCTTCTTTCTTAAGTTCCCACTGACCTTCTAATGAACAATTGATTCATAATACTACTTATGAATCATGTCCTTCTCTATCATGAGAAGGCGGGGCCTCGATTTTTTAAGACCCAAAATCAACACTTAAGAGAACAACCTATCTGCTAACCCTAAAATGGGTAAGAGAAAATTTCATCTCGCAGGATTATGTCCCCAACTATCTATCCGGTCTTATCCTCAAAATGGAAGACTTATTGAGTAGTGCTGTTGGACTACTCTCACCCATGCAGATCAAAGGACAATCCTGAATAAACAGGAGTTCATAGCTAGCTCAAGATTAAGATCGAGTTATCCTAGGTTACTTTAGTATGTAATAGTCAGTTTTAACAGTAAACGGTCATTATAAAGAAAAGTGACTATTTCGTGGTCCAGTCTTTATGCAAACTCATTGCATAAGATGCCTCCACTCACATGTCTCTATATAAATGACCTACGAATCACATCATTTGTATTACCTATACAAAATAAGCCGCAACCAATAGTGTTACCAGGATGAGATATACAATTTTATCCATATACTTATAGACCATTTAGGCTATATACTATTAACTTGATCATATTTATGTCACTACTTAAAGTTAAAGTGTTCATACTATAGCCATAGATATATTTATTGGATTTTCATAATAGAATGCAATATCAACATTTTTATCGAATAAGATACTCAATAATATTTTATTGATAAATAGAATATTTAAAACAAAATTTATGAACTGCGAGTTCTAGGACATTCCCAACACTATCAATAAGTGTTATTGATGTTTTATTTAATTGTTTCTTATTAACCCTAAAATCCAATGAACTAACATCCTAAGTTGTCTTATGAGTCTTGAACTGTATATAGAGTCATATAGGGATCAATGTTCTAGATACAGCCTAAAGGGTCTATAGTATAGGGATAAGGTTGGGTACTTTATCCTGGTAACACTATGGATACGGCCCACTTTGTATTTGATACAAACGCAGTGAACCATTGCGTTCGTGTAAGAGATACGCGAGTGGGGGTATCTTGTGCAATGAGTTTACACAAGGCTGGAGCACACAATAGTAACCACTAGATGTAACTCCGTTGACTAGTTAAGTTTTTATTTCAATAGGATGACCTAGGTTACTTAGTCTTACTCCTGGGTATATTATGAACTTTTGTTCACGATGGATTGTACTTTGATTTATATAGGTGAGAGTGACCAGTTTGTCGACTCAATATGCCTACCATTTTGGAGATAAGACCGAATGGGCAGTTGAGAACATAAGCATACAAGATGGATTTCACTCATTCCCGAATAAAGGGTAAGTAGATGAGTGTTCTCTTAAGTGGTGTCTCCGGTACTTGAACAAAAGGTCCTACCTTCTCACTGGCCCGAGAAGGGTTTCTGTTTAATGGTTAAACCATAAACAGGTTGTTCATTAGAGGAACACTAGTACTTAAAAATGTAGAGGTAACCCAGGAGTAAAACGGTAATTCGACCTACCTAGTGTTACAAACACCTATAAAGGACTAACTTGTTGTTATTGGTCTATATCCATGGATACAGAAACATATCTATAGTGAAAAAAGTGCAGTTGTGGGTCTTTGGTGGAGTGTACTCATAGTTAACGAATATTGATTAATTTGGTTAATGAGTTTAACCAATTAATCTCACATCGTTGGAGCTTCTGATTTGCAGGTCTATTAGGTCACCTTCCTAGCTTGTAAAGGGTATTGAGGTAAATTGTCATTAAATTGAATTTGAAAGGTTCAAATTCAGAATTGGGAATTTTTTAATGTAGATACATTTTAATATAAAGTTTAATTTTAGACTTTATTATTAATTTTGGATATGATTCAAAATTAATAAATAAGAAAATGAAATATTTGAAAGGAGTTCAAATATAAATTTAATATGAATAAGATTCATATTGAAAACTATAGGTTAAAAATAATATGCATTGGACGCACATTAAAACTATATGTTAAATGAGAGAAATGTTTTTTAATAAAATTCAAATGGAAAATTAAATTAAATATGTTATATTTAATTGGATGATTAATTAATTGAAGAATTAATTATTTAATTTAATTTAATTTTAAATTTAATAAAATTGATTAAATCAAAACTATTGGTTAAATTTAATGTACATTAGATACACATTAAAACTATAGGTTATGTAAGAGGAAATCATTTAAAAATGATTTAAATGATCATTTAATTAAATATGATATAATTAATAAAATTAAATTAAATTAAATTAAATTAAACAAATTAACTCTTCATTTTAGGAAAGTTACGATTCTCTCCCTCTCTCACTATCCCTCTCTTTAACAAAATGTTTTGTTTTGAAGAGTGAAGAGAAGGGCTCTCAAGCTCTCTGTGCGTGTTTAGAAAAGAAAGAAAAAATCGTCCAATTCAACAGAGAAATTCTACCGAATTATCAAAAAGTTTGCAAGGTAAGGTTTCTTCTCCGGTATAATTCGTCTTTTTGGGAATTACCTTTTATTCCAATGCAAATTCTTTTTTTATTTTAAATGCCAATTTGAAGAAGAAGAAAAAAAAAGAACGATGTTCTGTGTTTTGGCTTCCGCTGAGCCTTAGGGTTTTCATCCCTTCAATTGGTATCAGAAATTTAGAACCAAATCATATTATCAATTTGACCATTTATTTATTAATTATTTTTCATTGGTTTGGTGGGATTCATTATATTATGAATGTTATGGTTTGCAATTGAATGTTTTTTTATTTTTTTGGTAATATTTGGCCTTAGATTTACAACTTTGATATGATCAATTTAGAGGCCCTTGTGTTTTTTTGGGCATTGTTGTTGTAAATCGTTCCTCAGTCAAAAATTGCAATTCTGCCGACATTCTGCATCCCTACACAATTCTGCAGAGAATTAGGATTAGAAAAGTGGGTTTGGTTCGACTGCGATTCAGTTGGTGGTCCAGTTCGATTGGATTGGTTTGATTCGTAGGTTTGGTGATCTGATTCAGGCCGTTCAGGTTGGTCTAGTCCAGTTCTAGAGTGGCAGAAGATATTTGAGGATAAAACTAGCTAAATTAGTATAATTTATTATTTTATCCTAGGGGCCAAAATTGCAGGTACATTTGTTATTTAAATGCTTTATGGATATCATTTAAATAAATGCAGCCTTAGGTTAAGCATTTTCATGCATTTTTTGTATAAGTGTTATAATGTATGGTATGAAATGCATGATTTATATTTTCAAGATTTATTTAATGTATGTGATATGTTAAATATATGGAATTAGAGAAGCATGTTGCAGGACATATAATTAGTTATATTTTTTAATGTATATGAATATGCTCGGTTGATTTTCATAATATGATGTAAGTGTTATATTTAATTGAAAATAAATATGCATTGAGCATGACACATCCATAACTTAATATAATAGTTATATTAAAGTTATGAAATTCATGTAACATGGTTTAATTTTTTAATTAGAATATAATTGTTAATTAATTAAAATCATAATGAGCATGTTATAGGACTAATCATTAAAATTTGTAATAGTTATAAAAATTAATGATTAGCAACCATTAACCTATAACAAAGAGTTGCATACAAACATAGGATCTTAGGAAAAATATATTAATTTTAAATTGTATAAAATTATAAAATTAATTAGACCTAAGATAATATTTCTAATTAGATTAGAATAATTACTTAGTTTCTTTTAAAATAGTTTTAAAATTGAATAAGTAGGACAAATAGGATTAAGGTTATAAGAAAACTCAATCAATACAGTTCTGTCTAGACTTGAGATATTTAAGTTGACGGTTTAACACCTCCTAACTGGAAACTGGATCGGAACCTGAGTTGAATTAATCGAGGTCCTATTAGCATGCAATGTCACTAGGTAAATTAAATGGTTTAATACACCTAAAACTTTAGTATAAAGATCTTACTATAAGAGTTATAATAGGCATAGATTTAGATAGATTCATTAGCAAGAATTTAGCTAAGTATAACAAAATCCTAAAATAATTAGAAAATTTTAGTGGGAGAAAAATGGTATATGAGATATATCATTGTTACGCTCTCACGTCCCTAAGAGTTCACACCGTGAGATCCATGGTCGACTTCATGTCACCCTGGGCACAACCTCCCTTCGAAAAATGTTTGCATGGGTCAATATCAAGATGAATAAAGGAAATGTTCAGAGTAAGTTGGAGAAGGTCACGTGTCAACGTATCCTATGGTCTCCTTCATTAGGTTGCACTGTGAGATTCTTATGATCTGCTTGTGTATCTTCCTAGAGTGACCATCCCTTCGGATGGCCTGATCATAGGTTTTGGAACAACGCAAACTTCAGAAGTGGTTTGGATTTCTTAGGTTAATTTTCAACAGTTGTCTTTCCTAACGGTAGTCTGTTGAAGCGTACCTCTAAAATTCAAAAATGAAAGGATCACACTTACAAGATGAATTAAACGAGTTAATAAATCATTGATCAAATTAACAGTAGCTGTGAGTTATAGGAATAAGAGTTATTCTAGAATTAGTAATTAGTTGAGATAGTCTCAATTTAGGGCAGAGATAACTGATCACTCTTTGGTGACTGTTGTTCTAAATCTTTGAAGTATTATTGCAGAATCAAATCAATAGTTTATTTAGAGTTTTATAATTGTTTGGTTTTGCTAAACTGATTGGATGTTTTGTGTGATGGGTTAAGACAAAGATAACTAAAACGGTCGTTTGTTTGTTTGTTTTTCAACATGTCTTCCTCAATTATCGCTTTACTTAAAAACGAGAAATTAATCGATAAATATTACGCAACGTGAAAATCGAACTTGAATATGATTCTTATTATCAATGAACTACGGTTTATCTTAACTGAGGGGTGTCCTTAGGTCCCCGCTCGAAATGCACCCCTAAATGTTAGGGATGCATATAACCGTTGGATAAAGGCCAATGAAAAGGCTCGAATCTATATCTTGATGAGTCTATCTAATGTACTCAACAAGAAGCATGAGGCCATGCTCACTGTTTATGAGATCATGGAGTCCCTCCAGGGTTTGTTTAGGCAACCGTCCATTGAGATCCAACACAAGGCCCTCAAATACGTTTATAATGCACGTATGAAGGAAGGCCAATCAATTAGAGAACATGTTCTCAACCTGATGGTCCAGTTCAACGTGGCTGAAATGAACGAGGCAGTCATTGACGAGCAAAGTCAGGTGTCTTTTATTCTAGAATCTCTTTCGAAGAGCTTTCTTTAATTCCACAGCAATGCGGTTATGAATAAAATCCAGTACACTATAACGACTCTCATGAATGAGTTGCAGACCTACCAATCTCTTATGAAAGGTAAGGGGCTGATAGAAGAAGAGACAAATGTTACCCATTCCAGAAAGTTTCATAAGGGTTCATCCTCAGGAACTAAGTCTGTATCTTCATCTTCTAGTTTTAAGAAGGTCCAGAAGAAGAAAGAAGGAAAGGGGAAGATTTCCTCTACAGGGAAGAGTAAAGGAAAGGCCAAAGTGGCCAAAAAAAGCAAATGCTTCCACTGCAATGTGGAAGGTCACTGGAAGAAGAACTGCCCAGTGACCTTACTGAGAAGAAGAATGAAAAGGAAGGTAAATATGATTTACTTGTTTTAGAAACATGTTTAGTGGAAAATGACCACAACACCTTGATTCAGGAGCCATTGATCATATTTGTTCTTCTTTACAGGGAGCTAGTTCCTTCCAGCAGCTTGTTGAGGGTGAAATGACGCTCAAGGTTGGAATTGGAGATGCCATTTCAGCTCGTGCAGTGAGAGCTACGAAGTTGTTTTTTGGAAATAGATTTATTTTTTTCTTAGAAAGTCTGTATATTGTTCCTAAAATGAAAAATAACTTAGTATCTATTTCTTTCTTAATCGAACATATTTGTTTAGTACTTTTTACAAGTAATGAAGAGTTCATTTCAAAATGAGGTACATATTTGTTCGGAAAAATTAGAAAACAACTTGTATGTATTAAGACCAACTGGAACAAAAACACTTTTAAATCATTAGATGTTTAAGACTGCTAATATTCAAACTAAAAAGCAAAGAATTTCTCCAAGTAAAAATAATACTTCTATTTGGCACTTAAAATTTGGTCACATTAATCTCGATGAGATCGGGAGATTGATAAATAATGGACTTCTAAGTGAGTTAGAAGATGATTCATTACCTCCATGTGAATCTTTCCTTAAGGGTAAAATGACTAAAAGACCTTTTAATGGAAAAGGTTATAGAGCCAAAGAGCCCTTAGAGTTCATAATTCAAATCTTTATAGTCTAATGAATGTAAAAGCTCGAAGAGGGTACGAATATTTCATCTCTTTTATAGATGATTGTTTGAGGTATAGTTACCTATACCTAATGAAGCATAAGTCTAAAGCCCTTGAAAAGTTCAAAAAGTATAAGACAGAAGTTGAAAATCTGTAAGGTAAGACTATTAAAACACTTCAATCTGATTGAGGTGGAAAGTATATGGATTTCAGATTCTAAGACTATATGATAGAACATGGAATCCAATCTCAACTTTTAGCACCTGGTACACCTGTGAATCGAGCCCTCATCTCTCTACTTGAGTATGTTCCCTACTGAGATGGTGAGTAGGTTGATGTAGAAATTAATGTATAATTGTAGAGAAAAGGGTGAAAAGTTAGAAGAAAAGTTTGAAATTGAAAACTTGACTCTTGGGTAAATCTTGAAAAAATTGGCTAAGTATAACCCATGCGTCGGAAGCTAGAAAATTGGCTAAGTATTGGGTCATGCGTTGGCCATGCTCATTTTAGAGGTTACTTGGGCGTTGAAGGAAGCCAAAGTGTGGCCAAGAGAAAATCTATGTGTGGAAAGGCATGTGGCAGCCAAAGTCTTGAGAGATTAGCAAAGCATGCGGCAGCCTCAAATGTGTGCGAACATGGGCGCTAGGCATTGGATTTGCGCACGTTGGACGATCATGTAGCAGTGAGTGGCGCTACACGATGAGGTAGACGATCGTTTAGCAAGTGAGCGATGCTACACGATGAGGTAGATGATCGTGTAGCAAATGTGCGAAGCTAAGCGATGCAGTAGGCGATCGTGTAGCAAATGCACGGAGCTAAGCGATGCGGTAGGCGATCGTGCGGCAATGTGCAACGCTAGATGATGCGAAGGATAACGCTATGCATTGGATGATAGCGTTAAGCGATGGGACCTTGGAACTACATGATCGGCATCAGTGCTAAACGATGACGTTGGGCGATAGCGCTACGCGATAGGCGTGGGCATTAAACGATAGTCGTGCTGCGCTAAACGATGGGCGTCAGCGCTACATGATGGGCATCAAGGTGCTATGCATTGGGTGAGATCGTCGGGTGACAAGCATCAGTGTGAAGTCACTAAATGATGGGGCAGTTAGCTAAATAATTGGACTTATTTGATTGACACTAATCACTGATTAAAATACCAGATGTCTTTAGCACCGGATTTGACTTTATGAAAGTTGAAGGTGTCGGGCTAACATTTAATGAGAGGTGGTTGAAAATAGTATAAAAATGGAAGGTTGAACTTCAAACGATCAGTGTGATCAGTTCCTCCAGAAAATTTAGAGTTCTTGGTGTCTTGGAAAGCTCTAAGAGTCTACTTTCAGAGGTGACACTTCTGGAAGAAGTCCTCATTGGATTAAGGCAGGAGAAGGAGAAAAAGGACCAGAGGTTCTGTTCTCGGGTGAATCTGAGCCATCGTTAAATAATTAAGTATCTAGGACAGACCACGAGAAGTCTGAAGTTGAAATTTTGAGGTAAGATTCCTGAGACAATTCTTAACAAGTTTATAGAAGGAAATTTCTTGAGATGAGCTCTGCAATTCGAGTTATTAATTTTGTAAGTTGAATCTGGAATTTCATGAACAACCAAACAGTGCTTGAGTTGAGTAAGCTGACAGCTCGAGGTGAAACGCTTGGACAAACCAAGGGCTGAGTTTTTCCGTGCGTTGGACCTGCTGTGTAGGCCGAGGAGAGCTTGCAGTGGAGTCTTGGATGCATAAGCACCCTGAGGACGACCATATGCAGCTATAAAAACACTTAGAGAGAAAAGTGTTGGTTGCATAAGTGGTGTTGCGTTGTGAAGAGAGGTTGGAAGCTTTGCATGAGCCAAATCTCAAAGAAATTCCTAAGTGTCCAAACCTACAGCAAGGTGCATGGTTGTGAAAGTCTTCAAGAGGAAGGCTAAACATAAAGCTTACTTAAAGGTTAGTCTCAAAAGGGAAACTTATACTAGTTGCTAATATATGCTTTTGTGTCCACAGGATTGACACCAGTAATAGAAGCATATCGACCTTTAAGGAATAGTTATAAAATTTGTGAGTGACTAAATATTTACAATGACTTAAAGAAACCATGTTTTAAAGAAAGATTATTCTCATGCTAGCTAGTTTTACAAAGTAATTTTCAAGCAAACCATGAGTAATGTTTTAAACGCATGTCATGTATGAAAGTTTATTGAAAAACTATTTATAAGTGTTTAATTACACAAAACATACGTTAGTATCTTTAAAGACATGTTTTCTATGCATTATGCTTTACATGCTTTAAAGAGAAAGTTATTGAATGACTAGTGTTACTTAAAACTCGATACCGAGGGACATTTGAGAAGGTATCCGAGCAGCTCGATACCGAGGGACAAGTTTTGAGAAGGTATCTGAGCAAAAGTACCTAAGATACGACGGTACTTAGTTATGTCCACGTGCATGTAGGTAGTTAAAGTTAGAGATTGAACAAAAGGATTTGACTAGCAGTTGACGTTGGGATTGAACCACAGCAGGGTTATTTTCAACTAAGGAGTAGCTTAATGTGGTATAATAAAAACAGCTTTATATGCTTTATGCTTGGAAAATATTTATACTGCAGTACAAGGTTAATGTAGAAATTTATATTTTAGTTTAATCTCTTTATTGAGACTTTTTCATGAGAATCAATTTTCTTTCTTAAGTCACTCACTGGGCTAGCAAGCTCACCCCATTTTCAAATGTTTTCCTTCCCCCAGGTAGCGGTCAAATCCTCAGGAGGTAGCTATGCATCTGCTCTGCCACTAAAGGACAAAGTTATTATAACCCGTATGTTAAGTGGTTACTGTAAATATTGTACACATGTTACAGTTGTTCATATAGGGACTAAGGTTGTGGGTATCGGGACATGTGAAACTAGTAATGTAATCTCTCTAAATATATTGTGTGTTTAAACTTAAAGTTTTTAGCCACAGAAGCATTCATTGTGTATGAGTTGGCATGTTGGTATCAGAGTTATTTTCACTAGAGTTATTAGGCAGTAAGTGTCAGTAAAAGGGTTGATAACTGTTGCATTCATGTCCTTTCCTAAGCTTAGAGAGTAGTTTGGGAGGGGGTGTGACAACACCTCAGCAAAACGATGTATCAAAAATGAGAATTAGAACCTTATTAGACATGGTTCGTTCTATGATGAGCTATGCTCAATTGCCTAGCTCGTTTTGGGGGTATGCAATAGAGACTGCAGTTCATATCTTGAACAACGTTCTATTGAAGAGTGTTTCTAAAACATCTTTCGAGTTATGGAAGGGGCATAGACCTAGTCTGTGCTACTTCAGGATCTGAAATTCTCCAGTACATGTGCTGGTGATAAATCCTAAGAAATTAGAACCTTGTTCAAGATTATGTTAATTTTTTGGTTACTCTAAGGAAACGAGAGGCGGTTTATTCTTTGATCCACGAGAAAACAAAGTGTTTGTATCAAAAAACGCACATTATTGGAAGAAGACCACACGAGAGATCATAAACCACAAAGTAAATTAGTATTAAATGAAGCTACTGAAGAATCAACGAGAGTTGTTGATGATGATGTTGGTCTTTCATCAAGAGTTAATGAAGGGACTAGCACTTCAAGCAAGTCTTGTCCTTCTCAATCGCTGAGAGTGCCTTGATGCAGTGGGAGGATTGTAGCACAACCTGACTGTTACTTGGGTTTAACTGAAACTCAGATCGTCATACCAGATGATGGTGTTGAGGATTCATTGTCTTATAGGCAGGCAATAAATGACGTAGATAAGAACCAATGGGTCAAAGCCATGAACCTTGAAATGGAGTCGATGTACCTTAATTCAGTATGGGATCTTGTAGATCCACCTGAAAGGGTTAAACCCATAGGGTGTAAATAGATCTACAAGAGAAAGAGAGAAGTAGTTAGGAAGGTATAGACCTTCAAAGCTAGACTTATAGCAAAGGGTTATACCTGAAGGGAAGGGGTTGGCTATGAGGAAACTTTTTCCCATGTTGCTATGCTTAAGTTTATAAGAATTCTCTTATTCATAGTCACATATTATGACTATGAGATATGAAAAATGAATGTCAAGACAGTCTTTCTGAATGGAAATCTTGAAGAGAATATTTTTATGTCTCAGCTCGAGGGGTTCATAGCCCAAGGTCAGGAGCAAAAAGTTTGCAAAATAAGCATCCAGATTTTGGAATATTAGGTTTGATACTGCGATCAAATCTTTTGATTTTGACCAAAACGTTGATGAGCCTTATATGTATAAGAAAATCATCAACAATAAAGTAGTTTTCTTAGTATTTTATATGGACGATATCTCATTGGGAATGATGTAAGATACCTTATTCATGTTAAAAAGTGGCTGGCAGCCCAATTTTAAATGAAAATTTTGGGAGAAGCACAGTATGTTCTTGGGATCCAAATCATTAGGGATCATAAGAATAAAAAGCTAGTTATGTCTCAAGCAACTTATATCGACAAGATGTTGATTCGATATTCGATGCAGAACTTTAAGAAGGGTTCATTTCCTTTCAGGCATGGAGTTCACTTGTCTAAGAAACAGTTTCCTAAGACACCTAAAGAAGTTGAGGATATGAGACGTATTCCCTATGCCTCAGTTTTGGGCAGCTTAATGTATGTTATACTCTACACTAGGCCTGACATTTGTTATGCAATGGGAATAGTCAGTAGGTAATGGTCTAATCCAGAGTTAGACCACTAGACTACGATTAAGAATATCCTCAAGTATTTTAGGAGAACGAAGCACTATATGCTCATGTATGGAGCTAAAGATTTGATCCTTACGGGATACACGGAATCTGATTTTTAAACTGACAAGGATTCTAGGAAGCCCACGTTAGGATCAGTGTTTATCTTAAACGTGGGAGCTATAGCATGGCGTAGCATCAAGAAAGGATGCATTGTAGACTCAACCATGGAGGCTGAGTATGTAGCTGCTTGTAAAGCAGTAAATGAAGCAGTTTGTCTAAGGAAGTTCCTACATGATTTGGAAGTTGTTCCAAACATGAACTTATCAATCACCTTATACTGTGATAATAGTGGGGCTGTGGCCAACTCTAAAGAACCTCGTATCCACAAACGAGGGATAGGACATTGAGAAGAAGTATCACCTGATACAGGAGATTGTGCAACGAAGAGATGTGATCTCACAAAGATCGCTTCGGAGCACAACATTGCCAATCCATTTACGAAGGCTCTCTCGGCTAAAGTATTCAAGAGTCATCTAGAGAATCTAGGTCTACGAGATATGTACATTGTATAATCTAGGGCAAGTGAGAGATGTGTAATGAGTAAGAGATGCCCTAATTTATTGTATTTTACTTTGTATTTGTAACATCCCCGTTGTTCCATGTAATATACATCCCACTAACTAGAGTTTTAGTTCAAGTGGGAGTTTGTTAGGTTTTATGCCCTAAAACTCGTAGATAGTGAATGTAATTAAACGACCGTCATTAACAAATAGTTATTAATGTTCTTATTAATAAGTGTTATTGATGTTTTATTTAATTTTGTCTTATTGGCTCTAAAATCCAATAAAGTAACATCCTAGGTTGACTTATAAGTCTTGAACTGTAAGTAGACACATATAGAGATCAATGTTCAAGATACAACCTAAAGGGTCATAGTATAAAAATAAGCTTGGGTACCTTATCTTGGTAACATTATGGATATGATCCACTTTGATAAGGTACCAAGATAAGGATACCCAAACTCATTGAAGGACTAATTTGTTGTTATCAATCTATATCCGTGGACATAAAAACATATTTGTAGTGAGAATAGTGCAGTTGTGGGTCTTTAGTGGAGTGTACCCATAATTTACGAATATTGATTAATTTGGTTAATGAGTTTAGCCAATTAATCTCACATCGTTGGAGCTTCTAATCTGCAGGTCTATTAGGTCTTCTTCCTAGCTTGTAAAGGGTATTAAGGTAATTTATCATTAAATTGAATTTGAAATGTTCAAATTCAGAATTGGATTTTTTTTTTTTTAATGTATGTTAATACATTTTAATATAAAGTTTAATTTTAGAATTTATTATTAATTTTGGATATGATTCAAAATTAATAAATGGGAGAATAAAATATTTGAAAGGAGTTCAAATATTAATTTAATATGAATAAAATCATATTGAAAACTATAGGTTAACAATAATGTGTATTGGATGTGCATTAAAACTATAGGTTAAATGAGAGAAATGTTTTTTAATATGATTCAAATGGGAGAGTAAATTAAATATGTGATATTTAATTGGATGATTAATTAATTGAAATTTAATTTAATTTAATTTAATTTTGAATTAAATTAAATTCATTAAATCAAAACTATAGGTTAAATTTAATGTACGTTAGATGCACATTAAAATTATAGGTTATGTGAGAGAAAATCATTTAACAATTTAAATCATTTAAATATGATTTAAATGATCATTTAATTTAATATGATTTAATCAATAAATTTAATTTAATTTAAACAAATTAACTCCCCTAAAAGGATAATACGAGAAAACGTGGGATCAATCCCATGTTTTTCTCTCCCTCTCTCACCATCCTCTCTCTCTAACAAAATTGTTTTGTTTTGAAGAGGGAGGAGAAGGGCTCTCAAGCTCTCTATATTTAGAAAATAAAGAAAAAAGCATTATGTGATATTCTCAAATCCCAAAAAAGAGAATCTCACAATTCTCTATAGCCTCAATTGTCAAAAGATTTGCAAGGTAGGGTTTTTTTTCCTCTTTACAATTAGTCTTTTTGGAATGGCATGCTTAATCCTTATTACCTTTTATCCCCATGCAAAATTGTTTAGATTTTAAATGCCAATTTGAAAAAAAAAAAAAGAAAAAAAAGAAATGATTCTATGTTTTAGTTTCCGCTTTGTCTTAGGGTTTTCATCCCTTAATTAACAACAGTTAAAAAAAATAGAGAAAAGAGATCTTTCGTTGAACATCGTCTTCAGCCATTGAGGGTCGATTCGTTGTCTGATCGAGCTGAAATTTTGACATTGTGTTCTTGACACGAGGGTCTTCAATCTAAACGGTGGAGATTTCGTTTGGAGCTATCTACAATGATATTATAGTGGATAGTAGTTTGTCACTTATAGTGAGACCTTTCTAATTTCTTCCTCTTTATTGTTGTCGTTTGTTGCCAAGATTGTTAATCTTGAGATATGTATTGTGTATGGCTCTAGTTGTGACTAGGGAGAACTTGTTTGTACCAATTATTGATTATAGTGGAGTTGAGGAGGTTTTTTTCCATGTTAAAATTGCATGTGTTCTTACTTGATTATTATTGTTGATTCTAGTTGATTAGTATTCTATTACACAAGAGAAGATAATTTATCCAAAAAATGTTTATCCCAACACGAACTTCATACGATGTCTGAATTGCCAACTCCAAAACATAGGAGTTGAAAGAGTTAAACAACATGCAGCGGAAGTATCAAGGATCTATAAGCATTCTAATTCACTAATTTTAGCAAAAACTAAAGCATGCTCTTCTCAAAAAGTGGGTTTTCAGAACATACATTTGATGAACTCTCCAAGAAAATGTCTGTTCAGCTGTTGTCTTCACTTATTATCAACGTGAACCACCTCAAAGCCTTCCCTACTATACTCTTGGAGTTTTAGGCAAAGTTGTGGGACTCAAGAACAGCTTGAATATGTGAAGAAACTAGAAAAAACTCACAGTAGCCCAACTGAAGAAGACAGCTTCTTCTTCAGAAATTTTTCTCTCAAATTCTGTATTCTCTATTCTCCAACAACTTCACTCTTCTTTATATATAATAGATGAACATGCAAAGAGATGGAATGCATGGCTTGCAGCTCATGCTTGGAGAATCAAAGTAGAGAAGATAATGCATTTTGTATGAGCAGAAAGATGATGGTAATGGAGAAAACCCATTTTCCATTTTGTGCAACATGCAAATGAATTTCCATTTTCTTTCTAAAACATAAAATGAATTTAACCATTTTAATTCAAAATTTGATTTTCTTAAATTAATTTTTGCACAATAATCATCTTTATATATTTAAATCATATTTAAATATTTATTCTATTATTCCGTTTAATTTGAACGTTTCAAATTAATTTCTCAACCTACCCTAAAGCTTATCATTTACGAGCTAGTAGAGGATCTCACGGACCTACAGATCATGGGCTCCAACGTTAGATTAATCGGCTAAGCTCATTAGTCCGAACTAACCCCATTCGTTAACTAATGGGACACTCCATTATAGCCTATAGTTGAACTCCCCTGTAGATATATTATGTCCATTTGATAACCATAATTAATAAGTCGATCATTCACAGGTTGTTCGTAATCACAGCTAGGTCAAAAATACCATTTTACCCCTGTGACTACATCTTGTTCCTTAAGTTCCTACTGATCCTCTAATAAACAATTTTGATTCAGAATCTCCATGAATCAAATTCTTTCTCTATCATGAGAAGGCGAGACCCCGATTGTACAATACCTGGAGTCAGTACTTAAGAGAACAACCTATCTGCTAACTCTAAATAGGGTAGGAGTGAATTTCATTTTGCAAGGCTATGTCCCCAGCTATTCATTCGATCTTATCCCCAAAATGGTAAGCTTATTGAGCAGTGTTGTTGGACTACTCTCACCGTTTGTAGATCAAAGGATAATCTCAAACAAACAGGAGCTCAGGATTAAGATTGAGTTAACCTATGTTATATAATAAATGAAATTGTCAGTTTTAACAGTAAACGGTCGTTATAAAGAAAAGTGACTATTTTCATGGTCCAGTCTATATGCAAACTCATTGCATAGAATGCCTCCACTCTCATGTCTCAACATGAACGATTTGTGGATCACATCATTTGTAGCACCTAACAACTTCTTGTAACATCTACAGAGTGGGTCGCATCCAATAGTGTTACCAGGATGAGATACCCAATTTCATCCATATACTTATTAGACCATTTAGGTTATATACTGTCAACTTGATCCTGTTTATGTCACTACATAAAGTTACAGTATTCTGACTATAGCCAAAGATGTGTTTATTGGATTTTCATAATAAGATGCAAAATCAACAAGTCATTGTTATTGATAAAATAGAATGTTTAACACGAACTGCGAGTTCTAGGACATTTCCAACAGAAATTACTATCTCCAAGATAATTTACAACTAAACAACAAAGGTATCTGACATATGAATTAAATTAAACTAGTGGGACCAACTTAAATTTGGTTTATGGATTTGCTTAATCTCAAGTGTGAAACTTAGCACAAAACAATGAAAATCCCATCAGCAGTTCTATTTATTTCTCAATGTCAACCGTTTTTAGTAAAAAGGAAAAATGGAAAACAGCCCATTAGCAAATGATGGTAGAGTTGAAAAATTAAAGGGAAAGATGGAGCAACAAAACATTCTAGGTTATTAGCTTGAAATACTGAAGTGGAAATGAAAAGGACCCTTCACATGCATGGATCGAGCAAACTTTTTCAAACAAAACGGGAGGAAGTGAAATGGAAAAATGGGAGAGGAAGATGAAAAAGGATGGTTGGTCCACGGAGGAGAGGAGAGAGAGAGAGGTGTGAGAAACCATTTTTCACTTTTCTTTATTTTTAATTTAAAAAATATCATTTTTTTTTAAATGAATTTTAAAATATTATTATCACTATTTACAATAATAATAATAATATAATTAAGGTAGAAAATAATATTAGGACCTTTTAAGCCTATTCTAGACGAAATTGGTTAAATTAAGATACTATTTTTATTATTATTATTTGAATGTCAATATGTATCATTTGGGCCATCTAAGGCCCATTCCGCAGCACGAGCTGGTTACTATCCATTATAGCCATGAAATGGGCCGGCCTTTATCAATTGGGCCTTGAGCCGCAGTCCCAACTCCAACAGAAAGGACTTACCTGGGCTTCCAAAGGTGACCAGTTTGGTGATTATCCTTATTTTGTTATTCTTTCGACATTTATAAACTTGGTTTTATATCCAAACTATCTTGTTTATTTTACGTTGATTATTTATTTTTAATGCACATTAATATACATCCTTAAAAATAAAATTACTCAATATTTGTAAGAACAATTAATTGACCAAACTTTTTTTTTTCTTTAAGTTAATAGTGACAAACCACAATAAATTTAACAGATTTAATATTAAAATAAGATTTTTTGGGTGGGGGGCGCTTAAGCAATTAAGATATTGGAATTTTGTTAAAAACAAAAGTTAATATATCGAATTATTTTTTTTATTAGTCGAGAGTTTAAGACTCCTCATATATAATGTTACAAATTTGGGGGTGGAAATTCAAACATTTCGATATATAAATAATGTTTTAATATTTTAATCAACTGAGCCATGGTTTAAGTTAGAATTTCTAGCCCTTTTTTATATTATATTTTATTGGTTAAATATATGTTTTGTCCTTAATATAATGTTTGTGAATTTTTTTTCCATGTATTCTCAATCTCAACTATTTATGAGGTATTTGGGACAAATAGTTAGTTATTATAGTTGGATTATGATACCTTGTGCTTGAGGTGTAGATTATTTTAGTTTAGATTATAATAGTATAAGTTTTAGATATAAACTATTTTAATTTGAGAATGAAACAGTAAACACTATACAAGATAATAAAAAATGATAAATGTAAAATAGTAGCCTTAACAAATAATAAATAATGTAGCAAATGGAGTTTTGAAATAATGTTGAGTGTAGTTAATTGGGAAATACAAAATAGTATTTACCAATAAGTAGTTATTACAGTCTTAGGATAGTCCTTGTCCCAAATACGCCTTTAAAAGTTTCAATTAATCTCTTATGATGGGTGAATATTCGTTGACGATAAATTTACCAGTCATAATATTTAGTAAAATATTTAAGAAGAAAAATATCGTCTATAATTTTTTTAAAAAAAAAAATCGAAATTTATACTAAACTTTAGAAATCCAGGAGAGGAATTAGAAACTTTTCTCTAGAGGACTTTTTTTGTCCTCTTAAATTTCACTAATTTACTGAGTTTTATGTCATTTAAATTTATCATCAATCGAATATAATATTCACATAATTTAATTGACTATATCAAGACTTTAAAATGACAGGAACTAAATTAAAAAAGAAAAAAGAAAAATAAAAAAGGAGAGGAAAAAAAGTAACTATAGACTAAAATATATACATAGCTTGTTTTTTTAAAAAAAATAAAATAAAGAAAAGAAAATGATGCGATTAAAAATTATTGTAAAGCTAAAGACGTCCTAATAACTTTAAATAATTGGGAGAGGGATTAAAAACTTTCTTTAAATGACTTTTTTTCCTCTCTTAGTTTCACTAAATTAATCAATTTTGTGTTATTTAAGATTATCACCAATAAATTTTAATGTCCATCGAATTTAATTGGAACTAAATTGGAAAACATATATTTAGCATATCCTCTAAAGAAATTAAATAAAAAAATTAAAGGACCCCCACACCTTTGGTTTGTTTAGGGTCTTCCAAATGGAGAAGTTTTGAATTCCCAACGGCTTCATTTATATTAATTGTTTTTTTGTTGTTTGTCATTTTTATTCTATTAATTTTATTTGTAGCCATAAATTAAATAATAAATATATTAATTCCATTTAAGAAGTCTACAACATTATGTCCACAACTTCCTCCAGCTACGACAAATATAAAATGCATGTGCTTGCTGGGGCTGCCTCCTTAAAAGCACAATATTAATTTAAATTTATTTTAAGTACATTGAAAGCTAAACCTACTTACTACTTTAGAATATATTAATTACAATTTTAATAAATTCTTAAAACTCTCAATTTCGTGTATCATTATCTTTGAAGTTTGAAAAATGACTAATAAATTTGTTGAGTTCTTAAGCGTGTCTAATTACCCCATAGTCATTTATTAAAATTTACAGGTTTATTAGGTAGAAATCAAGCTCTAATATTTAAAAAATATTAAATGTCATATATTTATTAGGAAAAATAAATAGGGCAGATTCAAAAACCTCTCTGAAGTATGGTAGTTAGTTGCAATTACATCCTCAAACTTCTCAAATTTATAACAATGGTAGAAATTAGACCTTAAAATTATAACAATTAAACCATCAAACTTGACAATTTTTACAATTATATAAGTTTGAGAGTCGAATTTTTACAATTGACCAAAAATACTATAAGCTAAGAACTTATAATATATCACATTGAAAATTTAGGACCCTACTAAATCGTTTTTAGACTTAAGGGATTTATTGACGTATGTAATCAATAGTAAAATTTATTAGACAATTTTTTAAGTTTAAAAACTTAGTTGGTACTTTTTTTAAATTCAAGTTATAGTATGTTTCAATTGAGTTTTTAGTGCTTAAAAATGTTTTTTTACAGTGATTTTTTTTTAAAAAGACAATATTCAAAATGCCAAAATCAATCAGGTAACATTCTAACTCTTGAATGTTTGTTTGTTGGGAAGAATTTTGTTTTTAGCAAGAAAGAAGATGGTTTACGTGAATATGAATAGTTACTTATCTATAGTTTGGTCAGAGGTCAAATAAAAACAAATAATAAAAAAATGGTTTTAATACTTTTTTGGATCAATGTATCTAAATATATTAATATACATGTTTGTTCGGGGAAAAATATGATTAAAAAAATAAAAGAATAAAAGAAAATTTGCTACATATCATGGATTTCTTTTTAAAATATATGGTATTCATGTAACTTCTTTTTATTTTATTTTTTTTAAAGTTTGATTTGGTTTTGGATTGTGTTATTTTTGTGAAATTCTATTTTTTATTAGGAAAAGAAAACATTTTTGGTCTTGAATTTGGGGTGTAATTTTTATTTGGTTATTGGATTTCAAAATATTACATATTTAATCATTAAATTTTGAGTTTGAGTTTAATTTTAGTCCCTAAATTTTAAAATGTTATAATTTTGCCTTGACATTTAAGTTTTGTTTGAATTTATTTATATTTTTAGCCTCGAGTTTTTACTAAATACTCATTTCTAGTCTTTAGTGCTAATGTATTTTAATAATTTAAAATAATCAAAATAATTATAATTAATTAAGTTTCACTATTTTTCATCACTTTTAAAATTAAATTTAAAATTTTACTTCGTAATTATTTTTAATTAATTAATGGGCATAAAAGTCAATATTTGAAAATGGGAATTTAATAAAAAATTGAGGTTGTAAATGTAAAATCTTGAAATCTATAAATCAAACTCAAATGTCAAAAGTAAAATTGAAACATTCTGAAATCTAGTAACTAAATTGAAATCAAATTCAAAACTTTTATGACTAAATATGTAACATTTTGAAATTTAAAGACTAAATAGAAATTAGACCTCAAACCTAAGAATCAAATGGAAAGCATTGGTTGATACTCGAGTAATAAAATTCATAAATACGGCCCGAACAGGAGTTCAAAATTTGAGTAGTGATGAGAAAATTTTCCTTCTTTTTGCTATATTTAAAAGTACATATTTACTTTATGTTAATTATAATTAAATGTCTCCAAAAATAAAAGAAGAAACATACAATATCTAGTGAGTTAGGCAGTTCATACAAAAGCAAAAAGTTCATTATTTATCTCACTTTGGAAACACTGACCTTTTCCACTTGCATGTGCAACAGTTATGGTATATTTAACCTTGCCAAATGCAAGCAAAGCATAAAGCCCTAAAGTTTTTGCTTTTTGTAATTTTTTATGAATAATCATTAAGTTTACAAAATTTAAATAAATAAATAAATAAATAACCATTGCCTTGAAATTCACAAACAGGCCATCCCTTTAGTCTACATAAATTCCAAGCTTAGCTTGCAAGGAGACATCCAAAAAGTGAAAACATTACTATAGACCCTTCTTAATCTTAGTCTCCCAAATATTTTTAATTTTATAATATAAAGTTTATAAGTTAATTACATGTTATTAATGTGAAACATATTAATATAAAGTTTTATTTCGACGACTTTCCACTTTAATTTGGAAAGACATAATCCACGCTTGTCACCCCAAAGAAAAGCATCCTCATTATCATGTTGCTTTTCTTAATCAATAAGAAATTAAAGCATGCATTTCGTTTATATACAAACTAATATAATTACATACAAGCTTATCTAGGTTTTAAAGTTTTTAAAATTGCAATTTGTAGGAAGGGAATTTCATGAGAAGTTGAATTTAGATTCTAAATTATTTTATTACTACTTAATTGAGTAATAATCATGTAAAGTATTGTGATGAGTTCGATTCTAAAACAATGAAAAGATTATTATGTTATATTGATTATTTTTTCTCTTACTTCTTTGGTAGGATGAGTCAACTTAAACACTACTCATATGTTAAGATCACATTATTAATATTTTTTATAGGTCGAAAGCTTCAAACTTCTACATTTATAATGCTATATTATAATTAAATGTGTAAATGTCAACCTAAATATAATTCAATTTCATTAATACCTATAAAATGATTTTAATCAAATCAATGGAATTCAAAAATACTTCAAATACATTTTTATTCGTTATTTTTGTTTAATAATATATACACAAAAAACACTCATTTTTAAATTAAAAAAAAATACAATTTTACATTTTATAAGTATTTTAAAACTATACATCAAATAAAATCTCATTTAGAATGTGGAATGAAAATTGGAACCTAAAACATGTGTAGCAGTAACTCCCAAATTTCATTCCAAGTCACCATCATCTCAATTTTTGTCGAACATTCTAATAAATTTTACTCAATAATAATTTTGAAATATTTATAAGAATGTGAATATTAATGTTTGAAAAACATGCATATTTTTTAAAAATAAATTGGTAAAATGAAGAGATATTCATTGTGATTTAGCCATAAATAAAATATAAATGTGGAGGGGGATGTTTGCATTATTGAAAATGCTAATAATTAAGAAAGAGTACTGAGAATGGATACAATGTTGTTGGTGTAATTGGGTTAGTAGGAAACAAGGGAATGACAGGATGGTACTAATTGTATCATTGTTATAGTTAGAGAAGATCCATATTATTATTATTATTGTGTGTTTGTTTGACAGGTTTTTGTTGTCTGGGATAGGGACAGCTTTTGCCCACATCCAAACACGCCGTATTCCTGTGGTAGGGGACGGACGACCCCAAAACCAAACGCGAGTGCTCCAAACAGATGCGCTCCAATCCCACATGCTTCTGTTGCCCAATTGCTTTCGCCACTTCCCATTTCTCATTATTCCATCCCTTTTATAGAAATCATCTTTTCCTCTAAAAATTATATATATTTACATATGTATGTTGATGCTTGGACCTCGTTCTCTTTAGTTATTTGATGGGTATTTATTAAAAATTAGTTTATATTTTATTATAAGTATTGTTATACGGATAGTTAAATGGTTAGTCACTGTTATAATTATGCCTATTTATATGCCTCTTTTGGTTAATAAATGATATAGCAGATTTATTTACTCTGCTTTAATATGGTATCAGAGCAAATTAAAACTCTTTGACTTTTCGTTTTCCCTCCAGCCATTTTTTTTTCTCGTGACTTTTCTTCTTCTCGGGCCAATCTCGCTCGCCTCCATCCACAGGGTCGAGCGCCACCGGTGAGCGCCGATTTTTTGTTCTCCTTCTTCATCCGAAATGATGATCATGACCAGATCCGACGACCCAACCTCATCCGAAAACTCCAACTCCATGGAGAATGTTCGAGCTTCCCCATCTTCCATTCTTGAACAATATCAGAACCCTTATTTTCTTCATCCCTCAGACAGCACCAGCCTTGTGCTCGTTTCCAATCTTCTTACGAAATCGAATTACGACTCGTGGAGTCAGGCGATGAAGATCGGGCTCACTGTCAAGAATAAACTTGGCTTCATCAATGGTGAAATCCCTCGACCTTCCGGTGAGTTACTTAGTTCTTGGATCATATGAAATGGCATTGTCACTACGTGGATTCTTAACTCTCTTTCCAAAGAGATTTCTGCTAGCATCAACTTCTCCGATTCCGCTCAAGAAATTTAGGCTGATCTGCAAGAACGGTACCAACGTAAAAATCGACCAAGAGTCTTCCAACTACGCCGTGAAATTTCTAACTTATCCCAAAATCAAGATTCTGTTACCACATACTATGCCAAGCTGAAAACGTTGTCGAATGAACTCATCTCCTACTGCCCATCTTGTTATTGTGGAAAATGCACTTGTGGTGGTGTCAAGAACCTACAGACTTACTTCCAAACATAGTATGTTATGGCTTTTCTCATGGGTTTAAACGATTCATCTACTCCTATCAGATCTCAGTTGTTACTAATGGAACCAGAACCATTAATCAATCGGGCATTCTCTCTAGTTGCACAGGAGATTGACCAAATAGCTTATTCTTCATCCTTTGGCAATGTGATATCTTCATCTAATGTCACTGCCCTCCTTGTGTTCTTCTGCTTCCCACCAGACTGCTCCAAGCTATTCTCGCAACACCAATCAAAATAAGAAGAAGGATAGACCGATCTGCACCCACTGTAATATTCAAAGGCATACTGTTGATCGTTGTTACAAACTCCATGGATATTCACCAGGGCACAAGCTTTACAAACCTCTTGAATCAGTAAGAGCAGATCATTCTTATTCTTTATCTTCTTTAACATCTGAACAATGTCAAGGCTTATTGACTATGCTCTAGTCCCATCTTAACAAGTCCAAAACAGCCACCATAGCAGCAACGTCCAATAAGGCAGATTCTATCATTCCTACAGCTCACGTTGCAGGTATTTGTTCCTTTTCTGATATATCTTCTGATCAGTGGATACTTGATTCTGGTGCATCAACTCCTATCTGTCATAATAAGGTCCTATTCACTACTCTAAGACAAATTAAACTGACAACTGTTACTTTGCCTAATCAGTCTCAGCTTCTGGTTGAATTTGTTGGGGATATTCAAATCATTACAGATATCATGCTACAGAATGTGCTATATATATATATCAGATTTCTGTTTCAACTTAATTTTCATAAGCTCTTTAACTTTCTATCTACCCGTCATGGTCACTTTTTTAGTGATTTTTGCCTCATTCAGGACAAGTACTCTTTGAAGACGATTGGCAAGGCTAACAAATGGAATGGATTATACTTGTTACAAGCATCGGTTGATAAGTCCTTACATTCATTTTCACACACTACAGAACTTATTTGTTCTTCTACTACTACTTTCTTTGGTTCTACTTGGCATAATCAGCTTGGACATCCATCATATAAACATCTTAGTTTCCTAAAAGACATTTTACATGTAGACATGGATAGTACTTGTACTAAATGCATGATTTGTCCTCTAGAAAAATAAAAACTACTGTCTTTTCAAAGCCATAATAGACTTGCTGCTCGTGCTTTTGATCTTATACATTGTGACATTTGGGGCCCTTACAATGAACCTACTCATGCTGGATATCGTTACTTTTTAATACTAGTTGATGATTATTCTCGGTACACTTGGGTTTTTTTTATGAGGAACAAAAGTGAAGCTATTACTATTGTCCCTCGTTTCTTTCAGTTGATTGAAACTCAATATGGTTTTTCCATAAAAGCTTTCGATCGGATAATGCACAGAACTGGCCTTTACTGATTTTTTTGCTGCCAAAGGTGTTCTCCATCAGTTCTCTTGTGTTGAACGGCCTCAACAAAGTTCGTTAGTAGAAAGAAAACATCAACATTTGTTAAATATCGCACGATCTCTGTTATTTCAAGCTAGGTTACCTATCTTGTTTTGGGGAGAGTGCATATTGACCGCATCTTATTTGATCAACCGCATTCCATCTCATATCTTGTCCTGGAAAACACCTTACTATCGTTTGACTGCTGAACATACTGATTATACTTCACTACGAACTTTTGGTTGTCTTTGTTTTGCCTCTACTTTACCTTCTCACAGGACCAAGTTTCAGCCTCGGGCCATTGCCTCTGTTTTTTAGGGATATCCTACTAGCATCAAGGGCTATCGCTTATATGACATTGAGAAGAAGCAATTCTTTATTTCAAGGGATGTTGTGTTTCATGAAGACATATTCCAAGAAGAAGCAATTCTTTATTTCAAGGGATGTTGTGTTTCATGAAGACATATTCCCTTTTCATCAAATCAGTTCTCAAGCAGAGGTACTTGACCCTTTTCCTAATCTAGTTTTACCATTATCACTTCCATTTTCAGGTGTTTTATCCAGTAGTGAAGCCATTTCATCATCTGCTTCTGCTACTCCTGAGCTTTCTGACCAGCCTACTTCACATGACGTTTCTCAACCTACTGCTCCCTTTGTTCCTTTTGCACCTGCTGATGATGATTCTGCAGTCATTGATTAGCCCCATCTATCTTTACTTGACAATTCTTCTCACTGTCGCCGCTCTACAAGGATGACTAAACCACCTTCATATCTCAAGGACTATCATTGCAACCTCCTTTTACACAATCATTCTCAGCAGACAGTTACTAAGTATCCTTTGCAAGCTGTTTTATCTTATGACAGACTGAATCCTATCTACAAGATGTTTGCCCTCAATATCTCAGCCGCATATGAGCCTCAGTTTTATCACCAGGTTGTCCTTTATGAACATTGGCGCCAAGCTATGCACGATGAACTTCTAGCAATGGAAACCAACCGTACTTGGTTTGTTGTGCCCTTACCTCAAGGCCAACACTCTATTGGATGCAAATGGATATACAAAATCAAGTATCGTGCAGATGGGACCATTGACCGCTACAAGGCACGGTTAGTAGCCAAGGGATATATGCAGCAAGAAGGTCTCGACTACATTGAGACATTTTCTCCTGTTGCCAAGCTTGTTACTGTCAAAGTACTTCTTAATCTTGCGGTCTCAAAAGGTTGGTCTCTACTTCAACTAGATGTTAATAATGTTTTCTTACATGGTGATCTAGTTGAAGAGGTATACATGGATCTACCCTTGGGTTACAAGCACAATGTTGTTCACAAACAGGGGGAGCATTTTGTTTGTCGCTTGCATAAATCCATATATGGCCTTAAGCAAGCATCACGCCAATGGTTTGACAAGTTCTCAAAGGCACTCCTTTACTTGGGATTTTCTCAGTCCAAGTCCGATTACTCCTTATTCACTCGAGGTTCTGCTCAATTCTTTGTTGCTTTGCTTGTTTATTTGATGACATAGTCATTATCGATGCTTCTTTACCTGTACTACATGAGATTAAAGATCATTTGCACGAGGCCTTCAAGCTCAAAGACTTAGAGTCTCTTCGGTATTTCTTGGGTCTTGAAATTGCAAGATTGTCTCAGGGTATTCTTCTATCACAACAGAATTATACATTGCAGCTCCTAGAAGATCATGGTTTGTTGGCTTGTAAACCGGCTCCTCTACCTCTTGATCTGGCTTTAAAGCTCCAATTTGATGTTGGTACCCTCCTTCCTGATGCAACATTGTATCAGAGACTCATTGGAAGACTGCTATACTTGACTATTTCTCGGCCCGACATAGCTTTTGTTGTCCATAAGCTCAGTTAGTTTGTTGCTCAACCTAGACAACCTCATCTTGATGCTGTCATGTCCTTACTTAAGTATTTGAAAGCTTCTCCAGGCCAAGGTATTCTGCTACAACCTGTCCACACATTCCAATTAAAGGTGTATTTTGATGCTGATTGGGGATCTTGTCCTGATTTAAGGAAGTCTATAACCGGTTTCTGCATCTTCTTGGGTGATTCCATAATTAGTTGGAAGGCTAAGAAGCAGTTTACGGTATCCCATTCTTCTGCCGAAGCCGAATACCGAGCTTTAGCTGCTACTACATGTGAATTGCCATGGGTTGAACAACTTCTTCATAAGCTTTCAGTACCTTTTATTCATCCCTCTTTAATCTACTGTGATAATGAGGTTGCTGTCCATATTTCTAAAAATCCGGTTTTTCATGAAAGGACGAAGCACATTGAAATTAATTGCCATTTTGTCAGAGATCACATTGTTTGTGGCAATGTCAAACTTCTTCCCATCTGGTCTCACTTGCAGCTTGCTGATATCTTCACCAAGGCTTTGCCCAAAACTTTGTTTTTCTCCTTACTATCCAAGATGGGTATTCTTGATATAACCACACCATATTGAGGGGGAGTATTAGAAATTAGTTTATATTTTGTTATAAGTTTTGTTATACGGGTAGTTAAATGGTTAATCACTGTTGTAATTATGCCTTTTATAGGCCTCTTTTGGTTAATAAATGATATAGCAGATTTATTTACTCTGCTTTAATAGTATTCGATGATCTTGACTTTCGACTTACTCTCTTTTAGTCTGATCTCGATCTTATTCAAATTGACTTGCAGAAGAGATTTTCATACTAGTATGTGCCTAAGTTAGTACAACGGGTGAATTATTCGACAAAGCATTCAAAGATTTAAGGTCGGCTCTCTTATTTTGAGAGTACTTACCTCTTTCCCCGAGGTGGTTGTTAAGGCTATTTATAAGTCTGTCTTTGGTCACATGCCCATGATTATGTGTGATGGTAGGTAGTGTTAGGACTTCTTTGGGACTTGAGGTTGCAAGATTCCAGTTCGGCTCTAGCTCGTTTATTTTTCGATTGGTATATATTTACCAATCTGATTGGTCGGTCTTATGCTATTTTTCTTTTAGGATGCACACTATTCCATGCTATTTTTCTAATACTTTTGGGTTGGGTATGCATGTTGGCTTTGTGCCTTGACATATTAGTGTTGGATTAAAAAATTTAACATAATTGAATTGCATTCAGATTGACTTCAAAAAATTGTGTCAAAATTACAAATTTTAGGAGGAATATGTGTGCTTTAGTATTGTTTGTTTAAGAATTTTTCATTTAATCCTTACTTGTTAATGGACAACTTACAATAACATTTTGATACAAATTTGGAGGAATGGAACATCGAGAAGTAAAATTCGGACCTTTTGTCAATTTACAATATAAATCTAATATTTGCATGATAAATTAAATGAATTATTTAAATGTTATCTAACAAGTTAATTTTGAGTCTTTACGTGAAAGCAGGCATGGCTCAATTGTCGCATGGTGTCATCGACCAAGAGATTTGTGATTCTAATCTCCCTACTCCTATTGTACTAAAAAAAAATTGAGTCTTTATCATACATTTTTTATTTAAACTTTAGTCTTGATTTTTCCTTAAATATTCACTTTTAATATTGATTAATTTAAAATGATTAGATTAATTATAATATAATTAATTTTCACTACTTTTGTAGAAACTAAAATAAATTAAAATTTTACAACATGCTTATTTTAAATTAGTAAAATAAAAATTAACTTTAAATATAAAATATTGAAATCTAGAACCAAATGAAAAATAAACTTATAATTCATAGATAAAAATTGTAAGATAATAAAACTTAAGGATGTAACTATATAATATTAGATTCAAATACCAAAATAATATTTTCTCTAACATAAATTTGGTTAATTTATTATTATTATTTTAAAAAAAGGGAATTAAAATGGAATATTTTGGATTTGGGTAAAAAACACAACTAGCGACAAAAACGGTGCGCACAGTGCTTGGGTTCCAATCCCTTTGGTTTTGTATGGAAGTGGAGATTGAGCCATTTATTTCTCCCAAGTCGAGTCGGTTCCTAAGCGGCTTGGGACGCCCCTCCCTCCACACTACTGCCAAAATGACAGCCAATCTCCACTCTCTTTCTTCATTTTAACGTTAATTTAATTTGTTTGCATCCCTTCATAATTAATTTTTCTTTTAGTACAACGGGATTTCATAATTCAAATTACCTTAATTAAATTACAAGATTTGGTATTTTATTTTGTTATAGTTTCTCACTATAACAAATATAGGACATAGGATATGTTGGCATGGAAAACTCGCATGCGGACTTTGGGTGCCCTATTTCGATCTTGTGATTCAAGCTAACTTGCATGAGAGTACTTGCATCAATATGATATCAAACTTTAATTAGTATAATGAATATTTAGTTTAGATAATATAGGAAAGATAGTTAGAGTTCTCTTTTGAAGTCTACTTAAGTACTTCTCTCATTTGGGTTATCAAATGAGGCTATTTACCAGGTATTTCTTATGACAACTGCTTGTGGTTAGGTGTAACATCGATGATGTCAGGATCGTTGCGACCCTCAAGGTTGTAGAGCATCCGAGTTTAGTTATTCCCAATCAGTATAATTCTTTTGACATGGTTAATCTACTCAAAAATCGATGGTCTGACTTTTCCCTTTTGGGAGGTGTGGTTCTCCATGCTACATCCTATTTTCCCTTGGACTTGAGCATACTCGTAAATTATAGGCCTTGCTCGGGTAACCTTCAACAATGTATGAGAACTTGAACATCCAAATTCAAGAAAATGTCATATACCAATTACTACTACCCTTATGTCATTGAAAGTTTCAAACCATGCAGTAATATCGAAAGTTTCTATAGTATCAACCCCATTGTAACAAAGTAATTTATTTGGAGTAAATTCTGAAGTGAAAGAGTACACATATATATTTTTAATTAAATGGATGTTGGCATTTAACTCATTAAAATTGATCATTCTTTTTAGAACACATAGTATATATTACATGTGTTATTATCTAAATTCTAACTATACAAAATGGTAATGCATAAACTACTTTAAATATTATGAATTTGTTTGTTATAATTTTTCAAGTGGTTAAAAATATTATTTTTTTTAACTAATTTGAAAAATAATCTCAAACAAATTCTATGACGTTTTGGAATAAGTGATAAAAATGTCTAATAGATTAAACTAAGCTCGTGTTAGCGTTATTAATGCATAAATAGTTAGCATTTATGTACTTGAGTAAGAAAAACATGTATAATATTATTAATGAAATAATTGTTCCGTTAACATTATAGAACATTAAACAAAGAGTATAGAGACTCGTGAAATTTTCTCTTTATAGCAGTGTACTCTTCCCAAACCTTTCTTTGTAATATAGTATTCATAAAATGAAAAGAGGGGAAAAAAATAAATAAAACCCTCATTTCTCCGCGTGAATTTTAAATATCATTACAAGAATAAATATATAGCATTTAAAATTGCATTTATTAATATGTATGGAGGCATTTTTTATTATTATTAAAAATGAATAAATTACAAGTTTACTTTAAACCCAAGTCATACTTAGTTAATATATTTATCTTTAAAAATCAACTGTCGGATCGTGAACTATACTTTTTTTTCTCTTTTGAGTTTAATAATATATAGAGAAAAAAATTTGAATCTAGAGGGATAAAAATCTCAATCAGTCGAACTATACCTTTTTTTAAAGGTTAAGTTGAACTATATTTAGGTTAACAAATTTTTTAAGATTACCTATTTAGTTCTTAAATACTTTACATTGTGTAAATTTCTTAAACTATTTACTTTTGTGTCAATATAAAAAATGAATTCAACCTTGACTTTATAATTTAACTCGAAAAAATCATAGAGGGAAGACATGTTAGATCTTTTTGGGGCTAAATTTGTGCTTTAGTCTTTTTTTTCTTTCCAATTTATCCCTTGTTTTAAAAATATTAAATTTAAACTTTTATGCTCCAAAAAATTTCAATTTAGTTGATCATAGTTGATCGACGTTAAAATTGACGACTAATTATAAACATATATGTCATATTACATGTTATATTTTATCTAGAAGTAATTAAGTTGATAGATGAGATTTGGATTGATATCATTAAAGTAACCTTCTATATTGATGAGGCTAGAGTCTAGAGACATGGTACATGTTTTGAGAATGTTTCTTTTTATCGCGTTCATAGGGTTCATAATCCTATGACGCATGCCTTGGGAAAAAAGGTATTGGACCCTTCAATCCAATCTCACAGACTTATTACATTTTGGGTCATTTTTTAGTCCTCGTAGAGCTAAAGATTTGCATTTCCGACCATATTAGACCTTTTCTTTTATGAAGGGTGCCAACAAGGTATAGTAAATCAAGGTCAGAAAACAAAGAAGAAAATTGCATTAACAATGCTTTCCCTTACCATGAGTAGTTTTCTTTGTTTATAGCTTGTGATGTAATTATTTAGGATTTGCTTGGGGCAAGGATTATGCTAAGACTATAATAACCACATCTTGCTACAAGAATATTATTTTATATTTCTCAATTAGCTACAATTAACACTATTTCAAAATCCAATTTGCTACAGTTTTTACTATTTTACATTAATTATTGTTTTAATTCTTTGTTACAATATTTATTATTTCTTTCTCAAACTACAGTAGCTTACACCTCAAACACATACTATTATAATCGAAACTAAAATAATCTATACCCAAACACAAATTATTATAACTCAACTATAATAACCTATGACTATTATAACTAAGTCTTTGCTTCAAACGTTCCATTAGTTTTTGTTAGTTACTTGCTTGACTTTCTTTAAAAAAAAAAAAAAAAAAATTGATAGTCATAAAGATCATCCAATAAATAAAAAGTTTATAATTTATCGAAGAGTAGCAGAAAATTTGATTATTAATCTCTTGGATGACTTTTCTTCTATTTTCCTTAATTTTGGTCAGTTCATTAAGCTAGCATCATGCCTTATAAATTTATCTTCAACCAATTTTAATATTCACAAACATTTGGACTTAAAATTAAAAATATTAAAAATAAAATTAAACTTTTTAGATGGTAAAAGCTAAATTAACATAATATCTAAAATCAAGGGACCAAAACATATGTTTAACTTTTTGTTTGATTTTTTCTTTAAAGAAAAACATACTTGATTTTTGGGTAAAACTTCATTTTATACCCTAAATTTGTATAATTTAAAATTCTAAACTAATATTTATACAAACTAATTCAAATTAATAAAATTAATAGTTTGGATTAAATTAATTGTATGAATTATTTTGGAAATAATAAATTTTCGGTCCCTATATTTTGGTTCTAGTTTCTATTTGGTTCATAGATTTTAAAATATTACACATTTAGTACTTAAGTTTTGAGTTTTGTTTCAATTTAGTCTTATAAATTTCAAAATGTTATAATTTTACCCTTAAAATTTGAGTTTTATTTCAATTTGGTCTTTGTATTTCAAGATTATACATTTTTAACCCCAATTTTTTTTTAATTAAATACTCACATTCAATCATTGAAGTTAATTTTTATCAACTAATTGAAAATAATTGTGAAGTAAAATTTTAAATTTAATCTTAAAAGTGACAATAATAGTGAAACTTAATTAATTATGATTCTTTTAACATTTTTTAATTTATTAATATAAATTAACTCTAAAGACAGAAAGAGAGTATTTTGTGAAAAATTGAGATGAAAAATATAAAGGTATGTTTGAAATACATTTTTACGTATTTAATTTAAAAAATAAGTTATTTTGAAAGAAATTGGAGTGTTTGGTAACTATTGAAAGTAGTTTTTCGAGTGTGTTTTAATCCATTTTTATCAAAAGTATTTAAATAAAAATGAGTTTTTGAAAATTATTTTTTTTTCTCAAATCAATCCAAACAAGCCCTAAATCTTAAAACATAGGGATTAAATTGAAGTCATAATCAAATGTCAAGGATAAAATTGGAGTATTTTGAAACCTAATGGTTAAATTGAAACCAAACTCAAAATTTATGGACTAAATGTGTAATATTTTAAAACTTAGAGACTAAATAGAAACTGAATTCTAAATTTCAGGGACCAAAAATCTATTTTTCCAATTATTTTTCAGAGTTCAATTGACATTTCAGTTTAGTCAAAATGCCAAATATTCTACTAAAAAATAATATTGTTGTGAATTTGAGGAGTATAACGACACACAACGAGAACACGGATATGGAGAAAATATAATCGAATAATAATACATAATAAAATAAATATAATATAATATATAAATATATAAAATAAATAAATAACAAAAAGTAAATAAAATAACAAATAATGGATTTCTCCGCTTTCTCCAATATTTTTGGATTGATCACCAATATGTGTCTTTCAAAGTCCACCAAATGCCACTATTTATAGGTAATTTAACAAGTACGAGGTAGATTACATGGACATTAATAGTGTATCTTGAGACACATGGACAACACATGGGGTAATGGATGAGTGACATATGACCAATGAACACTAATAATGGGCATCTACATTACATCTAATTTAACATATTTATAATATCTTCCCCTTAGATGCCCATTATATATGAAATATGCCTCGTTAAAACCTTACTAGGAAAAAACTCACTGGGAAAAAAATCTAGTGAAGGAAAAATAGCACATATTTCATATAATCCAATACTCTTAAAAAGTATATTCACTCCCACTCATGGAAACATCTCTTGAGATCTCTGAGTCGCCGCATTCCAATGTTGTGCACCGGTTTTTTCAAAGGTTGTTGTGGGTAATGCCTCTATAAATAAGTCTATTACGTTATTTTTCGAACAAATTTTTATACAGTGATGTCGTCATTTTCTTCAAGATCATAAGTGTAGAGAAGTTTCGGTGAAATATGTTTTGTTCTATCTCCTTTAGTATATCCTCATTTGATTTGGGACATGCATGTTATGTTGTTTTCGTATAATATCGTTGGAAGATTTTTACTAGAAAACAAACCACATGTTCCATGAATGTCATGAGTCATTGATCTTAGCCATACACATTCTCGACTAGCCTCGTGAATTGCAAGAATTTCAACATGATTTGAGGAAATGGCTATTATGGTCTGTTTCACCGATCACCATGATATGACAGTACTTCCACGTGTGAGCAGATAACTTGTTTGAGATCTAGTTTTGTGTAGATCAAATAAATATCCAAAATTTACATAACCAACTAGATAAAATTTTGATTTATTTGAATAAAATAAACCCATATCGATCGTTCCTCGGAGATAACGGAATATATGTTTAATTTCGTTCTAATGTCTTTTTGTTGGAGAAAAACTAATCTTGCTAATAAATTTAATGAACATGCAATATCTGGTATTGTATTATTAGCAAGATACATAAGTGTACCAAATGCACTAAAATATGGTACTTCAGGACTAAGAAGTTTTTCATTATCATCTTGAGGTCAAAATATATCTTTCTTCACATCTAGTGGATGAACTTCCATTGGAATATGCAATGGATGTGCTTTGTCCATGTAACAAAAATCTCATCTACTAATGGTTCAATTAGCAAGCCAAGGAAAATTTTTATTTTTCCAAGATCTATCATCTCAAATTCTTTTTTAAGATATTCTATTGCCTTTGAAAGCTCTTTAGAAGTTTCAATTATTTTAAAGTCATTCACATATACAGTTATAATAGAAAATCATGACTGGGATTTCTTTTTAAGAACCCGTGGACATAATGGATTGTTTTGATATCCTTCTTTCAATAAATATCCACTCAGGCGATTGTACCACATTTATCCTCATTGTTTCATTCCATATAGCGATCTCTGCAACTTTATTGAATACCATTCCTGAAAATTTGCTTTATATATTTTAGGTACCTTAAATCCTCTAAGATACTTATATAAATATCATTATCAAGAGATCCATACAAATATGTTGTGACTATATCCATAAGATACATATTCAGATTTTCATACACAGTTAGACCAATTAAATAAATTAGTATAATTGCATCCACCACTGGAGAATATGTCTCCTCATAATCAATACCAGGTCTCTGTGAAAAACCTTGTACAACTAGTCTTGTTTTATATCTTGTGACCTCATTATTTTCATTTATTTTCCTCACAAATACCCATTTGTATCCCGCAGGTTTGACACTTTATGATGTTCGGACCACTGGTCCAAAAACTTGACATTTTGAAAGTGAGTTTAATTCTGCCTCGATTGCTTCTTTCCACTGAAAACAATATTTTCTATGTCGACATTCTTCAACAAATTGTGGTTTAGAATTCTCATTTTCAGATATAATATCAAGAGCAACATTATACGCAAAAATGTTGTCAATAACTACATGGATTCAGTTCCATTTTTTTCCTGTCATAACATAGATTATTAAAATCTCACTATTATCTTTATTTATTTCACATTCCTTATCAGTCATGTCCTGAATTTCTTCATGGGTATTTACATTCTCAACCAAGTTTTCTTGACTACTAATTATTTTTCTTTTAGAATTTGTATCTTTGAGACCCACTGGTCTACCACGCTTCTGACATGTTCCAGACTCATTAGTGATAACTTGTTGTGTTAGGATAACAATTTTTTATGGGACATTTGCAACTGGTATATTTTCGATGGAACATTTGCAGCTGGTATATTTGACTTAGCTACTTTCTTTGTATTTATAAATGCATCTGGTAACTGATTTGCTATATTTTACAAATGAATTGTCTTCTAAACTTTAAGTTCACATTAACCTATACAGGATCTAAATGAGACAATAACGATGCATTTTATGTAATTTCTTTTTCCAACTTCTTAACTCCTCCCCCTAATGCTGAAAATTTTGTCTCATTAAAATGACAATCAGCAAATCATGCAGTAAATACATCACCCTCAAGGGTTCAAGATATTTGATAATTGATGAGGAATCTCCAATATATATCTCTAACCTCTTTTGAGAACCCATCTTAGTACGTTGTGGTGGAGCAATTGGAACATATACTGTACATCCAAAAAATCTCAAATGGAACATATTTGGCTCATGGCCATAAGCTAATTATAATGACGAGTACTTATGATAAGATATTGGCCTAATGCGTACAAGTGACGCTGCATGTAAAATAGCATGTCCCCACACAGATGTGGGAAACTTAGCTCTCGTAAGTAATGGTCTACCAATTAACTGCAAACGTTTTATGAATGATTCTGTTAAACCATTTTGTATATGAACATAAGCTACAGGATATTAAACATTTATCCTAATTGACATACAATAAGTATCAAAATCTTGAGATATAAATTCACCAGCATTATCAAGACGAATGGTCTTAATTGTATAATCAGAAAATTGTGCTCTTAACTTAATTATTTGAACAAGTAATCTTGTAAATGCAAGATTTTGACTTGATAATAAGCACACGTGTGACCATCTACTGAATGCGTCTATTAATACCATAAAACATCTAAATGGTTTACTTGGCGGGTTAATAAGTCCACGTATATCTATTGAGATTGGTGTCCTAAATCTTGTAAACATTGTATAAACAAATTGTTAATAATAAAATAATTATTATTTTATAAGCATACACTCGATCCAATAAACTAAGATCATAGTATATTTTATGTAATTTAAACAAGCATGTAGAGACAACGAATATATCTTGTTTAAATAATAACCTAAATGGTCTGTAGTAGATGGATAAGACTGGGTACCTTATCTTGGTAACAATATGGATACGACCCGTTTTGTAGATGTTACAAGTGTTGTAAAATGCTATAAATGATCTGATCTTGATCATTCATGTGGAGACATGTGAGTGAGGGTATCTTATACAAAGAGTTTGTATAAGACCGAGCCATAAAATGATTAGTCTCATTATATAACACCGTTAATAATAAAGACTTATATTTCACTAGGATGACCATAAGTGACATGACCTGAATCCTGAATGAGTTGTGAACTCCTGCTTATGAAGGCGGTCATTTGATTTGTATGGGTAAGAGTGACCAGATTGTCAAATCAATATGCCTATCATTTTGGGGATTTGTCTGATTGGGGAGCTGAGAACACAGCTACACAAATGAAATTCATTCCTTCTCCTTTCTCTTTTCCCTCTTCTAATAATTCAAGCAAAACCCACAACTTTTGCTTGAATTCTTAATCCCTAAAGAGAATACTAGAGGGTTCCCAAGTGGTGGTGTCTAGTTGGAAACTAAAGAGATCGTGATCAAGAGGAAATACTTGAATGGCTTTAAGGGTATGTCGTTTTCTTCCCTAATTTATTCCCAAAAAACATGCTGTAATTTATGTTTGATAATGCATAACTGTTTTGTTTCTGTAATTTAAAGTTCTGTGAAAAATTAAAATTGGGAATGGTGCCCGCTTCCACACAAGGACCTTCATCGGTTTCTCTTTAACATCACCATGAATTCGTTCTAAAAATGTAGGTGATTCAGTCTCCACTTTTACTGGTGATGGTCTAATGATTAATTTTTCTTGAGAACAAACATCACATGATAATTCATTGGATTGAATAATCTTCTGACTCTTCGATAGATTTCCATTTGAATTTTCAATAATTCTTTTCATCATTATAGATCAAGGATGACCTAATATGTCATGCCAAATTGTAAATATGTTTGAATTCATGAACTTCGGGTTCACTGTTGCATATGTTTCAATTACTCGTATACGAGTATAATATAATCCAGAAGATAAAACAGACAACTCTTCTAGTATATATTTTTCACATGAGACAATGGAGTTGGAGTTTATGTCCTAAATCTCATGTATCTTGCAGTTTGCAAAGGCAAATTACACATCTAATAAAATAAGAGGTATTTTATTGACACTTAAACTGCATTAATTCAATCAAATAAACTAAGAACCAAGGTTATCTGATGAAACTTAAACATGTATGTAGAGACATACAAGTGGATCATGTTTAAGTGATAACCTAAATGGTCTGTAGTATATGGATAAGGCTTGATACCTTATCTTGGTGACACTATGAATACGACTCACTTTGTAGAGGTTACAATTAAGTAAAGTGCTACAAATAATTTGATCCTGATAATTCATGTGGAGACATGCGAGTAAGGGTATTCTATACAAAAAGTTTGTATAAGACTAGATTGCGAAATGGATAGTTTCTCTTTATAACACCGTTGCTATAGAGACTTACATTTCACTAGGAAAACCATAGGTGACTTGACCTTGATCCTGAATGAGTTGTGAAGAGTTTACGAGGGTGATCTTTTGATTTGTATAGGTGGGAGTGACCAGATTAGCTGACTCAACAAGTCTACCATTTTGAGGATTTGTCCGAGTAAAGAGAACACGACTATACAAGATGGAATTTACTCATTCCCCTCTTTAGGGAAAGTAGATAAATTGCTCCCTTAATAGCTGATTCCGGGTCTTGAACATTGAGGCCTTAACCTCTCACTAGGTCGAGAGATGTTAGTTTATCGTTTGACTATAAACTGTTTGTTCATTAGAGGGATCAGTGATACTTAAGGAATTATATATAACTATAGGGAGAAAACGATAATTTGACTCAACTATAGTTATGAGCGTTTTGTGAAGGGTTGACTTATTGTTGATTGGTTATATCCGTGGACACAGAAATATATCTACAGTACGAAGAGTGCAACTATCAATCTTTAGTGGAGTGATCGGTAGTTAATGAATATTGATTAATTGGATTAAAGAAGTTTAATCAATTAATCGCATATCATTTGAGTTTCTAATCTATAGGTCCATAAGGTTCTCTTGTTAGCTCACTGAAGGATAGTGATGGAGAATGATTTAAATTGTTCAAATTAAACGATGGAATTTTATATTAATGAGATTAATATATAATGGTTAATTATAGATATGATATATAATCCAAATTATGTAAGAGATATATATTTAAATAAGATTAAAATATTAGATTTATATGAATTGGATTCATAAAGAGATGTATACATGCACATATGTGATTTTTATATGTTAATTAACACCATAGTTATTTAATTGATTAAGAAACGATGAAGATTGGAGGTAAGTATAAATATATGATATTTATGATAATTAATTAAATGTATATTAAATGAGATTTAATATATGACTATTTAATTAATGTACCAACTAATTAAATGAGGATTATTTAATTAATTGGCACTAAGGGTATAAAAGAAAATACTTCGATAAAGCGTTAATCCTTCTCCATATAAATATATCCTTATAGCCATTTAGTGAAAAAAGGGTTTCATTACACAAAAAAACCTAGTCTCCATGCTTCCACATTTTCTTTAACTTATCTCTAAAAATTATCTACCATTTTCCTCCTCAAAAGTTCTTGGAGTCCATTCTTCCAAGTTATTTGGAATCATAGAGAATAGTAAGGTAACTTTGTTAGTGGTGTCATTCTTCATTGGAGAAGTTCAAGATCATTGATAACGGTAAAAGAGAAAACTAGAAGAATTAACAAAGGTGAGTTTTGATTTATTTTCTTTTTCCATCTTTTATAACATGTTTATAGTTTTGTTTGAATGTTTATCCTACAAATGTATGTTTTATTTTATTATTTTTGTTTCCATAAAAATCAAATGTCTAAATGCTGGGCGTTCACACGCTTCTGCGGGAATTCGATTCCTTCAATATAAAAATACTCCATATTATTCTTTTTATCGATCTCAATATGATAACCATTGCAACGTATATCTTTAAAATTCAGTAGATTTCTCTTTGTTTGACTAGAGAACAACGCATTGTTAATTGTAAATTTTGCTCCTCTAGGCAAAATAATATCTGTTTTTCCAAACCCTTCAATTAGGTTTACAGAACCTGATATTATATTGACTTTTATTTCCAACATTGTCAGTTTCGAAAAATATTTTCTACTTGTAAGTATTGTATGTGTAGTTGCATCATCTGCCAGACATAGATATTGTTTACTCATTTTTTAGTCACCCAACATATGAAAATGACCAAACTTCTTCATTAAAACAAAATAATCACAATAAGAAACAACATTTAAAATATACAAAAGTTAACATCTACTAAGGGGAAAAAAACATGGAAATGAATAAAAAAAATAACATTAAGTCTAAATATTTTCAAAGTTAAAGGAAACACTTGATGTTTCATTAATTCTGTCGATTTGTCATATGGGATGGGTCAAATATGTCATTCTCCTTGTATGCAAAATTTGCTTCCATATTTTTATCTTTTTTTCTTTAGGGATGCTTGATAGAGATCAACTAAGTGTTTTGATATATGACATCGACAGATACGTGACCAATGGCCAGTCATTCTGCATCGAAAGGATTTTTTTTAACGCTTTTTGAACTCTTATTTTGGGAAACTTTTCCTTTGTGATCATAATTTGGTGTGGTTCTTTTGAAATTTGAATGATTAGAACGACCACCATGAAAATAATAATTATTTATTCCTTTGCCACGTCACGACCTCAACCTTGACCAGACCTCGACCACGATTATTATTAAAATTCAAAGCATTCATTTCAGGGAATGATGTCGTTTCAGTTGTCTAGATTCATGATTTTTTTAAATTAATAACTCGTTATTTTGTTCGGCCACGAGAAAACATAAATTAGTTCAGAATATTGTAAAACATTTCTCTTGATACTGCTGCTACATGAGCATATTCGAGACATGGAATGTAGAAAATGTCTTCTCTAACATATCAACATCAGTAATTTTCTCTCCGCGTAACAACAGTTTTGAACTGATTTGAAATAATGTGGAGTTGTAACCATTTATTTGAAATCTTGTAGTCTCAAGTGCATCAATTCATAACAAGCTTTAGGAAGAATAACTGTTTTTTTTTTATGATCATACATCTTTTTCAAATTTCTTCACAAGATATGTGGATCTTTTATTGTAAGGTGCTTCATTTTTAATCCCTCGTGGGGACAAAGGAAAATTATAGCTTTTGCTTTGTCATGATTGGATGTCGTAGTCTCATAGCTTTCAGGTGGATTTCGCCATCAAGTACCCATAATATTGTATTTATATTAACAATTTAATAGATAATAAATATGCAAAATAACGTTAAACTTATTAACTATAACGAAGAGGGAAAACCGACATACCTTTAGGATCTATCTTTGGTGAGGAAAATAATAGGAGCTCATAACGTGTTGTGAATTTGAAGAATACAACCAGCACAACGAGAACATGAATATAGAGAAGATACAATACAATAAATAATATATAATAAAATAAATATAATATTATATAAATATATAAATATATAAAATAAATAAATAACAAAAAGTAAATAAACTAACGAAGAATAGATTTCTCAACATTCTCTAACATTTTTGGATTGATCACCAAGACAATTTGATAAATAGAAGTGGGTTACATGGACACATGTATAATCTTGAAACAAATGGACAACACATTTAGTGACATATGACCAAAGAAGGCTGATAATTGATATTTACATTACATCTAATTTAACTAATAATAATTGATTTTTACTTTGAATTTATCTGGATCCAAAACAGTGTTGGTACCGCACGTGAGTGGGGTACCAACCTCGTGAGTGAATCATATCAAATTCCCAAAAACACAAAAAAACGCCTCTCTCTCTGCGGCGGCGGCGACGGCGGCGGCTCTCGGCTGCGCCACGCATTCAAAACCTAGCCATAGGCCGGCTCTGCTTTACGCCGCGCCGCGCCGCGTCGGAGCGAGCGTTACGGAGTGTAGGGCTCTGTCTCTGTACGCTGCTGCAGCCCAAATCTCAAAGGTCCACAGAGAGAGAAGAAGAAGAACAACAACAACCAGAGGAGGAAGAAGAAGAAGATGAAGAAGAAACCATTGAGTGCGTTTCACTCCTCGTAACTGGCTTTCACGCTGACCATCGCAAACGAAAAAGCAAAAAAGAAAAAGAAGATTAAAGCCTGCGCGAATGAATGCGATTGAAGAAACGAAGAATCTGATGAGTTTGTGTATTTAAAGTTTATTTTGTAGCGTAGAAACCCTCTTTCTCTAATCCCAACGATTCGAAATCGATTTGGTTACTTCCAATCCAATCGAACTTTTTCCTTCTTCTTCTTCTTCTCCATAATCTGTTTCTTTTTCTTTCTACGGGACCTGATTGAAAGTTATGGAAAGCGACTGCTCGACGTGATCGTTTTCCAACTCAATCTTTTGCCTTTTTATTGTCCTCTCTCATCCGTAAGTTGTTACTGGTGAATACTTCTCTTCATTCCATTTGCTTTTCCTTTCTGTTTTTTGTTTCTTTCTTTGTTTATTCTCCCACTGCTTTATTTCGGCTTTACTTTATTATTCCGTATTCCTCAGGCCTTTCGATTTGAGTTTACTTTCTTTTTTATCTTGTTCTAGCTGATAAGAGACAAGATCTTGTGATTCTGCGCGGTCACTGAGCTTCTCGAACTGGGTTTTCCTTTTTTCTTCCATTCCTTTGGTGGATTGTTGCTTTCTGTACCGGAGATGTTGACGTGTATAGCCTGCTCGAAGCAGCTCAACAATGGATCTCTGCACCAGCAGGAAGGAGAAGACTCCGTTGCTACACCGAGGACTAAACAAACAATCAAGGCTCTCACTGCTCAGGTAAACATTCTCCGTATTTCTGTTTCTATTCTTTGAAATTTCAAGGAGATGAAGTCGGTTGCTGCACAAATTTGAGGGAAATTTTCTCTTCTACTTTCAATTTCTTACACTTTCTTGAAGTCAAAATGGAGGAGTTCGATTTTTGAAGTTGGGGGAAAGAAGCCAGACAATGAATTAATGTGAAATTGACGTTTTCCGTATTGTTTTTGACATTATTGAGACCTCATTTTACTGTGAAATTGATGTTTATGACTGAATTTTTTTCTTCTACTTTCAGATCAAGGACATCGCGTTGAAAGCCTCCGGAGCTTACAAGAACTGCAAGCCATGTTCAGGTTCATCTAGTGACAACCGTAAGTATAAATATACAGAATCTGATTCTGCGTCAGATTCGGCGAGGTTTCATTGTTCCTACAGGCGGACTGGGAGTTCAAATTCCACGCCAAGGCAATGGGGAAAGGAAATGGAGGGCAGATTGAAAGCTCTGTCAAGTGGGGAAGGAACTCCAGCTTCGGGAAGTGGACGAACTGAAATTGTTTTCATGGAAGAAGACGAACCCAAAGAATGGGTTGCCCAAGTGGAGCCTGGTGTGCTTATCACTTTCGTTTCATTTCCGCAGGGAGGAAACGATCTCAAACGGATTCGTTTCAGGTAAATCATCTATAATTCAACTGTTGCTGAAGATACCAATTTGTCTGGAAGTGGATCACTTGTTTGTCAGCTTGTGTCGGTCAAGGTTTAAACACTGTTGAAATATAGTCACAGAGTTAAATTTACTGCAACTCATCTACATAAACTTTTGGATCAGCATGGTAATTTAATTGTATTAGATTAGAAGTGTCTCAACTCCTGTAATATCATTTTCATCCTTAAAAAAATGCTTAACCATGATTAAAGTTCATAGCCAATTTTCATTTTGACTATTTTCTTACAGCAATCTGTTACCATGTTTCATGTTTACTATAATCCACCAACTTAAATTTTTGGGTTGACATTGATGTAGTAAACTGAGGTCATTTGTCGAAGTGATTTCTGTAGTTTTGTTTGTAAGATGAAGTTTCAGACTGTGAAAATGTATAGATAGTTTGTTGTCTGGTGCAATGAAACTTCTTCAAATTGCTTCTCAATTAGATCTAATTACCTTGTCCTGTAAAATGAGTTTAGGAGGTGGGAGTCTCGTGATTTAGCTGGGATTTAAACATTCTACTCCATTTCTTTCTTTTTCATGCTCGTATGTATAAGAATCATGGATTTGAATTTTTCATCAATCAGCCGTGAATTATTCAACAAATGGCAAGCTCAAAGATGGTGGGCGGAAAATTATGAGAAGGTTATGGAATTGTATAATGTCCAGCGGTTCAATAGCCAAGCTGTTCCCCTCCCACCATCCCCTCCACGCTCAGAAGACGAGGTAAGTTTCAAGCATCATACTAATAAATCACTCAAAAAAACATCTTTAATAATTCAAAATCAACTTAATGTTTGATTTTACATTATTAAATGTAATTTTCATACCATTAAAATTGATTTTGAAAATGACAAAAGTGATTTAACAATGTCAAAATTACACCCGAGGATGCCTATCGTCTCTCTGATTCAGCAAGTTTGCATTTTGCAATGATCGTAGATTTTTGTTACATGATTAGTGAATTCTATTCCATTCCAGGACTTGAAGATTCAATCAGCTAAGGACAGTCCTGCAACCCCGCCTTTAACCAACGAGCGGCTTCCTCAGAACTCCAATCGCCCATTGGGAAACTCGTCATCAGAATCATTCGATCACCGTCCTAATCAACCCCCTCATTGCTATGATTTAGGTGGTTTGGCTTCATCCATTAAACCCTCCAGCACAAACGACGCAAAAACTGAGACATCATCCGTAGATGGTTCTGTGAGGACCAGCGAGGGAGATCAGTCAGAAGATCTTTCTGTAAGTAATGCTAGTGACTTGGAGACTGAATGGATTGAGCAGGACGAACCGGGAGTCTACATCACTATCCGGGCTCTGCCGGGTGGCTCAAGAGAGCTGAGACGCATCCGTTTCAGGTATTGAATATTCTTAATGAGCATAACATCTAAAGAAACTGTCCTTTTCTCTCGCTACCAATTTGGAGAAATTATTTTATATAAAACCGTCACAATGTGATTGACAGTTTTTCACCATTAGATGTATGAGAGAAAAGTATGAGATAAATTAGGAGCATACAAATTTTTTAATCCACATTCAACCGTTATTGTGAGGTATGCTAGTCTCATTGAATAATTGTTCTTTCTAAATATTACCTCTTCATGTAGGACTAAAAAATCGTTTAGAAATTAGACACTCCACATTATTACTTCAAGTCTATGATAAATTGGTACAGAATTTAGGCTTTCAAACTTGAGCTTGGTCTTAAACAAACTGAGTCTTCTTCATGTTTGGAGTTCGAAATACCTGTATTGTCAGTTGTCATAATTTCATTTTGGTATATCAAGCTGGAAACTATAGGGATGGTTTGTGTTCAAAATCATCTTGTTTCTGATTTACTGCAAAAAAAATTGTTTTGATGCAGTCGAGAAAAGTTCGGCGAAATGCATGCGAGATTATGGTGGGAAGAGAACAGAGCAAGGATACAAGAACAGTATTTGTGATGGGGGTAACTAAATTGGAATTGCATCTTCTCCTTTTCCTCATCGCCAAATGATGTTTTAGTTGCAGTTTCTTTTTTCTCTTTCTTTTTTCTTTTTACATATCCTCTCTGCCCCTTTCTCTTTCAATTTAGACTTCTCTATGTGACTTGTGACCTCTCTTTCTTAGGTTGTTAGGAATCAAAGGATGTTGAAAGATATAACATTGGTTAAGTTGGTGGCTTTTAGGGAAATAGTTTAGGGAAAAGTTATAGCAGAGATGACAAAATCTATACTACTTCAATATTCCATGTTGTCCATTTTGTCTCTCATTTTAGAAAGAACTAATGGTGGTTGTACATTTGGGTGGACCTGTCCAAAGATTTCTCTTTCTATGGGCTTTCAATGGCCCATCAAGCTCTCTGATTTGAGGCCCAAACTTCTGGGCCTTCTTCCATGACTGTCTGGGATGAGATTGGATGGGAAATCGAGACTGGGACAGAGATGGGGAAATAGTCCTTAATCTGGTCTCTGGTCTCCAAAATTTTAAGACATCCTCAAAACTTGGGAAATTTGTTAGAAATAGTATGTTTAAGTTTTTACCTTACAAAATTAGTCTCGAACTCGGATCCATCTCGGACGAGATCGACCACAACTTTTTAGTTAAAAAACGGTATATCTCCCTAGATTATACATCGAGATTATGTGCATTTCGGTGTTAATCCCAGGCAAAATAACATTGAGATTCTATATATTTGAGCTTTTTTGGTGAAATTTCGGGTATAATTATCATCGAAATTCGTATATTTGAGCTTTCTCAGTGGAATCTCGGAGAAGATTAACACCGATATTTTATATATATTTCAAAATTTACTCAATTTTTCAAAAATTTTGATCTTTCTCAAAATTTAAAAAATCTATTTTGATAATTACAAAATCCATTTGGAAATTTAGAAATTCATATAATTGTAAAAATATAAATTTTGCTAAAAATTTGAAAACTTATGCAATAATTTGATATAATATTTAGTAATCATAAGTAAATTAGGAGAAAATTTGAAAATAATATAAGATTTGAGAAGATTACATATAAAAATTAACAAATTTTGGTGTGTAATAAGATGAAATGTATCAATCTTGGTGTATAATTAGGCGAGATGTGTGTAATCAGATGAGATGTATCGATCTCGGTGTGTAATCAGATGAGATGTATCGATCTCGGTGTGTAATCAGGCGAGATGTACCAAGAATAAGAAAAAATTGATTTTTTTAACTAATTCTCGGGGTCGATCTCGCTAGAAAAACTATTTTTACGAGTTTTCAAAAAGCGTGTTAGTTTTGTAAGATAAAAATCTAAATATGCTATTTTTGACAATTTTCTTAAAAAATTTCACAACTATTTTTTGTTCGAAAACTTAAAAGAAAAATAAAGTTATGATTCTTGTGCTACAATTTATCTACTTACAACTAATCTAACCGAAAATTGACCTATTAGCAAATGCATGTTTATTTTATCACATTAGTGCACAGACTTGAAACAAAGTCAATAATTTGAAGCCAAAACAAGCGTAAAAACAAATGTGTAATGTGCACATACTTGAAGGAATTTTAATAATTTGAAGTCAAAATAAAGGTAAAACAAAATCGAGATTTGAATGGATACTTCGAAAGTTTAGAGATAAAAATAGAATAACATTGAAAATTTAAAGATCAAAATGAGTTTATGCTTAGTTTATTTTTCTTTTCAATTTTAAAATTTATATTGGCCTCCAAGTTTTTAATCGTGTCTGATTTTATTAGTATCTAATAAGTCTCTAACTTTCGGATATTGTAAAAATCCCCAACGATCAATTTTATGTTTTCCTTAACTATTTTTTTTTAAAAAAACATTTTTAATAATCACAAACAACTGGATACAAATTATAAGTATGAATTTTTACCATTGTAGAATTTGTCTGGGGCTAAACACAAAAATGAAAGCTCAAGAACTAGATTTATAATTTAACGTAAGTAATAAAATTTTTATTTTTAATTTTTTTTTGGCATTCAAATATTCTTAATATGGTGTTGATTTTTGTTAATTTTAGAATATAAGACCAAAACATTATTTTAACCTTACAATTTTTTCCTTTCTTTTTTAATCGGAAAAGCAATATACATACTTAAAAAACAATGGAAATGAAATTTCATTGATTTGTACTTGGAAAATTTCATTTCTATTTTACAAGTAAAGTATATTAGGACGCTTGAGAGAATCATATCAAAGGTACTCGACAAAATGATCGGGTAATTTCATGGGTAGAAATATGTTAGATGATATAATATTAAATTTATCTTCATTAATTAGCTTAAATTTTTTGATTAATCGGTGATTTAAGATAACATCAGAGTAGATGGTACAAGAAGTACTGTATTCAAAACCCTACACGAATTCCTTTGATTAGGAAAGCGGCACATACCAGGGGTAGTGATTGATTATTATAACATAGGACTTTGTTGAACATATTTATAGAATTTGCCACCTACTCAGTTCTTGAAGATTAAGAGAAGAGGTCTTATAAGCTTTGAATGGAAGCATGGTAAATAATGACAATAAGTAGGGATGATCATTGAAATCGCTAAAATTGAATCGAATGCTAAACAAAATTGAAACCGAACTAGAACTGAACCAAAAACGAATTAATGTGGTTCGGTTCGATTTCAAACTTCAAAATCGATTTAAAATCGAACCGAACCGCTTATATATATAAATAAAGTTATTTCATTTTCATTAGGTTTTCTTCTTCAATCTTCACTGTCACCTCTCACGTCTCATGTTGTTGGCGCGTCGCTTTGTCTCTCACTCTTGCCGTTGCCGCTCTATCTCTCACTCTCAAGTCTCGTCGTGGTTACTCTGTCTCTCAGCTCATACCAGATCGTAAGTTTCACCTCACGTCTCCGTCTCTCTCACGTCATGTCTCCACTTCTCTCACTAGTCTTCGCCTCTCTCACCTCACGTCGCCGCCTGCCAAGGAACGCTAGCCCTTCAATCCTAGCGAGTCTTCTTTTGTAAGTTTGAGGAAGAATGGTTGATTTATGTCCAAATCTTTTATGTTTTGAAGATGAATTTATTCATGCATGCCATTAGTAGATGTGTTTTTGTAAGAGGGGCATGGGTAGAGAGTGTGGCAATGGGCCTGAGCCTAGAATATGGACGAGGAACAAGACGTCTAAGCACTTTTCCTTTTTTAAATACATTGTTTCAAATCATAGAAATTTAAAAAATATGAAAAAATATAAAAAAAATTAAAAAAACAAAAAAACAAAAATTCGTGAAATCGAATCGAACGTGTGGTTAAGTTCGATTTCAAAAAATACACTTTTTAAAATTTGTAGTTCGATTCCGTTTGTGCTTCAAATCGAACCGAACTGAATCATGAACACTCCTAACAATAAACTACCCACATGAACGATGTAACAACTTCTTTTAAAATTCAATTCGTTAAAACGCAATAAGGCTATTGTTCTATTACTCATAAAATTATAAATTTATTAATTTTAAAAAATGACTTGAACTGTTCATGTAGGTAAGAATTAATTGAAATTAAACTTAAAAGTAGAGGCATTAAAAGTTATTATTTATTTTTATTTTTTTTTTCCTTAAGAAAATTAAATTTTAATGAAAGAAACATTTTGATTACATTCTATTGAAAAGAGATGGTGTGCTGCAGGGATTCCGGAGATGCTAACGGCCGTTGTACGCTGCTGCTCGAAGCAGCTCAGCAATGGATGAGAACTAACACGAAGGAGAAGGGCGATTATTCCTCAGGTAAAATACTCGTCGACCTGATTTCTACTACTTGATCATAATGCGCACTCCTTGTTCTTCTGGATTTTTCTTATTTGAATCTTATAGGAAAGCATGAAGAAAAATTAGAGGAATTTCGGGTTGATTTTACCTGCCTTCACTTTTTTGATAATGATTAATAGTCCACGACAGCTTGATACTCGATTTATTTCTAAATTTGGAGCAATCAATTAGGTTATGAAATGAACTGGAACTGGATAGTTTCTTTGTGTTTCCGACTGTCGATAAATGCTTACTCTACTTTGAAATTTATGTTTGCTTATATATAGAGTAGTTTCATCTATTTTTCGATGTATCAAGAACGTGGAATCTACAAATGAATATGAACACATAAAACAGAGTTCAGACTGCATATCAAACAGGCCTTAGATGGATTTCAGACGACTTAGTTTCGGCTGTTGTTTGGCATTGAGCTGTTGGTGAATACTCCAATTTTGTCTGAATGTGGATCAAATGTTTGTCGTCTTGTTCTGGTTCTGATATTTGTAGCCTTTCACTTTTTCAGTGCCTTTGAGAACTGAGGTCTTTTTTTCATCTTGATATTGTAGAAATTAGAAATCTTCTCAATGTGAATTGACATTTTGTTTACTACTAAGTTCTAAGTTTGTCCTTCAGTGGGACCTAACCCCTGAATAACCCCTCAATTACTCTTGAAAAGCCTAGAAAATGAACCATTTATCCTTTACCCTTGTTTGGGTCAATAATCCATATCTCTCTTCTTGTGCTGCACCTATTCTTAGAGAGGGAAAAAAAAAAAAAAAGAAAAGAAAAGAAAACGCGAAATGATCTCTTAGTTTTCTAACCCTTTGAAAAGTAAGGTCGTCAAATGGCTCATCGGGAGTCAGAAGCAAGCGGAGTTAAAGATCATTGGAACTTCTTTAAAAAGCTTTTTCCACTTAGAATTCTTTCAGCAAGTTACTTCTGTTTCTTCTCTCTCACTTGTTACCTCATAAAAAGTCAAAATACATGTGCTGTAGAGACATGAGTTCAAATATCTAGCCAGGGATATTGCCTCTTGTTCTTTTTATTCTATCGGTCGTGAATCGTTCAATAGATGGCAAGCTCAAAGATGGTGGACAGAAAACCAGGAGAATAAGTTATGTAATCATACATGTTCAAAGGCTTATTCAATAGCTACGGCCTCGTTTAATAACTGTTAGTTTTTTGTTTTTGAAGATTGTGATTGTTTTCTTACAATTTCTCAACTTTGATTTTTCATCTTTCCTAGGTAAATATTTAGATTCTTTAGCCAATTTCTTTTTTTTTTAAAAAAAATGATACTTTGACTTTTCAAAACTTGGTCTGGATTTTGAAAACACTCCTAAAATATATACATAAAACAAAGAAACCAATATGTGTAAATAGTATTCATAGGCTTAATTTTTAAGCACAAAAAATAAAAAATCAAATGGTTACCAACTACGTCTAACGCCTATGCAGTTCACTTCCTAACCCTTCCAATATCTGAAAATGAGGTGAAAAATCTGATTCCATGCGTTGAAAGGATGAGCTGAGACTCCATATCCATATCACTATACCGGGGCACGGCCTGTGGCAGAATAGGGAGTTAGACGTGTTGGCTTCAGGTATTGAAGATTTTTAATTTTGAAATTAACCGTTTTCCCCCATTATATTTACTATATTACATCCACACACAACCTCTTACTAGTTTGTGAGAAAGAACTGCACAAACTTAGGATCTTCTTAATTTACTTCAAGTCTTCATTTCTGATTAGCAAAGCCAACTTCAAAGGATTATTCGGAGTGAAGGTTTAAGTTTGAAGTTTGGATTAAGATGCAAAACACGATTTATTGGGCAACCTATGAGCTTTGACACTGACAGTACTCCAAACCCACTCATTCACCCAATTTTTCTTAAGTTTAAGTTTACTTACAACCAATTTGAGTTGTAGATATTATTTTATAGATATGGATACTAAATATTTGTGATATTTAATGTATGTCTGGATATAATGTCAATTAATATCTAAGAGTTAGATGTATGTATTTGAATATGACAGAAAAATTAATGTCGAAAACTTAACTACACGTATTTGTTTTTCAGGTTTTATTCTTGAGAGGTAAATAATATTTTTATGAACTGATCAAAATTAAAACTGAAGCTGGAAAATTAGGCTTTATGCTCATAATTATATTACTATAAAGGTTGTTGCCTGCTTTTGACTAATGCACTGTGGCTGCCTACTGTTTCTCATATTATATATCCAATTTCATTTCTTTTTCTTTCTAGACCTGCGAATGTTAGGAATCAAACGATATGGTGAAAGTCAATGCTTGCTACTATATTAAAAGACAATTTAGACCATAGATTATTAGGGTCACTCTGAATATATAGTTCCAATTATCATTTTAAAGGTCGATAGTTATATTCCCACCCTTAGAAAGAAAAAAAATTATAGATTAATAAGAACCAAAAGCTAACGTCAGCTATGTATTTATTTCCTGTGAGAACCAAGTTTTCGTAGAGAAGAATTAAAAGAACATTAGTAATCAAAGGATGGTAAAAGCTTAACCTTAAACTTTCTTTATATTGATAGATACTTACAACTTGGGCTTAAAACTTTTTTTTTTTTTTTTTTTTTTTTTCCTTTTGGATCAATAACATAAGGGTGTGGGATTCGAATCTTTGATCTCTTTATTAGAGATTTTATTTGATTGACTTTATTTTTTTTTTTCTAAGACATTGGTTTCTGCAGTTGACTCAAACAAAGTCTTAACATCAGTTAGTGACAACAAAGTTTTTTCCTGCAAAATATTTTTTTCCTAATATGGAAATATCTAGCAGATTTGTTCCGTTTGATATCTTCCTTTATTAAGGCGTGACATATCTTTTCCAATTTGGGAGCTATTTCCTTTTTCTAGATCCGTTTATAAAAGTCATATTAGGTTATTTTCTGAAGGAAGCCGTTTTTTATTAGCTGCATTGTGTTTTTGAGGGAGCAAGACGTTCGACGGTCGAGTTGTTCTACATTGTTATCTTGCTCGTTGTTCATTATTCTGATGTGCATGATTTTCACTCGTTGGAGTGTTCTACTTTGAAGTTGATCTCATACTTAGGGGGAGCTTAAGTCTTTGCTGCTGGAGAAGGGATTCACAGTCTTAGGAGAGCCTAAGACTCAACATCAGTGAAAGGAGTTCATTGAATTAGGAAGATCATCGTGAGTGGAGTCTTATCTGTCATCAAAAGCCATGGTTGAAGAAACGACGAAGTTCCGTAGCGGAAGGGGATCGTTCCCAATTTTATTTTTCACAGAATCCCAAATTTACAGCATAAAAACATTTATGCATTATAATTTTTTAGTATGTTGAAAAAGAAGGAATTAGGGAAAAGATAACACTTACCCTTAAAGCCAAATTTTTTTTCACGAATTCCCTCGAACTGGTCACAAACACTTTGTACCAAGAACCTGTTGATGTCCTAAATCTCGTAGGATCCTATAGTTTGTAATTGTATCGTACAAACATTTTATTTATTTAATAAAATATAAGATATTTTATTTGACATTTAGTAGTATTAAACCTACAAACCAATAAACTAACATCCAAGGTTATCATCTGTAGCTTAAACATGTATGCAGAGATATGCAGGTGGATTATGTTTAAGTGATAACCTAAATGGTTTGTAGTAGATGAATAAGGTTGGATACTTTATCTTGGTACACTATGAGTACGACTTGTTTTGTAGATGTTACAATTGTTGTAAATCTGATCTTGATAATTTATGTAGAGACATGTGAGCAGAGGTGTTTTATACATGAGAGTTTGTATAAGATCGGACCACGAAGTGATTAGTCTCATTATATAACACTATTCATAATAGAGACTACATTTCACTAGGATAACCATACTAGGTGACATGACCTGAATCTTGAGTGAGTTGTGAACACTTGCATATGAATGCAGTCCTTTTATTTATATGGGTGAGAGTGGCCAGATCGCTAACTCAATAAGCCTACCATATTGGGAATTTGTCTGATTTGGGAGTTGGGAACACAACTACACAAGACGGAATTCACTCATTCCTCAACGTCGGGATCAGTGATACTTAAGGAGTTAGATATAACTACAGGGCAAAACGGCAATTTTGGCCTAGCTGTACTTACGAGCAACTTGTGGTTATATCTAATGGACACAGAAATATATTTGTAGTGCGAAGAGTGCAGTTGTCGGTCTTTAGAGAGTGCCCTACAGTTAATGGACGTTGAATAATTAATTGAACTCGTTTAATTAAATTATTTTGGATTAATTTGAATTGTTCAAATTAATTATATATGATATATTTGATTTGATTTGATTATATATGATATATTACTATAATGTATTTGATATATTATAATATAAAATTTATTCAAGAGAAATAAATATTTGAATATGATTCAAATATTAATGATGTGAATTGGATTCATATAATTAAATTTAGTATAAATGAGATTTATATTAAATACCATCAATAAGAGGATTAAAACTATAGGTTATATTGTATTTGAGACAATATAAAACTATAGGTTATATATATATATATATGGCTATTTTTAAATATAGAACAATGAACCAAAATATTTACAAAATATAGCAAAATTTTAGAACTATCAATGATAGATGCTGATAGACACTGAAATACTTTTATTAGTATCTATCAGTAACATTGATAGATATTGATAAAAGTCTATCAGTGTTTATCAATTATAGTTCTAAAATTTTACTATATTTTGTAAATATTTTTAACACTTTTACCATTTGAAATAATTTCCTATGTATATATATATGTATATATATATGAGCTATTTTTAAATATAGAAAATATATATATATAAGGCTGTTCATAGGTTGGGTTGGGTTGAAAGACTTTTTAAACCCAATCCAATTGTTCCGGTTGTAAATTTCGTCAACTCAAATAACTCTTATTAAGAAATGAAACGAACCCAATCCAACTATGAAATATTTGGGTTGGGTTGGTTCGGGTTAATTGGGTCATTTATTTAAAATTTTGTTCTAAAAAGAAGCCAAATGTAAATATGTAAAAATCTAATTTAATTATTTTCATATATTGAATTAAGATTAATTACTCAATTTCAATTTATATAGTGAAATTTTCTTTCTAAAGTGCAAATAAACCACTTTTAAAGTTGTTGAAAAATAAATTATTCAAAAAATATTGAAATTAAATAAAACTAAAATCAATATATGTATAAATAATTGTGTTGTGAGTAACAAAAAAAAAAAATATTTTAAAGTTAATAATAAATTCGAGTTGGTTCGGGTTGGTTTGGGTTATGTTAGGTGAACCCATGAACTAACTCAACTCATAAAATTTTCATTTATATGAACCCAGTCCAACCCAAATCGCATGGGTTGGGCTGGATTGATTGTTTTTTTTGGGTCATCGGGTTATGTATATATATATATATATGGACTGTTTTTAAATATAGAAAAATAAACCAAAATATTTACAAAATATGACAAAATTTTAGAACTATCAATGATAGACGTTGATAGACATTGATAGACTTCTATCCGTGTCTATCAATATCATTGATAGACATTGATAGAATTCTATCAGTGTCTATTGATGTCTATCATTGATAATTCGAAAAATTTGCTATATCTTGTAGATATTTTTAATAGTTTTACCATTTGAAACAATTTTCCTATATATATATATAATTAAATTTATTTTATTTTAAATTAAAGGGAGGGAAATAACTTTCCTCCCCTTAATTCTCTTTGTATAATCGTCAAGAGTGGGGGAAGTTATCGCTTCTTCATGACGTGATTTTGATTCATCTTCTTCACAGAAAACCAAAAAGAGTTTTTTTTTCTGCTCCAGCAAAAATCTCCCAGACCTTTTCCTTTTAAAATCCTTTTCCTCTCTCTTTCAAAAACTTAAGAGCCCACATCTCCTTAGAGATTCTCATCCCAAAAGAGAATACAAGAGGCTCCAATTAGTGGTGAACATCTTGGAACGTGTCTGTTCGTGATAGATTCAGAGAATTTTTCGTGAAGAAAGGTTCTTTAAGGGTAAGTCTTCTCTTACTCTAATTCTCTCTTTTCCATTTATGATTGCATGCTGTAATTTTTTGTGAATTGCATAATTGTATACTGTAATTTTTTCAATACACAGAAAATTGAGACGATCCCCACTTCTGCTCAGGGCCTTCACAGGTTCCTACAATTGGTATCAGAGTTAGGTTTTTGGTTTTCAATTTTGATTTTCCAGAATTAGTGGGTATTCTAATATATGTTCATGTGATGAATGATTTGATAAATGATTTTCAATTGTTGGATGTTTGCGTGATTGGATTTAGATTTATCACCTTTTACTTTTACAAATTGGTTTGTAAGGGTTCGTGTTTTAGGTATAAATTATGCGATAGAATCTATAATTTAAAATTTTTGAGTCATTCGTGATTGTGCCATTGAAATTCTGGAGAAAACAAGGCCAAAAATGGAGAAAATTCGAAGGAGATCGTAACTGTATAGTGGCTACTGTATAGTAGCATTGCAACGTTGTGCTCTAGCGTTGCTACATTGCGAAGGGCGGAATGGAACATTTTTTCCGTAGCGTTGCAACGCCAGGACACAATGTCGCAATGCTGTGAGACAGACAGAATGAATCGTTTCGTGGCTGGTTCGGTTCGTAGCCCAGTTTGTTCACATCCGATTCGATTGGTTCGAGCAATTTGTGGCCAGTTTGAGTGTTGAGCGGTTCGATTCGTGTGGTTCAAGACCCGGTTCATTTGTTTCGAACTGATTTGTCTATTAATTTGTAATAGTTATATATATATATATATGTGTGTGTGTGTGTGTGTGTGTGTGTGTGTGTGTTATAAAGTATGTCATATAGTATAAATACCACTATAGGTTATGCATAATTCATGCATCATTTATATTATAAATGTTATAATATATAGTTGCATGATTTTATATTTATAACATGCTCATGTATTATATAATATAAATGTTATAGTATATGGCATGCATGCATTAATAACATATCCATACATCATTTATATATAAGAGTTATAATATATAGTTTGAATGTATGGATGGTTGTATGTTATTAATTATTTCATTGCTTTATTATACAAGTGTTATATAAGTTTAGTAATAAAATAGAATTGCATGATCCATGATACTACTTCAGGCAATTTTATAAATGTTATATTTTTCCTAAGTATGTCAATGAATGCAACAATATGATTTTAATTTGTTTCATTTATTTTATAAAAGTTATAATTAAATGAAATTTGAAATTAAAATCAATAATTCAGAATTGTATGCAAACCTTAGTTTAAAATCATTTTAAAATGCGATTCACATAGACCTAAGATTACATTTCTAATGAGATTAAAAATCAAGTTTAATCTTTTAATCGGTTTAATAGGATCAAATTGGTTTTAAATAAAAGATTAAATTTGTAGCAAATGTATCTATAAGAGACCTTTTGTCTAAGGCTATTTCTGTCCAGGCTGGGATATTTAAGTAGATGGAAACATAATACTTCTATCTAGGAACTGACATGGAAAGGTGAATCAGATAAATTTGCTACAAACATGCCATGGTTGATTGAGATTTATTAAATTATTTAATAAGCATTAATTAAAGTTGTTTAACCATTCAAAATATTACTTTTGGACAAAGTTAAACAATCACTTAGTTAAAATCAGTAATTGGTTTTTTCTAAGTTAAATAACCTAAGATAAAACACTCAGTGGGAGGAAAATGGAGTATATGATACTTCATTTTACCTTTTCACGTTTCTCCCTAAAAGTTCACTTCGTGAGATCTATATTCGGCCTCGAGGCACCTTTGCTTGTGTCTCCCTATGGATAGTGTTTGTATAGGAAAATATCAAGGTGAATGTAGAGGTGTTTATGGTATGTGGGAGTGAGACATGTATCAATACATTCGACGATCTCTCTCATTAGTTTGTACTAAAGTTTCATGCTTGGCCTCGAGACACCTTTGCTTGTGTCCCTCTACGGATGACATTTGCATGATTCTTTACTTTAAACTCCAGAAATGAATAAGGTTGCTTTAGTTTTTGCCCCAATCATTTTTTCTTTACTGTGGCTTATTGGGGCGGAACTCTAGAATCTAAAATGAGTGATTACACTTACAAGAAAATGTTAAGCAAGTTTAACAATTTCTGAACCGAACAATGGTGACTGATGGTTATAGTAATAGGGAGTTGTTCTGTCTATTGGTTAAGATAGTCTCATTTCAGTGAAAGGCACTTGACCACCTTTAATGGCTTTTGTTCTGTCTCATTGAAATATCATTGCAAAATAGATGTCACTTAGGGTGCATTAGATTATTTTGCTAAATTTGATTGATTTTTGCAAATAGGTTAATGCATTGAGTACTAATATAAATTGTTTAGTTTCAGCAAATTTCATTATGACTTCCGCTACATCGAATTTACTCGCTACCGACAAACTTACCCAAAAAAACTATACAACATGGAAAAACACCATCAACACAATACTAATCATTGATGACTTTCGTTTTGTCTTTATGGAGGATTGTCCTCCTATCCTTGTTTAAAATGACACTCAAAACGTTCAAGAGGCATATGAATGCTGGATAATGGAAAATGAAAAGGTCTGAGTGTATATTATGGCAAGCTTTTCTGAAGTCTTAGCCAAGAAGTATGAGCCCATGGTCATTGCTCGTGAAATCATGGAATCCCTGTGGGGGATGTTCGGAAAATTGTCTGCATAACTCAGGTATGACGCTTTAAAACACATTCTGTTAGAGAACACATTCTCAACATGATGGTGTTGGGATTGGTGTTCTAATTCTCCTGGAGTCTCGTAGTTTGTAAACTGTACACATTATTATGAATAAAATAAGAGTTATTTTATTTGGCATTTACTCATATCCAATAAATAAAGCTCCATGGTTAGTGTATGTAAACTTAAGCATGTATATGAGATATACAAGTGGATCATGCGTTAAGTGACAACCTAAATAGGTTTGTAGTATAAGGATTAAGGAGGGATACTTGATCCTAGTGACATTACAGATACGACCCGCATTGTAGAGATTTACAAATGTTGTGAACTATAGATCTTGACCATTCATGTGGAAACATGCGAGCGGAGGTGTCCTATACTAAGAGTTTATATAAGACCGGACCACAAGATGGCTAGTCTCTGTATATAACGCCGTTGATACTTGAGACTTACATCTCACCTAAACGACCATAGGTGACATGACCTCAATCCTGAATAGAATTCCTGATACTTGGGAACTCCTGCCTTTGAGGGCGGTCCTTTGATTAGTATGGGTGAGAGTGGTTAGATTGCCAACTCAACATGTCTATCTTTTTGGGGACTTGTTTGATTTGGGAGCTGGGAACTCAGTTACACAAGATGAAATTCACTCCTTTCCTAAGCAGAGGTAAATAGATTGATTGCTTTCTTGAGAGATGATTCCAAGTCTTGAACATAGTGGCCGCAACTTCTCTTTGGAAGAGAGGACTCAGTCATAGTAGGACTATGATTTATGTTCATTAGAGGGATTAGTGGTACTTAAGGAGTTAGATGTAACTACAAGGCCATAATGGTTATTGGCTTAGCTGTACTTACGAGCGATCTGTGAAAGGTTATCGCACTATTGATTGGTTGATATAGACACAGAATATATCTATAGTAAGGGGAGTTTGCCTGAAAGTATCCTACAGTTTTACAGCAATGCTATTATGAATAGGATTAACTACAATCTGACCACTTTGCTCAATGAGCTACAAACATTTCAATCTTTGATGAAAAGCAAGGAACAAAATGGAGAGGCAAATGTTGCCTCGTCCTCTAAGAAGTTCTACAAAGAATTTCCATCTAGAACTAAGTCCGTGCCTTCTTATTTCGGGCACCAAAAAGTGGAAGAATAAGAAAAGTGGAAAAGGGAAAGCTAATCAATCAGTTGCTGCCCAGAAGGATAAGAAGGCAAAGGCTACAAAAGGAATCTGCTTCTATTGCAACCATGCAGGACACTGGAAAAGGAATTGCCTCATATACTTGGTAGAAAAGAAAGGTAAATATGATTTACTTGTTTTGGAGACTTGTTTAGTGGAGAATGATGATTGAACTTGGATAATAGATTCAGGAGTCACTAACCATGTTTGTCCTTCATGTCAGGGAATTAGTTCCTTGCACCAATTGAAAGCTGTGAAGAGGACGATGCGTGTTGGTGTTGGATTGTACCAACACGTAGTGGAAGCGACGAGGATCGATAAGCAATCTAATTGATTAATTTTGGCAGAAACGAAAGCATGTTATAACAGAAATAAATGGGTTTCAAGTCATACCTTTGAAGAACACTTGAAATCTCGATTTCCAACTGCAAAATCTCTCCAAATCTTTGTGCAGACCACCACAAGATCATCTCTACTATTCTTCTAGTGCTCTAGATTGAGTTGTGGGAATCAAAATAAGCTGGAATCAAGGGAACTTGGAGAATTCTCACAACAGCAACCCAATAGAAGAACACCTTCTTCACACGAATTTTCAACTAAAATTCTATCGATTGCATTGCCTCAAATTCACTCCAATCTCTTCAACATATTGCAGACCATCATCAAAGAGAATGGATGCAAGAGATGCAGCTCATGCTTGGAGTAATTGAAGACAAAGATGGTGAGTTTAGTGTGAGCTACTTGAAGATGAAGATGAAAAATTTCATTTTTCCATTTTGTCTTTTTATATTTCCAAGAATCCAAAATTTGACTTTAAAAACACATTTGATTTAAAAATCAAAATTCATTAATTTTACAAATTAATTTCATAAATTAATTTTCTAGTAAAATTAATAAATAATTATTTAAACAATTTAAATAATTCTAATTAATTTAATATCCAATATTAAATTAATTTTACACAAATCTATCTTTACATATTTAAATCATATTTTATATATATATATATATATATATATATATATATATATATATATTCTCCAATTCCGTTTAATTCTAATTTGAACGTTTCAAATTAACTTATCATGCTACTCTAGAACTAATTCATTTCCTAACTAGTAGGGAGATCTCGTGGACCTACGATCATGGGCTCCAACAATCCGAGATTAATCGACTAGACTCATTAGACCGAACTAACCCTCATTCGTTAACTAATGGGTCACTCCACTAAAGCCCATAGTTGAACTCCCTTCACTGTAGATATATTATATCGACTCGATATAACCATGATTAGTAAGTTAACCCTTCACAGGTCGTTTGTAATAACAGCTGGGTCGAATCTCTGTTTTATCCCCGAAATAACCTCTTGTTCCTTAAGTCCCATTGATCCCCTAATGAACAATTATTTTATGATCCAATCAATAAAACTGAGTCCCTCTCGGGCCAGTGAGAGGGCGGGGCCCTTTGTTCAAGACCTAGAATCAGCACTTAAGGGAACAACCACTCTACTATCCTTAAAAGCAGGTAAAAGTGAATTCCATCTTGCACCCTATATCCCCAGCTATCTATCCGGTCTTATCGCTGAAATGGGAGGTTATTGAGCCGGCGTTGTTGAGTCAACCCTCACCTATGCAAATCTAAGGATAATTCTAAATAAATAGGAGTTCATAGTTAGCTCAAGATTAAGGTCAAGTTACCTAGGTCATCGCTTTGAAATAGACAGTCTTAAATAGTAAACAACGTTATAAAGTAAGAGTGACTGACTTCGTGGTCCGATTTTGTATAAACCTTTTTGCTCAAGGATATCTCTACTCCTCATGTCTCAACATGAACGAATTAGGATCACTTTGTTTGTAGCACTTTACAACTCTTTGTAACAACTACAGAGTAGGCCGCATCTAATAATGTTACCAGAATAAGGTACCCAAACTTATTCATATACTATAGATCATTTTGACTATTTACTCAAATCTGATCCACTTTTATGTCTCCACATAAAGTTCAACTACTAATCCAAAATAGTTAAGGGACTTTTAGGTTTATTGGATTTCTATTAAGCAAAACATCTATTCAATAGTACCTTATTGAATTTTCAGAATAAGTTCCATTGTTTACATACCACGAGTTTTAGGACATAAAACCCAACAAACTCCCACTTGGACTAAAACTCCAGTGGTAACTTATATATCGAACATATAAGACTGAGTTTCTGAGTTTTATAGAGAAATACTATAAACTAAGGCATCTCATACCCATGGTTTACCATTCGGTAACCATACTCGATATTTCTCCCGCTTGCCCTAGATTATTAATATGGTATTCCTAGTCTTACTAGGTGATTCTTAAACATTTTAGATGAGAGAATCATTGTAAACATGTTAGTATATAATAGGATTTTAATTAAACTATATGGGGATACATTTTATTCTCAATAATGGTCAGGAAGCACACTTTCCTCTTACTACATTGAGGTACTCTCAACTCTTTCAGTAAGACGCGTCTGACCTGTCTTAACAACTCTTGTTAACAGTCAGATCTAGAAATCTTTTAAACTTACTATACTTTGAACTAGCTGTTTTTAAATAACTGAATATTTGCAAATGATTTTTAACAGTTTGATTCTTTATTGAAGTTTCTTTGAGATAGAACAAACATAATTTTCTGAAAATGAACATTTCATTCACAATAAAAATATATTCTGTACAAGATTTACAAAAAATAGTGAAATCAAGTAGCAACTTGTCCCACTGGTCAAACTGAGAATGCGATCCCCAAGAACTAGTTTGCCTGTTTATCTTTCTCTGCTCTCTTCTCGACTAGATACTCGGGGCAGTTTCTCTTCCAGTGCTCTTCTTCTTGCAGTGGAAACATTCCCCTTTATCTGCAGTGTTTTCTTTGCCTTTTTTTCCAGCAGGTTTATTTTTCCCTTTCTCTTTGCCCTTCTTCACAAAATATGACAAAGTTTTAGAACTATCAAGGAATTTCTATTCAATAATACCTCATTGAATTTTCTATTAAGCAAAACATCAAGGAATTAACTTCGAAGAGGAGGCAACATCAGGCTTGGATGACGTTCTTCTCTTCTTAGCTGTAGTAACATTTACTTCTGATTCCAGACCCTTAGTTCTCAACATAGTCTGGTAAGCCTGTAGCTCATTTAGTAGAGTAGTCAAGTTGTATTGAATTTTATTCATCAATGCATTCGTACAAAATTGCAGAAAACTCATCGGAAGAGATTCTACAATAAAACCAACTTGACTTTCCTCGTCCATGACAACACCGTTTACCACTGATATATTTTTGTGTCCATCGGATATAACCAATCATGAGTACGATGACCCTTCACAGATGCTCGTAAGTACAGCTAGGCCAAATTACCGTTATGCCCCTATAGTTACATCTCACTCCTTAAGTACCAATGATTTCTCTAATGAACAATCCAACATAGTCCAACTATGTGTGAACACCTTTTGGGCCAAGAGAAGGTGTGTGGCGCCACATTGTTCAATCCCCGGAATCAGCCCTTAAGGGAGCTATCTATCTACTTACCCCTACCTCGAGGAATGAGTGAATTCCCTCTTATGTAGCTGAGTTCCCAGCTTCCAAATAAGACGAATCCCCAAAATGGTAGGTTTGAATCGGTGACCGGGCCATTTGCACCCATACAAATCAAAGGACCGCCCTCAATGGCAGAAGTTCCCAACTCACTAAGGATTGAGGTCATGTTACCTATGGTCATCCTAGTGAAGTGAAGTCTCTGTCATGAACAGTGTTAATAACGAGACGTTAACACTTTGTGGTCAGGTCTTATACAAACTCTTTGTATAGCACGCCTCTACTCGCATGTCCCCAACATAAATGATCAGGATCAGACCATATGTGACAAGTCACAATACTTGTGACCATTCCACAAAGTGGGCCGCGTCCGTAGCATTACCAGGATAATGTTTCCCTCATTTTATTCATATACTACAGGCCATTTTGGTTATCACTCAAGACATGATCCACTTGTATGTCACCACAATCATGCTTGAGTCACATACAGATAACTAGGGATTTTATGTTTATTGGTTTGTGGTAAAACAAATAAAACAAGCAACTGGGTAAAAAATAAGATGTGAAGTAAATATCATATATTAACAACACAAGCATTCATGTTTATAAACTACAAGACATGAGACTTTAGGGCATCAACCCCAACACTTGATGGCATCATGCCTCAGGGTGAAGGACGGTTGTCCAATCGTCCTTCACTTTGAGGCATGAACTACCACTCAAACGGAGATAAATGCTCTTTTCCTGTAACAGGTGCGAACAACCCATCTGCAATCGTAATTCGTTCATTACCAGCACTTGGATAATAAGAGAGAAACTTATCAGAGGTACCAGTAAGATGATTTGTCGCCCCTGAGTCAACAATCCAAGATTTTTTACCGTTAAAACTAATAAGACTAAAAGATCGTATATTTCCTGATTGGACAATGGTACTAATTCCAACCGTACTCAGGCTGATCGTATTATCTGCTGAGGGAAACTAAGATAGGATATTTGTAATAGGTAAAATAGGGAAAGAATCTACCGGGTTTTCAGAGTATACTGGTATGTTGGCTGAGAAATCTGGTTGAGGATTTGAGCAAAAAGCCGTTTCTAAATCTAAAATCTGCATTCGAAGATATGCCAACCGTCGTCGGATATCATCAGGGCATTGGGCCGAACCACTATGATTTGGCACGGCTGGAAATAAAGCTTCGATCGACAGCTGAATGTGGGAAGAACCAGCTGTGTACGCTGGAATCGAGCCGCCGACAGAAGAAGTCACGAACTAGTTAGGTCGGATCGTTGGATCGAGTCGCTGAGGTTGAATATCTCGGATCGGCGCTCGGGTCGGCTGTGACTGGGTAAAATAGAAGGAGCGATCGGTTCGTGCGGTATTATTGGCGCAGACGAAGGGTTCGACGGCATCCCATCGACGCGGCTCGACACGATCGTGCATCTGTCGAGTGAACCCTTGGTCTGGAACGACGTCGTTTTTCCCTGCGGCGACTAGATCGCGAGTTTCTGACCTTCGAACGAGCCCTCAGTCTGGAACGAGGTCGTTACTCCCTGCAGTGGCTGGATCAGACATCTCTGAACGTTGAAGGAGGCTTTGGACTGGGATCTTTCTTCTGTTGACGGCCGCTGGGATTTACTGCTGTAGGGCGGCTTGGAGATATTCTTTCACAGCCACTTAGATGACAGCTTTCATGTCCGCTAGAGTTTTGTCCCCAAGCTCTGATACCATGTTGAAAATAAAAGGAAGAAAGAAACACAAGATTTACGTGGAAAACCCTAGATCAGGAAAAAAAACCACGATAGAGACTGTTTTTTATTATTAATTCTGATACACAAAGTACAAGAGAATATGCCAAATAAATAGACTAGTGGGAAGCCCTCGGGTACATACAATTACTAAAATACCCCTAGGGTTACAAACTGTTTTTCGACAGTTTATCCAATTATAACACTTATAAATGGATTTAAACCTACGATGTCTAGGTGATGAACTGTTTTATTACATCACATCGCTGAAACCTACGATGCAGTATAGACTGGAACTTATATGTTGAATTGTGTTCCATCCAAGAGTGTTACGAGATCACCTTTGAAATTATGGAATGGTCGTAAAGCTAGTTTATGCCATTTCAGAATCTGGAAATGCCCAACATGTGCTCGAGGAAAATCCTAAGAAATTGAATCCTCTTTAAAAATTGTTCCTATTTGTAGATTACCCTAAAAGAACAATAAGTGGTTACTTTTATGATCCTAAAGAAAATAAAATGTTTGTATCGACAAATGTTACATTTTTAGAAGAGGACCACATAAGGCAATATAAACCCCGTAGTAAGATTGTGCTGAATGGACTTTCTAAGGAAACTATTGAATCTTCAACAAAAGTTGTTGAAGAACCCAACACCTCAACAAGAGTTGTTGAAGTTGGTTCTGTTACGGTTGATGCTCTAAATCTCGTAGGGTTCTATAGTTTGTAAACACTTGTATGAACAAACATTTCAGTGATTAATAATATTTAATATTTTATACACTACTTTTTATGAAATATATGATATTTAAGTTGCATTTACCACAAACCAATAAACTAACATCCAAGGTTATCATTGTAACCCATGAAGGAAATCAGAATCGAGATTTTCATGAGCAGCGGAACAAAACTATTCCAAATTACAATTATGAATTAACATAACATTTACAGTCGAGTTCAAACATAAACGGTTATGCAAATTATATAGAAATTACAGCATGAAAGTCTCAAAAGCATAAAGGAAAAATGGTACAAACAATGGCAGAAACGTCTCCACGCTCCATTACGCACGAACGCTCGAACAATCAACAACCTTGAACGCCCGATCTACACGATCGCAACACGGTAACGAACACAAAACGAATACTTCGCGCTCGTTCTCAATGATCTCCTCGGTCACGAACTCCTCCGCAACAGCGAACGACCTTCATAACACCACGAACGGCCTCCAGAAAACCTCGACGGTGTGAGTTGAGTCTGTCACCACCAATAAGGCGACCTTGGTATTCTTGATGTGAGAATCCAGAGGGTGAGCTCTGTTCGGACTTGGTATGAGGCAGAGGAAGGAGGAAACAAGGATCGCGTACACGACTGGACAAGTGGGAGATGGCGGAGACCTATCGTATAGGCCGATGCCTAATCGTTTAGATAAAGCTAAGCAATCGTATAGCAAAAGCTATGCGATCATTTAGCTCATTGTTTAGTAAGGTCTGTCGCCTACAGACTCTACCCGATCGTTTACCTTGGGCCAACGATCGTCTAGCAAAACTATGCGATCGTTTAATAAATACTGCACAATTGTTTAGCTCTACTCTGCACGATCGTTTAGCTCGTTCAACCGTCGTTTAGTAAATCCGAATTTACTTAACGACTATGTGAGTTTCTTTTTCGCGAGTGAAAACTCAAAAACCTTTATAAATGTTTGTAAAAACTTCTTTTCAAAATAGGAAAACCATTTTCCTTTTAAACTCACGGTTACCATGATCTAATAGGCACCCACTACTTTGGTTATTTAAAAGAAAAAGAATTAATTATCCAATAATTAATACTATTATAAACATAAATGATAACCAACTTATCATACTATATTTATAACCTATAGTTTTAATATTTCATCTCATAAAACATATAAACCATAGTTCTTTTTCTATTACATGGTACTTAATGTAAATCTCATTTACATCAATCCTCCACTAGATGTATCTTATACATCATACCAATTACATCATATATAATCAAAATACCTCTTGTCAATTTGAACATTTCAAATCAACACCAAGAACTGATCCTCAACTGAATCCATTGAGCTACTAAGGGGACCTCATGGACCTGTAGCTCGAAGCTCCAATGGTACGTGAATAACTGACTAAACTCTTTAGTCATGGGATCCACCATCCGTTAACTGTCAGGCACTCCACTAAAGACTGACAACTGAACTCTTCTTACCACAGATATATTATGTGTCCATCTTAACTAATCAGTAGTGCGATAACCCTTCACAGATCACTCGTAAGTACAGCTGGGCCAATAACCGTTATGCCCCTGTAGTTATATCTGTCTCCTTAAGTACCACGGATCCCTCTAATGAACATAAGTCATAGTCCTACTATGACCGAGTCTTCTCTCCCAAAGAGAAGTTGTGGCCATTATGTTCAAACCCTAGAATCAGCCCTTAAGGGAGTAATCTCTCTACTTTTCCCTGCTTCGGGAAAGAATTGAATTCCATCTTGTGGATTGAGTTCCCAACTCCCAGATCAGACAAGTCCCCAAAAAGGTAGACATGTTGAGTTGGCAATCTAGCCACTCTCACCCATACTAATCAAAGGACCGCCCTAAAAAACAGGAGTTCCCAAAACACTCAGGATTGAGGTTGTGTCACCTATGGTCGTTTAGGTGAGATGCAAGTCTCTAGTATCAACGGCGTTATATACAGATTCTAGTCATCTCGTGGTCCAAGTCTTATACAAACTCTTTGTATAGGTCACCCCCGCTCCACGTCTCCACATGAATGGTCAGGATCTACCATTATCACATATATATGCTTAAGTTCACATAAGATAACCAAGGAGCTTTGTTTATTGGATATGAGTATATGCCAGAATTAAATAACACTTATTTTATTCATTGAACAGTGTGTATCTTTACAAAACAACGAGACTCTGAAAGAATTAGGACACTAATCCCAACAACTCAAACATGTATGTGGATACATACAGGTGGATCATGTTTAAGTGATAACCTAAATGGTCTGTAGTATATGGATAAGGCTAGGTACCTATCCTAGTGATACTACGAGTATGGCCTACTTTGTAGGTGTTAAAATTATTGTAAAGTGCTACAAATGATCTGATCCTATTCATTCATGTATTAAACATGTGAGTAGGGATATTCTATACAAAGGAGTTTGTATAAGACCGGACCACGAAATGTTTAGTCTCGTTATATAACGTCGTTCATAATAGAGACTTTCATTTCACTAGGATGGCCATAGGTAACATGACCTTAATCTTAAGTGAGTTGTGAACTCTTGCCTATGAGGGCGACCTTTTGATTTGCATGGGTGAGAGTGCCCAGATCACCGACTCAACAAGTCTACCATTTTGAAGATTCGTCTGATTGGGGAGCTGGGAACTCAGCTACACAAGATGGAATTCACTCCTTCCTTGAAGCAAGAGTAAGTAGATAAATTGCTCCCTTAAGGGCTGATTCCGGGTGTTGAACAATGTGGCGTCACACCCTCTTTTGGCCCGAGAGGTGTTTAGTCATAGTGAGACTATGATCTATTGTTCATTAGAGGGATCAATGGTACTTAAGGAGTTAGATGTAAATACAAGGGTAAAATGGTAATTTGGCCCAGTTGTACTTACGATTGATTTGTGAAGGGTCATCGTAATGTTGATTGGTTATATCCAATGGACACAGAAATATATCTGAAGTGTGAAGAGTGCAGCTGTCGGTCTTTAATGGAGTGCTCGACAGTTAACGAATTGTGGATAATGTGATTAAAGAGTTTAATACGTTATTCACATATCGTTGGAGCTTCAAGCTACAGGTCCATAAGGTCCCCTTGGTAGCTCAATGGATTTAAGTTGAGAATCATTTTTTTGGGTTAATTTGAAATGTTCAAATTAATAAGAGGGAATTTAATTATATATATTATAATTAAATTAATTAAATTATATATGATATAATTGACATAATGTATTTGATACATTATTGTTTACTTGGAGGAACAAATATTTGAATATGATTCAAATATAGTTTCTATGAATAAGATTCATAGTTACTAAATTTATTATAAATATGATTTATATTAAATGTCATAAAATAAAGAAAAAGAAATATGATTTTTATATTGTATACGATATAATATTAAAACTATAGGTTATAAATATAATATAATAAGTTGATTATCATATGTATTTATAATTTATTAATTATTTGATAATTATCATTTTTCTCCATAATCGCCCTTAGTGGGGAGTTTTTTCGGTTATATGGCAAAATGGGATATAGGAAATATGATTTTATTATTCCAAGGGATCCAAATTACTCGATAGAGAACTACTACACGATTGTTGTTAAGAGCCTATGTGATACACTCGTTTCTCTAAACGATCAAGAGTGTCTTGATATACGATAACCTTGCTTCCTCGATCGTCTTCCTCCTCCAACTCCAAACTTTCTCTCTAACCAAAATTAACTAGAGCCCACCACTCCTGGATTCTCACACCGAGAATTCCAAGGTCACTAAATGGTAGTGTCCTTTTTGGTTCGAGGATTGCAGTGTTGCTTGCTGTTGTTCGAGAGAGTTTGTGACTTGTTTGATGCGTTCGTGAACAATTACGATCGAGAGATTAACTTGAAGAACGATTCTTCAAAGGTACAATCTCTAGACTTTGTTTTTGTTTCAAAAGCATGTTGTAATATAAGTTTTATGCATAATCTGTTCTTGTTGCCTATAAATGTATGCGTTCAATCGAAATGAGATTTGGACGATCTGCTTCCGCTTAAAGGTTCTCTGTCAAAAGAGTTCCTTCAGGTTCATCTAGTAAGTCAAATCCACCTTAAGTGTTGAGGAAACCTCGACGTAGTGGGAGGGTTGCGAACCCATCTGTTCGTTATATGGGTTTAACATAAATCCTAACTATGATAGTTGACGGAGATATTGAGGATCCAATGTCTTACAATAAGGCAATGGAGGATTTGACAAAAATGAGCGAATCAAACTATGGATATCAAAATGGAGTCTATGTACTTCAATTCTATTCGAGATTTTGTAGATCAACCTGATTGTGTTAAAATTATAGGTTGCAAATGGATCTACAAGAGAAAACGAGGTGTTGATAGAAAAAGGCAAACCTTCAAGACTAGACTTGTGGCAAAAGGGTTATACCCAAGTTGAGGGAGTTGACTAAGAGGAGACTTTCTCACTTGTTGCCCTGTTGAAGTCCATGCGGATCCTCATGTCCATTGCTTCATAATATGACTATGAAATTTGGCAAATGAACGTCAAGACTCCTTTTCTTAATGACAATCATTAGGAGACCTTTTATATGGAGCAGTCTGGGGGATTCATAACCTAAGGTCAAGAGCAAAAAATTTTCAAGCTTAATCGGTCTATCTATGGATTGAAGAAAGCTTCTTGATCTTGGAATATAAGATTTTATACTACGATCAAATCTTATGGCTTTGATTAAAATGTTGATGAGCCTTGTGTTTACAAGAGAACCATAAATGGTTCAGTAGCTTTTCTAGTGCTGTATGCAGACGATATCCTACTCTTTAGGAATGATGTAGGTCTACTGACAGAAATTAAGAATTGGCTAGCAACCCAATTCCAAATGAAAGATTTGGGAGAGGCGCAGTTTGTTTTGGGCATTCAAATCTTTAGAGATCGAAAGAAAAAAACGCTAGCCCTGTCTCTAGCATTGTATATTGACAAGATGCTTGTCAAATTTCGAAGCAGAAGTCCAATAGAGGTTTACTCCCTTCCAAACATGGAGTTATATTGTCTAAGGGACAATGTCCTAAGACACCTCAAGAGGTTGAGGAAATGAGACGGATCCCCTATGCAACGGCTATTGGAAATCTAATGTATACGATGTTATGTACTAGACCTAACATCTGCTATGTGGTGGGGATAATCAGTAGATATCAGTCTAATCTAGGATTTGATAACTGGACTGTCGTTAAGAAAATTCTCAAGTATCTACGGAGAACGAGGGACTACATGCTCGTGTATGGTTCTAAGTATTTGATCCTTACAGGATACACGAACTCTGATTTCCAGATTGATAAGGATTCAAAGAAATCCACATCAAGATCAATGTTCACTTTTAATGGAGGAGCAGTAGTCTGGAGGAGCACCAAGCAAGGGTGCATTGTTGACTCTACTATGGAGGCTGAGTACGTAGTGACTTTTGAAGCTGCTATAAAAGCTGTGTGGCTCAGGAAATTTCTGACTGATCTAGAAGTGGTTCCAGACATGTCAAAGCTCATCATCCTTTATTATGACAATGGTCTGTATTAGATGGATAAGGCTGGATACCTTATCCTAGTGATACTTCGAGTATGACCCGCTTTGTAGATGTTACAGCTTTTGTAAAGTGTAAGAAATAATCTGATACTCATCATTCATGTGGAGACATGTTAGCAGTGGTGTTCTATACAAAGGAGTTTGTATAAGATCAGACCACGAAATGACTAGTCTCACTATATAACACCGTTCAGAATAGAGACTTACATTTCACCAGAATGACTATAGGTGACATGACTTGAATCCTAAGTGAGTTGTGAACTTCTGCCTATGAAGACGATTCTTTGATTTGTATGGGTGAGAGTGGCCAGATCACCGACTCAATAAACCTACCATTTTGAGGAGTCATTTGATTGGGGAGCTGGGAACACAACTATACAAGACGGAATTCACTCATTTCTTAATGTTGAGGTAAATAGATAAATTGCTCCCTTAAAAGTTGATTTTGGGGCTTGAACAATGTGGCGCCACACCTTCTCTTGGCTCGAAAGGGGTTTTGATCATAGTCAGACTATGTCTTATTGTTCATTAGAGGGATCAATGGTACTTAAGAAGTTAGATGTAACTACAGGGGCAAACTGTAATTTTAGCCTAGTTGTACTTACGAGCAATTTATGAAAGGTCATCGCACTTTTGTCTTGTTATATCTAATGGACATCAAAATATATCTGTAGTGCGAAGAGTGCAGCTGTTAGTCTTTAGTAGAGTGCTCTATAGTTAATCAATGTTGAATAATTAATTAAACTCCTTTAATTAAATTATCATAATGATATATTATAATGAATAATTTAATTAAACTTCTTTTATTAATTATTCAAGTATCATTGGAGCTTCAAGCTACAGGTCCATGAAGTCCCTTATGTAGCTCAACAGGGATTTATGAGAATCAATTTTGGATTAGTTTGAATTTTTCAAATTAATTGAGGGAATTAATTATAAATGATATAATTAATTTAATTATATATGGTATAACTACTATAATATATTTGATGCATTATAATAAAAAGTTTATTTGAGAGAATAAATTTTTGAATATGATTCAAATATTAATGATGTGAATTAGATTCATATAATTAAATTTAATATAAATGAGATTTATATTAAAAATCATGCATTAATAAGAGAATTAATACTCTAGGTTATATTATATTTGATACAATATAAAACTATAGATTATGTGTTATATACGATATAACATATAGTTTTATATATATAACTATATAATATTTGTTTAAAATAAAATTTATTTTTAATTTAATTTAATTTTAAATTAAAAAAAGGGAAATAACTTTCCTTCCCTTAATTCTCTCTTTATAATCGTGAAGAGAGAGGGAAGTTATTGCTTCTTCTTGACGTGATTTTGATTCATCTTCTACACAGAAAACCAAAAAGAGTTTTTTTTTATCTGCTATGGCAAAAATCTCCCAGACCTTCTCCTCTCAAAATCCTTTTACCCTCTTTTTCAAAACCCTAAGAGCCCACACCTTCTTTTAGATTCTCATCCCAAAAGAGAATACAAGAGGCTCCAATTGGTGGTGGCCATCTTGGAACGTGTCTGTTCGTGACAGATCTTGAGAAGGGGTTTTTGGTGAAGAAATGTTCTTCAAGGGTAAGTCTTCTCTCACTCTCATTCTCTATTTTCCAATTATGATTGCATATTGTAAATTTTTATGAATTGCATAATTGTATTATGTAATTTTTCCAATTCCATGTAAAATTGAAAATTAGGATGATCCTCGTGTCTGCTCAGGGCCTTCATAGGTTCCTATAGAACCAACAATACAAAATAGCCACCACCACTTGAGAACCCTCCATATTCTCCTTAAGGGTGAGAATTCAGAAGTTGTGGACTCTGAATTTTTGGAAAGGGAGAATTTTTTAGAGGAGGGAGAAGAAAAACTTTCTCTTCTGTGAACTTAGGAGTGAAAATCAAAGAATTCATAGAGACCCTCTCTACTGTGAAGAAGATGGAGTCAAAATCTCAATTGCTCCTTTCACGTTTCACGATGGTTAAAGAGAAAAAATAGGGAGGGAATTATTTTCGTAACTCCTTCAATTTAATTTAATTCAAAAATCAAATCAAATCAAATATATATAAATATATAAATATATACATATAATAACTAACTTATTATATGTATATATAACTATATGTTATATCAAATATAACACATAATCTATAATTTTTATATTGTATCAAATACAATATTACCTATAGTTTTAATTTCTCTCAACAAAGCATAGTATTTAATATAATCACATTTATACTAAATTCAATTATATGAATCTTATCCATATAATTAGTATTTGAATCACATTCAAATATTTAATTTGTCTCAAAATAAACTTTATGTTATAATGTATCAAATACATTATATTAATTATATCACAATAATTAATTATAAAATATATAATTAATTCCCTCAGTTAATTTAAACAATTCAAATTAATCCAGAATTAATTCTCAATAATCCCTGTAAAGCTACAAAGGAGACCTTATGGACATGTAAATTGAAACTCCAATGGTACTTGGATAATTAGTTAAACTCTTTAATTAATTTACCTAACATCTATTAACTTATGGTCACTTCACTAAAGACCGATAGCTGTACTTTTTGCACTATAGATATATTTCTGTGTCCATTGGATATATTCAGTTAATAGTATGATGAACAATGAGTCATCGTCTGACTATGACCAAATCCCTCTTGGGCCAAGAGAGGGTGTGACCGCATTATTCAAGCTCTGGAATGAGCCCTTAAGGAGCATATTATCTACTTATCCTGACATCAGGGAGAATTCTGTCTTGTGTAGCTGTGTTCCCAGCTCCCCAATTAGGCGAATCCCCAAAATGATAGGGATATTGAGTCGGCGATCTAGCCACTCTTACCCATACAAATCAAATGATCACCATCATAGGCAGGAGTTCACAACTCACTCAGGATTGAGGTCATTTCACCTATGGTCATCCTGGTTAAATGTATGTTTCTACTATTAACGGCATTATATAATGAGACTAGTCATTCGTGGTCTGGTCTTATACAAACTCTTTGTATAGGATACCCCCTTCAGATGTCTCCATATGAATGATCAAGATCAAATCATTTATAACATTTTACAACATTGGTAACATCTACAAAGCGGGTCATATCCATAGTATCACCAGGATAAGGTACCCAGTCTTATGCATCTACCACAGACCGTTTAGGTTATCAATTAAACATGATCCACTCGTATGTCTCTACATACATGTTTAAATTACATAAAATAACCTAGGACCTTTATTTATTGGATTGAATGTATGTTCATAAAATAACAATTATTTTATTAATAACAATTTGTTTATATAGAGTTTACAAACTACGAAAATACAAGAGATATTTAGGACACGAATCCCAACAATGGCGACTAACATTAATATTATCAAACTTAGGGGGGCTTAAGTGTACTTGAGAGGGAGTCTCACATCTAGGGAGCGCCTAGACGATCTGTGAGTTAAGCTCTACATGAGTTATTGTAGTTATGGAGTGTTATAGATAAGTACTACATTTTAAAATATTTAACTCTTTAATATTAGTGGATTATTTTTTTTGGGCTCTCTACCCCCGGACGTAGATGGTTTATCATTGAACTGGGTTACCAACTTCTGTGTATCTTTACTCGTTTATTTGTTGTTAATATTTTTGTTATGTTACAGTGATTGTCGGTGCTTTCCGTTTAACATCCGTATAATGAGTGGAAAATCATACTAGCAACTTTTCAATTGGTATCAGAAATGGTAACTTTTATCTCAAGTGTTTCGATCATGGATGGGATCAAAGAAGGTGGCTCTAGAACCCGTCCTTCGATTCTAGATGAAACTAACTATTCGTATTGGAAAGCTCGAATGATTGCGATCCTGAAGTCGATTGATAGCAAAACTTGAAAAGTAATGATTGGTGGGTGGTCTCATCCTACCATCAAAACTGATGGTGGGAAAGAAGTCTTGAAGCCAGAGTCACAGTGGTCTGAAGAAGAAGATGAAGCTTCGTTAGGGAATTGTCGTGCCTTGAACACTATATTTAATGGTGTAGATTGCAACATATTTAGACCAATTAATACTTGTGTCTCTGCTAAGGAGGCATGAGACATTTTGTCCGTTGCGCATGAGGGAGCTTCTAAAGTCAATATGTCAAGGTTGCAATTGTTAACATCAAAATTTGAGAACCTTAGAATGCATAATGATGAGTTTATTGGTGATTTTAATGTCATGTTAGATATCTCAAATGAGTCATCTGCTCTCGGTGAAAAAATTTCAAAAGAAAAACCTGTTCGAAAGATGTTCAGATCTCTATCTAAGGGATTTGATATGAAAGTTACAACTATCGAGGAAGCTCAAGACATAACCAGGTTGAGAGTAGATGAACTATTTGGTTCTTAGCTTAGTTTTGAGATGTCCCTAAACAGGAAAAACGATAAGGAAATTAAGGTATTGCTCTTCAATCTTCATTTAAAGAGGAGCTTGTTGATCATGATATAGAGTTGAAAAATTCTTTTGCAGAATCTATATATTTACTTTCAAAACATTTTAACCAAGTTCTCAAACAGTTTGGTAAAAGGTCTGCTACATAACACCTACAAGTTCGGTGGGTCTCCCCCTCCAAACAGGTTAGACCTCAAAATAGCAAAAAAGAGATTGACAAGAAAAGCTTATTAAATACAGAGAGTGTGGTGGGTATGGTTATATTCAGGTTGAATGTCCTAATTTTCTAAAGAAACATAGTGAAGGATATGTCTTAACTTGGTTTGATACTGAAACGGAAGAAAGCAGTGACTCAGAGGAAGATGTTAAAGCACTTGTTAGTAACGTCTCATCTGACACCTAGTCTTACGAGGTCTCTAAATATGATGTGTATGCAGCAAAGGTTTCTGATGCCACGAGCCCTAAATCTTCAAACCTTTCATACCATGCTCTATTTCTTAAGTGGCAAGAAGATCAGAAAGCCCTTGATATACTAAAAGAAAAGATTGATACCTTGATTACTGATAATCACAGATTGATGTCTATGATTGCAGAGTTGAAACGTGAACTTTCACAAGTTAAAGTAGAAAAAGACACTATGAGTAAGAATATAAGAATGTTGACTAGTACTGAGACTCTTAAGAAAATTTTGACAAAAGGAAAGACAACCTGGGCTTAGTTTTTCAGAAGGTAGAAGTTAACAGAATAAATAGTTTAAAAGGAAATAAAAGATTGAGTTTGCTAACGCTAAAAAACCAGAGTCCTATGGTTTTACAGGAACTTCCTCCATCAATCCTATTGGGGAAGGCAACCGTATATTCAGGCAAATATGGATTTGTCACTATTGTGGCAAAGTGGGTCTTAAACGTCCTTTTTGCTATCAGTTATTGAAAGATCTTCATAGGCCTTCTTTTCTCAAAAGGGTTCCTCACTTCCCTCAATATTATAGACCAAGATAGATTAAGATAAATAGGCATGCAGAAAGAAGAACACTCAGAGCACATGCAATGTAATCTTGACCTCCCTCAGATCATCTGCCAAAGATGATTGGTACTTTGACAGTGGTAGCTCGCATCATATGACTGGTGAAAAGAGCTATTTATCTTATCTCAAATCTGTCAGCTCATGAAAAGTCACTTTTGGTGATTGTGCGGGTAGTAAGATCATTGGAAAATGAACTATGAATTATCCAGGTCTTCCAAAATTAAATGATGTAATGTTGATTAAAGGGCTTACAATTAATCTCATTAGCATTAGTAAGCTATGTGAACAAGGTCTGAATGTGAGTTTTACTAAAGATAAATGTGTTGTTACAAACGATGTCAAAGCTCTTGTCATGATAGGTACGTGCTCGTTTGATAATTGCTATCTGTGGAGCTCTAACAATTCCTTGCAGGTTTTTTATCTCTCAGGCAAGATGAAGCTAGCCTATGGCATAAACGCCTTAGGCATGTAAGTATGAAGACTACACATAAGACTCTTAGCAAGAATGTTATATCTAGTCTCTCCTCTGTACGTATATCAATTGAAATTATATATAGGGATTGCACATCGGGAAAACAAACTCACACTCCTCACAAGCATACAGGTCCTTTTGGATTATCTCGTGTTCTCGAACTTCTTCATATGGATCTTATGGATCCAATGCAGTCAGAGAGTTTGGGGAGCAAATTGTATGTCTTAGTTATTGTTGATGACTTCTCCATATACACTTAGGTCAATTTTCTTCAAGATAAATCAGATACATTTCCTGTGTTTCAAGCTTTTGGTCTTCAATTACAACGTGAAAAAGGTTTTAAAATGTGATACGAATTCGAATTGATCATGGTAGGGAGTTTGATAACTCTCAATTTACTGAGTTCTGCTAATGTGTTGGAACTCATCATGAGTTCTCAGCCCCCATCACATCCGAGCAGTATTAGGTTGTTTTTATAAGGAAGTCATTTTTATTAGTTACATTGGGTTTTTTAGGGAGCAAGACGTTCGACGGTCGAGTTCCTCTACATTGTGATCTTGCTCGTTGTTCATTATTCCGATGTGTATGATTTTCACCTGTTGAAATGTGCTACTCTGAAGTTAATCTCGGACTTAGGGGGAGCCTAAGTCTTTGCTGCTGGAGAAGTGATTCTCAGTCCTAGGAGGATCCCAAGACTCAATGTCAGTGAAGGGAGTTCAACGAATTGGGAAAGATATCATTGTGAGTTGAGTCTCACCCGTCATCAAAAGTCATGGTGATTGACACTAATATTATCAAACTTAGGGGGAGCCTAAGTGTGCTTGAGAGGGAATCTCACGTCTAGGGGGAGCCTAGATGGTTTGTGAGTTGAGCTCTACGTGAGTCACTGTAGTTATTGAGTGTTATAGATAAGTACTATGTTGTAAACTGCTTAACTCTTTAATATTAATGGATTAGCTTTCCTGGACACTCTGCCCCTCAGACGTAGGTGATTTATCATTGAACTGGGTTACCAACTTCTGTGTATCTTTACTCGTTTATTTGTTGTTAGTATTTTTTGATGTTATAGTGATTGTCAATGCTTTCAGTTTAACATCCGTATAACGAGTAGCGAGTCATCCTAGCATTTTTTCATCCATGATCTAGTGTATATATCTTAACTAGTTGAGTGATGTTCAAGTTGGCAACTACTTCGTTCCTTTATTAATAAATCAATATTTTTTAATTTTAATTTTTTTCTTTAAGAATATAATTCAAATATAAAAGTGGGGATTTGAAGAATTACTTTACATATGATACGAGTAATATTTAACCAGCAATTTGTAGTTGTTCTTGTTTGTGTATATAATTACAGGCGTCTTTTGTTCCTTCACTAATGCCATCACATTTGATTTATTAATGTTAGATGTCAAAGAAAAAAAGAAAAACTAACTGGTGGACTGTAGTCATAAATTAGCAGGCGATCAATGTACAGTTGATACTTCAATTATTTTGAAATGAATATCACTTTCCCTTTTGAAAATATGAATTTTATTTTCTGATCATTCTTGAAAGTGTACACCATGAAATGTTCACAGTTTCTCATCCATAGCGATTAAGTCAAGGAGATAAAGCTATAATAAAGTATAGAATTATGAGATGACAAAAAAAAAAGTTTCTCAAAACTGCTAAGAGATTCAAATCTAGACTCATATGGTTTTTTTAGTACTACGAAAGTTCGATATGGTTACTATTGATAAAAGGAATAGCGACATAATACTGTAAACTTTCCTTTTCACTAAAAAGTCGATTAAAAACAATAACGACTATGGAGGCCAATAGGTCATTGCTTCACTTTTAATTTTGTAAAAAATGTGTGATTTGGACCCGAGAAAAAAAAAAGTGGCCTACATGAATATAATTCAACTAGTGTAAAGTTTGTACTATCGATCTCGAGGTTAGAGATTTGATTCTCTCGTAAATAAATAAAAGTGAAAAACATGTAACTTGTGGTTAGTCAAAATGAAGGCTATTCAAAACAAAAAACTATGTTAGACCAATCAAGTGAATCACAATTCTCTCGAATTTCTAGACCATTGAGCATATTAATTTTATGCCATCCCTTTAAAAATAATGGGTGGTTCTCCCATGTAACAAAAAGAAATGAAAAACAAATTAAAAGAAAAGACAGTGGGAAAAGTAATTCCCATTGGTATGATGAACTTTATAAAAGTTGAAAGATTAAAGTTAAATTTTGAGCATATTTCACATGATTAAGGGAAAAAAAAAAAAAGAGAGGTAAGTTTGATTCCTCTACCACATGTTATTGTAAGTCTTTTTAGACTTGTCTAATCTAATTGCATAGTGGTGAACAATTGGGGGCTGCATCCCACCATCATCATCAATTATCATTATGATATATATCTCTTAATGTTGGAATTTTGGGTCCCCTTAACATGGATTCAATTTCATCTCTTCATATTTTTCTTATTTTTAACCTAACAATATTCATATTTTTGTAAAAGAATATCTCCCAAATCTCCAACTTTTTAAAAGTACCTAATAATATAAACTCTAAATTTATGATTTCTTATCTAATGAGTCATTAAACTTTCAACTTTACGTTTATTAAGTCTTTTACCTTTTCAACATTTTCAAAGTTTAATGTACTTTTGTTACACATTAAATTCAAATTTATGTTAGATAAGTTTGTTTTTTTTAAAGTTCAAGGACTCGTTAAATACTTTTTAAAGTTTATGAATTAAAGTTTTAATTGAACTGGAGTATTTTCGTGTACTGACGTAGGGAAGAAAGTCCATGAATAGTAATGATATAGGGTTTATAAATTCAACTTGTATGTGAAGTCAAACAAACTAATGCAACCCTATAAGAGTGTTGAGGATTCAAAGCTATGAAAAGGTAATTAATTAGAGAGTAGCCAACTATTTTGGACTTTGGCAAGGAGATAGGCAAGAGATATGTTTGTTGTTTAACCTAGAAAGGAAAAATAATAAAGAAAAAGAAAAAGCAACTTTTTGCTAATGTGTGTTTGTTGGTGTCTAGCTCATAGTTTGTCACCTTTATCAACCAATTAAATTGTGAAAAATTAAATAATTTTTCATGGATTAGTTTTTAGAAAGTAAGAGAAAAAGAAATTCACTATGTGAGGGAAAAGTTAAGTTAGAAAAAAAAAAAAAAAAAAAAAAAAAAAGCAAAATACTTTTTTTTTTCTTTTTAAAAATCTCATTTGTCTTTGTTTCATTAGTTTTTTTAATTAAAAAAATAATAATCCTAACCCTACCTTTACCACTATTAGTTTCTTCATTAAGTTATTTGTTTTATTCTAATACATTTCTTTAGGTTAATCAAATCACATCTCTTTCTTTAGTTATTATTATTTTTTAAAAAAAAAATTATAATAAAAAGCTCTATGTGAACCACGAGCACAATTATTGTCCCAATAAGAACCTCTCTCTCTCTGAAACACACACGTACGCATAAGAAAGGATGTGGCAAATAAAAAGAGAATTTCTTTTCAAAAAAATAATAATTAAAAAAAAAAAAGAAAAAGAAATGGAATCCATGAATTCACTTTACATTTTCAAAAAGATAATATGCCACTGTCTGTTCTTGTGTCTATCCCTTATATATACACAACACTTAGCATATGTATATATAAATTTCATATATCTATTCTCTCTTTCAATATCTGTGACAATTTGGAATAACTTTCATTATAACTATGAACCTTTCAAATTTGTTAACCCTAGTACGATATTCTATTTCCCCTTTGACTTCTATTTCTATCTATTTTTCTTGTCACAACAATATATACATATATGAATCCTAAAATTAAAAATCACTTTTAATACTTGAACTTTATAGGATTATGGAAGTAATTACTTTAGTTTAGAATGATTTAGAGGAGATTTGGGATAAAGAATTGGTTATTGTAGTTGGATTATAATAGTTTGTGTTAAAAGTGTAGATTATTTTAGTTTGGATTATAATAGTATGTGTTCGAAGTGTACATTATTTTAGTTTAAAAAGAAAATAATAAACATTATAGCAAAAAATAAAAAAAAAAATGATGAAGATAAAATAATAAAAACTGTAGCAAATAGTAAATAATGTAATACATGAGGGTTTTAAAATAGTATTGACTAAAATAATGTTAACTATAGCAAGAAGTGGTTATTATAATCTTATAATAGTCTTTGTCTCAAACATCTCCTTAATTTTTGTACTTCCAAATTTGTAATAGTGTAGTCATAGACTTTAATAATTATCAATTTAGTCCTTGTACTTTATAATTTGTAATGATTTTATTTATTATAGTGAAAAGTACTATTAAAATTTAATAAATTTTCTTACCATGTATATTGATAAATTGATTAAGAGTCAAGTTTGTTCATTTAAAAATTATATAGACCAAATTCCTAATATAATCAAAATTGGCAGTTATGTTATGATGAGATTTTTCATGATAGTTACTCAATTGTTTCAAATTCAGAAGTATAGGAATTAAATTATTAACTATATGGATCGAATTGTTACAAATTAAAATTCAAGATCTAAATTACTATACATTTAAGAGTAGGGCAATACTCATGCGATCTTTATACTCTTCCTTTTCATATACATACAAAAAATATATATATACTTTTTTTATAAAAAAAAAAAAAAAAAGTTTAATTGCCACATCGCAATATTTTATTGCTGCACCAAAGTTTTTCTTTATTAGTATAGGGACTAAATAGTTTATCCAACAAAGTTTATGAATTAAATTATTTCTTCTATGAAAAAAAAAAAAGCTATTTTTAACCCACTTTTTTATTTGTTGGTCATAAGGTGTAGAGCATTTGTTAAGTACTACAATGAATAATGTCATCCATATTATTCCACATAATAACTTCAATTCGCAATCAGTTCTGACCTTAATTATAGTGATTAATTTTATGGTTATATTTCTAAAGAATTTATTTTAAACAGAGAATAATTGGTGCTACATTAGCCATCTCAATTACTCCATATCATGGAGTAGTTGACATTATAGACGATCAAATTTAAAATAATAATAATATTGGTAAGTCAACTTTACAAGATCATGAGTTCCAACATGGAATGGTTTCATCTGATTGGCATATAAAACTTATATGTATTCCATTATGCTCGTTTGGGAAAATCTCGTGTGGAACTTATAATTATATCAATCAAATTCCTAAGTTTCAAATATGATTCAATTTAAACTCTAAGTTAGAATTTCTTTCGAGAACCGTTCATTCATTTACTCTAATCGTCAATTTTATAAACCGACATATGAATAAGTCTGCACACATTTAAGAATTAACGCATGAATGATTTTCAAAGGTAATCGTGATAAAGAGTCTAAATTGGTTTGCTTATGAAAATTTAGGAGTTTAATTGACTCAAATTATAAGTTTTATTTAATATCTGTCGAGAAGGTATAAATTGAGTTCAAGGCTTCTATTTGAACTTGTTGTTGCTCTCTGTTTTGTTATTGTCTCTAGTTGTGGGGTTTTGGTTTCTCTTCTTTGACTTTCTCCCTGGTGTTTTGGGGTTTTTTTACGTTTATGTTTGGTTATGTTCAGGTTTTATCATGTTGATTTTGTTTACGTTTTGTTGTCCTGTCTCTGCTTGTGCTTTGTTGCTTTGATATCTTGATCCGGGCTGTGGGATTCTCCTTGTTGTTGTATAATAATATCATCTATTCTAAAAAAAAAAAATTAACTAATACAATTCTAAAGTTTAGGGGTATAAATAGGTATTTGTCGGGAAAAAAAAATTATGTGCACATGAAGGTGCATGCTTTGTTTGACATAATACCTTGGTATCATCATTTAAAAAAAGAGAGAGTGTGTGTGTGAGGGTAATTAATTAAGAGGTAAAACCAGTTAATATTAAGCATGCCAAACAAAGAACCTCCCAAGGAAGCTTTGAATGGAACTATTGATTGTTGTTGGAACTGTACTCAATTGGGTAGGTGCCACTATTTTCATGCTCTTTTTGAGTATGTTTCAATTAATATAATTAAGAATTTTTGGGGTTTTAACTTTGAAACCTAAAACACAAATGATTAAAATGTTGGGTTTCTTTAATTCATTTTTCTTTATATATAATGCAAAGGATTTACAAAAAGTAAATGTCAAAGTTTGTATAATGGTAAATCTCTCTACTTTCATAGCCTATAATGATTAATTGCTGAGATCTATTTGTGAAATCCACATCATTTGGAAAGGTTAAAAATGCTTGACAGTATGATATATGGTAAGAGCAAATTAAAGTTTAATTGTAAAATTGTAGATTAATTAATAAATCCCATCATTTTTCTCTTTATACTTTTAAAATTTGTATTTTCCTACCTTTTTTACTTTAACAACAATTTTCTTCCCTTTATTATTATTTTTTCTGTCTTATTTTAGCATATGTAATACTTTATGCATTCACAAAACTTCTTAAAATTTAAGAACAAATTGGGTTTTCATTAGGTATAAAATTTATATTGATATTTCACAAATAGTCTAAAATGGTCACTTATTAGAAGAATATGGATATCAAATTAAAATAAATCTTTTAAAAGTATATATATAAAGATCAAAACGAACTACAAATCTTCATTAAAAAAATCATAATCAAAAGTAATTGGATCAAAATAGTACTTAAACCTATTAATTATTATGAACTTGTTGAGAAGAACATGAAAATCTTCGATTACCCAATTTATATATCTAATTATGTGTATATGTGTGTTTTTCTCTTTATAACACACACTGTTTCATCAAGTATAAGATCTAAACCAAAGTTGATCAAATCTAACACCATGATGAATCTTTATTTGGATCTTAGACAGATCCCAATTGGCTTACTTATTTATTTGTTATTTTTTAAAAAGGGAAGATGATCATGTTTCACAGTAGTTAAGTCACATTAACATGATTGGGGATCCATAAATACTTGGCCACAATTAAGAGACATGATTGAATAATGTCATGCATATTCTTGTTTTATCCACTGTGATATAATTATTTTAGGGTTAATTCTTTCACATATATATTATGATCAAAGTGAAGAGATCTTTGTGGTTCTTACCCACTTAGTTGGCTATAAAAATTTAGAAAATTAAAATACGTTTCATATCTTGAATTTTCTTTTTCAATACGATAGGGTGGGAAAAATTTGAACAGATACTCTTGGTCGCTAATATATATTATATATTCGTTTTGTCATATGTCTCTTATATAATTTGTACACACAATCTTTCAATTATTTGTGTCTTTTGTTTGTATTTTTTTTAATCGTTTGTATTTCGATACGCTAATTATTTTTAAAAAAAAACGAAAAATGAGAATAAAAATTGTATTGTATAGAAAGACAAAACAAAATCAAAAGCAAGAGACAAAGATATGAAAACTAATCTTTGAACAAAAGATAAGATAAGAGGGCCAAAGAGAAAGGGGAATAAAACCCTAAAAAAACCAACTATGGCTAATAAGAACACACAAAAAGGAAAAGGGGGTGTGTGAATGGATGAATTCTTTAGACCCTTTTTAGATTTTTCCACCACTTCAAAGGTACAATTGAATTTGATTTAGAGATTCAAAAAATTCTAAGAAAAAGGAGCAAAGTGCAAAACCCTAAAATTGAACTTTGACTGTTGAATTTAAACACACAAAGGAGAAAAGAGGGAGATTATTTGTTACATATATGTATATTGAAACATAATATATATTTATATTATAACATATATGTTATGAGCTAGGGTATTTGATTTTAGGGCTTTTTAATTTGATTAGGGATCCCTTGGACTGTGGGCAAAGTTGTAAGTCCCCCACAAGAAAGTTGTCATGCGCTCAAAGAAAGTATAATGGGAAGCTGCCGCATTAGTTGACCTTTTTTACTCACCATAACACACCAACTACCAAACATTTAACATAATAACACATCATAATGAATCACACATGTTTATTAAAAAAAAAAAAAAAAATGTCTCGTGTAAGTATAGCTCAACGACAATTAACCTCTAATCTTTTCTTCGGTTAAAGTATTAATGTAGTATAAAATTTACCATAACCTATCAGTTTAAACTTTTAGGTCGCGTGAGCAAAAGATCCTAAATTTGAACTAACAAAGTTCATTTCCTCCCAAATTGATATCGAATTTCACTTTTTGGGGTTTCAACAAATTTTCAAGTCTACAAATGAAGATGAGTGTTAGAGTGCTGATATAATATCAAATTTACTATAAATTATTAGTTTAAGATAAGATTTTTGGTTGATAGATGATTTTAACACATTCGAAGTTGGAGGTATAGACTTCATACTTCTACTTGTTGTAGCTAGTTAGAGATAATATCGATGTGAAACGAGGTTCAGGGACATGCCTTCCCACCTCTAAAGAAAGGAAAATTTTCTCTGGTATACAGTAATATGGGTACTACCCTCAATATTTATTATAAACCACATCAACATCATTTAAGAATGATATGGGTCCAATAGCATAAAATCATTAGCTTAAAAAACTAAATTTATAGTGTGAATGAAGAAAATATTTGTAGTGCACAAGTACTAGAAACTTGAAATATCGACATTCTCTAGCCATTAAACTATAGCTTCCTATTACAAATGTATGGCTAAATTTTAAGTGTGAGTAGTATGAAATAACTTCATGATGGCACTAAGAAATGTTTATCTAGGTAATTAAATAATTTAGTTTAGACTTTGGCCTAAGATTTTTACTTTGGTAATAGGTCATAGCCTTGCACACACTCTCTTATATGATCATTTGGTCACACCTTTTTTATGCTAAGCTACACCTTGTAGCTCACAATTCATGGAAAAACTATGATTATTACTTTTTTCCTCTCTCTCCTTTAATTTTAAATTAAAGAAGAAAAATGAAAACACAAAAGCCATTAAATTGGAATTAAAATTACAGTTATTTTTAAATATAGAAAAATGAATCAAAATATTTACAAAACATAACAAAATTTTAGATTTATCAATGATAGACGTTGATAGACACTGATAAACTTCTATCAATGTCTAATTTATCAGTGTCTATCAACATCTATCATTGGTAGTTCCAAAATTTTAATATATTTTGTAAATATTTTCAGTAGTTTTACCATTTGAAATAATTTTCCTTAAAATAATTTACCTATATTTTACTTTAATATTTGAATTTATGTGATTTTTTTTTTTTTTTTTATAGTTCTTGATAGATTAATTTATAATAATAATAAATAGAAAGAAAAAAGAAAAGAAAAGAAAGCATTCCAAAGTGTTTGTTGATTACTATTATTATTTTTATGAATTCCTTTGTAGAAAGCTAAAACAAACACTTCTTTTGCTTATACTTTACTCTTGTAAGTAAAGTATTTATCACTATTATTGGTCTTACATAGTATTTTTCAAAAAGAGCTAATTATATTTATAAGAGCTGAATATTTTTTTAAAAAGAATATTTGAATTATTAACTTAATACTTAATTAGTTGAAAGTATATGAAGGTACACAAATCATGTGCCTACTTAGAATAACAATTTCTAAAGATTTAGAATTAGAATAGATTAAATTAAAGAACTGTGTTTGAAGGAATATAATGGGGTCTAGTGAGTTTTTGTACTTTAAAAGTTCCTAAAGGTCCCGATTTTTAAATTTGTATCTATCTATTTAATCTCTATATTCAAATAAAAATAGTTTTAAATTTTTTATTTTATATCTAATAGATCTTTGTTATTGATCAATTCATTAATGTATGATCTAACAATATATATATTATATGTAATAGTAAAGTAACAAAGTTAACTAAAGACTAAATTAGACACAAATCTGAAAGTTTAGGAAAAATTTTAGTAAATATAATAAAAACTACAATCCATTTAAATAACTATTTGATTTAAAAAAAAAAATTACAAACACTATTATCAGTTTTTTTTTCTATGTTGTAGAAGTAATTTCAAAAGTAGTTTTGAAAATTAAGAAAAATAAGTTTTAAAAACTTGTTTTTATTTGTAGAATTTAGTTAAGAATTTAAATGTTTACTTGAGAAAGATGATTGAGAAAATGAACACAATTTTAAAAAACTTAAATGGTTGTCAACATGACCTTATCCCTAACTTTTTCGTTTTCTCTTTGTCATATTAGAAATACTTTAAAATAGTGTATAGCTCTAGTTCATAAATATATATATATATATCTAATGAATGAAATAAATGTATACTACAATGGTATTAGAAATGTCTCGACGTTTGATGGACCTATTGTAATTTGTTTAAACACAACATTGAAATGTCAAATACAGATCACTAGAAAATATAAAAATTCAAAGATTCGTTAGATCATATTGAAAAAAATCCATGAATAAAATTAATAATTTTGCTAACACGAACAGAGAGGTTCAAATTTTCATACATGCATCTCAAATCATGATATTAAATTTTGATGGACATGTGGGCATTTCCACCAATAGTTTCATATCCATGAACATGGATATCCAATCAATATTTTCATCAATATTTTTGTAAAATTGAGATTTTCATATTTCCTTCAGCCTCCACATTTTGAATTTATTGTGAACTCAACAATTAAATTAATTATTTAACTATAAAAATATGGATAATACTTGTTGCATCCGAAAATACACATATCTTTATGTATTCCCTTTCATCATTAGCATAAAAAATAATTCAAATACAAAATAAGAAGAATTTGTCAAATGAAAAATTAGGATTAGACAATTGAATGAGATGCATTCACCTAATTTATTTTTTTAATATATTGATTTTTTATATATATAAAAAATTTTAAAAAAAACCGAAAAAAAAATTCCACGTCATGATTGGCAGCCTGGGTGATCCAGCTTCCCGTGCAAGCGGTGAATGGGCGTCGCCGTTATAAGTGCTTCTGAACCATAACCTCACTGACTCTCTCTTCAATCATTTTTCACTTTCTCTCTTTTCTCTCTTCAGTTTCTTCCTTCAGGCGTGGCCTTCCCTTCTCATCATTCCTTTCTTCTCTTTTTTTCTCTCAGTAACACAAAACAAAACCTCCATTAATGCTTCCTCTTCAACCACTCTGTTTTTCTCCTCCATAATCATATCTTCTCATCCATCTCTCTCCTCTTCACACTCTTTCTTCTTCTTCTTTCAATTCCAAGCTTTTTCTATATAAAACCATCCTTTCTTCCATGGATCTTTGGGATAAACAACTTCCGGAACATCCACACGCCGGCGCCCGTCACCGGAGGCAGAATCCTTCCTTCTCTTCTTCTCTTCTTGACGCTATTTATCGCTCCATTGACGAACCCAACGCCGTCCAACGCGAAGAACAGGTGATCTTGTATACAGAGACTATGAGGAAGAAACAGAGTATTGACGATGAAATTGAAGACGATAGGTTGAATTTCCGCCGTGCTTGTATGATTGAGAAATGGATGGAGAAGAAAGTGAGTGAGAAGGTTGTTGTTCGTCGCACCTCTATGGCGGATTTCGATCGGAAGGCTAGGAATGTTCGCGATCGTGATTTTAAGAAATTGATGAATTCCAGTTCGAGTTCTTCGGATTCGAGTTCCGGAGGGGGATTTTCTTCGTCTGAATCGGAAACGAGGTCGTCTTCTTATACAATGCAAAGGCCGAGGCCGATTAGAACGGAGAAACCTCATTTCGAAGGCTATGGCGATGGAATTAAAGTTTCAATCCCCAATCAGAAGCCCAAACATGAAAGTAGCTTCGTGAAGACGAAATCTAAAGCCCTAAAAATCTACGGCGATCTGAAGAAAGTTAAACAGCCAATTTCTCCTGGCGGCCGCCTCGCGACTTTCCTCAACTCGCTCTTCAATGGAGGAAGCCCAAAGAAACAGAAATTCACAAATTCCGTCAAACAAAACGACGCTTGTATGAGAAAATCAAAATCCGCTCAAGGATCGACGTGTTCTTCCGCGTCGTCGTTTTCTAGATCTTGTCTGAGCAAAACACCTTCGTCCGGCGAGAAACTCATAAACAGCGGCAGCACAAAACGATCGGTGAGATTTTGCCCTGTGAGCGTGATACTAGATGAAGATTCTCGGCCTTGTGGACACAAAAGCCTTCAAGACGAGCTTGGTCTAATGGCGGCAGCAACAACTCTGCGAAACGCTTTAAGAAACGACCATTGCCGAGCAGAGGAAGCTTCAGAAGATGTGATGATGAACATGAACAGTTACCAAAAGAAGATCAATGGCGATGTGTATATAAACAGAGAGGAAGATGAAGATGAAGACGAAGAAGAAGAAGACGACGACGACGACGAAGATGCATTGAGTTGTTCGAGCTCTGATCTGTTCGAATTGGATAATCTGTCATCGATCGGAATTGAAAGGTATCGCGAAGAATTGCCAGTGTACGAAACTACGCATTTCAATACGAATCAAGCCATCGCCAATGGATTAATTTTGTAATAATTAATTAACCAATTAAAGAAAAGGAAAAAAAAAAAAGAGGAAAATATGGGGATGTGGTAAAAAGTTTTTATTAGCCTTTTGGAATTAGTGTCTTGGGGGTTTACATGAAGAATAACTAAAGATTTTCCCTTTCTTTTCTCTGTTGGGTAATTTTCTTTTACTTTCTTTCTCTGTCTCTCTCTCTTTTTTAAAAAAAAGAAAATGCAATTATTCTGCCATTGTTGATGCTTCACTTTATTTTTAAGGAGAGATAGATATTTGGGAATTTTATATATTTAATTTTATTAAAATTCAAGAAAAAGACTCCTATCCTGAAGTTATATTCGTATTGACATCCTAACGTGAAATCTGATATATAGAGAAAGGCAACGATTAGGTGCAGCCTACCGCCCCTAACCTCCATACATCCCCTTATTTCTATAGAGAATCAATCTATTGAGTGATAAAATTGGAAATTTGATACATAGAGGGTTAAGGTTTTTTTTTTTTTTTTTTTTGACATTTTATAACATGGCATTCGGCTAAGAAATAGAGTTGTAAAGTTTAGGAAGGAGCTCACCGTGTGAGCAACTAATAAAGTATAAATTTAATTTTTACGGTTTATAGTCGTGAGACCCACAAACTTCTTTAGACCAAATAAGTAGTGAGATCAATGTCTACTCCCAAAAATATCTCATAATTTATTTTATTGGTCTGTTTATATCTCGTTTGAGTTTGAATTTGATTTGGATTATGTTATTTTTTTATAATATTTCAAATTTTCTTCTCTATCTATAATAATACGTATTTAATTTACGTTATTTATGTAGATATTTTGTTACAATATTTTTATAAAAAAAAAATTAATAATAGCATTAAATAACAGAGTCTGTGTGGAAAAGACAATTAGATCTACAACTACGTGGAATACGACAATATATAATTTGTTAGAGTTATGTTTAAGTTCGATAAGGCGTAAAGAAAGTTCGAAAATACGAAAGATAAGGGTAAAAGCAAAGGCAGATTTTCTACCATATAAGCAAGAGAGAGGGATTTTTATTTTTATTTTTTTCCTTTTTTCTCTATATATTGGACATTGTAATGTAGGGACATGTTTTGCTTTAAGACAACAATGTCTTCATGCATTACGAATCATTGCTGCCGGAGAGAAGAACTTTTCCGGCAAATAAAAACCAACAGTTATTTTCTTTTCTTTTCTTTCCAAACAAACAGACATGAAACAGAAACATACATCATTTTAACCATTTGTGAATAAGAGAAAAGGGGTATATATGTTGTCACCAAAACAAAAAAGAAAAAATAAATAGTATAGCTTCGAAATTTGATGGGTTAATAAATAATGGCCGGAAAAAGTGAATTTTTTAATTAGTGGTTAAAATATCACTCTCGTCTTTAATAAATCTTTAAATTAATCCATGCAGCTAATTTTTATTAACTTTTTTTTTAAAAAAAACAATTTTATTTTGGTCTCGGGTCTAATTTCTATTTAGTTTCTAGATTTTAAAATGTTATATATTTAATTTTTAAATTTTAAGTTTGGTTTCAATTTAATCCTTAAGTTTCAAAATATTTACAATTTTACCTTTCAAATTTGAGTTTTGTTTCAGTATGGTCTCTAAGTTTTAAGACTTCACACTTTTAACCTCGGTTTTTCATTAAATACTTGCTTTCAGTTATTGACATAAATATTTATTAATTAATTTAAAATAATTATGAAGTGAAAATTTTAAATTTAACTTTATTAGTGATGAAAAATAGTGAAACTTAATTAATTATATTTCTTTCAATCATTTTAAATTAATTAACGGACGTTAACACTAAAGACATAAAATAAGTATTTAGCAAAAAAATCGATATTAAAAATATAGATTTTGAGACTTATGAACCAAATTGAAATAAAACTCAAATCTCAAGGGTAACATTGTAATATTTTAAATTCTAGAGATTAAATTGAAATGAAACTCAAAACTTAGTGACTAAATGTATAACACTTCGAAACTTAGGATGGGGTAAGGAGTTGATTATTATAGTCATAGGTTGTCATAGTTGGGTTATAATAATTTTGTTTGGGGTGTAAATTATTTTTGTTTGGGTTATAATAGTATGTATTTGAGGTATAAACTATTTTAGTTTGATAAGGAAATAATAAACATTGTAGCAAAAATTTAAAAAAATATGATGAATGTAAAATAGTAAAAACTATAGCAAATAGTAAGTACTGTAGCAAATTGGAGTTTTAAAACAGTGTTTACGGTAGCTAAATGGGGATTATAAAATAATATTTACTGTAGCAAAATATGGTTATTATAGTTTTAGGATAATTTTTACCTCAAACACACCCTTAAGGATTAAGTAAAAACTATATCAAAAAATTAGGAATCAAAAGAGTTTCTTTTTTCTTTTTTCTTTTTTTTTTTTTGAAAAAGAAATGTAGTTTTTATTAGCACTTTGATTATGAATTGTGAAAATATATACACATTGTCTATCTTTTATGAAAATTAATATTATTAGTTAAAGAAAATTGCCTTATAAAATAACTAAAGTTAATATTTATTAAAAACACAAAGACTAAAATTGAACAATTACAAATACAGGATCTATGATGAAATACAACTTAAAATATAGGGACTAAAATAATATTTTAATGTTAATTAATTTTTAGGTAGAAAAATGAGAGGAGATAAAAGATAAGAAATCGGGCAAATATCAATTTAAATTTATACTCTGAACTTTGGGTATTGTATCAATTTAAACCTTAAACTTTGAAAATTATATCAATTTAAACCTAAAAATAATAATTGTATCAATTTAAACCCTGAACTTTTATAACTGTATCAATTTAAACCTTAAAGTTTCATAATTGTATCAACTTAAACTTTTTATTATGTTTTATTTGGACATATTTATGAAAATTCAGGGTTTAAATTGTTCTATTAATGAAAACTCAAGGTTTAAATTGGTACAGTTATGAAAGTTCAGAGCTTAAATTGATACAATTATTAGTTTAGAGTTTAAATTGATACAATTCTAAAAGTTTAAGAGTATAAATTGATATTTGGTATAAGAAATATGTGAGAATGAAAGTAAAAGAAAGGGGAAAAGGTGTGGTTTAATATGCAGTGGTCTCCAAAGCTGTGGACAACAAGATCCAACATTTGATCTGTAAAGCCTTTGATGTCAAATTTTAGTTGCCTTCTAATCAAAGAGTTTATTTTCAAAGATTTTTTTTTTTTCTTTTTTCCATTCCAATTACCCACTTTCACCTAAAGTATATTGCAAACATACATCCTTTTCAAACTTCCACATCATTCCTATCCTAACCAATTTGTACCATCCCATCCCTTTCTCTCTCTCTTCTTTTTTTTTTTTTTTAAAAAAAACTAATTAAGAGATATATTAGCTAGAAATTTGAGTATACATTTTTATATTAGTATAATATTCTTCACTTTAGAGGTTTATGGTGTTGTTTTTAATTTCATTCAAAAAAATGGTCACACAACTCTCGACTATTTAGATATGCCTTACTGAAAGTCATTTATTTCTCCTTTACATTTTGAGACAATTTGTTATTGCATTTGTTTTGTTTAACTTCTATGAGATAAATAAATAAGTAACAGTATTAATTACACGTTTCTTGGACTCAAAGGTTCTATCTCCTACTCCACATTTATTATACTAATTCAAAAACATAAGTTTGACTTTTTTTTTTCTTTACTTTAAATTGTACATGTCTAACTTCTAAAATAGGCAAGTAATTTAATAAAGCATTATTGGAAAAGATTTTATAGTGTCATCGTAGTACTATGTATTCTTTCTATTCATATTTTGATAAATCATTGGATGATATATTATTTTAATTCATAAATCTTCCACAATTCTTAAATGTCTCTTTTATAACAAACAATAAAATGAGATAATGTAAATTATTTTTTCGTACTATATAGTTGCATTAGATATTTTTCTCTAATTTTAGAGACAATAAAACCAAAGTCTATCAATAATTATACATTTTATAAGTATAATAAAAGTAGAGGATTGAACTTTCGACCACTTAACATATACTAATACTGCCAAATTCACTTTTGGCATCAACCACTACAATTGAAAGGAAGGAACTTGGGTGGTTCATCACCATTTATTTATTTATTTGTTCTTTTTTGAAAATTAATTAGAGGGAATGAATTGAGAGAAAACACAACTTTATTGGGAGTTGCAAAATCCCCTATGAAAGAAGAGGTACAAAACCACATGGGAAAGGCCTATATATAACCAATCCCAACCCATTTTTTCTATTATATTCACAATCACAACTAGTTTTAGGCCCCATTTGTCACATAATTCCAAAATAATTCATTTCTTTAAAATAACCAATGAAGGTGGTTGTATTCCTAAAATACTTTTACAAGGGCTCAATTTTCATCCTATTTTGAGTATCATATATGTAGAAGGATCAAAATCTGACCGATGCAAAATTTATTTTGATAGAGAATTTGAGTGAGCTCGACTGAATTAATCTATCTGTCTAATAAAATAAATATGGCATAACAGTAATTGATGTATACTCCTTCCTAAAAATAGTAGTGATAATCCAACCAACAAAGTCCGAACTTATTTAGAATAGACAATGTATACTATAAGTTTAAGGAAAAAAATTGGATGTAACTTGGGTTGCACCTATCTATTGTGCAGCTTTTGTTATACCTAATTAAAAACTGATACGTGACACTTTATTTTAAAAAAAAAAAAAATCAGCTTTTTATATGTGTACAAGAAGGGAGAATATAGACTTAATTGTAACTTAGGTTTACCTAAATATTACTCTAAGTTGAATAGAGTTGAAAACTTTCTTTCATAAAAGAAGAAAAGGACCAAAATAAAAATAAAAAAATAAAAAACTTCATGGCCTATAACAAAGGATAAAAGAGAGAATTGATACAAGGAACCCAAAAAAAAAAAAAAGAATAGCAAATATTTTCTTCTTTACAAAATAATAATATGAAGATAGAAGGAATCAATGTGGGAAAAATGAGAGGGCCACTAAATCATAGCAGTTTGATTTGCTGATTATAAAGCAACTTCTTTTTCATAAATTGTTTAACTAAAAAAATTCTATAGAAAAGAAAGCCTACTGCTAACCCTACAGTCAAAAGTTTCATAGGCTTCAAATGAATTTGCCTTATGCATCTCACATAGATTTGGAGGATTGGTTCTATATGGGTCCTCCCTATATATACATATTCCATAGTTTTTTGCCTTTATTTTGGGTTATAAGTTTAACCCTATCTTTTGTACCTATCTATTTCTAATCAAATTTGAAGTTAAATATCTCATTCTGTCACATCGCTGTTAACATTAATTCACAAAATTATCATTATGTTTAATAATATCACTCATTAACAACAAAAACCTACAAATTAACATTATTAAAGTAGATGAATTTGAGTGAAAATTTTAGCTTTTATAATTGATTTAGATATGAAAATTTATTTTAATATAAATTTCAGCCAGTTTAATTGTAAGTTGGAGATGACTTGCCCCTAATAGTACTTTCAAAAGGAAAATCTAAATCATATATATATATATATTTGTTATCTAATCTAACCAAATATTATGGAAAGATATTAAGAGTGATTAGAATCACATTTAATCATTTCAAAGTCAAATTAATTAAGTTTGCCTTTAGACTTTTAAACATGATTTTTATCCCAATCAAAATTAATTTTAAATAATTAAAAACATGTATCGTAATATTTTTGAACATAAAAAATGTAATTTTAACTATTTCAAAATTACTTATAACTTGAACATATTTTTACTAATCATTTTTTTAGTTCAATAATCGATAGGTTTTAAAGATTCAAATCTTTAACTCTTCGTTGAGTATATATATTTTTAATCATATTAAATCACTTTTAAGATTCCATTCAAAACAAACTTCCTTTACTAATAAAATATTTTTTTAAAAAAAAAAAATCTCTAGTTATATATATATAAATTCTTTTAACTTAACCGATTCAAAAGAATGTGTACGATATGATATTAGTTGTCCTAATAAGTATAAGGGAAAGGGCTTACTTTTAAACTAGTGATGAGGGAATTAGTAGGGCCATAACGCGCGAAATCAGCGCCACAAAAATCTCTAAGTGTTTACGCAAGAAACTCTCATAGAGGACTATTATCAAACATGTTATGTGCAATATTAATAATAATACAATTATATATGTTTAAATATTTGGCCATGCATGTCACTCAACGACCATGCACAATCCACTGGCATTTACCAAATCCAAAATTCTCCCCTTTTATTTTCATTCACTCATACATATCAATAAAACATGGACATAATGCGGTACTGATTAGAATCAAAGCAAAAACAGCTCAACTGACATATAATATATACCAACTAGTGATCAAGATGGTCCAAAATTCAAATGTCTCGTCTCGTATTATACCCCAAAGAAAAGAATACTTCTTACATTTCAAAGGTCAACAAAGATCTCTTTTTTGTTTTTACTGTTACGGAATTGACAAATAAAGACAAATAGAAAACGTAAAACAATAAAAAAAAAAAAAAAATGGACTCACAGATTTACGTGATTTACTAACCGTGTATGGCCACTCGGAGTAAAAGGAGAACTGTTTATTAGAGAGAATAATTAAGATTACAGAACAGAGAGACACCTCTAGGGTTATCGAGTTTATATAATACACTTCTTTAAATTTTATAGTCAAAATCGTAAATAATATAAATATATCAAATACGAATTGTATTTGATCATTCCAAACACCAAATAACAATTTAAAGCACTCCAATATGTACGTATCAATCCAAACACTAAGCGAAAAGGACAACAATTACTATCTCGAAGGTCGATATGATTCTATTTGTGAACATAGTTGAGAGAATAAAGACATCGATTACTATCTTAAAAGGGCTAATGTGCTTCCACATATATGTTTGTGCACAAGTGAAAAGAATCCTCCATTTCAAGCATAACTCATGGATAATTTACACAAGAGTTTGCTCTTAGTCATGCTAACTACTTCTTTTAGTGCACATCTCTATAGCCCGTTTGATATAATTTAACCACAGAGATCACATATTCTCTACTTCTTTTAGTGCACATCTCTATAGCCCGTTTGATATAATTTAACCACAGAGATCACATATTCTCCACTATTTTTTACATAAACTCTCATTGATTTTATATTCAAAAGATTTTAATATTGAAAATACTATCAGATTTTCATTTAAATATTCGTTTTTTTTCTAACAACTTTAATTATATACATACATATAAACGTTGGTTTATATTTTTGGCCGTGAACGGCGACAGAACAGGGCCACCATCCTTTAGTTTTGGTTTTTACTTTATATATATATATATGTTCTTAAACTTGTCCATTCGAATAGAAACCAAATGCTTGTCAGTTCTGTCTTAAAGTGCGTTTGGTGTGCATGTATAAATCTTGTGATTTTTAAATTCCCTTTTGTTTTGGCCAAATTATTTGGAAGGGTGTTGCCTAGGGGCCTTCCCTTTGTGGTGTCTCTTGGTTGTCATATTTGTCCTCTCTTTCATTAATTCCTTTGCTTCTCTCTCTTCAATTATCAATACATTCTCTTTTTTTTTTTTTTTTAAGATCTTTTTTTTCTGTTGAAATTTATTGATTATCTTATCCGTTTATATGCTCTGTTGTGGTTGGAATATCTTAAATTTATTATTTGATGGGTCGAACAACCAAATACTTGTTGTTTTTTACTAAATATGAATATCTCGAATATATTCTTTTCTATAATAAAATTATTCTCTCTGTCTCGTGGACGTAACTAATACATTGTTAGTAAATCATGTAAATATGTATGTCGATTTTTTATTATTTTATATTTATGTTTTCTTTATTTGTCGATTACATAATATGTTCTTACTTTGGTCTTGGTTCATTTTGGTTTATGTAAATCTCGGTGTTTGTTCAGTTTGATTCTTTAGTTTAGGAGGCTTGTTTTGCTACCTATGGTTTTAAAAAGTAACCATTTGATATCCATTCGGTATCTATTTTTAAAATTTTGTATAAATTTTATACTTAATATATAAATCATTTAAATATAATAAATAGACAAATTCTGACTATTCGAAAGTATGATGACGGATTAAAATATAAACCAAAGTGTTTTGAAAGTATAAATACTAAATAGACATTTTAAAAATATAGAAACCAAAATGAATCAAAATTCTAATTTCAAATTTTGATATTGATTTGAATGAATCTTGTGTAATGATTTGTTCGAATTTGTCGTATAACTAATATTTATATATTTTTTTTGAAATACGTGTAATTTAACGATATATACTTTTTCTTTTCAAGTCAATGATTTAAATCTTCACACTAAATTGTAATATTCAAAGTAAAACAAAAAAATGTTTTTGTTTTTTTTTTCCTTACCCATCACGTCACAACAAACTGAATTTTGAGAATGGTTGTGTTATCGAAGGTAGTATATTATTTGATATTGGAGTTATCCAACTTGAAACCACCGTCATCAATAGTTCGTTGTGGAATTGTACGATCTTTTCCATCGTTTTCTATCATCAAATTAAATGCTTCACATTTATCTATTTAACCTTTTATATATATATATCGCTAAATTTTGAATCTAATTTTTATTTAATTCTTAAATTTCAAAATTATTATATATTTAGTCATTTAGTTTTGAATTTGAATTTCAATTTAGTCCATAAGTTTCTTAATGTTACAATTTTACCTTTGACATTTGAGTTTTGCTTCTATTTGGTCTCTATGTTTCAAAATTTATACTTTTAACCTCGATTATTCACTAAAGATTCATTTTTCATCTTTAATATTAATTTTTGTTAATAAATTAAAAACTATTAAAAGAATTATAATTAATTAAGTTTCACTGTTTTTTTTATCATTTTTAAAATTAAATTTAAAATTTCACTTCATAACTATTTTTAATTAATTAATAGAAATTGACGTCAATGATTGAAAGTGATTATTTAATAAAAATTTGAGGTTAAAAATGTAAAATCTTAAAATCTAGGGATCAGATTGAAACAAGACTAAAATTTCAAAGGTAAAATTATAATATTTTGAGACTTGGAAACTAAATTGAAACAAAACTTAAAACTTAAAGACCAAATGTGTAACATTTGAAAATGTATGGACCAAATAAAAATTAGACCCAAAATCTAGAGACCAAAAATATACTTTTTTTTCTAAAAAAAATCCATATATAAGGTATAAATTTAATACTTTTGTCTCTACCTTTTAAATGTTTTGTTCTAAACTTTTAATGAAAGGACTATTTTAGTCCTCTTTTTCATGGAATCAACAAATAAATAAAATAAAAAATTTAAAATAAAAACAAATCAAAACAGAGATTTATGTGATTCACTACAAATGTGTTAGTGAGGAAGAACAATTTAATTACTATTAAGATAATAAATACAGATTACATAACAAAGACGCCTTTAGGATTATATAGATAATTTATATAGTGCATTTTTCTAAACCTTAAAGTTAAAATCATAATAATATAAATATGTCAAAAGTAATACCTTTGTATTTGGTTATTTGGAGTATCATATATCAAATTCAAAGTAATTTCAATCACTGTCAACATAAATAAGTGCGTAAAATTACATCGAATGGAGTCAAGTATTGTTTCAAATGATCGTTCATAACATGAATAATAAAATGTAACAAACATGCTTAAAAAAAATGTAACAACATAAGATAAATATTTTTTATACGAAGTTTAAGATCCAGGGAACACAATAAAATAATATGAAATTAGGAAATAAAAATAACAACAGACTAATATTGAATGTCCTGTTTGATAACAATTTTTCTTCTTAAATTCTAAACATTCTTTCACCTACTAATTTATTTATTGAAATTTTTTTCACAGATAGAAAAAATGTCAAATTATTTACAAAAATAGCAAAAAAAATACTAATAGACAATGATAGACTTCTATCAATATCTATCAGTGATAGGATTTTATAAAATTCTATCACTGATAGACGACACTAATAGACTTCTATCAGTCTCTATAAAAAAATTGCAATTTTACTATGTTGGGTAAATAGTATCTCTTATTTTTCTATTTTTGAAAATTGCTCTTCTTTATTATTTTTATTTTACTTTTTAAATATTTTTAAAACTAAAAAAAAAAAAAAGTATTTTTTAACTTATATAGAATGTAAATGTTTACCTAGAAAAATGTAGTTTTAACCCTGATTAGAAAATTGTGTAAAAATAAGCCCAATATTTAGAAATTAAAAATAAATAAATGTTATCAAAGGAAATCTAATTATCTTAGACGGTACATTAATTTTGAGATCAAAGTCAGAAATTTGATTCCTTAACTCACATATTTGTTGAAAAAATAATTAAAAAAAAAAATTGGCAAACACTTGGTAGATATGGATAATGTGAGGGAGCCCAATTCTTAAACTAATTAATTAATTAACAATATACCTGCAAGACCAATACAGATGTCTCATCCTCTCCTAAATTAATGACTAATTTAATAAACACCGCCAAAATCATACAGCAAAATATAGGGGAGAGAGAGAGAATCTTATTTAATAAAAAATATTTTTTGGAATAAAAAAATTGATGACGTAATAAAAGTGAAAAATAGAGGTGGTGGACCCATTAATGCACTCCAAAGTCTGGCACCCAAGCGTGCTACGAGAACTGGGAGACACAGCGTCACATGCAAATGCAAAGTTACAAATTTTAATTTTTCCATTAAAAAAAAAAAAGAAAAAATCTCTCACTCTCTCTCTCCTCTGTCCTTTGCAATTTTCTCTCTCATCCCCCCCGCACGTGACAGATTGGGCCATCGTGTCCCAGCCTTGTCGCGCATGCACACGTGCGCCCAGATCCACCCACTCATGTTAATCACAAATTATTGATAGGACCATCAAAACCTCCACTTTGACAAATTTTTCGAATTTGAATCCAACGGTTAGGAGAAAAAAGTTTTCTTAGTCATTTGAAATAGGCTTTTTATTAAATCATAATAATCCTCCCATCAGATTTTAAATTCCAATTTTGCTTTTTGTAGTTTAACGTTTTAATTTGATGTTCATAGTTAAAAGTTAAATTGTTTTTGTCCTCAATAAATGGAAGTTTAACTTATCTTTGACATTAAAATTTACCATGAGATTTAAGGGTTATGATAATGAGCTAATTTTTTTCGATAGGTATCTTAAGTCACGTTTATTCTAAGAGAAACGTAGTAAATCAATGATAATCTAAAAAATATGTCACATTTGATTACGTTGGTTGTTGTTTACCCATATTTTGTAATCTCAATGAAATATGATACTCACTTCAAAGTTTATAATCAAATAACGCAATCTAATTGAGACACTGAGGGTGATCAGTCCGATTGCATTTCAGTATTATATAGGATTTACTAGTCGATATCATTATCTTTACTATTATTGTTACTATTGTAGTATGAGAAATATGAATCTGTCATATTTACTATAATCTTACCATTACTGCTTAATCCTAAAAATTAAACGTTTAAGAATTATATGAGATTTTTACTATAAAAAAATTAATATAATAAAAAATTCTTATAAATAGAAAAATCCGAACTTTCCTTCTCAAAAGAAGTAGGTTGGAAATCTACTCAACAAAATTACAGGAGCACTTAGATAAGCAAAAGAAAATACACCAACAGCGTATTTAAAAAATGAATGAAAAGAATATATATTATGGTAGTGTAATTGTAGACTCGTACTAGAAATTTTATCATAGTTAAACACAAAACTCCACCACGTGCGCTGTGACACCTGTACTTGTACGCCACGTGCAACTATATTACCCGTCTATCAAAAGTACAGAAGTGCCCTCTGAGTTTGAGAGGGACGTTACGTTTTTAGGTGGACTTAATGGGAAAAACAGAATGAAATGTGGGTGCGTGGGTGTAGTGAGAGGACAAAAAAGTAAAAGAGGATGGCGACAGAGCAGCTTTGTGAAAAAGAGAAGAGAAGACGTTGTAACGTGGGTGTGGAGAGAGAAAAAGTTTTTTCTTTTTCTTTTTAATTTTTCCACATTTTGTTTTTTATGATCCCAAGAAGATATCTTGTTTTTGTTTAACTAAAGATAACCAAAGTTAGCAGCTTTTGTTTTGCACCTTTGAGAAAAGAGGAATGGAAGGCCTTTAGGTTATCCTCCTAGAATTGTAAGGCCATTTAACATTATACTATATTCTACAAATATTATGATATTATTTTCATAAGATTAAAAAAAATTCCTTTCCATAGAAATAACATCGAGCTCGAAAAAACCTAATTAAGGATGAGATGATTTTAGTAATTGATGCCTCATGTGAATTATGTTTTAGTAACTTTGTTTAATATTTTACGTGGGTTAAATTTTATTGAGTGCCAACTACATTTTTTTTAGACATTGAAAGAATAAAATGATCTCTCTCTTAATCTTCCTTCATCCTTTTACATCTCAAAGTGGAATTTAAGTTGTGACCGAGTGTGAATTATCCTTGTGACAATTCTCCATTGATCATTCATCTTACTTGAGTTTTTCTAATTTGTTTTGCTCCATGCTACAACAGGTTAGTACACTGAATAAAAAACTAACATTAGTATTAGAGTCGAAATTTAGGGTATCTAGCGCTATTTTTGTATTTTTTTCCTTTAAATTTGAAATAGGGAAAGCATGTCCCTAAGTTTTGAATTTTGTTTCCATTTGATCCTTAAATTTCAAAATGTTACACATTTAGTCATTAAATTTTGAGTTGGTTTCAATTTAGTCTCCATATTTCAAAATGTTACAATTTTATCCTTGAGATTTAAGTTTTGTTTCAATTTGGTCTATAAGTTTCAAGATTTACACTTTCAACCTCGATTTTTTATTAAATCTATTTGGTCCCTAATTCCAAAACCTAGGAACGTCCAAAAAGGTATTTTTCACTTTCAGTGCTTATTAAAACTAGAGTTAAGTAAATCAACACCTATAATTAGGGTTGGCAAAAATCTTTGCGGGGTCAGGTCCCCGCGGGTCCCTACCCCGATTGGGCCGAGGAATCCTCAGTTGACCAGGGATGGGGTCAAATCGGGTCTTCGGTCGAGGACGGGGCGGGGAGGGGAGGGTATCCTCACCCCGTCCCCATCCCCGCTTAAATATTTTATTTTTTAATATATATAAACGAGGATGGGTCCTTGCTGGGACACATTTCTTCGACAGGGAATCCCTGTCCTCGTCCCTGTCCCCAATTGGTAGGGGTGGGAATGGGGGAAATACCCCGTGGGAATGGGATGGAGAGTCCCCCACCTCCGACCCTATTGTCAATCCTACCTATGATTAGGGTTTGTTAATTAGATTAGTGATTATTCTATTTGGTCTTCCCAATGCATGAATCTCTATGAGAGTCTAAAACTAATCACCCAATTTTATTAGAGCATTGAAATCATAGAGAAAGTGACTTCCATAAGAAAATATGGACATGAAATTCACACTCAAAGTACGAAGATAAACGATTGTGATTGGTATGACAAAATATATAAAAAAGAGTCTAAAATCAACTCATGAAGAGAAACCGCCGCCGTCTATAACGGCTCTTGTAGCCACCAAAATTTAAAAGCTACCAAGAAACTTGCAATCAAATAGTGTGTGCAATATCATATACATTTGGTCAAGGAATATATATATTATTATTCTTTTTCAAATATAAATATAGAACAAGGAGACAAAAAAAACACATTGTCGCTACATCATAGCTAAATTAAAAATGATATAGACTGAAAAATCGTTTGTTCTTTGAACATAGTTTTGGTTTGTTTTTCAAATAAAGTTTGTCATAATTTAGATACATTCCCTAATTGAGTCAAAGTAACAAATTTTTTATAATGATGATGTGGAGGACTCAAATATTTGTGTTTTTTTCATTAGTTAATTTAAATTATTTTCAACATAAATATAGCTCGACTCGTCTAAAGTCTTTTCTCCTATTTTATTGATATTGTAAAGAAAAGTTAATTAAAATATCATTTTTCATAACTTTGTAGCTAACTATTGACATTTTTATTAGGGTAACTGGGATGAGTAACACTTTTAGAGTTAATAATTAAGCGTATAGTAATATTTTTAAAGAATTGCAAATATAGCAAAATCTACTGGTGAGTTAAAGATGATATATAATAAATATATAATCAAATCTACCTTCACCCATCAGCTTAAGTTTTTGGGTCAATTGGTGATTTAAGATGATGTCACAGCAGGTGGTCTATGGAGGTCTTATGTCCAAGCCCCTGCAATATTATTTTCTCCCTTTTGATATTAGTTACCACTTGTTGAGTAGACTCTAAAAGCTGGATCTAAATTTTACTATACTTGCAAATTTTTTTATATTATACTATATTTGCAAATTTTTTTATATTATACTATATTTGCTAATAGTAATATCTAAGGCTTGATTGCTATATAATTTGCAATTATCCCATTTCCTTGTCACAAAAATCTTTTCCGTGAGTATTAGAATATTCGATTTTTTTTTTTTTTTTTTTACCTTTGTTGTGTTATTGTATTGTTTTTTTATTTTTCCTTTTTTTTTAAAAAAATATTGTTTTTCCACTTGAAGAAATATGTTATTGTAATTTTTAATTGTGAAGGATTTTTAAACTATTGCATTATCTTAGTTAAAACTCCAATGTTACATTAAATTGGTCTAAGTTATATTAATTTTTGCCATAACTTTCAATTTGATCAAATTTACCCCAATTTAGATGAGTCTATGCAATCATAAACATAAATTTCAAAAAGTGTTGTAACTTTTATCTTATAATAAGTTTTCATTTGGAAATTGGATGAAAAAAATATCCGTATATGCTTTCAATAAATTATAAAACATATATGTAGTACATAATTGATAAAATTTCAAGAAAAAATGACCCAACGTAGTTATATTTTTTTATTTTTTTATTTTTTTGTTAAATTTGTGAGTTTGGACAAAGTTACTCAATTGGTTTGATTTGTGGACTAGTCAAACTTAAATTTGTGTAAAATATAATATTATTTAAATTACGTGCATTAAAGACATTTTTTACATTGCACTTTTTGTTAAAAGTAATAGAAATTACAATATTTAATTATGTCTAGTTTGATGAATTCAAAAGTTTAGGATAAAAATGATGAATTTAAGAATTTAATTAAGGGTAAAATTTGAAAATTCTCCCCTTATTAAATGACTAAAGGTGAAATTTGAAAGTATATTTAACCAAAGAAATATACTCAAAAGGTAGTAGAAGATTGCAATTATATATATATTTTATTTTAAATAGTAAAATTAGTGAAAATATTTTTAATTAAATAAAATATTACTTGTTTGTTAATGATAGATCATGATAGATTTCTATTACTAAGCGATAGACCGTGATAAGCTTCTATCACGGATAGAAATTTATCACGATCTATCACTAATAAGAAGTGACATTTTATTATATTTATAAATAAATTGCTTCATTTTCTTTTATTTGAAAACAAATATATATAAAAACAACTCTCTATATATAGAAATATTTTTCTGGTTCAAAACATATATATAGAGATTATGATTCATGAAAGAGAAGAAATAAACATCTTATAATTCAGTGCAGTTGTGTAATATTGAGAAAAAAGAAAAAAGTAGAATTGACAAATTAATTTGAACATGTTCGAAAAAAACAAAAAACAACACCATTATGAGAGAGAAGAAATAAGATGAAAAAGATTTGCTTTATGGCGATTTCAATCAGTGGCCCTCTTGATTGAACCCAAAAATTAGGCAAATTTCCTTTGTTTGAGTAAATCCATTTTTTCCCCTTTTCGTTTTTCTTTATTTTTACTATACTTAATTAATGAAGAACATCCATCCATATTTATGAGATTCATAGTCTATTTTAATGCATAGAGAGAGAGTTTTTCAAAAAATTATAATTAATATTATCATATAGTTTTTTAGACTGTTTGACCCAAGTAATAGTTGTAACTATTTTGAGATAAAAGAAAAAATAGAATTTTAAAAGGTAAAAGACGTGATTGTCCATTCAAACATATCTCTATAGATAGATATTGATGTTTCTATGGTTTACATCATATAAATGCATGAGATATACTACTTTGATCTAAATAATTGTAACATGGCAAATGATGTGACTGTCTGTTAAAACATATATGTACTGTTAGATCGTGATTTTTCATATAAATGGTCTACTTCACACTCATAGACAAAAAGATTACCAATTCGACCTGAATAGTTGTAATAAAAAAAAGACACGATTGTCCATTCAAATATGTATTTATTGTTAGATCGTGTTGTTTTATATTTATGGTCTAAATCACAACCGTAAATAAAAGAATACATCACTACACATGTAACTACCTTGATTCAAATAATTGTGATAGAGGACAAAATATAAGAACAATGAAAAATTGTAACGGCAAAATGAGGATGTAAAGATTCTCTAACTCATTTTATATATAGTACAAATTAAAAAAAAAAAAAATCAAACCACTTTGAATTTTTTTCCTTTTTTTTGAGTAATTGAAAATTATAATTAAGTTCAACGTAGACATTCTTTTTTTGAATAGCTAAAGAGAGCATAGCTCAACAAATATTATGTGTTAGTGACCACGAAGTCTATAGTTTAAATCCTTCAGCCCCTATTGTACAAAAAGAAAACCTTTTTTTTAACATAAATATCGTAAAATAAAATTCATTTAATAAAAAAAAAAAAACAATAACAAAAGTTAGTTCTTAGAAAAAAACTTAAAATAATAGCTTTTGTACTAGAAAAATAATGTTAATGAACCAAAATCACATTCGAATGAAAGGGATCCTGAGAATATAAAAGCATAGTTGAAAAAGACTTAAAAGAATTAAGAATTAGTACCTATATTAATAAGGTGCACTTTTCTTTTCATGGCTCAATTACAGGAACTTCAAAATTAAGTATGCTTAGTTTGGAGTAATCTTATGTTTGCTGACCTCCTTGGAATTTACAAAAACAAAAATAAAAAATCAAACGAGGCCTTAATTTTTAAATTTGACTAAAAATTCGAGTGTTTAAATTACAAGATGAAAACCATGATTAATAAATTACAAGAAGACATAATGGTTATAATTAAAAGAGGTTGATATTTTTAGAAACTAAAGGATAACAAAACAAATAAACTCATAAGTGAGAGTAATAATGTTTATAAACTTTGGTTTTCAAAAACCAAAAATTTTATCATTTTAGGCTCAAATTAAACTTTTATAAATTACTTTAAACTATATGTTAGTGATTTATTCTCTAAAGAAAAGTTTATGATTTTTTTTTAGTTCAACGATGTACAAGGTAGAAGATTCGAACTTCTAATTTCTTGATTAAGAATATAAATATTATGTTTGTTAAGTTATACTTATGCTGGTGGATTTTAATTTATAGAAATTATTTTAAATGGTAAAATCGCTTGAAATATATTCAAATATACAATAAAAGAAAGAGGGATTGGAGTGTAGGAAGGAATTTGAAATTTTATTTTAAAAAATAGCAAAACGGCCTAGAAATAAGAATTATGGTAACTCATGTGACATGCACATGACCACAAATTTCTAAATCCCTCATTTGTCCTTGTCTTGTTCGTAGATATTGTTGATGAAACTAGGTAATTTCAAAATAATATAAAATAGGGTTGAGGTATATCCTAATTTTGCTCTTGAAGTTAACATAATCTCTATATTTTATTACTATTTTAAATTATGTTTGACCACTTTTCGAATTTATCTATCCTTAATAAAATATCCAGATTTTTCTACCAGAATTATATTTAAAATATCCCTATATTATTATAACTTCTTTTATTCATATATTTTATTCAAATCTCTATATTGTTTTTCATAATTGTATACGTACATTTTTAATAAATTAGCTATATATTTCTCACATTCTTAATAAATTAGTTGGATATGCTATTTTGATATTATCTTAACGTTTGGAAAAAAAATAAATAAATCAATCTCTTTCTCATTTTTTCATCTTTTGGAATTTAAATTTATTTTTAATATTAAAATTAGATTTTGATAACTACTTCATGAATTGATTTAAAATAAATCAATCTCTTCCTCATTTTCCCTCTTTTAGAATTTAAATTTATTTTTAATATTAAAATTAGATTTTGATAACTACTTTTGATTTAAAATAAACCAAGTTCTTTCCCATTTTTCTCCCACAATTAATTCAAATTAGCTATTTGTTTTGATTTAACAACCTTTTGAAAATATTCAGAATCAATCAATATTTAATTTGTTTATCACCATTTGAATTTTAATTTATAATACATCTTTAGATTTTATATTATTTTATTCATTTTTTATTATTCTAAATTTGGATTAATTTTTTTATTTTACTTAGGATTTTATGAAATATTTTATACATATTATCATCTAATAAGCGGTATATTTCATTTAAATTTGATCATTTTTTGTATTTTTAATTACCTTTTATTCATTATCATCTTATTATATTATTATATAATTAATTTGTCTTTTGACAAACAAATAAATATTCACTTTTGCAATTTTGCTGTTTTTGTTATAGGCTTCTTTCATAGGTTTTTGTGGTTGATGAAGTTATAAATTTGAAGCTTATGAAAATGAAATTATGGATAAGTTTAATTGTAAATTAACGAACTCTCTTCTTAATTTTTCTCCCAAATTATATTTGAATTTATATTTTATTATCAAATTAGATTTTATCTAACTACTTATTGATTTTTTTAATTAGAATAAACAAAAACTTGCTGTTTTTTCTCTCCAATTTATATTTGAATTTATTTTTCATGATCAAATTTGATTTTATCCATCTAACTTTTGATTTGTTTATATGTTGGTTACAAATTCAATTGTATCTAAATATTTTTTATTATTATTTTATATATATTGTTATCAAATTAATTTGATCTTTTTTTCTTTATATTTTCGATGTTTCCAATTTTTCATATACAAACATGTAAGAACCTAAAAAAAACGTATGAATGGGGATATTTTAAATGTTTGAAATATGTGGGTGTATATATATATTTTTCAATTTATTATTATTAATAATATTAATATTAATAATAAAATTATTGTTAGTATTTTTATCTTCTTCTTATTAATATTATCATAATTATCATTGTTTATTAAAAGAAGATAACAAAAAATCCTAAAACCTCTTCATCTTTTTCACTTAGCCACCCCCAAAATCTCATTTTCTCTTTCGCAATCTCATGTCTTCAATCATTGGTTCAACAACTCTTTTTTGAATTCGCTAGTTTTTACCTTTTTTCTCTTGCACACATGTTTTCTGCTTTTGTTTCTACTTTGAACATCAGTTTAACTTATGGGATTGATAGTGTTAAAAGCTGGCTTTCAAGATCCTATGAGCAAAAGAACACGTGGAATGAAAATGATAGACTCCCTACAAGTGGTTTGAAATCAAATTTACTCTTTCTCACCTTGGAGGAAGTCCATTGTTGTATACATCCATAAGTTTCTGTTTAGATCGTGGCTCTAGAATGTCTAGATAGAGTGTATTTGTGGTATTCGTGTTTTGAAGTCGTGCATATTTGCATTTCATTTGTACTTAATTTTTTTTTATTTTAGGGTAGTTTTATCATTTACTAATTAGTATTTTTTATTATATAAATTTGTTTTGCTATTTTTATAATTTTGAAACTTTTTTGTCATTTTTTCAAATGAAACTTTAAAATTTGTTGTTTCTTTCATCAACCCAAAAAGAAATATAGAATTTACTGAGGAAATTTTTTACTATTTTGATATATTTATAAATAAATTGGCAGTTTTACTATGTATGAAAACAATTTTTTAATTTACATGGTTATTGATATAAGGTTAATATACTGAACCCATTTTTTTAAACGGATTCAACCAAGTTAAGATAAATTAATTTATTTTTCAAATAGCAATGACCATGTTATCCTTATTTAGAATCTATATTAATCATTGATAAGATAATCAATCATTGCTGGATAAAAACAAATTTATTAATATTGCTAAGTCAATTAATGGTAGATGAACTTTTTGAAAAATAGATTCACCTCTAAAAGTATATATGTTTATATATGTTTTAAATATGAAGGTATCTGATATATTTTGACTTTTTCAAATAGAATTTTACCCTATGATATGGATTTGGAAGGAATAGATTTTTCAATAAATTTCAACAGATATTTAATATCGTTATTTGTAGGGTAGAATTTCAATTTTTAAAACTCAGAATATTATTATACAAGAAATTTCAAAACTCATATGATATGAGTTTTTTAATACCTACAAAATTATAGAAGTTTTATGTCTGAAAGATGACTAGTAAAAATTATTATTATTATTTTGATGTTTAGGAATATTCGGACTAATTTAATAATTGGATTATTTTTAATAATTAATTTAAATTAATTAATTATGTTTAAGAAATATTTAATATAAAAGGATTCATTTATTTTTATTCTTATTGATCAAGTAATGCTAAATTTATTTGATGATTACAATAATAGGTCTATTGAATTTAATTAAGTAATTGTTTAATTTTGATTTCTATATACAAAATTAGTAAATGAAACACATATATTTAACTTCTAGACATTAATTATCATGCGTATTTAAATATAAGCATTAGTTATCCCAGACATTTAAAACTCAGACATTCAAATCTCAAATATATAACATCTATACCTATGAAACAATGTCTGCGATTCAATCGGACCCTTAGTTTCTTGTTGGGTGGGCTATTGTATCCATCATAATACAGCCCAATTTGTGATCCAATCATTGAAGGCCCAATACCTGAACGGCCCACTAAGAATTGGGCCTTCGACATTTCAATCAAACTATGATACAAGTCCAGAAAAAATGCTTTTACGTACCGATCAACCAGAAGAAACGGTGGCTCCTCCATGGCGAGAGACCACCACCGTGGCCGGTGACATCGTCGACGGACTGTGAACAGGGTGAGAGTTGCAGAGTTACGAAAGGTGAAGAGAAGAAGGAATAAACTCATCGGGATCGGAAATTGCAATTATGAGCTTCCTCTTTGGCAGCCGAAAAACTCCCGCAGGTTCATAACGTTCTTACCTTCTCTAATTATCCATATTCTGGAGCTTTGTTCTTAATAAAATCGTGCTTTCTTGTGATGAATTTCGAAGTCTCGAGTCTAGGCGTATGAACGTCTATTTAATGTGGATGAAATTCTGCCTTCTTACCTTTTCAATTATGCAAATCTATGGAGATCAGTCCTGTAAACGTCATTTTGATGTGGATGAAATTCCTTTGACAGTGATTTCATTACATACTCGTGATGTCGAGGAATGAAAATTTTCCCATGCGTTATAATTTGTATGAGTAAATTTGTGCGTTCTACTTCTGTTGCAATAGACGGCTTGAGATTGTAATCTGTTTTGGTTTTCTGCGCAGAGCTTCTGCGGGAGAACAAGAGGATGCTCGATAAGTCCATTAGGGAAATTGAACGGGAAAGACAAGGCTTACAGTCTCAGGAAAAGAAGTTGATTGTCGAGATAAAGAAAAATGCTAAACAAGGACAGATGGTGAGTTAAGCAATTTAGAACTTGTTCTTTAACATCGACACATTTTCAGTGACTACGTTTCTGTAGCTCTATAGTGGAAATGTGTTTCTACATCTGATTCGAAATCTAGTCTTCCTTTCTTTCGTTTCTATAGGAAAGGCGATAGAAACTAGGTTGGAGCCATCAATTCCGCACAATTTCCTTGATTGATTCCTTTTATCTTTTTCAGGGAGCTGTTAAAATAATGGCCAAAGATCTTATCAGGACACGGCATCAGATTGAAAAATTTTATAAACTAAAATCACAGCTCCAGGGCGTGGCTTTGAGAATTCAGGTACTGTATGTGAACCTTTCTCCGAAACTAATGTTACCTGTCATCTTTCATTTTTCATGAGAGCAAGTACAATTGCTACTGAGAAATTTTTGTACAAATTTTTGGATTATAATTACTGATTTGAAGTGCTAGGACGCAGATGTAGTTATTCCTGATAGATGACCTCTAAAAGCCTAAAATGGAAGTTTAAGGTTATAACTATCTAAAGCTTGTTAAGTTTCATTATATATGCATTCTATTGGTTTAAATTCTGATTGAGGTGCACTTATACCTGTGCTAAGAAAAGAAACATTTTACAAACCATACAGTCTTCTTCCGACATAATTAAGAACAAATAAGAAATGCTTTAGTATTAGTTTAATTTCACTTGCATCCTCTAATTTTGTTGTGTTGTGAACGGAAGATTTGAACAAAATTGGGATTTTGAGGCAATATTATTTTCTTGCTTCATGTTGATGTGCAAATTGGAATTTGTAGTTTATCCAAATCACTTTATAGAAAAATTGACTTGATTCCATTAAATCTTATCTGCATTTTTAGTGTTTGTTTCTAAATTGATTTTTAATTAAAAAAAATTGGGAAAACTATCTCTTTAGTGTTTTTAAGTGTTTTGATTTCAGAAACTCTATTGGGAAGGTTGTTTTTAGTATGCCTGCCTCTTGTTTACTTTTTTGGTACATTTTGTGGTGTATCTAATCTGTCAGATTCTGGATCACTATACATTGAGATACACTATGAATAATTTTAACCTTTTCTTATTGAATTTTGTAAATATCTTTTTTTAATAAACATCATCCTCAAATGAACTCTTACTTTCTTTTTGAGACCATAAACATATAAACTCATCTTTTTTAATCGACACATAAAGTTTATACAGTTGTGGTGATTCAAATTTTGCTCCAATTGTTTGCTTCCTGCAGACGCTGAAATCAACTCAAGCTATGGGAGAAGCCATGAAAGGCGTTACCAAGGCAATGGGACAGATGAATAGGCAGATGAACTTGCCGGCATTACAGAAGATAATGCAAGAGTTTGAGAGACAAAATGAGAGGATGGAAATGACATCTGAAGTAATGGCAGACGCTCTCGATGATGCTTTAGAAGGAGATGAAGAAGAGGAGGAGACAGACGAGCTTGTAAATCAGGTGCTTGATGAGATTGGAATTGATATCAATTCAGAGGTAAATGTGCTTGCACACTTAACATTTTTTTATTTCATAATGGTTCATATATTGTCGTGGGAAACAGTAATTTAAACGCGATCATGATTTCTTTTTGTTATCTTCTACTTGCAGCTTGTGAATGCACCATCAGCTTCTGTGTCAGTATCAACTGCAAATAATAGGGTTGCCCAAGCCGAAGCCGAAGATACTGGAATTGACAGTGATTTACAAGCTAGACTTGATAACTTGAGGAAAATGTAGGTTTCAATTATGAGAAATTTATAGCACTCATATAGTATACATAATAAATAATGTATTGTGTTTATATTTGAACTCTATTCAGCCAAGTTTGTATTTGAATAATACACTGACAAGTATGATCTCTTGTTTGGAGAAGTAAGACGATGAATTTAGCACTTGTGATTAGGTAATTCTCTATTTTACAAAGGGTTTGAATTGTTAGTATATGCTAGCACGAGCTTAACCATTCTATTTCTTTGTCAAGTTGTTCTAGAACCAGAAGCCTACATGCTTTCTGAGTGCATATCGGGATCTTCTCGTTCCGATATGCAGTCAAATTATTAAACCATGTTTTCAGGCCATGCCTCCCGCCTACTTCCATGAGGAGAAAGCTCAATCTGGAGATTGTTATTAATGGCTACTACCTGAGGATTCTCCACCTCTGACGTCAACTCCCCATTAATACAAGCTACATGGTCGATTGGAGTCCGGCAGAGCGGGCAGTTTGAATGTGAAGACAGCCATACGTCGATACATGAAGCATGAAAGACATGGTTGCAGGTGGGAAGCTGCCGTATCCATTCCCCATCTTCATAAGGCGACAAGCACAAAACACACTCACTTTCAGTGGTTTCTTCACTTTCATTTTCTTTCTTGTACATGATAGTTGGGATCTTCAGGACATTTGAGTCTTCGTGTCTAATATTCTTAACTGACTCAGTCGTCTCAGGAGAACGGCAACAGCAATTAAACCATCCTAGTATTGTAAGATTGTAGAATGAGAGGGCTATAAACAGCGAGCAAATAATGGCAACACCAGAGCAGATGAAGAAGACGGACATAGCAAATGGTAAGGAAGGAAAATTGAATGCAGCAGTATCAGCCACAGATTAGAAGCTCTTAACTGTCGTCGTGCTGAACAATGGCAATCAGATAAGAAGATGCTGCAGCTGTAACGAAATAATGAACGGCAAATCTTATGGATGCATTTACAAATTTGGCAATTGTTCCAGCCTCCAGGTATGAATTTTCATAAAACGACATAAAAAATAGTGAGTCATCTTTGTTGCTTTTTTTTTTTTTTGTCATAGTTCAACTTTGTGGTTTGAAATATCTTCTCTGTCTGTGTCGAACCTCATTGTTCTTTCCAATTTCGTTGATAATTTGGCTGCAGGCTTGCGTTGCGGTTAAGGTAACTTCTTTGTATGAAATTTTATTATATACTATAGCTTCATATTTTCTTGCTCTGTTTGAGTAAAGCCAAATACAGATGTACAGAAATTTGAACTTTTGGAGCCTTTTTTTCAAATTTCGAAGGTAGTTTTTAGTTCGTTAAGAACACTTTTGCTAACTATTTGATTTTGCTAACGGTCATTTATTTTGACAAGTCTAAACCCCTTTTGCTTTTATGATTTCAAATGTTTTTTTTTTAAGAAAAAAATAATAAATTTCTCAAGATATGATGGAATTGATTTTATCAAATAAGTAGGTAATCAAAATTAATATTGCCGTTATTGTATTCATTATGATTGCAGATTTATTGATATTGGGATATTTTAATGTGCGATTTTATCTTGTTTGATAACTATTTGATTTTTTAATTTGTTAGTCAAAAACTTAAAAAAAAAAAAAAAAAAAAAAAAAAAAAAAATCAAAAACTTATTCTTTTAAAAAAAAAAAAGATTCAAAATTCAAATGCTCGTAATAAATTTAAAAACCATGAGTAAATGGTGAGAAAACAAGTCAATTCTAATAAAAAAATAAAAAAACTAGATAGTTATAAAATAAAATGTTTTTTTTTTTTTTTTTAGTTTTTAAAAACTAAGATTATAGCCTTCCACCTATTAATTTCTTGGTAAGAGTTTTCAAAAATCAAGATACCTTTTAAAACTAGAAAAATAGTTTTCAAAGGGGCACATTTTCAAAAATATAAAAATAGTGGAAACTATTTTTTTAAAAATAGTGGAAACTATTTTTTTAAAAATAGTTTCTCTTTCCGACTTTTATCAATTTCCATATTTTCTATCGGTCAATTTGACGTTTTTTTCTATCTGCAGAAGTTTCCTTTAAAAAAAAAATTAAAAAACTAGTTAAAGAATTCAAATGTTTAGAAACAATGAAATTGGTGAACAAAGGAAGTACAAGTCTTAAAAATAAAAAACAAAAAATAAAACAAGTATCAAACGGACAAAAATTAGAGAGAAGCTTCTAACGCCAGAATTTTTTAGATTTTTTTTTTTTTTTTTTTTTGACAGTATGTAGAGAGGAGCTCTGATATCGAAATTAATAACATTCTGGAAAATTTATAAGAAGCTAGTATAAATCCCTTTTTGAGTTTCTTTCCTTGCACTTTCTCAATGTCTGCCAATTATAAGTTATCCCACCAATTATTACTACCCCCTCTACCATGAACTGATTCTCTCTCTCTTGAGAAAAAAGACGTTAACAAAACAAGGAGACCAATTTAAATTTTTATTTATTGTTTGTTTAAAAAAACACACACACATTACATTACGATTGCAGTATTCCTTCAAAAAGAACTCCGAGGGTTTGGGTTTTTGTTGTAAAAATTTTCACGTTAAAATAAAATGCATTAAAAAAATTTGGGCATCCAAAGTCATAATAAGAACACCTAAAAACTGTAGGAGTCACAAAAACGAGTGGTTAACAAGGATTTTATGACTAGCAAAGCATAAAAAATTCCTATAATTCTCGCCACCAGCAACAAACATTTTTTTTGCTACAGCATTCGGAGAAGTTTTTTTTTTCCTTTGTTGGTTAGACTTTCGATTTCTTTTTCAAGGGGAAAAATAAGATAAAGTTTGTATTATTTACAATGTCACGAGCATAGCGCCGAAGCACTCATCTCATGCATACTCCCACTAACTCCTCCACCCAGCTTGCCTTGGCCATGACTTGAAGGAGGAATTTGAGCATGCATCTCAGCAAGTTCCCTCACCTGTAACAAGATCTGTGCAGGTATCGATATCGATGCATGTTTCCGTGAACTTATCTGCATTCATTATCCCAAAATGAGGACTCAAAAGATATAACCATAATGGAGACATAATCAAACAGAAAACTTTCGATATTGAATGCCTACCCCTTCATCAACAGGTGTCTGCGCGAAGCTTGCTTTAAGCAGGTTTCTCCATTTATCCTATCAAAAGGGAAACCTATTTTGATGAGCTGAAATTGAATAAAAAGTGTTGTAAACCAACCTCGAGAGTTAGATTTTTGGGCCACGAGGGATGGAGTTGTTAGTCGAGTTTTTATATTAAAAACTCCTACAATTGTGATGCTATATTCTACACCGAGTTTTTTATATTAAAAACATTAACATTAAGCATGACATCCACCTATGGTATTTTTCTTTATCCTTCCTTAGCAATTTCGTCAAGAGTTACATTTTTTAAATATTATTGTGAGAAAATGAACCTTGAGATCAACTGATGTACGGTATGAGTATGATGAAAAAGAAAGTTTCTTAATCTCAGACCACCTCCCAGCACCGCATTTTGACACGCCCTCTACTAATTTGATGACTTCTACAAGAGTCCAAGCACGATGATGCTTCCTCCTCATTCCACCTTTTGATGTCACAACAACCGATGTGTTATCATCCGATGCATTGCCAGAAGCTGTTTGCTTCTGCTCCAGATTCTTCTCTGCTTCATCTGTGACCGTAACTGAAGGATTCTGATCTTTGTCTGGAAGCGAAAACTAAGCAGAAAGATAGATCAACCCAGCAGTCAGAAGCCAACCAAACAATTATTAAAATTGAGTAACCGTGAACAATGGGATCACTTTTCAAAATTTAACTTACATTCCTATCCATATACTGAAGAGAGAGCATTTACTTAAATAGGTCTAAACACTTACCACAAGGGCTACAATGTCTTTCCTCGGACGGCTCCTTCGAACTCTCGAAACACATGGGACTTGAAAGCCAGATCCACCAAGAGAATCCAATCTTGTGATGACAGTTCTTCCCCCATCTGAGCAGACTTTCTTAATAGGTCTTGCAATGGAATTTGCAGATACGCCGTCTGATATATTATTTTTATTCAAACTAATCACCTTTTGGACATACTCTCTTGACTCCACTTCAGAAAGTTCTTCGATATACCGTCTGGTAGGCTTCCGAATTCTTTTAACAGCAGCTCTCTCATCATGCTGACCTTCACTTCCATGATCAAGTTCCATATCCTCAAAAAGATTATTGTCCTTGTTTTCCAAACTGTAAGTTGTTGGTGAACCTCTGCATTCAATTTTCAAAGCTTCGGCAGCCGGAACAGTGGACATGCCATCCACATTTTGAGAAATTTCTTCGACAAACTTGCCTTCCTTGATCATAAAAGATGAGGCTGGAATGTCGCATGAGTTGGTCAATCCCATGGCAATTCTCCTCTTAAGCCACGATTTGTCTTTAACAGTAGTGTCTCTCCCAAAAGTTGCTTTGAAACATTCATGGAGTTCTCTAATTGACAGATTATCCAGGCATACATCACCCTTCAACAAGGAAAAATCAGGGTTACACGTCGTGCAGAGGGCATCTGAGGATTCAGATTCCACTGATTTATCTGGATGCTTAAAACAATTGCCTAGACTCCCATTTTCATTCACATGATCGTCCTTTAAATTTGGAGAAATTGAGTGGGTTATTTCCTGCAGATAAATATTGGATTGGAGCGTTTCATCAACAACAGGCAATCTACCATGTTCATCAGAATCCTTCCTGTCTCCATTCACGCAAGCAGAAACATAGATAGGTGATCCACAAGTTAAGCGAAGCCTCTCTTCCTGTTTCACCTTTTGCAATACCTCCTCAATGTACTACAATATGTTAAAAGGAAAAATCAATACAAATTAATGAATTATTAGTGAATATGGTAACTTGAAAAGGAAACAATCTATCGTATTGGGAGAGCAACAAAAATATGTAAATTTCTTGTGAAGAGTGTGGAGGTCCATCTAAGAAAATTAAACAGAGAACACTAATAAGAAATATTAACAATTACATTGACATGTAGCAAAATTTCTTTTGCACTCCATGCAATAAGTCACAATCTTCAACAAAAGAAAGCGAAATTTGTACCTCCAATCGAGCATTATATTCTGCAGCAGCTTCAGAGGTTTCAGATTGTGGTAAACCTGGCATATCTGTACAATACAGACATCATAACCCAAACTCAACCCAGCCCCCAAAAAACCAATAAAGTATAACCTTTTTAAGCTATTATAGTTACAGATGGCGAATCTAACCAATTCAACTCAAAAGGCTTATAATCATACATCTACAGATGTACGAAATGAGAAAAAGATCAATAACAAATATGATTTTAACTATGCTGTTTGATATGATTAGCAACATACAACAAGATTGGGAGAAGACTACTCGAGAGATATTAATAGACAGAATAAAAATGAAAACACAGGTAACATCCTATCCACTTCTTCACACATCGAAGATTGGAAGTGCTCAATAACCATCCTATCCTAGAGAGGGCACACTAAGGAGTAATTATAATAACAAAAGAAAACGGAGGAAAAAAAAAGAAAGAAAAAGGCAACCATTCGAGATTTCTACGCGAGGCTTCCCAAATAAAGTGCCTTCAGTGGGTATGCATCCTACAATTTGTCCGGCATCTTCCACTTCTTCATTCTTGTCATCTTCAAGTAAATCCTCAACCTCCATTACTTCATCATCTGTGGCAGGAACAAATCTGCCATCACCATCGACCTAAATATGACATAAAACTTCATGAGAAGTTTAAACAAACACTAATATGGAATGAGAAAGAAAAATAAAAGGAAAATAATGCTATCACTGCAATCTCCATTTCAATACCGATGAAATGATCAGAACGCACAACTTCTTCCACACACACACACACATATAAACATGAAGATTTTCAACAAAATTACCAAACCTGACTTAAGATGCATGTTGTCTTCAAGCTATATAAAAAATTAAAAATTAAAAAACGGCTGCTCCACTCTACCACAGAGTTTGGATACTTCAACAACTTCTTTGAAGTTCGATCTTTTTTCCCCCCTTTTGGGGGAGGAGCTATAAATTTATTCGATCTATTTTTTTTAGTCCTCACGATATGAAACACATTTACTTTTAGTCATTCATTTGGTACCTTCATCAATTGACATCTCTATGAGTACGATGGTATCTTTAACCTGCATAGAGTACTCCAATCAGAATGATGCTCTCGGCTAGAGGCTTATGAAGCCACAATCAGTAACTTAAGAATATGGATAGATTGCACCAAAAGCAGTTCAAAACCTAGATGTTCTATTCAATTTCAAGCACGAGAGATTATACTTGGGTATGACACGTAGTTGTACATTATCGTACCATATGCAACAAAGATGCGGAATTGGCACAGCTAAAGAAATGAAATTCCTTCAAACAAGAAAATCGAGAATGTACAAAGACTTCAAAGTTCAATTAAAAGAAGTGAAAAAAGATACCCTGACAAGTTTGTACACAACTGGATCTGCAATCTGATTTGGGGACAGAGTGGAGCCATCCTGCGCAGCCCCACTTTCGACAATCTTCCCTTCATTCTCCACAAACCCAACCACTGTTTCCATGGAAAATCCACCACATGCAACTCAAATACATAAACTGAAACCCCCACAAACGGACAAGAAATAAATAAATAAACAAAGAATTCATCTGTAGGAAGATAAAAACCACTCCATCAAACTCATGTAACTCAAGCTTTCAACTCCTCCATCAATAACCATAAAATAATGAATCTTTAAATCTCTAATATAAACAAATTCATTTCCAATTTATCAGAAACACAAATATTCGTAAAATTTCAATGAACAAACCAACCAAGATAGCTCATACGTTTATTCTACTACACCGAATTCCAACGAACTACTTAAATACTAACGAGTTTCAAAGAAAGATACATTAAACACTGATGAAAACGAGAAAAGACAAGAAAATCACCACAGAAAAAAGAAGTTTGTCTTGGCTTACGCTTACCATAGAACCAAGTGAACGCCGAGTTGACTCAGCAACTGAAACAGAAAAATCAACTAAAAGAGACAGCACTGCGCTAATTCACGAAGCTTTTTTTCACACTCGAACCATGGCTTAATCGGAAAAAAATCGAAGAAAATCGAGATTGAGAGAGAAAGAGACTCGGGTATTTGGAAAAAAAGAAGAGTGAAATGTAGAAGTATTTGGAATTATACGTGCGCACGAGATAGGGTATCTATATCTCGGGCCTGCTTTTTCAGCACGCTGATTTTCTACTACGCCGGTGCAGAACCGGACTCCAAAAGGTTTTGTCAAAATTGCAGTTAAATTGTAACCTTCAAGTCCGAACGGTTCGTTTCGTCGAGTTTTTGTTCACACGTGCTTATCGTTTCGTCATTCTTCGTGTGGCAATCTGAAATTTGGGCTTCTCGATATGGGCTAGGGCCCAACATGTGGAAGCCCAAACACATTTTACAGACATGAAGAAGAATGGTTAAGTTGACAGATGACAGAATGTGAATTTTTTTTTCTGGAGTATCGTATTTCTAAGTTGAAATATATTTATTTTGATTGATTAGGGGAAAATGTATATAAGAAACAGAAGGAAAAAAAAACTCACAAATGGCCAAAATAATGAGCATATCTGCATTGCTCAACCAGTATGTAATGTACTCAAACTAAAGTTCAATGAAAACCGAAATCTAAAATCAAACCAAAATACTAAATTAATTAATTAATTATGAGGTCAAAAGTTCAAACCTTCGGTTTCAGATCATTCTGACACCATACTAATACCAAACATAGCCCTAGCAAGAATAGAGGATAAAAAAAACTCGGGCCAAATAGCCAAACTAAAATTAGATCATAACACAACAGAGGGGGGCCTTTTCGGCTGATGTTACAAAAGTAAATTAAGATTACCACTAAAGACTGGGGATTTGACATAAAGTAACAAAGTTTATGTGAATATTTGTAACAAAAACATCCCAAAATCAAAACTCAAAAACATAAACGACATCAAAACTTAGAATTCCATATTCTGAGAGAAATGATATTATAATAGCAACACCACTACTTCCTCCCTAATTTCTGCTGTTCCTCTTATCTTAAGCTGCTCCAAATTCAATCTCAGTCTGAATCTCAGCCACGGGACTATTGAAATCCTCTTCCTCCTTGGGAGTATGGATGGTAACCAAATCCGGAAGCGGTGTTGGTGGACCTTGCTTACCCTTCGGGTCCCAATCAAGCATGATCTTGACCTTGATACCCAGAACACCCTGTAAATTGAAGAAACAGATACATCAATTAAAGAACAGAAGCACCCACATATGTGATTTAAGAAAACGGAATGCCATTAGGAGCAGGAAGATATAAAGCCCCTTCTCCTCGGATGATACTGAACTGACCTGTCTAAGGAGAACGTGTCTCACGGCAGAGTCAATGTACTCTTTCACCGGCTGTCCAGACGATATCATGTAACCATCCTTGAATTTCATGGATTTCGCACGCTGAGCCCTCAGCTTACCACTAACAATAACCTGCATGATTCAGAATAAAAGTTAATAAAGATGTAATAAACTGGGTAGTTGGTTCCACCAAAACATCAAGAACAAATGCCATGAAGAGAATTAGGACTGACCTCACATCCTTTAGCTCCACTCTCCATGACGAATCTAAGGACACCATAACAAGCCCTGGAGAAAATGAAAAACGTAATGCTTAATAGGAGTGATTGCCCAAATAAAGAGCTCAGTGTGTTACGATGTCGAAGCTCCAAACTAAACAATTGGTATCAAGGAAGAAAATTATCATCATTACAGCATAACACACACACACCTAGATTGAAAGTGTCCAATCAAGCTAGAAACTACGACTCAGTGCACCCATAATTTGTATACCTTCTCACAGCAAGGCCTCCTAGAAGCTTGTAGCGCAGAGACTCGGCTTGAGCAATGGCACAGAGTCCTCTGTTGTTAACCTTCTCGGCATATAGCTCAACATTGTTTTCAGGAAACTTGAAACGCTTCTGAACAACAGATGTCAGTTCTCTGATTCTCCTTCCTTTCTCGCCTAAAGCCATAATTAAATTTATAGTCAGAAACCAGATCCAATCGCAATGATGACTGACAACACCTAAATTAGATTTCTCTGCAGGTAATATCATATATTTAATCTCTCGACTCTTGAAGGAGAACTGAAACAGCTATTGACCTAAGAATTCAAATTCACTTCAATGTATGCAGAATGATTTCAATTGGCAGAGTAGATAAGATTTGCATCCATATCCTCCAATGATGTTAAACTTCAATACTAGAATCAAATGCATGCAGCGCCAAATAAACTCCACAAACGAAAAATTCAACTGTCAAGTTAAATTCAACATCAGCCATCAAACCCAGTTTGCGAGGCCTTAACAAATCACAAAGCACTAACACTTCAACAAAATTCCTTACGTCTGTCTAAGATTCTACAAATCCTAAAATCCGAGATTCAACGTCGTAAGAAATGCACAAGATTCCAATTAAAGATGAATACACAGTTCAATAATTCGACGCGGACGTTTGTAGTTAAGGAAAGAGGCACGATAAATACGCTCGTAGTGGTAGCTTGATAAGAAACAAAAACAAACTCAATCTTCCCAGACATATTCCGATAATTTGCAGGAAGAATATCAAAACTACGAGAAAAATAAAAATCTCTTACCAAGAACATTTTGGGTGCGAGTAGCCCTGATGATAATCTCAGTCCGCATAGGTGTAACCCTAACCTCTACTCCGGAGTATCCATCCTCTGCAAGCTCTCTGGTAAGAACTTCGTTAAGCTCGGCGAAGAACACTCCATCAGCCACAAACTGTACCCGATTGAATCAAATAAGACTCGATAACATCAAAATGGGTAGAATGCTCTGTCTCGTGAAAAATATAAGATGAAGAGGAAAACTCGATACAACCTTTCGCTTTTTGCTCATTTGAGTAGCCATGACAGGTTGGTGGTGCTGCTGCTGTCGCCGTTCAGCGCTATTCTGCTTGTACTCTAGGTTGAAGATGAAGAAAACCCTAGGGGGAACGCTGAGAACCTGAGAGAGGAAAATATCCTCGAACGAAAGGCTTTAACGTCTAATATTGGGCCTTCGGCTTTCTTACGGGCCCAGCAAAAGTTAGTGAGCTGAATGAAAAATAATCCAATAAAAGGTTAAGAGTATTTGTAGTAAATGGCAAGTATAGCCATGGCCACGAAAGAACTCTTATTCAAGAGAACTAGTGAATGGAAAAGATCTTTCTAAGTCCATTATAAATGAATAAATGCATTCACAAACATACATAATAGTTATATATCATAGAACAAATTACAACATGCTTTCTTAATCAAATTCAAAAGGAAATGAGAGACATACCCTTGAAGAACACTTCTTCTGTAGATCTCTCGCTCTCGTGAACAATTGGACAACAATCTCTCGCTCTCGTGAGCAATTGAACAGCAACCTCTCGCTATCGCTACAATCGTTTGGCCAATCTCTCGATGTCGTTCAGATCACGAATTGTCTACTTCTTGAACAAGTACCCTTCGACACTACCACTCGACAATCTTGGTATTCTCGGAGTGAGAATCCAGGAGGTGTGGGCTCTGTGTAAATTTGGTAGAGGGAAGGAAGAAGAAAACGATTGAACTACGCGATCAAGTAAGTGGGAGAAAGGTTATGTCTATCACATAAACTGAGAGTACTCGATCGTTTAGTAAATCTCGTTCTCATGAGAATCGCCTAATCAATCGCTTAACAAATCTCGCTCAATCGTTCACACGATCGTTTAGTCTCTTGCTAGAGGGTTATCATATAGTCTCTAGTGAGTAAAACGATAAGTAATCCACAATTATGAAGCGATCATTCAACAAAATGAAAACACTTTTTCATTTTATCCTTCAATTATTCAAAACTGAAAAATAACCTCCGACCTTCACGGTTAAGAAAATAACCAACCATGATTATCATATAATTGTGTAATTATAAATAAATATAATAACTAATTTATCGTATTATATTTCTAACCTATAGTTTTAATATCACATCATATGTAACATTTAAACAATAGTTCATTTTCTCCTTTATTTAATATAAATCATATTTATATCAAATTCCTCCAATTAATGTATCTTATGTATCAAATCAATTATATCCACATAACTGAATAAATTTAATTATATCATATATAATCAAATTCTCTCTTGTTAATTTGAACACTTCAAACTAACCAAGATAACCTTATGGACATGTAGCTTGAAGCTCCAATGGTACATAAATAACTAACTAAACTCTTTAATCACGAAATCCACCATTCATTAACTGTCGGGCACTCTATCAAAGACCGACAGTTGTACTCTTCTCACTATAGATATATTTTTGTGTCCATTGGATACAACCAATCAACAGTACGATAACACTTCACAGATCGCTCGTAAGTACAGTTGAGCCAATTTACCATTTTGCCCCTGTAATTACATCTAACTCCTTAAGTACCATTGATTCCTCTAATGAACAATACGTCATAGTTCTACTATGAGTGAACACCTCTCGAGCCATGAGAAAGTGTGTGGCACCACATCGTCAAGCCCCGGAATCAGCCCTTAAGGGAGTAATCTATCTACTTACCCTTACTTCGAGGAAGGAGTGAATTTCATCTTGTGTAGCTGAGTTCCTAGCTCCCTAATCAGACGAATCCCCAAAGTGGTAGGTTTGAGTCGACAATCTGGCCACTCGCACCTATGCAAATCAAATGATCGTCCTCATAGGCAGAAGTTCCCAACTCACTCAGGATTAAGGTCATGTTACCTATGGTCATCCTAGTGAAATGAAAATCTCTGTCATGAACGACATTATATAACGAGACTAAACATTTTGTGGTCCGATCTTATACAAAATCCTTTGTATAGGACACTCCCACTCGCATGTCTCCACATGAATGATCAGGATCAAACCATCTGTAGCACTTTACAACACTTGTGACATCTACAAAGGGTCGTATCCATAGTGTCACCAAGATAAGGTTTTCTTCCTTCATCCATATACTACAGACCATTTAAGTTATCACTTAAGGCAATCCATTTGTATGTCTCCACATACATGCTTAAGTTACAACGATAACTAGGGATCTTAGTTTATTATTTTGTGGTAAATGCAACTAAAATATCTCATATTTCATAGACAACAGTGAAGAAAATATCTCATATTATTACATCACAAGCGTTTGTTCATACAAGTGCTTACAAACTACAGGGCCCTACGAGATTTAGGGCATCAACCTCAACAGGCCACTATTATAAAAATATTGTAGATATAGCAATTTAGTTTTCTTTTATATTTAGATGTTTTGTAATTCCAATCTTACCCTTATCATAGTGTTAGATATGTAATTAAATTTACCTTTACCCACTAACTTAAGTTTTAGGTCTATTGGTGATTTAAGACGATATCAGAACAGATGGTCCACAAGTGAGAGGGATCGTTAGATATATAATTAAATTTGCCTTACCCGATAGTTTAAGTTTTTGGGTCAACTAGTAATTTAAGATATAGTCTATAGGTTGTCAGTCTATCAATGATAGACCTTAGACAAATATTAAAGTCTATCATTAATAAATTATGAAATTTTCTTGTCACTTTATATAGAGATATCATTCTACCGATGATGTACTTTTATTTCGTTGATAATTGACTTATCATGCACATGTATCACCGATAGAAATCTATCATTGATTTTCATGTAAATTTATTAGTGATAGATTTTTCTTATCCATGCTCCTAGTTGCCTTGTCATAACTATGAGACCATGAGTATCTCACTACTATGATGGCATTCTCTTCAAATATCATAGATGAAGAACATTCAATCAAGTTAAGCTTCATATAGTTGTTTTCATGGTGGACAATAAAATTATAATAATTGACATGAAAAATCGTTGTGTTGTTACATTTCAACTTTTCTCGCCTCACTTATTGAATCATTGGAGAATATAAAGCTTGTACATGTAGTTTATCAATGATAGGCTTATCACTGACAAGCTACATGCACGTTGATTGAATTTTATCAGTGATAGATGACTATCATTGATGGACTTCAATGAAAATACATGGAGTTTATCAATTTAAAAAAAAAAATGTTGGTGATAGACTTCTACAACCAATAAAGTCAACATGAAAAATGAAAAACGCAAGTACTCACCTAGGCCCCGTTTGGTAACCATTTCATTTTTTGTTTTTGAGAATTAAGCCTATTTCTTCTTCATTTCTTACAATGATTTGCAACTTTCTTGAGTACAATGGTTGAATTCTTAGCCAACATAAAAAAACATAAACAAGTTTTTAAAAGCTACTTTTTTTAGTTTTCAAATTTTGGCTTGATTTTTTAAACCATTGATGAAAAGTAGATAATAAAGAAAAAAAATTGGAGGTGGAAATAGTGACTATATGCTTAATTTTCAAAACAAAAACACAAAACCCAAAACCCAAATGGTTACAAGATGGGGCCTCATCGATAACCTCGCATTGCTAAACTATCAGTTAATATATTAGTGACAAAATCATGTCAACGATACACTTTAATCATAATGCTATAAAGTTATGTATTTATAATATCGACATAAAATTTGTGATGAACTTCAATGGGCAGTAGACTGTCATCACCAATGAACTTCAATTAGTGATAAAAGTTTGTTAATCACTCATACACTTCATTCACCGTCCAAGTATATTAGTGTCAAACTCATACCACTTAAAGTTGAGAAATATGAATTTCATGATCTGTATATGCCATATTTAGAAGGGAAAAACATGCATGATTATCTTGTGTTTGATGAAATGTTTTTTAGGAAGGTAAACTTTGTATTCCTAAGTGTTCCATTTGAGAGTTACTTGTGAAGGAGGCACATGGAGGAGGATGAATGGGGCATTTTAGAGAATTTAAAACATATAGCATGTTGTATGAACATTTTTATTGGATGAAAATAAGAAAATATGTGAATAAAGTGTGCCAACAATGTTTCAAATGTAAGGAGACTAAGTCTAAGATATAACCACATGGTCTTTACACACCCTTGAATGTGTCTAATGAGCTATGGGTGGACATTAGCATGATTTTTTTTTTCTAGGACTATCAAAGACTAAAAATATCATGATAACATTTTTGTGGTCGTTGATAGGTTTAGTATGATGAGACATTTCATTTCAAGTAACAAAACGAATGACGATACTAACATAGCTAATCTTTTCTTTAAAGAAGTGGTTCGATTGCATGACATTCCTAAAACCATTGTTAGCGATAGATATGCTAAATTTGTAAGTCATTTTTGAAAGTTTGTGGCAAAATTTGGGAACTAAGCTTTTGTTTTCAATAACTTGTTATCCACAAACTGACAGGTAAATTAAGGTGGTTAATAGAACATTGGAGACTTTGCTTACGTCACTAATTTCTAAAAATCTAAAGTCTTAGGAGGATACTCTACCTTTTGTAGAGTTTGCTTACAATAGAGCAATACATATCACCACTCACTATTCATTTTTTGAAGTTGTGTATGGTTTTAATCCATTAACTCCTTTAGATTTTTCACCTTTGCCACCTAATATGTTTACTAGTGATGCAACTATTTCAAGGGCATAATATATCAAGAATTTGCATAAATAAGTGAAAGAAAGAATTGAAAAGAAGAATCAAAAGCTTGTCAACAGCAAGAACCAAAGGAGAAAGAAATTGGTTTTTAAACCTGGTGATTGGGTTTGGGTTCATCTACGAAAGGAAGATCAAAAGGAGTCTAAACTTCGATTAAGAGGAGATGGTCAATTTCAAGCGATATAGCAGATCAATGATAATGCTTACAAACTTGATATTCGATGCGAGTACAATGTAAGTTCTACTTTAAATGTGGTTAATTTGACTCCTTTTGATGTAGGAAATGAAGACGTTGATTGTTGGGTTGTGTATCCTAAAACTCGTAGTTTGTAATCTTTAAACAAATTCTATTTGCAATAAAATTGTTGTTAAGGTTTTTTCAATAAAGTTGAACAAGTAAGTTGCACTTGTAAATCCTAAATTAAATAAACTAACGAACCCCTGACTATAGCATGAATACTTGAGCTTTATGTGGAGATATAAAAGAGGATCAGGTTTGAGTATATAGCCAAAAAGGTCTATAAGTATAAGGATAAAGTTGGGTATCTTATCTTGGGGACACTGTGGATGCAGTCTACTTTGTATTTGATTCAAACGATGTGATACTGAAATCGTTCATATAGAGAAATGCATGTGAGGGCATCCTATGCAAAAGATGTTTGCATAAGACCAGACCATGAAATAGTCACTTTTCTTTATAACGTCGTTTACTGTTAAAACTGATTATTTTAATATTAAGACCTCAGTTGACTCGATCTCAATCTTAAGCTAATTATGAACTACTGTTTATTCGGGATTTTCCTCTAAGATGTATTTATGAGAGTGACTCAACATCACCTCTTAATAAGCCTTCTATTTTAAGGGGGAGATCAGGTAGATAGATGGGGATATAGTTATGCAAGATGGAGTTCCCTCCTGGCCGTTTTAAGGATAGTAGATAGACTGTTTCCTTAAGAACTGACTCCTAGTCTTGAATAAGGGGCCCCACCCTCTCAATGACTGTGAAGGATTTGGTTTATTAGTAGGACCATAAGCCAATTGTTCATTAGTGGATCTGTGGAGGCTTAAGAAGCAAGATGTATTATAGAGTTAAAACAATAATTTTGACCCCGTTGTTAATACGAACAACCTTTGAAAGATTGACTTATTGATCATGGTTAAATCAAGTGGATAGAAATATATCTGCAGTGAGGATAGTGCAGCTACTGGGCTTTATGAAGTGACCCGGCAGTTAACGAATGTTCGTTAATTCAGTTAAAAGAGTTTAATCAATTAATCTCGGATCCTTGGAGCTCATGATTTGTAAGTTCATTATGTCCCCCTACTAACTCATAAATGGACTAAACCTTAGAATATAGTGATGAGAAAATTTGAAGTGTTCAAATTCGGATTACGGGAATTATTAATTATATACGATATAATTAGACGTTTAATTATTGAATTAAACGAAATTTGAGTATTGAAAAATATTTAAATGTGATTTAAGTATGAATGGGAATTCATATAAAAAATTGGTGGTTTAATGATTTAATATTTGATATTTAATTATTTTAGTTAATTCAATTGTTTAATTAATTTTATTTAAAATCTAGATTTTGATTTTCAATTTTTAATGATTTTTATGAAAATCATTTTAAATTAGCAAATTGATGAAAATTGATTTCTCCAACTCTTACCACTTTGAATTCCACTTTCTTTTTGAAGTGTTTGGTGTCAATTTCTAATGATTCTCAATTGCATGATTAATTTTGGTAAAAAGGAGTTTTAATTTGAAAAAATTGATTCATGCAATTGAGTTTTGTAGAGAGAAAGGTGTTCTCTCAAACTCTTCACACCAAACTCTCTCATCTTAAAAAATTCCATCAAATTCATTCTCATTTTGGATCTCACAATCCAATATAAGATAAGAGGATAGTAGGAAAGTATCACACCCCGCTCCAGATTATCCTCTTTACCTAGATGGAATAATGACTGCAGTAGTTACCAACCTTTTTGCTGACACTTACTACCCATCTAACCTATTAAACATTATTAAATCCTTAAAATGTACGTATCATGAATACACTGAACAATTAATTCAGAACTTAACACATTTACATTACAGGGTTTTGCAGCATTTTTCGTACATGAATCTTACAATTTAGTGAGCCCCAACTAGAATACTAGTCACTAAACAAACACATGTGTACTAACTAAACACAAGTCTTCAATTAAGCTTCCTTCAACCTGACTCTTTAAGTGACAGAGCAGCAGCAGTGAACTCTTTTGGGAACTGACCGCTACCTGAAAGGAAAATATTGAAAACCATGAGCTAGATGCCTAGTGAGTGACTAACATTTAAACATAACGTTCATACATAAATTTCATATTTAAACTGAAAACTTTTACTGAACTATAAACTTGGCAACTATTATTCATGTCATCATTAACATCACATAACATTTTCTTACTTTGCTAGAATATACCTTAGTCTATTTGTCTAGAATGGCCCTTTTGCTCACTCCTTATCATTCTTTACTGTATTACTACTTAATTGGGAAGAAACCCTTTTTGTTCTCTTCTTACAATCATACTTGCATTCTTAGTTGAAAGAGAATCTTTACTCAATCCCTCAACATCAATCCATGGCGAAGATGGAGTGTTCTCGACACTACCAATAACAACTTTTCCTTACATTGTACAATTCTAGTTTATGTACCGTCATATCTTAGGTACTATTGCTCATATATCTTCTATGTGTCCTTCAATATCGAGCTGCTCGGATACCTTCTCCATGTCCTTCAGTATCGAGCCATTCAAATTATAGAACAAAGCTTCAGTACCTTCTCCATGTACTTCAATACTGAACTATTTATACTTACTTGCATATTCTCATCTCCTAATAACTTATTTGCCCAAACACATTCCCCTTACCAACGCATCCTCTGGTCATTGTAAAGCATAGCTTAAACATAATATTAATGTGAGATGCGTTGCTACATAGCTATTTGAGATTAATTATCATAAATAGCTTTTAGTAAACATGCATTGCTAAACATTCATAAGCTTAAGCAAAACACTTAAAGCATTTAGAGTCACTCACAGTCTTTGGCAATTTCCTTCATGAATATGCTTATTGTTAGCCAAATTCTTAGGCCTTAACTTGGCTAGGCAGCAACTTCATTACTATGCGTCCATGCCTTGTGTCTATACATTGCGTTAGGCATTCAAGCCTCCTATGCGTCCAAGTCTTCAGCTCATGCCTACTGCCCATCGCATGGCCCAATGCATAGCAATCTTTGCGCCTATCACTCGGCTTATGCGCCCATCTGGTGGCATATCGACGCATGCCCCATGCGTCCATCTGATTGTGCCTACCACTCGGCTTATGCGCCCATCACTCGGCTTATGCGCCCATCTGGTGGCATATTGACGCATGCCCCATGCGTCCATCCGATTGCGCCCACCACTCGACTTATGTGCCCATCGTCCAACGCAACCTTGTGCTTATGGCTTCAATATGCGTTGCATGGTCTGATGCTTCTCAGGGCATCCTTGTGCTCATTCAACCTCCAACGCATGCGCTCATCATCCCTGTCAAGCCCTTAAAGCTGCTTGCTTGCTCAACCCAAGCAGCTGTCTGCTTGCTCAAGATTCCAGATTTAACTTACAATTTTAATAACTAATTTTTCATGCCTTTTCTCAAGGAATTTCCTTCTACAAATTTTCTCTAAATTGTCTTAGAAAGCTTAATTTAAAATTTCAGCTTAGAATTCCTCGTGGTTGTGCCGAAATCCTTAAATTATCAAGACTGGCCCAACTTACCCGAGAATTCGACCTCCAGTCGGATTCTTCATACTCCAGCTCGATTCTGCCAGAATCTCCCTCTGGCATATCAACCCCAACAACTAGACATACTTAAAGTTCAAATGGCTCTGAAATTACTTCATTTTCCTGAGCGAATTTCTCTAACATTCTACTTGAAGTCAGACTTCTTCTTTTAAACTAACAGCTGCATACTTTCCTTTTAACATCAGGCTGCCACCTCATGCTTAGAGGATAATGTCAAATCTGAGTATGACAGCTAGCTTAACTAACCAATCTTCAAGATAATCTTTCCCTCTTGGCCAACAATGCAAGGGTCAGCTCCCATGCCAACGCTTGCAACCACATGGTCGCATACCTCCTTCTCAACGCATTGCCCAATCTAGCTAACGCATAGCTCACCTAGAGGCTTTTGCGTCCCTCATTTGGACACATACTTCTAAGCCAACGCATGTCCTAGCCCACAATAGCTCTTATCATATCAACCATGCGTTAAGCCTTCCTCGCTTCGTAGCATACACCAATGTATAGGCCGCATAGCGCCAACGCCTAGGCTGCATAGCGCCAACGTATAGGCTGCATAGCACCAACGCATAGGCTGCATAGCACCAACGCATAGGCTGCATCCATCGCGTCCAACGCGTCCAATGCGTCCAACGTCGCATGTCTCCCTTGCCGCATGCCATCCATCGGCGCATTCCTCGCACTGTGTCATCGTATGCCCTCGCACCGCATGCCTTCGACTACTTACCAACGCATCATAGCTTTCACTCATACGTTCACCCTTGGTACCAACGCATTGCTTATCCTTGCCCTCAACACTTAGCTTCTACAAGCCTCGATTGCTACACACACAATCCCATGTGTTCACTCTTCTCCATTAACACATGTATACATCATGCTTCCATACTTAGCCAAATTTCCATTTGTTATATTATCTAAACTCACACATATAAGTATTTTTAATACTTAGAATTTTCTTCCTCCATCTTCCTACTTTCTTTATTTTATTTCTCAATTTTACTTAACATGCTTGTTACTTACTTTTGTAGGAAAATAGAGTACGGGGTTGACAGAAAGACACTTGTGGTGGTCTACATCTTGTTGGAGAGGAGATTTCAGCTTGAGATTGGAGCTTTAAAGAGATTCTATAAAGGTTGTTCTCTTCAAACCCTATTTTCTATCTTTTAACATGCATGTTTAATCTCTAAAATTAATGTAATTAAAGTGCTTAAGATTCTAATTGCTTTTTGTTTGTTGAATGTCAATACCATCATTGATTTGAGGACAAATTTCTTTAAAGAAAGGGGGGATGATGTGAATTCAACTAATGAACCATTGCATGTACCCGAAGGAGCAATTACAAGAAGAAAAGCAAAGAAGATTCAAGAGGCTTTTTCACTACATCTTTAAAAGCAAGCAAATTTGCAAGAACCGACAAATAATTTTGATCCATAATTTATATAATGTTAGTTCAATGAGTCAAGAAAAGAATGGCATGAAGATGGTATGGGAATAGTAGAGGGATCGAATCCCAATGCAGAAACGAATGATCATCTTTGTACCAGTGAATTCTTTTTGGAACAAAATAAAAAACTAGATAAAACACATAACGGTAAACATGTTGTCCATAAAAAGGTACAAAGAGGACAGAGAAGATGAGATACTTTCCCTTGATGAAAAACACTTCTTTACGTTCTCCTCTCTCTAAGATCATGAACTCTTCGCCTCCTCACGAACACAACAACGTACAAGATTTCTCTTGGACACCATCACCGAAGCCTTCCTTGGCTATTCTCAAGGTAAGAATCGAGACAGATTTGTGGGCTCGTCTATTGAATTTTGGTGAGAGAATTGGAAGGATTTACTTGAGAGAGATCTATGAGAGGAAGAAGAATTGCAGAGATTTCACACATTGTAAATTTCACGTACTCTATCAATACTTCTATTGTGTTGTTGTTATCTCAGAGAACGAGGGAAATTATTCTCATAACTCCCTTCATAACGTAGAATAACTCCCATTTAGTTATATGAAAATTAATATAATTATATCAAACTTTCTATAATATCTTATATATTATAACACATATTTTATATATATCACGTATAATATAATCTAACTTTATATTCTCTCACATAACATATAGTTTTAATACGAATCGTATTCATATTAATTTTAACCTATAGTTTCATATGAATCTCATTTATATAAATAATATTTGAATCATATTCAAATATTTATCTCTCTCATCGAACTTTATTATAATGCATCCATATACATTATATTAATTGCATCTTATACAATTAATTCCTTTAATTAATTTGAATAATTCGAATTAATCCAAAATTAATGGATTATTATTTAACCCTTATTAAGCTAGTAATGAGACCTTATGGACCTACAGATTAGAAGCTCCAATGATATAAGATTAATTTATCAAACTCTTTAATTAAATTAATCAACATTCATTAACTGTCGGTCATTCCACTAAAGATCGACAGCTGCACTATTAGCACTTTAGATATATTTCTGTGTCCATGGATATAACCAATCAATAGTAAGTTGACTCTTCACAAATTGCTCGTAACTAAGCCGAGTCAAATTACCATTTTACCACTATAGTTGCATCTAACTTATTAAGTACCATTGATCCCTCTAATAGACAATTAGTCATAGTCCAACTATAACTTAACCCCTCTCGGGCCAAAAGAGAGTGTGGCGCCACATTGTTCAAGACCTAGAATCAATCCTTAAGGGAGAAATTTATCTACTTATCCTACCAATCGAGAATGAGTGAATTCCTTCTTGTGTAGTTGTGTTCCCAACTCCCCAATTAGACGAATCCTAAAATGGTAGGCATATTGAGTCAACGACTCTGACCCTTCTCATCTATACATATCAAAGTATCGTTCTCATAGGTAGGAGTTCATAACTCAATGAGGATTAAGGACAAGTTACCTATGGTCATTCTAGTGAAATGTAAGTCTCTTCAAGTAATGGCGTTATAAAGAGAGGCTAATCATTTCGTGGTCCGGTCTTATACAAACTCTTTGTATAGGACACCACCTCACATGTCTTCACATGAATGATTAGGATCAGATCATTTGTAAAACTTTACAACAATTGTAACAATTACAAAGTGGATCGTATCCGTAGTGTCATTATGATAAAGTACCTAGCCTTATCTATCTATTACAGATCATTTAGGTTATTACTTAAACATGATCCACTTGTATGTCACCACATACATGTTTAAGTTACATTAAATAACCTGGGATCTTAGTTTATTGAATTTGGGTTAATGCAAACTAAATGTCAAATAAAATAACACTTTATTTTATTAAATAAATAATTTGTGTATAAATAATTTACAAACTACTAAACTATGAGATTTAGTTGTCAACCTCAACAAATGAAGAAAATGTTGTCAAGTATGGGAAAAACGTGATGTCAAACCTTGTCAAACATATAAATAATTATTTTTGCCTCCTACGGGAGTTATTTAAGACAATTTGAAGACTTTTTACATTTTTAGTTTTGAATTTTGACTTATTAATTAGTATGCAACTAAGTTTTAAGTTTTTAGGTAGAATTTTTTTTCAAATTGCATTTAATAGTATTTGAATGACTTTTGGGTTTTTGGTCATATCCACAACCTTTTGGCCTTTTAAAAATGTTTGTAATCCTCATAAAAAACACATAATATCAATATTAAAGGGCTTGTGCTTATTTAACCCATTTGGTATTGTCTTTTCTTTCAAATCTTACTTTAGATTTGATGTATAAATCATTTCATTGGATTAGTCTTGATCAAGCTAATTTTGGAGTGAGTTGTCTTTGGATTCAAGAGTCACTATCATAGATTCTAAGTTTGGTCTAAGTTAACTTTCTTATAAGTGTTTGTAAAGATCCTAGTGAAGGAATTGAATTCTGCGCGGAAGCGTGTGAATGTCGTACAATTTGAAATTCAATTTGATAAATAATGAAATGTAGAGAACTCAACAAACAAACAAAAAAAAAATCAAAGGATATGCATTTAATAAACCTAAGCATGCAATCTACAGAGAGTATAGAGAAGAGAAAACTAACCCTTGACGGAAAACCTCTTCACACAATTTCCCTCTCAAGATCGCGATCCCCGATGCTTTGGTACTCGAACAAAATAGGCAGCAACCCAATCTTGAGAAGATAATCACTCAATCACCTCATTGTTCTCTGGAAACAAGGAATTGGATGTGTGGACTCGAAAATGTTTTGGCAGTGGGAATTTTTACAGAGAGTTTTTGGAATTTTTTTAGAGAAATCTTTTTCTTTTTTTGGTGTGTTCCTATTCTGTGTTTTCTAAAAGGAAGATAAAGGAGAAGAGTGAGGGAGAGGGAGCTACAAATAACTCCCTCTCACATTCCGCAGAGTAACTCCTCGAACATGGGAAGTTATAATTATATTATTAAAATATTAGTAATATAATATTTATATTTATTGGTTAGTTAATTGATTAACGAACCATATAATATGCATTATAATCATATTCAAATGCAACTCTCTCTAATAAATTATAGTTTTTATATGAATCATATTCACATTAAATTTTAACCTATAGTACTTATAAAAAATCTTATTTATATAAATCATATTTGAATCTCATTCAAATACTTATCTCTGACATATTATATAGTTTTAATTATAAATTATATTTTTAATTAACTATATATTATAATATATCAATATACATCATATTTTATATTAATCATATCAATATAATTAGTAACTAAATTCCCTTAAATACTTTCTACAAGTCAAATTATTCCAAAATAATTATTTTTTGTTTTTATCTATATTGAGTTAACAAAGGGACCATATGGACATGCATATTAGAAGCTCCAATAATATGAGATTAATAAATTAAACTCTTTAATTAGATTAATTAACATTCATTAACTGTCGGTCACTCCAATAAAGATCGATAACTGCACTATTCGCACTTTAGATATATTTATGTGTCCACAAATTTAATCAATTAACAGTAAGTTAACCCTTTACAAATTGCTCATAACTATAGTTGGATCAAATTTTCATTTACACCTGTAATCATATCTAACTTCTTAGATACCACTTATCCCTCTAATAATGAACAAACAATCTATAGTTCAACTATAAACTTGAAGGAAATCAAACACGAGGATTTCCATGAGCAGCATAAGGATCGTTTCAAATTCCATTCGAGTGAACACAATCAATTACAGTCTAAGAATGGAAACTAACAGGTCATGTACAAAACAAAATTACAACATGCTAACAAGAGTATCAAGGAATAGAATATGCGTACCTTTGAAGAACCATTCTTCAAACTCACTCGATCAATCCAATGCGTCCAAGAATAACAACGCTCGAACACAACGATCGGAGCAACATGATCAACATGAACAACCAAAAGCTCCTCGAACACAATCGAACACGACGATCACGAACCCAATCAAGTCACACTCGATTCACGAAGTGAGTGAGGACACTACCACAATTGTTACCTTGGTATTCTCGGTGTGAGAATTCAGGAGTTGTGGGCTCTGTATAATCTTGGCTCGAGGAAGAGACAGGAGGACAATGATCGTGTAGACGATCGAACAAATGGGAGATAGCACAGTCTATCGTATAGACAATGTGTTAGATCGTATAGTAAATGGTAGCCTATCGTATAGATAAAGCCACTCGATCGTTTACCTACGATCAACTGATGAACTGTCGTATATTCAATGCTCCACGATCGTTTAATCTCTACACAACTATCGCTTAGTGAAACACTTTCACTTGATAGCTTTTCTTCGTGAGTTCTTTCCGAAAGTGGCATCTCTTTAAATTTTTTTAAAAAAATATTTTTTCTTTTATCACACGGTTACCATAAAATTACCAATAACCTCCCACTCATTTGGTTATTAGAGAAAAAGAATTAATTATCACATAATTAATTCATGGGACAGTTGCAAATATAGTCATTAGACTGAAAGTATTAGCAGATATAATATAATGTAAAAAAATTTGCAAATATGGCCAAATTTAAATAGTCTATCAATGATAGACTGATAATTTGTAGAAATACAAGTTATTTATATCATCTTATTTAGAATATGTGGCAAAAGGAAGGAAAAAGTTGCGTCGAACATATAGAAATTGACTTAGAAATGCAAAGGTTGTAAAATGTCGGAACACACCCGCTGACCCTATTGCGATGGCAAAAAGGGATGTCCAAGTCTTTTTTTTGCATGAAACAGGTATCACCGCATGCGACGATCCGCTCGAGGACAAAAAGAGCAATGTATTCGCACTGCACGACGGTCGATCATGGATAAAAAGAGCGATGCATTTGCCGGGATTTCTGAAATTATACAGCTTTTCTTTTGTACGATCTGACAAATTGAATGTGGAGTAGAGAGGATGTTTCCACCAATCTTTGATAGAAAAGTAAATTTTCAGAGCGAGGCCACTGATGAAGGACACTAAGGTCTATAAATAGCTACATCAACACCAAATGAAGTAGGCTAGTTTGAAGAGACATTCATAGAGAGTCTGAAAGGAAGTCTCAGAAGCCAGAAATTCATTTATAATCCTGAAGAGAAGCTCTGTGCAAGGGTCATTTATATATGGGGAACTATCCTAAGAAGGAAGTCCTCCACCTCACTCCTTTCACACGCCGACAAGCAAAACAACTCCGATCAGGATCCGTGTCAAGACATTGACACGCTGTCCTCATTTGTTCTTACTTTATGTTCATCAACTGTTATTCATTTTTTATCTTTCATTCATCTATCTGTAACAAACGCTTTATCTTTATCCGTAATATCATTATCATGTTCATCTTCATCTCTCTGTTCACCACCATACATTCATCGTCCATTTCTCTCACCATGTGTAACTAGTCCTCTAAGGTAAAGGGGAAGGATTAAGCGAGTAAGTTAATCCATGTTGAAGAAGTCAGCTAAGTTTAGCTAACGCATGCTCAACGACATCTTCACCTATGAGAGTAGAAGTGAAGATGTTAATCCACCTCTCAAAAGAAGGTTGATAGAATGCATTAACTAAAGCAAGAAGTATTTCCAGAAATGGAAACAACCTTATGATCGCAACGTTCATCCCTGTTCACCATAGAGATATGGGAATGCGGCCGATCACTGAGAGGTGTAAGCCAAGGGAAGGTGGAACCTTAGTTGCGTCCTCAACAGGATTGACAAACTTGCGATGTCCTTTCCCCCAACCCGTTCTCATTCTGATACGTTTCACAAGACTTGCCATCACATTCCCTCATACACTTGCACAACTTCACATTTATTTGTTTATTTATTTGTTTGTCGCTGCATTTTACTTTTCAAACACAACACATTATTATTTTGATTTCGTTTACATGTATGACATCAATATCGCATCTAGCATCGCAATCCCTGTGTTCGACCTCAGATCACTCTGAGAAATTTGCGGTGGAATTTTACTTAGTTCCAAAGCAAGAAAACTTGTGACACACATACACTACATGAATGCACTCTACAGTGTTTTGTAGCATCGCATATATTATCTAGAAGCGTGATTAAGACAAAGCAACACATATCATACATGTCATCAGTCTTTACGGTGGCATTACATCCATTGCAAAGCAACAAACATTTGACTCGCGAACATAGACCATATTATTGGTAGGAGTCTATTGTTGGCTTTTTGGCCCTTAATCTCAAATTAATTAATTAATCAATGTTTTGATGATAACAAAATAAATTTTTAATTACTGAAAATTTTAGTGTTTTAATATTTCCATAGCGTAGAGTTCGGAACAATGATTCCAACACCTCTTAAATCACCCAAATCGGAGCTAAAATGAAGACGATATGATCGAAACAAGTCTATAGAGAAAATATCGTGGTGGATGGCGTGGCATGACCAGACCATTTGCATATAGACATGTGGCATCATATTGGTTGAATGGTGGATCATTAAGAGATTAACATATGATTGACTTTTGATTTTTGGATTGATTTAAAAAATGAAATTTAAAAGAAATTTATGAGGAAAATAAATTTAATATTGTTTTATGTTTGTGTCTAACGGCTAGTTTTTTACACATAGTATGTTTTTTTTTTTTTAATTTTTGGATTGATTCTAAAAAGAATGAATTTAAAAAGAAAATGAATAAAAGGAAAATGAATTTAATATTATTTTATGTTTGTGTCTAACGGCTAGTTTTTGACACATGGTATGTTTTTTATTTTTTGGATTAATTTTAAAAAGAAAATGAATTTAATATTATATTTTGTTTGTATCTAACGACTAGTTTAGTTCAAAATCTCCACCATTGATTTTTCTTTTCCAAAATCCAATGGTCCAAATTAATTGTGGTTTTTAAAAATTTTTCCATCTCTATATAAACCATCTTCCTCTCCAAATTTTGTACAAACAAATTTTACATTTCATAATCCTCCAAAACTCAAAAGTTTCCATTGTTGCTCTCTCTAAGCTCCCAATTTTTTTCTTTTCATCTTATTTTTGAGAGAGTGTTATTGTTTTGTGAGGATAAATTTGTTGAGTGCTTAAACTTGTAAATCCACTCTAGTGAGAGTTATATTGTGTTCTTCAAAAATTCCAACATTTGTAACGGTTTGATCCTAAACCGTGGAAAGGATCGGGTTTGCTCTTGAACCCGTAAAAGGAACGGTGGTATAACGGTTGGGCTCTAATCCGTGGAAAGAGTCGGAAAGATTTTATTCAAATTCCCAAGAGGTGCTTGGAGAGTGGAGTAGGTCGAGGTTGACTGAACCACTATAAAAATTACGGTGTCTTCTTTTCTAACTCTTTCCTTTTTATTTTTGCAATTAATTTAAGCAATTTATTGTATGTTTTAGTTTGTTCTTATTTATTTGTTAAATTTTGATAGAATTAAATTATCACACTTTTTGTCATCTTATTTGTTGCATAAATTGAAAATTTCTTATTATTTATAAAAAGTGTATTAATTAGTTTAATTGGGTTAATTTAGAAAAAAAAAAGTTTAATTAAACCCTATTCACCCCTCTCTAGGGTTGCCATATTGATCCAACAATTGATATCAGAGCGGGTTGCTCTTCTTGAAATATTTATTTCTTGATAAACTTAATTGTTTTTTAGCTATGGCAACTTTAGGTTTTATCCCTTTTACCGATAGTCAATCTATTACAAAGCCTCCTTTCTTTAATGGTACTAATTATAGTTATTGAAAAAATAGAATGAGATTTTTCTTGCTTTCTATTGATTATGATTTATGGGATATTGTTGAGGAAGGTTTTAAAATTCCAACAGAAGATGTTGATGGTGTTAGCACTATAAAACCTAAGGAAGAATGGTCAATAAATGAAAAGAAAGCATGCTCTTTAAATGCCAGAGCTATTAATTGTTTATTTTGTGCTTTGAATGAAGTTGAGCATTATAGAGTGTCTATTTGCAAAACCGCTAAAGAGATATGGGATAAATTAGAAAGTACTCATAAAGGAACTAGTCAAGTAAAAAAAACAAAGATTGACATGTTAGTTCATCAATATGAAATGTATAAAATTGATGAAAATGAAGCTATTTCCGATATGTTTATTAGATTTACTAACATTGTCAATGCTTTAGAAGGACTTGGGAAAAAGTATTCAAATCTTGAAAAGATAAAGAAGTTATTGTGGTCTTTGCCTAAACAATGAGAGTCTAAAGTCACCGTCATTCAAGAGGCAAAGGATCTCAAATCTCTCTCCATTGATGAGCTCATGGGCTCATTGTTGACGTATGAGATAAAGATCAAGAAAACATGGAGGATGAGAAGAAAAAGAAAGAAAAGAGTATAGCTTTAAAGACCATCTCTTTAGAAGTTGACTCCTAAGATGAAGATGATGTTGCCTATCTTTCACGTAAGTATAAGAACTTCATCAAGAGAAAGAAGCAATTCAAGAAGCATCTTTCTAACCAAGAAGAGTCAAAAGGTGAAAAGAGCAAAAAGGATGAGGTAATATGTTATGAATGCAAGAAGCCGGGTCATATTAGAACTTATTGTCCTTTTCTCAAATCATCCAAGAAATTCAAGAAGAAAGCAATGAAAGCTACTTAGGATGATAGCGATGAAAGCGAAAGTGGGAGTGATAATGAAGAAGTAGCCAATTTTTGCTTCATGGCTCATAGTGACAAAGAGGATGAACAAAATGATGAGGTAACTCTAGAATCTCTTTCTTATAATGAATTGTTTGAAGCTTTTGAAAATATGCAAAATGATTTAGAAAAACTTAGTTCTAAGTACGTTGTGCTTAAAAAGAAATACAATGTTTTATCTAGTAAAAATAAGTCTTTACTTGAAGAAATTGCTTGCTTAAAAGAGAATGAGCATGATGCTATGTATATTGATGAAATGAATATCTCTTGTGACAAGCATGCTTTTGATTGTGATGAGAAAAATGCCTTGTTTTACAAAGTTAAATTTCTTGAACATGATAGTTGTGAAATAGATAATTTGATTAAATTACTCAAAGAAAAGGAATTTAGTCTTTGCAAGAACTTGATAAGGCTAAAGAATCTATTAAAAAGTTTACAATAGGTGCTCAAAGATTAGACAAGATAATTGAAGTAGGTAAGCCTTTTGGTGATAAAAGAGGTTTAGGCTATATCGATGAATGTTCTACTCCTTCAAGTTCTAAAACTATCTTTGTTAAAGCATCTCATAATATGCCTAAGCTTAATATGCTTAAGGTTGTGTCTAAGTATGTTAAATCTAACTTTGTGCCTATATGTCATTATTGTGGTGTTGAAGGCCATATTAGACCTAAGTGTTTTAAATTGAAATATGCTCATACTACTTCTCCAAGAAGAAATTTTTCTCAAAGGGCAAAGTTTCACAATGCTCCAAGGAATAATTTCTCCAAGAAAAGTAGAGTGCATAAATTTGTTGTAAGAGATAAATCTTTGCATAATGTTGTTTGTTTCTCATGTGGCAAGTTTGGACATACAACTTATTCTTGTTACTTGTCTAAATCCAATGCCTTAAATGTCTATGCAAAAATGAAATGGATTCCCAAGTTTGTCAATGCTAACCATCTAGGACCCAAACAAGTGTGGGTACCAAAGAATCAAACTTGAACATTTGTGTTTGTAGGTTTGTTTGAAAGCCTCTAAGAAAAACAAGTGGTACTTGGATAGTGGTTGCTCGAGGCACATGACGGGAGACCCATCCAAGTTTGTCTCTCTCTCCAAAAAGGATGGAGGTCTTGTAACCTTTGGTGACAACAAGAAAGGTAAAATAATTGGTAAAGGTAGTATAAGTAATGAATCTTCTATTTTAATTGAAAATGTACTTTTGTTGATGGTTTGAAGCATGATTTACTTAGTATTAGTCAATTGTGTGATAAAGGCTTTAGAGTTGTGTTTGATAAAAAGAATTGCATCATTGAAAATGCTAGTGATAGAAAAGTTATATTTATTGGAAATAGAGATGAAAATGTTTATACTATTGATTTGAATGATTGTCCTATTAATGATAAATGTTTATCGGCTTTGCATAATGATTCTTAGTTATGGCATAGAAGACTAGGACATGCTAGCATGCACTTAATTTCAAATATTTCCAAGAATTCTTTGGTTAGAGGTCTTCCCAAATTTAAATTTGAAAAAGACAAAGTTTGTGATGCTTGTCAAATGGGTAAGCAAACTAAGTCCTCTTTCAAATCTAAAAATGTAATCTCTACAACTAGACCCCTTCAACTATTACACATGGACTTATTTGGCCCTTCTAGAATTGCTAGTTTTGGAGGGAACTATTATGCCTTTGTAATAGTTGATGATTTTTCAAGATTTACTTGGGTTTTGATGCTAAAACATAAGGATGATACTTTGAAAAGCTTTTCTAGTTTTGCAAAAAGAGTTCAAAATGAAAAAGGTTTTTTGATTTCTAAAATTAGGAGTGATCATGGAGGAGAATTTGATAGCAATGCTTTTGAAACTTTTTGTAAAGAAAATAGTTTTTCTCATAATTTCTCCGCTTCAAGAACTCCTCAACAAAACGGTGTAGTTGAAAGGAAAAATCGTACTTCGCAAGAATTTGCTAGATCAATGTTGCATGAGTATGGTTTACCTACATACTTTTGGGCGGAAGCCGTTAACATCGCTTGTTATGTTTTAAATATAGTTTTAATTAGGCCTTCTTTGGATAAAACTCCTTATGAACTTTGGCATAACAAAATTTCAAATATTGGGTATTTCAAAGTTTTTGGTTGCAAATGTTTTATTTTGAATAATAAAAAAAAATTGGAAATTTTGATTATAAGACGGATGTTGGTATTTTTCTTGGCTATTCCTCTACTAGTAAAGCTTATAGAGTTTTCAACTTTAGTAATTGATGAATCTATGCATGTAGTATTTGATGAATCTTGTAATGTTATTTCTAATGAGCCTATTTATAGTGATGTTTTAGAAGGAAATTTTGGAGATTTACTTGTTAGTGACAAAGGCAAGGAAATTGTTTCAAGTAAGCAAGAGGTGAGCTTAATCGAAAAGAACGAAGTTGGTTCTTCATCCATGCCTAAAGAGTGGAGGTGTGCTCTTTCTTATCCCAAAGAATTAATTCTTAGTGATCCTCAACAAGGTGTGAAAACTCGTTCCTCTCTTAATATGTTTAATAATCTTGCTTTTGTTTCTCAAATCGAACCAAAAAGTTTTAAAGATGCCAAAAATGATGAATTTTGGATTTTAGCTATGCAAGAATAATTAAATCAATTTGAAAGGAATAAAGTTTGGGAGTTGATCCTTAGGCCCTCTCATGCTTCTATAACTGGAACTAAATGGGTCTTTAGAAATAAAATGGATGAAAATGGAAATATCATTAGAAATAAAGCTAGACTTTTAGCTCAAGGTTATTGTCAAGAGGAATGAATAGATTATGAAAAAACTTTTGCACCCGTTGCTAGATTAGAAGCTATTAGAATGTTACTTGCTTTTGCTTCTTATAAGAATTTCATTTTGTATCAAATGGATGTGAAAAGTGCATTTTTAAATGGTTATATCATGGAGGAAGTTTATGTAGAACAACATCCGGGGTTTGAAAGTTTTGATTTTCCTAATCATGTCATAAGTTGAAAAAGGCTCTAAGCTCCAAGAGCTTGGTATGATAGACTTAGTAATTTCTTACTTGAGAATGAATTTAAAATGGTAAAATTGATACTACTCTTTTTATTAAGGCTAAAGAAAATGATATTCTTTTAGTACAAATATATGTGGATGATATTATTTTTGGTTCTACTAATCCATCTTTATGTGAAGAATTTTCTAAGTGTATGCATAGTGAATTTGAGATGAGTATGATTGAAAAACATAGCTTCTTCCTTGGACTCCAAATCAAATAACTCAAGGATGGTATTTTCATAAGTCAAGAAAAATACACAAGGGATTTGCTCAAAAGGTTCAAATTCAATGAAGGTAAAATTGCAAAAATTCCTATGAGCACATCCACTAAGCTTGACAAGGATGAAAAAGGTAAGTGTGTGGATATAAAAACTTATAGAGGTATGATTGGATCTTTACTTTATTTAGCCGCTAATAGACTCGATATTATGTTTAGTGTATGTCTTTGTGCTAGATTTCAATCTTGTCTTAAGGAATCACATTTACATGCCATTAAAAGAATTTTTAAATATTTACTTGGTACTATTGATTTAGGCTTATGGTATCCTAGAAATGTTGAATTTAATTTGGTAGATATTCCGATGTGGATTTTGCGGGTAGTTTACTTGACCGTAAGAGTACTAGTGGGACTTGTCAATTTCTTGGTAGTTCCTTAGTTTCTTGGTTTAGTAAAAAACAAAATTCGGTTGCCTTATCCACTACCGAAGTGGAATATATTGCAGTTGCTAGTTGTTGTGCTCAAATTCTTTGGATGAAACAAACTCTTTGTGATTTTGGATTAAAGTTTGATAATGTGCCTATATTTTGTGATAATACTAGTGCTATTAATTTGACTAAAAATCTTATACATCATTCTAGGACTAAGCATATTAATGTTAGGCATCACTTTATTAGAGAGCATGTGCAAAATGATAATATTACTCTTGAATTTGTAGGCTCTAATAATCAATTAGCGGATATTTTTACCAAGCCTTTGAATGAAGAAAACTTTTGCAAAACTAGGCTTGAGCTCGATATTATTCGTTATGATGCCTCTTGATTTTATAATTTTTACTTGTTAAATCTTTTAGAAGGCATTTTGATAGGGGGAGATATGGAAAGTATGTGTTAATATTCTTAAGAAGAGTTGTGCTAAATTTTATGTTCATGTTTTTAAGGGAAACATTTATGTAATTCTAAATTTTTCTTAATTATTCTTTTTGATGATTCCAAAGGGGGGGAGAAGTTTAAGAAAAATATGCTATAAATTTGTTATGATTTTGATTGTATCAATTAGGGGGAGAATTTATTTTTTTGAGTGAATTTCAAGAATGATCTTTATGGTGATATGTTGAATTTTATTATGTGCTACATATAGTTTACATGTATTTCAAACTATTTTTCTTGAATGGTTTGTCATCATAAAAAAGGGAAGATTGTTGGCTTTTTGGCCCTTAATCTCAAATTAATTAATTTTAATTAATTAATTAATCAATGTTTTGATGATAACAAACTCAATTTTTAATTACTGAAAATCTTAGTGTTTTAATATGTCCATAGCGTAGAGCTCGGAACAACGATTCCAACACCTCTTGAATCACTCAAATCGGAGCTAAAACGAAGACGATATGACCGAAACAAGTCTATAGCAAGAAAATACCGTGGTGGATGACGTGGCATAACCAGACTATTTGCATATAGACATGTGGCATCATATTGGTTGAATGGTGGATCATTAAGAGATTAACATATGATGGACTTTTGATTTTTAAAAAAAATTGATTTAAAAAATGAAATTTAAAAGAAAAATAAATTTAATATTATTTTATGTTTGTGTCTAACGGCTAGTTTTTTTTACACATGGTATGTTTTTTATTTTTGGATTGACTTTAAAAAGAATGAATTTAAAAAGAAAATGAATTAAAAGGAAAATGAATTTAATATTATTTTATGTTTGTGTCTAACGGCTAGTTTTTGACACATGGTATGTTTTTTTATTTTTTGGATTAATTTTAAAAAGAAAATGAATTTCAAAAGAAAAGGAATTTAATATTATATTTTGTTTGTATCTAACGACTAGTTTAGTTTAAAATCTCCACCATTGATTTTTCTTTTCCAAAATCCAATGGTCCAAATTAATTGTGGTTTCTAAAAATTTTTCCATCTCTATATAAACCATCTTCCTCTCCAAATTTTAAACCAACAAATTTTACATTTCATAATCCTCCAAAACTCAAAAGTTCCATTGTTGCTCTCTCTAAGTTCCCAATTTTTTTTCTTTTCATCTTATTCTTGAGAGAGTGTTATTGTATTGTGAGGATAAATTTGTTGAGTGCTTAAACTTGTAAATCCACTCTAGTGAGAGTTGTATTGTGTTCTTCAAAAATTCCAACATTTGTAACGGTTTGATCCTAAACTGTGGAAAGTAAAAGGAGCGCTTTTGAACCCATAAAAGAAGCAGTGGTGTAACGGTTGGGCTCTAATTCGTGGAAAGAGTCAGAAAGATTTTATTCAAATTCCCAAGAGGCGCTTGGGGAGTGGAGTAGGTCGAGGTTGACTGAACCACTATAAAAATTACAGTGTCTTCTTCTCTAACTCTTTCCTTTTTATTTTTGCAATTGATTTAAGCAATTTATTGTACATTTTAGTTTGTTCTTATTTATTTGCTAAAATTTGATAGAATTAAATTATCACACTTTTTGTCATCTTATTTGTTGCATAAATTGAAATTTTCTTATTATTTATAAAAAGTGTATTAATTAGTTTAATTGGGTTAATTTAGAAAAAAAAAGTTTAATTAAACCCTATTCACCCCCTCTAGGGTTGCCATATCGATCCAACATCTATTAGTGATAGACTATATCAGTGGTAAAAGTCTATCAACGATAGAAGTCTATCGCTGATAGACTTGGGAGTCTATATAAAAGTCTATCGCCGATAGACTTGTCTATATTTGCATTTTTTAAAAATGATATTATACACTTGGCTAAAAAATGCTACCAATTGAAATTATCCTTAATTTATTATAAATAAATATGATAACCAACTTACCATATTATATTTATAACCTATAATTTTAATATTTCATCTCATGAAACATACAAACCATAGTTCTTTTTCTATTTTATGGTACTTAATGTAAATCATATTTACATTAATCCTCCACTTGATGTATCTCATACATCACACCAATTATATCATATATAATTGAATTTTCTTTTGTCAATTTGAACACTTCAAACTAAGAACTGATTCTCAACTTGAATCCATTGAGCTACCAAGGGGACCTTATGGACATGTAGCTTGAAGCTCCAACAGTACGTGAATAGCTGACTAAACTCTTTGGTCACGGATCCACCATCCGTTAACTATCGGACACTCCACTAAAGACCGACTTCTGCACTCTCCTCACTACAGATATATTTTTGTGTCCATATCAACCAATCAACAATCGATAACCCTTCATAAATCGCTCGTAAATACAGCTGGGCCAATTTTCCATTTTGCCCTTGTAGTTACATCTAACTCCTTAAGTACCACTGATTCCTCTAATGAACAATAAATCATAGTCCTACTATGACTGGGTTCTCTCTTCTAAAGGGAGGTTGTGGCCACTATGTTCAAGACCCGGAATCAGCTTTTAAAGGAGCAATCTATCTACTTAACCCTGCTTCGGGGAAGAAGTGAATTCCGTCTGCTGTAACTGAGTTCCTAGCTCCCCAATCAGACAAATCCCCAAAAGGGTAGGCTTGTTGAGTTGTCTATCTGGCCACTCTCACCCATACTAATCAAAGGACCGCCCTCATAAGCAGAGTTTCCAAAACACTCAGGATTAAGGTCATGTCTCCTATGGTCGTTAAAGTGAGATGTAAGTCTCAAGTCTCAATGATATTATATAAATAGACGAATCATATTATGGTCCAGTCTTATACAAACTCTTTGTATGGATACCCCACCCCCCCCCCCCCCCCCCCCCCGCGCATGTCTCCATATGAATGGCCATGATCAGATCATCTGTAGTAGTTCACAACACTTGTAAATCTCTACAAAGCGGGTCGTATCCGTAGTGTCACCAGGATAAGGTATCCTTAATCCATATACTACAGACCTTTTAGGTCATTACTTAAGGCATGATCCACTTGTATATCTCATATATATGCTTAAGTTTACATATAATAACTATGGATCTTTGTTTATTGGATAAGAGTAAATGCAAATAAAATAACTCTTATTTTATTCATAACAATGTGTATAAAGTTTACAAACTACGAGACTCCGGAAGAATTATGATACCGATCCCAACAAAATTAGCCCCTCTCGAGCCAATGAGAGGGTGGGGCCTCATTTGCAAGACCCAAAATCAATTATTAAGGGAGCAGTTTATCAACTTGCTCTAAATCTCGTGGGTCCTATAGTTTGTAATTGTAATGTATAAACAATTTATTTATCTAATAAAATCATAGACATTTTATTTGGCATTTAATAGCATTAACCCACAAAATCAATAAACTAAGATCCAAGGTTATTTTTTGTAACTTATGTATATGGAGACATATAGGTGGATCATGTTTAAAAGATAACCTAAATAGTCTGTGTATATGGATAAGGCTGGGTACCTTATCTTGATGATATTACAAATACGAGCCGCTTTGTAGATGGTACAATGGTTGTAAAGTACTGAAAATGATTTAATTCTAATCATTCACGTGGAGACATGAGAACGGGTGTGTTCTATACAAAAAGTTTGTATAAGATCGGACCACGAAATGAATAGTCTTACTATTAACACCGTCGATAGAAGAGACTCACATTTCACCAAGATGACCATAGGTGACTTGACCTGAATCCTGAATGAGTTGTGAACTTCTACCTATGAAGTTGGTCCTTTGATCTGTATGGATGAGAGTGGCTAGTGTCCCCGACTCAATATGCCTACCATTTTGGGGATTCATCTGATTGAGGAGTTGAAAACGTAGCTACACAAGAAGGAATTTACTCATTCTTTATAGTTAGAGAAAGTAGAGAAATTGCTCATTTAAGGGCTGATTTCGGGGCTTGAACAATATGAAGTCACACCCTCTCCAGGCCCGAGAGGGGTTTGGTCATAGTTGGACTGTGACTTATTGTTCATTATAGGGATCAATGGTACTTAAAGAATTAGAAGCAACTACATGGGCAAAATATAAATTTTGGTCCACTTGTACTTACGAGCAATTTGTGAAGGGTCAACACACCGTTGATTGGTTATGTCCAATGGATATAGATATATATATGCAGTGCGAAGAGTGCAGCTGTCGGTCTTTAATGGAGTGACTTGCAATAAATGAAAGTTGGGTAATTTAATTAAAGAGTTTAATTAATTATCCAAGTACCATTGGATTTTTAATATATAAGTCCATAAGGTCCACTCGATAGTTAATTGGGATTATTGAGTTCAAATTAATTTTGGGTTAATTTGAATTGTTTAAATTAATTATATTTGATATAATTAATATAATGTATTTGATAGATTATAATATAAAGTTTTATTTGAGAAAAAATAAATATTTGAATATGATTCAAATAATAATATATGAATAATATTCATCTTAAATACTATAAGTTTAATGAGAGAATTTTTAAACTATATGTTATATTATATTTGATATAATATAAACTATAGGTTATATATGTTATATTAGATATAACATATAGTTTAATATATATTATATAGTAAGTTAGTTATCATATAATTATATATATTATTTAATTAAATTAAAAAATAGTTTTTTAATTTTTTTTTTGAATTAAATTAAAGGAAGGAGTTATGAAAATAACTTTCCCCCTTAATTTTCTCTCTTCAATCGCGGAAAAGGCATTTGGGGTGCAAAACTGCTTCATCATCGTTATTACATAGAAGATCTTTGACTTCTCAAGAATCTTCTTCCTCTGCGTTTTCTATCCCCTCTCAAAACCTTTCTTTCCCTCTCTCAAAATATATAACAAAGCCCACAACTCCTCTGAATTCTCACCCTAAAGAGAATACCAAGGAATCCATTTGGTGGTGTCCATTTTGGTTGTTCGTGCGTTCGTGACAAGAGAGGATTTTGTCAAGAAGATCTTTGAGACTACAAGGGTTAGTATTTTCTAAGCCCTATTTCCATTTTTTGAGCATGCTGTAAATTTTGTGCATAATATTTTTTCTCTGAATTTTTACGTTTTTGTAAAACAATTAAATTGAGATATGATTCCGCTTTTGCTTGGGTTTTCACAAACCTTCAATTGGTATCAGAGTGGACGTTTTGTGTATCCTAATTTTTTTATTTTCGAAATAAAATTCAGAGTTAATAGTGGGATTTTTCTATACTGCATTGACGAATGTGAATGTATGTTTTTGTAATTTTGGATGTTTTGGGATCGGCCTTTAGATTTATTGCTTATTGTTATTAATTTGGTTTGTAAGGGCAGTTGTTTTGGGTCTAAAATGCAATCAAGGCTGTAATTTTAATTGTCTAGGTTGTTCATGGTTGTTCTGGCAAAGATTTGGAAGTGACGCGGCCAAAACAGAGAAGACCAATGCAAAATCGCACTGTACAGAAGTTGTTCTATACAGTGGCACGACGACGCTTCAACATGACGCGACGGAAAAAGTTTTCGTAGCACCGCGACGCTCCAAACATAGTAACGCAAAGCAGATCAAGTTTTTGGTGGGTAGTTCGCAGTCCAACGATTTACTTCTTCAACGGTCCAACAATGTTTTTCTTTGTTTTTTCTATTTATTTTTTTAATTAATTAAATTAATATAATTATTATATTAATTTAATCAATTTTGAGGAGTCTAATCCCGATTCAAATTATTGGTAAGTTATGCATTGGATGTATGATTTTTTTTAATATATGTCATAATGTATGTCATATAGAGAAAATTTCACCATAGGTTATGCATAATTCATGTATCATGATTATTACAAATTTTATAATATAGTTGCATGATTTAATTAAAAGCATGTTGATGCATCATATAATATAAGAGTTATAATATATGTTTGCATGTATTAATAACAATACTATGCATCATTTGTATTATAATGGTTATAATATATAGTTCGTATGTATGGTTGAATGTTGTTAATTATTTTCATTACTTAGTATATAAATATTATACATGTTAAGTAATGAAAATTAGATTGTATGAAGCATGACATTAAAGGGATCTCGACATGAGGAAATCCTTGAGCGGAAGCGGATCGTCCAAATTCCATTAATTATTGAATACAAAATATACAGTAAACATACAAGAGATATGCATTCAACATTAAATTACAACATGCTTTTACTAAGAAAATGGGTTTCAAGAAACCTCACATTTGAAGAACCTTTCTTTAAGTAATCCCTCGTACTAGTCACGAAAAAACACCTTCTTCATGGATCTCTTTCTTCACGCACGGACACTACCAGTCGAGAACCCTCTGTATTCTTTTTTGGGATTCAAAGACTCAAGCAGGAGTTGTGGGCTTTGCTTGAGTCCTAGGAAGAAGGAAGGAGATGGAGAGGATGAGAGGGAAGATTTCTCAGAGAACTTTTCTCTATAATTGTGAATCGATGGAAGAAGATGACCTCTCAACTTCTTTTATCACAAGTTAGTTATTGAGAGAATAATAGGAGAGAGTTATAACTCCTTCCCTTTTATTAATTTCAAATAAATTAATAAAATAGAATATATAATAACTACTTTATTATATATACACACTATATGTTATATCAAATATAACGTATATCCTATAGTTTTATATTGCATCAAATACAACATAAACTATAGTTTTTATTCTCTCTTAACTATACATGGTATTTAATATAAATCACATTTATATTAAATCCACTTATATGAATCTCATTCATATACATGATATTTGGATCATACCTAAATATTTTATTCCTCTCAACATAAATTATATTTATATTTAATTAAATGAATCTCATTCATGTAATTGGTATTGGAATCATATTTAAATTCATCTCATAATGTATCGAATACATTATAATTAATTATATCATATATAATTAATTCCCTCAATTAATTTAAACACTTCAAATTAATCCAAATATCAAATCCCTTTGAGCTACAGTGGGGATCTTATGGACCTGTAGATTGAAGCTCCAATGGTACTCGGATAAATAATTAAACCCTTTAGTTAAAGGGAAATTATTTTAAACGGTAAAATTATTGAAAATATTTACAAGATATAGCAAAATCTTAGAACGATCAATGATAGACGCTAATATACTTCTATCAGTGTCTATCAATATCACTGATAGACATTGATTGAAGTCTATTAGTGTCTATCATTGATCGTTCTAAAATTTTGCTATATTTTGTAAATATTTTGGTTTATTTTTATATATTTAAATACAACCCTTATTTAAATTACCCAACATTCGTTAACTGCCGGTCACTCCACTAAAGATCGGCAGCTGCACTCTTCGTACTACAGATAAATTTCTGTGTCAATTGGATATAACTTATCGACAGTGCGATGAACTTTACAACTTGCTCGTAAGTACAGTTGGGCCAAAATACCGTTTTCCCATGGAGTTACATCTAACTCCTTAAGTACCATTGATTCCTCTAATGAACAATAAGTGATAGTCCCAATTTGACCAAGTCCTCTCGGGCCAGGAAAGGGTGTGGCCACTATGTTTAAGACTTGAAATCAGCCCTTAAGGGAGGAATTTATCTACTTACATCTGCATCGAGGAAGGAGTGAATTCCGTCTTGTGTAGCTGAGTTCCTAGCTCCCAAGTCAAACGAATCTCCAAAATGGTAGGCTTGTTGAATTTGCAATATGGCCACTCTCACCCATACAAATCAAAGGACCGCCTTCATGAGCAAGAGTTCACAACTCACTCAGGATTTAGGTCATGTCACCTATGATAATCCTAGTGAAATGTAAGTCTCTATTATTAACGGTGTTATATAGAGAGACTAATCATTTCGTGGTTCGGTCTTATACAAACTCTTTGTATAGGATACCCCTCGCTCACATGTCTCCACATGAATGATCAAGATCAGATAATTTGTAGCATTTTACAACACTTGTAACACCTACAAAGTGGGTCGTATCCATAGTGTCACCAGGATAAGGTACCCAACCTTATTTATCAACTACTGACCATTTAGGTTATTGTTTAAATAAGATCCACTTGTATGTCTCTACATACCTGTTTAAATTATATGAAATAACCCCAAATCTTAGTTTATTGGATTGAGTATATGCTTATAAAATAACATTTATTTTATTAACAACATTACGTTTATATAGAGTTTACAAACTACAAGATTACAAGGAGATTTAGGACACCATTCCCAATAATCTCCCACTTGTTCTAAAGCTTAGGGAGACTAATGTACAATACAAATAAAGTACAAAATACAATAAACTAAGGCATACATTATACCCTAGTAACATCTCCCACTTGCCTTAGCCAATTTTCCGCATATCCCGTAGACCCAAACTTTCTAGATGGCCCTCAAACACTTTAGCTGTGAGAGCCTTTGTAAACGGATCAACAACATTGTGCTCCGACGCGATCTTCGTGACAATTACTTCACCGTGATGCATAATCTCCCGAATCAAATGATATTTTCATTTTATGTGCTTTCCTCTTCGATGACTTCTAGGTTCCTTAAAATTTGCCACAATACCACTGTTATCTCAATAAAGTGTGATGAGCAAAGACATATTTGGAATAGCTTCCAAATCAATAATGATCTTCTTAAGCTAAACAACCTTTTTAGCAGCTTCACAAGCAACTATGTATTCGACTTTCAGCGTGGAGTCCACGATGCATCCTTGCTTGATGCTTCGTCATACTATAGTTCCTCCATTCAAAATGAACAATGACCCTAATGTGGATTTTCAATAATCTTGATCAGTCTGAAAGTCAAAGTTTGTGTATCTTGTAAGGATCAAATCCTTATCTCCAAACATGAGCATATAATCCCTTGTTCTTTGAAGATACTTGACGATCGTTTTGACCGCTGTCTAGTGATCTAATCCTAGATTGGACTGATATCGACTGACAATCCCTACTGCATAGCAAATGTCAGGTCTAGTATATAACATTGCATACATAAGGCTACCAATAGCCGATGCATAGGGAATCCATCTCATTTCCTCAACCTCTTGAGGAGTCTTAGGACACTATTCCTTCGACAATACAATTCCATGCCTGAAAGGTAATAAACTCTTCTTGAAATTGTGCATCGAATATCTGACAAGCATCTTGTCAATATACGATGCCTAAGACAAGGCCAACCTTTTGTTCATACGATCCTTTATAATTTGGATCCCTAGAAAAATTTACGCCTCTTCCAAATCTTTCAGTTGGAATTAGGCGGCTAGCCATTTCTCAACATCAGTTAGAAAACCTACATCATTCCCAATAAGTAGGATATCATCCACATACAACACGAGGAAAGCTACTGAGGTGTTGATGATTTTCTTGTAAACACAAGGCTCATCAACATTCCGATCAAAGCCATAAGATTTTATCGTAGTATCAAATATTATATTCTAAGATCGAGATGTTTGTTTCCAGTCCATAAATGGATGGATTAAGGTTGTAAATATTTTGCTCTTGATCTTGTTCAATGAAACCTTCTGGTTGAATCATGTAGATGGTCTCTTCAAGATTACCATTAAAAAAGGTAGTCTTAACGTTCATTTTCCATATCTCATAGTCATAATATGTGGTTATAGACAAGAGAATCCTGATAGACTTTAACATGACAACAGGTGAGAAAGTTTCTTCATAGTTCACTCCCTCAACCTTGGTATAACCCTTTACCACAAGTCTAGCTTTAAAGGTTTGTACCTTTCCATCTACACCTCTTTTCCTCTTGTAAATCCATTTACAATATATAGATTTTACCCCATCAGGTTGATCTACAAGTTCCCAGACATAATTGAAGTACATGGACTCCATTTCTTGATTCATGGCTTTAGTCCATTCAAATTTGTCAACATCTTCCATTGCTTACTTATAAGACAATGGATCTTTAACACCTTCATCAGATATGATGTTTTAGGCTTCTGTTAAACCCATATAGCGTACAGGTGGGTTCATAACCCTTCCACTACGTCGAGGCAATCTCAACTATTGAGATGGATGACTAGATGAACTGACATCAACAACCCTTGTTGATCTATTAGCCTGTTCAATAACTCTTGTTGAAGTCTCAACAGTCTCATTAGAAATCTCATTTAAAACAAGTTTACTTCGTGGTTTATGATCCCTCATGTGGTCTTCTTCCAAGAAGGTAGCATTTGTCGATACAAATACTTTATTATCACTTAGATCATAGAAGTATCTACCTTTCATTTCCTTGGGGTAACCTACAAATAGATATACTTTTGAACGAGATTCCAACTTTCTGGGGTTTGTCATAAGCACATGAGGTAGACATCCCTAAATCCTGAAGTGGCATAAACTACCTTTACGACCTCTCCATAACTCAAAAGGTGTTTTAGAAACACTCTTTGAGGAAACATTGTTCAAATTATAAACTGAAGTCTCTATTACATATCCCTAAAACGAGTCTAAAAGATGAGCATAACTCATCATAGATTGAACCATGTCTAACAGGGTTCTGTTTCTCCTTTCTAATACACATTCTACTGAGGTGTACCTGGGGCTAAGAGTTGGGACGTGATTCCATGTTCTATCATATAGTTCTGGAATCTTAAGTCCATGTACTCTCCACCATGATCAGATCATAGTGTTTTTATCTTCTTATCTAACAAGTTTTCAACTTCAGTCTTGTACTCCTTGAACTTTTTAAGAGCTTTAGACTTATGTTGTATTAGGTTCCAAATCTAGAATAATCATCTATAAAAAAGATGAAATATTCATATCCACCTCGTGCTCTTAAATTCATTGGACCACAGAGGTCAGAATGTATAAGTTGAAAGGTTTCTTTGGCTCTATAACCTTTTACAGTAAAAGGTTGTTTGGTCATTTTACCTTTAAGGCATGAATCACATGTTGGTAAAGAGTTTTCTTCCAAACCATTTAGAAGTCCACTTTTAACCAATTTCTCAATCCTATTGAGATTTATGTGATCTAATTTTAGATGCCAAAGATGGGCATTTTCTTTAGGAGAAATTCTTGGTCTTTTTACAGTTGTTGCTGTTTTGAACATTTCAGTATTGAGCACAACTTTTACGACTAATGGCCTTAGTACATATGAGTTATTTTCCATTGAACCAAAATGTAACTCCATTCCATTCTTAAAAATAAACACTTTATTCGCAGAGAAGGAAATGGAATAATTTTATTTAATCAGACATGAAACAAAAATTAGGTTCCTCTTGATATGAGGAACTACATATACGTCTAATAACATTTATCGTTTCTTGTCAAAAAATAATTAAATCTGCCTACAGCAACAACTGAAATGACCTCACCAGTACCAACTCTAAGAGTCATCTCTCCAGCTTCCAACTGTTTCCAGGAACTAAATCCTTGATGGGAAGAACACACGTGGTTAATAGCCCCTAAATCAATTATCCAGGCGGAATCATCATTCTCTACTAAGCACGTCTCCAAGACAAATAAATCATATTTATTGTCTTTGGAGTTTTTCCTTTTCTGGAGAGTAGTGGGATCAGTATCAGAACCCATATCATAAACTCCAAGTTTAATCTCAGAGGATAATCCTCGTCGATGAACTTCATCAGAGTTGGCAACAATTGCTTTCTCTGTTAGTCCCTTGACATTCAATGTGGACTGGAGATTATCTTGGGAATTGACACTACTGGTTTTATTGTCATCAATCTCGTTTTGCTTGAATAGTGGGAACTTTCGTTCAAACAATTCTTCCATTGATTTCATGATCTCATGTGTAATGACCATGTTCTCAAACCTTTTGGCCAATGCATCAGGTATGCTTGCCAAAATGTGAAATCAAGCCCTCAAATTAGCCTTCATCCACACCTCGTATGCATTACGAACCTTTCGTGGTACATTAGGGGTTTGGACTTGAGGACAATCCTCATTCATGATAACTTTGAGGTCGTTTACCACGAAAAAAGTTTTAATGGATTCTTTCCACGCCATGTAATTAAAACGGGTCAAACTTGAAAAGGCAACTAACAGAAAATCACTATTTGACATTTTGCTGAAAAAAAAAAACATATTGATCTACATTAGATTTTAGCATAACTCTTTAAACAAAATCCAATCAGTTTAGCAAAATCTAAATGAACTCCATCAAACATCTAATTTTACGATGATACTTTAATGATTTAGGACAAAAGCCACCGAAGGGTAGTCAATTTCTCCTTTCACTGAATTGAGACACATTCAACTAATCATTACACCAGAATAACTCTTATTCCTATAATGATCAGTCATCATTTATTTGGTCAATAAATCATTAACTTGCTTAATAATTTTCCGTAAGTGTAACCCTTCATTTTAGATTCTAGAGTTCTGCCCCAATGAGCCAACTGGAGGGAAAAACCGATTGGGGCAAAAACTAAAGCGACCATATCCATTTCTAAAGTTCTCCTTGATATTAACCAACTACACAAACCATCCGAAGGAGGACGCTCCCATGGCGCCTTAAAGACATGTAAGAAGGTCTCATGGTGCAAACCAATGAAAGAGACTATAGGACATGTTGATACACATCATTCTCCCATTTACTATAAATGCTCTCTCTATTCACCTTGATATTGACCCATGCAAACACCATCCGAAGGGGGACGCTCCTAGGGCACCTTAAGGCCAAGCATGAGTCTCACGGTGTGAATATTAAGAGAGAAACATGAGTGGAAAAATGACATATAATATACGTCTTTTCCTCCCACTGAGTATTTTAACAACCTAGGGTTTAATTTACTTAGGAAAAAATACGGCTAATTATTTTTACTAAGTGATTGTTTAAGTTTGCCCAAAAAGTAACTTTTACTTTGGAAAGTTAAACAATTTTGACTAACATTCATTAACCACTTTAACAAATATTAATAAACAATTACATGCTTGTAACAAATCTATCTAATTCACCTTTCCAGGTAGGTTCCCAAGTAGGGTTGTTCCCTTTTCGTCAGCTTAAATACCCAGCCTAGCCAGAACCCACCTTAGTCAAAAGGTTCTTATAGATATATTTGCTATAAATTTAATCTTTTATTGAAATCAATTTAATCTTATTTAACCGATTTAAAAGATTAATCTAATTTCTAATCTCATTAGAAATTTGTGAACTTAAGTCTATCTCAATCATATTTTAAAAAATGATTTTACCTAAATTTGCATGCAACTCTCAGTTATTGATTTTAATTTCTAATTTCATTTATTTATAACTTTTATAAAGTAAATGAAACAAATTAAAACCGACATTGCAAGCATTGACATACTTTATAAAATTATAACGTTTATAAGATTACCTAAAGTAATGTCATACATCATGCAATGTTCATTCATTACTAATATATAAAGTAATGAACCATGCTATAGCATACATTCCATACAACTATACACCCTTATATTATAACATTTATAATATAAATGATGCATGGATATGCTATAATGCATGTATACATATACTATAACTTTTATATTATATGATGCATGAGCATGCTTTATGTAATTTAAATCATGCATACTAGAATATTATAACACTTATTTTATTAACAACAATATGTTTATACAGAGTTTACAAACTACGAGATTACGAGGAGATTTAGGACACCATTCCCAACAGACACTACTTTAGGTCATTTATAAATGTTATAATTTTTCCAAAGTATGTCATTTAGATGCAATCTTAGGTTTTAATTTATTTAATTTATTATTTATAATAGTTATAAATAAATGAAATTAGAAATTAAAATCTATAATAAAGAATTGCATGCTCACATAGGTTAAAAATATATTTTTAAATAGTTTAAAATGTGATTCGCTATAAACCTATGATCACTTTATTTTAATAAGATTAAAAATAAGTTTAATCTTTTAATCAGTTTAATAGGATTAAATTGATTAATATTAAATGATTAAAATTTTAATAACGGTATCTATAAGGGACCTTTGTCTAAGGTCGTTTTTGTCTAGGCTAGGGTATTTAAGCTGATGAAAATGGAACACCCTTACCTGGGAACTGACCTGGAAGGTGAATTAGATAGATTTGTTGCAAGTATGAAATGATTGATTAAAGTTTATTAAAGCATTTAACAATAATCAATATTTTTTAACTATCTAAGGTAAATATTACATTGGACGAAGTAAAAATCACTTAGTAAAAATAACCAGCCATATTTTTCCATGTTAATTAACCTTAGGTAAAACATTAGTGGGAGGAAAATGAGGTATATGATACTTCATTTTTTCTATCACGTTTCTCCCTAAAAGTTCACACCGTGAGGCCTTTACTCGGCCTCGAGGCACCTTTGCTTGTGCCTCCTGTGGGAAGTGTTTGTATAGGTCAAAATTAAGGTGAATGGAAAAAATGTTTGTAGTAAGTGAAAGTGGGACGTGTGTCGACACATCCCACGATCTCTTTCATTAGTTTGGAGAAAACTTTCATGCTCGGCCTCGAGGCGCCTTTGTTTGTGTCCCCCTATGGATAGCATTTTCATGAGATTTTACTCGAACTTAAAAAATGGATAGGATTACTTTCGTTTTTTCCCTAATCAAATTTTTCCTATGGTTGGCCCATTGGGCCAAAACTCTATAATCTAAAATTAGGGGTTACACTTACAAGAAAAATGTTAAGCTAGTTAATAATTTTTTGGACCAAACAATGATGACTAATAATTATAAAAACAAGAGTTGTTCTAGTGTAATTAATGGGTGAGATAGTCTCAATTCAGTGAAGGAGTAACGGTTCACCCTACTGCGGCTTATACCTTGCCCCAATAAAGCATTGTTGCAAAATAGATGTCACATAGGGTGCATTAAATTATTTTGCAAAATTGATTGGTTTTTCAAATTGGGTCATGCTTGTTTAACTAATATAAATAAATTATATGTTTCAACAATATTTAAAATGACTTATGCTACACTCAATATGCTTGTTGCCGAAAAATTAAATGACGATAACTACGCAACCTGAAAAAACACAATCAATACAGTTTTAATCATTGATGACCTACGATTTGTCTTGGTTGAGAAGTGTCCTCAAGTCCCACTTGCAAATGCCACCCGAAATGTTCGGGAGGCATATGAGCAACGGGTCTGGACAAATGAAAAGGCCTGAGTGTGCATCTTAGCAAGCCTATTTGAAGTCTTGGCCAAGAAGCATGAGCCCATGTTCACTGTCGTGAAATCATGGAGTCCCTGAGGGGAATGTTTAAATAGTTGTCCACTCAGCTCAGACACGATGCGCTCAAACACATCTTTAATGACCACATACCAAAGGGGGCCTCTGTTTGAGAAAATGTTCTGAATATGATGGTCAATTTTAATGTGGCGGAGATAAATGAGACTGACACTAATGAATCCAGTCAGGTTAGCTTCATTTTGGAAACTTTACCTTAATGTTTCCTACAATTCCATAGCAATGCTGTCATGAACATGATTGACTACAAATTGACCACTTTTCTCAACGAGCTACAGACATAACAATATTTGACGAAAGTCAAGGAACAAAAGAGTGAGGTCAATGTTACCTCGTCCTCAAAGAAGTTCCACAGAGGTTCGACCTCTGGAACCAAATCTATACCCTCTTCTTCCAGCAATAAAAAGTGGAAGAAGAAGATGGAAGGCTAGGGGAAGGGTAACCCATTAACTACTGCCCAAAAGGGCAAGAATGCAAGGCTATAAAGGGAATATATTTCCATTGCAACCAACAGGGACATTGGAAGAAGAATTGTTCCAACTACTTGGTAGAGAATAAGAAAACCAAGTAAGGTAAATATGATTTACTTGTATTGGAAACTTGTGTAGTAGAGAATGATGATTTGACCTGGATAATAGATTCAGGGGTCACTAACCACGTGATGGGTTGTATGTCCTAAAACTCGCTGTTTGTAATGTTAAACAAATTCTATTATCAATAAATATGTTATTGACATTTATTTAATAAAACTGTTATTAAATATGTGAATTGCACTTGTAAAGTCTAAATCCAATAAATTAAAGATCCATGACTATTATATGAATACATGAAATTTATATGGAGACATAAGAGTGGATCAAGTTCAGTAAATAGCCAAAATGGTCTATAGTATACGAATAACGTTGTGTATCTTATTATGGTAACACTATTGGATACGACCCACTCTGTAATTGTTACAATTTGTTGTAAAGTGCTACAAACGAAGTGATCCTGATTCGTTCATGTATTGACATGAGTAGTGGGGGCATCCTATGCAATGAGTTTGTATAAGATTGAACCAACAAATAAGTCACTCTTACTTTATAACGCTACTTATTGTTTAAGACTGACTGTTTCAAAGCGATGACCTAGGTAACTTGACCTTAATCTTGAGTTAACTATGAACTCCTGTTTATTAGGGATTATCCTTAGATTTGCATGGGTGAGGGTTGGCTCAATAGCACTGGCTCAGTAAGCCTCTCATTTTAAGGGTAAGACTGGGTAGATAGCTTGGGACATAGGGTGTAAGACGAAATTCGTCCCTACTCGCTTTTAGGGATAGTAGAGAAGTTGTTCCCTTAAGTGTTGACTCCGAGTCTTGAATAAAAGGCCCACCCTCTCATTGGACCGAGAGCAACTCGATTTTGTGATTGGATCACAAACCAATTGTTCATTAGAGGATCAGTGAAACTTAAGGAGCAAGATGTAATCTCGGGGGTAAAATCACTTTTGACCCAACCGCTATTACAAACACTCTATGAAGGGTTAACTTACTAATCATGGTTATATCGAGTGGACATAATATATCTACAGTGAGGGGAGTGTAACTACTGAGTTTTAGTGGATTGACCTGGTAGTTAACGAATGGTGGTCAATTAGGATAAAGAGTTTAGCCAGTTAATTACGGATCGTTGGAGCCCATGATTTGTAGGTCCATGAGGTCCCCCTACTAGCTCATATTGGACTAAACTTAGAACAGTGTGACGAACGAATTTAAAGTGTTCAAATTCGATTTTTGGAGCAAAGCGTTAAATATATACGATATATTTAACCCAATGTCTAATTATGAACTAAATATAAAGATAGAGAAAATATGAGATATTTAAACAAGATTTAAATATCAAGATTATGAATAGGGATTCATATAAATTGGGATTAGCGTTGGATTTAATATTAAATTAAATTAATTAAATTTTTTAATTAATTATTTAATATTAATTTATTTTTAAAATTGATTATTAGAATTAATTTTGGAATTAAATGAAATTGGTCAAAATTGCGTTAAAGGTCAAATTGTTGACTAGGTAAAAAAATGCAATGAAAGTCAAATTGTTGACTTTTGACTTTAAAGATCAAAAAGTCAAATTTGTTGACTTGGACTTTGAGAGTCAAACTTTGACCATTGACCAAGTTAGTGGAAAGATCCAATAAATTGTGAGTGGGAAATGCCAACTTTTGCATTGCTAAGTGTTGTCTTCATTTGAAGACACTCGCCCCACTAAATCCCACTTTGAGTTAGTGGATTTTTTAGTGTTAACTTCTCATCAAATTCAAAGTTACATGTTTTGCATGTAATGGTCTTTAAAAGGAATTATGATTGTTTAGAACTCTTGGCCATAGTGGAATTTGATGAGATTATGTGAATAATCTCATGACAATTTTCTCTTAAATACTTAACCTTTTCCTCTCCAAATTAGTCACTCACTGGATTCCACCATCCCATTCTAAGGCTGGAAAATAGTTGGGAACTGTTCTTGAGGAGATTGGAGCTAATTTGGAGAAGCTTTAGGACTACAAAGGTTGTACTTCTTCTTCCCCTTTTATTTGTTTTTAATTGCATGTTATTCTTTGTAATTAACCTAATCAGAATACTTTAGATTCGTTTTTCTTCCGCTGCGCATGTGTTCGTTCCATCACCACTTTTGTTCTTCATTCAATCGAATTGATTCCTGAAGACTAGTAAAATGACGATGCGTGTTAGAACTGGACATGTCGTCTCAGCGAAGGTAGTGGAAGGACTTCGATTAACTTTACAAGAATTATTTATTTGTTAGAAAATGTTTATGCAGTGCCTACTAAAAAGGAACTTAATTTTTGTAAAGTGTTTAATGGAAAAAAGTTATTATGTACATTTTTTTTTTCATAAATAAAGTGTTTATCTATAAACATAATGTAGAGATGTATTCTTCTAAGCTGGAAGATAATCTTTATGTGCTAAGATCATTAGCAATAAAGACTCTCATTAATACTGAACTGTTTAAAACTGCGGTAACTCAAAATAAAAGACACAAAATTTCTCCTAAATAAAATGCCCATCTTTGGCACCTAAGATTAGGACACATAAATCTTAATAGAATTGAGAGATTGGTTAATAATGGACTTCTAAGTGAGTTAGAAGAAAATTCTCTATCAGTATGTGAGTCGTGCCTTGAAGAAAAAATGACTAAGAGATCTTTTACTGGAAAATGTCACAGAGCCAAAAAGCCCTTATAACTTGTACATTCGGACCTCTATGGTCTTTTGAATGTTAAGACAAGATGAGGGTTTGAATATTCCATCACCTTTACTGATGATTATTCAAGGTATGAGTACATTTATTTAATACAACATAAGTCTGAAGCTCTTGAAAAATTCAAGGAGTACAAGGTTGAAGTTGAAAATGCATTAAGTAAAAAAATAAAAACATTTCGATCTGGTCAAGGTGGAGAGTATATGGATTTGAAATTCCAAGACTATTTAATAGAACATGGAATTGTATCCCAACTTTCAACACCTAGTACACCTCAGCATAATGGTGTATCAGAAAAGAGAAATTGAATCCTGTTAGATATGGTTCGGTCTATGATGAGTTATGCTTCCACCTGACTTGTTTTGGGGTTATGCAGTACATATTGCAACCTATATTTTGAACTTTGTTTCATCCGAAAGAGTTAGTGGAACACCTTTGTAGTTAGCATGCTCATCCTTGTTTGATGCTTCGCCACACTATAACCCCTCAATTCAAAGTGAACATTGACCCCAATGTCGACTTACGAGAATCTTTATCAGTCTGAATGTCAGAGTCTGTGTATCCTGTAATTATCAGATCCTTATCTCCATACACAAGCATGTAGTTCCTCGTTCTCTGAAGATACTTGAGGATCGTTTTGACCGCTGTCCAGTGATCAAATCTTGGATTGGACTGATAACGTCTGACAATCCCTACTGCATAGAAAATGTCGGGTCTGGTACACAACATTGCATACATTAAGCTTCTTACAGCTGAAGCATAGGGAATATATTTCATCTCCTCAACCTTTTGAGGTGTCTTAGGACATTGATTCTTAGACAAAATGTGTCTATGCCTGAAGGGTAATAAACCCCTCTTGGAATCCTGCATCATGTACCTGATCAACATTTGATCGACGTACGATGCCTGAGACAAGGCTAACCTTTTGTTCTTACGAACCCGAATGATCTGGATCCCTAGAACATACTGTGCCTCACCCAAATCTTTCATTTGGAACTAGGCAGCTAGCCACTTTTTAATGTCAATCAGAAACCCTATATCATTCCCAATGAGTAGGATACCATCCACATACAGTACCGGGAAAGCTACCGAGTTGTTGATGATCTTCTTGTAAACACAATGCTCATCAACGTTCTGATCAAAGCCAAATGACTTGATAGCACTGTCAAATCTAATGTTTCAAGATCTAGACGCTTGTTTCAGCCCATAAATGGACCTATTAAGCTTACAAACTCTTTGCTCTTGATCTGAAACTACGAACCCCTCTGGTTGAGTCATGTAGATGGTCTCCTCAAGATTACCATTAACAAAGGCAATATTGACGTCCATTTACCATATCTTATAATCATAAAATGTGGCTATGAAAATAAGTATCCTAATAGACTTGAGCATGACAACAGGTGAGAAAGTTTCCTCATAGTCAACTCCCTCAACCTGGGATAACCCTTTACCACGAGTCTAGCCTTAAAGGTTTGCATCTTTCCATCTACACCTCGCTTTCACTTATAGATCCACTTACACCTAATAGGTCTTGCCCCATTAGGCGAATCCACAAGCTCCCAGACGTTATTGAAATACATAGACTCCATTTCCTGGTTCATGGCTTTAATCCATTCATCCTTGTCAACATCCTCCATTGCTTTATTAAAAAACAATGGATCATTGACCCCATCATTAGAAATGACGTTCTGGGTTTTATCAAACCCATGTAGCGATTCGGTGGGTTCATAGCCCTCCCACTATTTCGAGGCAGTCTCAACTCTTAAGCTGGTTGACTAGATGCACCAACCTTAACAACTTTTGTTGATCTGTCAGTCTGTTCAACAACTCTTGTTGAACCCTTAGTAGTATTAGTCTCACTAGAAATCTCACGTAAAACAAGCTTACTTCGTGGTTTATGATCCCTGATATGGTCTTCTTCCAAGAAGATAGCATTTGTAGAAACAAACACTTTGTTCTCACTCGGATCATAGAAGTATCCATCCCTCATTTCCCTGGGGTAGCCTACAAAAAGGTAAGCTTTTGAACACGGTTCCAACTTCTTTGGGTTAGTCACAAGCACGTTGGACACCCCCAAATCTTGAAGTGGTGTAAACAACCTTTATGGCTTCTTCACAACTCAAAAGGTGTTTCAGAAACACTTTTCAAGGGAACGTTATTCAAAATGTAACATGCAGTCTCCACTGCAAAACCCCAAAACAAGTCTGGAAGATGAGCATAACTCATCATAGGCCGAACCATGTCCAACAAGGTTATGTTTCTCCTTTCAGATACACCATTCCACTGAGGTGTACCTGGGGTCGAGAGTCGGGATGCAATCCCATGTTCTATCATATATTTCTGGAATTGGAGGTTCATATACTCTCCACCATGATCAGATTGTAGTGTTTTTATCTTCTTACCTAACAAGTTTTCAATTTCTGCCTTATACTCCTTGAACTTATCAAGGGCTTCAGACTTACGTTGCATTAGGTAGAGATACCCATACCTTGAATAATCATCTATGAAAGAGATGAAATATTCATGCCCACATCGAGCCTTAACACTCATCGGACCACAAAGGTTAAAATGTACAAGCTCCAAGGCTTCCTCGACTCTATAACCTTTTCCAGTAAAAGGTCGTTTGGCCATGTTTCCTTTGAGGCATGATTCACACATTGACAATGAGTTTTCTTCAAAACTCTTTAGAAGTCCACTTTTCACCAACTGCTCAATCCTATTGAGGTTTATGTGACCTAATCTTAGATGCCAAAGATGGGCGTTTTCCTTAGGAGAAACCTTTGGTCTTTTAGTTGTTGTCACTGTACTGAACATTTCAATATTAAACAAGGCTTTTATGGCTAATGGCCTTAGTACATATAAGTTACCTTCCATTTAACCAAAACCAATCTCCATCCCATTGTTGAAAATAAACACTTTACTCTCAGAAAAGAAGACGGTATAACCTCATTCAATGAGACAAGAAACCGAGATTAAGTTCCTCTTGATATGAGGAACTACGAAAACATTATCCAGTAACAGATAATGTTTCTTGTCCAAAAATAACTTCAGCCGGCCTATAGCAATAGCTGAAACAACCTCACCAGTACCGACTCGAAGAGTCATCTCTCCCTGTGGCAACGTTTGCCAGAAACTAAATCCTTGGTAAGAGGAACTAACGTTATTAGTAGTACTCGAATCAAGGATCCAGGTAAAATCATCATTCTCTACCAAACATGTCTCCAAGACCAATAAATCAGATTTACTATCTTTAGACATTCTTCTTTTTTGAAGAGTAGTGGGATCAGTATCAGAACCTAAATAAGCTCCAAGTTCAATGCCAGAAAACACTTCTCTTCTATGAACTGTAATAGAGTCAGAAACACTGGCTTTCTCTTCCTGGAGTTTAACTTAGGAACTGACACTACTAGTTTTGTCATCCATCCCTTTGTGCTTGAAAAGTAAAAACTGACGTTCAAACAAATCTTGCAACGAGTCCATGATCTCGCTGCAATGACTATGTTTTCAACTCTTTTGGCCAGAATATCAGGTATGCTAGCCAAAATGTGAAGTTGGACCAATGAATTAGCCTTCATCCACACCTCATATGCATTACGAACACTTCATGGTGCATTAAGGGTCGAGACTTGAAGACATTCATCAACCATGACAAATTCGAGGTTGGTTATAACGAAATACGTTTTACAAGACTCTTTCCACTGTATGTAATCAGTTAAATTAGAGGCATTAAACGAAAATACAAACACGTTGCTGAAAACAAAAACACATTGACCTATGTTAGGTTTTAAGCAAATACCCGTTGAAAAAACATACAACATCCAATAATAGTAAAACTAACATGATACCCCGTGTGACATCTAGTTTTGCAATGAAGCTTCAAAGGTTTGGGACAAAAGCCGCCGAAGGGAGGTCAATTATCCCTTCTCTGAATTGAGAAATTCTCAACCAACCATTAATAACATAACAACTCTTGTTTCTATAACGACGAGCCATCATTGATTTGGTCAAGAAATCGTTAACTTACTTAACAATTTCCCGTAAGTGTGACCCGTCATTTTAGGCCCTAGAGATCTGTCCCAAGCAACCAATCCGAAGGGGAAAATCCAATTGGGGCAAAACCTAAAGCGACCCTATCCATTTCTGGAGTTCACCTTGATCTTGACCAACTGCACAAAACCCATCTGAAGGGGGACACTTCCAGGGCGCCACGAGGGAGTACAGAATGATCTCACGGTATGAACTAATGACAGAGACTATAGAACGTGTTGACACCCACCCTTCACCCACTTACTATAAATACTCTCCGCGTCCACCTTGATATTAACTCATGCAAACACCATCTGAAAGAGGATGCTCCCATGGCACCACGAAGCTAAGCATGAATCTCACGGCATGAACATTCAAGGAGAAACGTGAGTGGAATCATTGACATATATGATACATCGCTTCCTCCCACTGAGTATTTTATAATCTAGGGTTTAGTTTACTTAGAAAAAAACACGGCTAAGAATTTTAACTAAGTCACTTTTTAGGTTTGCCCAAGAGTAACTTTTACCTTGGATAGTTGAAACAACTTTCGATCATCATCCATTAAACTCTTTAATGGAGTCTTTGACCAACTGTCGCATGCTTGCAGAAAATCTATCTAATTCAACTTTCCAAGTAGTTTCCCAGGTAGGGGTGTTCCGTTTCCGTCAGCTTAAGTACCCCAGCCTAGACAAAACCTGCCTTAGACAAAAGGTTCCTTATAGATATATTTAATACAATTTTAATCTTTTATGCAAATCAGTTTAATACTATTAAACCGATTTAGAAACATTAAACTAGGTTGCTAATCCCATTAGAACCTTGAACTTAGGTCTATCTCAATCCAATTTTAAAACCCTTTTAAAACATGAGTTCACCCTAAGTCCACATGTAACTCTTTCTTATCAATTTTAGTTCTAATTTCTATTATAATATTTTAACAAAAACAACCAAAACCATTCAAAACGTAAAGCTAACACATACAAGGCATTCATAACTTTTATAAACATCCTAACTGTCATGCTCCATGCATTGTTCATTCATTGCTACCTTTTTATATACTTATACAAACAAGCAACGAATTAAGCAAAACATGCTTCCATTCACCTTTATACTATAATGCTTATAATATAAAGATGATGCATGAATATGCTTACTGCATGCACAAATATAATTCTTATGTTTCATGATGCATGTGCATGCTTTCTTGTAATTTCATCATGCTATATTATAACACTTATAATACATGATTCATGAATAATTGCACAACCTAAGGTAGGTTTCAAATCTATATGTCATACATTATGCCATATAAACCACATACATCTCATGTATATTAAACAAAATGTTGATGAATCGAGTAAAATTGCCTCAGAATCCTCAAAAACTAAAGCTAACTATTACAAAAAAAACAAGCCACCGGTTCAAACAGGAGAACCGGGTCTTGAACCGTCCGGTCGAAGTTCGTGTCTCCACTAATCGTGTACCAAACTTCCCCACAATCATCTACACGAAAGAGCAAACGCTTTACTCAATCGTTTACCAACGCTCCCAGAGCTAAACGATCATTTAGCAACGATTGTGTACCTTTTACTATGCAATGAAGCATGAGGTATGCGATTGTACAGTGCGCTCTGCAACGTAAGCCTTATACGATCATCTTAATGACAACATGCGGTGAAGCACTATTGTCTAAACAATCACTGAGCGAGCGCCTTCATATTGTATACCGCGTGATCGTGTAGGCAGTGACTATGCGATGAGCATGCTAACTACATGATCGTTTAGCGCGCACCTTTTTCTAAACGATGAGCATCGTATGCTCCCACTACGATCATCTACCTCCATCATCTCCACGATCGGGCAATAAACGCTACACGATAGAGTAAACGATTTACCCCATCGTTTAGCATTAGCTAAAAGATCGTTTAGTAAATACTACAAAATCACATAGAAAAATCTACACGATTGTTTAGTTAAATCCCAACGATCGTTTACCTGAGGCTACACGACACGCCAACTCTTGGTTTTCTTCTTCGCTGAGAACCGCATCTCCATGCTTCGAAACTTCATCACGAATGACTCGAAAAACTCAAACACTTTGAATTACAGACTCGATTGCATGTTAATTATGCTAAAAAACACAGGGGCCCTTACAAATTAACACTTTGTAATTTAAAGAAAGCTTTAATCAGAGACAATTAAACCTGTAAACATTCATCAACACCATCCACAAACGCATTTAAGAATTAAACGCAATGCAGAAAACCCACCACGATTGTAAAAGAAGTTTAAAACAGAAGTGAAATTTGGAATATCAGAATAACTTGACTCTGATACCAATTGAAGGAAATCAGACATGAGGATTTCCATGAGTAGCAGAATGATTGTTCCAAATTCCATACGTATTTGAACACACACAATTACAGTCAAGAAACAGAAACTATAGGTTATGCATAAAACGAAATTACAACATGCTTTTAATAAGATCAAATGAAAGATTAACATACCTTTGAAGACTCGTCTTCAAATCCCCTCGATCATGAATGCTCGAACAATCAACAAGACTGCAACCCCGAGCGCTCGAACACTACGACCATAACACAGCACGATTACAGCGACAACAAACATAGCGATCTCCAAGATCACGAACACAGCGAACGACCTCCAATAACCTTGACTATGTCGAGTTGAGTACGACACCACCACAATGGCTACCTTGGTATTCTTGGTCTGAGAATCCAGAAGTGTGAGCTCTGTGTGGACTTGGTTAGAGGACAAGACTGGAGGAAAAATCGTATAAACGATTGAGCAAGTGGGAGATGACATGGTCTATCGTATAGACGATGCCCAATCGTTTAGAAGAAGCTCCGCATCATTTAGCTACCGACCAGCTGAGTGACTTTTGTGTAGTGTCACTCCACGATCGTTTAGTCTCTCTTCAACTATCGTTTAGTGAATCTCATTCACTTGACAGTCAACCACAAGTAATTTTCGAGAATAACAACTTTCTCAAATCTACTAAATTTAGGAAAATATTTTTCCTTTTATCTCAGACTACCATGAAACCACCAATAACCTCTTACTCAATTAGTTATTACAGAAAAAGAGATAATTATCCAATAATTATTATTATTATAAATATATATGATAACCAATTTACCATACTATATTTATAACTTATAGTTTTAATATTTCATCTCATGAAACATATAAACCATAGCTCTTTTTCTATTTCATGATACTTAATGTAAATCTCATTTACATTAATCCTCCCCTTGATGTATCTTATACACCATACGGATCATATCATATATAATCGAATTACCTCTTGTCAATTTGAACATTTCAAATCAACACCAAGAACTGATTCTCGACTTGAATCCATTGAGCTACCAAGGGGACCTTATGAACCTATAGCTCGAAGCTCCAACGGTACGTGAATAACTGAACTCTTTAGTCAAGAGATCCACCATCCGTTAACTGTCAGGTACTCCACTAAAGACCGACAGTTAAACTCTCCTTACCAAAGGTATATTGTGTGTCCATATCAACCAATCAACAGTGCGATAACCCTTCACAGATCGTCCGTAAGTACAGCTGGGCCAATAACCGTTATGCCCCTGTAGTTACATCTAACTCGTTAAGTACCATTGATCCCTCTAATGAACATAAGTCATAGTCCTACTATGACTGAGTCCTTGATGCTTTATTTTATGAAGTGGAAATGTGGATGATATGCGTTAATGAAATTGCATTGTGCACTCAAGTTTCCTCAGTGGAATCCAAGTGTAAATTCCACTGAGTTTCCTGGTAAGTCCAGGGTCGAACACAGGGACTTGTGAAAACAGGATGCGTTGATAATTTTTATGAAAACCTTGCGGTAACCAAGTAAATAAATTGTTGGTTTGTTGTTGATTGAGTTAATGAGAAAATAAACAAATGCGGCAGATTTGAGAAAAGTCAATTGTGTGATAGATGCAATGAGTATGCGATGAACGGGTTGAGAAGATCTTTAGCTAGCGTTACTTGGGAATGCGTCAGACTATGCGATCATGTTACAACCATGCACAGCAAGTCATTTTCCAATGCAAATGCGATGCTTCTAAGTCTAGGACGCATGTGTTGAATGCAAAAGTGTCCATAAAGCTTATCCCTAAGTCTCTACTCTTGTCCTATGCAATGATATAAAATGCATAAAAGCAAGGTGACCGCATACAATCATATCCTATCTTTAGGATGTATGCAATGCATTGATAACAAATAGTGCTCATTTCTAAGCTTCTATCTCTTGATTATGTGTTCTAATCTGGCTTTTCCGAGCCTAGATTCTAACCTGACCTTCCCAAGTCTAGATCCTGTCCTTAGACTACCCTCCCGAGTATCTCTAATGGATGAATGAAGCATACATAATACAAGATAATCGCATAGCATGAGATTCCCTAGTCGTGCTAGCTAAATGCTTCTCAACCTATTCAATGGATTTAGCTACTCATGCGTAAATAACAGAGAGTGAACAAATATAGAGAAGGAAATTCCATTTTTATAAATGAGTTGAGTACAAAATAACAATGAAAGTTAAAGGTAGAGAGCCTAGTAGCAATTCCTTGCTGACCGAGGCTTTTACACTGAAATCTCTATTCAGTTCTAAAAATGTTCCTGCTTCCACAGGCGTCGACCCTCTCTCTGTCCTTGAAGTTTCCGGCGCTCTCCCAAGCTTACCGGAACGATCTGCCGGCATAACCTCCTCCTTCGCGTCCGCCTTAAAATGAAAGAAAACTATGAACAAAGACGTGCGTATAAACTTCAAACTAAAGAATGGTGAACCCCTTCTCTGAAGGTTGCCTCTGGTATTTATAGACATCCAAGGTGAACGACGACTTCTCTCTCATGATTGTTCAGATGGGACGACTTTTAATTCCTGACTAATGCACCGATTATTTGTCACTGAAAAGCTTAATGTACTTGTGATCGTCATCGACTGTTAACTTAATTCGGATTCGACTGTCATCAGCTTTCTGTACCATCGCGATTAATTAGCCTTTCACCCAGATACGCCCACCATGTTGCGCTGATCAAGTTGCGGTGATTCTTCTCGGGTGAATGTTTGTGAACACAATCATCGCAAATCCTTGTGGTGAAGTTGCGCTCGACTAATGATTTCCTATGATCGCAATTTTTGCATTGCGTCAACGCATATTCTGCACAAAAATACAAAAATCAACTATTCTAATGCGATGAACGCATGCGACCGCAATATTATGAAATTGATGCTTAATGGACGCAAATTAACATATTTCATCAACCTAATCCAACATTGTTTAAGAACTTAGCACTATGATAAAGTGCATTTCTGCCCGTTATCAGTCCTCTCTTCCAAAGAGAAGTTGTGGCCACTATGTTCAAGCCCCGGAATCAGCCCTTAAGGGAGCAATCTATCTACTTACCCCTACTTCGGGGAAGGAGTGAATTCCATCTCGTGTAACTGAGTTTCTAGCTCCCAAATCAGACAAATCCCCAAAAAGGTAGGCATGTTGAATTGGCAATCTGGCCACTTTCACCCATACTAATCAAAGGACCACCCTCAAAGGCAAGAGTTCCCGAAACATTCAGGAATGAGGTCATGTCACCTATGGTCGTTTAGGTGAGATGTAAGTCTCCAGTATCAACGGTGTTGTATACAGAGACTAGTCATCTTATGGTCCTGTCTTATACAAACTCTTTGTATAAGACACTCTCGTTCGCAGTCTCCACATGAATGGTTAGGATCTACCATTTGTAGTAGTTCACAACACTTGCAAACCTTTTCAAAGCGGGTCGTATCTGTAGTGTCACCAGGATCAGGTATCCCTCATTAATCCTTATGCTACAGACCTATTTAAGTTATCACTTAAGGCATGATCCACTTGTATATCTCATATACATGCTTAAGTTTACATACAATAACCATAGAGCTTTGTTTATTGGATATGAGTAATGTCAGATAAAATAACTCTTATTTTATTTGTAACAATGTATATAGATTACAAACTACGAGACTCTGGGAGAATTAGGACACCAATCCCAACACAAACAATACAAGTCATTCATATACAACGTAGCTACAACGGGTTGGCAGAGGCATTCAACAAGATGTTGTGCAATCTACTGAAGAAAATTGTCTTTAAGTCGAAAAGGGATTGACAAAATAAGATTGGGGAAGCATTATGGGCTTATTGAAAACTCATCTTACCCCTACAGGAGTCACACTATATTCTCTTGTTTATGGAGTGTAGTCGTCTCCCTCTAGAAAGAGAGATCCCATCACTGAGAATGGCAGTGCAAGAGGGGTTGACCATAAAGACAATGCCAAGTTATGTCTTCAAGAGTTAGAAGCACTTGACGAAAAAGGGGTTGTATGCTTAACAGGCGTTGGAATGTTACCAAGCACGAATGTCTAGAGCCTTTGATAAGCACGTGAAACCTCGATCTTTTCAAGTTGGTGATCTGATACTTGCTGTAAAAAGGCACATTATCATGACGAGACATACAGGAAATAAGTTCACGTCTAAATGGAATGGATTCTACATCGTCAAAGAAGTCTACATAAATAGAGCAACAAGATAGTTGATCAAGATGGATTAAGAAATGGCCCAGTCAATGGAAGTTTCTTAAGAAATTTTATGCTTGATAAATATGTAAAAAAAAAATCCTTATTTTAAGAATATAAACTGCATGGTGCTCTTGGTCCGTATGAGCTTGTAAGGTGAATGGAAAAAAAAACTTTTGAACTACATTATGACTTGATCCATATTCATTATAAAAGGTACATAGACAGGTTAAAGAGATTTAAGTTCAATCGCATTATAAAAAAACACTTTTGAACTATGCTATAACTTGATCCCTATTCATTATAAAGGGTACGTAGATAGCTTAAAGAGATTTAAGTTCAATTGCATTATAAAAAAAATACAATTTTGAACTATATTATGACTTGATCCCTTTCTTTAAGGGTACGTAGGAAACTTAAATAAATTTAAGTTTAGTCTATCAAACACTTTCAAAAAAAAAAAGAAAGAAAGAAAGAAAGAAAGAAAGAAAGAAAGTGGCATAATCACCCTACGTATGCACTACAAAAATTGATGTTGTTCATTTCTACTAAGGACAATACAACAAATTGAAGATGTTCATCCCTACTGGGGACAACACAACAAATTGAAGACGTTTATCCACTACTACAAAAATTGGATTACGTGACATTTTTCCTATGTCAAGTAGAGGGTATACTTGATGCTTATAAAAGCATCGAGTATTCGACTGTCAAGTATAATGTGATAACTTGACTCCAAAAAAATGCCAAGACAAATGTTTCTTGATACAATTTTCGTGTCAAGAAAGATAATACACTTGAAATTGGTGGTATGTCATGTTTATTGATTCTTAACATTGATTATATGTCTTTTTTTTTTCTTCAAATTAAATGCCTCAAGATAATACTCTTGTTGTTTTTCATTTTTCAAGTATATGTCTTTTTTTTTTCTTCAAATTAAATGCCTCAATTGAGATTCTCATTTTCCACCTTGTATTCCAACAATACAATTACATCAACTAAATAAACATTATACATTTAAGATCTATCAACTCAATATATTCACTAAAAATTGCTTTTGTATACAAAACTCAACTTTCAACAACACAAAAGTGACAAATTGTTTAATAAGTAACCTTTCAACAAAGTACATTATTTAATCTATACATTGAGCTTTGAAGTCTAAGATCGAGAAATAAGGGTAAGGCAAGCCATGTTTAAGCAAGTCAACCTGCAAAATAGAATAAATGGTGATAACATCAAATTTCAAAAAATAAAAATAAGTGTTAAGATACAACAATGACAAAAAGACACGCACAAAGAAAAATATACATGATTGGCTTACTTTATGCAATAGAAAAATATCATACTCGAAATTTTAAAAATATCTACCACTTAAAGTTAGGGACTTACTGAGATTTCATTCATTCTCTTTTGACCATATCCAGCCTCAGGAGGACACAATTACCTTTCGCTGCAAAATGAAGGAAGATGGGAGAGTTTTGAGAAAATATAATGAAGAGGAAGAAGATTATCAACAAATCAAGCATATGCTAAAATTTAAAATAGAAGAATGCAGATACCTTTTCCCCAACTTTCACAACTTTCAAGCGAAAGTGATTTGACACAATTGTAATCCCTCTATAAAGGAAATCAAAGTGCATCTTTAATAGAAAACTAATACAGGAATCAATTAGTAGAAGAGAATATTAGAAGCCCAATCTTATCTACAAGCAATAAAAAATTTCTTCAAAATTTCATTCACCAAAATAACCAATTAACTCCAAATAGGTTACCCAAAGTGTGGCTTGATTCGAATGCACTTCAAAACTACAATTAAGTAATCCAACCTACGAAAAGTTCAATAATAATGGTTACAAACCCAAATTCCAGCAACTATGTAACAATTCCAAAAGAGTTTCAAGGCCTTAATACCTATCAAAACGTCCAAATATCGTTAACTTTGTTGGACAGTGGCTTCAATCCCTTGAAATCTTTGAATTGAATATCAACAATTGAAAATAACTCAATTATTAGAGCAATACATCAATGGGTAACAAAGAACTATTAATATTAAACTTCAAACATACCAAAACCTTGCCAAGATCGGTCTAAAACCTATTGGACAGCAACTCAACTCCTTCCAACACTTCAAAATCAATCTTATCATCAAACATTCAAACAAGAAAATTATTACAGAAGATGTTACAATTCTTCATGGCTAACTCATAGACTAACAAGCCCTCAGATTCATGAAAAATAGACTTACCCGAAGTGTTTGCTCAAATCGACGCTTCACTCGAGTCTCGAACACGAAATTTAATGCAGATACAAGCCAATTTGAGGGGTCTCAACCCAACCAAACATTAAACCCACGTAAGACCAATGGGTATAACAAAATAATAAGAACCCACTAACCTCACCAAGAGGAACCCAACTTACCCAAAATTTCACCCAACTCCACGATCTGGCAAAAATCCCAAGGAACGGCGACCGTTGAGGATAATAATGGTGGATCCCGTGGAGAATTGACTGAATCTAGAACAGGGGCAGTGCGGCTGTATGGCGAACGACGTTTGGCGCGAGGATGGGTGATTCCAAACGGCGTGCGACGGCATCACGGTGGCTGGGGCATGAGCAACAGCATCTAGTCAGCACGAACTGCGGGCGACGAATGCTCCTTCTGGCTTCAGCGAAGGAGATGAGTGGCGACATCTGGTCACACAAGCGGTTGGGCTCGACGGCGACAGACAGCTTCAGCTGGAGGTGGTGGCTGAGGGAGGAGTTGGTCGGCTGCCGGCGGTGGGGAGAGCGAGAGTCGACTGGGGCTGGTAGGGTGCTGCAGAGAGAGGGTTTTGGGGGGGGGGGGGGGGGGGGGAGAGGATAGAGGGAGGGGGTTTGTAAGAGAGAAAACGAGGAAGTGGAGGTTTCAATCTAGGGCATTTAACCCTTTTACTAGTTTTATATTTTACTTGACACGAAAAACGTGTCAAGTAAGAGCTTCTTATATTTGATACGAAAAATGTGTCAAGTAAAACCTTATATTACTTGACATGAAAAACGTGTCAAGTAATGGTTAGCGTGAAAATATCCAAAATATTCTGTCAATCTCTGGCTTTTTTAACTATTTTATTTGACATTTTCTTTTCGAAAAGGCCATTACTTAACATTTTTTTCCAAAGAAACATCAAGTAGTTGAAAACTACAAGTGTCAAATAATGTTGATTTTGTAGTAGTGATCCCTAGTAAAGATGTGACACAACAAATTGAAGGCGCATGTCGTCTACACGATACCATATAGTTTGGATGCATATAATAAGGTCTTTGCTGGAAAATTCAATCATCTTTCCACTCATTTAAATAAAGAAGCAGTGTTGGCGTTGCTTGCTTCAAGTTTAAGGCAACACGCGTCTATAGTTTGACTCTTCACCTCAACTATAGATGCTCTTCAAAATCAAGTTCAGAGGTTTTTTCCATGCTTCTTTAATTTCAGCATCGGAGGCTTTGTCTATGCTTCTTCAAAGTCAAGTTCGAAGGATTTTTCAATGCTTCATAAAATTTAAGCTCAGGGGCTTCATTGTTACTTCTTCATCTTCAAGTTTAAGGTATCCCTTTATCTTTAATATTAGGGCATCGTTCGTCTAAAGTGGCATTTCATCTACAAAGTCTAGTATGGCTCACTTCACTTCACTTGCTCAAGATTGGAGGCTTCGACGATGCATCTTCATATGCGAGATCAAGTTCAGTTTGCATGGCTCCCACTTTATCTGCGAGATTACGTTTGATCTACCTAGCTCCGCCTTATATGCAAAATCAAGTCTGGTCCACCTGGTTTTGCCTCATTTGCGAGATCGAGTCTGGTTTGCCTGGTTCTATCTCATATGTAATATCAAGTTTGGTCCGTCTGGTTCTGCCTCATATACGAAGATGGAGTCTAGTCCACCTGGCTCTTCCTCATCTACGAGATCATGTCCGGGCTGCTTGGTTCCGCCTTATATGTGAGATCACATGTGGTCTGTTTGACTCTGCCTCATATATGAGATTAAGTCAAGTCTTCCTGGCTCTGTCTCATCTACGAGATCAAGCCTTGGTTGCCTGGTTCCACCTCATATGTGAGATCAAGTTTAGTCTTTATAGCTCTGCTTCATTTGCAAGATTAAGTCTAGTTTACCTAGCTCCGTATCATCTATGAGACCGAAGTCGACGAAATCCTCAGATCGCGAACTAAGATCGAACCCAACAGAGCTCCAAGATCGAGGCCAATGGAACACTAAGATCAAAGTTGGTAGAACACTGAGATCAAAGTCGATGAAATTCTAAAGTAAAAAACTGAGGGTGGAACTGGTGGAACGCACAGGTCCCACATTAAGATCAAAGTCAATGGAACACTGAGATCGAAGTCAATAGAGCACCAAGATCAAAGACAATAGAACAATGAGATCAAAGTCGGTTGAACACTAAGATCAAAGTTGATGGAACGCTCAGGTTATGCACTAAGATCAAAGTCAACGAAACACTAAGATCAAAACTAATAGAGCACCAAGATCGAGGCCAAGGGAACAGTGAGATCAAAGTCGGTAGAACACCGAGATCAAAGTCGATGGAACACTTAAGTCAAAGACTGAGGTCGAAATCGATGAAACACTCAAGTCTCACACTGAGATCAAAGTCAACAAAACACTAAGATCAAAGCCAATAGAGCACCAAGATCGAGGCCAAAGAAACACTGAGATCAAAGTCGGTAAAACACTGAGATCAAAACACTCGCTAAGGCTGAAATCGATGGAATGCTTAGGTCGCGCACTAAGATCAAAATCAACAGAACATTGGTATCGAGACCAACAAAGCACTAAGATCGAGGCCAATGGAACTAAGATCAAAGTCGACAAAACACTCAAGTCAAAAACTGAGGCCGAAATTAAGGAACACTCAGGTCACGCACTAAAATCAAAGTCAACGAAACATTGAAATCAAAGCCAACAAAACATCAAGATCAAGGGCAATGGAACATTGAGATCAAAGCCAGTAGAACACATATATTAAAGTAGACGGAATGCTCAAGTCAAAGACTGAGGCCAAAACCGATGGAACACTCAAGTTGCACACTAAGATCAAAGTCAACGAAACACTGAGATCAAAGCCAACGGAGCACCAAGATCGAGAGCAACGAAACATCGAGATCAAATTGGTAGAATAATGAGATCAAAGTTGACGGAACACTTAGGTCACGCACTAAGATCAAAGTTAACAGAACACTGAGGTCAAGGTTAATAAAACGCTGAAATCAAAGTCAATGGAACATTGAGATCGAAGTCAATGTAATACTAAGAAAGAAACAAAAGGGACACTAAAATTGAAACCTTGAACCACCTCCCAGTTCATTCTTTGTTACAGAAAAGAAGAAGAAAAAACCTACCTCTACAAAATATGTGGAAATTGACAAAGCAAAAAGTTACTCCCTCAAATGTAAGTCACCGATAGTTTTAATGCTTGAAAAAAAAACAATGGAAGAAAGTTAATAAAAAAAATTAGTTTCAAATGATGGACAAAGGAAATAAAAAATAGTAATAAAGAAAAAAAAAGAAAGGATTTGAAAAAACATTTTTTAAAAAAAAGAAGAAGAAGAAGAAAAGAAAGCAAAAAAGGGAAGAAATCAAGAAAAAAGAGGGAAAAGGGAAAAAAAAGGGTAACCGGGAAGGAAAATAAAGGAAAAAAAAAAAGAAAAGAGAAAAAGAAAAAAAGAAAGAGAGGAAAAAAACGAGAAAAAAAAAGGAAAAAAAAAAAGGAAAAAAAAAAAGAGGAATAAAACGTAGGAATGAAAGATGAAGGAAAAAAGAAAAAAGATGAGAGTAGGAGTGGAAGATGAGAAGAATCTGTGTGGTGAGCCCATTTATCGAGATCAAGATTGAATTCGAATTTCTAATTTAATTTAGATTTTCTACTAAAATCACGTCTCTTTGGAAGATTTTGATAAGATATGAATTAAAATATCTTATCTTTTAAATTTGAACTTAAGATTTTGATAGATTTAAATGAATTAGCCTTGAATCAAATGTTGAAAATATCAAAATCCATTTGCATCAAATTTAAATTGGGAGAATATCCCAAAATTTATTCCTAGTCCACATGATTTAAACTTAGGTTTTATTCTCATGTCAAATTAAAAATGTGGACAAAATCTCAAATTTACCTCAAGTTAAAATTTGACTATATTCTAAATTTTATCCCAAATTCAATTTAGGTGTAACTTTTATCCTAGGTCAAATTAATTTTTTTAGATAATTCTCAAGTTCATCTCAAATTAAAATTTGGTCATATTCTAAAATTTATCACAAATTCAAGTCATGCTAGGCTTTTTATCTTCAAGTCTAATAAAGTTGTGGATAAAACCTCAAATTTATCTCAAATTAAAGTTTGACCATATTTCAAAATTTATCCCAAATTTAAATTATCGAAGGCTTTTATCCTCAAGTCAAATTATATTGTGGCTAATACCTCTAATTTATCTTAAATTTAAATTAGGACATAATCCGAAATTTTATCCCGAATAAAATTGAGTGGAGTTCAAATCTCATCTGCACGTTCTATCCCAAACATCTTGGGTAGAAGTTCAATTTTACACTAAGTTCAACTTTGAATTATGTAGAACATAAATTCTACTTAAATTCAAATCAAAATTTTGTGTCAAAAAATAAAATCAAAACTTCGACCTAAATTTACATTTTGGTAAGTTGACTTAAAAGAATGTGTGTCAAATATATACAAAATTTTCCAACAATCAGAAGACTCCCAAACTTCTTAAGCCACGTAGTCCTAAGACACAAGTCACTCGAAGATACAAAGTTTCTTCCAATACTTTGACTTTAAGAACAACATGCCTTCCACTTTCTCGAGTCAAGCATACACATTCAACCAGGAGAGAATCAGAAAATCAATTACTAGAGATCGAACCATATCTACATTAAATCTAAATCAACATAAGTTCAACTTCATGAAACAAGTTTCTCCATAAATCTCGTGCGAACAACCACTATTAGAATAACACGAAACAAGTTTTTTCATAAACCTCCTGCGAACAATCACTGTTAAAATAACATGAAATAAGTTTCTCTATAAATCTCGTGCGAACAACCATCCTTTGAATAAAGATGTGAACTAATCATAAACTTGTTTGGTTATAAAAACTCAATGGAGTAAAAATGCATTGAAGAAAAATACTCAAAAAAAGAAACTAACAAAAAAACACTGAATTTATTTCAAAGAACAAAAAATGAAAGTATACAGATGAAAACGTTGAAGAAAAAGCTATAAAGAATAATAATAAAAAAATATATGCAAATAGTTGGAAAGAAATCGATTTGGACTAAATTTGTATATTAGTGATATGGTTTAAAATTGTGTATTAGTGAGTCCGAGGGATTTTTAAACTTTTCACATTAATTTTGCCATATTTGCAAATAGTTGTATGTTTTACTATTTTTAATATTAATTTACCTCATTTTGAAACAAGAATACTTCACAAGGCAAAATAATTGTGAAAAAGACTATTTTCGCTCAAATTAGGGCTCAAGTTGTCAAAATGGCGAAAGAGAGAAGGGTGGTATTGGAATTTCACATTGTTATCCCCTCCAAATAGCGGGAAACGGAAGTGGTTGGTTGAGAGCAGAGAGAGTGAAAAAAAGCTTCTGCCAAATGCTCAGCAATCCCCTTCTTCATTCCATTGTTCCCATCCCCTTCACTGAACTGAATCCAATTCTCAAATGGCGAAATTCCTCTCCACTCATCCTCATCTCCAGAAGGCACGAACGGTTTCGTTGCTTGGCCAAGAAGAAGATCGGTTTCATGGATCAAATTCTTGACTATATTGAAGGTGCTCTTCAAATTCCCCACAAACAAATTCGCAGGCGGAAAAATCTTCTGTTTCACGATTTTGTTAGATTAGGATATTATTTTTTTAGTTACTCTTACTGTTATCTTTTGATTTTTGTTCGCTTTCTTGTTTGATTTTAGGCGGTCCGAAGTTAAGGAAATGGTATGGGGCGCCTGACCTTGTTTCTAAAGATGAATCCGCTCTTAAAGACGAGGATGAATATTCTGGTAATGTGTATAGGAACTGATTGTTTTGTACGTATTATTATTATTATTGTTCTGGGGTTGAGTTCGTTTCTTTAGTACAGAGGAAGGTACGATCAGGGATGCAATTTTGGTGACTGATGGGGATACTGAGATGGGTCAGGTGTGTTTTTTTGCATTATAATTTTTCCATTGAACTCGATTGGAATGAAAATGAAGATACGAACAATGTGATTTATGGCTAGTCCAATAGAACTTCCCTTTCGTTTCTGTAAGTAACTGCTTGGTAGCTGCCTCTTGAAACCATTAGGTGTGACATGTGATCAATTACTGAATTTTGTATCCAACCAAGTGACATCTACCCAATGCAGATGGTGATATTATCGTTGATAGTGAAAAAAGCCAGAGTCAAGGCGTTGGTGAAGGATAAGCAAGCTGCCCTTGAAGCTTTTGGATTATATGTTGAGGTGGGTTGATTCAAATTATAGGAATACTGCTTGCAGAATCTAGATAGTATGCCACATTTGCTGTTAATTCCATGTTTTTTGCGTTTTTTTTCTTCCCCATCTCAAATGAACTATTGGTTATTTTGGTTCTGAATTCATGTGCAAAGCCAGTAGCCGGTGATATCAAAGATGAGCCATTGTTGAAGAAAGCTCTAAGAGAAGTTCGCACTATAATATGCCCAAAAGTATGGACATTCAATTTCAATCTGTTATTATTTTCCCCTAAAATTTCCCTCTAGTTTTTATTTGAAAATGCTCGAGACAACATGATATATCATTTCCCCATCAACTATAATGCACCTTTAGATTTCTGACTTCATCGCATTCAATCTTAGTTTTCTTGAAATAATATTTAGAGGGAACAAGTGGCATAGATATAAAAATCAACTTAGCGCTGGACATGGATATAAGATGTAAGACGTGTGAATGAAAATATCAACCATTTCATAGAGATTCCATTATAAATATGTGAAAGATAAGAACGAAAATTCTGGGTCATCTTACGTTGCTGGATTAATTCCTTCCTGGATTTTCCACTATCAGGAGAATTAATGATATGGATATAAGTTCATATTTAATCTCAGGTTAGGAGCATGATGAGCATATATTTGAACTCCTTGAGTTCAAACTTTCATGTAAATATATTGAGCCTTATAAAAGGGAGGTGTGATGGTTATTAACTCATCAGGTTTGTTAATAATCATATCACCAGGAAGGTTTCTTATCCAATGCTGCAAGCCTGAAAGGGGTGCAACATATAGTTCTCTTATCTCGGGTATACTTCCAGCTCCCTGTCCTTCCCCCATCTCTTTGAACATACATAAATTCGTCGAAACAAATATTGTGTTTGTATGAACCTGACCAGAACCAATCCTTCAATCTATATTCATTGTCTCGACTTAATAAGGTTGCAGTTATCCAATTATAGAAGTGCTAGCGGTGTCCAAGCCCTTCTTAAAGGCAATGCAAAAAAACTGGCTGAGCAAGACGAAGCAGTTCTAGTGGCATCAGAAATTCCTTATACCATCATACGAGCTGGCTTGTTGAAAGATATACCTGGTGGGAATCAAGGATTCAGCTTTGAAGAGGTTATTCTTCTGTCTTAAATGCTCCTCTATTTGGCTCCAGAAAAAAGTTCCTCTATTAACAGCCAACTGATATAGTCAATAACTGATTCAAACACGACTGGTTTATTTATTTAAGGGAATGTATGGAACTTGATTGAGACTTGAGATAGGACACCTTATTAATTTTTACATATAATAAATCGTTGTATTGCGTATTCGGTGCTAATCTTCAGGGTTGTGCAACTACGGGAACTCTCAGCAAGGAGGATGCCGCCTTCATTTGTGTAGAAGCTACTGATGTGATTCCTAAAGGAGGGTTCGCATTTGAGGTTGGTAAACTTGATCTTTATGCCGAACGCCTAGGATTATTTTTGATAAATTTCATTACACTTGAAAATCTGAGGTAAGGCATCCAGTACTCGTGAGATAGAATAGATCAAGGGTAAATTTGAGAGGATTTTTGCAACGATGAAAAGTATTTCGAATCTTATAAAATCACTTTTTAAAGTTCTTATAGGTCAAAATTAATAGGTTTGGAGGGAATGATTGCAAACCATATCGGTCATCTACTTAGGATTTAGTATTCTGTCAGGTACTTTACTACCAAATGTAGTAGAGTCAAGCAAGTATTCGGCGAGATAGTTATGAAGTGTGCTTACTTAAAAGCTTACATACATCAATGAAAAAAAAGGATAGCATTTGGGATAACTAAAAATGTTTTTGAAAATTCTAAAGCTATTTAGAATACTAAGTCAAAAAATATACAATGAGAAGTTTGAAAAAAATACTATTTTCAAAAGTCATTCCAAACTCACTCGCATTGAAATAGAAATAGAAATCTAAAATGGGGTCCTGCAGGATATTGACCTTGACCACATCTAATGGTTTGAATAGTTTCTTTTCTTCTGCTGCATCTCTCCTGACTATATTGTAATCTCAAATTTTGTGTTCCTTGTATATCACAACAGGTAGCCAATGGAAATGAACAAGTTTCAGATTGGAAAGGATGCTTGACAAGATTACTGGAGAAAACAGAGCAGCGTCAATGACCATTCTTAAGATGTATGAATGCCTTTTACCATCTGCTATTGTTTCTTGATATTGCCATTCTTTTTAATTTGTGATTAAGCTTAAGAAATAGCTATAAAGATCTTGCAAGCAAGAATTCCGTTCTTTCATTAGCCAGCCAAAATCCTTGCTTCACCTTCACCCTTGCTTCAACTGTTGACTGTCATCACTCCTCTTCCCTATAGGGGAGGATTTAGTATCAGCTCAGCCCCTTCAACTTTATGCTTTGGCATAGTATCAAAACCACTAATTAGCCCGTGATAACTCTGTCTTTCGCCCCCCTTTAAACCTAGGTTCAAGTCTCACTCATTACATTTATTTTACTAAATTATATAAAGTCGTCCGTCAATAAAATTTCTGGATCACTACTTCTACTTGTTGTCTTGTTGTTCGACTAAATTGTTACAAAATTTAAAGTATATTGACTAAATTGCTACATACTAAAATCAACCATACAATTGTTTTGAAGGAAAATCAATTCATATTCCTAAATTTCCTATTACCTCATTTAATACAATGAAAGCTTAAACTTTCACAACATGTTTGGGAGTGATTCTAAATAGTTAAAATCATTTGTCATTTCAAAACTACTTTTAAATATGTTTTTAATCATTCAAAACCAAATTTGATGATATGAGAATTACATTTAAAAATGTAAAATTAAATACTGAATTAAATTTAGGTGACTAAATATGTGTTTCAATTTTTTTTTTTTATATATATATATATAACAAAAGTGATTTCAATCTTTTCAAAATCACTATATGCACTTAAACTCTCCATTAGGATTTTACTTTAAAGCTATTAATGCTTGATTTTCATAAAATATCTTTAAATGGATTAACCTATCTTAAATCAAATTACTAGACTAAAATGTCAATTTAAGAACTAAATTTATTCACGTTCATTCCCAAAAGTTTAGGGATACTAATCGGTTGGTTTCTTTTTAAACAACCAGTAGAGGTATAGAAATGAGTACTTCCAAACTCAATGAGAGGAGTATATGCCAAATACAATTAATTATGTTCACTTTGACCTATTACAAACTTAAGTAAATGGCTAAACAATTAGATGGGATCGAAGTGTTATTTAACCATAAACTCATCTTCTCTCTTTTTATTTATTTATTCTCCAATATATGTAACATGAAAAAATCAAATATTTGACCTCAAAGCAATAGTACAATTTTTAAGATAATTGAGAATTTTTTTAGGGCAATTGAATTATACTCGTTTTAGTCGTAAGAAAACTAAAAAGAAAAGAAACTATTATTACCCTTATTTTTTAAAAGATAGGGGAAGAAAAAATATATTCAATATATACGAAAATATCATTCATTAGGATCAAGGATGAAAATATCCGTAGATATGTCGATATATCCATAAATAGAATGATTCAAGATCGATATTAAATATCTATGAATATCTCTAATATCTTTCATACATGCTAATAAAGTATAAAAATGTCTTCTATTTCGTTCAATATGAATATGACTACTAATAATAATATCCATAATTTAGTTTTGGAGTAAAATAACTTAATTACTAATCTTAATAAATTTTATAAATTTCGTGACTTACAAAATATTTGTTGATTTGTATATTTTATCAATATGTCCGTAAAATTAAAATTTCCATATCGATATTTTTAATCTTTGATCAGGTAGGTGAATTAGGAAATCAATTAATTACATGATCCCATGCGGGAGCACTCACAGTAATCAATCGTACGCTCCCATCGAACGTAAAGGAGCAATCCACGTGTATTGACTGAACCCATTTGCACAAAAAATTATATATGACCCACCCGTAAAGCGGTCCATCAGATGACGTGTACAAATCCTACTGATCGTTCTTCGAACACTTTGTTCTTCCTCCGCCCTCTCTTCCCCGTTCCTCTTTCCTTCTCCCCTCCGGATTCACCTGTTTCTCTGCAATTTCTGATACAATTTCTACCATGAATTAGTATCTTCATCTTTGTTCAGCCTTCAATTTCAATGGCAGACAGTACTTCGTCGCCAAGACCGGTTCAACCGAATCCGATGGACCCTTCCCCACCGCCGCCGCAGCAACAACCGCAAGTTCAACCTTCAACCACCGCTATTCCACAAAATTCATCAAATCCATCAAATTCCTCTGTAAATCCTCCCATTCCATCGCCTTCTGCGCTTGCTCAATCTCCTTCGATTGACCACTTACATTCGCTATCTCAAATCTCTTCTCCTCCTCTTTCGCACATCTCTCTCCCGCAAAATCAACAGCAACAACAACAGCTGAGTCCTGCGGTTGGATTGGATTACCAGCAAAAACCTCTGCAGCAGCAGCAGCAGCAGCAGCAACAACAACAACAACAGCAACAGCAACATTCACAGCAATTGGTGCAACAACCTCAGAATGCGAGTGCGATGACGAATTTCCAAATCCAGCAGGCTTTACAGCGGTCCCCATCAATGTCTCGGTTGAACCAAATGCAACCACAGCAGCAGCAGCAGCAGTTTGGGATGATGAGACAGCAATCAGCACTTTACGGTCAGATGAATTTTGGTGGGCCTTCTACAAACCAGCAGCAGCAACAGCAGCAACAGCCGAACCAACAACAGCAAATGGGAACTGGGAATCTGTCGCGGTCTGCATTAATTGGTCAGGGAAACCATTTGCCCATGTTGTCTGGAACGGCTCAGTATAATTTGCAGTCACAATTACTGGCTTCGGTATGTACTGAATTCTTGGCACTTGCTGGTTTAAAATTGGTATTGATGCAACTTTGGTGTTGGGATGTTGTTAGACAGTATTGTGAATTCGTTTTTTGTATATTTGAAGTGGAATTGAGGAACTTTCTAGGCATGACGTTGGCACTTTGGTGATGGGTTATGCCTCAGTAGTTGCCTTCTATTGTTTAATTACAATTCTAAGTTCTTAATTTGTTGACATTAGAAATCAAGTTAAATATATTTTGTTTTTTCATTTTCACTGAAACCGAACATTTTGATAGTCGAAGCAGAAAGCTGGGTTAGTCCAGGGTCCGCAATTTCAGTCGAGTAACTCTCATGGGCAAGCTTTGCAAGGAATTCAAGCAATGGGGATGATTGGGTCAATGAATTTGACCTCACAGCTAAGAGCTAATGGCCTTGCTTCGTCATATACCCAACAGAGAATAAACCAAGGTCAAATAAGGCAGCAATTATCTCAACAAAGTTCGCTCACGTCTCCACAGGTTATTGGCAATGCATCTTTGCTCTGTATCTAATGTTCATTATTACAATAATGGCTCTGGGCTTTTCTTTCTATATTAGAATTGTTAGATGCCAAATTTGAACCAGGGAAGATTAATGCTTTGTTTGGTTTCTTTGGTGATTGGTTGGATATCATTTATGCAATTCATCAAAGATATTAGTTTATTATCTCTAATAGAAGTGTAGTACTCTGGCTTTTATCTTATAGAACTTATTTTTGTAATGCTGAACATTCATTGCATTACAAATAATACCCATAGGACATACAAACATATTTATCAGTACGCGTCTCTAATTTCAAGTGGTGCTCACTTTCCTTTTTGATTTTGGTACATGGTATAAATCTATTTATTGTCATCATTGCTGATTTGTCTGTCATGTTCTCTAACTCAATCCGCTCAACTTTGGTATAGCAGTAACTGCAGTATCACTTTATTACTTTAATGGATAGGTTAATATGCTAATTTGATTTGATAATCTTAATCTGCAATCTTGCTATTTTGTTTTTTGTGTAGCTACTAGTAACTGTAAAATTGTAGGCATGATTGTGACATCCAGTCAATTTTATTAAATTGCAGGTTCAGAACTTACCGAGAATGGCAAATCTTGCTTTTATGAATCAACAATTGACCAATTTGGCTCAGAATGGGCAGCCAACCATGATGCAGAACTCTTTGCAACAGCAACAGTGGCTGAAGCAAATGCCATCAATGTCTACCCCTGGCTCACCTTCATTTCGTCTTCAACAGAGGCAACAAGCCCTGTTACAGCAGCAACTGGCTTCATCTAGTCAATTGCATCCAAACAACATGTCCTTGAACCCTCAACAGTTTCCTCAGCTTGTACAGCAACAGTCGTCCATGGGACATCAACAGCTGCATCAACAGCATCAACAGCAACAGCAGCAACCTCAGTCACAACAACAGCAACCACAGCAACAGCTACAACAGCAGCCACTTCATCAACAACAGCAGCTACTTCAACAAGCATCACCACAGCAATCACTGCAACCAGTATTGCATCAGCATCAGCAGCATTCTCCTAGGATAGCTGCACTTGCGGGCCAGAAATCTCTCAGTTTGACTGGATCACATCCAGATGCCACAGCATCTGGCGCTAGTACACCTGGGGGAAGTTCAAGCCAAGGGACAGAGGCTGCCACTCAAGTCCTTGGGAAGAGAAAGATACAAGATCTGGTTTCACAGGTTCTGCCTAGACTTATCACATCTCTTATACTGTATGTTTTCAATGTGCTTCTATGCTTTTTTTATTCTGTTCTCACTTTAGTTGAATTTGAATATCTACAGGTAGACCCACATGGAAAGCTGGAACCTGAAGTTGAAGATCTTCTCTTGGAGATTGCCGATGATTTTATTGATTCGGTGAGACCTCCTAGTACTATGACTATTTTTTTATACTTCTTTGTACGTTTCCATCCAATTTCTTACACATAAGATAGTAAGTGCATATGTGCCATAAGCAATATTCAATATCAGTACACATAAGAAATCAGTCCTTCACTATTGAAGAACTATGTTCTATTATATCAAAACATTTACAATGGAAAGTCAGTTAAAAAAAATCTGCATAACGTCATAGAGGATCATGTTGGAGCATTTCCCAAAAATAGTATGCTATTCTATGACATTAATCACCAGAAAACTATGTTTTTTTGGAATATATAATCTGAATTTTGGTATGAAGTTTCTTTTACTTTGGGATGAAAAAGCTTCCATGTGTTTGTTTGTATGTGTGTGTATATATATGAGCATTTCCCAAAAATAGTATGCTATTCTATGATACATTAATCGCCAGAAAGCTATGTTTTTTTGGAATATATAATCTGGATTTTGGTATGAAGTTTCTTTTACAGAGATAAACTTTGGGATGAAAAACTTGTACATGTGTATGTGTATATGTATATAGGTCATTATTCTCTTGTAATCCGTCTAAGTCCAAATTCTTGTTCATTCTGATTCTATTTCATTTTAGGCTGCTGTATTTATTCATTCTGTTGACTTAGTGATTCTGGTGCAGCATGATTTGTCATCTTCCTTATATCTGAAACTATTCAACTATTTCTCTGATCATTGTTGTTAAAGGAAAGATTATAATTAAACTCAAATAAAAAAAAAACTCAAGTCGTCTGACGGTAGTAGTTTGATATTCCATGCCTTTAGCCTTACCCTTGAGTATTGTTCATTATTACACATGTTGTCCCGATCATGGAGCAACACGCTCTGTTATGAGCCAGTACAGCCCCACAAGTCCAGAATAAGAGCACCTTCTCACTCATGGTGCAGATTATATTTTCACTGGCAGTGGCTTGATATTTTGTTATTATGATAAATTACTATGCCTCTTCTCCTGATTAACTTTTTAGGGCCCTATTTTTGGGATTCTTTTTCCTATTTAACAAGGTGGTCAGCCATGAATGGACGAAGTGGTGTATGCCTTCGTTTGGACTGATCAGTCTATTCCTCTGTCATTTATCTGTTTAATAGAAATGCCTATACTCCCTTGTGCTTATTATTCTCCCTTCTTTCTCACCAAAAAAAAAACCTGTGAATCAACCCTCATGAGAACATTAGAAAAAGATTACCTTGCCACTATGACACTGACGTGGACACTTTTAGGTCTTTCTAAAATCCACGCGTTCTTATCGAAATATTTCTCATTATTGCGCCCATCTCACCATTTTGATGATGCAAATAAATCAAGTCGAATGGCTTGGGGTCCTTTTGGTGGATAATTTTCATAGTTGTGTGGATTGATTATTATGTTTCTTCTATTGCAATATTATTTATATAGAGGTACGGGTACCTAATAATTCATGTTAAGATCATGGCTCATTCATCAGCTACTATCATCTCAGTGATTGGATGGTTTATCTTCTGAAACATTTTTTTTTTCTTTATTGCAATACAGGTTACTACCTTTTCAAGCAATCTGGCTAAACACCGAAAATCCTCAACTTTAGAATCCAAAGATCTATTGCTGCACTTAGGTGTGTACTACTTTCCTCAAGGTCCTTTTTTTTTACACTTGATTTCTTGAATACCATGCATCAGCAGCATATGTTCCCCTTTTGTGATTTCAAATTTAGATTTTAGCGAGTGTCAATTCATTCATGATATTTATGAGGTAATGAAAAAAATTCTGAATGCGAATATGCTAATTGGTAAAGTGAAAAAATGTTCAGCTATTCTATTCTAGATACAGGGAAGGAAGTGGGAAAAATGCCACCTTAATTATTGCCAACAAAGTGAAATGACAGTATTTTATTTCTGCATTATTTAATTATTTGATCAAGCTATTCATGGGAAGCTCTTACCCGACAACCATTTTTCTTTTTTTAAAAAAAAGTTGCAGACTCTTTAGAGCAAATGATCCTTGATTAGATTTCTTGACTTGTCACTTTCTTACCATCACATGATTATTATTTACTGGCCATAACATATGGTTTTCAAAACAAAAAAGGGAAAAAAAAATCTGGTGAGGCTTTGTTTGTTAATTTAATTGTTTATATTCTACTTGATTGTCCAAGTTTTTATCATTAGTGATAATTCAACCTAAAGTGCTCTAGATTACTAATTTCTTGATTCATCGTGTTTGGTAGTAATGATATTGAATCTTATAGTATTAGACAAAGCTTTACCAATCATAAATTGTGGACGTGCAGAGAAGAATTGGCAGTTGAACGTTCCTGGATATTCAAGTGACGAGTGGAAGAACCACAACAAAAATGTAAGAAAATCTTCCCCTCCTCTCAAAAGAAGCACTCTGTTTAATTTAGCTTTCAAATTTTCATTTTCGTTTAACCATATGGTTTTTTTTTTTTTTTTAATATTGTAGTTATCATCAAGTGATGTTCACAAGAAACGTCTGGACATGGTAAGTTGGACATATCTGTTCAAGTATTCGATCCATTTCTTGTTTTTATCATTTATCTCAATTTTTCTCTTCTGGGATTTCATCAGATACGCATATTGAAGGAAGCCTCCCGTGTCGAAACAAACATAAACAGCCCTAAAGAAATGGTACGACAAGGGGTTGGAATGTCCATTGGTACCAACACTCTAACAAGGCCTTCACCAAGTTCAGAACAACTATTGTCACAAACGGCCGGTTCACAGCTGCTGCAGCAAATGATGAGGTTTTAATGTATTAACTATGTTTGAAACTAATGCTTGGTAGATCCCAACTACTTGGTGAATAACCAACCCCAGTGTCAGTTCAGGGATACATCAATAAAATGAGATTTAGAGGATGCCATATCAGAGAAGACCTGGACTTGACTTCTGTGTGGAGTGGAGTGTGGCGATTCTTAGTGATACGTCTTTTGAAATCAATTTTTTTAGGCTGTATAATATGAAGATGCATTATCTGGAACTCGGGCGTAATGTTAATTGTACAAAATATTTGGCTGTCATATTAGTATAGGCCTCAAGTTATTGTTGTGTCTACCATATAAAGTACATTTTCAATTTATGATTGATAGTCTTTACAATCTCAAGTCATCTGAAGTTTGTTGATCAGGATCATAGCACAATTATTACAAATGGAATAGAAGATATGATTTTTCACCCCTTCTCCATTTCCATTTCCCATCTTAACTGTTTTAACTTTAACTATTACATTACTTGTTAACTGTTGATTTTCCAGATGAGGAAAAGGGCCTACTTGTCTAGAACAGAAAATTCGTCAATGGTGATAAAAGAAGATAACTTGAACGTGATGGCAGGGGTTTCTTCTAGGCCACAAAGGCCTAAGCCATTCATGGTGCGCATGTGAATACAGAGAGACTTGATGGAACCTCTTCATCTTGGTCCTTAGCTATCTAAAAATTGGCTTCTTATGCTCTGATTTTCCTTTGCCCATGTGCATCTGGTCCACTCCACTTTCATCATATATCCTTGTGTTAATCCTAAATGATAAGCATATTATTGCTAATTAATCCTATATTGTTTGCTTCATCTCCCTCTTTTTATTCTACTTGCCAACTGTACAAGACAAGCAAAAGAATTGTCCTACCATGAGGTCATTAACTGCAAAAAAAGGGAGATTTTATTTCTTTCTCTGAGAATCTGATCTTCTTGAGAGTTCATTGACGGCCACATGCATCACAAAATCAAATGCTGTGTGGCCCTCATTCATTCATTCATCAATCTTCCTATCCTGCCATTTGAGCGAAATGTTACTCCAACTTGCAGGAAGCCAATTGGTACTTTTCTATATAAACCCTATGAAACTCATCAAGAAACTACACCATCCCAAAAAGGAAACCAAACCATTGTGAACCACATTCTCCCAAAGAATGTTTCACTCATTACTTATCATTTCCCTCCTCTTCTCTCTTTGCAATGCAGCTGTCCAAGACTTCTGCGTTGCCGATCTGAAAGGTCCACAAGGGCCAGCAGGTTACTCCTGCAAGAGCGCTGGTGTCGTCACTGCAGACGACTTCGTGTATTCAGGCTTAAGTGGTGCTGGAAACATATCAAGTCTAATCAAAGCTGCAGTCACCCCAGCATTTGTGGAGCAGTATCCAGGTGTGAATGGCCTTGGTCTCTCAGCCGCTCGGTTAGACTTGGCACCGGGTGGTGTTATACCACTCCACACCCACCCAGGAGCTTCAGAATTGCTACTTGTGACCCAGGGTATCATTCAGGCTGGTTTTATCTCTTCTGCTAATGCTGTCTATGTGAAGACTCTGAAAAAGGGAGACCTCATGATATTCCCACAAGGATTGCTACATTTTCAGATTAATGGTGGTGGCGTAACTGCGGTTGGTTTTCCTATATTTAGTAGCCCAAGCCCTGGTCTCCAAATCCTTGACTTTGCACTATTTGCCAACGACCTGAGTACTGATTTGGTGTCCAAGACCACTTTCCTGGATCCAGCTCTGATCAAGAAGTTAAAGGCTGTTCTTGGTGGGAGTGGTTAGAATTGCCCAGCCATGTGTTTGCTTTAGCCATTCTGCATTTCCAAGTAACGAAATGGATTGATGTTCTTTTTTTCCTTTGCTATTTGTTCATTGATGCCATTTAAATTCGTTGACTAGCTGTGTGTTCCCCTCTCCTCCTCTATTGTCGACATTCATGGGCTTGATTTTCTTTTGAGAAGATATCAGTTTCATCCACTTCAATAATCAGATTGATTCGGCTTCAACCTCCAACTTTTTAGGTCAATAGTTTGAAATCTACATTGTTAAGATCATAACCATAGAACAGATTCCATAGATATCTTGACTAGGAATGATTTAAAAATGGATGTTTGGGGAGATGGTTAAAAAATCTTTAAAGGGCAGAAATTTCGCAATTTTGTCGCAAACCATAAAACGGAATCGATGAACTGACAGAATTCGATGAAAGGAACCGATGAACAAACTGTGAATTAGATCCAGGCTGAAGTCAACTTTTAGTTTCTTGGACACCCAATCATGATACTAGGTCAACAACAATTGGAAATAAAATATGATGGAACTACAAATATTTTTTTTTTCAGAATTTGGGGCATATAAAAAGGAATTGGGAGAGATGTTTCGTATTTTTAAGGACAAGAAAACTAAAATGTTTTAACCTCTCCCCTCAACGGCCCTAAGGACTGTAGAAAGCAAAAGACTTTGAATATTTTAATAAGAAAGAGAAAAAGGTGAACGCTGTCTCAGCTGTCCCTCTTTACAATCCAAATAAAAGCTCAAAACCATGGCTAAAAGTTTCAAAGATTCCTTCACCAATCCCCACTGCATGTATTTTTTTCACAATACAAAAGAATGATGAGTTAACAACCCAGGCTGAGGAAGAAGACAATGAGTGACTTTTATATGGGCTTTAAAACATTTGAACCAAACATCAAATCCTCCAAAAGAACAGCACAGATAGCTTAGAAAATACCTCACCATTGTCCGTTTATGGAGGTTCTAAGTGACCCCTTGCAATATTTTACTGCTGTCTACGAAAACATAATTGGCTTTATCCCAATCTTTGGTCAATGATTAAACTGTAGCGTCCCCACCCTCAAACCAGCAACCCTAAAAAACTCCATCTTCTCCCTCCCTAATCAAAAGGTCTCCTCTATATCTCTCTCTTTCAATCTGAACTATTGTTATTTCACCAAGCAAAAATGACCATTGAAGAAACAGGGCCAAACCACCCTTCAGATCACATATTGGACTGGTTAGAGGACTCGGTTCCTTTCTTTTCCCCATTCCTGGACGAAACTAACAACTCCAGCTCTATAAACTGCTATCAATGGTGGGATGCGAATCAGGACACAGGTGAAGATCTGATTAATGGCTTTCTCAGCAACTCCCCCACTACTGTTAGTACTAAACTACAAAACATACCCACTTCCCACCACTTGACACCATCTGACTTGACCAAGAAAAGAAAAGCTCCAGATGATTCAGTTCATAAGAAATCACAAACCCATCAGAACCGAAGGAAGAATCAGAACAATCAGAGCAAAAATGGTGGCGGTGGAGCTGTTGAGGGAGTGACTGTGATGAAGAAATCAGTAGGGAACAAGAAAAATTCATCAAAATTCACAGGAAATAACTGTAATAACGGAAGCAACAGGGAAGGAAGGTGGGCAGAGCAATTGCTAAATCCCTGTGCTAGTGCTATCATTAAAGGGGATGCGACAAGGGTACATCACCTTCTTTGTGTTCTTCAAGAGCTCGCCTCACCCACCGGCGACGCCAACCACCGGCTCGCCGACCACGGTCTCCGAGCTTTGGCTCATCACCTGTCCTCCAATTCTTCGTCTTCTTCTTTTTCTTCTTATTCCTCCACAGTTGCCCCGGTTACTTTCGCTTCGACGGATCCTCGATTCTTCCAGAGGTCTTTAATCAAATTCCACGAGGTGAGTCCATGGTTTGCATTCCCGAACAACATCGCAAATTCTTCAATCCTCCACATTCTCTCTGAAGAACCTAATCGCCCGCGAAATCTTCACATTCTTGACATTGGGGTTTCTCATGGTGTGCAATGGCCAACACTGCTCGAGGCCTTGACTCGGCGTTCCGGTGGACCTCCGTCGCTAATTCGTCTTACAGTTATCGGTCCAACCATCGAACATGACCAAAATACCGAGACACCGTTTTCAATTGGTCCACCCGGAGACAACATCTCCTCTCGGCTTCTCAGTTTCGCCAAATCCTTGAACATCAATTTACAAATCAACCGTCTCAACAATCACTCACTCCAGAGCTTAAATTCGCAAGTAATCAACAAATTCCCAGACGAAATCCTGATCGTTTGCGCACAGTTCAGACTCCACCAGTTGAAACACTGTGATCCTGACGAAAGATTCGAGTTCTTACAAAATCTTCGAAAAATGGAACCAAAGGCAGTGATTCTGAGTGAAAACAACATGGGATGTAGCTGTAGCAACTGCGGAAATTTCGACACCAGATTCACACGACGAGTTGAATACCTATGGAGATTTCTGGATTCAACAAGCGCGGCATTCAAAGGAAGAGAAAGCGAAGAAAGAAGAGTGATGGAAGGTGAAGCGGCAAAAGCACTGACGAACGATGGGGAAATGAACGAGGAAAAGGGAAAATGGTGTGAAAGAATGAGAAATGCGGGTTTTGAGAGAAAATTATTTGCAGAAGACACCATTGATACGGCTCGAGCTTCAATGAGAAGGTATGATAACAACTGGGAGATGAGAATTGAAGAGAAAGATGGATGCTTAGGGTTATGGTGGAAAGGCCAACCCGTTTCCTTTTGTTCGTTTTGGAAGTTGGGGATCAAATCCAATGCTCTTTGAAACCTTTTCCTTTTCTTGCCAACAGCTTCAAAGTTCAAAACAAACCTAATTTTCAAATAAAAAAAAATAGACGATGGCTTTGTGTTTGAATGCAGCTCCCCTTTCGTTTTGCTTCTTGAAGTTTTTTCAGACTATTTTGAACTTTGATTTGAGTTCAACTTGTGAGATTGGATGATTCGAACATTAGTCTGTCAAGCTCTCAAACAATTTGTTGATTGAGTTTTGAGTATGTTTAGATTTTAAGCATTTTTAAAGTGATGTTTTTAAGGTTTCAAACTCCTCTCATGTCTCTTCTTTTGCAAGCTTTCGAAACTTCTTCCAACTATATTTTGTATTTTTTGTTTTATACTCTTGAATGCAAGTTCACTAAATCGAGAGAATATTGATTTAAGTTCAACATGTGAAATTAGAAGGATTCAAAACCTCCACATTTTAGTTGAGAATTTATCTTAATCTATCTAGCTAAATTCATATATCTTCTTGATTGAGTTTTAGTATTGGATTAGATTAACTTTATAAATGCTTGCATAAATGTTTTTAAACTTAGAAAAAATTGTTATCAAGTGTGAGCTATTGAAAAAAAATATATTTTTAAGGTATCAAATCTATCGAAACCTCTTTGAATTAATTTTATACTCTTAAACACAAGTTCACTAAATCGATGAAACTTTATTGGAAGGATTCAAACCATTCACTTTTTGTCAAGAATAGATGTTTACAATCAGATTAGTCAAACTCAAGAGAGAAATGATCTATTTAGATAAGTGTTTTTAAGTATTAAAAAAATTTAAAACATTAATCCAAACAGAATATTAAACATCCATTCATATCAGACAACAGAGCCAATATTGAAGTCTCTTTTTCATATTGTCAGCAAGTTACAATGTAAAAGAGTATATTATCTGATATCTACAAGAGCCATCACTTCAAATTTGGCTTTATAAAGACACTCTGAACAACAAGCTCTGCCATCAAAATAAAGACTATGGGGATGAATAGTTACAACAGATGTGGAAAAACAAACTTCAGATCTGCTGCCCCGTCGAAGGATTGTCATTGATATGAAATCTCAAACAGTATCAACATAAAGGGTCACCCAGATGAATGAGATGTGTCGTGGTTAGATCTTAGAACCTGAAAAGATAATTTGTTTCTCTTCATGAATCATAAATCCGTACAGAACTACGGATTTGCTGGCGGCAAACAGGACATTTGGGAGCTGAATCACGTTCGATTGACACAGCACAACGTTCGCAGCAAACAAAATGACCACATGGAATGAAAGCAGATCGCTTTCTCCTCGTGAGACAGATCACACACAACTGTCCATCTGGAACGGTTGCTACCTCGTCATCTGATGCAGTTCCAAAATCACCATAAATGGGAATGTCATTGCTTGAATCCAGTTGTGACGTGGTGGAATCATTCCCTGAATTCTGTAACCGTCTATGTTGCCTCCATTGTTTCCATCTATTCCAATTTCTGAAGAGAATGGATATTGATATTCGTTAAACATTTAAAATGCGATTATATATAAAGCAGGAAGCAACCAGACAAGTGGAGTATACTTTGGAACAAAATGATGATTACATAATACAATTCCACTGTAAGATAAGAGATGTAAAGACCGAAGAATGGAGTGAATCGAAGGTAGAAATAAACAATTCATGGAAGGTATATTAAGAAGACACTGCTTTGCCTAAAGAAAGATATCAACACAAAGATACCTCGCAAAATAAAATAAAAGAAATAAAGAAAGAGAACATACCTCACGACAGAATAACCAAGAATGCCAACTGACAATGAACCAAGGACAATACTACTCCAGAATAGAAATTTTGTTTTGAAGACTAGATCTAAAATCATCTGATCCTTAGTCATTTCACATCTGCAAAGAAGATTACAGCATCATAATATCCATTATTTCAATGAAGATTATCTCAAAGCGCAAACAGGAATAACTTTTGTCCAATTAGACAGATTTTTTGAAACGGAAACAAATCTTTTTATTGAATAAATGAAAACAAACTAAGACACAAGACGCCAAATGCAAGGAAACCATGGAAATCATAAAGGAAACAATTTTTTTGGTCCAATTAGATATTATTCCACGTATTCAACTAAGAAGAAGTTGCACTGCATGTCACATCACGCATGACTTATGTTTGTTGCATAAAGCTCTCTCTCTCTTTCACTGTGATTGTCTGGGAGAGCAGAGGCAAGCCAATAGCTAGCATCACTGACGAGACAAGATGTGTCGACTAATTTAGGTACAAACCAAAATCCACACTTCTACTGGTAATGGGAGTGCACGCGCACACATTTAGAAAGGGAGAGAATATTGGAACCCAGACAACAAATACACACAAATCCATTTTAGCTCCAAAAGACAACAAAAGCTCTTTGCTCGGAGCCCGGAGGCTTAATCCAAAGACCTAGTTGAAGTCCCATTCAGATCCCCAAACCCAATCAACGGGGTTCACCATTGGCAGACAACACATTTATTATCAATTTTATGTCCATGAGTCGAGGGAAATAATATATGATATGCAACTTACAGGAAATGGGGAAAATCACTGCACGACTTTATCACAGGAACTCCATTTTCAAAACTGCATATGCCAACAGCACTGATATTTTTTCCTAATGGAAGTATTTTCTCCTCATCAAGCACCCCAACCTTCAAAAGTAGAACACGACAAAAATATTTCAGCTAAAATCTATTAAGAAAAAAGTGGTGTTCGACTTCAATACAGATTGCCTAACTCACAGGGTACTCATGACCAAAAACTGCTTGAAGGAAGGTATAAGGAGTAGCACAAACGGGCTGCAGTTGATGATACACAGTTGTAAGAGGCAAGGGATGTCTTGAGCCATCCATGTTAACAACAACAAAATCAGAGTATGGTGAATGACCCTCAACAAGAACAAAAGGAACCTGTTAAAATTTTCTCAAATATCAGCATCACATAAGACTTCATACGGACACTGCATTGAATTCTGGTACAATGACCACTGGAATATAGATCCCTGCTGCTCAACCAGATATCTAAAATATATATTTTACCTTCACAAATCACAATGACCACACATCAATCTCATATTTTGAAGATTTTTTTTTATAGACAATGAGTAAGCTACCATAAAATCCTTATGTCTTGACTCTTAAGGGGTATTTCTTCAAGCCTGCTCTGTTGGATCCATGTCTTAAGAGGTAGCACTTACAAAACCTACTTGCACATGCAATGAGCGAGAGAAACAAAAAAGACCAAATAGAGAATCACAGGAAAAGGACACAACTTTATGGCCCCATATTCGAGAGATGCCCTCACAGAATCACTCAACTCAATTAGTTAGTTCTTTATTCACAGATAGGATAAAAAAGGTCCCATATCATTCAAACATGACAATAACAGATATAAGCCTTGATTTTACCGTTCTAAATGATGTTGACTCTTGCTTTCTAAAGGTTCTTCCAAAAATTGCCCGTAAGTCGGATGTCCATCCAAAAAAGCCTTTCCATTCGTTGAATATGCACTACCACAACAAAACCAAAAAAAGCTTTAGATTATAGAACTAGATTATTATATACACATGTCCAACACTGAATAACCAATGGGAACAAAAACAAACACTTGCAGAATCAGTGAGGGGATACAATAGTTAATCCTGAAAAAAGAGAAATCCATTTTCCCCATGATTAAATTCATAAAGAAATTATTTTAATTAAATAGTTCGAGATTTCCCAAATACTTAATCCTCACATCGTAGTTCTATACACACGATGACAGACCAACTTCAGGCAAGCCAGAAGACATGTACAGATAAATTCAACAGTTATTTCACCGGTGATCCTTCTCTTTCGTGGATCATCCAGGATAGAATCGTATCATAACCACCTCTGAAAGCGAGTACCTAGACGAGAGACCTTGTAATGTGAAAAAATCTAAGAGATGCACAATAGTTGATTAATTGGTTAAACTTTGTTGACAATTTTAGTGGAGCTATCAAACTACTCGAATACTGTCGCAATACTCTCCAAGCATAACGTACTAACAAACGGCTAAACTGCAAACCTCAGCTAACCCAAAAAAAACAACACAAAACAAAACAAAATCTCAACACAGTCGCGCTTAACAGAAATACCAAAGGAGGAGTTACCACTTGAGTTCGCTGAATAATCACCGCTCTATCTCCGGACTCTTGAGAAATCAATATATTAGGCTGTAAACTCTTCCAATTACCTTCCACCGACGACCTGGCCTCCACGGTGCCACGAACAACAACAAGCTTTCGATCGGACTCGGATTGCCCCGAATCTCCGTCGGGAATGATATGACGAAGATCAGAAACTCCAACATAAGGAGCTTTACGGAGCTCATTGAGAGCGGAGCAGGAAGCAGTGAGTTTGAGGACGGTACGAACGGCAGCATAAGCTAGGGCAGCACCCAAAACGGCTCCATCAAACGATAAAGCAAAGCGGGAGAGTAAAGTGACGAGGGCTTGCTCCGATGTGGACATGAGAGAATTCCGTGTCTCTGTGACGGTGAAAACAGTTCCCCCTTGAATGCGGTGGAGACAGCGACCGGCACAACCGCCAAGCCAGTGAAGAAACGCCGCGGCGGCAGTTATGGCGGCGGTTTTCGCGGTGTATGGCTAGTGATAACGCAGGCTAATACGGAAGAGAACGGCAGAAATTGGGAAATTGGTAGCGTAGTGAGCGAATTTTTCATCAAACAATCCGTCCCTGTGGCTGTGGCTACTTATATTACTTATGTATTTATATATATCAAATTTCGATCCAGAAAAAAAAATATAATTTTCGTTCGTTTAATATTGTACTTTTAACAGGTTGATTTTTTTCTTTTGGGGGAAAGAATTTAACAGGTTGATTTTATACCATAGTTTAATTTGGAATCCAATCCCAGTAGTTTATAATTCATATTTAGTTTATACATTTTGATAAAATTCTCGTAAATATTTTTTACGATAGAATAGGATTAGAGTGTTTATGAGTTGGATTAGGTTGGATTGAAACACTCTTTAGATTCATCCAATCCATCATTCTTGCAATAAATTTGAAATATTCGGATGATTTATTTAAATATTTATTTTAAAAATAAGTAAAATTTAATATATACAAAATTTATTTAATTTATTTAATATTAAATTAAAACGTTTCGTGGATAAATTATCCAAAAAATTCATGAAATTATGTGTATATATAAATGTATCATAAGTAAAATAAATAAATAAATTCTTTTAAAAATCAATAATAAGTTTGAGTTGGTGTCGGTTATTTTAGGTGAACCAATAAATCAATCAAACTTATTAAATTTTCATTTATTTGAATAACGACCTGGATTGGGTTGATCTGATTTTGTAGCACTCCTAATAAGGATTATTATGAGAAATTTGTCCAATTTAAGAACTATTTAGAAAGTTATGAAAAATAAACATTTTTTTATCTATTAAAAAGGTAAATAAGAACAAATACCTTTTAAAATTACAGAGACTATAATGAATTAAATCGAAAGTTGATAAACTAAAAGCAACCAAATACAAATAGCATTTAAATATATGGTAATTATTTGAAATGGTAAAACTTAAGTATTTTTAAATATAGCAAAATGTCACCATCTATTAGTGATAGATACTCAAAAATATTTGATAATAGACAATGATATATACTTTACTTATATAGTAGTAGACATGGTAAACATCTATTAGGGTCTATTATCGTATTTATAATTATCTCATTTGAATCCATTCATAAATTTAAGTAAATAAATATTTAAAAAGTGGTGGGAAGTCCGATTGGCTCGTTTACTTTATTATTAATATTATTAATATTATTATTAATTTTTTATAAATTTCCTTTACAACTTTTTTGAGAAAGTTTACTCGTATTCTAATGGTATGAATGTGAATATATTATAAAAACAATTATGAATGGAATCAACGATGTTTATATATTTCCATTAAAAAGTATCATACTTGCTTTTTAAGTTTTTGAAATTTCCAATGTTTTTCTCTATGTTTTAAAAATAAAATTATATTGACTTGGAATTATGCTCGTATGTACATGCAAAAATGCTCTCTTTACCTTATATGGTTTTCTCCACAATACTCAAACTAAAAATACACATTATTCCTTCTTTCCGAAATCTAATAAGTATACGCAATAATTCTAGTTTGGTTTTATTTACAATAACAAATCTAATAAGTGTAGATTTTGTTAAGGATATTAAGGATGCCAACACATAAAGTCTTGCCTATCTATCAAAAGAATAGGACTTACCAAAGGAATAGGTTCATTACAACCAAATCTCTAACCATTTATATTTGTTGAGTCATTTTTGCATTCCCAAATTAGGGATTCCATATTGTATAAATACATCGCCTATGTACATTTCAAATACAAGAAATTATAAAGGAAAACTTGGCTTGCCACTATCGTTTGCTACCTATCGTCTACTTGATTGAGCTATCGTTTACCTTGTCTAAGTGCCATTGTCCGCAGCGTGAGTCAAGCCATATCCTTCAACCTCTCATTTCTAACTTGGTATCAGAGCGCATAATGACCAACGTCAATCAAGGAAACCTGGGAGCCACCCTCGGCACAACCAACTTCAACGGCCCACCTTTGAACCAACTCCTCAATTACATAACCTCCATTAAACTTGATCGTAACAATTTCTTCCTATGGAAAAACTTAGCGCTTCCAATCCTTCGAAGTTATCGACTCGAAGGACATCTGACCAGACAAAAAGTGTGTCCCTCAATGTTTCTGCAACCTGCAGTCCGTGAGAGCATACCGACTGGATTGACTGGAGCAGAAACTGCTCCACCCAGCACAGAAGGAAGTTCTCGCGATGGTACTTCCAGCTCGTCGACAGCACTTGAGGTAAATCCTCAATATGAAGTGTGGATGGCTGTAGATCAACATCTCCTCGGCTGGCTGTATAACTCCATGACACCAGAGGTTGCCATTCAAGTGATGGGATGTGAATATATAAAGGATCTATGGACCAGCATTCAACAATTCTTTGGTGTTCAGTCTAGGGCTGAAGAAGATTATCTGAGACATGTGTTTCAAACAACCAGAAAAGGTAATTTGAAAATGGAGGAGTACCTTCGAACTATGAAAATGAATGCTGACAATCTCGAGCAAGCTGATAGTCCTATGCCACCAAGAGCTCTTGTTTCACAGGTACTATTAGAACTTGATGTAGAATACAATGCCATCGTGGCCACGATCTAAGGGAGAGCGGACATGTTGTGGCTTGATATGCAGTCAGAACTTCTCCTGTATGAAAAGAGATTGGAACATCAGTCAAACAAAAAGACGATAGTAGGCTTCAACCAAGTCAGTAATGCATCAGTGAATATGACAAACACTAGACATGTAAACCAAAACAACAAGTCCAATGGCAGCAATCAGTCTACTGGGGGAGGACAACGAGGTGGTGGTGGCCATGGCAGAGGTCGAAGTAGGGGAAGAAACAACAACAAACCTGTGTGTCAAGTCTGTGGGAAGGTAGGACACATAGCATTCTACTCCTTCAACAGGTATAACAGAGATTTTGTTCCCAATTCTCCTCAAAACAAGGGACAACCCTTCCCCAACAATCAGACCAAAAACACACAACCTCACCCAACAGCCCTAGCCATTGCTTATGGGAGTAACCCCTTTCTGACAAGACAAGAAAACATGACTGATAAAAATTGGTATGCTGACAAACACTAGACATGTCAACCAAAACAACAAGTCCAATAGCAGCAATTAGTCTACTGGGGGAGGACAACGAGGTGGTGGTGGCCATGGCAGAGGTCGAGGCACGGGAAGAAACAACAACAAACCTGTGTGTCAAGTCTGTGGGAAGGTGGGACACATAGCGTTCTACTCCTTCAACAGGTATAATAGAGATTTTGTTCCCAACTCTCCTCAAAACAAGGGACACCCTTCCCCAACAATCAGACCAAAAACACACAACCTCACCCAACAATCCTAGCCACTACTTATGGGAGTAACCCCTTTCTGACAAGATAAGAAAACATGACTGATGCAAATTGGTATGCTGACAAACATTAAACATGTCAACCAAAACAACAAGTCTAATAGCAGCAATCAGTCTACTGGGGGAGGACAACGAGGTGGTGGTGGCCATGGCAGAGGTCGAGGCAGGGGAAGAAACAACAATAAATCTGTGTGTCAAGTCTGTGGGAAGGTGGGGCACATAGCGTTCTACAGCTTCAACAGGTATAACAGAGATTTTGTTCCCAATTCTCCTCAAAACAAGGGACAACTCTTCCCCAACAATCAGACCAAAAACACACAACCTCACCCAACAACCCTAGCCGCTACTTATGGGAGTAACCCTTTCTGACAAGACAAGAAAACATGACTGATGCAAATTGGTATACTGACAGTGGTGCCTCTAATCATGTTACCTCAGAATTCAACAATCTTGGCAATCCGACTGAACACTCAGGTACTGAAGCAGTCACTGTAGCTAATGGTAATACTCTAGAAATTTCTCATGTTGGAACTGCATGTCTGTCTAGTGATGCCTGCACTTTGAAACTGAATGATATGTTATGTGTGCCTGCCATAGCAAAAAATTTGGTCAGTATATCTAAGCTAACAAAAGACAATAACGTGTTTATTGAATTTCACACGGATTACTATCTTGTTAAGGACAAGGGTATGAGACAAACGATAATGAAAAGAATGCTTAAAGATGGATTGTATTAGTTAGAGGGTGCAGAAATCAACTCAAAGTCAGTAGAAAACAGAGTACCATCGCAACCAGTGCACAAGAATAAAGATCTGTCTGCTCTTAGCATATCTTCGAAACATAGGGTGTCTAAGATTACGTGGCATAGAAGGCTTGGCCATCCTTCGTCAAAAACACTAGAGTTTATTATCAAAAGTTGTAATCTCCCTATGTTATCTAATGAAGAGCTTAACTTTTGTGATTCTTGTAGCTATGGAAAATCGCATTCTTTAGCCTTCCCTAACTCTAACTCAAGAGCATCTACAACCTTTGAACTTATACACACTGATTTGTGGGGTCCAGCTCCTCTCTTATTAACATATGGGTACAAATATTATGCTATCTTTGTTGACGATCACAACAGATACACATGGATCTATCCTCTGAGGTTAAAAAGTGGCACACTGGCAGCTTTTCAACACTTTCTCACCATGGTACAAACTTAGTTCAGTACACTGATCAAGTCTCTACAGTCAGATAATGGCGGAGAATTTGTCAAGATACACAAAGTCTGTTATCAGCTTGGCATTGATTCCAAATACACCTGTCCATATACATCAGCACAAAATGAAAGGGCTGAGAGGAAGCACAGACACATAGTTGAGACAGGGCTAACTTTACTAGCCCAAACATATCTTCCCTCACATCATTGGTGGGATGCATTCTTATACTCAACCCTACTGATTAATGGCCTTCCTACCCCTATCCTAAATGGACAGTCTCCAATGGAAGTGATGTTTTAAAAGAAGCTTAGGTTTGAAGAGCTTCGAATATTTGGGTGTGCATGTTTCCCCTACTTGAGACTGTATAATTCACATAAGTTGAGCTATCACACAGAGAAGTGGATCTATCTCAGTCCGGCTATGAATCACAAATGCTAAAAACCTCAACCCTAATGGCAGGCTATTCATCTCTCGGCATGTTGTGTTTGATGAAATGGACTTTCCTTGTCAGGTGTCTCATTCAGCTTGCAGACTAGCCAAGCAAGCAGTTGCAGTCCACCCACTTTCCTGGCTGCCCCTCAGTCAGGTCACACCGCACAGTGACTCCATGCCCTCTCACCAATTGCAACCCACACCCAATCACAAGCTAATACCTCTACAGACAGCCCAACCTTCCCACTCCTTCATCTGATCGTCTACCCACCAATTGTGTACCCGACGATCGTTTACCCTCATCGTCTAGTGACCAGCCCATTGATCGTCTACCCACCAGTTGCTTACCCAGCGATCGCTCACCCAACAATTATTCACCTACCGATAATTTACCCAGCGATCGTTAACTCACCATCGCCTACCGCCCAACCCACCGATAGTTCACCTTCATCGTCCCCTACCCAGTCTTCACCCGATATTGTCCCACATACTATGTCCATGTCTACTCATCCCATGATTACCCGAGGAAAAGTAGGCATCTTCAAACCCAAAATACTATCCTCCTAAACCCAAAAAGACTGGTCCCTAACCGAACCTACCCGAGTCAGTGATACGCTCAAAACCATGTAGTGGAACAAAGCAATGAGTGATGAATTTCAAGCACTAGTGAACAATCAGACCTGGACTTTGGTTCCTCCACCACCATCAATGAACGTTGTTGGCAATAAATGGGTATTTAGAATCAAACAGAGTCCTAATGGCTTCATTCTATGCTATAAGGCACGCCTCGTAGCAAAAGGCTTCCATCAAAACTCGGGCATCGATTTTTTTGAGAGGTTTAGTCTGATGGTCAAGGCATCTACCATCCGGATCGTCATTAGCCTTGCGGTATCCAAAGGGTGGCAGTTGAGACAGTTAGATTTCAATAACACCTTTCTTAATGGCGTCCTCGATGAAGAAGTTTACATGCGCCAACCACAAGGATTTTTTTATCCTCAACTACCAAATCATGTCTGTCGCTTACACAAGGCCATATATGGCCTCAAACAAGCGTCAAGGGCCTGGAACAACACATTGAAAACAACACTATGTAGCTGGGGCTTTCAGAATGCTAAGTCTAATACATCTCTCTCTTCATATATTAGAGCACTTTTGCCTTGATACTCTTACTAGTATATATTGATGATGTAATTATCACCGGCACTAATTAGCAGGCAATCAACAAGCTTGTAACAACCTTGGACTCCAAGTTTGCTTTAAAAGATCTTGGCCAACTCTATTACTTCCTTGGAGTCCAACTGCACAATGTCCCCAATGGAGCTCTACTGAATCAGGAAAAGTATGTTGAGGACCTACTTCACCACTTTAACCTTAGAGATCTAAAACCGGCATCCTCTCCAAGTGTTCTAAATAAGCAACTTTCTATCTCCGATGTCACTCCTCTTGACAATTCCTATATCTATCGGAGCATGATTGACGCCCTACAGTACTTAACCACCACGAGACCTGACATTACATATGCGGTTAATCATCTAAGCCAGTACTTAAAGCAACCTACGGACGTTCACTGGCAAGCGATGAAGAGAGTTCTAAGATATGTCAGTAGCACTCGACACTTTGGCCTCTATATTCAACATGGGCCCGACCTCTCTGTTTCGGACTTCTCCGATGTCGATTGGGCGGCCAACATAGACGATCGAAAATCAGTTACTGCTTATTGCATCTTCCTTGGATCTTATCTCCTGGTCCTCCAAGAAACAATTTGTTGTCGCTCGGTCCAGTACAGAGTCTGAATATAGAGCGCTCACTCATGCCTCTGGAGAAATCATCCGGGTGCAACAACTACTGTTTGAGATTGGTGTCAAACATAAGTCAGCTTCAGTTCTGTGGTGTGACAACCTCAGCGCTAGTGCTTTAGCCGTCAATCTGATGTTTCATGTGCGGACCAAGCACATTGAGATCGATATTCACTTCGTTCGTTATGTCCCATCCTCCACCAAATCGCTGACTGCCTCACTAAGCCCTTAACACACTCACAGTTCTTCCATTTTCGTTCCAAACTCGGTAAGTCTTGTTTATCTACCAAAAGAATAGGACTTACCAAAGGAATAAGTTGGTTACAACAAAATCTCTAACCATTTGTATTTGTTGAGTTATTTTTATATTCCCAAATTAAGGATTCCATATTGTATAAACACATCACCTATGTACATTTCAAATACAAGAAATCATAAAGGAAAACTTGGCTTGCCACTGTCATTTGCTACCTATCATCTACTTGATTGAGCTATCATTTACCTTGTCTAAGTGCTATCGTCCGCAGCGTGAGTCAAGCCATATCCTTCAACCTCTCATTTTCTAACTGATTTTACTCCAAATTCAGAGATAGATGTTTTAATGAGTAGGACTCCATTCGTTTGATAATCATTTGATTTTTAAAAAGATTGGTTGTATGATATAATCCTTAACCTATTATGTTGCTCATTTTATTATTTTACTCTTCATAGTGAAATCCATATATAACTACTTGACTCCCTCGGACTTGTACTAGGTAGTTACTACATATATGCATACATCTCAAAACGACTATGCTTATGAACTGACTAAAATTAAATGAATTTCATAAAATAAATAACTTTTATTAAATCTATACTCCAAAACTAGGGTTCCAAAAAGCTTACCGCTTTGTGGGAAAGGATATCCATTTTCGAAATTATAACTGGAAATATTTGATCGAGGTACCCTTAAGATTATAAACAACATTGGAAATTTATTCTAAAACATCTAACAGTGCAAAAAGCTCTGAATTCAAATAGTAAAAGTGAAATTTAAAACATGAAAACATGAGCAAAAGCATCTGTTGGGTTCCGATGGCATGGTCACAGATTTCTTTTGTCATTTGCCGATATGTCCTTACCCTTACCTGAAAATCATAACATAATAAAAAATGAGTATAAAATACTCAGTAAGTAACCTCACTACCGAGGTCATGCTATGCATATCTTCAGATACATGCATACTGGTGGGATAAACATATTGTAATTCATCAAAGAAACATGAGAACATGAAAACATGGATGACCATCTAGTGAACATTCTAACATGTATCTGATGAGCTGAAGACACACAAACATGGTAGGGAACCTGTCAATCCCTGAAGCTGAATATGGTAGTGAACCTGGAGGATCACGGTGTTGATCATGGTAGTGAACCCAAAGGATCACGGTAATGTGGTAGGGAAATCGTCAACTCTCGGTAACATAGTAGTGAACTCGAAGGATCAAGAAAACATGGCTAATGTTATAAGGGCAATTGTTACCTACCGAACATGAATCATATAACATTTTTTATGGGTCCCACAACATAATCATTAGTACAATCTCATAGTTCTAACATGCACATAACTCAATCATTCATACATATAACATATTTTTAAGGTCTAAAACATGCTTCAAATTTACTTAATCCAATTGAAACTAAGGAACTAGAGTGTGGCACACAAAGGCGTTCCGATATTAAAGTCACTTACCTCAATATGAAGCTAGAATAATAATTCTTCAAGCAAACAACCTCTCTATCTAACTTCACAATCTTGAACTCAACTCTAGGCCATGAACAACAACAACAACAAAAGTTAAACCTTTAGGAACTTACCTAAATCATTCCAAATAAATTTACCCAAAATTTTTAGCAACTAAAATTAATCCACAAAAGGGCCATCTAGGCTTAAATTTTACCGAATCTTGCCAAAATCAACCTTTAACACCTATTGGATAGCAACTCTACTACCTCTACACTTCGATTTCAAATAAAAAAAAAAAGAAAAAAAAGGAAAAAAAACAACAAAACCAAACCAAATAATAGGCCAAACCTTCAATGGGTAAACAAGATCCTCAAGAAAATCTCAAAACTTTACCTAAATAACTAAATCCTCACCAACACCACCCATTCCAGTGAGATCCACGACGACAAGTAAGGTTGAGGCAATGTTGGAACCGCTTAGAGACGAACGTGCAATATCCCTGAAACGCGAGATCGTTGGGATCCCGTCCATCGATGCATGATGAAGGTTGACTGAAGCAAACGACCAGTGACACATCTGCGAATGGCAATGGTTTGCAGCGGAGAGGCGGCATTTGATTGGCGACTAACAGCGGTGGCGTTGGTTGTTGAAGGAGAAAAAAATCTTGGGGAGTGGAAAATTTCACAAAATGACCCAAAACCCAAAAAATTTTCTACCACTGACCTTTTGCCCATGCGAAATTCCAAAATTACCCCCAGTTTTTAAAAAGCCTTCAGACCGCACCACATTTCTTCTTCCTTCAACGATTTTTCCAACTTTTCATTCAATGTGCATTCAATACACCACCAACATTCCACCAAAATATTTATTCCCAACTAATATTCTTCAAATAGCAGTGAAGAGAATGGAACATCACTTTTATTATTCACTTTCTGTCGTTGAACTCCCCTTGAAATTCTCTCATTGTTCTTGAAGGAAATCGAACTCGAGATTTTCATGAGCAGTGGAAAATAGATCATTCCAAATTACAATCATGAATGAACATTACAAATTACAGTCGTACACAAAACATAGAGTTATGCAATCGTTACAGAAATTACAACATGAAAACTCAAATGAACAAGGAGAAATATCTCTACGAACATTTGTAGACTCGTCTCCACACTCCTTGCTCACGAACGCTCGAACACAGAAATTTCGAACGCTCGAACAACACGACCGCAACACCGCACGAACACTTTGCACTCGAACTCAATGATTGCCTCAGTCATGAACACTCTAGTAAGAATACGAACGGCCTCCACAGAACCTTAACGGTGTCGAGTTGAGTATGACACCACCAAGAGGGTTACCTTAGTATTCTCGATGTGAGAATCTAGAGAGCAGGCTCTGTTCAGACTTGGATTGAGGCAAACGAAGGAGGAATGAACAATCGTGTATACTCTTGGGCAAGTGGGAGAAGACAGAAACCTATCGCATAGGTCGATGCCCAATCGTTTAGCTAAAGCTAAGCGATCGTCTAGTAAAAGCTAAACGATCGTCTAGCAAAAGCTAGTGTCTGTCGCCTACAAAACACTACATGATCGTTTACTTCGCTCAAGCTGTCGTTTAGTAAATCTGTATTTACTTGACAAGCTCCGTGAGTTTCTTTTGCGAGAGAGAAAACTCAAAACAATTTTTCAACTTTTTGTAAAAACTTACTAAAATTGGGAAAATATTTTTTCTTTTAACTCACGGTTACCATGAACCACCAATAACCTCCCACTCAATTGGTTATTAGAGAAAAAGATTTAATTATCCAATAATTAGTATTATTATAAATATAAATGACAATCAACTTATCATATTATATTTATAACCTATAGTTTTAATATTTCATCTCGTGAAACATATAAACCATAGCTCTTTTTCTATTCCACGGTACTTAATGTAAATCTCATTTACATCAACCCTCCACTAGATGTATCTCATACATCATACTGATTATATCATATATAATAAAAAAATCTCTTGTCAATTTGAACAATTCAAATCAACACCAATAACTAATTCTCAACTGAATCCATTGAGCTACCAAGGGGACCTTATGGACCTGTAACTCGAAGCTCCAACGATACGTGAATAACTAACTAAACTCTTTAGTCAAGGGATCCACTATCCATTAACTCCCAGGCACTCCACTAAAGACCGACAACTGAACTCTCCTTACCATAGATATATTATGTGTCCATCTTAACCAATCAGCAGTGTGACAATCCTTCACAAATCGCTCGTAAGTACAGCTGGGCCAATAATCGTTATGCCCCTGTTGTTACATCTAACTCCTTAAGTACCATTGAACATAAGTCATAGTCCTACTATGACTGAGTCCTCTCTTCCAAAGAGAAGTTGTGGCCACTATGTTCAAGCCCCGAAATCGGCCCTTAAGGGAACAATCTTTCTACTTATCCCTGTTTCGAGAAAGAAGTGAATTCCATCTTATGGATTGAGTTCCCAGCTCCCAGATCAGATAAGTTCCCAAAAAGGTAGGCATGTTGAGTTGGCAATCTGGCCACTCTCACCCATACTAATCAAAGGACCACCCTCAAAGGCAGGATTTCCCAAAACACTCAGGATTGAGGTCGTGTCACCTATGGTCGTTTGAGTGAGATGCAAGTCTCTAGTATCAACGACGTTATATACAGAGTCTAGTCATCTCGTGGTCCAGGTCTCATACAAACTCTTTGTATAGAACACCCCCACTCGCACGTCTCCACATGAATGGTTAGGATCTACCATCTGTAGTAGTTTACAACACTTGCAAACTTCTACAAAGCAGATCGTATCCGTAGTGTCTCCAGGATTAGGTATCCCACCTTAATCCTTATACTACAGACCTATTTAGGTTATCACTTAAGGCATGATCTACTTGCATAACACATATACATGCTTAAGTTCACATAAGATAACCAAGGAGCTTTGTTTATTGGATATGAGTAAATGCCAGAATTAAATAACATTTATTTTATTCATTAAACAATGTGTATCTTTGTAAAACAACGAGACTCCGGGAGAATTAGGACACCAATCTCAACAATCTCCCACTTGTTCTAATGACTCGGGAGACTAATGTACAATATACAATAAACTAGGGCATACCCCAATATCATCTCCCACTTACCCTAGACAAGATGCCGCATGTCCTGCAGACCCAGACTCTTTTGGTGATCGTCGAACACTTTAGCCGTGTAGACCTTTGTAAAGGGATTAGCAACGTTGTGCTCTGATGCGATCTTCGTGACTATCACATCACCGCGATGCATAATCTCCCTAATCAGGTGATATTTCCGTTCGATGTGCTTACCCCGATGATGACTCCAAGGCTCCTTCGAATTTGTCACAGCTTCTTTGTTATCACAATACTGTGTGTTAGGCAAATCCATATTTGGAACAACTTCCAAATCTATAAGGAATTTCCTCAGCCAAACAGCCTCTTTAGTTGCTTCACAAGCGACTACGTATTCGGCTTCCATAGTGGAGTTCGCGATGTATCCTTGCTTGATGTTTTGCCAGACTACAACCTCTCCATTCAGAGTAAACATTGACCCCGATGTCGATTTACGAGAACTCTATCGGTTTAAAAGTCAAAGTCTGTGTATCCTATAAAAATCAGATCTTTTTCTCCATATACAAGCATGTAGTCTCTCGTTCTCCGAAGATACTTGAGGATTTTCTTGACCGTCGTTCTGTGATCAAATCCTGGATTGGACTGATACCGACTGACAATCCCTATTTTATAGCAAATGTCGGGTCTAGTACACAACATTGCATACATTAAGCTTCCTATAACAAAAGCATAGGGAATCCATCTCATTTCTTCAATTTCTTGAGGTGTTTTAGGACATTGATCCTTAGACAGAACGATTCCATGCCTGAAGGGTAATAAACCCCTCTTGGAATCCTGCATCTTGTACCTGATCAACATTTGATCAATAAACGATGCCTGAGACAGGGCTAACGGTTTGTTCTTACGATCCTGAATGATCTGAATCCCTAGAACATACTAAGCCTCACCAAAATCTTTCATTTGGAACTAGGCAGCTAGCCAATTCTTAATTTCAGTCAGATACCCTACATCATTCCCAATGAGCAGGATATCATCCACATACAGTACCAGGAAAGTTACTGAACTATTGATGATCTTCTTGTAAACACAAGGCTTATCAACGTTCTGTTCAAAGCCAAACGACTTGACAGTAGTGTAAAATCTGATGTTCCAAGATCTAAGGCTTGTTTCAGCCCATAAATGGTCTTCTCAAGATGATCTGATGACCTATTAAGCTTGCAAACCCTTTGCTCTTGATCTGGAACTACGAACCCCTCTGGTTGAGTCATATAGATGGTCTTCTCAAGATTACCATTAAGAAAGGCAGTCTTGACATCCATTTTCCATATTTCATAATCATAAAATGTGGCTATGGACAATAGAGTCCTGATAGATTTAAGCATGACAACAGGTGAGAAAGTTTCCTCATCATCAACTCCCTTAACCTGGGTATAACCCTTTGCCATAAGTCTAGCCTTAAAAGTTTGCACATTTCCATCTACACCTTTCTTTCGCTTATAGATCCAGTTACAACTAATAGGTCTTACCCCATCAGGTGGATCAACAAGCTCCCAGATGTTATTGACGTACATAGACTCCATTTCCTGGTTCATGGCCTTAACCCATTCATCTTTGTCAACATCCTCCATTGCTTTCTTAAAAGACAACAGATCCTCAACCTCATCATTCGTAATGACGTTTTGGGCTTCAATCAAACCCATGTAGTGATCTGGTGGGTTCATAACCCCCCCACTATGTCAAGGCAATCTCAACTCTTGAGCTGGTTGACTAGACGTTCCGACCTCAACAACTCTTGTTAATCTGTCGGTCTGTTCAATAACTCTTGTTGAACCCTCGTAGTCTCAGTCTCACTAGAGATCTAACGCAAAATGAGCTTACTCCGTGGCTTATGATCCCTCATGTGGTTTTCTTCCAAGAAGATAGCATTTATAGAGACAAACACTTTGTTTTTACTTGGATCATAGAAGTAACCACCTCTCGTTTCCTTGCGGTAGCCTACAACGAGGCAAATCTTCGAACGCAGTTCCAACTTCTTTGGGTTAGTCACTAGCACATGTGTAGAACAACCCCAAATATTGAAGTGGTGTAAACTACCTTTACGACCTCTCCATAACTCAAAAGGTGTTTCAGAAACACTTTTTGAGGGAATGTTGTTCAGGATATAACATACAGTCTGCACTGCATAACCCAAAACGAGTCTGGAAGGTTAGCATAACTCATCATAGACCGAACCATGTCCAACAAGGTTCTGTTCTCCTTTCTGATACACCATTCTACTGAGGTATACTTGGGGTCCAGAGTTGAGACGCAATCCCATGTTCTATCATATAGTTATGGAATTAGAGGTCCATATACTCTCCACCATGATCAGATCGTAGTGTTTTTCTCTTCTTACCTAACAAGTTTTCAACTTCAGCCTTATACTCTTTAAACTTGTCAAGGGCTTCAGATTTACATTGCATTAGGAAGATATACCCAAACCTTGAATAATCATCTGTGAATGAGATGGAATATTCATACCCACCTCGAGCTCTAACATTCATTGGACCACGGAGGTCTGAATGTACAAGCTCCAAGGCTTCCTTGTCTTTGTAACCTTTTCCAGTAAAAGATCATTTGGGCATCTTGCCTTCGAGGCATGATTCACATACCGGCAAGGAGTTTTCTTCTAAACTCTTTAGAAGTCCACTTTGCACCAACTTCTCAATCCTATTGAGGTTGATGTGACCTAACCGCAAATGCCAAAGATGGGCATTTTCCATAGCAGAAACCTTTGGTCTTTAGCTGTTGTTGCCGTACTGAAGATTTTAATATTAAACAAGGCTTTTATGACTAACGACCTTAGTACATGTAAGTTATTTTCAATTGAACCATAACCAATCTCCATTTCATTCTTGAAAATAAACATTTTATTCTCAGAAAAGGAGATGGTGTAGCCTTGTTCAACGAGACAAGAAACCAAGATTAAGTTCCTCTTAATATGAGGAACTAAAAAAACATTAGCCAGTAATAGATAACATTTCTCGTCAACAAATAACTTCAGCCTGCCTACAAAAACAGCTGAAACAACCTCACCAGTAATGACTCGAAGAGTCAACTCTTCTTATGGAAACTTTTGCCATGAACTAAATCCTTGATAAGAGGAACTAACATGATTGGTAGCACTTGAATCAAGGATCCAGGCAGAATCATCATTTTCTACCAAACATGTCTCAAAGACCAATAAATCATATTTACTGTCGTGTCTTCTTTTTTGAAGAGTAGTGGGATCGAGGTTGTTTGCCACGGAACTCGTTTCACACGATTCTTTCCACTATAAGTAATCGGTCATTTTAAAAGCTTTAAAAGGAAATACTAACGAGTTGCTGAAAAGAAAAACACATTGACCTATGTTAGGTTTTAAGCAAATACCCGTTGTAAAACAAAACAACATCCAATAAGGTTTTAGCAAAACTAACATGAACCTCGTGTGATATCTAGTTTCATAATGACGCTTCAAAGGGTTAGGACAAAAGCCGCCGAAAGGAGGTCAGTTATCCCTCCTCTGAATTGAGAAGTTCTCAACTAGTCATTAATACCAGAACAACTCTTGATCCTATAACGACTAGCCATCATTGATTTAGCCAAGAGATCATTAACTTACTTAACAATCTCCCATAAGTGTAACCCGCCATTTTAGGCCCTAAAGGTCCATCCCAAAAGGCCAATTCGAAGGGAAAAATCTGATTGGGGCAAAACCTAAAGCGACCCTATCCATTTCTGGAGTTCACCTTGATCTTGACCAACTGCACAAAACCCATCCGAAGGAGGACGCTCAAAGGCAACACGAGGGAGTACAGAATGATCTCACGGTGTGAACCAATGATAGAGACCATAGGATGTGTTGACACACACCCTTCACCCACTTACTATAAACACTCTCTCCGTTCACCTTGATATTGACTCATGCAAACACCATCCGAAGGGGGATTCATCCAGGGCATCACGAGGCCAAGCATGAATCTCATAATGTGAACATACAAGGAGAAACATGAGTGAAATCATAGACATATCAGATCTGCCTCTTCCTCCCACTGAGTATTTTATAACCTACGGTTTAGTTTACTTAGAAAAAACACGGCTAAGGATTTTAACTAAGTGACTTTTAGGTTTGCCTAAGAATAACTTTTACCTTGGATAGTGAAACAACTTTTGATCATCATCCATTAAACTCTTTAACAGAGTCTTTGAAAATCTATCTAATTCACCTTTCTAGGTAGGTTCCCAGGTAGGGGTGTTATGTTTCCGTCAACTTAAGAACCCCAACCTAGCCAGAACCCGCCTTAGACAAAAGGTCCCTTATAGATAGGTTTACAACAAATTTAATCTTTTATTTCAACCAATTTAATCCTATTAAACTGATTTTAAAAGATTAATCTAGGTTACTAAACTCTTTAGAACCACTTGAACTTAGGTCTATCTCAATCCAATTTTAAAACCCTTTTAAAAACTTGAGTTCACCCTAAGTCCACATGTAACTTTGAATTATTGATTTTAGGTCTAATTTCCTTTATAACACTTATAAACGAAAACAACCACTACAATGCGAAGCTAACACATGTAAGGCATTCATAACGATTATAAACAGCCTAAGTGTCATGCTCAATGGATTGTCCATTCATTGCTACTTTTTTATATAACACTTATACAAATCAACAATGAAACAAGCAAAACATACTTCCATTCACCCTTAGACTATAATAAAAGGATGATGCATGATAATGCGCACTGCATGCAAAATATAACTCTTATATTTCATGATGCATGTGCATGTTGTCAAGTAATTTTTTCATGCAATATTATAACATTTATAATACATGATGCATGAATAATTGCACAATCTAAGGTGAGTTTTAAACTACATGACAAACATTTTGGCATATTAACACCATACATCACATGCATGATAAACCAATGTTGATGAACCGGGGAAAATTGCCTTAAAATCACAAAAAGAAAGCTAACTATTACAAAGACAAAGAGTCTCTGGTTCAAACAAGCGAATCGGGTCTTAAACCGCTCGAGCAAAGCATCGCATCTTCAACCATCGTGTACTAAGTACCCTGTGATTGTCTACACGATAAAACAAACACTTTGCTCTATCGCTTACCAGTGCTCCCAAAGCTAAACGATCGTTGAGCAAATACTACACGATCGTTTAGAAAAATCTAAACGATCGTGTAACTTTACTAAGCAATGAAGCTTGAGGTACACGATCACTTAGCGCGCTCCGCACAATGCCCGCCTTCCGCGATCGTCTAAACGACTATGATGCCACGAAGCACCATCGCTTAAGCGATCACTTAGCTAGCGCCTCCCTATTGCATACGCGCGATCGAGTAGGTAGTAACTAAGTAATGAAGCTTGCTAACTACACAATTGTCTAGCGCGCGCCTTTTACTAAACGACGAGCATCACATGCTCCCACTACGATCGTCTATCTCCAGCGCCTACGCGATCGGGTAACCAACGTTATGTGATAGAGTAAACGATTTACCCCATCGCTTAGCATTAGCTAAAAGATCATTTAGAAAATATTACACGATCATCTAGAAAAATCTAAACGATCGCTTAGTTAAATCCCAATAATCGTTTACCTGAGGCTACACGATACGACCAACGCTTAGTCTTCTTCTTCGTTGAGAACCGCATCTCCATGCTTCGAAGCTTCATCACGAAGGACTCGACAAACTCAAACTTTGAATTACAGACTCGATTGCAAAGTTAATTAGCCTAAAAACACATGGGTTCTTACAATTAACCCTTTTTAATTATAGAAAGCTTTAACAAAAGGCAATTAAATCGAAACATTCATCAACTCATCCACAAATGCAAAAAACAATTAACCATAAATGCAAAAACCCACCGCGACTGAAAAATGAGTTCAAAACAGAGTTGTAATTTGGAATATCAGAACAACCTGGCTCTGATACCAATTGAAGGAGATCGAACTCGAGATTTCCATGAGTAGCAAAAAATAGACCATTCCAAATTACAATCATAAATGAACATTACAAATTACAGTCTTACACAAAACATACAATTATGCAATCGTTACGGAAATTACAGCATGAAAACTCAAATGAACAAGGAGAAATATCTCTACGAACATTTGTAGACTTGTCTCCACGCTCCTTACTCACGAACGCTCGAACACAGCAACCTCGAACGCTCTAACAACACGATCGCAACACCGCACAAACACTTCACACTCGAACTCAGCGATCGCCTCGGTCACAAACACGAACGGCCTCTATAGAACCTCAACGATGTCGAGTTAAGTATGACACCACCAAGAAGGTTACCTTGGTATTCTCGGTGTGAGAATCTGGAGGGTGGACTCTGTTCAGACTTGGATTGAGGCAAACGAAGGAGGAATGAACAATCGTGTACACGATTGGGCAAGTGGGAGAAGACAGAAACCTATCGCATAGGTCGATGCTCAATCATTTAGCTAAAGCTAAGCGATCGTTTAGCTCAGTGTCTGTAGCCTACAAAACACTACATGATCGTTTACTTCGCTCAAGCTGTCGCTTAGTAAATTTGTATTTACTTGATAAGCTCCGTGAGTTTCTTTTTGCGTGAGAGAAAACTCAAAACAAATTTTCAACCTTTTGTAAGAACTTATTAAAATTAGGAAAACAACTTTCCTTTTAACTTATGATTACCATGAACCACCAATAAACTCCTACTCAATTGGTTATTAGAGAAAAAGATTTAATTATCCAATAATTAATATTTTTATAATTATAAATGATAACCAACTTATCATGTATATTATGTGACCATCTTAACCAATCAGTAGTGCGACAACCCTTCACAAATCGCTCGTAAGTACAGCTGGGCCAATAATCATTAATGCCCCTATAGTTACATCTAACTCCTTAAATACCATTAATTCATCTAATGAACATAAGTCATAGTCCTACTATGACTGAGTCCTCTCTTCCAAAGAGAAGATGTGGCCACTATGTTCAAGCCCCGAAATCAGTTCTTAAGGGAGAAATCTCTCTATTTATCCCTGCTTCGGGAAAGAAGTGAATTCCATCTTGTGGATTGAGTTCCCAGCTCCTAGATCAGACAAGTCCCCAAAAAGGTAGGCATGTTGAGTTGGCAATCTGGCCATTCTCACCCATACTAATCAAAGGACCGCCCTCAAAGGCATGAGTTCCCAAAACACTCAGGATTGAGGTCGTGTCACCTATGGTCATTTAGGTGAGATGCAAGTCTCTAGTATCAACGACGTTATATACAGAGTCTAGTCATCTCGTGGTTCAGGTCTTATACAAACTCTTTGTATAGGACACCCCCACTCGCACGTCTCGACATGAATGGTTAGGATCTACCATCTGTAGTAGTTTACAACACTTGCAAACTTCTACAAAGTGGGCTGTATCCGTGGTGTCACCAGGATCAGGTATCCCACTTTAATTCTTATACTATAGACTTTTTTAGGTTATCACTTAAGGCATAATCCACTTATGTATCACATATACATGCTTAAGTTCACATAAGATAACCAAAGAGCTTTGTTTATTGGATATGAGTAAATGCAAGAATTAAATAACACATGTTTTATTCATTAAATAATGTGTATCTTTACAAACAACGAGACTCTAGGAGAATTAGGACACCAATACCAACAATTCTCTTATAGCTTTCTCTCAGAGTTCAGCCCTACATCTTCGTTGATCGCTTTCATCGTCAGATTCAGTCCACATTTTTTCTCCTCTCAATAGTTTCTTCAGCCGTTCATTCAAAGTACGATTTCTTCTCCCATATCGCTTTCATAATAAGTGTCTTTTAGCATTAAATTACAATACGATCATTTATACATTACTATGCAATCGTTTACTATGCTATCGTGTATAAATTACTACACGATCGTATAGTAAATTATAAACGATTGTGTAGAAGAATTAGGACACCAATACCAACAATTCTCTTATAGCTTTCTCTCAGAGTTCAGCCCTACATCTTTGTTGATCGCTTTCATCGTCAGATTCAGTCCACATTTTTTCTTCCCTCAATAGTTTCTTCAGCCGTTCATTCAAAGTACGATTTCTTCTCCCAGATCGCTTTCATAATAAGTGTCTTTTAGCATTAAATTACAATACGATCATTTATACATTACTATGCAATCGTTTACTATGCGATCGTGTATAAATTACTACACGATCGTATAGTAAATTATAAACGATTGTGTAGTAATTTATACACAGTCGTTTAGAAAATTATAAACGATTGTGTAGTAATACATACACAATCGTTCATTACAATATAAGTGTCGTTTAGAATTAAATTACAAGACGATCATTTATACATTACTATGCGATCCTTTATACATTACTATACGATCGTTTATACATTACTTTGCAATCGCTTACTACACAATTGTATAATAAATTACAAACGATCATGTAGTAATTTATTCACGGTGGCATAGTAATTTATATATGATCACATAGTAATTTATACACGATCGCATAGTAATGTAAAACCGATTGTTCGCTTATCAATGATTTGTTCATCTCATTGTAGATCAATGATGCTACTTCGCATCTTTGTATGATTTGGTGATGAGATTATGGAGTGAACATAAGTTACGGACAGGCTTATCGCGCTAGAGAGTACGAATTGGTGTATGCGCGAGGGTCGCCAGAAGAATCATATGCTATTGTTAGGGCATATGGCGAGGCACTTAAGCTTGCAAATCCGGGTACCATATTTGAAGTTGAAGTAGAGAACAGACAATACTTTAAGTATGTCTTCATGGCACTTCGTCCGTGTATCAGGGGTTTTCTAAACTGCATCCACCCAGTAACATTGTTGATAGGACCCATTTGCATAAGAAATACAAAGGTATGTTGTTAATAGCAACGTGTATCGATGGAAATAAAAACATATATCCTATCGATGGAAATAACAACATATATCCTATCGCCTTCAGTATTGTAGATGGTGAGAACGATGCATCATGGACTTGGTTCATGACTCCATGATTTATTTGAAGGCTTCGATAGAAGACATTCCCAATTTAGTGATTATATCAAATCGTCACATCTCAATTGCAAAGGCTGTTGCAAGTATATTCCTTGATGCATTTCATGCCCTGTGTATATACCATATTCGGAATAATTTGGTGGACAAATTCAAGAATAAGGACATAATCCCACACTTCTATCTAGTGACGAAAGCTTATAGAATGTCTGAATTTCAGATGTATTGGGCTAAGCTCTATCAATATCCTGGTGTGACGGCCTATCTTGAGGAGGTTAGATTACAACGGTGGGAAAGGGTTTATCAAGTCCATTGTAGGTATGACAAAATGACGAAAAATATAATAGAATCAATTAGATAAGAAGATTAACAGGTTAAAATCAAATAGAGGTGGTGAATACGGTGATAATGCACTTAAATAATTTTGTGAATCAAATGACATTATTCATGAATTTACTGCACCTTATTCACCACAACAAAATGGTATAGTAGAACATAAAAATATAACTCTTAAGGAGATGATGAATATTATGTTGTTAAGTTTTGGATTGTTTAATAACATATAGGGAGAAGTTTTGCTTTCTGCCTATTTTATTCTTAATAGAGTACCTCATAAGAAACTAGATAAGACACCTTACGAACTTTGAAAATGACATGCACCTAATCTCTCTTACTTGAGGGTGTGGAGATGTTTAGCTAAGGTACCATACCCTGTATTCAAGAAACCTACAGTAGGATCTAAAACTTTTGATTGTGTGTTTATTTGTTATGCACAAGATAGTCCTGCATACAAATTTATGTGCTTGAATGATAGATTTGTATGTGAATATAGGGATGCATAATTTTTTTAGCATGTTTTTCCATTGAAAAAGGGAAACATTGAATCTATTAGAATGACTAATTGTGAGAATGGTTTTGTTTCCATACCTTCCTCGTTTAGTAGTATGCATGAAATAGGAAATAATATAGCTTTCTGGTAGTATGTCTGAATTGTAGATGTTAGTACTATGGATAGAATGCATGATATAGAACCTAAAAGAAATCAGAGCCAGAGAACTGAGAAAAATTTTGGTCCTAATTTTTAACTACTTTTTTAGTTGAGAGGCCAAATTATATTGATTATCGGTTTGCATATATGTATTTAATAGATGAGGATCCTAAAACTTACCAAGAAGCCTTAAGTTCTGTAGACTCTAGTTTATGGAAGGAAACCATTAAGAGTGAACTGGATTCTCTAATCATGAATCAAACTTGAAACTTATTAGATCTTCCAAAAGGAAGTAAACCTGTTAAGTGTAAATGGATATTCAAAAGGAAAATGAGGTCAGATGGTTCAGTTGAAAGATACAAGGCTAGATTGGTAGTAGTAGGGTATACATAAAAATAAGGTATTGACTACTTTGACGCATATTCCCTTGTAACAAAAATAGCTACAATTAGAGCCTTGATTGAACTAGTTGCTATCCACAGACTTCTAATTCACCAAATGGATGTAAAAACAACATTCCTCAATCGTGATATAGAAGAAGAAATCTAAATGGTATAGTCTGAAGTTTTTATAGTCGTCGGTCAGGAAAACAAAGTATGTAAAATTGAAAAAATCTCTTTACGGTTTTAAATAAGCTCCCAAACAATTGTATGGAAAATTCAATGATACTTTGATAAATAATGGATTTAAACTCCTCAGATACGTGTGTTTATTCAAAGTTGTTTGGAGCTGAATATGTGATTATATGTTTGTATGTAGATGATATGCTTATCTTTGGAATAAACATAGAGATGATACGTAATACCAAATTGTATTATCGTCACATTTTGAAATGAAAGATTTCGAGGAAGCTGATGTAATACTTGGTGTTAAGATAAGAAAAACTAAAAATGATTTTTCTCTATGCCAATCACACTACATTGAAATATTACTAAAGAAATTTGACTGTTTTGATGATCCTCCTGCAAGAACTCCATATGATGCTAGTATAAGTCTTAAGAAAAATAAATGAGATAATGTATCTCAGTCTGAATATGCAAACATCATAGGTAGTGTTATGTTTTTAATGAACTATACTAGACCTGATATTACATATGTTGTGAGTAGATTGAGTAGATATACACATAATCCTGAAAAGGACCATTGGAGTGCTCTTCATCGTCTATTATCTTAAGGGCACTATGAACTATTGTTTGCATTTTAACAAACTCCCTGCTGTATTAGAAGGTTATTGTGATGCAAACTGGGTATCTGATTATGACGAGATCGATTCGACAAGTGGATATGTATTCTTACTCGGAGGAGAAGCAATAGCATGGAAGTCTGCAAAACAGACTTGCATAGCTAGATCCATTATGGAATTTGAATTTATTGCTCTAGAACTAGCAGGACAGAAGGTTGAATGGCTTAGAAGTCTACTAGGAAATGTACCATTGTGTAGGGCATCAATACTAGTCTTTGTGCACTGTGATTCACAGGCTGCCATAGGTATTGCCAAAAATATTATATATAATGGGAAAAGGAGACATATACATCTTAGACATGGAGTTGTAAAAAAATTGCTAAAAGGAGGAATTATTTCCTTGGAATTTGTGAGGTCTGAGAAAAATTTGGTTGATCCTTTGACCAAAGGCCTAACAATGAAAATAATTTTAGAATCATCAGTAAATATGAGGCTTAAACCCTTATAGGATTCTATAACCTTTTTTTTGGGTGGTCTATTGTGATAGACTTGATGGTTCATAACCCTTTATTTTTCGGTGGTCTGTTTCGATAGACTTGATGGTCCATAATTCGTTATGTGGGTGGTCTTAGGATGAACTTTACAGATAATAATAACCTTTTAACGATCTGTAGCCTTTCTTTGGGTGGTCCTGATATGAAGTTGATGGATAATGATGAAATCTTCATAGCTCAGTATTTGAGTGGTTTGTCTTTCACAGACTTGATGAAGATGGTCTTGACACAAGCTAGATGACCAAGTCCTCATAGCTCAATTTGAGTGGTTTGTCTCTAACAAACTTGATGAAGCATCTAACGTGATAGTGAAGGTTTGACCGTCTTTTATGAAAGAGTTTAAAGGTCTCTTTCTTGAGCTTTCCCAGTGACCCGAGGTTTATATGTATGGTCATAATAAGCACACTATATATCGCTTAATCAAGAAAAGGATCAGGAGTAAAATGTGTTCTAGGGGTCTCAACTAGTGTTATTGAAAGTTCAAAAGGTAATTCACTTTCTCTAATAAGGTTATTGCCCTACTTCACTATGCATCAATTCAAATCGTTAGATATTGATGTTTAAGTTTGATCTCCTTTATTTGCTCATAACAATTTTTTTTCAAAATAATCTTTGATATTGTTTACTTGTTAACTTTTCTGTAACAATCATTTGTGAGGATTGTTGGAAATGACTTTTTGAGCTTAGGCTCGTAGGAAAAGTCAAGGGAAGTGGGAAGTTTTGTCCCACATGAATAGATTTAGATTTTCCTAGAGGGTATAAATACCAAGACGTTCTAAATGAGAATCCAAAGTGTGTTGGTGGTGTAAGCATATCTCTTTTACTACACGCATGTTGCCGCTTTTCAATCGGATGGGTTTAAATAACCACTTGCATGAAAAAAAAAACTAATTTTTTATTACTTATTCATTTTAACTATTTTATCATTGATTCTAATTTGAACAATTAGAGCTTCGCTTGAATTAGCTAAATTAAATTATTAAAACATTGTAAAAATAGATTTTTAATTATAATCTTTCATTCCAATACCTATGGTTTAATTATACAAATTTGGCCTAATGCGAAAAAGGAAAAAGAAATTATTATTTTTATTCATTTAAATTTTCCAAATTTTTTGGAGTTTAATTTGGGCTTTCAAATTGGAAAATAAGATAATGGCGGGTTTTAAACTATTTTTTTTTAAATAATGCTTTTTTAATAAATAATGACAAAAATAAGGAAAAATTAAAAGGATATTGTCCTTTTATAAACTATTTAGGAAAATATTGTTGTTTTCAAACTATTTGTAAAAATATTGTCCCTCGACCTTCCCCTTTCGTATTTTTTGTATGTTGAACTTTGAACCCTCGACCTTTCCCTAACATTATTATTGAGTCTGTTTAATTATCATTCCGGAGACCTTCCTCATAATTATTTGATGTGGAGAGAACGAAAGACCTTCCTCATTCCGGAAACTTTCCTCATAACACTCATAATTATTTGATGTGTTAAAAATAATTTTGTATTGGGAGAGAACGAAAGAGGAAAGAGTAAGAGAGAGAGCGAGATCTGAGAGAGCGAGATTTTGAGAGAGAGCGAGAGTTTCCAGTTTTTTTCTTTTTAACTTGGGAGTTTCCAGCTTGATATGTTATTCTTTCTAACCGATTCATTGATGCATATTTGGCACGAAGCTTCTTAACTTGGGATTTTCCAATTTTTTTCTTTTTTGGTCCGTTTTTTTTGGGAAACTTTATGAAGGGTAGTTTTTTCATCTCAAGTGATTTGATGTGGAAAGAACAAAAGACCTTCCTCATAACACTCATAATTATTTAATGTGTTATAAATAATTTTGTATTGGGAGAGAACGATAGAGGGAAGAGTAAGAGAGAGCAAGATTATGAGAGAGAGCGAGATTTGAGAGAGAGCGAGATTTTGAGAGAGAGCAAGAGTTCGAGAGAGCGAGATCCTGAGAACGAGAGCGAGATTTTGAGCGAGAGCGAGATGTTAGTAAGAGTGAGATATCCGTACAAATTTCCCTTTTTTTTTATTTAATTCCCCATTCCACCTTTTTCTTTCTTTCTTCATTTTTTTCTTTAATTTTTCATTTTATAAAAATAATTTCTAAAAATATTTTTTTATTATTTATAATTTAAAAAAAAAGAAAAAAAAACTCCATCAAAATCTTGGTACCAAATGTACAAAAGGAATCCAAGATCATTATTGTAAAATCTTTTAAACTATTGACCTCATTACTGTGATTAAAATTTCTGTTCTTTATATCAATTAGTCTTATTTATAGACTTGCATGTGAAGGTCTTGAGTGTTGATTTGATTTATTATGTCCCCAAATTATTATCTAAAATATATAAATTTGAATATTGAATTTTTTTTACCTAACTTTTTAGCTTTAGACTATCCGATGTTATTATTTATGTCAGTGACATTTAAAAGCTTTTATATCAAAATAATTACTATTCATAATATATAAAGAGAATAAATTAAACAAATAATATCTCATAAAAATAAAAAAAATGTAAATTAAATATCTCATTTATATAAAAATAATTACAAAAATCAATGTGTCCTATAAGGCGGACGTTGTCGATTTCGAGCTGGTTGTCGTCGTCGACTTCGAACTTGAGGTTGCTCGGGTTCTTCTTGATGTTGCTCTGGTATCTCTGCAGGCACTTCATAATATAAATATTCATTATGCTCTCCACGACCCCAACCATGTCCATGCAAGTATGAAGGCGAAGGACCAGCCTTTGAGTCATAATGTCCTGAACCAAATGTTGGCATCATCATCATCGAACTAACATAATCAGTTTGACTCTACGTCTGCATCATAGGGGGCAACTCTTCCACATTATGTGCAACCTCATCAAACTCATCCTCTTCCCGAACAGGTTCTCTACGTCTAGAAGCTGGTGGAGGAACAATAGGTATATCGTACATAAAATGAATTTCCTCTATATAGCTTTGGTTGTCACTACATATAGTAAGAACCTGGTTCGGATCATTCGCAACCTCACGGAGTCTACGGTTGTTCAATCTCTATGAATTATAAAATAATTAGACAATATTTAAAATGAATTTAAATTAAAAATAATTACATAATATTCATTTACCAGATGACCCACAACTGCTCCCGGATGAGTGACATAACGCCTTGTGATATTATTATACTAATGAACATATTATGGAGTGATATCTGTGTCAAGCTGTTTAAGAGAAACCGCCACTGCAATAAACCTTGCATGATAGTGCCATCCACTACCAAATGTGCAACATTTTTGGACCAATCTCCAGTCCTTAGGTCAATATCATGTCGTACAAGTTCAGTATTACAAGGCGATGGGACATCCTGCTGAAAACCGAATTGTCTCATCACTTTGTCAGGAATATGCCATTCATCAATGTGAAAACACATGAGAGGACTCATCGTCCGCCATATGTTTTGACCATTCGTACAAAAATTAGGTAAAGTATGCATAATGATTTTTTACGGCTCTCAAATAACCTGAAACACAAAATATTATATTAGAGTATATTAAAGACAAATACAATAAAAATGTGTATAAAATAATCAATTAGGTTCAGTGTAATGTACCTGTTCAGGTTGAAGCATATCAAACATGTATCTATACTGGCTGACTACATGTGTGGCTGTCCTAGTCACAAAAAATTTGTCTCTCCACCTAAATTTTTAAATTGATAATTTAGAATTTAAATTAACTAGATCAGTGATATAAAAATTAAATTGAATTAAAACAACATACCGAGAACTGTAGGCTTGTCCAACTAACTGAGCGTCATTAACATGTAGCTGTGGAGCCATTGTTGGAAATCGCTCCCAAGCCCATAGTTGCAAAAGCATGAGAGGCCCAACTATCTCTCGAACCTCAAGTCTTGTTGTTTTGCATAGTTGTCTATACAACCATGCCAAGCATGCTCCACCCCACGAATACCGCCCCGCATCATGGAGATAAGCTAACAGTGGCAGGAACATCAAGTGAACAAAATGACTTAATTTATTTGAAAACAGATTTTCACCCATCATTTGTAGTATATATGCTCGTGCATATCTTATGACGGTTTACTCGTCTGCATCATCTGTGAGCTGACGAAATTGTGTTTCTAACCATATTAAAGTTAACCTCGATCCTTTAATCTTGTCGGCAGGTGGGGTCACACCGAGGTACAATTGACAAACTTCTAACCAGTCATCGTATATCACTCTGGTGACCAGCTCACCGTCAACAGGTAACCCCAACAACACTTCTATGTCTTATAAAGTGATAGTGCACTCTCCAACAGACATATGGAATGTATGTGTCTCGGGCCTCCATCTCTCGACCAAAGATGTGATCAGATGCCAGTCCAACTGAATAAATACTAATCTAGCAACCCCATAGAATCCATATGTGCGCAGTAGCGGTAGTATTCGAGGGTGGAGCAGGATAGTGCGCTGGAGAACTACCTCTCGACGCCTGCAAGATATTTCTCTAGTAGTACGATCTCACCATACAACAGATGATCGATGAATGGATTAGTCATACAAAACATTGGGATCAACAGGTCCTAGGTTTAAAGTCATGATCTGAAAATAAAAAATATTTATTTCTCAATTTAAAAAATATTTGTTTCTCAATTAGAAGAATAATGTACAACTTAATTAAAAGAATAATGTACAACTTAATTAAAAGAATAATGTACAATTTAATTAGAAGAATAATGTACAACTTAATTAGAAGAATAACGTACAAGACAAGTTAATTAAAAGTTATGTATAAGTTAATTAAAAGAATGATGTACAAGTTAATTAAAAGAATAATGTACAAGTTAATTAAAAGAACAATATACAACTTAATTAAAATAATAATGTAAAATTTAATTAAAAGAATAATGTACAACTTTATAATATAAAAAAATTGAATATACAATAGGAGAGAGCGAGATTGAGAGAGCGAGATGTTCAGCGAGATTGTAGGAGAGCGAGATGTTCAGAGAGAGCGAGATGTTCAGCGAGATACTCTCAATCTTGCTCTCTCAATCTCGCTCTCTCCTACAATCTCGCTCTCTCAAGCTCGCTCTTTCCTACAATCTTTGAGAATGGAAACTCTAATCGAAGTAATATACAAACCCATCTCTGAGAATCAATCTTTCGCCGTTATATTCGATCATTGAATTTATCTCAGTCGTTGCCTACTGAGATAATTTATCAGAATTTTGGTTATTTTGTTTGTATGTAAATCATGTTAGATGAAAGTCCATTCTCGAGCGTGGTAACTTGCATAACTAAACCTTTGTTTTTAGTTTAATTATATAAAAAATGGAAGTTTGAACATTTTACCTTACAGATATGTAATATCTTGAGTTAATTCAAAGTGTACTAATTAATGATAACATAACATCTATTAATGATAGTTCTTATGATAGTTCTCATGGTTAAATTAATTAAAACCTTTTAACAACGTATGTATGAGGAATGTTGAGGATATGTGATGATTGCATAGGATTAATTAGACTAAGCTTATCCTGATTGTGTAAAGAGCATTAGTCATGACCACTCTCCTTCAATCTTGCTATCTCCTACAATCTCGCTCTCTCTTACAATCTGTTTCACCCACTTATCTTCCTTGTCGAGGGTTGAAGTTTCGACTTATGTATGTCAAGACTATACAAAATTAGCGAGATTCCCTTCTAGAGCGAGATCCTCATCACAAAATTAGCGAGATTTCCATGTATGTCGAAACTTCTACCCTCGACAACCCTAAAGTGTTTCTTTGTTTGTCGAAACTCCTAATTTACGTATTGTTTCCAAGTTTTTGTTTGTTTGTCGAGTTCTCAACGTTCAACCTCTACATTAGTCGAATCCTCAACCTTCGACTTCTAGCCTCGAACTCCCAAAACAACAATATTTCTCTAATAAATTTCAAAACAACAATATTTCTATGATAAGTTTTGAAAACAACAATATTAATATTAAAGGTCCCAAAAATAAGGTTGGGAGGGAAATATTTTCAAATATAGGTGTTTTGGAAAAGTATGGACAGATTTAGGGTAGTGAAATCGTGTGGCAGAATCTCTCCCACAATCTCGCTAAGAATCTCGCTCTCTCTTACAATCTCACTCAGATTCTCGCTCTCTTCCACAATCTTGCTCAGAATCTCGCTCTTTCCTACAATCTCGCTCTCTCTTACAATCTCGCTCAGATCTCGCTCTTTCTTACAATCTCGCTTAGAATCTCGCTTTCTCCAATCTCGCTCTCTCTCACAATCTTGTTCAGAATCTCGCTCTCTCAAATCTTGCTCTCTCCCACAATCTCGCTCTCTCAATCTTTGAACTTTGAACCTTGAATCATATAATGTTCTAAGCTCAATTATGCATGTTCTGATAAAATTCTGATGTTGAACCTAATTTTTATACTTTAAACAAAAGAACTATTAATACAAACAAAAAAATAATACAAACATAAACATAAACTCATTATGCAAACATTTTAAAACTCAAAAGAACTATTAATTGTAAAACTCATAAGCGAACTCGTGTACCGATACATGAGTTCGTTTGACCGGTCAACCAGTCAGCTGACGTGGTCAGCTGACTGGAAAATGCACTTGTCACATGGAAATCGTGTACCGGGTACACGATTTCACTACCCTCCAAAACACCTATTTTTTAAAATATTTTCCTCCTAACCCTATTTTTGTCATTATTTATTAAAAAAACATTATTTAAAAAAAAAAATCCTCAAAATTGGAGCATTTTCTTTTATTGAAAAAGAATAAAGCAAAGAGAATTAAAAGGGATTAAGAAAAATAGATGATTAGAAAGCCCTAGCAATCTTCTTCCTAGCCGGACAACCTTCCCACCTGTTCACTTTCTTCTCCGGCAGAATCAAGCAGCTCCGACGAAACCACGGCGACACAGCGACATCCAAACCCGCGAGCAATACCTTCCACAGTCGGCGACGTGATTCTGACCAGCAACTCTCTGTTTTCTGTGTTCCAGCAGCTTCTATTGCCGTTTTCTTCCTTTTCGGCGCGTTTCGACACTAGCCCACTCAAAATCGATCCTAGTTTTGCATTACTCACTCCTTCACGACTCTGTTGTTGGTTTAGGTAAAATGGAAGTTCAATATTCTCTCTATCGGGTTTGCCCAACTCCGTCTGTTTCGTTGATCCGATTTCCCAATCATTCGTTCCTTTCGAAGCTTCCTTCTCCTTGTTATTCTCGTTCCTTTGTTCAAACCCATCATTCCACTTTGCATAGTGTTTGTTTCAGGAAGAATATTACCTGTAGAAAGAATGGTCAAATGATTGTGAATGCCAGTCTCGAAGGGGAAGTTTCAAGAACTGTGATTAGGAAGAAGAAACTTGCTGTTTTTGTTTCCGGTGGAGGCTCCAATTTTCGTTCAATAAACGAGGCCTCTCTTGAAGGATCAATTCATGGAGAAATTGTTGTTGTGGTTACTAACAAAAGTGGCTGTGGCGGTGCTGAATATGCAAGAAGTAAGAGTATTCCAGTTATTTTGTTTCCCAAAACAAAAGATGAACCCCATGGCTTATCTGCATCTGACCTCGTAGCTACCCTCGGAAGTTTTGAGATTGATTTCGTTCTTCTTGCTGGATACCTAAAACTTATACCCCCTGAATTGATCCAAGCTTACTCCAAATCTATAGTAAATATACACCCATCACTTCTTCCTGCTTTTGGAGGCAAAGGGTACTATGGAATGAAGGTGCACAAGGCAGTGATTGACTCAGGAGCTCGATTTTCGGGTGCAACAATTCATTTGGTTGATGAGCACTTTGACACTGGACGGATTCTTGCTCAAAGAGTGGTTCCTGTGCTTGCAAATGATTCAGCAGAAGATTTAGCAGCTAGGATTCTTAAGGAGGAGCATCGTCTTTATGTCGAGGTAGTTGCAGCATTGTGTGACGAAAGGATAATTTGGAGAGCAGATGGCGTTCCTCTCATTCAAAGCAAAGAAAATCCTAATGAATTATACTAGTGAGCTGAAAAGTGCTTGAAATTTGAGGCTCAACCTCAATAGTTCCGATGAGATCCAAGCTTTTCAGGTTCTCAGTAATAATAATATCTGCAAACCATGAAGTTTGAGCTTCTTCACAAAATAAATTTGCAGCCGGCCCAATCGAGTAGGGTTCATGGAAACAGTTGAAAAATCATTTGACTCTTTATATTTTTCTTAGTATTGTATCATCCGTATGCTGAAATCTGTTTTGCTTATGCCTTATCTCAATGGTATTAGCACGTGCTCTGATCTTTAAGGTCTGAGGTTCAATCCCCCACCCTTGCAATCGTTGGATTAAGAAAAAACTGTGTTGCTTACTACTCAGAGTTCTGATCCTCAAAAGATTACTTATATGAACTGCATTCTTTGGTTAGAATGCTCAGTAAGTGTTCTCTACATTTGTCTATAGTGACATTGTCTTATCAGTTTAAGAGGGATGAAATTGTTGTTATTCATTTGTCCTCAGAAGCATTTATCTTCTTAGTTTGAGAAGCCAAATTGTTATCTTCATTTGTTTCCAAATGCATTATCTTCTTATTTATTCTTATTGTTATTATTTTGATTCTTAGTTCTTATGTCCTTGAATTCTAGGTTTTGAGGATGTTGGAGTAGTGTTTTTAAATGAGACATCATTTATTGTTATTATTCGTCATTGCTCTGCACCTTCGCCTTCTTCGAGCTCTAAGGTTTCCATCCTCTTTGGAGCATCTTAAGCCATGGCGGACAAAGTAGTCACCATTGATGTGATGAGCTTAGCCATCACATCAATGGTGGTGGGAAATCCAATGGGTTCGGTTTGATATACGATTTTGTTGAGAATTCAAAGAAGTGTGAGTCAAAATACACAGGCTAATCAGGAATGGACTTGACGCCAAGGTAGAAAATTAAGAAAGCAAATGGAGGAAGGGAAGAATAGGGTAAAGAAAATCCGAGGTGTTAAAGGGCTTGTTTGTTAGAGAATAAGAGATTCAATGACAAAAAAGTTGATTTCACGTTTTCAGATTGTGTTTGGTAGCAGATTTATAAATTGATATTTAATTTAAACAGTTGTTTAAAATGTTTTTGATACTATAGATTTTTTTTTTAAAAGTATTGTAATTAATGTGGGGTGGGAGAATTGAACCTCAAACCTTGAGGTCAATAGTATAAACACCATGCAATTGAGCTACGTTTTTGTTGGCATGATACTATAGAATTATTCACTAATATTTAGTTGACAATAAATTATTTTTAATTAATTTAGGAATATGATTTATGTTTAAAAAAATTTATATAATTATTATTTTATAATATTATATAATTTATAATACATGTTACATATCTTACTTTAAAAAAAAATAATTGAGTTTATAATATGATATACTATGTTTCTAAATGTTTTTATCTTTATTTAATATAATTCTAATTTTTAAAATTTAGATTTAATAAAAACATAGAAATATTTTTAAAATCTGTGTCGTGTCGTTTGAATCACAAAATTTGAAAACAATTTTAAAAAACATAATCTGAGTAACATGCAAAATTAATGCAAATTGAATGCTTAAAATATGCTCTGATACTAATTGTAAGAGTAAACTACAAGCATGCGAAAGTAATTAGGATTCTAAACCGTCTAACTACATTAATTTTAGGATTAAAGAATGCAAGTTTATAACTAAGAAAAATAGGGTTTTAGAAATACAACAAAGAAACTTCAAATTGATTCAACCCTCGAACAATTCTGATCACGAACGGTTTGTGAACTACTGCTAGAGTCTTCTCCGTTATTCTCCAACTTTAGAACCGTTTGTTGGATCCAAATAGTGATAAATAGAAGGGAATTTAGAGAATTATCTGAGTTTTGGTGTGAAGAAAGAGAGAACTATTCTCTACCAATTAAATAAAAATGCATGAACCCTTTAAGAAATGATTTTTCTTCAATTTATAGAAGAAACACATGTAATCTATTTGCATGACAATTTGACAAAGCACTCCATGCATAAATGGTATTAGGTGTTAAATTTAGTGGAAAATGTGGGATTTTCCCACAAATTTTAATTCCACGTTTTTTCTCTTTTAAAATGAATCATAAATTCAAATGAAATGAAATTTAATTTTAAATAAAATTAATTCTAATAATTAATTTTAAATCATTAATTAAATAATTTAATTAATTTAGTATCAAATATTAAATTAATAAAAAATCAATCCCGAACATGAAACACTATCCATGCATACAAAATTTAAATCATATTTAAATATTTTCTATTCTCCAATTTGTTTAATATGATAATTAAACTACATGTTAATTATATCGTATATATAATTCAACGCTTATTCCCTTAACCGAATTTGAACATTTCAAATTCTCTCACCATATTGTCCTAGGGTTTAGCCCGATATGAGCTAGCAGAGGGACCTAATGGACTTACAAATCATAAACTCCAACGATCCGAGATTAATCGACTAAACTCTTTAACATAATTAACCAACATTCATTAACTATCGAGACACTCTACTAAAGCCTAGTAGCTGCACTTTCTTCATTGTAGATATATTTCTATCTACTTGATTTAACCATGATTAGTAAGTCGATCCTTTGCAGGTTGTTCGTAATTACAGTTAGGTCAAAATTACCGTTTTACCCCTTTAATTATATCTTGCTCCTTCAATTCCACTGATCCTCTAATGAATAATTGGTTTGTGGTCTAACCACCAAACCGAGTCCCTCTCAAGCCATTGAGACGGTGTGACCCCCTATTTAAGACCCGAAGTCAACAATTAAGAGAAGGACCTATCTACTATCCCTAGAGTCGGGTAGGAGTGAATTTCATCTTGCAAGACTATATTTCCAACTATCTACCTGATCTTACCTCTAAAATAGGAAGCTTATTGAATTGGCGATGTTAAGTCATTCTCACTTATGCAGATTAAAGGATAATCCCGAATAAACAGGAGTTCATACTTCGTTCAGGATTAAGATCGAGTTACCTAGGTCATCGAATTGAAATAGTCAGTCTTAACAGTAAACGACGTCATAAAGTAAAAGTGACTATTTTGTGGTTTGATCTTATGCAAACTCATTGCATAGGATACCTTCACTCGCATGTTTACACATGAACGATTCAGGATCACATCATTTGTGTCAAATACAAAGTGGGTTATATCCATAGTATCCCCAAGTTAAGGTACCCAGTTTTATCCCTACATTATTGACTATTTTGGCTAATATTCGAACTTGATCCACTTTTATGTCTCCAAATAAAGTTCAAGTATTCATACTATATCCATGGATTCTTAATTTATTGGATTTAGGGTTAAAAGGTGCAATTCACATATTCAATAACATTTTTACTAAATAAACTTCAATAACATTTTTATTGCAAAATAGAATATATTCAAAGTTTTAAACCACGAGTTTTAGGACATAAAACCCAACAAAATCCCACTTGGACTAAAACCCCAGTGGTGTTATTTACACACAATGTTGAACATGGGAGAACAAACATAAATACAATAAACTAAGGCATCATATGCCCATGACTTCTCCTATTTGCCCTAGATTTACATAACTCGCAGTCCTAAACTCATTAGGTGACCCTCAAACATTTTAACCATGAGGGCCTTTGTAAATGGATCAACAATGTTGTACTCTGAGGCTATCTAATGGATAATTCATCTCTTCGATACACAATCTCCCTGATGAGATTATATTTGTGCTCAATGTGCTTCCCGCGTTATGGCTTCTGGGTTCTTTAGAATTTACAACTGCTCCACTATTATCACAATAGAGGGTGACAGACAGATGCATGTTTGGAACAACTTCCAAATCGGTTAAGAATTTTCTAAGCCATATAGCCTCCTTTTCCACTTCGCATGTAACCATGTACTCTGCTTCCACGGTGGAGTCAGCAATACCACTTTGCTTTATACTCTTCCAAACTATAGCTTCTCTATTTAGAGTGAACACTGATCCCAATGTAGATTTCCTTGTATTTATATCGATCTGAAAATTAGAGTCAGTGTATCCTGTAAGGATCAGATTTTTAGCATCATACACTAGCATATAGACCCTCATTATCTGGAGATACTTGAGGACATTTTTAAAGGCAGTCCAATGATCATATCCTAGATTGGACAAAAACCTGCTGATAATTCCCATTGCATAGTATATGTCAGGTCGTGTACATAACATGACATACATCAGACTACCAATTGCTGATGCATATAGAATACCTTTCATTTCCTCAACTTCTTGAGGTGTCTTAGGACACTGTTTCTTTGATAGATGAATTCCATGCCTAAAAAGTAACAAACCTCTCTTGGAATTCTGCATCTTATATCTAAACAACATCTTGTCTATATATGATGCTTGAGACAAGGTCAACGTTTTGTTCTTGCGATTCTGAACAATTTAGATTTAAAAAAAAAAAAACAGAGCTTCCCCCAAGTCTTTCATTGGAATTGGTTGCTAGCCATTGCTTAACATCAGTCAAGAATCCTACGTCATTCCTAATGAGTTGGATATCATCTACGTACAACACTAAAAATGCTATAATTTTGTTGACAATCTTTTGGTAGACACAAGGTTCGTCAACGTTCTATTTAAACCTTATATTCCAAGATCTAGATGCTTGTTTCGACCTATATATGGATCGTTTTAGCTTGCAAACCTTTTGCTCTTGATCCTGTTCAATGAACCCCTCTGGTTGAGTCATATAGATACTTTCTTCAAGATTGTCATTCAAAAAGGTTGTCTTGATATCCATTTGCCAATTCTCATAATTATAAAAGGCAGCCATGGACAATAGTATTCTAATCAACTTTAACATAGCAACATGAGAAAATGTTTCTTCATAGTCTACTCATCTCTTTGGTTATAACCTTTTGTCTCTAGACGAGTCTTAAAGGTCTTTACCTTACCGGCTTGGTATCGTTTTCTCTTGTAGATCCATTTGTAACCAATAGGTTTTGCCCCATCCAGTTGATCTACAAGTTCCCAGACCAAATTGAAGTACATGGACTCCATTTCGAGGTTCATGACTTTGATCCACTACTCTCGGTCTACATCATTGATTGCCTTATTAAAGGTCAATGGATCCTCAATGCCATCATTATATATGATGACTTAAGTTTTTGTTAAACCCATGCAATGGTCAGGCTGCTGAAAAACTCTCCCACTACGTTGAAGCACTCTCAACCTCTTGAGAAGGATGTGACTTACCAGTTCCCTCAACAACTCTTGTTAAAGACCTGCCTGATCAACAACTCTTGTTGATCTATCTTTAGCGTCTTTGGAAATTTCATTCAATACTAGTTTACTGCAAGGTTGATGATATCTCATGTGATCTTCTTCTAAGAATGTAATATTTGTTGATACGAACACTTTGTCATTTTGAGGATCATAAAATAGACCACCTTTCGTTTCCTTGGGATATCTTGTGAATAGTCACAATTTTGAACGATGTTCCAACTTCTTCGGGTTTTGTACCAACACGTGTATCGAGCATTCCCAAATTCTGAAGTGACATAAACTACCTTTATGCCCTCTTCATAATTCATATGGTGTTTCAAAAACACTTTTTTAAAGAACTATGTTCAAAATGTATACTACAATATATACTGTATATCCCTAAAACAAATTAGGCAATTGAGCATAGCTCATCATTGAATGAACCATATCTAACAGGGTTCTATTTCTCCTTTTCGATACATCATTCTGCTAGGGTATATCGGGTGTTGTGAACTGAGATTGAATTATATGTTATATCAAATAGTCTTGGAATCTCAAGTCCATATACTCTCCACCTCGATCTGATCGAAGTGGTTTAATTGTTTTACCTAACTATTTCTCAACCTCAGCATTATACTCCTTGAAATATTCCAGGGTTTTGGACTTGTGATGTATCAGGTAAACATAGCCATACCTTGAATAATCATCAATAAAATTGGTGAAATATTCATACCCTCCTTGTGCTCTGACATTCATCGGACCATAGAGATCTGAATGCAAGAGTTCTAAGGGTTCTTTGGCTCTAAAACCTTTTCCTGTAAAAGATCTTTTGGTCATCTTACCCTCAAGACAGGACTCACATGGAGGTAAAGAATTATTTTCTAATTAATTTAGAAGTCTACTCTTGACCAATCTCCAAATCTTATTGAGATTAATATGGCCAAGTCTCAAGTACCAAAGATGGGTATTAGGAGAAACTTTTCGCCTTTTATTTTGAGTTTCGGCTATTTTAAACATCCCAGTATTCAAAATAATTTTTGACTCAGTTAGTTTTAACACATACAAGTTGTTTTCAAGTTTTGCAAAACAAATCTGAACACCTCTTGAACTAACGAACCTTGAACTAACGGACACTTCATTAATTTCAAAAGATACTTTGTACATATGTTATAACAAGTCAAAGATAGATATTAAATTCCTTCTCATATCAAGAATATAAAACACATTTTCAAGTAAAATGAATCTATCTCCAAAAAACAACTTTAAGTCTCCCAATGCATTGACTGAGACAACCTCTCCTGTTCTAACCTTAAGAGTCATCACGACCTCTGCAAGTTATCTCCAGGAACTAGTTTCCTGAATGAAAGTGAAAATATGGTTAACGGCACCCGAATCTAGTATCCAGGTCAAGTGAGTATCCTCCACCAAACATGTTTCAACAACGAGTAAATCATATTTACCTTGTTTTGCTTTCTTAGCCTTCTTCTCAGCAAGGTATTGTGGGCAGTTTATCTTGTAGTGCCCATCTTCGTTGCAATGGAAACATTTTCCTTTGTCAACAAATTTTTCCTTGCCTTTGCGTTTTGTAGGAGCATTTCTTTTTCCTTTTCCCTTCTTCTTCATCTAAATACCCTTATTTTTAGAAGTGGAAGGTCCGGACTTAGTTTTTGAGGACAATCCTTTTTGGAATTTGTTAGAAGTGACAACATTTGCTTCCCCTTCTTGTCCTCTATTTTTCATAAGAGTCTGGTAAGTATGGAGCTCGCTCAAAGAGTTGTCAGATTATAATTCAATTTTATTCATCATTGCATTCGTGCAAATTGCAGGAAACTCTTCAGAAGAGATTCCATGATGAAACTGACTTGACTTTTTTCATCTATAATAACATCGTTTGCATCTACCACGTTGAAGTGGACCATCATATCCAGAACATGTTTTCTAATAGAGGTTCCTTCTTTCATGCGTAAGTTGTAAACGTATTTAAGAGCATCGTGCCTGACAGATGTTGATGGTTGTCCAGGAACTCTTAACAAAGAGCATCCATGAGCGCGTTCAGATCATTCCGATTTCATTGTGCCCAAAATAAAACACACAAATTCTATCAAACAGTTATGCAATTTAACACTAATTAACGACATGCTTTGATAAATAAAATACAAGGGATTGAGTTTATATATCAGTTGAACACTCTCTTCAATATCGAACTCAACGCAGCGGAACAATCTCTATGAACTCTATCGCCCAGCAACACAATCGGCTATGGCAGCACGACCATCTATAAGAACGGCAACAACATGAATAAGCACGAGCAAACAGGAGCGGGGATGACACCACTACTTAGAGCCCTTGGTATTCTCAGAGTGAGAATCCAAAGTGTGGTCTTTGGTGAATTTGGTAGAGGTTGGAGGAACGGGCTGATCGTATAGACAATAAGCAAGTGGGAGAGAAAGCTATCATATAGCGGGGATGCTTATCGTTTACACGATCATGTATATTTTACTAAGCGATCATCTAGTAATAGGTAAACGATCGTTTAGAAAACGCGGCATGCTAGGCAATTGTTTAGTGAAGCTAAGTGATCGTTTAGAAAAAGGCGTGTGATCGTTTAGACACGGGTGTGCGATCGTTTAAGCGATGAAGCTCTATCGTATAGGCTCTCAGCTAAGCGATCAAGACGTTTTCACACCAATTGCCAATTTTTTATGAACTCTTGTAAAATGAAACAAATTTTCATTTTATTTTTCGGTTACAATAACCGAATACTGAATTTTCCACTAACGCATGATCGAGGAGAATATTTCAGCCAATTATCATATAATTAACCAATTTAATTAATAAATAAATATAATCATATTATATTTTTACCTTATAGTTTGATATCATATATCTACTATAGTAATTTCTCTTCCACTTGATATAAATCATATTTATATCTAATTTCCCCCAAAATAATGTAACTCATACATTTAGCCAATTATATCATATATAATTAACCAGTTCAATTATATCATATATAATCGAACTCTCTCTTGTCAATTTGAACATTTCAAACTGACCCAAAAACTGATTCTCAACTTTATTCAAGCTACCTAGGAGACCTTATGGACCTGTGGCTCGAAGCTCCAATGGTACGTGAATAGCTGACTAAACTCTTTAGCCACGAGATCTACCATTGATGCTTGAAAAATGGAGTAAATAAATATGCATTCATTGTTCTTTCTCCATGCATCGCTGGTCATGCGTGGACTAAGGGATATGTAATATGCGTCTAAGAATATTCTTATCTATTCTTATTTATTCGAGGTCGAACTTAGGGACTTGTAGCAATGGAATATTGTAGCTAAATGTTATGAAGTAATGTTATGAATGATGCACTCATAAGACAAGGTAATCACATAAAGCAAGGTCAACATAAGATTATTCTTATCCCTAGGAACGCTGCTTACTTCGCTTAGTGAGTTCAACTACTTACCCTCTCAGGCGGTTAGTCACCACTGATTCTGCTCATAGACAAGTATTGTGATCGCTCATAGACAAGCGTTGCTACAGCCTCACACTAAGCAAAGAGGATTTTCTCACAAACTCGCGTAACGAACATTTCCCAGTGGTTTGCTATATGCTTCATATGTTTATGCCGCATGATTAAGTATGCGATACTCTAGCAATTTTACTTAGTCATTTCAATGAAAGTAAAGGATAATAAAGCAGAAGCACATGAAGATGGAATTGAAGGAAATAGAGAAATGCATTGATCATAGAATGTATTAATGTCTTAAGCCACAATGTAATACAATACAAAGATAGAAGAGAGATGGAGGGCCAGATGGGCAATGTCTTGCTTCCATCAGATGTGTGTCAAGGCTGTCGGTGGTGCCATGGATGAGCGGTGGAATAGTCTTTCTCGAGATCTATCTCCGGCGAAGCTCCGGTCATCACTTGGAATGGTTGGAGAAATGAAGAACTCTCCGAGAATGTCTTCTCACGCTTTCGTCTGTGATCACAAGGATTTGCCTTCCGGCAGAAACTTGGATGATTTCAAGTTGGGCTCTAAGGCTTCTATTTATAGAGCTCGATTGTCGACAACATTAACGGTCCTTCTCTGAATTTCTACTACTAACGGCGTGATGGACCTGCTCTGAATCTCTGCTACTAACGACATGGTAGGTGAAATGTCAACATCACATTTTGATACTCCCAAGGTATGCGTTCATGCTCGGTTTCCGAAGTATCATCACATTCCACCACCCTTGCGTTCATCCCTTTATTATGGTTATTACTCTGTAACCGCAACTTCTATGCGATGGACACATGCGGTTAATGGTCGCAACATCCATGCGTCGAACGTATGCGATCGCCTCTTCGATGGTAAGATTCACCGCATGCGATCAATTCCTGCGATAGTTGCAAAAATAGACAATTGGATGCAAAATAACGCATAATAGTGGGTTAGTCGAGATTTTCAATGCTGATCGACGCAAGCTCACTTTTCTCATGAATTCTTAGTATAATCACCGTATATTCTACTTAACAACCCTCATAATTCTAAATAAAAGGCCTATAATAACGTGCATTTCTGCTCGTCATCAACCATTCGTTAACTGCCATGCATTCCACAAAGACCAACAACTGAACTCTTCTTACCACATATATTCCTATGTCAATTGGATATAACCAATCATGAGTACGATAACCCTTCATAGATGCTCGTAAGTACAGCTGGGTCAAGTTACTGTTTTGCCTCTGTAGTTACATCTCAATCCTTAAGTACCACTGATTCCTCTAATGAACAATACAACATAGTCCAACTATGTGTGAACACCTCTCGAGCCAAGAGAAGGTGTTTGGTGCCACATCATTCAAGCCCTGGAATCATCCCTTAAGGAAGCTATCTATCCACTTATCCCTCCCTCGAGAAAGAAGTGAATTTCATCTTGTGTAGCTGAGTTCCCAGCTCCTAAATCAAACAAATCCCTAAAATGGTAGGTTTGAGTCGACGACCTGGCTACTAGCACCCATACAAATCAAAGGACCGCCCTCAATGGCAGGAGTTCCTAACTCACTCAGGATTGAGGTCATGTTACCTATGGTCATCCTAGTGAAGTGAATTCTCTATCATGAACGGTGTTATATAACATGACATTAACACTTTGTGGTTAAATCTTATACAAACTCTCTGTATAGACGCCCTCGCTCGCATGTCCCCTACACGAATAATCAGGATCAGACCATCTGTGACAAGTCACAACACTTGTGACCATTCCATAAAGCGGACCCCATCCGTAGTGTTACCAGGATAAGGTTTCCCTCCTATATCCATATACTATAGACCATTTTGGTTATCATTTAAGACATGATCCACTTTTATGTCACCACATATATGCTTAAGTTACATACAGATAACAGATTTTATGTTTATTGGTTTGTGGTAAAGCAAATAAAACATACAACTGAGCAAAATCAAGGTGTGAAGTAAATATCATATATTATACAACACAAGCGTTCGTACAAACTGTTTACAAACTATAGGACACGAGACTTTAGGACATCAACCCCAACAGTCCGAACATCACCTACAACGAGCCCATGATCGCCTTTGCGATGACCATGCTCTCATGTTGCTTAGTTAAAACATCTTATATTCTTGCTAATATATAGGCTCGAGCCTTTTCATTTGCCCTCACCCATCTAGGCATCCTAAATATTTTAGTTTGTAGATGAGTCGAGAACTAGAGGACATTCCTATGTTAAAACAAACCTTAGATCATCAATTACTAGTATCTTGTTTATATTTGATTTCCATGTTGAGTAACTATCTCCATTAAACATATCCGAAGCGAGTAGTTGAATGATAGAGTTAGACATGTTGAAAATATAAATAAATTCTATTAGTGAATTGCTATTAAAACTAATTAAATTTTAGCAAAAAGTAATAATGTACCCGAATAATTCATTATTAATTTTCAACGATGTTTCAATGAGTCAGAATAATGGCTACTGAGGGGCAATCAATTACTCCTTCACTAAATCAAAACATGTTTAAGTAAATACTAATACCAGAATAACTCTTATTCACATAGTATTTAGTTATCGCTTCTTTGGTAAAAAATTTACTAACACTTAAATTTTCGTAAGTGTAACCCACCATTTTCAGATTCCAGAGATTGGAATCAACAAGCTACCGAGAGGTAGAGAGTGCTGAAAACGGACCTAAGAGACTCTATCCATTTTTGGAGTTTGCATTGTTTCGATCCTTATGAAACGTCTCTCTGAATGGGTGGTCACCTAAAAACGACAAGTATGCGGAACATATGAATCTCATGGTGCAACCTAATGGAGGAGACTGTAGGATTGTTTGACATACTTCCTTCTCCCACTTACTATGAACAACTTATCTTATTCACCTTGCTATTGACCCATGCAAACACTTTCCAAATGGAATGGTTGCCTAAAAACGATGCGAAGCCGAGCATGAATCTCACAGTGTGAACTCTTAAGAACGTGAGAGCTAAAATTAATTTTTCTCCCACTAAAGTGTTCTAAACGATTTGGGTGTATTTTAGGTAATTAAATACAACCTAAGTCTAGGCGTTTATCCTAGTATAACTTTTATACTGGATTTAACCGATAATGTCTAAGTGATATACCATTTATAATTTCACACTACTCACACATGCTCATAAAACCAGGTTAACATAACTCAAGAATCAACTTGATCCCCATGTAGCAGGTGTTCCATAAACCATCAACTTAGTACCTCCAGCCTTAGACATGATCTTGCCGGGTGAACTTGTAACTGTAGTCATTAAAAGATAACGACTTATTTTAACTATTAAAACAAGTTGTCATTTGTCAACCCTATGTGAGCATGCATTTATCTTTGTTATAGACTTTAAATGTCTAATTCATTTTATAACAATTATAACTTAGACAAAATCTATAACATACATCAAACATTCCATAAATTAATATAACAACTTATATCAATTTTCATGAAATCTACACATGCATACTATATAATATAACACTTATAACATACTTTCAGTGCATGCAACATGCTATGTTGGGATTTTAAATCTACATGGCATACTTTATTCACAAGCAAATTTAATTTTAATTAAAACATACATTCATAATGCATAATTAATTAAACACACTGAAGTGGACTGGTTTTGGCATCATAACGAACAACTAAATTATTATATTAATAACTCAGCAACTGCTCCGAACTGCTTCGGAATGCGTCGAACCGGCCCAAACAGGTTGAAAAAGACATGAATCGGACCCAAAGGCATGAAAACAAGGTTGAATCGGCTGAAGAAAACCAAATCGATCTGACTGGAACGCCTCCCTCGGGCAATTACAACCTAATTTCAACTCTAATGACTCTAACAAATTTACAAACCCTTCTTCACATATTTAAGGCTATAAACAAGCGGGTAATTACAATTATTACAACACAAGGAAGCTTAATTTTGATGTCAAATTCATAATATATCAACTTTAGCAACCACAACATTCAACACATGAATTAATGCCCACCAAGCTAAAATTAATGCAAATTGAATGCTTAAAAACATGCTCTGATACCAATTGTAAGAGTAAACTACAAGCATGTGGAAGCAATCAGAATTCTAAGCACTCTAACTACATTAATTTTAGGATTAAAGCATGCAAGTTCATAACTTAGAAAAATAGGGTTTCAAAAATACAACATTTGAAGAAACTCTAAATTTATCCAATTCCTTAAACAATTCTAATCACGAACGGTTCGTGGGCTACTGCTAGAGTCTTTTCCACTATTCTTCGACCTTAGAACAGATTGTGGGATCAAAATAGTGATGAATAGAAGAGAATTTAGAGAGTATGCAAGTTTTGTTGTGAAGAACTTAGAGAGAACCATTCTCTTCTAATTGCAAAAATTGCATGAACCTTTTAACAAATAATTTTTCTTCAATTTATAGAAGAAACACATGTAATCTAATTGTATGACAATTTGACACCAAAACACTCCGTGCATAAGTGGTATTAGATGTTAAATTTAGTGAAAAATGTGAGATTTTTCCACTAAGTGTTAAATTTAGTGGAAATGGTGGGATTTTCCTACTAAGTGTTAAATTTAATGAAAAATGTGGGATTTTCCCTCTAGCTCTAATTCCACCTTTTTTTCTCTTTTAAAATGAACTTCATAAATTCAAATTAAATGAAATTTAATTTGAAATAAATTAATTCAAATAATTAATTTTAAATAAAATTAATTTCTTTCAAAACAATTTTAAATAAAATTAGTTCTAATAATTAATTTTAAATAATTAATTAAATAATTTAATTAATTTAATATCAAATATTGAATTAATAAAACACCAATCCCAAACATGAGTCGCTATTCATTTGTATAATATATAAATCATATTTAAATATTTTCCAGACATGAATAGCTATTCATACTTACAATATTTAAACCATATTTATATATTTTATACTCTCCAATTTGTTTAATTTGATAATTAAACTACATGTAATTATACCGCATATAATTCGTCGTTTTTTCCTTTAACCAAACTTGAACATTTCAAATTCTCTCACCATACTGTCCTGAGGTTTAGTCCGATATGAGCTAACAGGGGGACCTAACAGACTTACAGATCATGAGCTTCAACGATCCGAGGTCAACCGGCTAAACTCTTTAATCTAATTAACTAACATTTATTAACTACCGGGACACTCCATTAAAGCCCAGTAGGTGCATTGTCCTCACTGTAGATAAATTTCTATCCACTTGATTTAATTTTGATTAGTAAGTCGATCCTTCGCAGGTTGTTCGTAATTACAGTTGGGTCAAAATTATCGTTTTTATCCCTGTAATTATATCTTGCTCCTTAAGTCCCATTGATCCTCTAATGAACAGTTGGTTTGTGGCCTAACCACCAAACTGAGTGCCTCTTGAGCCAATGAGAGGGTAGGGCCCCTTATTCAAGATCAGAAGTCAACACTTAAGAGAACAACCTATCTAATATCCCTAAAGTCAGGTAGAAGTGAATTCCATCTTGTAGGACTATGTCCCCAATTGTCTACCCAATCTTACCCCTAAATGAGAGGCTTATTCAGTCGGCGATAGCCACTCTTACCCATGCAGATTAAAGGATAATCCTGAATAAATAGAAGTTCATAGTTAGCTCAGGATTAAGATCGAGTTATCTAGGTCATCGAATTGAACTACTCACCTTAACAGTAAACGACGTTATAAAGTAAAAGTGACTATTTTAAGGTCCGATCTTATGCAAACTCGTTGCATAGGATACCTCCACTCGCATGTCTCCACATAAATGATTCAGGATCATATAATTTGTATCAAATGCAAAGTGGGTCGTATCCATAGTGTCCCCAAGTTAAGGTACCCAGCCTTATCCCTATCTATATAGACCATTTTGGCTATTACTTGAACTTGATCCACTTTTATATCACTATATAAAGTTCAAGTATTCATACTATAGCCAGGGGTTTTTAAATTATTGGATTTAGGGTTAAAAGGTATAATTCACATATTCAATAACAGTTCTACTGAATAAACTTCAATAACATTTTTATTGCAAAATAGAAGATGTTCAAAGTTTACAAACCATGAGTTTTGGGACATAAAACCAAGCAATAGTTGAAAGATCAATATCAATTCCATATCATATTTCTATTTTGAAGGGAAAAATTATTGGTTTTGGTTTTTAAAGTATTTGACAAAATAAGGTATGCTGAAAATTATTTGAAAAGATAGATTTCATTAAGTATCGATAACAATTGTTTAGTTGACCAATTTTATTTATTTTATTTATAATTCATGTTTTTTCAAATTAATCTCAAATGAGATAATTGAAAGGCCACTAAATTTTTTATGCTTGAACTATTATATAAAATGAGTTCAATGAATGTAACGTTAAAAGTAAAATACTTCTATTCATTAGTAGAAGATGGTCGAGTTCAATCATGCGTAGAATGCTCACGATTACAAGAACTCGGTAAATTTGTTGTTTGACCCTCATCAATGCCCTAATTATGTGATAAATAGGTCACATATTGATCACCAAACCTAAATGGATTATAAGAGGATTGACCTATGTTCATATTGTATATTCCTAGATTGTCAAATGAGGGAATTATGGAATATGGAGAAAACGTCATCGAAGGATGCATCTGGATGTAGTTGTGTACTATGCAGTGAATGATGGAGTTTCATTTTGTACTCCATGTTTAACTGAGATGTTAGGTTCTTGTACATAGTCATCTTCTGGTCGGATAAAATGAACCACATCTTGAGCTGGATTACCTATGTCTAGATGTTGAGGCTGGTATATAGCTGCCAATGATACATCTACGAGATGATTTGAGAAGAATATTAAATCTATCTATATATACCGTTAGTTGTTGTTCAATCAAATTTATATCTCACACACGATAAACAATTGATTTTTTTTTTCGTTTTTTAGTCAAATTGATTTATATCTCATGTAAATTCCCATAACATCTTTATAACAAAGGCAACGTTGGTTCAAGTAAATATATCAGAAGAAGATTAAGGTACACTAAAAAAAAAGTAAATAAACTATATTTCAAGATTGAGATATCTAATATTATGCATAATATCCAAGATTTTTTTGGGAAAAGAAGTTCACGACCCGTAGGCCTTCTACCTCCACGCGGCATTGCTCCATCAGGCTTTCCCCCATTGCGGAAAATTCCCCACTGCTGTCTCCTGTAGGAGTCTGGGCCGTCCCCAATGACCAATCCTTGCATGAATTGCTAATGATCCAATAAGTCCAACATTAATTCCTTCAGACGTGTCAATTGGGCAAATGCGTCCATAATGACATGCGTGAATAGCCGGGAGGAAATAAAGGGCCTTTTCCTAGCCACTCAAACTTTTAAAAGTAAAAAACCCATCTTTCATTGTAAAGTAATGCCTGCACTCCTCCGGTGATGATATCTCGTTAGTCCTTGATCTCCTCCGGTGGCCTTACTTTGCTTTCAGGTAAATTGAATATGAATGACTCATTATTAACTCAGTTTCTGGGCCATAATCATTCTGTAGGAGAGATGGCCGAGTGGTTGAAGGCGTAGCATTGGAACTGCTATGTAGGCTTTTGTTTACCGAGGGTTCGAATCCCTTTCTTTCCGTACTAATTCAACAATGTTACTGACCACAATGTATCAAATCAAATAACAATGGATACTATTATTCCAACAGTTAGACCTTTCTTGGATATAGATTCTCTATTTCGAATTTTTCATTTTTGTGGTACGGAAACGAAAAGGCTGGAAAGAATGGACAAGAGATGAAAATCCCCCTCCCACTCAATGATACATGAATGATAGAAAAATTTCCGGATCAAAACGTTACTTTACTTTCCTTCGGTCTCTTTACTTAGACTTCAGCGAAGGGGAGGACGAAATTGTCCGAACCCTTGTTAAAAAAAATTATATTCTAAAAAGAAGCTAAATAAAACTAAACAAAAATGAAGAAGATAAATAATAAAACTGAAAGGTTAAATAGCTAACGCAGTAGAAGAATAACACAGAACCATAATCGAAATTAATTTGGAAAATAGAAATACCAGTACACTAGCAAAAGTACACAAAATAAACCTATTGTTTAAACTCTAGGTTAAACATGTTTAAAAAAAATTACAAAGAGAAGAATTTTCTTTACTCACTTTCGTTGAAGACTCACAATGGAATCAATTCTCTAATTGATCATGAACACCACCAAAATGGCTACCCTCATATTTTCTGAGAACTCGAGGTTGAAGATTTGTGGGAACCAATCTTGAAAAAGAGAAAAACAATCACAAGAATTTTATGATGCTGTAGAGACAATTAGAGAGAAGATTATCCTTAGATTTGCATAGGTGAACTTAGCTCAACAGCGCCGGCTCAATAAACTTCCATTTTAGGGGTAAGCCCGGGTAGATAACTGAGGACATAGGGTACAAGATGGAAGTCGCTCCTACCCGCTTTTAGGGATAGTAGAGAGGTTGTTCCCCTAAGTGCTAACTTCGGGTCTTGAACAAGGGGCCCCCCTCTCATTGGCCTGAGAAAGACTCGGTTTGATGATCGGATTACAAACCAATTGTTCATTAGAGGATCAGTGGGAATTAAGAAATAAAAGGTAATCTCGGGGGTAAAATAGTCATTTGACCCAACTATTATTACGAACAACCCGTGAAGGATTATCTTACTAACCATAGTTATATCGAGAGGACACAATATATCTGCAGTGAGGGGAGTGCAACTCTGGGCTTTAATGGATTGACCTAGTAGTTAACAAATGAGGGTTAATTCGGTGTAAAGAGTTTAGCCAATTAATCTCGGATTGTTGGAGCCCATGATCTGTAGGTCCATGAGGTCCTCCTACTAGCTCACAAATGGATTAGCCTTAGAGTAGCGTGATAAGTTAATTTGAAACCTTCAAATTAGAATTAAGGGAATTAATAATTATATGTGATATAATTACGCGTTTAATTTTGAAATTAAACGAAATTGAAGAATCAATTAATATTTAAATATAATTTAAATATTAAATACATGAATAGGGATTCATGATGGTGGAATTAGTGTTAAATTAATTTAATATTAAATTAATTAAATTAATTAAATTGTTTAATTAATTATAAATTATTAATTTTATTAAAAAAATTAATTTTGAATTAATTTTTGTAAAATTAAATATAATTTTGGTTTTAATTATTGAATTAAAAAACTGGAATTAAGTTTTATTTGATAAATTTCAAATTAAAAAGGAAAGAGAAGAAAATTGGAAATGGAAAAGTTGAGATTTTCCCACTTCCATTTCTAATTAGCTTAATCACTCTTCCACTTCAAATTCTCAATCAAATTCATAGTAAAAGGTGTAATACATGCATGAATTCCTTTTGCATGAAAGTTATGCAATATATTCTTCACTTGTGAGTAGAAATCGAGCATGCATTTGGGTGGATTAAGCTGAAAATCTTCAAAGGTTGAAGATAGGTTTTTAGCTTAAAAACCAGAAACCCCTCCTCTTCTTTTCCCTTAATTCAAGCTTATTTTGAGTTCCACAACTCAATCCAAGGCACCAAGAGGATAGTAGGGAAGACCTCGTGGTGGTTCACAGGCTGATTTGGAGAAGATTTGTAGCTGGAATCGTGATTCAAGTGTTTCTTCAAAGGTATGTCATGAAATCCATTTGATAGTTTATGAGCATGCTTAATTCAAAGCCAAAATTAATGAATTAGAATGCTTCCATTTTTCGTCTGCTGCATATTTTCTAACTCTAGAAATTAATATCAGAGCATCATTTAAGTATTCAATTTGGTTTAATTTTGGCTTGGTGGGTGTTTTTTCATGAGATATATGAAAATGGTGCACTGATATGGTTTTCTGAGATTTGGCATTAAAATTCTCATTGATTCCTTTGTTAAATTTGTAATTGGCTTTTGATTGATGAGCTTATATGTGTGCTCAAGAATCTGTAGTTTATTTGGAGTCATTAGAGTTGAAATCAAGATGTAATTGAAGAAATAAGTTAAGAAGGTTGAGCTGCAGAATTCTATTGATGAGCTTCTGTCCAGGCAGCATTGCAATGCTACCCTTGAGCGTTGCAACGCTACTCATGTTGCTAACCGAGAGCTAGAGAGAGTGGCACCGGAGCTAACAAGAAATGTGACTGGAGCTAGGGAGATCTGAATCAAACGTGACTGAAGCTAGTGAGAGCAAGTGAGATCTGAACCAAGCAATGAGCGAGAGTTAGCGAGAACTGAACCGAGCGACAGTTGACCTAGCGAAAGCTAGTGAGGCTGAACCAAGCAACACAAGAACTAGCAAGAGCTAGCGAGAGCGGCGGGTTCCACCGGTTTGCCTCAGGTCCTGTCCGATTCGGCCTCAAATGGTTAATGGCTAGTCCAGTTAAGGCCATTCTGGTCCAGTTCAGGCGGTTCAGGTCCGGTTCAAGCAGTTCAGGTTTGGTTTGGGCAGTTCAAACGGTCTATAAGTGTTTTGGAGCCAATTCTTGCTGAATTTCGTAACAGGTAGGCCTTTGTTTGCTCGAAAATGCCAAAACTAAAACCATATTAGTATGTGTTTAATTATTTATACATGTGATGTATGTTATAATTAAATAAATCTTGTAAGTGCATAAAGTATGCCATGTAGATTTAAAATCCCACCATAGGAAGCATGTTACATGCATTGAAAGTATGTTATAAAGTGTTATAAAATATAGTATGCATGTTTATGGTTTCTTTTATTTAATATAAATGTTATATTAAATATTAAATGCCTTTGATGTATGTTATGGATGTTTAGCATGTCTAAAATTTTGTAAGTTGTATAAAATTGGGTTACACATTTAAAATCCATAACAAAGAACAACTGCATGCTCAGGTTAACCACTTGTTTTAATAGATAAAATAGGTCGTTAAACTTATAAAACTAGGGTTACAAACTCAACCGATATATAATCCTGTCTAAGGCTAGGGGTATTTATACTGACGGTCTACGGAACACCTTCTACCTGGGGATTATGGTCGAATTATTGAGCGTTGTTAACATTTTTATGAGCAATACGTGAACGGTGTGAGGTTTTAAAACTTATTTATCATCTAGACATCATAAATTAAATCCAAATATAAACATTATACTTGGATAAAAACCTAGACTTAGGTTGTTTAATTAGCCAAAACTGAAGGAAACCGGACACGAGGATTTCCATGAGTAGCGGAAGGATCTTTCCAACTTTCAATCATATATAAACATTACAATTACAATCACAAACAAAAACATACGTTTATGCATACAACAGAAATTACAGCATGTTTTACTACATGATCAAGGGAAGGAATTAACAAACCTTTGAAGACTCATCTTCAAGTTCCTTGATCACGAACGCTCGATCACAACAACACAGCAACACTCAAACGCTCGTACAACACGACTGCTACACTGTAAAATCACAAAAAACTCGAACAAAGTGATCGCCAAGGTCACGTACACCCCGAACACCACGAATGGCCTCCACAGAACCTCGACTGTGTCGAGTTGAGTATGACACCACCAAGAAGGTTACCTCGGTACTCCCGGTGTGAGAATCTAGGGGGTGGGTTTTGTGTGGACTTGGTTAGAGGTAGAAAACCAGAGGAAGAACAATTGTGTAAACGATTAAGCAAGTGGGAGATGAAACAATCTATCGTATAGGTCCTTGCTCAATCGTTTAATAAAAACAATGCGATCGTTTAGCGAAAGCTATGCGATAGTTGAGTGACTATCGTGTAAGAACACTCCACGATCGTTTAGCTAACTCTAAGCTGTCGTTTAGTAAATCTGATTTACTTGAAAACTACCCATGAGTAATTTTCGAGATTGGAAAACTCAAATCAACAACTTTGCAAATCTTACTAAAATTAGGAAAACATTTTTTCTTTTATCTCACAGTTGCCATGAAACCACCAATAACCTCCCACTCAATTGGTTATTAGAGAAAAAGAGATAATTATCCAATAACTAATATTATTATAAATATAAATGATAACTAACTTACCATAATATATTTATAACCTATAGTTTTAACATTCATCTCATAAGACATACAAACCATAGCCCTTTTTTATTCCATGACATTTAATGTAAATCTCATTTACATTACTCCTCCACTTAATATATCTCATACACCATACCGATCATATCATATATAATCGAATTACCTCTTGTCAATTTGAACATTTCAAATCAACACCAAGAACTGATCCTCAACTTGAATCCATTGAGCTACCAAGGGGACCTTATGGACCTATAGCTCGAAGCGTCAACGGTATGTGAATAACTGACTAAACTCTTTAGTCACAAGATCCACCATCCATTAACTGTCAGACACTCCACTAAAGACCGACAGTTGAACTCTTCTTACTACTGATATATTATATGTCTATCTTAACCAATCAACAGTGCGACAACCTTTCACAGATCGCTCGTAAGTACAGTTCGGCCAATTACCATTATGCACTGTAGTTACATCTAACTTCTTAAGTACCATTGATCCCTCTAATGAACATAAGTCATAGTCACACTATGACTGGGTCCTTTCTTCCAAAGAGAGGTTGTGGTCACTATGTTCAAGCCCCGGAATCAGCCTTTAAGGGAGCAATCTATCTTACTTACCCCTGCTTCGGGGAAGGAGTGAATTCCATCTTGTGTGATTGAGTTCCCAGCTCCTAAATCAGATAAGTCCCTCAAAAGGTAGGCATGTTGAGTTGGCAATCTGATTACTCTCACCCATACTAATAAAAAGACCGCCCTCAAAGGTAGGATTTCCCAAAACACTCAAGATTGAGGTCATGTCACTTATGGTCGTTTAGGTGAGATGTAAGTCTCCAGTATCAACAACGTTATATACAGAGTCGAGTCATCTTGTGGTCCGGCTTATACAAACTCTTTGTATAGGACACACCCACTCGCATGTCTCCACATGAATGGTCGGGATCTACCATTTATGGTAGTTTACAACACTTGCAAACCTCTACAAAGCGAGTCGTATCCATAGTGTCACCAAGATCATATATCGCACCTTAATCCTTATACTACAGACTTATTTAGGTTATCACTTAAGCCATGATCCATTTGTATATCTCATATACATGCTTAAATTTACATAAGATAACCATGGAGCTTTGTTTATCGGATATGAGGAAATGCCAGAATGAAATAACAATTACTTTATTCATAAACAATGTGTATAATTACAAACAACGAGACTCTGGGAGAATTAGGATACCAATCCCAATAGGAACAAGCCTAAGAAAATGTATACCTAGTTTAACATTAAACACTTTAGTGGGAGTTTAATAACATATATGATATGTTATTAGAACACTTCAGTGAGAATAAAATAATGTATATGATATGTTAAAACGCTTCAGTGGAAAATTAATAAACATATATGATATGATTATTTTTAGCTCTCATGTTCCTAAGAGTTCACGATCGAAATTCATGTTTCACTTCGTGTCACTCTGGGAGTGACCTTCATTCGGATAGTGTTTACATAAATCAAGATTTTTGTGAATAGGGGATGTTCACCATAAAATCAAATGTGTTGTTTTGATTTTAATTTTCAAGTCCCTAAATGTTCACACTATGAGGTTCATGCGGCACTTCATGTCACCCTGGGAGTGACCTCCATTCGAAAAGTGTTTTCGTGAATCAATATCAAGGTGAATGAGGGGAAGATGTTCAATGGAAATAAAATATACGATATATTGATTTCAATTCTCACGTCCCCAGAAAATTCCCACCATGAGATCCGTGCAACACTTCTTGTCACCCTGGGAGTGACCTCCATTTAAAAAGTGTTTGTCATGAGGTCAAGATAAAAGTGAATGTGGAAAGTAGTTCATAGTAAGTAGGTGAAGGATATGTGTCAATGTATCATGTGGTCTCTTCTATTTGTTTGAACCCTGAGATTCCTATGTTTCGCTTGCTTATCGTCTTTAAGTCGGCCTCACTAGTCATTTAACAAAGGTTATCCCCTCAGAGGTTTTAACATAGGATTCAGAACAACTCAAACTCTAGAAATGGATAGGATTTCTAAAGTCATTTTCAACTTTGACTTTCCAATTCGGGAGCATCGTTGGGGCTGACTTCTGAGGTTTGAAAAACAGAGGGTTGCACTTATAGAATTACTAAAGTGTTAGTAATTTCTGACTAAAAACGGTAGCTAAATGACTATTGGAATATGAATTATTCTGAGGATAGTATTTAGTCAAGAATGTTTTACCGTAGTATCGTTGCAAAAATAATCTTGGGTATAGTATAGTATTTGATTGGGCTTAAAAAGAAATTCACTGATAAAATTTGTTTATGTTTTTCAGAATGACGAGTTCATTAGTGCAATTTTTGGCATATGATAAACTTATTGGGATAATTATGCCACCTGGAAAACAAACCTGAATACTATACTAGTGATAAATGACCTATGGTTTGTTTTAACAGAGAAGTGTCCTCCTATTCCTGGCTCAAATGAAAACCAAAATGTTCGGGATGCATACGACAGATGGATCAGGGCTAATAAGAAACCCCGTGCCTATATTTTTTCCAGCATATTGATGACGGGAATTTGTTAGCCAACAAAGACTTGATGACTAAAATTATGGTGAACGCAATATGTGATGCATGTCTTAGGTTATGCGTTTATACTTATGCGTCAGTGGTCGTGCGTTGGAATGGAAATATGCGTTACTCTTATATGCGATGACCATGCATTCCTGTCACAAGTTTTCTTACGCTCTCGCCAAGTATAACGAGAAGCCAAGTTTCTCGAGTGATCTGAGGTCGAACTCAGGGACCTGTAACTAAATATATGCAGTGATGTGTTTGCGGTGGATAAATAAAAGAATGATGGGGGTTGGCTATAAACTACTTCTACTCCTAACTAACAGACAAAGCAGTGAGAATATGATTGAGAGGTAGAGACACGAAAAATGTTGACGTGTAGTAAATGCATGGAAAAATAGATAAAATGTGAGGATGTCTTCATCGCAACCCTAAGCTTGACCACAAGGGCAACCTCAGCCAACGCAAGCTACTCGATCATGATACACACACTTGAGCCTAATTCTAGGACGCATGGGTGTATATGCGATAGTGCCGAGAAGCCTATTTCTAAACCTCCATAACCCGCTCACGTGCTCTCGCCGCATAAGCGTGATGGCCGCATACCACCATATCCTACTTCTGGACGCATGCAATATCCTATCCGTAGGGTGCATACGCTATGTAATAGCAAATGGAGCTTATTCCTAAGTTCCCCATTCTTGCTTATGCAATCCAATCCACTCTCCTGAGACTTAGATTTGGTTTTAGACTACTCTCTCAAGTATGCCTAAATGATGAATGATGCGCTCATAAGATAAGGTAATCGCATAAACCTGGCTGATGTAAGATTATTCCTATCTCTAGTGAGCACTTGCTTACATTGCTTAATGCGACCAACCACTTACCCTCCCGGGCAGTTGGTTGTTGCTGACTTTACTCATAGATAAGCATTGCGTCCGCCTATAGACAGACGTTGTTATAGCTTCACACTAAACAAATAAGGTTTTCTCACAAAACTCACGCAACGCACACCTCCCAGTGGTTTGCTACATGCTTCATATTTCTATGTCGCATGTTTAAGTATGTGATACTCTAGTAATCTCACTAAGTGATGCAATGAAAGTTAAGGATGCTAAGTAAAGGAAGATGGAGATAGAATCAAAGGAAATATAGAAATGCATTGATCACAAAATGTATTAATTTCTTAAGCCAAAATGTAATACAATATAATATAAGAAAAGAAGAGAAAATGAAAGGACCAGCTGGAAGCAATGTCTTGCTTCTAGCAGATGTGTGTCAAGGCTGTCGATGGTGCCATGGAAGGGCGGTGGAGCTGACTCTCTCGAGATCTAACTTTAACGAAGGCTCTGATCGTCACTCGGAATGGATGAAGGAGATGAAGAACTCTCAAGCTTTCATCTAACTCTTTCGTTTGGATCACAAGGATCCACCCGAAGGTAGAAACTTGGATGATTTGAAATTCTACTCAACGGCTTCTATTTATAAAGCTTGATTGCCGACAACATTAATGGACCTACTCTGAATCTGACACTCCGTGGCACGATGGTCCTTTTCTGCATCTCTGCTGCTAACGGCGTGGTAGGTGAAATGTCAACATCATCTTTGATTCTCCCGAGGTATGCGTTCATGTTGCATTCCACCAACCTTGCGTCCATCCCTCTATTATGGTTATCATCATGTAGTCGCAATCTTGCGATGATCGCAATCGCTTGATGACCGTAACTTCTATGCGATGACTGCATTCGCTTGACGACCGCAACTTCTACGCGATGGACGCATGCGGTTGATGGCCACAACATCCATGCGTTGAACGTATGTGTTCGCCTTTGCGATGGAGAAATTCTCCATATGCGGTCGTCTTTGCGATAGCTCGGCTTTCGCGTATGCGTCCGCTTCATACGTTAGCTACAAAGATAGACAATTGAACGCATAATAAGCATAAAAGTGGGTTAGCTGAGATTCTTGATGCCGAACGATGCAAACTCATTTTCTCATGAATTCCTAACATATTCGCCGCATATTTCACTTAACAATCCTCACAATTCTAAATAAAAGGCCTAAGATGACATGCATTTCTGCCCGACATCACATATCTAATGTATTGGCGAAAAAACACGAGAGTATAGGTACTGCCAAAGAGATTATGGAATCTCTCTGTGGGATGTTTAGATAAACATCCTTCTCCATGAGGCATGATGCTATCAAATACGTTTACAACTGCCATATGAAAGAAGGGGCCTCTATTAGAGAACATGTCCTGGAGATGATGGTCCATTTCAACGTAGCAGAAGTAAACGAGACTGTCATTGATGAGAAGAGTCAAGTTTGTTTTATTCTTGAATCTCTTTCGAAGAGTTTTCTGTAGTTCTGTACGAACGTGCTTATGAATAAAATAGAATATAACTTGACTACACTTCTCAATGAGCTACAGGCTTACCATACCATGATGAGAGCAAAAGGTCTGAAACTGAAGTAAATGTTACTACCGCTGAAAAGAGAGGAACGTCCTCCAAAAATCCTGATATTGCTTCTTCTTCATAGAGTAATCGTATTCTAGTCAAGAAGAGTAAGGGGAAAGGGAAGAAGAAATTCGCTGGTAGAAGAGGCAAGGCTAATGTTGTAGATAAAGGAAAATGTTTCACTACAATGTAGAAGGGCACTGAAAGAGAAATTTCCCTCAATACCTTGCAGAGAAAGAAAAACAGGGAAATTAGTTCCTGACGATTGCTTGTTGTACTCAAGTTAACCAGTGGAAGATGTTGTTGTCAGAAGATAATCTTATCTTGTTTTTGTTATTGTAATAAAAGTTAGTTTATCTTGTTGTAAAGAACAAACTGTATAAACTTTTTGTTGTAAATGAAATGTTCATCAACAAAAGTTATATTTATTCAATTGCAAAGCAATTTTTGTTAGAACCAACCTAGTTAAAAGCTATTTGCAAATATTTAGATATTTAAAATGGCTAGAAATCAATAAAAGCAAGTAGTTATTTAACCTAAGTGATAAGTTTAGAACACTTGAAAAGTTCTAAATGTACAAAACTTGTTAGGTAAAATAAAACTGAAATACTTCGATTGGATCAAAGTATAGAAAGTTTGAGATTTCTAGGACTATTTGATAGAACATGAAATCCAATGAAAACTTTCTACACCTATTTGGCTTAATTATTTTTTGGACATCATTTCAATTTTAGGTATTTCTAAAAATCCATTTGAGATATGGAGAACTCATAAAAGCTATTTATGATATGTAAAGTTGTTTACATAGTTTAGAAATCTGAAAAGATCGATATAAGTTTAATAATGAACTCTTGAGTGTTGGAATATTGTTCAAAAGGCATGCCTATCTGTAGATAAGCCAAAAGGATAATTTTTTTCGTGTAAATGAAAATTAAGTGTTTGTGTTGACAAATACCAATTTTTCTGGAAAAATATACGAGATCACCATGTATTATTTGTTTCCATAAAAGCTTGTATATATCAATAAAGAATTATTGATTAAAACTGACACTATAAACAAAAGGTTGTTAAGATAGGTAAAAAAAATCTTACTCAAAGAGTTTAGAGTACCTCGATGTAGTGGGAGGAATGTATGACTTCCTAGCCATTATTGAGAAAAAAGAGTTATGAAAATAAGATGCATTCCCTATATAGTTTAATAAGAAGTCTATTGCACACTAACATGTTTACAGCGATTCTCTCGGCTAATGTGTTTGAAAATCTCCTAGTAAGACTAGGACTACAAGGTATATAACCTAGGGCAAGTGGGAGAAAAATCAGGTATGTAATACTGAAAGATAAACCATGAGTATGTGATGCCCTAGTTTATTGTATTTCTCTGTAAAATGCAAAAGCTCAGTATTATATGTTACCATCGGAGTTTTAGTCCAAGTGGGATTTTGTTGGTTTTATATCCTAAAACTCGTGGTTTGTAAACAATAAAATTTATTCTGAAAATTCACTAAAGTTGTTATTGAATATATTATTTGCTTATTTAGTTTTACAAATAAATCCAATAAACTAAAATATCCATGACTATTATATGAATACTTGAACTTTATGTAGTCATAAAAGTGGATCAGGTTGGAGTAAACAGTCAAAATGGTCTATAGTATATGAATAAGGTTGGGTGCCTTATTGTGGAGGCATCCTGTGCAATGAGTTTGCACAAGATCGGACCACAAAATAAGTCACTTTTACTTTATAACGTTGTTTACTGTTTAAGACTGACTATTTCAAAGCGATGACCTATGTAACTTGACCTTAATCCTGAGCTAACTATGAGCTCCTGTTTATTCGAGATTATCCTTCAATTTGCATAGGTGAGGGTTGACTCAACAACGCCGACTCAATAAACCTCCATTTCAGGAGTAAGACCGGGTAGATAGTTGAGGACATAGGGTGCAAGATGGAATTCACTCCTACCTGCTTTTAGGGATAGTAGAGAAGTTGTTCTTTTAAGTACTAACTTGGGGTCTTAAACAAGGGGCCCCGCCCTCTCATTGGCCCGAGAGGGACTCGGTTTGATGGTGGAATCACAAACCAATTGTTCATTAGAGGATTAGTGTGAATTAAGGAACAAGAGGTAATCTCGGGGGTAAAATAGTCATTTGACCCATTTGTTATTACGAACAACCTGTAAAGGGTTAACTTACTAATCATGGTTATATCGAGTGGACACAATATATCTACAGTAAGGGAAGTGCAACTCTGGGCTTTAATGGAGTGACCCAGTAGTTGACGAATGAGGGTTAATTCAGTGTAAAGAGTTTAGCCAATTAATCTCGGATCGTTGGAGCCCATGATCTGTAGGTCCACGATGTCCCCCTACTAGCTCACAAATGGATTAGCCTTAGAGTAGCGTGATAAGTTAATTTGAAACATTCGAATTAGAATTAAGAGAATTAGTAATTATATGTGATATAATTACGCGTTTAATTTTGGAATTAAACGAAATTGGAGAATCAATTAATATTTAAATATTAAATACATGAATAGGGATTCATGATGGTGGAATTAGTGTTAAATTAATTTAATATTTGATATTAAATTAATTAAATCAATTAAATTATTCAATTAACTATTAATTATTCATTTTATTAGAAAATTTAATTTTGAATTAATTTTTGTAAAATTAAATATAATTTTGGTTTTAATTATTGAATTAAAAAACCGAAATTAAGTTTTAATTTGATAAATTTCAAATTAAAAAGGAAAGAGAAGAAAATTGGAAATGGAAAAGTTGGGATTTTCCTACTTCCATTTCCAATTAGCTTAATCACTCTTCCACCCCAAATTCTCAATCAAATTCATAATAAAAGGTGTAATACATGCATGAATGCCTTTTGTATGAAAGTCATGCAATATATTCTTCACTTGTGAGTGGAAATTGGCATGCATTTAGGTGGATTAAGTTGAAAATCTTCAAAGGTTGATGATAGGTTTTTAGCTAGAAAACCAAAAACCTCTCATTTTCTTTTCCCTTAATTCAAGCTTATTTTGAGTCCCACAACTCAATTCAAGGCACCAAGAGGACAGTAGGGAGCGCTTTGTGGTGGTTCACAAGCTGATTTGGAGAAGATTTGCAACTGGAATCGTGATTCAAGTGTTTCTTCAAAGCTATGTCTCGAAACCTTCTTGATAGTTTATGAGCATGCTTAATTCAAAGCTAAAATTAATGAATTAGAATGCCTAATGATCCATTTTTCTTCCACTGCATGTTTTCTAACTCTAACAAAATTGCTCCTTTAAGAGTTGATTTCTGGGCTTGAACAATGTGGTGCCACATCCTCTCCTAGCCCGAGAGAGGTTTAGTCATAGTTAGACTATGATCTATTGTTCATTAGAGAAATCAGTAGTACTTAAGGAGTTAGAAGTAACTATAGGGGCAAAATAGTAATTTTGGTCCAGTTGTACTTACGAGCAATTTGTGAAGGGTCATCGTATGACTATATCCAATGGACACAGAAATATATCTATAGTGCGAAGAGTGCAGTTGTCGGTCTTTAGTGGAGTGCCTGACAACTAACGGATGGTGAATAATTTAATTAAAGAGTTTGATTATTTATACACGGACCTTTGGAGCTTCAAGCTACGGGTTCATGAGGTTCCCTTGGTGGCTCAATGGACTAAATGAGAATAAGTTTTTGGATTAGTTTGAATTGTTCAAATTAATTGAGGAAATTAATTATATATAATATAATTGTGATAATGTATTTGATACAGTGTATTATTTACGAGAGGAAATAAATAATTGAATATGATTCAAATATTAATTATGTGAATTGGATTCATATAATTGAATTTAATGTAAATGTGATTTATATTAAATACTATTTATGAGAGGAAATAAATATTTGAATACGATTAAAATATTAATTATATGAATTGGATTCATATAATTGAATTTAATGTAAATGTGATTTATATTAAATACCATTTGTGAGAGAAAAGAAACTATATCTTATATTGTATGTCATGCAATATTGAAACTATAGGTTATATGTTATATATGATATAACATATAATTATATATATAATAAATTAATTATTTTATATATATAATTATATTAAATTAAATTTATTTTATTTTATTTATTTATTTGAATAAATGGGAGGGAATTAACTTCCCTCCCCACTTTTCTCTCCACCCACGTATAATGTGGGTGGTTGGCAATTCCTATTCTTCTTTTTTCTTATCTTCCTGAGAGAGCACACAAAAAAGTTCAGTGACTTCTTAGAGAAAAAAGAAAATCTAATTTTGCTCTCATCCCTTCCTTCCTCTCAATTTTTCCATTCCCTCACCAAAATCATCAGAGCCCACACCTCTTGGATTCTCAACCTGAGATTACCAAGGTCTCCTTCGTGGTAGATAGCTAGTTGATCCCGAAATCGTTCATGCAGAGAGGGATATGGTTTATTAGTTGGACTATAAACCATTTTTTCAATAGAGGATCGGTGGAAATTTAAGGAGTAAGATGTATTTACGGGATAAAACAGTAATTTTGATCTAACTATAAATACGAACAACTTGTGAATGATTGACTTACTACATTGGTTAAACTCAAGTGAACAAAAATATATCTACAGTGAGGAGAATGTAGCTATTGAGCTATAGTGGTATGTCTCGGTAGTTAATGAATATTGATTAATTCGGCTTAAAGAGTTTAACAAATGAATCCCAAATCGTTGGAGCTCATGATCTGTAGGTTTATAAGGTCCCTCTACTAGCTCGTAAAAGATTAAACCTTGGTTTAGGCTATTGAGTGAATTTGAAATGTTTAAATTCAATTTAGGGTTTGGATAATTATATTCGATACAATTAACGTTTAAATTTATTGAAATTAAACATATTTGGAGAGTTCAATATATTTAAATAATGATCTAAATATTAACTATATGAATAGGATTCATGTTTAATTAGGTGTTTTATTAATTTAACATTTGATATTAAATTATTATTAATTAATTAATTAAATTTGTTTAATTAGTTAATTAAAAATAATTTCAATTATAAAAGAGAAATTCAATTTTTCAGAAATTGAATTTGAAATCATTTTTAATTTAATCTAGTTTTAAATTAAATGTAATTAAAAACAAATTGAAATTTATAATGTGAAAGTAGGATTATCCCAAATTCACTCTTCATAGAGAATTTTTCCACAAAATAACACCTAGCCCACTTCGATAATGTTGTTTGAAATGTCATTCAACTGATTATTGAAGTGCTTACCTGTTGAATATAATTAAAAGGCTGAAGTTTAATTAGATTCAGTGGATGCAATCAGAATTTTAGAGAAAATTCTGCTGAAAATTATTTTGCTCTCAAACCCTCTCCAATCCACCTCATTTTTCCTTTCAATTTAGAGTTCCACCACTCAATCCAAGGCTAAGAATAATAGAGAAGATACTCTTTGTGGTCTATTGAAGAAATTGAAGATCAGTTTCGTGGAGATTGCAAATATCAAGTGGATTTTTATAAAGGTTTTAAAATTGAAACCCTCTTTTATTTTGACACTTTGTTTTTAATATGCTTGTTATTTAAATTAATGTAATTAGAGTGCTTAATGATTCTATTAGCTTTCGTATTTTGCAAGTTTACTCTATTATTTTTTTTTTAGAATAGATGCAATTATATATTAAAGATACAAAGTTATGGTCAAATCCAAGCTTAGTCATAATGGCTTTGAGAAAGAACCATTCAACCCTATCGTATGCTTTACTAAAATCAAATTTAAAGGTTGCAACTCCTTGATTTCCAGATTTCTTATTCTTAATGGCAGTGAAGGCATTCATGACCGATCATAATGTTAACACTGATCAGTCTTCCTGGAACAAAAGCTTATTGAAACTTAGAGATCACATCGTTTAATACATTAAGATAATTGGTTATAGCCTGGGAGATTTTGTTGGGTACATCTGTTTTATGGCACACTCTATTTCTTCTCCCACGAACTTGGTAGTGAGATTGAGATTCATAACAACTGTAACTTTTGGTTGGAGATGATCTAGAATGACCTGAATTTGATTTAGGTAAAGAAGAGGAAAACAAATATTTGTAGTAACTAAGGAATGTTTCCTTTATAATAGAGTCTTCTTCAAACCAAGTACCATCTTCTGTTTCTATTTCAAGAATTTCATTCTTCTTTCTCCTTATCAATAGCCAGCATTCTCTCGATCTTTGGCGCCAATAAATCTCTTCTTCATCAAGAACTTTTTCTAATTCAAACTCAATGGTGTGAACATGATCAAAATCAACAATTGAGGGATTCTCATAGGCTGTTTGGAGGGCTCTTTTGCAGTCCTCAATTCTCAGAGTTAGGTTTTTAAGAGCTCCTTTGCCCCATTTAGTTAAAGAAATGGAGCATAGTTTCAAGCTTTCCTCCAGAGGGACAATGGAGCAAGGTTCCTTCCATAAGCCATAATTAGTGATAATCTTTTGACAATCTTCATTTTAAATCTCTTCAAACATAAATGCTTTCTTTCTCCTTAAATTTTTTTTCCAGCCTTAGTTTCAAGAAAAATTTCAATTGGTCTAGGATCAGAAAAAAGCCAACCCAAATGCATCACTTTAGTTTGGGTAAAAAGGTCCCAAAAAGTGTTGTTGCAAAGAAATCTATCTAATATTTCCCATACAATGTTTCCATTCCTATTTCCATACCAAGTGAAGATCATGATAACCCACATCCTTTAGTTGAGAAAAATCTAGGGCCTCTCTAAAGTCATTTAAGGACCTAATGGCTTTAGGGAGACCGCCCTGTTTTCACTATACCAAAGGATCTCATTATGATCACTCCACTAACCAAGGAATATTATTCTCAATATAAAGTCTACTAAGAAGTTCCCATACTCAGCATATCCATAAAGCCCTATCAATCTCCCTATTCTATCCTTCCATTTCAAACAAGAGTCAATGTGATGGGAAGAGTATGATTGAATAGTTACATCTAAATAGGCTTTCCAGAAGAGACATATGTCAAATGTTAGAGTAAACATGCAATACACGGAAGCTAGTAGAATCATTAAGCATTCAAATTACATTAATTTAAGTAACAAACATCCAAACTCATAGTTTCAAAATAATAAGGTTTCAGTTTTTTTACCTTTGTAGATTTCCAGTTAATCGTTACAAGCTCCACGAAATTGGCCTTCAATCTCTTCAGTAGATCACCAAGAGTATCTTCTCTACTAATCTCATCCTTAGATTGAGTGATGAAACTTCAATTGAGCAGGAATTTTTAAGTGATTTGGAGAAGGTTTGAGAGAAAAACAATTGCAGCAAAATTTTCTTTCAAAATTAAGTTGCATGCCGCTTACACTGATTAATTCTCAACTTGTTAATCAGATTAAGCATGTAAGCACTTCAATAAACAACTAATTGACACTTCAAAGAGCATTATACAAGTGGGCTAGGTGTTAATTTGTGGATAAATTCACTATGAAAGTGAATTTAGAGTAAATCCACTATCAAAAATAATTTCCAATTTCAGTTACATTTAATTTAAAACTAAATTAAATTTCTAAAAATTGAATTTCTTTTAAAAATTGAAAATAATTTAATTAATCAATTAATTAAATTTGACTAATTAAAAAATAGTAATTTAATATCAAATATTTAATTGATAAAACACCTAATTCAAATATAAATCTCTATTCATGTAATCAATATTTAAATATAATGAACTCTTCAAAATTTGCTTAATTTCAATAAATTTAAACGTTAATTATATTGAATATAATTATCCAAACCCTAAATTGAATTTGAACATTTCAAATTCACTCAATATTCTAATGCAAGGTTTAATCTCTTACGAACTAGTAGAGGGAACTAATGGACCTATAGATCATTAGCTCCAACAATTTGAGATTAATTGGCCAAATTTTTTTAACTGAATTAATCAATATTCGTTAACTACCGAGACATACCACTATAGCTCAATAGTTGCACTCTCCTCACTGTAGATATATTTTTGTCCACTTGATTTAACCATAATCAGTAAGTTGATCTTTCACAAGTCGTTCGTACTTACAGCTAGGTCAAAATTACCATTTTACCCCTATAAATACATCTTGCTCCTTAAGTATCCACTGATCCTCTATTGAACAATTGGTTTATAGGCCAACTAATAAAGCATATCCCTCTTTGTCAAGAGAGGGCAGGGCCCCTTTTTTCAAGACCAGAAGTCAGTACTTAAGGGAACAACCTATCTACTAACATTAAAATGGATAGGAGTGAATTCCATCTTGCAAGACTATGTCCCTTGCTATCTATCTGGTTTTATCCCCAAAATGGGAGGCTTAATGAGCAGTGATGTTGAACCTTATACAGATCAAAGGATCATCTCGAATAAACAGGAGTTCATAGTTAGCTTAGGATTAAGATCGAGTCACCTTAGGTCATCGATTTGAAATAGTCAGTTTTAACAGTAAACAGTTATTATAAAGAAAAGTGACTATTTCATGGTCCGGTCTTATGCAAGCGCCTTTTGCATAGGATGCCCCCATTCGCATGTCTTCATATGAACAATTTTTAAATCACATCGTTTGTATCAATTACAAAGTGGGTCACATCCATAGTATCCCTGGAATGAGGTGCCCAACCTCATCCACATACTTATAGACCTTTTTGGCTATATATTAAAACTTGATCCTCTTTTATATCTCTACATAAAGTTTAAGTATTCATACTACAGTCATGGGTTTGTTTATTGGGTTTTATAATAGAATGCAATTTCAATAACATCTTCATTGAATGAAGTCTCAATAATACTTTTATTGCAAAATAGAATGTGTTTGAAAATTATAAATTGCGAGTTTTAAGACATTCCCCACATAGAGAACTATGCTATTGAAAAAATTGAATCCCACACAGAAGCGTATGAATGTCGTACGATTTAATTTTCAATTTGAAACAAAAACAGAAAATACAAAGAAGCATATGAAACTAAAATTCATAGGATAAATATTTTCCAAAACCAACATGCTAAAAGGAGATGAAAAAGAAGAAAATTAATATTTGAAGACAATTGTTCTTCATGTTTCCTCTCCCGATCTCACGAACGGTCACCTTCCTCAGTCTCACCACCACGAACGCAGCAAAGGAGAAAGAATTAATGGGTACCACTACGAGGGCTTCCTCGTTATTCTCTAGGATGAGAATCGTAGCGGAGTTGTGGGCTAGCTCTTCGATCAATTTTGGGAGAAGGGAAAAAAGTTTTGATGAGAGAGGAAAAAAACTTTATAGAGAAAAAAAACTTTATAGAGAGCTTCATTGAGAGAGACCAAAAGCGTGAGTGAACAAGATGAAGATCTCGACCTCTCTTTAAAACCGTAGAATTCGAGAGCTTAAAAGGGAGTGGGTTGTTATTAAAAAATAACTCCCTCTCTTGTATTATTTAAAAAATTAAAAATTCATAATTCATAATTTTGAATTTCAAATAATAACCAACTTTATTATTATAAATAGTCATATGTTATATAATATGTAACATATAACCTAAAGTTTATATTATATCACATACAATATAACATATAGTTTATTAATCTCTCAATTAACCTATAGTATTAATATGAATCACGTTCATAATAATTTTAACCTATAGTTTTTATATGAATCATATTCATACAATTAATTTTAAGTCATATTCGAATATTTATTTCTTTCATTAAAACTTTATATTATACCGTATCATATATATTATAGTAATTATATCTTATATAATTAATTCCCTTCAAATTAATTCAAAATTAATTTGAACAATTCAAATTAATTCAAAATTAATTCGATTCTCATTAACTCTAATTGAGCTAATGAGAGGACCTTGGGGTCCGATAGATTAAAGTTTCAATGGTACTTGATTAATTAATTAAACTCTTTAATTAAATTAATCAACTTCATTAACTAATGGTCACTTTATTAAGGACCGATAATTGCACTTTTTGCACTATATATAGATATAATTTTGTGTCCATTAGATATAACCAATCAATAGTACGTTAACCCTTCACAAATTATTCGTACAACTAGACCAAAATTACCATTTTTCCCCTATCGTTACATTTAACTTCTTAAGTACTATTGATCCCTCTAGTGAACAATTAGATGTAGTCCAACTATAACTGAATCCTTCTCGAGCTGGAGAGGGTGTAATGCCACATTGTTCAAGCCCTGGAATTATCCCTTAAAGAATCAATTTCTTACTTACCCTAACAGTAGGGAACAAGTGAATTCCTTCTATGTAGCTGCGTCCCCAATTCCCCAATCAGACGAATCCCCAAAAAAGTAAGCTTATTGAGTCGGCGAATCTGGCCACTCTCACCCATACAAATCAAAGGACCGCCCTCATAGACAGGAGTTCACAACTCACTCAGGATTTAGGCCAAATCATCTATGGTCATCCTGGTGAAATGTAAGTCTCTTCTAGCAACAACGTTATGAAGAGAAAATATTCATTTCGTAGTCCGGTCTTATACAAACTCTTTGTATAGGATACCCCCACTCACATGTCTTCACGTGAAAGAATAAGAACAGATCATTTGTAGCACTTTACAACAATTGTAACAACTACAAAGTGGGTCGCATCTGTAGTGTCACAAGGATAAAATACCCAGTCTTATCCATCTACTATAGATCGTTCAAGTTATCACTTAAACATGATTCACCGATATGTCTCTACATACATGCTTAAGTTGTTGGGTTATATGTTCTAAAACTCACAGCTTGTAAACATTATAAACATTAAACATACTCTATTTACAATAAAGATATTATTGAGAGTTTTTCAATAAAGTTGTTACTGAATATATAAATTGTGTTCATAGATTTATAAATCCAATAAACTAAAGAATCCTTGGTTATAACATGAATACTTAAACTTTATGTAGAGACATAAAAGTGGATCAAGTTTTAGTATATAGCCAAAACGGTCTATAAGTATATGGATAGGGTTGGATACCTTATTCTAGAGATACTATGAATGCAACCCACTTTATATATTGATACAAATAATTGATCCCAAAGTTGTTCATGTGAAGACATGTGAGTGGTGGCATCCTATGCAAAAGATGTTTACATAAGACCGGACCACAAAATAGTCACTTTTCTTTATAACAACTATTTACTGTTAAAAATAACTTTGTTCAAATTTGATGACCTGGGGTAACTCAATCTTAATCCTGAGCTAACTATGAACTCCTGTTTTTTCGAGATTATCCTTTAATCTGCATGGGTAAGAGTGGCTCAATATTGCAGCTCAATAAGCTTCCCATTTTAGTGATAAAACCGGATAAATAGCTGGGAACCCATTTTAGGGTTAGCAGATAGGTTGTTCCCTTAAGTACTGACTCCTGGTCTTGAACAAAGTGACATCATCCTCTCTATAGCTGAGAGGGACTCGGTTTATTGGTAAGACCATAAACCAATTGTTCATTAGAAGATCAATGGAGACTTAAGAAACAAGATGTATTACAGGTGTAAAACAATAATTTTGACCTAGCTGTAAATATGTAACCTATGAAGGATCTACTTACTGATTATGGTTAAATCAAGTGGACGGAAATATATCTATAGTGAGAAGAGTGCAACTGCTGAGTTATAGTGGTGTGTCTTGGTAGTTACCGAATATTGATTAATTTGGTTTAAAGAGTTTAACTGATTAATCTCATATCGTTTGAGTTCATGATCTGTAGGTCCATTAGGTATCTCTACTAGCTCATTTAAAGAATTAAACCTTAGAATAACATGTTGAGAGGATTTGAAATGTTCAAATTCAACTTAGAGTTTGGATTATTATATTCGTTATAATAAACGTTTAACTAACAAATTAAACAGTTTTGTAGAGCTAAAAATATTTAAATATGATTTTAATATCAAATAATAGTGATTCCTGTTTGAATGAGATGTTTTAGTAATTTAATATTTGATATTAAATTAATTAATTAATTAATAATTATTTACTTATTTTTTCAATTTGTGAAATTCAAAAATATAAAATTGATATAATTTGATTAAACTAATTAATTAATAAATAAATAAAATTTCATTTATAATTATGAAGTTATATGAAATTCCATTTAATATTAATGTAAATGAAATTAGTGGAAAAAATTGGTTTTTCTAATAATTCTTACACCTAATCAACTTTAATAATGGAATTTTGAGTTTCCATTCCAAGTTACAAAGTTTTGCATGTTCATCTAGTTACTTGATTTATCTCAAAGAATTTGATGTAATCTGAATTTTTCCTGAAGTTTTTTTTTTTTTCTGTTAAAACTCTCTCCAACTCTCCAAAGTTCATCCCAAAATCTCTCTCAATTTGGATCCCACAATCCAATCTAAGGCTTGAGAATAATAGAGAAGCCTTTTGTGGTGGTCTACTAGAAAGACTCTTGTGGTGGTCTACTAGAAAGATTGAATGAGAAATTTATGGAGATTTAGAGCAGTCAAAAGGATTCTTCAAAGGTTGTTTACTAAAACCCTTTTACTGTTATTTTGTGAACATGCATGCAAATCCATTAAAATTAATGTAATTAAAGTATTTAAGATCTTAATAGCTTTCGTGTGTTGATTGTCAACTCCATCATAAGTTACATCAGATAACCTTTGATCTTAGTTTATTGGTTTTTGGATTAATGTAACTAAATGTCGAATAAAATACTTCTTACTTTATTAAATAAATAAAATGTTTATAAAAATACAATTACAAACTACAAAACAACGAGATTTAGGGTATCAACTCCAAAACTCTCCCATTTATCTTAAAGCTAGTGGGGTGTACATAATAAAAGTACAAACTAATACAACAATACATTAAAAAAAAAAAAAAAAAGAAAAAAAAAAGAAAGAAAGAAAGAAAGAAAGAAAGAAAGAAATTAGGGCATACAATACGTGCTTAGTAAATCTCCCACTTGCCCTAGACTAAATGAGGTTTGTCTTGTAGATCTACATTCTCTAGGTGATCCTCGAATACCTTAGTCATGAGGGCAGGGTCTTTGTAAACGGATCAACAACATTTTGCTTTGAAGCGATCTTCGTGACAATCAAATCCCCTTGATGCACAATCTCCCAAATCAGGTATCAAACACTTTATATGCTTTCTACGTTTGTGGCTCCTATGTTCAGCCATAGCACCACTATTATCAAAATAAAGAGGGATGGACTTTGACATGTTTTGAACAACTTCCAGATCAATCAAGAAGTTCCTAAGCCATACAGCCTCCTTGGCAGCTTCATAAGTCACTACATACTCTACCTCCATAGTGGAGTCAACGATGCAACCTTGCTTTGTGCTTCTCTATACTACAACTCCTTCATTAAGAGTAAATATTGATCATGAAGTGGATTTCTTAGATCCCTATCAGTTTGAAAATCAGAGTCAGTGTATCCGATAAAGATCAAATCTTTAGGCTCATACACAAGCATGTAGTTCCTTGAGGATGGTTTTAACTGTTGTCCAGTTATCTTCCTTGATACTAACTATTCCGACTACATAGCAAATGTCAGGTCAAGTACATAACATTGCATATATCAGGGTGCCAACAGTCGATGCATAAGGAATTTGTCTCATCTCCTCAACTTCTTGAGTTTTCTTAAGACACTGTTCCTTAGACAAGATAACTCCATGCCTGAAAGATAGTAAACCTCTTTTAGAGTTCTGCATCAAATAAGCATCTTGTAAATGTACAATGTCTAAAACAAGGCCAGCGATTTTTTCTTACGACCCTTAAAGATCTAAATGCCTAGAATAAATTGTGCCTCTCCCAAATATTTCATTTGGAATTGAGCCGCCAACCATTGTTTTACATCAGCCAGTAGACCTACATCATTCTCATTTAGTAGGATATTGTTTATGCACAAAAATAGGAAAGCTACTGAACTATTGATAAGTTTCTTATAGACACGAGGCTCATCAACATTTTGATTAAAGCCATAAGATTTGATCGCAATATCAAACCTTATATTCCAATATCGAAAATCTTGTTTCAATCCATAAATGGACTGATTAAGCTAGCAAACTTTTTTCTTTTGACCTTGGGATATGAATCCCTCTGATTGTTGCATATTGATGGTCTTCTCAAGATTGTCATTCAGAAAAGTAGTCTTGACGTCCATTTTTCAAATATCATAATCATAATATGCGGCAATGGATAGGAGTATCCAAATAGACTTTAACATGGCAACATGTGGGAAAGTCTCCTCATAGTCAACTCCCTCAATTTGGATATAACCCTTTGCCACCAATCTAGTATTAAAGGTTTGAACCTTACCATCAGCACCCTTTTTTCTCTTGTAGATTCATTTGCAACCTATAGGTTTTACCCTATCAAGTTGATCTATAAGATCCCAAACTAAATTGAAATACAAAGACTCCATTTCGAGATCTATAGCTTTTATCCACTAATCTTTGCCTACATCCTCCATTTCCTGTTTATAAGACAATGGATCCTCAACGTCACCATCTGACATGACGATTAGGGTTTCTGTTAAACCCATATAATGAATAGGTGAGCTCACAACCCTCCCAGTACATCGAGATTCTCTCAACAATTGAGGTGGATGTATCCGACTAGATGAACTGACATAAACAATTTTTGTTAATGTACTAGACTCTTCGATAACTCTTGTTGAAGATTCAGTAGTTTCGTTGGAAAGCTCGTTTAACACTATCTTATTGTGCGGTTTATACTTCTTGATGTGGTCTTCTTCTAAAAATGTAACGTTTGTCGATACAAACACTTTATTATCTTTAGGATCATAGAAGTAACCACCTCTCGTTTCCTTGGGGTAACCTATAAATAGACATAATTTTAAACGAGGTTCTAATTTCTTAGGATTAACCTCAAGCACATATGCTAAGCAACCCCAAATCCTGAAATGGCGTAAAATACCTTTACGGTCATTCCATAATTCCAAAGGTATTTCATAAACACTCTTGAATGAAACACAGTTCAAAATATAGGCTTCAACTTATACTACATAACCCTAAACAAATCAGGTAAATGAGTGTAACTCATCATAGACCAATTCATGTCGAACAAGGTTCAATTTCTCCTTTCTGATACACCATTCTATTGAGGTGTATCGGGTGTTGAGAGTTGAGATACAATTCCATGTTCTATCAAATATGAAGGGATCGAATCCCACAGCAGAAGCGTTTCATGTGAGAACGCCTTGCATCCCGTGATTCGATTTTTACAATAAACAAAATCGTTATACTAAACTGAATATATAAACATGTAAAATAGCATCTATTGGGGAAAGGATTAGAACGGTTCTTACCTTTGTAGATTTCCCAAGTGCCACGAACAATCTTCTCCAAAGTTCCAATGAACAGATCTCCAAACGGTCTTGATCATGAATAACTTCTTGAGCAATCTCGAACACTACCATGAGAGTTACCTCATTATTCTTTAGGATTCCAATAGAGGGATAGGTACCCAACTATTTGGAGAGGGAAAGGAGAATAAGGTTTTAAAGAGTAGAGAGTCTCAGAGAAAATTATGCACAATAATACTAGGGAGTTATGTATTGTCAGAGTTTCTCTGTAATGAGAATTGTGTATTCAGTGCATTCCCAAAGGGCCATGTGAAGGTCTTTATATAAAGAAGAATCAAGCACCTTTCCCAATATATTTTTCTTTTCTATAATTAATTAATAATATTTATTTAATTAATTATTCCATTTAATTAAATAATATTTATTTAATCAATAACCCCAATTAAATATCACCTATTTAATTTGCACAATTAAATATCACCTATTTAATTTGCACAATTAAATATCACCTATTTAATTTGCACAATTAAATAACACCTATTTAATTTGCACAATTAAATAACACTTATTTAATTTAAATTTGTACAATAATTAAATAACTACTTATACATTAAACCCGATTTAATGTATACATTTAATTATCACATACATCCCATGTTTAAATGCAAAACCTCTCTATTAATTAGTTCTTTGTGAATCTAATTCACTTGAATTAATTAATTTGAATCTCATTAATATATTGTTTCCTCAAATTAATTAAACAATTCAAATCCCTTTTAAGTACCCTATAATGAGCTAATTAGAGGATCTGGTGGACCTGTAGATTAGAAGCTCCAACGACATGAGATTAATTGGTTAAACTCATTAACCAAGTTAATCAATATTCGTTAATTGTGGGTACACTCCACTAAAGACCCACAGTTGCACTCTTCTCACTACAGATATATTTCTGTGTCCACAGATATAGACCAAAACTAGCAAGTTAGTCTCTCACGAATGTTTGTAATTCCAACTGGGTCAAATTACCATTTTACCCTTGGGTTACCTTTGGTTCCTTAAGTACTAGTGTTCCTCTAATAAACATATTGTTTATAGTCCAATCAATAAACAGAAACCCCTCTCGAGCCAATGAGAGGGTAGGGCTCTTTGTTCAAGTCTCAGATGTTGGGATTGATGCCCTAAAGTCTCGTGTCCTATAGTTTGTAAACAGTTTGTACGAATGCTTGTGTTGTTAATATATGATATTTACTTCACATCTTGTATTTTTGCTCAGTTACTTGTTTTATTTGCTTTACCACAAACCAATAAACATAAAATCCATGGTTATTTGTATGTGACTCAAGCATGTATGTGGTGACATACAAGTGGATCATGTCTTGAGTGATAACCAAAATGGTCTGTAATATATGGATATAGGAGGGAAACCTTATCCTGGTAACGCTACAGATGTGGCTCGCTTTGTACAATGGTCATAAGTGTTGTGACTTGTCACAGATGGTCTGATCCTGATCATTCGTGTTAGGGACATGCGAGCGGGGGCATCCTATACAAAGAGTTTGTATAAGACCTGACCACACAGAGTTTGTAGAATGGTCATAAGTGTTGTGACTTGTCACAGATGGTCTGATCCTGATCATTCGTGTTAGGGACATGCGAGCGGGGGCATCCTATACAAAGAGTTTGTATAAGACCTGACCACAAAGTGTTAATGTCTTGTTATATAACACCGTTCATGACAGAGACTTCACTTCACTAGGATTACCATAGATAATATGACCTCAATCCTGAGTGAGTTAGGAACTCCTACCATTGGGGACGATCCTTTGATTTGTATGAGTGCGAGTGGCCAAGTCGCCAATTCAAACCTACCATTTTGGGGATTCGTCTAATTTGGGAGCTGGAAACTCAGCTACACAGATGGAATTCACTCATTCTCCGAGGTAGGGGTAAGTAGATAGATAACTCCCTTAAGGGTTGATTCCGGGGCTTGAACGATGTGGCGCCACACATATTTTCTTGGCCCGAGAGGTGTTCACACATAGTTGGACTATGTTGTATTGTTCATTAGAGGAATCAATGGTACTTAAGGAGTGAGATGTAACTACAGGGGCAAAACGGTAATTTGGCTCAGGTATACTTATAAGCATCTGTGAAGGGTCATCGTACTCATGATTGGTTATATCCGATGGACACAAAAATATATATGTGGTAAGAAGAGTTCAGTTTTGGTCTTTAGTGGAATGCCTGACAATTAACGGATGGTGGATCTCATGTCTAAAGAGTTTAGTCAGCTATTCACAGACCGTTGGAGCTTCGAGCCACAGGTCCATTAGGTCCTCTGGGTAGCTTGGATAAATTCGAGAACCAATGTTTGGGTTAATTTGAAATGTTCAAATTGACAAGAGGAAATTTGATTATATATGATATAATTGGACTGGTTAATTATATATGATATAATTGGCTAAATGTATGAGATACATTATTTTGGAGGAAATTAGATATAAATATGATTTATATCAAGTAGAGGAGAAAATACTATAGTAGATATGTGATATCAAACTATAGGATAAAAATATAATATGATTATATTTATTAATTAATTAGTTGATTAATTATCTAATAATTAATCCAAAATTCACGTTTGGACATGGGTTAGTGGAGCAGCGTCGGTTATTGTAACCGATGAATTAAAATGAAAATAGTTTTCATTTTGATCAATCATCCAAAAGAATTCGCAAGAGCGCGCTGGTGTTTCCTAAACAATCGCTTAAGAAAATCGAGAGACTATACGATAGCTTCTCTTCGCCTAAACGATCGTCCACCTCACGCCTAAACGATCGCACACAGTCACCTACATGATCGCATAACTTCTCTAAACGATCGTATAGTGTGCCGATTTAGCTAAACGATCGTATACCTTTTCCTAAGCAATCGTTCAATAAATCCTACACGATTGTGTAGCTTCTCCTAAATGATAAGCATCGTGCTATGCGATAGCGCCTTTTTCCCTCGCACTTGCTTATCGCCTACACGATTCGTGTTCCCTCCTTCCTCTACCAAATTCATCAAAGACCACGCTTTGGGTTCTCACTCCGAGAATACCCGAGGCTCTTTATCGGTGGTGTCATCCCCACAGCATTCGTGTTCACAGTTGTTCGTGCTGCTACAATCGACACTGCTTTTGGGCATTGGTAGATCGCGTGGAGGTTTTCTGCTGCTTGGAGTGTCGAAGTTTAAAGAACATCTTCAACTGGTATGGCACTTTTTTCCTTGTTATTTTGTTGTTCATAGCATGCCGATAATTAGTGTTTGTTTACATAACTGTATGTTTTGAATGTATAATGTGTATTTCGGTCACAGTGAGATCGGAGCGATCCGAACGTGCTCATGGAACTTTTGGGTAAGAGATCCTTCACCGGAGACACTACTTAATGGAACAATCATCTACTCAACTTTAAGGAGGGAAAGAGTGAATTTCATCTTATATTATTATGTTCCCAGCTCTCCACTCGGTCTTGTCCCTAAAATGGTAGACATATTGGGTTGGCGATCTAGCCACCTTTACCCATACAAATTAAAGAACAATCACTCCTGAACAGGAGTTCATAATATACTCAGGATTAAGACTAAGTCACCTAGGTCATTCAATTAAAATAGAAACCTAACTAGTCAACGGTGTTACATCTAGTGGTTACTATTTCGCGGACCAGTCTTATGCAAACTCATTGTATAAGATACCCTCACTCGCGTGTCACCTACATTAGCACATTGGATCATTACGTTTGCATCAAATGCAAAGTGGGTCGTATCTATAGTGTTACCAGGATAAGGTACCCAGCCTTATCCCTATACTATAGACTCTTTAAGTTGTATCTTGAACATTGATCCTTGTATGTCTCCACATACAGTTCAAGATTCATAAGAACATTGGATGTTAGTTTATTGGATTTAGGGTTATTAAAACAAAATGAACAACAATACAAGCAATAACATTTATTGAATTTAACATCCATAACTCTTTATTGATGACAGACAATTAATAACATTTACTCTCTACGAGTTTTAGAGCATAAAACATAACAAAATAGTCCTAGAATCTAAGATCCATATACTCTCCACCTCAATCAATTCAAAGTGTCTTGATTGTTTTACCTAATGCATTTTTAACTTCAACCTTGTACTCCTTGAACTTTTCAATGGCTTCAAACTTATGTTGCATTAAGTAAACATACTCATATCTTGAATAATCATCTATAAAAAAAGATGAAGTATTCAAACTCTTCTCTTGCCTTAACATTCATAGGACCATAGAAGTCTGAATGTACAAGTTCTAAGGGCTCTTTGGCTCTATAACCTTTTCCAGTAAAATGTATTTTAGTCTTTTACCTTCAAGGCATGACTCACATACTGGTAAAGAATTTTCTTCTAACTCACTTAGAAGTTCATTCTCAACCAATCTCTCAATCCTATTGAGATTAAATAATCTAATCTTAGGTGCCAAAGTTGAGTATTTTCTTTAGGAGAAGTTTTTTTGTCTATTATTTTGAGTTACTATAGTTCTGAACAGTTTAGTACTAAGGAGGGTCTTAGATGCTAATAGTTTTAGCACATAATATTTACTTTCAAGATTTTCAAAACAAAGTTGAGCATCATGCTTGTAAATAAACCCTTTATTCACAATAAAATTCAAAGTATAGTTTTGTTCTAACAAACACTTTACATAAATCAAGTTCCTTTTAAAACCAAGAAATACATACACATTATCTAATAATAAGTAAAATTTCTGTAAATTAAATGGAGCCCTCCCATTGTAACCGCCGAGACAACATGTCCAGTTCCAACACACATCACCCATCTCCCCGTTCGCCAGCTGCCACTAGGAACTAATTCCCTGAAAGGAAAAACAAATATGATTAGTGATGCCTGAATCTACTATCCAGGCAGAATCATCATTCTCCACTAAACAGTTTTCAAAACAAGTAAATCATATTTGCCTTATTTGGCTTTCTTCTTTTTTGTCAAATATTTATGATAGGTCCTCTTCTAATATCTCTCTTGGTTGCAATGAAAACATATTTCCTTAGCAACTTTAATCTTCTTGTCCTTTTGGGCAGTAGCGGGTTTAGCCTTCCCCTAACCTCCACTCTTCTTCTTCTTCTTCCACTTTTTGGTACCGAAAGAAGATGAAATAGACTTAGTTCTAGAGGTCGAACCTCTATAGAACTTTTTAGAGGATGAGGCAACATTTGCCTCTCCCTTTCTTTTCTGTTCCTTGATTTTTATCAATGATCGGTAAGTCTGTAGTTCATTTAAAAGGGTGTTCAGGTTGTAGTCAAGCTTATTCATAACTGAATTGCTACGGAACTGGAGAAGACTCTCAGGTAGAGTCTCCAGTATGAAGCTAACCTGACTGGCTACTTAAGGATACTCCTCAACAAGTATAGGCTCGGGGTTTCTCATTCGCCTTGACCCATCTGTCATACACATCCCGAACATTTCGAGATGCCCTAACAATGGGTACTTAAGTACACTCCTCAACAAGTATGAACCTTAGGTTATCGATTATTAGCACAGTGTTAATTGAGTTTTTCCAATTAGTATAGTTTTTACCAGTTAATTGATCAGCTTCTAGAAGGTTCAAAGTAACGCTAGTCATTTCAAAGTTTGCTGAAACCATACAAATTATTTATATTGGTTATTAAGGCATTATCCAATTTAAACCAATCAATTTAACAAAAAACCAATATACACTAAGTCTATTTTTTAATGATGCTTTAGTGGGTTAGGATAAAAGCCACCATAGAGTAATCAATTATCCCTTCACTTTGAGACAATATAAACTAATAATTACTCCAAAATAACACTTATTCCTATAATGATTAGTCACCATGGTCCAGAAGTCGTTAACTTACTTAACAATTTCTTGTAAGTGTAACTTTTCATTTTAGATTCTAGAGTTCCGCCCCAATGAGTCAACCGTAAGAAAAAACTGATTGGGACAAAAACTAAAGCAATCCTATCCATTTCTGGAGTTTGAGTAAAGAATCATGTAAATACCATCCATAGGAGGACACAAGCAAAGATTCCTCAAGGTCAGGCATGAAAGTTTACTGCAAACTAATGAAGGAGACCATGAGATATTTTGACACACGTCTCTCTCCCACTTACTATAAACAATCTCTCCATTCACCTTGTTATTGATATATGCAAACAACATCCATAGGGGGACACAAACAAAGGTGCCTCGAGGCCGAGTATAGATCTCACGGTGTGAACTTTTAGGGAGAAACATGAAAGGAAAATTGAAGTATCATATACATCATTTTCCTTCCAATGAGTGTTTTACCTAGGGTTGATTAACTTAGAAAAATCTAGCTAATAAATTTTTACTAAGTGATTGTTAACTTTGCCCAATGTAACAATTTCATTAGATAGTTTAACAATGTTTATTAATATTTATTAAATACTTTAACAAACTTTAATCACTCATTGCATGCTTATAACGAATTTATCTAATTCACCTTCCAAGTCGGTTCTCAGGTAAGAGAGTGTTCCGTTTCCGTCATCTTAAGAATTCCAACCTAGACAGAACCTTCATTAGACAAAGGTCACTTATAGATAAATTTGTTATAAATTTAATGTTTTATTCGAATCCAATTTAATTCTATTAAACGAAATTAAAATATTAAACTTATTTCTAATCATATTAGAAATATTGTGAATATAGGTTTAAAGTGAAATCAATTTTAAACTATTTAAAATCAATTTTAATCTATGTTAGCATGCAACTCTTTCCTATATATTTTAATTCTAATTTCGTTAACTTATAACAATTATAAAGATTAATGAAATAATTAAAACCTATAAATGCATCTAATGGCATACTTTAAAAAAATATATATAACAATTATATACTTACTAAAGTGTTGTCATGCTTCATGCATTCCATTTTCATTACTACATACATAACATTTATATAGTAAGGTAATGAAAATAAAATTAACATACATTCATCTATCCATACTATATATTATAACAGTTATAATATAAATGATGCATGGACATATTATTAATGCATGTTATCATATCATATAACCTTTATATAAATGATGCATGATCATGCTTTTTATTAATAATATAACTCTTATATTAAATTAGTGAAACTATATTAAACATGCATTTACGATGTAACTTTATGTTAGAAATACATGAGCATGCTAATAATTCGTACAACTATATAATATAACGCTTGTATTAAATATGATGCATAAATAATATTTATCCTAAGGTGAGATTTTTAAATAAAACTATATGACATATGTTATGCGACATATATTTAATTTAATCATACATCAAATGTAAAATTAAATTAAACAGCAAATTGGACCAAATTTTGGTACCCCTAAAATTAATTAAATAAATATAACTGGTCTATATTAATCTAATTAATTAAAAAATAAAACTACTAAAAATAAGGAAAAACTGTTGAAAACCATTGGCCACGCTCGAACCCACGACTACTCGGACGGAAACGTTGTACCATAATGTTGTGACACTATATAACAATTTTCATTTTCTTCGCTTCGGAGCATCGCGACGCTAGGGTACATTGCCACGACATTACAATACAGAATGCCTCTATACAACATTGAACTTGCACTAAAATGCTTCATTCTTCATCCCGATCCTCAACAACTTTTGCTAAACTCGAGAGTCAGACTTATAGACTCGATAACAGTAATATAAACGCTAAAAAAACAGGACCCTTTACAACTTTAATCAAAATTAAAGCAATAAAACCTAAAGTGCTAAGATTTGGAAACATCCAATTGCAAACTACATTCGAAATGTCGAACCCTTCATCACATTCATAATGCAGAACAAAAAATCCCACCTAAACTCTTATTCTAAATCAAATTAGAAAAATAAAATCACACAATTTGGCTCTAATATAAATTGAAGATATTGATTCCCGTGCGGAAGCGTATGTATGCTATATAATTTAATTTTCGATTTAAATCAAAAATAGAAAATACGGAAAAGCGCATGAAACTAAAATTAACAGGATAAACATTTTTCGAAACCAACATGCTAAAAGGAGATGAAAAGGAAGAAAATTAATACTCATCCTTGAAGATAATTATTCTTCACGTTTCCTTTCCCCATCTCACAAACGGTCACCTTCCCCGGTCTCACCACCATGAACACAGTAAAGAAGAAAGAACTAATGGACACCACCATGAGGGCTTCCTCGTTATTCTCTAGAATGAAGATCGTAGTAGAGTTGTGGGCTCACTCTTCGATCAATGTTGGGAGAAAGGAGAAGAGTTTTGATGAGAGGAAAAAAAAATTACAAAGAGCTTCACTTAGATAGACCAAAGACATGAGTGAAGAAGATGAAGATCTCAACCTCTCTTTAAAACCGTAGAATTCGAGAGATTAAAGGGGAGGGATTGTAATTAAAGAATAACTCCCTCCCTTGTATTATTTAAAAAATTAAAAATTTATAATTCATAATTTTGAATTTCAAATAATAAGCAATTTTATTATTATAAATAACCATATGTTATATCATGTATAACATATAATCTATAGTTTATATTATATCACATACAATATAACCTATAGTTTATTAATTTCTCAATTAACCCATAGTATTAATATGAATAACATTCATATTGATTTTAACTTGTAGTTTTTATATGAATCATATTCATATAATTAATATTTGAGTCATATTCAATTGTTTATTTCTCTCACTAAAATTTTATATTATAATGTATCATATACATTATATAAATTATATCTCATATAATTAATACCCTTGAATAACTAAAATTAATCCAAAATTAATTCAATTCTCATTAACCCTAATTGAGCTAATGAAATAACCTTACAGACCTATAGATTGAAACTCCAACGATACTTCATTAATTAATTAAACTCTTTAATTAAATTAACCAACTTTCATTAACTATCGATCACTCCACTAAAGACTGACGGTTGCATTCTTCGAACTATAAATATATTTCTATGTCCATTAGATAACTAATCAACACGCATTGACCCTTCATAAATTGCTTGTAAGTACAGTTAGGCCAAAATTACCGTTTTGTCCATGTAGTTACACCTGACTTCTTAAGTACCATTGATCCCTCTAATGAATAATTAGCTATAGTCCAACTATAACAGAACCCCTCTCCAGTTAGGAGAGGGTGTGGCACCACATTGTTGGAGCCCTAGAATCAACCTTTAAGGAAGCAATTTCTTTGCTTACCCTGACAATAGGGAATGAGTGAGTTCTTATGCAGTTGCGTTTCCATCTTCCCAATCAAACGAATCTCCAAAATGGTAGGCTTATTGAGTCGACAAATCTGGTCACTCTCACCCACACAAATCAAAGGACCTCCCTCATAGGCAAGAGTTCACAACTCACTTAGGATTTAGGTCAAGTCACCTATGGTTATTCTGGGGAGATGTAAGTCTCTTCTAGTAACGGTGTTATAAAGAGAGACTATTCATTTCGTGGTCCGATCTTATACAATCTTTTTGTATAGGATACCCCTGCTCACATGTCTCCACATAAATGATCAGGATCAGATCATTTATAGCACTTTACAACAATTGTAAAACTACAAAGCGAGTCGTATCTGTAGTGTCACCAGGATAAGGTACCTAGCCTTATCCATCTACTACAAACCGTTTAGGTTATCACTTAAACATGATTCACCTGTATGTCTCTAGATATACGTTTAAGTTACATCAAATAACCTTAGATCTTAGTTTAATCGTTTTTGGGTTAATGCAACTAAATGTCGAATAAAATACCTCTTATTTTATTAAATAAATAAAATGTTTGTACAAATGCAATTACAAATTACAAGACCACGAGATTAAGGGCATCGATCTCACCAGCTATTAATAGGTAAACAACCATAGATATTACAATTAAGCTTTATTTTATAGCATACTTCATGATTTCCTTTAGTTACAGTAATGAACAATACATGTGGATTAGATGAGTGGACAAAGTTACATAATGAACAGAATGCTCAAGGGTTGCCCAACCCTCTAGCATTCGAAACATATGATTTTCATAATCCTATGCAAGGCTGCTTTGCAGCCTCTGCCAATGCTTCATTAACCTCGGTGATAATTGCCTCCAGCGAAGTCTCCCTAAGTTTTTTTCCCACTTTTCTTGTCATCGCCATCATCTTCTGTCAATTTCCTTTTGGGAAATTTTTTAGAGGATTCATCTATAGAATGTCTTTTGTTCCTTTGATTCTCCTCCTCCATGTCTTTGGTTACTTCTTAAGACAGGAAGCTCTAATGTTATCTATAACTGTGTTAGTTTGAGGAAGTATTTCTTTCTTATTTGGTAAGGGTGCCAGAATCGATGTATCTTCTTCAAACAGGTGAAAGTTTTATGGATTTTTTATGTAGGCCATAGGGACATTACTGGACCGGTCATCATGCAACTCATCATCTCTCATTTGAGATTGATTTTCCTGATTTTCATAAGGCTGATATAGATCAGGTTATTAGTATCAAATTGATTTTTTCCCTAATGATCCTATTTGATTTGTATGATCTCTTCCTCATCTTGATGAGCTGGTGAAATCAATTTTTTATTATTTTCTTAATTGTGATCTTTCGTGTTGATGTCATGAGCTTAATCTAAGCCGTGGACCATATTGGAGAGAGCAATCTTTTAAGTTGTTGAGTTTAACGAACTTCGTTTTGCAATCTTTTGTTATGTGGCCTATTATGTTGCATGAGTAACAGAAGTTCGACAATCTTTCGTACTTGATTGTTATCCATTTTTCTTCGAACCGTTCGGAGGATTGAATTTTAATACCCCTTCGATGAGATTCGTTATGTCGAATAAGATTATTGACTCACATAATCTCTCCTCAACAAAGGTCATCTTCATCACACTCTACATAAAGAAATTTTCCAATAACATCCCCAATCTTTTTAGCCATTATTTTATTGTGGAAGTCAAACTGAAAATTAAGGAGGTAAATCCAAAACCATATTTGTCGAATTTGAGATCAGTTATTTGTAAACCCACTCCTAGTCCTTCCAATATTAAGAGGCGTTTATCGTATTGGGGTTGGTGTTCTAAATCTTGTGGGTCTCGTAGTTTATAAAAAAATTTGTACACGAATTATTTATTTAATAAAATAAGAAGTTATTTTATTTGAAATTTAGTTTGCATTAACCTAATCCAATAAACTAAGATCGAAGGTTATTTTATGTAACTCAAAATGTATGTGGTTGACATATAAGTGGATCATATTTTAGTAATAACCTAAATGGTCTATAGTATATGGATAATGTTGGGCACCTTAGTTTGGTGATACTACGAATACGTCCCACTTTGTAATTGTTACAATAGTTGTAAAGTACTACAAAAAAAATTGATCCTACTCGTTCATGTGGAGATATGTGAGTAGTGTTGGGGTTGATGCCCTAAAGTCTCGTGTCCTGTAGTTTGTAAACAGTATGTATGAATGCTTGTGTTGTTAATATATGATATTTACTTCACATCTTGTATTATTGCTCAGTTACTTATTTTATTTGCTTTACCACAAACCAATAAACACAAAATCCCTGGTTATCTATATATGACTCAAGCATGCATGTGGTGACATACAAGGGGATCATGTCTTGAGTGATAACCAAAATGATTTGTAGTATATGGATATAGGAAAGAAATCTTATCCTGGTATTGCTACAGATGTGGCCCGCTTTGTGGAATGGTCACAAGTGTTGTGACTTGTCACATATGGTTTGATCCTAATCATTCATGTTGGAGACATGCGAGCGGTGGCGTCTTATACAAAGAGTTTGTATCAGACCTGACCATGAAGTGTTAACGTCTCGTTATATAACACCGTTCATGACAGAGACTTCACTTCACTAGGATAACCATGGGTAACATGACATCAGTCCTGAGTGAGTTGGGAACTCCTACCATTGAGGACAGTTCTTTGATTTGTATGGGTACGAGTGGCCAGGTCGTCGATTCAAACCTACCATTTCGGGGATTCGTCTGATTTGGGAGTTGGGAACTCAGCTACACAAGATAGAATTCACTTCTTCCTCCAAGCAGGGGTAAGTAGATAGATGGCTCCTTTAAGAGCTGATTCCGGGGCTTGAACGATATGGCGCCACACACCTTCTCTTGGCTCGAGTGATGTTCACACATAGTTGAACTATGTTGTATTGTTCATTAGAGGAATCAGTGGTACTTAAGGAGTAAGATGTAACTACAGTGGCATAACGGTAATTTGACCCAGCTGTACTTACGAGCATCTGTGAAGGGTCATCGTACGCATGGTTGGTCATATCCGATGGACACAGAAATATATTTATGGTAAGAAGAGATCAGTTGTTAGTCTTTAGTAGAATGCCTGACAGTTAACGGATAGTGGATCTCATGGCTAAAGAGTTTAGTCAGCTATTCACGGACCGTTGGAGCTTCGAGCCACAGGTCCATTAGGTTCCCTGGGTAGCTTGGATAAAGTCGAGAACCAGTATTTGGGATAATTTGAAATATTCAAATTGACAAGAGGAAGTTCGATTATATATGATATAATTGGACTAGTTAATTATATATGATATAATTGGTTGAATGTATGAGATACATTATTTTGGAGGAAATTAGATATAAATACGATTTATATCAAGTAGAGGAGAAAATACTATTGTAGATATGTGATATCAAACTATAGGATAAAAATATAATATGGTTATATTTATTTATTAATTAATTGGTTAATTATAAGATAATTATGCCAAAAATCGCGTTGGATGTGGGTTAGTGGGGCAACGTCGATTATTGTAACCGATGAGTTAAAATGAAAAATGTTTTCATTTTCCACTGCACGGAGTTCAATCATCAAAATAATTCAGAAGCGCACGTTGGTGAAAGTAAACGATCGCTCGAGAGCCTATACGATCATCCTTTCCGTCTAGACAATCGTCTACCTCGCGCTAAACGATTGCACACTGTCACCTACACGATCGGATAGCTTCTCTAAACGATTGTATAGTATGCCGATTTTACTAAACGATTGTGTACCTTTTCCTAAACGATCGTTCAGTAAATCCTACACAATCGTGTAGCTCCTCCTAAGTGATAAGCATTTCTACTATGCGATAGCATTTTCTTCCCTCTTACTTGCTTATCGCCTTCACGATTCGTGTTCCTCCTTCCTCTACCAAATTCACCAAAGACCACCCTTTGGGTTTTAACTCCGAGAATACCTGGGGCTCTTTAATGGTGGTGTCGTCCCTGCTGCGGCGTTCATGTTCGTGCGTTGTTTGTGCTGCTATTGTTGACGTTGTCGCTGGCCGTTGGTAAATCTCTTGGAAGGTTCCACTGCTTGGAGTGTCGAAGTGTGAAGAACGTCTTCAACTGGTATGGCACTCTTTCCCTTGTTATTATCTTGTTCTTAGCATGTCGTTAATTAGAGTTTGTTTGCATAACTGTATGTTGAATGTATATATTTGTATTTCGGTCACGGTGAGATCGGAGCGATTCGAACATGCACATGGAACTCTACGTTATGAGATCCTTCAATTGGTATCAGGGTCAAGTTCTGATACTCTGATTTCATCTGTTGCAACAAAATGAGATTTACATTCATGGTGGGTGCATTTCTACACTGATTTAATGGTTATATTCTACTGTGGATGTGCGGATTAATAGATGTTTTTTAGGATGATTAGCCTCGGTTTGATTTAGATCCTTTTACATTTGCGATTGTTTGTAAAGGTCCCTGTGTTTTTGGGCATTAATATTCGTTATCGAGTCTATAGTCAAAGTTTGTTTGAAGTTTTTGAGTTGTTCATCGAAGAAGCAGATCTGTTCAAGCATTGCATAAGAGTGGTACGCAATCTGGGCAAGTGTTGCGGTTCTTCGAAGAGGGAGGCGATCTAGGGTTGATCGCATCATGCAGTAGATGTGCTACGCGATCGCTGTTGATCGCATCATAAAGATGAAGGAGTACGTGATCACTGTTGAACACATTGATTAAACGATGGAGTATGAGATCAAGAGTTGGTCGCATCAGGTTGATGATGGAGTACACGATCGTTGTTGAACGTATCGCTTAAACGATAGGGTATGCGATCAAGAGTTGATCGTATCGTTTTGGCGATCTGGTACGCGATTGCTAAGTATCACATCGGGTAGATGATGAGATGCTCGCAGATCGTTTAATGAGCATGTGCGCTAAACGATCATTTAGGTCAGCAAGATTCATCACTTAGTAATTGACTAAACGATCGCTTAGTATCGCAAGGTAAATCGTTTACCTGGTTGCACGCATAGTGTATACGATGAAACGCTCGCGTATCGTTTAAAGCACGCACGCTAGACGATCATTTAGGTTAGCAAGCTTCATCGCATAGTAACTAACTAAACGATAGTTTAGTAACGTAAGGTAAATCGTTTACCTATCGTCACGCTACACGATCGCATAGAAAATCAGGCTTCGCAGTCTCGTTGTCGTCTATGCGATCGTTTACTTATGCTTCTATCATCTAATAGGCGCTGAACGATCATCTACCTATTGAAGTTTAATACATGATGAAGACCTCCTTGTGGTTCAAGACCCGATTCGCCTGTGAACCGGTTTCCTCGATGAAAAATTTAATAGATAGGATTTTTTCATTCCGATTTTTGTAAAGGCTCATCCCGGTCCATTAATCCTTTATTAATTGGCTGAATGTATGAGATACATTATTTTAGAGGAAATTAGATATATCTACGATTTATATCAAATAGAGGAGAAAATACTACAGTAGATATGTGATATCAAACTATAGGATAAAAATATAATATGATTATATTTATTTATTAATTAATTGGTTAATTATAAGATAATTATGCCAAAAATCACGAACCGATGAGTTAAAATGAAAAATGTTTTCATTTTCTACCACCCGGAGTTCAATCGTCAAAAGAATTCGGAAGCGTGCGTTGGTGAAAGTAAACAATCGCTCGAGAGCCTATACGATAGTCCTCTCCGTCTAAATGATCGTCTAACTCGGGCTATACGATCGCACACTGTTACCTACATGATCGAATAGCTTCTCTAAACTATCGTATAGTGTGCCGATTTTACTAAACGATTGTGTACCTTTTACTAAACGATTGTGTACCTTTTCCTAAACGATCGTTCCGTAAATCCTACACAATCATGTAGCTCCTCCTAAACGATAAGCATTTCTGCTATGCAATAGCGTTTTCTTCCCTCCCACTTGCTTATCGCCTACACGATTCGTGTTCCTTCTTCCTCTACCAAATTCACCAAAGACCACCCTTTGGGTTTTCACTCCGAGAATACCCGGGGCTCTTTAGTGGTGGTGTCATCCCCGCCGCGATATTCGTCTTCGTGCGTTGTTCGTGTTGCTGTTGTTGACGTTGCTGCTGGCCGTTGGTAAATCGCTTGGAGGGTTCTGCTGCTTGGAGTGCCGAAGTGTGAAGAACGTCTTCAACTGGTATGGCACTCTTTCCCTTGTTATTATCTTGTTCTTAGCATGCTGTTAATTAGAGTTTATTTTCATAACTATATGTTGAATGTATTTATTTGTATTTCGGTCACGGTGAGATCGGAGCAATCCGAACGCATTCATGGAACTCTACGTTATGAAATCCTTCAAGTAAGGGCATTCTATACAAGAAGTTTGTATACGACCAGACCGTGAAATGATTAGTCTTTCTTTATAACATCGTTAGTTGAAAAGATTAACATTTCAACAGGATAACCATAAGTGACTCGACCTTAATCTTGAGTAAGTTGTGAACTTCTATCTATAAGGGCGATCCTTTGATCTATATGGGTGAGAGTGGCCAGATTCACCGACTTAATAGCCTACCATTTTAGGGATTTGTCTGAGTGAGGATTTGTCTAAGTAGGGAGTTGGGAACACAACTACATAAGATAAAATTCAGTCATTCCCATCTTTAGGGAAAGTAAATGAATTTTTTCATTAATAGTTAATTCTGGATCTTGAACAATGAGGCCTCACCCTCTCACTGGCTCGAGAGAGATTAGTTTATAATTGGACAATAAACGGTTTGTTTATTAAAAGGATCAATGGTACTTAAGAAGTTAGATGTAACTACAAGGCAAAACAATAACTTGACCCAACTGTAGCTACGAGAAATTCATGAAGGGTTGATGATAGGACCCTAATTATATGGAAATATCAAGAAAGAAAGAATAAATAAGAGGTGGTTGAATCGGTTAAGGATGTCTTCCAATGCCGTTAGGAGAAGTGGAGGTTTAAAAGAAGAAGGAAACGGAAATTGAGGTAGCAAAGTCTAAATATCAGTAGTGAGGAAGGAGAGCTCTCGAGAGTGGGAGTTCGGAAGTCGCTGTTGTGGAGAAGCCATAGCAGTGTATCGCTCATCTTCTACGTCCACTATGAAGGAAATTGAAACTCGAGATTTTCGTGAGCATCGGAAGCAAGACTATTCCAAATTACAATCATGAATCAACAAATCATTTACAGTTGACTTGCAAACAAACAGTTATGCGATTATACAGAGAAATTACAGCATGAACAAATATAAATGCATAGAAACCAAACTTTACGTACATCGGAAGAAATGTCTCCACGTTCCGATGCGCACTCTGATTGAACAACAGCGACCACGAACACTCGATCTACACGACCGCAACACCGTACGAACACTTTGCGCTCATCCCCAACGATCTCCTTGGTCACGAAGTCCTTTGCAACACGAACGAACTCCTCCGTAGAGCCACGAGCGGCCTCCAGAAAACCTCGACGATGTAGAGTTGAGTCTGAAACCACCAACAAGGAGACCTTGGTATTCTAGGTGTGAGAATCCAGAGGGTGGGCTCTGTTCGGACTTGGTGTGAGGCAGACGAATAAAGGAAAGAACGTTCACGTACACGACTGGGCAAGTGGGAGAAGTCATAGACCTATCGTATAGGTTGATGCCCAATCGTTTAGATAAAACTATGCGATCGTCTAGCAAAAGCTATGTGATCGTTTAGCTCTATCATCTAGCTCAACTGTCGCGTACAAAATCTACACGATCGTTTACCTTGGGCCAGCGATCGTCTAGCAAAGCTATGCGATCGTTTAGTAAACACTGCACGATCGTTTAGCTCGCACCTGCATGATCGTTTAGCTCGCCTAGCTGTCGTTTAGTAAATCTGTATTTACTTGACGACTTCCGTGAGTTTCTTTTCACCGAAGAGCAAACTCAAATTTTTTTTTTAACTTTTGTAAAAACTTTATTTCAAAATAGGAAACCACTTTCCTTTTAAACTCACGGTTACCATGATCAGATCGTAGTGTTTTTATCTTCTTACCTAACAAGTTTTCAACTTTAGCCTTATACTCCTTGAACTTGTCAAGGGCTTCAGACTTACGTTGCATTAGGAAGAGATACCCAAACCTTGAATAATCATCTATGACATAGATGAAATATTCATACCCACTTCGAGCTCTAACATTCATCGAACCATAGAGGTCTGAATGTATAAGCTCCAAGGCTTCCTTGGCTCTGTAACCTTTTCCAATAAAAGGTCGTTTGGTCATCTTGCCTTCAAGGCATGATTCACATACCGGCAATGAGTTTTCTTCTAAACTCTTTAGAAGTCCACTTTTCACCAACTTCTCAATCTTATTGAGGTTGATGTGACCTAACCTTAAATGCCAAAGATGGGTGTTCTCCTTTGGAGAAACCTTTGGTCTTTTAGCTGTTGTTTCCGTACTGAACATTTCAGTGTTAAACAAGGCTTTTATGACTAACGGCTTTAGTACATATAAGTTATTTTCCATTGAACCATAACTAATCTCCAATCCATTCTTGAAAATAAACACTTTATTCTCAGAAAAGGAGACGGTATAGCCTTGTTCAATGAGACAAGAAACCGAGATTAAGTTCCTCTTAATATGAGGAACTACAAAAACATTATCCAGTAACAAATAATGTTTCTTGTCAACAAATAATTTCAGCCTGCCTACAGCAACAGCTGAAAGAATCTCACCATTACCGACTCGAAGAGTCATCTCTCCCTGTGGCAACGTTTTCTAGGAACTATATCCTTGGTAAAAGGAACTAACATGATTGGTAGCACCTGAATCAAAGATCCAAGCAGAATCATCATTCTCTACTAGACATGTCTCCAAGACCAATAAATCATATTTATTGTCTTGTCTCCTCTTTTGGAGAGTAGTGGGATGGAGATCGTTTGCCATGAAATTCGTTTCACACGATTCTTTCCACTGTAAATAATCGGTCATTTTTAAAAGCTTTAAACGGAAATACTAACAAGTTGCTTAAAAGAAAAAAACATTGGCCTACGTTAGGTTTTAAGCAAATACCCGTTGTAAAATAAAAACAACATCTAATAAGGTTTTAGCAAAACTAACATGAACCTCGTGTGACATCTAGTTTCACAATAACGCTTCAAAGGTTTAGGAAAAAAGCCGCCAAAAGGAGGTCAGTTATCCCTCCTCTGAATTAAGAAGATTGAGGTCAGTCATTAATCAGAACAACTCTTGTTCCTATAATGACTAGCCATCATTGATTTGGCCAAGAGATCATTAATTTACTTAACAATCTCCCGTAAGTGTGACCCGCCATTTTAAGCCTTAGAGGTCCGTCCCAAAAGGCCAATCCGAAGGAAAAAAATCCGACTGGGGAAAAACCTAAAGCGACCCTATCCATTTCTGGAGTTCACCTAGATATTGACCAACTGCACAAAACCCATCCAAAGGGGGCCGCATCGAAGGTGAATCGAGGGCGTACAGAATGATCTCATGGTGTGAACCAATAAAAAGAACAATAGGACGTGTCGTCACACACCCTTCACCCACTTACTATAAATACTCTCTCCGTCCACCTTGATATTGACTCAGGCAAACACCATCTTAAGGGGGATGCATCCTGAGACATCTCGAGGCCAAGCATAAATCTCACAGTGTGAACATACAGGGAGAAACGTGAGTGGAAGCATAGACATACCTGATACGCTTCCTTCTCTCAACCTAGGGTTTAGCTTACTTGGAAAAAACATAGCTAAGGATTTTAACTAAATGACTTTTAGGTTTTCCCAAGAGTAACTTTTACCTTAGATAGTTGAACAACTTTTGATCATCATCCATTAAACTCTTTAACGGAGTCTTTGACCAAAACGTCGCATGCTTGTTGAAAATCTATCTAATTCACCTTTCCAGGTAGGTGGCCAGGTAGGGATGTTATGTTTTCGTCAACTTAAGAACCCCAGCCTAGCCAAAACCCGTCTTAGACAAAAAGTCCCTTATAGATAGGCTTATAACAAATTTAATCTTTTATTCCAACCAATTTAATCCTATTAAACCGATTTTAAAAGATTAATCTAAGTTACGAAACTCTTTAGAACCATTTGAACTTAGGTCTATCTCAAACCAATTTTAAAACCCTTTTAAAAACTTGAGTTCACCCTAAGTCCGCATGCAACTCTGAATTATTGATTTTAGGTCTAATTTCCTTTATAACACTTATAAACGAAAATAACCACCACAATTCAAGGCTAACACATGCAAGGCATTCATAACGCTTATAAACGGCCTAAGTGTCATGCTCAATGCATTGTCCATTCATTGCTACTTATTTTATATAACACTTATACAAAACAACAATGAAACAAGCAAAACATGCTTCCATTCACCCTTAGACTATAACAACTATAATAAAAGGATGATGCATGATAATGCTCAATGCATGAAAAATATAACTCTTATATTTCATGATGCATGCGCATGCTTTCAAGTAATTTCTTTATGCAAGATTATAACATTTATAATACATGATGCATGAATAATTGCACAACCTAAGGTGGGTTTTTAACTATATGACAAATACTTTGGCATAAGCACCATATATAACATGTATAAGCAATAAAAGTTGATGAACCAGGTAAAATTGTCTTAAAATACAAAAAGAAAAGCTAACTATTACAAAGACAAGGAGTCTCCGATACAAACAGGCAAACCAGGTCTTGAAACGTTTGGCAAAACGTCGCTTCTCCAACCATCTATCGTGTACCAAGCACCCCACAATTGTCTACATGATAAAATAAACTCTTTGCTCTATCGCTTACCAGCGCTCTAGAGTTAAATGATCGTTTAGCATTACTATACGATCGTTTAGAAAAATCCAAAACATCGTTGAGCTTTTACTACACGATTGTGTACCTTTACTGAGCAATGAAGCATGAAGTACACAATCGCTTAGCGCACTCCGCACAATGCCCGCCTTCCGGGATCGTCTAAGCCACTACGATGCTGCGAAGCACCATTGCCTAAGCGATCGCTTAGCTAGCATCTCCGTATCGCATACGCACGATCGCATAGGTAGTAACTAAGTGATGAATCTTGCTAACTACACGATCTTCTAACGCGCGCCTTCTACTAAATGTCAAGCATCGCATTCTTCCACTACGATCGCCTACCTCCAACGCCTACACTATCGCGCAACCAATGCCACGTGGTATAGTAAACGATTTACCCCATCGCTTAGCATTAGCTAAATGATCGATTAGAAAATACTACACGATCGTCTAAAACGAAAAATCAAAACGATCACTTAGTAAAATCCCTACAATCGTTTACCTGAGGCTGCACAATCTGATCAACGTTTGATCTTCTTCTTCATTGAGAACTGCATCGCCATGCGCCGAAGCTTCATCAGGAACAACTTGATGAACTCGAACTTTTTGATTTACAGACTCGATTGCAAAGTTAATTTCGCCAAAAAAAAAAACATGGGCTCTTACAATTAACACTTTTTAATACCGAAAGCTTTAACAAAAAGGCAATCAAATTCAACCATTTTGGGGATTTGTCTGAGTGAGGATTTGTCTGAGTAGGGAGCTGGGAACACGATTACACAAGATGAAATTCACTCATTCCCATCTTTAAGGAAAGTAAATGAATTTCTTCATTAATAGTTAATTCTGGATCTTAAACAATGAGGCCTCACCCTCTCACTGGCTCGAGAGAGATTAGTTTATAGTTGGACAATAAACTATTTGTTCATTAGAAGGATCAATGGTACTTAAGAAGTTAGATGTAACTACAAGGAAAAAAAATAATTTGACCCAACTGTAGCTACGAGAAATTCATGAAGGGTTGATGATAGGACCCTAATTATATGGCAATATCAAGAAAGAAAAAATAGATGAGAGGTGGTTGAATAGGTTAAGGATGTCTTCCAATGCCGTTGGGAGAATTGGAGTTTTAAAAGAAGAAGGAAACGGAAAGTGAGGTATCGAAGTATGAATATCAGTAGTGAGAAAGGAGAGCTCTCAAGAGTGGGAGTTTAGAAGACGTTGTCGTGGAGAAGCCATCGCAGTGTGCCGCTCATCGTCTACGTCCATTATGAAGGAAATTGATACACGAGATTTCCATGAGCAGCGGAAGCAAGACTATTCCAAATTACAATCATGGATCAACAAATCATTTATAGTTGACTTGCAAACAAACGGTTATGCAATTATACAGAGAAATTACAGCATGAATAAATACAAATGCATAAAAAGCAAACTCTATGCACATCGGTAGAAACGTCTCCACGTTCTGATACGCACTCTGATCGAACAACAGCGACCACGAACACTCGATCTGTACGACCACAACACCGCACGAACACTTCGCGCTCGTCCTCAACGATCTCCTCGGTCACAAAGTCCTTCGCAACACGAACGAACTCCTCCGCAGCACTATGAACGGCCTTCAGAAAACCTCGACGATGTCGAGTTGAGTCTGACACCACCAATAAGGCGACCTTGGTATTCTCGGTGTGAGAATCCAGAGGGTGGGCTCTGTTCGGACTTGGTGTGAGGCAGACGAACAAAAGAAAGAACGATCGTGTACACGACTAGGCAAATGGGAGAAGTCGAAGACCTATCGTATAGGTCGATGCCCAATCGTTTAGATAAAGCTATGCGATCGTTTAGCTCTATTGTCTAGCTCGGCTATCGCGTATAGACTCTACACGATCGTTTACCTTGGGCCAGCGATCGTCTAGCAAAGCTATGTGATCATTTAGTAAACACTGCACGATCGTTTAGCTCGCAACTGCACGATCGTTTAGCTCGCCCAGCCGTCGTTTAGTAAATCTGTATTTACTTGACGACTTCCGTGAGTTTCTTTTCGCCAAAGATAAACCTCAATTTTTTTTAAAACTTTTGTAAAAACTTTATTTCAAAATAGGAAACCACTTTCCTTTTAAACTCACGGTTACCATGATCCAATAACCACCCACTACTTTGGTTATTTAAAAGAAAAAGTATTAAATTATCTAATAATTAATATTATTTTAAACATAAATGATAACCAACTTATCATACTATATTTATAACCTATAGTTTTAATATTTCATCTCATGAAACATATAAACCATAGTTCTTTTTCTATTCCATGGTACTTAATATAAATCTCATTTACATCAATCCTCCACTAGATGTATCTTATACATCATACCGATTATATCATATATAATCAAAATAACTCTTTTCAATTTGAACATTTCAAATCAACACCAAAAACTGATCCTCAACATGAATCCAAGCTACCAAAAGGACCTCATGGACCTGTAGATTCGAAGCTCCAACGGTACGTGAATAACTGACTAAACTCTTTAGTCACGGGATCCACCATCCGTTAACTGCCAGGCACTCCACTAAAGATTGACAACTGAACTCTCCTCACTACAGATATATTATGTGTCCATCTTAACCAATCAGTAGTGCAATAACCCTTCACAGATCATTCATAAATACAGCTGGGCCAATAACCGTTATGCCTCTATAGTTACATCTGTCTCCTTAAGTACCACTGATCCCTCTAATGAACATAAATCATAGTTCTACTATGACTGAGTCTTCTCTACGAAAGAGAAGTTGTGGCCACGATGTTCAAGCCCCGGAATCAATCCTTAAAGGAGCAATCTCTCTACTTATCTCTGCTTCAGGAAAGGAGTGAATTCCATATTGTGGATTGAGTTCCCAGCTCCCAAATCAGACAAGTCTTATACAAACTCTTTGTATAGGATACCCCCGCTCCACGTCTCCACACGAATGGTCAAGATCTACCATCTATAGTAGTTTATAACACTTGCAAACCTCTACAAAGCGGGTCGTATCCGTAGTGTCACCAAGATCAAGTATCCCACCTTAATCCTTATACTACAGACCGATTTAGGTTATCACTTAAGGCATGATCCACTTGTATATCACATATACATGCTTAAGTTCACATAAGATAACCAAGGGGCTTTGTTTATTGGATACGAGTAAATGTCAGAATTAAATAACACTTATTTTATTCATGGAACAATGCGTATCTTTACAAAACAACGAGACAGGAGAATTAGGACACCAATCCCAACATACTACGCGATTGTGTAGTAAAGCTCAGTGATTGTGTAGCATTGGGTAGACGATCGTATAGTACCTGAGAAGGCGAACATGTAATAGTAATAGCTCAGCAATCGTGTAGGAGTTTGTGAGTGATCGCGGAGGATTTAGTAAGCGATCATTTAGTGTTACTGAATGATTGGGTAATAGACTGTAAACGATCATTTAGCGTCTAGTAAGCGATCGAGTGAACATTTGTAAGCGGTCTTTCGGTCTTGTTGACTCCATTCGTTTAATAAAAAAGATGTTCAATGTTCACTTGTTCTTTCCAAAAGATTGTACCTATTATTATTTTAGTAAAGAATTCAAGAATTAGTGTCCTAATAAATTGGTATTAGAGAAATCACCTGGACAAATATGGTTCAGAAACATCTTGAAGAAAAACTGGAGTTACTGGAACAAGAAATCTTTGAATACAGGGTCGAAATACAGAGGGTGTCAACCATAGAGGAGAAGTTGGCGTCGATAGCGAAGAGCATTGAGAGAATGGTATTGCAGGCAGAAAAACATTAAGAAATGTCCATTTCTTATGTGACAGAAATGGCCAAGGGAAAGACAACGGTGATGGAAGAGGTAGAAAGACCGCATACCCATAATGTGTGCGAAGCAAATAATACGATGAAAGCTGTCGGAGAAGAAGCGATGTGTGCCAGAATGAATTCAAGAAAGTCAAAATGCTAATGTTTGACGGAAGCGATTCAGACGCAAGGCTCTAACGAGCAGACCGCTATTTTCAAGTTCACAAGTTGACTGAATCTGTGAAGATGACGAAGGCGGATGTGAAATGCGATGGCATCACATTAGACTGGTTCCGGTCGGAGGTAGATAGAGAATCATTCGAAGATTAGGAAGACTTGAAGAAAAGTCGATTCCTATCTTTAAGAAAGGGATCGATCTGTGGGAGATTTTTTACTATTAAATAAGAAACGACTGTGGAAGCATTTCGATCTATGGAGTATGTTCATTTCTTGTCGTTGAAACACCCTTTAAATGTTGGTATGGAAGTAGATACATTTTATAGAGAAATGATTAAACTGAACAGGGTGCCGAAGTCCTTTGTCACGAACTAAGACAAGGAGGTTGTGAATCACTTTTGGCATAAGTTATTTCGACCGTTGGGTACCAAACTCCATCACAGCTCAGTTTCTCAAACTCAGTCGGATGGTCAGACAGAGGTGGTGAATCGCAGCATGGAAATCAATTTAAGGTGCTGCTGTGATGAGCGACCGAAAGAATGGATGAATTGGTGGCATTGGGCGAACTATTGGAGTAACACTACAGATGCTGCATTGCGCGAGTTTAAGGAGCATTTAAGGCTAGTTCGAGAGAAAATTAAGACGTTTGTTGACAATGAGCGACATGATGTTGATGATTGGGAATGGCTGAAGTTGCGACCCTATTGCCAAATGTCTGTTCCGTGAAAGCAGAAGGTGAAATTATTCCTCAAGTATTATAAAGCGCATCAGGCAGTGGACAGAGACAAATCAGTAGCTTACAAGCTAAACCCTCAGACAACAATGTCGATACGTTCAGTGTTTCAGGTGACGCAGCTAAAGAAATGGGGTGGGCAACCAGAGCTTTACCTTGAGGACAAGGTAAAAGTGGAAGGCGAGGGTAATGATAGGACCCTAATTATATGGCAATATCAAGAGAGAAAGAATAGAAGAGAGGTGGTTGAATCGGTTAAGGATGTCTTCCAATGCCGTTGGGAGAAGTGGAGGTTTAAAAGAATAAGGAAACGAAAAGTGAGGTAGCGAAGTATGAATATCAGTAGTGAGGAAGGAGAGCTCTCGAGAGTGGGAGTTCGGAAGACGCTGTCGTGGAGAAGCCATCGTAGTATGCCGCTCATCGTCTACGTCCACTAGGCGATCGTGTAGTAAAGCTCAGTGATCATGTAGCATTGGGTAGACAATCGTATAGTAAAAGGTAGACGATCGTATAGAACCTGAGAAGGCGAACGTGTAATAGTAATAGCTCAGCAATCGTGTAGGATTTTGTGAGCGATCGCGGAGGATTTAGTAAGCGATCGTTTAGTATTACTGAGCGATCAAGTAATAGGCTCGTTTAGCGTCGAGTACAATCAAGTGAACATTTGTATGCGGTCGTTCGGTCTTGTTGACTCCATTCGTTTAATAAAGAAGTTGTTCAACTTTCACTTGATCTTTCTGGAAGATTGTACCTATTGTTACGTTAGTAAAGAATCCAAGAATCAGTGTCCTAATAGTTGACTTACAAATGATTGGTTATATCCACGGTACGAAGAGTGCAGTTGGGTCTTCAGTGGAATAACTTGCAATTGATGAATGTTAATTAATTAATTAATAATTTAATTAAATAGTTTAATAAATTAATTTCATATAATTGGAGCTTCTAATTTGTAGGTCCATAAAGTCCCCTACTAGCTCATAAGGATAAAGTAATGAATAAATATTTTTTGAATAATTTGGATTGTTCAAATTATTTAAGGAAAATTAAGGTATTGGTTATATTAATATGATTAATATAAAGTATAATGTATATTTATACATTATAGTATATAATTAATTATAAATACGATTTATAATTAAATTTATATGAGAATATATATGAATGAGATTCAAATATTAATTATATGAATGTCATTCATATAATTAATTAACCTATAGATTTATAATTAAATTTATAGGTTAAAATTAATGTGAATAAGATTCATATTAAAACTATAGGTTATGAGAGAGATTTGTATTTTAATATGATTGAAATGCATATTATATGATTAATTAATTAATTAATTACTAATTATATTATATTATATTATATTATATTAATCAGGGGAATTATTGTAACTCCTTTCCGTCAACTCCCCTCCCTCATCTCCACATCTCCACATCTATGATATCAAAAGATAGAGTTGTTTCTTGAGACATGAGAACATGGAAAATTTTGAACTCTCTCTCAAGCAACAAAATATTCTCAATCTCTTTGTAATTCTCTTCCCTCTCCCAAAACACAACAGAAATCCCACAATTTCATTCCTTGCTTGAGAATAGCAAGGTAACTGAGTGGTAGTGTCTTGTGGTTTTACTGTTCTTGGTGTCTAGTTCGTGAAAGACCTTGTTGTTCGTGTAGAGAAGTGTCCGTGATCTCAAATGGAGAGGAAATATGTGAAGAAAAGGTAATCAATGTTTTCTCTTCTCTCTTTCTCCTCTATAGAAGTATGCTTTAAGTTTAAATGTTTATCCCGGTTTCTCTGTTTTATTTCTCTGTATGCTTATCCGTGTTTTGAACTTTTCAAAATTGATTGTCAATGGCATTGCGTTCATGTGCTTCCACGAGGAATTCAATTCCTTTATATCGGACAACCAAGGACTAGTTCTTAAAACTCATTCCTTGCTTGAATAGAAAAAAGTTCCTTCTGATAACTACGATATTGATTCCATTATCAATCTTCCAGGCATTAAAGAAGGCATTTCTAGAGATAATTCTTGGGGAGAGTAGTTTGCCTATATGGCAAGACAATCATTAACCTCATTGGCAATACCTGGATCTAAAATGATTGAAGGTTCGTCTTCTTAATCGGACAAGCTCAAGTGTTCTAACTCAATAAGTATATCCTCTGTGTTCATATTGATGACAGTCTTCAGAAAGCAATCGAGAAACAACAAAAAGATCTATTGTTTAATTTTCACAGAAGAAGTTCTTGAGGGATCTTGAAAAGACCATATCTTTTATATATATATAATCTTTTTTATCCATTATATATATTTTTGTTTATGTATATTAATTTAACACATATACTATATATTAGTTGGATACTAAGTATGTTGGTTCAAATCCTCCACTTGAAAAAGAAAATCAATGTAAAAATATAAAAGTTAAATTTACGTAAAGTTTTAAATATATTTGTGGGTAAAATAAGTTGGGAAAAAAAGAAGAGAGAGAGAGAAATTTGGAAATCAGATTCCTATCTCACGCGTCTCTCTCCTCCCACCTCTCTCGATATCCCTCACTCCCTCGCCTCCCCAAGCCAGCTGTTGCACCTCCGTCCGGCGCATCGCACGCTGGTGAGCCCTTTTCTATTTCTTTTTTTCTCTCTCTAAGATCTGCTTTCTGCATAGCGTTGCCGCCGCCGCCGCCGCACTGTCAACAGCCGAGCGGCGCCGCTCTTCGCCGGATTCTTGGAATTTGTAGGTAAGGTGTTTTCCCTCAAGTTTTGGTGAAGTTTCTTTGTGTTTTTGTTTAATTGTTGTTTAGCCATTTAGTTTAGACTGGGATTTCAATGTACCAATGACATTAGATGTAAGATTTGGATTTGGGGTTTTCTACGGGGTGTATAGCTAGGGTAAAAGTTGTTTTGGGTGATTTTTGGATTAGTATTGGATGTCGGAAGTCTTTAAAATTCTTTAGGTTACTGGAAATTGAGTTTGATTGGGAGAGTTGGAAGTGAACGACAATCTACACGGATTACAGATTTGTTAGGGCGAGGATTTTGTAGTTTAAATTCTTGAGAGGCGATGAGTCGTGGAAGTGGAGGATATGACAATCAAAACATTAATTTCTCACCCGAAGCTCGACCTTCACAATTGTGTATGCTGATATTTCTCTTCTTTCCACTGATGATCCCATCCAGTTCTTATTCTTCTTGTCCAGTTTTATTCATTTTTTTTCTGGGTAGTTTGAGATTTTAGGGCAATTGATTTAGGTCGAATTAATTTGGGTAGTTTGACTTCTTAATTTTTCGATTAATTTTGAGAAATTGGATTAAAACACGGAAGAAAATGTCTATCTATGAGAGCATAGAAGAAAGGGAAAAACAGCCCTAATTTTCTTCTTCTACATCTCCTTCTCTCTCTCAGCCGTCGACCCCTCTTTTTCCCTCTACTGTTCATCTCCTTCTTCCGCGTTAATCCCTCCCTGCGACGCATATCCGGCGACCTTCAGCGGCTGCATACGGTTCTCCCCTCTCTCGACAACAGGCAGCAGTGTATTAGTTCAAAGGGTCATTTTAATTTAACCGTGAATGCCACACTCAACCACGAGTTTCACGTTACGGCACCAGACATCTTTGATTTGATAGTTAACTTTAGAAATCATTGTAATAATTTGTCTCTGTTGAATAGCGTAAGTTGTTCTTATGTTTTTGCACTATTGTTATGATATATTCATATATTGGAAAATACAACATCGCACTTCATTGTTATTGTCGTCTCCAAAGTAATGCTCTACTTCATACTTATCAAACGTGGCAATGTAAAACAATCTGGTTATGTTTGATGGAATAGCAGTTTAAATGACAAGAATGTTGTAAATTTCTTGTGCAGGTGAAAGGGGTAGTAAGGAAATGTCTGAGGGCGACGAGGAGCTACCGAGGGATGCAAAGATTGTGAAAACACTTTTGAAATCGATGGGAGTCGAAGATTATGAACCACGAGTTATACATCAGTTTCTTGAGCTGTGGTATCGTTATGTCGTCGACGTACTAACGGATGCACAAGTATATTCGGAGCATGCAGGCAAGGCTGCCATCGATTGTGATGATGTGAAGCTTGCTATCCAATCCAAAGTTAATTTCAGCTTCTCACAACCTCCTCCAAGAGAGGTAACATGGCTTCGTAGTCCAAATTAGATGTGATTTCTCTGTAGATAGAATGTTTACTGATAGGCAGTCTTTTGAAATGTGAAGCATTTGAGTAATATGGCATTTCTGGATCACTTTACACTGTATCATAGAATTGAATCATTGTCTTGTTAACGACCTTACTTGAACGGGATCTATTCTTTAGGTTGTACAATTGTGTCCTTGAGTTCTAAGAAATATGTAGCCCGGAAGAAAGAGGCTTAGAGGGGGGTATATACTTATGGTATCTTATAGACTTACGATCATATTGAGGGATTTTTCTTGCTATCTTCTCTCTCATTGGAGGAGAAGTGTTTAACCATGACTTCCATTACTGTCAGGTTCTTCTAGAGTTGGCCAGAAGCAGGAATAAGATTCCATTGCCAAGATTGATTGGCGGGCCTGGTATCGCTCTTCCACCTGATCAAGACACGTTGCTCAGTCCCAACTATCAACTCGCAATCCCAAAGAAGCAACCAGTCGAAACCATGGAGGAAACAGAGGAGGATGAAGGCGACCATGCAGTTCCATCCCAAGAACCTGGCTCAGAAGTACCTCAACAACATACCCCACAGAGAGTATCTTTCCCATTGGCAAAACGTCCAAAAATAACATAGTTGTTTTTCCTTCTTTGTGTCGCTTTCCCCAACTTCTCTGATGAAAAGGGGGATTTGAAATAGATTCGTTGGAAGTTGTGGAAGTATTGTTGGATATTATCAAACTATTGTATCCCCTAAAAGAATTCAGTGGCTCTATTTCCTTCCACTAATGTGTCATTTGTAAAGGAATTGGGATGAATAGAATATGGATATTTCTTCCCAACTTTGTGGAGAAAATGATATACCTTATCATTATCAGTGGTCTTGAAGTTGTCAAGTTGTCAGAGTCCTGTTCAAGCCAATACATGATCATGATAGAAAAGAAAAAATCATATTATGAAAATGAGTTCCTACAAGACTGAGCAGAATGAAGTCCAACCAAGAGTGCTTTGATTTTGATTTTGAACCTTGTTGAATTTCAGTTAGTCATCTATTTTCTTTTGGTGTACAAAGACCATTATATACAGAATAATTTGATAATCACTAAATGTATCCCATAGACAAACTATGGTATGGTTAGCTCCAGAAACCAACGGTGTTAGGAGCAACTGGGGGCGGTCCGGGGTTTGATACCGTGACCCCACGATTGTACATTCGCTGGATTTCTTCCCTGTACTCTGTTAATGACTTGTCAGGTAAAGCGGGAGTTAGCTCCACCACATCACCCATCTTTAGCTTGCACGTTGGATCGTCCACTCGCTTGTGGTTAATCCTTGGCCTCAAGTCTTCTTTCATGGGGAAGCCATGGGAGGTCCATCTTGAACTTCCTTGCCCACATCTTTCCATTAAATCCGTGATCGTTGAATTTGTAGGAAACTCTTGAACCGACATCTGCAGTAGTTACAATAGCATTGTTAAACTTATGTAACATGAATTCACTTAACCAAATTCGATAATCTTCAACTAATATAACACAAAAAAGAGAAAGACCTTGTCATTCTCAATCGTTATGACGAATACAGGTCCATCTTGTCCATCACATTGGGTTTTGTACGAGTATGGACAGCCCTCGGAATGAGAAGGGAATTTGCAGGGCGGTCTGACTGAATCAGCAGAGTCAACGGACGATCCATCTTTGCTCATAGCCAAACATTGCCAGGTGACCACCCATCGGGCCCATTCAACCATCTGAACGACAAATGGAGAGTATTCGCTGTCCCCCTCCTTATATCTCCAATGAGCTGCAATGCCAAACTCTGCTTGCAAATGCATCTCTTTTGTCCTGATCTGCACTTCAAGGGGTGCCATGTCTTCGCCCACCACAACGGTGTGTAGAGATCGATACCTTCAAATCGTCGAGCCAAGTCAGAAAGGGAGAGGAAAAGTGATAGAGATGGAAATAACAAATAAACAAAGGACACAAAACACAAGATGCCATTTTGAGCCACAACGTACCCATTAAACTTGGGTCGACTAATATAATCTTTGCACCGCCCGGGCACTTCAGTCCACAACTGGTGAACTATTCTTAAAGCTCTCTGGCAGTCTTCTTCATTTTTTACAATAAGACGTAAGCCGTGAATGTCGTGGATTTCATCCATGGTCAACTTCTTTCTGTTAATAAGAATGAAAAGTACACACTTTCAGTCAGACTATACAAGGTTCACTTCAGAATTCGTAATCAACAGATCAGATCAAGGACAAATAAGCTTTTTAACTTCAAATTTTGATGAACCTATTTTTAGATCAGGGTCTTCATCTTGAAAATGTTTATTTCTAAGCTATATCCAGCTAATTCATTTCATAAATCAATTAAACAGAACATGTAAAAAATAATAATAATAAATAAAAATAAAAAATCTGGAGGTGAAAATTGAAATGGAGAGTCAGAGAACATACCTCAACATTTTCAAGTATATGCTGTATAAGCTCTTATTGCGTCCAGATAAGAGATGGTAAGAAATCCCTTCATTCTTCAGAGCTTGATCTAATTTTTCAATTGCAGAAGTTATCCTTGCTGAATCAAATGAATCCACAAGTTTAGACGCCAGTTCTTTATGTTCTTCAGAATGGAGATGCTTAAAGCATAAGTTTTCCAACTGCTCCTTCCAACTCAATATTCCTAAGCGATTGGCCAAAGGTACAAAAATTTCCAGGGTCTCCTTGGCAAATCTTAGTCGTTTGGGCAACGGCAATGCATCTAGTGTCATCATATTATGCAGACGATCGGCCAATTTTACGAGAACGGCCCTAGTGTCTGCCATGGCAAGGAACATGGTATGTAAGCGATCTGCCTCAACGGTTTTGTTGGCTGTATTGTTCTCGCGTGCAAGCTTGCTCAAATGACTTAGTTGAGACACCTAAAACCATTACAAGTAGAAAATTAGTATACAATAAGTTTGAGGTAACGTCAAGAATTGAAAGCAAATTAATTGACCCACAGAACTGTATGAGAAAAGAAAAACTACATAATCAAAAGACTGCATCCAGCAGGCAAAGCATCTGAGATCAATTCTTGTACAAAGGGCAGACAGATTGACAATTTAACTATAATGATTTCATTTCCCCACATGCTCCCATAAAAGTTAAGAAAGTCACAAAACACATTTCACATGTGGTTACAAATCCAGATCTCATACACATTAAATCCAATCAACCTTCATCAGCGAGTGCTTCATCGATTATGCAAGAAAATGTTTCCTCACCTCTTCAACTAAATCAGCAACCCCAGCTCCAACTGCCCCTAAAATGTAGTCATAGCACATGAAAGAATCATCCAGCGCATCGTGTAGAAGCCCCGCAGCGACCACCGTGGAATTTGCACCTATTGTAGCCAGCAGCATGGCTGTTTCCACACAATGTTGTAAATATGGATCTCCACTGGCTCGCATCTGCAAAGAAAGAAGACGAGTTTAGTCATCTTCACTAATGCCACTGATTAAAAGTCATGAGAATGGACTCATACTTGTCCTCTATGTGCCTTTTCGGCTTCGTAAAATGCCTTGATCACGAATTCATCAAGAAAGATCTTATGCCTAATTTGTGCACCAAGAAGCATATCCTTTGCATACGGCTCGGAGGTACACTCCCCAAACCCATCTTCCAAATTGAAAGTCAACTCATCCATGAGCACAGCCGATGAACTCACATCAAGAGCATTTCTATGAACATCCACATATGATCCAGAAGCATTCCTCAAGAACCCATTGAAGAATCCATTCGACCCAACTCCAATCGAGCTCTGGAAATTAGTTTCCCCACTCTTCTCTCTCGAAATCGAGATCGGAGGGCTTTTCGCCGACGAACCAACTCCACTACTACAGCACGAGACCGGACCCTGAAACACTGATACCGGGCTAGAATCCCTTGCCAATGAAGACCCTAAATATTTGCTCGAAGAATATCTAAATGAGCTACTCAATTCCTCCCCTCTATCATGCCATAACGATCCCAATTCCTCTCCGCAACCGGAAAAGCTCGTCGTCGACGAGACATGCCGTACTGGAGAAGCGGAGAAAAGACAGGAAAGCCCACCAGGCACCGGCTTCTGAGAAGAAGCCGATGCCGTTGACGACGCCGATGAAGATCGAGAACCAATTTCGAAATCGAAGGACGAATGAGCATTGATCTGACAAGGATGTGTAGAGCAAATACTGCTCGGTGGACCAGCGTATAAAGCAATCGTTGGAACTCCCATGTTCTAGGGCACAGCAAATTACTTCCCTCTCCAACTCAGATCGCAGTCGCACTCCAACAATTAAGTTCTTCAGATCAAAAACCAATTCCACTACAATCAAATCACCAAACGATCCAACTAATTCCCTCGCTAATCCGACAACAATTCCACGAAAAAAAAATGATCAAAGAACAAACAGTTCTGAAATTCCCCGGAAACTGTATAGACTACAAATTCGGTCTCAAACTAAAGAGAAACAGCAAGAATCGAACAATTTTATACAATAAGAGATGAAAGAAAGAAACAATAAACAACAAATTTCCTCAATGACCCACAAATCAAATCGATAAACCCAGATCAGTAAATGAAAAACCCAGAACTGTAATCGAAGAAAAATCAAGTTTCTGAGAGACTGGTAGCTTTTGTCCCTCGGAAAGAAGTGGAATCGGCACCGAAGAACAGAGATCCTAAATGGGGTAAAAGGAATATGTACAGATTTATAGAAGATGGAATGAAAGAGGAAGAGAAAAAAGGTTGGGAATTTAAGGAAATTATTAGGAGAGAACAAAAAAAGGAAGATGAAGTGTCAAAGAAGAAGAGGGAATTGGCGAAGAAAGATGGAAAGGAACAGGGAGAGCTTCCTACGATATTCAGAGAATCCGTGTCCGTTAATCGGTTCTATTTACAATTACATTACAGCGAAGGCTAAATAAAATTTAAAAGGCAAAAATAGTGAAATTACGGAAATAGTCTTCCTTTGTATTGAAATTACGACGCTGCGTCCAGATTTGGATTTGTTTGGCATCGACTTTAGAGATGCTTTTGGGTAATTTTTTTTTTTTTATAATATAAATTATTTAACACATTTTATGTCAATTTAGTTATATTGTCTAAGTTTTTTTCGGTAAAATTGTTTAATTCATTTGAATGTTTTTTTATTAATCGACGATATAAAATTATTTTTTTTGTTTTAACTATTCCAATTTAGAATTTTATGGCTAGTTGGTTTATATTTTCTTTTTTTAAAAAAATATCAAATAGGCAAGAAATTATCAAATACGAAACTGAAAATTCAATTATCTATTAGATGCAAAATTGAATGAAGTGATATATTATAAACTTTTAAAAATATAGCAAAATTGAATGATTAAGAATTTGTTATACATCTTTTAAAGTTTAGAAAATTGTTAGACTAAAAAAATGGTTTAACGACTAAATATATATAAATCTCAAAAGTTTATAAACAAAATTTGTATTTTTTAGTGCAAAAATGCTATATCGTATGAGAGATTTGAATTAATGACAAAGAGTAAATGAGTAAATGTCTTAATAGTTAAAATTATCTTTATGTTCTCGTTGTTTTTTTGCATCAAGTAGATTTAGAATATCATACTACATATATTAATTTTACTTTCACCTACTGATTTATTTATTTTGTCGTCGGTCTAATTTATTTATCTTTATATAGTTTTATTTTTATTGTTTAATTTTTTAAAAAATTGATATATATTTATGGTCTATTTAGATTGATTTTTTAAGGACTTAATACCATGTTTTTATCCGGCGGAAATGAACGCCGGGAATTGGAATTCCGAGGGTGAATGGAATCCAATTCCGATTGATTTTTATTCCATTTATTTTTTTTCTTTTTTTATTTTGGAAATGATTTTTATTCGACACTATACCAATTTGGGAAAAGGTGATCTTATTAAAATCAAGCTCATCTATTTTCATATATGCTTCCATGGATTTGAATTCCCAATAATTTCACTTTTTTCAATTATGGAAATTCGGATGGTACAATGGGATTCTATATATATATATATACAAAAATAATCGTAATAATTTATTTAATATTTTAAATACTATTTGATCCATGTGTGATTAGATTTGATTAATTTTGGTACTTATATTTTTAAAATATTTATTTTGATTTTTATCCTTTTAATTTTGTTCTATTTTAGTTCCTATGATTTAAAAATGTCCATTTTAATTATTATGCCTCTAAAAATATTTATTTTGATCTCTTTATTTTCATTTTTAGGAGACCAAAATCATCATTTTTTAAAAAAATTGTAATGACAATATTCAAAATTAAATGTAAAACAACGAAAATGATATCTTGGAAGTATATAGATCAAAACAAATTAAATTGAGAATATAAATGATAAAAAAGAAATATTTTAAAAGAACGACAATAAAAATGAATTATTAAAAGTATAAAGACCAAAAAAAATATTTAAACAGTGCGTGTGTTAACTTATTTACTTTTTACCGTGCAACTTAAAATGGTTTTATTGTAAGTGGATTTTAAAATAAATGTAACAAATGACAATACAAGAAGTTATTAATATCAATTTATATCTCTAGATATTACATACATCATCATAAACAAATCAAGTCAGAATTCTAATACTAAAAAAAAGGCAAAAAAAAAAACTTCTATGCATTAATTATAATAATCTATTTTGTTTTCTAAAAATAAATAAATAAGTAAACAATCTATTTTATTAATCTAATATTTAAAGTGAAATAAGTTAGGATGATTGGGAGTTTAATTAATTCGATTGTATGGTCTTTAAATCGAAGAAAAAAAAGTAAATTGATATCTCGTTCAGAAATCATTTAATTTTTTATTTTTTATAAATTAAGTATATAGACATTAGTTTCACTTCAATTTTTTTTATTGACTACCTACTTTTTATCAATCATTTAAAAACTAAAATCAAAATTTAAAATTTTTTTAAAAAATAGCTTTTATAAATTTTATTTATTTTTTAAATTTAACTAAAAATTCAACTATTTTATTTAAATGATATGTAAATTATAAAAAAAAAAAAAAAAAAATAGACTTCATTTTTAAATACCAAAAACTAAATGTCATCAAACAAAACCTAAAATTTTCATGTTTTAAATAAGAGGTATTGATCGGTAATTTGCTCCCCTTTTTCGTGCTTATCTTCTAAGGAATTCTTAATCATGATTTCAATAAATTATTATAATGATTGCATCATTGGAGAGGAAAAAACACTTTTAAAATAAAAAGTGGTTTCCCCCGGATTTGGATACAACTGGCCAGAAGGGGTCAATTTTAATTTTATATATATAAAAAAATAATTAATTATAAAGTGACAATTATGCTTTCACCCAATTTGCCGCTCATTTTAATTTACATTAAAATATTAGTGGATTGGCTTACGTGTATTGCCATTTTAATGTTTCATTGGGTTAAAATTAAACCTTGAAGGAACCATTATTATTTATAAATTATAATAAATTATTCCAAATGATTTTTATAATCTCCGGTTAGTGACACATTAACAAAAAGAGACGACCAGGCATATTAAATTATGTTGTAGCTTTTGTGGATAATTTAACTTAGGTATGGTAACGATTTTATTTTAAACTCGTTAAAATATAATTTAGTAAGATCTCGTAGATAGATGATTGAGGTCTAAATAAAAAATAGCTCAATATTCAAAAGCAAATAAGGAATGACTTTCTACTTACGTCAACTTCATTAAAGTTGCCAACTCAATCCTAGATGCGTGTGAGGACTTGTCGCTCGAAGTCATTCTCGCTCGCGATTCTCACTTTTTCGCTCCTCATCGTGCTCCCTGATTCTCTCTTGCGCTCCTCATCGTGTTTTTTGATTTGCATAAGAAATCATTGCAACAAAGGAATAAGACAAATACCGAAAAAATGTAGATCGATCAAGAAAACAAACACATAAAGATGCAAAAGCGAAGAAGGAAGAATAATATTGTTGGGGTTAAAATGGTAATTTCAAGTAGTGATGATAAAAGTAGAAGGTCAAATTTTATTGGTTTTCAAACTTGAAGTTAACTTTCATTTGGACTCCTGTAAATTGGCCATCTATATAAAACTTTAGTCTCTATCAATTGAAACTCCAAATTTTCGTAAGCATTTCAATTAGCACCTTTCTTTAGATTTAGTTAAAAAAACATAAATCGATTTACACGCTTTATTAAGATTATATTTTAAAATCGTCCATGTATTCAATCCCACATATATGTAAACTTATTCAAATACCATATTAAAAAATAAATTATTAAAATTTATGCATGAAGCATTTTTAAATGAAATTTTAATTGATACTCTAAAATAATCCATTTATGAAAATTTAAGGATATAATTAATAAATGTATATCTTATCAAAGTTAAGATCTAAATTGATACAATGATTAATTCAAAGTTTAAATTGATATAATTCTAAAGTTTAAAACTGCAATTTGATTCTTTTCTTTCTTTTTATTTTTTAATATATACAATAGTAAAATAATTAACAACCTTTATCTTCTTTTATCTCTTTTTTTTTTTCAAATGGATTAATAACATTATCTCAACACCAAAATTTCACTACATAATTTCTTTTAAAAAAAAGAAAGAAAGAAAGAAAGAAAACTTAGGTCAATTCAAATTAAATACGCATTTTAATGTTGACATTGGATCACTTATGGAGACAGTACCAGAAAATATACGTGTGTGTGGAGATAATATAAGAGGCAACATTTACGAATTTTATTAATGATATATTATTTTGTTTCATACGAATTTTATATCACAATAATAATAAGAAGAAGAAGGTCATTTTTTTGCTATTTAAAAATTGTTGTCAACCTGTAATTTTAAAATTCATTTTGAAAAGGTATAGAAAGGGCAATATTGGAATGTCATTTTTTGGCTATTTAAAAATTGTCGTCAACCTGTAAATTTAAAATTAATTTTGAAAAGGTATAGAAAGGGCAATATTGGAATGTCAAGGCAATTCGATGAGAGTTATATCCACGGTCAAATACGAAGAAAAACAGGAAAAATAGGATTTTATCGAATTTTTTGTTTTTTCTGACAGATTCAGTTTGGGGAAGGCAGCAGGCAAGCACGTGGCCTGTTGCTTGCAAAAATCAGCGCCACGTGGTCAGCCGACCAGCAGCCGTGAGTCGACCAGGCAGATAGAGATACGATTTATAGAATTGAATTTTGTTTTAAGATAAATAAAATAACAAATTAGAAGGCTTTTCTATGTTTTTTTTTTTTTTTTCCTCTTCTCTTTTAACTTAAATGGATAGATTTTGAACTTCTACCCTTACTAGTAATGTATAACATATATCGATATTTTATTTTCCAAAACTACATTGTAATAGACTGTCGGAACTGAAGGATCTCATATCTAACAGTTTCATGAGCGCGTTCCGATCACTCCAATCTCACAGTAACCGAAATACAATAATATACATTCAACATACAGTTATGCAAACAAATACTAATTATCGGCATGCTAAAAATAAGATAAATAACAAGGGAGAAAGTTCCATACCAGTTGAAGACGTTCTTCACACTTCGGAATTCCAACGCAGTGGAAACCTCCACGCGATTTACCAACGCCCAACAACAGCATCAACAACAGTAGCACGAACGACCGCGAACATGAACGCCGTGGAGACGAAACCACCACTAAAGAGCCCTGAGTATTTTCGGAGTGAAAACCCAAATGGTGGTATTTGGTGAATTTAGTAGAGGAAGGAGGAAACACGAAACATGTAGGCGATAAACAATTAGGAGGGAAAAAGCGCTATCGCATAGCAGACTGCTTATCGTTTAGTATAAGCTACACGATCGTGTAGGATTTACTGAACGATCGTTTAGGAAAAGGTATACGATCGTTTAGTAAAACCAGCACACTATACGATCGTTTAGAGAAGTTATGCGATCGTGTAGGCGACAGTGTGCGATCGTTTAGGCGCAAGGAAGATGATCATTTAGGCAGAGAGTGCTATCGTATAGTCTCTCAATTTTCTTAAGCGGTCATTTAGATGTTCACCAACGCGCGCTTGATTTCTTTTTGGACGATTTGAACGATGGAGATTCAAAATGAAAACATTTTTCATTTTAATTCATCGGTTATAATAACCGACGAATCCCACTAACCCACGTCCGAACGTGAAAATTGGCTTGATTATCATATAATTAATCAATTAATTAATAAATAAATATAATTATATTATATTTGTATCCTACAGTTTGATATCACATATCTACTTGTCACACCCTCTCCCTAACCTTAGCCCCCAAAATTTGGAAGGGAGCATAAGGATACACCAGTAGTATTCCAAGACAACATTTTAATTTAACATCCCCCCCCCCCCCCCTCCTTCCTGTCTATTAAAGACTTTAACATGTTTACAATAATCTATCTAACTTTCATATATATAGTTCAATTTCCTATATTCTTTTATCACATGATCCGAGCCGTGCCCTGAGAATCTACCAAGTCATGGTGTTTTGGTGGTTTATAGACTCCTTCCTAAACGCTCCGCTTTGCTACTTGGGAGGAATGGAAGAAAACATTTGAAAGAGTGTGAGCTACTAAGCCCAGTGAGTGGTGCTTTTAAAATAATAATCACTTTGCAAAACATATTTTTGGGAAGTCAATCACATAATCACAATTTCAGTATAATTTATGCATGATCATGAGTAAATTCATTCAATCATCATCCTCTAGTTCCATGCTATACTTGGCATGTTCATATCATGTACATACTATCAATCATAACAATTTTTTATGGAAACTTTCCTATAACCCAATTTTCCCCCCAATGTGCACATCGACAATTATTTTCCCGCTAGTCATGCATAGGTAACTTGACTATATTTCCCGCCGGTCGTCACCGACTATTATTTCCCGTCAACCGAGGCAGACTATATTTTCCCGCCAAGCACCTTTTTTAAGCATGCTAACTTATGTAGTCCGGGTATATTCTCAGTTTCCATAGAAATTTCACAAACAATATCATGGCAAACAACATAACATCATAAGCATGCATCTTGCACTTATATATGCATTTATCCACATATCAACGCATAAAACTAAGTAATCACTCATCGCAAGCAAGTTTTTCCACTAAAATCACCTTGAGAATACCTTCTTGAGAATTCCTCCATATTAATGGAAATTCCTCAATTAATACTTATTATATTAATAAATAATATCAAAATAGCCAAAATACCATTATATAATGAAAGTACCAGCTTACCCTACTCCAATTTAGCCAAAATCCTAAAATTAACCTCTTTAGAGGTTATTTGGACCGTGGTAGGCAGCTGGGTGTTTGACTGTGTGCAGGGTGGGTGTGCTGTGCCGCACAGGGGGCTGACGCATTAGGCGTGCGTGCACGGTGGACTGCTGCGCTGGGCGTGATGCGTCGCACGGTGGGGCTGCTGCGCTGGGCGTGATGCATCGCACGGTGGGCAACTGCGCTGGGCTAGCGCTCGGGATGTGTCGAGCGTGGTGCGCTGTTGGACAGACACAGCGTTGCAAGGCGTGCGTGCAGGGTGCCGGATGCATGGGCTGGCTATGCGTCCGGGCTGGCTCAATGCTTCACCAACGCAATCTTTGTTTCTGTTGAACTCTAATTAACTTGGCAGCCTAATAACTCAAACGTAACACTCTAAATATGCTCTCAACACAAGATTTTGGTGATGGTATGAATAAATCCTTCTCGCTCAACTCCTCTATTTATAGCCATTTCAAACTCACCCCCTTGTGACAACTCAACTTCCATTTGTCTCACTTTGGAGCTGCCACACTTAGCCTACTTCAGCCTAGCCTTGAGTTGTTCTCACCTCAACTTGCTAGCCAAAATTTCCTTTTTTGCATGTAATCTCCTTCACCTACCTCCTACTTAAGGTGATAGGACTTCCATTACATGATATCTCCTTTGTCCACCTAAATCACTTAAATACTTAAACATATTCCTCCATTTAAATTGTTTAAGACTTATGATTATATACTATTGGCATCTTCCCTTGGAGTTCCTTTCCATCAATTATCCTTACTCTGTCCTTAATGCATCAACTTACCTCCATTGAAATTGCACTTAGCCATCGCATGAGTCGGCCATTACCAACGCATAGGGTGGCCGCTCACCCTCAACGCATGGCTTGCTAGGTATGCTTGCTCGGCCTACTTGGCATGGACGCACGACGCTGATCATCGAGCATGGGCGTGCTGCCTAGGAGCTTGCGTGCTTGGCCGCATAGGCACGTTCGGTCGCATACGCGCTCTTGGTCGCATGCTCGGCTGCATAGGCGTGCTCGGCCGCGTGGGCGTGCCTTGCCGCATGGGCATGCGCTTGGCATAGAGCATCGACGCATGGTTGCTCCACAGACTCGGCAGCGCTCAACGCATAGGATGGCTTGCCCACTCAACGCATAGGCAGGGCGCTCGACATACCTGTTCGACCCATGGGCTACGCGTTTGGCCTCGACACATGGCCTGTGCGCTTGGCATCGTAGCATGGCTTGTGCGCTTGGCATCGACACATGGCTCCTACCCGTGTCCGCATGCCTTTGTGTTGGTTGTATGCAAGCCCTTAGCCATTTTTCAAGTCTTCTTGCTTCCATTCTCCGTGCACTCTTGCGTTTAACATGCCTAAGCCTTTTATATGCGTTGGCCCATTGGTCACCTTTTTGGATAATTTAGAATTAATGTTTTTCACTCTTTGCCCCAATATTCTTACTTAGGATTTTTCCTCTCTATTTAACCTTCCACTTTAGATTTAATGTTAGGGTCTTACACTACTATAATATTTTCTCCTTTACTTGATATAAATCATATTTATATCTCATTTCCTAAAAAATAATATATCTCATACATTTAGCCAATTATATCATATATAATTAACCAGTCCAATTATATAATATATAATCGAACTTCCTCTTTTCAATTTGAACATTTCAAATTAACCCAAACACTGGTTCTCGACTTTATCCATGCTATCCAGGGGACCTAATGGACCTGTGGCTCGAAGCTCCAACGGTCCGTGAATAGCTGACTAAACTCTTTAGCCACGAGATCCACCATCCGTTAACTATCAGGCATTCTACTAAAGACCAACAGCTGAACTCTTCTTACCACAGATATATTTATGTGTCCATCAGATATAACCAATCATGAGTACAATGACCCTTCATAGATGCTTGTAAGTACAGCTGGGCCAAATTACCGTTATGCCCTTGCCCTTGTAGTTACATCTCACTCCTTAAGTACCACTGATTTCTCTAATGAACAATACAACATAGTCCAACTATGTGTGAACACCTCTCGGGCCAAGAGAAGGTGTGTAACGCCACATCATTCAAGTCCTAGAATTAGCTCTTAAGGGAGCTATCTATCTACTTACCCCTGCCTTAGGGAATGAGTGAATTTCATCTTATGTAGTTGAGTTCCCAACTCCCAAATCAGACAAATCCCCAAAATGGTAGGTTTGAATCAGTGACCTGGCCACTCGCACCCATACAATTCAAAGGATCGCCCTCAATTGCAAGAGTTCCCAACTCACTCAGGATTGAGGTCATGTTACCTATGGTCATCCTAGTGAAATGAAGTCCCTGTCATGAATAGTGTTATATAACGAGACATTAACACTTCGTGGTCATGTCTTATACAAACTCTTTGTATAGGACGCCCCTGTTCGCATGTCCCCAACACGAATGATCAAGATCAGACCATCTGTGACAAGTCACAACATTTGTGACCATTCCACAAAGCGGGCCGCATCCGTAGTGTTACCAAGATAAGATTTCTCTCCTATATCCATATACTATAGACCATTTTGGTTATCACTTAAGACATGATCCACTTGCATGTCACCACATACATGCTTGAGTCACATACAGATAACCAGGGTTTTTATGTTTATTGGCTTGTGATAAAGCAAATAAAACAAGCAAATGAGCAAAATATAAGACGTGAAGTAAATATCATATATTAGCAACACAAGCGTTCGTACAAACTACAGGACATGAGACTTTAGGGCATCAGCCCCAACAAGAACTGTTACCGTCCGATGGATAGAAGATGACGCAACGAACAGTCATGAACGACTGTCGTCAGAAAATAGAACCTACGAAACAGAAAATCGATACAAGCTGAGTCGCGAATCTCACTCTCTTTAATACATTTCGCAACTTTGCCCAAATGTGCAAGTAGTTCTATAAAATTGTTACAACATTACCAAGATAAAACAACTCATAATAAATAAACATGTCTTGATCGGAGCTGCACTGGACTCGACCGAAAAAATAAGACTGATATGCTCGAAAACCAAAAGGTAAAAAAAAGCGATCGAGAGAGAAAAATGAGGAATGGATGTCCACCATACCCATATTAGCTTATCTCCTTTCTCCCTCTAAAATATGGGTATCCTTGGGGCCCAAACCCACAACTAAAGGTGGGAGTATATAAATAAGGTCTCATTTCCTAATCTTAGCAATGTGGGATTCTCAAACAAGCCTTTTTTTTTTCATTTAAAACTTGAATTTTCATTAACAATCCTCCATTTGAAAATTTAAAATCAGAACAAAGGCATTTTTCATCAGAAAATATTAGTCTCTACAACATTGTACATAAGCAAAGGTGTCTTAAGACTTAAACCTTTATGTAGTGTAGATGCATAATATACTAGAGTAACTCTTGGTTTTGAACTTTATCTCTAATAATATCTCACACACAACATTACTAGGGTGTAGTTCAAAAGCTCGTGCTTCAAGACCTAGCACGTGTATCTCAATTTAGTGAAAGCTCTAAAAAGTTTGCCAAAAACTCCATAGGAAGTGGCTCGTACTCCCACGTTCACATAGGTGAGTCTATCAAGAGTACTCCTGTAGCTAGGTACCCCACTTGACATCGAGTATATATTTCATTAAGAACTATGTTTGACATTTCTTACGCCTCAAGATATCATATTTAAACTCTAGCTCATAGAAAGGGAACTTTGTGTTCTTTTTAGCATGATTCACCTCATATCACTTGTGATTAGTTATTATCTGTTGAACCTGCTTCTTGAGATCTCCAGTATACAAGTTGGGTTTTCCTCACAGGTGATTAATTTATCTATAGGGATGAGTCTCATCCTTTCTGAGATTTTGAAAACCTTCGCTTTGGCCAGTCCTTTCGTCAAAGAATATGTCAAGTTTTCATCAGTCCGTATATGATCCACTCTAACTGCACCAGTATTGAGGAACTCTCTAATGGTACTGTATTTACGACGTATTTGTCGTCTCTTTCCGTTGTAGTAATGGTTTTGAACTTTTGTGATTGCTGCAATACTATCACAATGGATCAATATGGTTGGTACCGACCTTTCCCATAAAGGAATATTTGATAGCAGACTTCTAAGTCAGTCTGCTTCTTCACTAGTTGTTGCTAGTGCTATCATTTCCGACTTTATCGTAGATTGGGTTAAAACAATATGTTTCTTGTACTTCTAAGAGATAGCTTTGCCTGCTATATTAAAGATATAGCCTCTTGTAGCCATTGAATCATCTGAGGGGAAGTTCCAATCAGCATCGTTAAACCTTTCCAGGACAGTAGGAGACCTCTGATAATGTAATCCTAGGTTTTCAGCTTTCTTTAAATACCTCATAACCATCCACATAGCATTCTAATGCTTTATACTAGATTTGCTTGTAAACATACAAAGTAATCCTACAAAATAAGCCATATCAGGCCTAGTGTAGTTAGCAAGGTATCTGATACTCCCTATAATGCTCGCATACTCAATTTGATTAACATTGTCACCGAGTTCTTGAACAATATAACACTAGGGTCATAAGGAGTATATGTTGGTTTATATTCAAAGTAATTATATTTCTTTAGAATCTTTTCTACATAATGATATTGTTCTGAAGAAATTCCTTTTTCAGACCTAGTCACTTTTAAGATTACATTCGCTTCTTCTAAGTCTTTCATATCGATGTTTGCACTCAACATGGACTTCACATAATTTGTAACGTGCAAGTTTGATCGAAAGATCAACAAATCATCCACATACAAGTATAAGATCGTGCAAATATTGTTTTCAGACTTGTAGTAGATGCATTTGTCACTTTCATTAACTTTGAAATCTCTAAATAGGATTAGGTTGTCAAATTTTTCATGTCATTGCTTAGGAGCTTATTTCAGATCATAAAGAGATTTGTCTAACTTTCAAACCTTATTCGCTTAACCATGGACTATAAAGCCCACGGGTTATTCTATATAAATCTCTTCTTCAAGTCCACCGTTTAGGAAAGTGGTCTTTACGTCTATTTTATGTACTACGAGGTTATAAAGGGCAATGGGAGAAAACAATACACAAATCGAGGTAATTATAGTGACAGGGGAGAAGGTTTTAAATAAGTCAATGTTATCTCTTTATCTAAAGCCTTTTTCTACTGACCTAGCTTTAAACTTATCAAATTCCATCAGATCTAAGCTCATTCCTTAGGATTCATTTGCACCCTATTGCTTTGTAGCCTAGAAGTAGGTCTATTGAGTGTCAAGTCCTATTTGACTCAATATAGTCCATCTCGTCATTTATAGATTCTTTCCATAAGTTGACATCTACAGAAGACATGGCAGCTTTTAGGTATTTGGGATCTTCGTCTATATCATAGGTCTGGAAGTCTCTCCAAAATCCCTGATGATTCTAGTTCTCTTGCTTCTTCTAGGTCATGAGACGACTTCCTCTGTAGAAGTAAGATTTCTAACTAGGGTTAGGCTACTCGATCCTAAACCTCCACTATTTCTCAATTTGAAAGGAAATCTATCCTAAAACAAGTCAACATCATTTGACTCAATGATCACTTGGTTTACTAGGTCATAAAACCTATAGGCTTTACTATATATGACATAACCTATAAAGACACACGCATAGGTTCTAATAGAAACCATTCTTCTTTTAGGTATGGAATTCTTACAAAGGCTAGATATCCCCAAATTATAAAGTATGATAAGTTCGGTTTCTTATTCTTGAGGACTTCATAAGGTGAAGTTGTGTTTTTAGATTTTGGTATTCTAGTTAGGACTTAATACACGGTAAGGTTGATTTCACCCCACCAATAAGATGTAATTCCTGGATTGAGTAAAATAACAACTACTAGTTCAACTAAAGTTATATTTTTTTTCTTTCGACTTTTTCGTTCATTTCAGGAAAGTAAGATGTTGTCTTTTCATGTACTATTTCATGTGAATTAAAGAATTCACTAAAGTTGTCTGAGTCGTACTCCGTTCTCCTATCACTACGAAGTCTTTTAACCTTTCAGTTATACCGATTTTCTACTTCAGTTACAAACAATTTAAGATCATCAAACACATCACTTTTGTTTTTCCAGCAAATATACAAAAGTGAAATCAGAGCAAACATAAAAAAAAAGTTATAAATATATTTTACTATTCCTAGTCAAGATGCTGTCAAATTCATATAGGTCAGAATGAATTGAATCTATAGGCTCGGATTCCCTAAGTACAGATTAATGTGGGGTCTTAGTTGTTTTAGCATGACTGCAATATTTGCATTTATCAAATTCATTCATGGATAACTTAGGTATCGTTTCTAGCCTAATCATGTTACTAATTAATCTTTTATTAACATGAAAAAGTCTAGCATGCCAAATATTTAAAGAACATGACATATAAACAGAAGATTTCAATTTATATATGTCTAGGTTTAATTTGAACATGCCCTCAGTTGCATAACCCTTCCCTACAAATACATTTTTCTTAGTAATGGTATATAAATCTGCCTCTATCGTTTGAGTAAATTCAGCCTTGTTGAGGAGATAGTCTGAGACCAAGCTCTTTCTTATCTCTGAAGTGTGTAGGACATCCTTCAAGGTGAGAGTCTTCTCGGATATAAACTTTTGCTCCACTTCATTGGTTCCAGTAATTTTCATTGAGTGGTGATCCCTCAACAGTATGTTCGCATCCTTAGTTTCAGTATAAGTTTTAAAGAAACTAAGGTCATGACAGACATGGCGCTACCCCTCAGAAACCATCGATCACATTTATTTCTGTGATCATGGAAACTAACGACTCTTCTGTCATGTTCGCCTAACCATCAGGACAATGCTTGTTCCTACAGTTCCTAGCTATGTGTTCAGGTTTATTACAGTTAAAACAAAAGAACTGTATTGTTTCTCCCGAGGGGGGTTTCTGTTTCTTTTGATTATTCTGGTTGCTAGATCCATGGTTTTGACCTTTTCTCTTGATTCTCTTTAACTTTTGGTCAGACTTTATCATAGTAAAAGTGGATCTTCTAGGAACAATGTTCACCTCATTCCTCTGGACCTGCTTCTGGACTTCCTCCTCAATCCTCAGGTTGGCGATCAGACTCTCTAAGGAAAATTTCTTAGTCTTATGCCTCAAGGTGTTCTTAAAATCCTTCCACAAATGAGGCAATTTGTCAATAATAATGGCAACTTGGAATTGCTCGTTTAGAGGCATACCTTCACTTATTATTTCTGATGGTGTTGACATTCAACATGCAGAAGCAATTTGGATCATAAGCACTTTAACGATATCAATTTTAGCAAATAAGCATGCATGTTCATAATTTTCCATAAATTAAGGTTTATAGAAAACAACCTTCGAAGAACTCTTCAATTGCTCCAATCTCCAGTTGATTTCTCCTCTCAAACAGGTTGTAGACTACCACAAGAGTCTTTCCTACTATTCTCTAACCTCATATTAGATTGTGGGATTCAAAATGAGCATCAATTTGAGGGAAGTCTTGGAGAAAACCAATTTTGTGTTAAGAACAAGATATAATACTTTTCTCTCTTAAAACTCAAATGACATCGATCTCAATTTTAGCTAGTTAAATTTGTATTTAATCAAGTTCTACATGTAATCTTATTGCATATGAGATTGACGCCAATTCCTCAAGTATGAAGTGGTTTTTTAGGTGTTTAGATAGTGGGTGAAGTGGGAAAAACTCACTCAACCCAAAATTAATTTCTAATTTAATTTAATTTTTCTAAAAAATCAATTAAGATTTCAAATTCCAAATCTTGAAATGAAATATTAATTCAACAAGTAATATTTAAATAGAATTTATTAATTTTAAATCAAGTTAATTTCGATAATTAATTTCAATATAAAATTAATTATAACTAATTAATTAAAAAACTTTAATTAATTTGATATCAAATATTAAATAATCAAACATCAATTCTAAACATGAATCTCTATTTAGTTTCTAATATTTAAATCATATTTAAATATTTTTCAACACTCCGATTTTGTTTAATCCGATAATTAAACGTTTAATTATATCATATATATAATTAACAATTCCTTTAAATAAAATTTGAACCTTTCAAATTTTCTCATCACGTCATACTAAGGCTTAATCCATTTATGAGCTAGTAGGGGACCTAATGTAACTACAAATCATGACCTCAAACGATGTGAGATTAACTGGTTAAAGACTTTTAACCAAACTAATCAACATTCGTTAACTACAAAGTCACTCCACTAAAACCTTGTAACTACACTCTCCTCACTATAGATATAGTTTTGTCCTCTTGATTCAACCATGATTGGTAAATCGATTTTTCACAGCTTGTTCATATTCACAATTGCATCAAAATTACCGAATTGAATACTCGTAGATATATATTTTGCTCGTGGTATCGAATTTTTTTCAAGTCAACTTGATTATTTACAAGTCTCGAATTGAACACTCATTAAAAAAAATAAAAAAATAAAAAATAAAAAAAACCTCGTGTGTGACAAAAAAATAATAGGTATCGCAGAAATACTAGAAAAATAGTTGGTGGCGATAACGCCGTTTGACGGTTCCAAGATATTTTGACGGCGGAGCCGGAGAATCGGACGGTGGTGAGAGCCTTGAATTGTCGACGAAAGCGGACAAAAAACAGCAGGTTGGGCGGAGGTTACGGCGGCCAAATGAAAGAGTAATGTCAAAATGGTGGTTGGCGGACCATAATCCACAGTCAAAGGGGAAACTGATATCCATTCCTGACCGTTGGATTACCAATCGAATCTAGAACATCTTTAACGTTGATGGTCCCAGCCAGTTTCTGGCTTATAATAATACTCAAATATATTATTTACAAGGGAAAAAAAAAATCCTCGTGTTTTTCTTTTCCAAAATGCTACATCCCACATGTGCGGAGGGTGATAGAAATTTACAATTCTAGAAAATACATAAATTGTCTTAACCAATAAACTACTAATGAGGTGGCAGAGGAAAAAAAAATGGTCAGAAATAGCAAATTTAGGTTTTTACCTTATAGAACTAGCACGCTTTTTGAAAATCTGTAAAAAGATCGACCAGCAAGAATTAGTTAAAAAACAATTTTTTCTAATTTGATTATTTAGAGCCTTTTCGGTACTTCTAACACATCGAGATTTGCTATTTTTTTTTAATGTAATCTTCTCCAATCTTATACCAAATCTTATATTATTTTCAAAGTTTTCTCAAATTCGGTTATGTTTACTAAATATTATATCAAATTATTATCTACTAATATTTAGCATAATTTATGTTTTCACAATTTCCAAAATTCCAAATGAGTTTTTCAATTATCAAAATAGGTTTTCTAAATTAAATCAACATTTTTAAAATTTTGGAAAAGATTAAATTTTGCAAAAAAGACAAAAGTAAGATTTGAGATATATATAGAATCTCGCGGTTAATCCTCCCTAAGATTCCACCGAGAAAACTAAAAAAATATGAATTTCGATGTTAATTATACCCGAGATTTCACAAAATATAGAATCTTGGTGTTATTTTCCCCGAGATGCATGTAATCTGGCCAGATGTAGGGAGAAAGTCCCAAACAATCATAAGTTGGAAGTTTATTTTTTAGTTAAAATCTCGTGATCGATCTCGTCTGAAATGAATTGAGAACAACTATTTTTACTTTTTTTTTTTTAATGTTAGTTTTGTAAGATAAAATCTTAAATGTGCTATTTCTGACAATTTTCTGAAAAAACAAGTAGTTATATTTTGCCCTTCTTTCTCTTTTAATTTAACTACTAGAGGTGAATGATCAATCCATCTACCTCCATGATAGTAGTTGTTATCCTATCCACTTAGTCATACTCAAATTGATAATTTTTTTGGGTTTAATTAGATCGATAAATTACACCTTAAAATACATATATAAAAGCGTGTTACTATCTAACTTAATGCTATAGATATTGCAAGTGATCAATTTGACTCGATTCATATACAATAGCCCTATTCTTCATCCGACCACGTGATGTTGAACTCAAATAGAAAAAAGAAATACAATAATTTAAGTATATGTAAATGCAACAAGATCATTAATTTTCGCATAAATCAAATATTTATTATATCAAATTTATTTTATTTTACATGGAAGGGAAGAAGCAAACTTTTTTTTATATCAAAATCGATAACATTGAATATTGTGGAAGTTAAGATTTTTTTTTTTTGGACTCAAAATAATAATAATAATAAAATGATGAAAGATTTTGGTGTTTATATTTTTAGATTTTTTGTTGGTGTAGGACATGAAACTTAGGATAGATTGATCGATTAAATCAAATAAATTTTATAATGAATTTGTTGTTTGTTTATGTGAGTGACCATGTTTTATTCAATAAAAATTAATAATAAATAAATCACACGATTGAGACTTAGAAGAAAATGGTTTAGATTGAAATGTGCCCTTCAATTATTCCCCCTATTTTATTCCCTGCTTTCTTTTAATCAATTATTGTTAAGCCATTTAAAATTTCAAAAATCCATATTTAGCACTCCAAATTTATAAAAATTACCTATTTAAGTTCATACTAAAAGTGATAAATATATTACTTATGTCACGTTTTTAATAACAAGTAAAAGTGACTTGTGCTTACCAATTTGAATTATAAAATTGTATTTTATCGAAGCATAATTTTATGTCATACAATAAATGATATTGCATCACTTCTTTTCTCGAAACAATAATGAAAGATATTGCGTCGAGAATTTATATAAAAACATTAAAGAGGTGTTTGGATAATGAGTGGAATAGTGAATAAAGGGTTATGAAATTTACAGAGTTTATAAGATATAATTTTCTTTTTATAGTGGGACCCACCAACTCCTTGAACCAAATAAAGAGTGAAGTTTACAAACTTCTACTTCCCTCAACTTCTTACCCAAACACCCCCTAAGAGTTCAAAATTTATTCTTTATTTTCCCCTAAAAATTTTCGTACTAGATGATTATGTGATTTATTTATTTTTTTAAAAAAATCAATATAATTTTAATAAACAATGACAAAAATATAGTTAACCTCAAATTATTCCCAAAATAGGGTAGGTAAATACTCGACCACGTACTCGATTTACCTAAATCGTATACAATGTCCATGAGTTAATAAATGAATCGTGGACCTCGATTTTGACCCAACTCGTGGACGGACGTTTTACACATGTCATAATTTTTAACTATTTTAAATAATATTTTTTAATTTAGCTCATTTCGTATATGTAATTAAAATTACTTCAAATATGGAAGAAAATTATCACATTAAATTTGTAAAATCTTTGCAAATCTATTTGCAAAAATATTTTCAAATTTCAGCAATTCAATTTACCAAACTTATTCACATGTTTGAATTTTGAAATTTCTTTTATGCATATTTATTCTTCATTTGTCTACATTCATTCACAATTTAAAGTAGGATTTCACCATTTTCAACAATAACATTAAGAGTTTTGTATAGCAATATACATTTACAAAAGATTGAATAAGAAATACATGTCTAGTATATATGTTAGATTGTATAAATAAAATAATATCATTTTGTTGGACCGTTATGACAACCCTAGTGGGGTGAATAAGGTTTAATTAAATTTTTTGAAAAATATGCTCAATTTAAACTAATTAGATATTTTTAAACTAAATAAAAAATCCCAACCGATGTTAAATAACAATATTGATAAATATATGTGTGTAATAATATACTCAATCAATCTCAACTATCAAAAGCATGCAAGTAAAATTAAATAAAACAATAATTAGGAAAGAGTTAGAGAATAAGACATCGTAATTTTTATAGTGGTTCAATCGAACTCGATCTACCTCCACTTTCCCAATTGCCTCTTGGGATTTCGATTAAAAAATCGCATTTGACTCTACTTTGCTTCTTTTACAGGTTCAAGAGCAAACTTAATCCTTTCCATTAAAGATGTCCACAGGGCAGGGGCAGGGAATGGGAGACTCCCCGTCCCCATCCCCACCCCTATTCCATTTTTCGTCCTTGCGAATTTTCTCACGCGGAATGGGGTGGGTATTCCCTGCCATCATTTTTTTCTAACAATTTTTTTTATTTCAATTAAATATATATTTTTAACAATTCCTTAAACATATCCAATACAACTTTTGTTTAAATAAAATATTATCAATTTTGGTAATAAAAATAATAATATACATTCAATTAAAAAAGATATAATTAAAAGGCTAAATTTTCATAATTTTTATAAATTAAAATAAACAATTAGAACATCATATCTTAAATATTACAACATCTAAGGAATTAAAATAAAAAAATCTTAAACTTAAATAATTAAGACTTCATAATTTATATATTACAAATTTATAATTTATATACAAAAGTCGGGGTAGGGTCAAAGAATATATTCCCCGTCCCCGGCCCCAAATTGCAAATGGGGAAAAAAAGTTCTCCACTCCCTCCCCAATTCCCCACCCCATTTGAAGCAAGTCCCCGCGAAGCCCGACCCCATGAGTTTACTTTCCACGGGTTAGGATCCAACCGTTACAATTTTTTGAAGCACAAAAAACTCTTTATGTAATGATCCGACCCCCTAGGACTTAAGTTAGGCCGTTACTAAAATAAATGCATGCATAGAATTTAAAACGACGCCCATTTATGTTGAAATAAATGTTAATTAAACAAGAGAAGTTCAAAAGACATTTACTAAATGCAATTGTTAAAACAATAATAGGGTACCCGTAATTCGTAAAGACTATTAAAAGTATATAAAAGAAATAATCCTTAATAATAAGTTTAAAACAGTAAAACTAAACATTAAGGGAAAAATAAAGACTCTAAATGTCATATGCGGAAGCGTAAAAACTAGTCCCAATGGCACGATCACGAATTCCGCTGCGCCATCGCCGGTGCATCTCTACCCTTACCTGAAACATCAACATGAGAAAGAATGAGTATGAAATACTTAGTAAGTAACCCCACCACTAGGTTCAGGCTAGACATCTATGTCCTCTAGATACCCACCTACGGCATATATACACACATGAAACAGGTAAGAGACTGAGTCCTATCCTACTATAGTTAAGTATGCCCACTACCTCTGGTGAATCCCGTAGAAAACACAAACTGGTGAATCCTGAAGGAGACACAAACTGGTGAATCCCGAAGGAAACACAAACTGGTGAATCCCGAAGGAAACACAAACTGGTGAATCCCGAAGAAAACACAAAACTGGTGAATCCCGAAGGAAATACGAACTGATGAATCCCGAAGAAAACACAAACTGGTGAGCATCTAACTAATTAGTGAGGATATTCCCATAGTCTCAACATTCAAAAATTAACACCGTACGAATCTATGACATACATGTAATCCTTGATACCATGACTCTACCACATACACATAATCCTCAACAACATATTCTACAACATTCCTGTATACTTTAACATCGTAGTTCCACAACATACAAGTATGTCTCAACATCAACAGATCAGATATAAACCTATGGAAACACATACCACCTCATACTAACGATCAAGTGCCTAGGTGTATATTTAAACAAAACAGAACTCGTGCCAGAACATACTTGATTCAGGTCATACTATCAGTCAACATGCTAACATTTACCATAACATACACTCAACATGCTAGCATACAAATAAAGCTTGGCCCGTGAGCAGTTCCAGTGGTAAGATTACGTACCTTAATAAAAAATTCACAGATAAACTCAGACAACCAAACGATGACCGCGGTTTGAAGAAACGACCCTAACATACAAATACAACCATTAAGTTCAGTCCAAAAATAATTGCGACATCTCAGAGTCAAAACTACAATTTTCCAAAAGCTTACCCAAGGAACTTGATTAACAACCACTCCAAAATCTCCTTCCAACAGATTTTAACTCCCAATAGACGATAGCTTGGAACCTTAAAGATACAAAGGTTAAGTCAACTTAATTCAGTAATCAAAGCGTGCCCACAAGTCAACAATAAGGACTATAACTCTTACCAAAACTCTTGTCGAATGATCTTGAATCCGCTGGATAGTCGCGGCTGTAGTTTCCCAAGCTCAAATCTAAAATCAAAATAATGTGACTAATTTAACCTTTAATCCAACTTAGTGGGCATCCAAAAGCTTTTAAGAAACCCAACCACAAAATAGATCTTACCAAAAACTAAGCGTCCGACGAAGACTCACGCAGCAGAAAAATAGGAAGCGCGGCGATGGACGGTGGAGAACCCGGCTGGAGGCGACAGCGGATCAATCTATTGGTAAACAACAGCGGAGTGCGACGGTTAGGGGGTGGAGTGGCAGCGGTGATTCAGATCGACTGGGCGAGATCGGCACGGTGGGGGACGAAGAAAGGCAGTGAGGGAGCCGTGACGGTCGACAGCAGGTCTGGCTCGAACGGTGGGCGACGACACGTCTGCTGGATTTGGTGAGGAGGGTGCGCTTGCCAGATCCGATGAGAGAGGCGAGTCTGGGTTGTAAGGAGGGCTCGGCGGTGATCGGACGGCTATGAGGGGCGGTGAAGGTGTGGCGGTCGGATAAGGCAGTGAGGGTGGGGTGCTTGAGCGAGGGAAACGCGTGAAGGAGACAGGGGGGTGCCCTTTTTATTTTTTAAAAAAAAACTAATAATAATAATAATAATAATAATAAAAGGAAAATAGTATAACTCTAATTAAAAACTAATAATAATAATAATAAAAGGAAAATAGGCGAACCTTCTCACCAAATCTGGCAGCTGTGCCATCGCGCACCGCTCGAGCCAGACCTGCCACCGACTATCACGACTCCCTCACTGCTTCCCTTCGCCGCCCATCGTGCCGATCTCACCTAGTCAGTCTGAATCACCGTTGCCACTCCATCCCCTAACCGCCGCACTCTGCCGCTATCTACAGTAGCTTGAGCCGCTGCCACCTCCAACCGGGTTCTCCACCATCCATCGCCGCGCTGCCTATTTGCGTGGGTCTTCGTCGGACGCTTAGTTTTTGGTAAGATCTATTTTGTGGTTGGGTTTCTTAAAAGCTTTTGGATGCCCACTAAGTTGGATTAAAGGTTAAATTAGTCACATTATTTTGATTTTAGATTTGAGCTTGGGAAACTATAGTCGCGGCTGTCCAACGGATTCAAGATCGTTCAAAAAGAGTTTGGTAAGAGTTATAGTCCTTATTGTTGGCTTGTGGGCACGCTTTGATTACTGAATTAAGTTGACTTAACCCTTGTATCTTTAAGGTTCCAAGCTATTGTCCATTGGGAGTTAAAATCTGTTGGGAGGAGATTTTGGAGTGGTTGTTAATCAAGTTCCTTGGGTAAGCTTTTGGGGTATTGTGGTTTTGACTCTGAGATATCGCAATTATTTTTGGACTAAACCTTAATGGTTGTATTCGTATGTTAGGGTCGTTTCTTCAAACCGCAGTCATCGTTTGGTTGTTTGAGTTTATCTGTAGATTTTCGATTAAGGTAAGTAATCTTACCACTAGAACTGCCCACGGGCCAAGCTTTATTTGTATGCTAGCATGTTGAGTGTATGTAATGGTAAATATTAGCATGTTGACTGATAGTATGACCTGAATCAAGTATGTTCTGGCACGAGTTCTGTTTTGTTTAAATATACACCTAGGCACTTGATCGTTAGTATGAGGTGGTATGTGTTTCCATATGTTGATATCTGATCTGCTGATGTTGAGGCATACTTGTATGTTGTGGAACTATGATGTTAAAGTATATAGGAATGTTGTAAAATATGTTGTTGAGGATTATGTGTATGTGATAAAGCCATGGTATCGAGGATTACATGTATGACATAGATTCGTACGGTGTTAATTTTTTAATGTTGAGACTGTAGGAATGTCCTCTCTGATTAGTTAGATGCTCACCAGTTTTTGTTTCCTTTGGAATTCATCAGTTTGTGTTTCCTTCAAGATTCACCAGTTTTGTGTTTCATTCGGGATTCACCAGTTTGTGTTTCCTTCGGGATTCACTAGTTTGTGTTTCCTTCAGAATTCACCAGTTTGTGTTTCCTTCGGGATTCACCAGTTTTGTGTATCCCTCGGGATTCACCAGTTTTGTGTTTCCTTCGGGATTCACCAGTTTTTTTGTCTCCTTCGGGATTCACCAGTTTTTGTTTCCTTCGGGATTCATCAGTCTGTGTTTCCTACGGATTCACCAGAGGTAGTGGGCATACTTAACTATAGTAGGATAGGACTCAGTCTCTTACCTGTTTCATGTGTGTATATATGCCATAGGTGGGTATCTAGAGGACATAGATGTCTAGCCTGACCCCAGTGGTGGGGTTACTTACAGAGTATTTTATGCTTATTCTTTCTTATGTTGATGTTTCAGGTAAGGTAGAGATGCACCGGCGATGGCGCAGCGGAATTCGTGATCGTGCCACTGGGATTAGTTTTTACGCTTCTGCATCATGACATTTAGAGTCCTTATTTTTCCCTTAATGTTTAGTTTTACTATTTTAAACTTATTATTAAGGATTATTTCTTTATATACTTTTAATAGTCTTTACGAATTATGGGTACCCTATTATTGTTTTAACAATTGCATTTAATAAATGTATTTTGAACTTCTCTTATTTAATTAACATTTATTACAACATAACTGGGCGTCGTTTTAAATTCTATGCATGCATTTATTTTAGTAATGGCCTAACCTAAGTCCTTGGGGGTTGGGTCGTTACAAAACGGAACCTCTCCCAGTAAGATGTGGTCCGGGGACGAACCAAGTAGAAGCTGGTGGGCATGTAACGACCCGAGTTCAAGAGAGGGGTACATGAATGAACCGGTATCACATCCGAACGAGAGGGATCCTGAGGACATGAAAGTATGGTTAAGAAAGGCTTAAAAGAATTGAAAGTTACTACCTATACCAACAAGGTGCATCTTCCTTTTCGGTAGCTCAATCATAAAAACTCCAAAGTTAAGCGTGTTTAGCTTGGAGCAATCCTATGTTGGGTGACCTCTTGGAAATTTTCCTAAGATGCATGTGAGTGAGGACAAAGCATCCTGAAAGGACCCGAGGATGAAGGGAGGATGACATAGCCAGGTCAGGTCATGTAACAACAAGAAATTACAACATGCTTACTAAGATTGTTAAGGGGTAGAGTATACATACCTTTGAAGAACTATTCTTCAAACTCCACCGATGCAACACAATCACGGGGCTCTGTATGATCTTGGTTAAAGGAAGTGACTGGAGGACAACAATTGTGTAGACAATTGAGCAAGTGGGAGATAAAAGTTGTCTATCGTATAGACAATGTGCTCAATCTTGTAGAAGATGGCAACTTACAAGATGGCAACCTATCGTATACACAAAGTCACACGATCGTTTAGCTATGACCAGCTGAATGACTATCGTATAGTCAATGCTCCATGATTGTTACCTCTCACTCGATTGGTTATTAGAGAAAAAAAAGATAATTATCAAATAATTAATATTATTATAAATAAACATGATAACCAACTTACCATATTATGTTTATAACCTATAGTTTTAATATTTCATTTCATGAAACATATAAACTATAGTTCTTTTTCTATTTTATGGTACTTAATGTAAATCATATTTACATTAATCCTCCATTTGATGTATCTTATACATCACACCAATCATATCATATATAATTGAATTTCCTCTTGTCAATTTGTTCAAACTAATACCAAGAACTGATTCTACCAAGGGGACCTTATGGACCTGTAGCTTGAAGCTTCAACGGTACGTGAATAACTGACTAAACTCTTTAGTCACGGGATCCACCATCCGTTAACTGTCGGGCACTCCACTAAAGACCGACAGATGCACTATCCTCACTACAAATATATTTTTTGTCCATATCAACCAATCAACGGTGCGATAACCCTTCACAGATCGCTCGTAAGTACAGCTGGACTAATTTACCGTTTTGCCCCTGTAGTTACATCTAACTCCTTAAGTACCACTGATTCCTCTAATGAACATAAGTCATAGTTCTACTATGACTGAGTTTTCTCTTCCAAATAGAGGTTGTGGCCACTATGTTTAAGACCCGAAATCAACCCTTAAGAGAGCAATCTATCTACTTACCCGTGCTTCGGGGAAAGAGTGAATTATGTCTTGTATAACCGAGTTCTCAGCTCCCCAAGTAGACAAATCCCCAAAAAGGTAGGCTTGTTGAGTTGGCAATCTGGTCACTCTTACCCATAGTAATCAAAAGACCGCCCTCAAAGGCAAGAGTTCCCAAAACACTCAAGATTGAAGTCATGTCACCTGTGGTCGTTTAAGTGAGATGTAAGTCTCAAGTATCAACGGCGTTATATAAAGAGACGAATCATATCGTGGTCCGGTCTTATACAAACTATTTGTATAGGACACCCCCGCTCGCACGTCTCCACATAAATGGTCAGGATTAGACCATCTGTAGTAGTTCACAACACTTGTAAACCTTTACAAAGCGGACCGTATCCGTAGTGTCACTAGGATAAGGTATCCCTCCTTAATCCTTATACTACAAACATTTTTAGATTATTACTTAAGGCATGATTCACTTGTATATCTCATACAATAATCACAGATCTTTGTTTATTAGATATGAGTAAATGCAAAATAAAATAACTCTTATTTTATTCACAACAATGTGTACAATGTTTACAAACTACGAGACTCCGAGAGAATTAGAACACCAATCCCTACAGAAAGAATATCAACTAGGTAGAGAATTGGGAAAGAATGATACATTAATTGGGTTCTCTTAGGCAACATTAAAATTAAAAAGAAAAAAAGACCAAACTCGTGTAACGGGTAGACGAGTTTTGTCTAGGCGGGGTGGAAGATGGAAATTGTGTATTATCTGGTACACAATTTCCTTCCACAACCAAACTACCCCAAATTTGTGAATAGTTTTTAATTGAACCTTAAATCTGGAATATATTTTAAAACAATATTATTTAAAAGAAAGTTGCAACTACTCTATTTTTGTCATCTTTTAGAAAATTACATTATTCTCGAAATTAACGGATTACGTATATAAAATAATTATATAAATTTTTTCCGGCCCTATAAAAGGAAAATTCCACCCCCCATTCCCATTTTTCGACAATATGTTATAAAACTATTTTCGACATAGATTAAATGCTAAATAGAAATTAGAGGACTAGAGTCAATATCTTCGAAATTAAGCAACAAAAATATCCAAAATGATTCTTTAACTATATATATTTCAAGTCGTCACATAATTGTTTTACATGTAATTTCTAAAATGCCCACCAAAATCCTAGATTAAAAACGTTATAGAATTATAATAAATATAGTTTCCGCCTAATAACGAACTTTTAGTAAACTCGTACTAAAAAAAGATAAACTCACATGTTTTGTTCTCAAATGTGACAAAATTATTGAATTGTGGTATCAAAGATCATAAATTTTATGGTATTAAATTTTTGTTGATATTTTTATCAATAATTTCACATCTCTCTATGATTCAAGATTGACACGAGAGATGAATCGACATTTATTTAAAGAAAATTTATGGTACATTAAAAATAAAAATAAAAAAAAACTGTCATTAATGTAAATAAATATAAATAAGATTAATATAATTTTGATCAATGTACTTTAAAATTTGTTCATAGACTTTCAATTGTCTATTTTTAGCCTCTATCATTTTAATAAAGCTTAAATTTAGTCCCCACTATTAGTTATCATCGATTTTTTAAAAAATATTTGTTGTTCTCGATTAGCATTTTAACAATAAACTTTAAGAACGAATTCACACATTGTATTTTCCTACATGAAAATTATTATTATAATTTAACTATTTTTTGATAAAAGAAATAACTTTAAAATGATCAAATTTAAGATTTATTAAAAATACAAATATTAAAATTAAACAAACTTCAAATTATAGAAACCAAAGTAGCATTTTAACCCATGAATAATAAACACAATAATTTATTTAAAAAAGATACATAAAATATCTATTTACTAACTCCATTTAAAAAAAATGTTTTATAATTTTTCATAAATATCTTTCGATATTGACATTTTATTGACATTTGTATCCACATCTTTGATTTCCACATTTGAAAATGATGAGAAGTGATTTTGGGAATTAACAATTTGTAATGTACCAAATGTCAACAAATTGATTGGTTCGTCAAAGTAGAGACGTAAAAGAATGAGTGCCTAAAAAGCAATTGATTTGCCCTTTGCGTGTGTTTTTGTTGCCTAAAATGTGCAAGCAATTGGTTAGATGATGGAGGATCGGCATCAATACCATGCCTACGTGTCATGTCCAATATTCCTAGTCATTATCTTTTTCTTTAATGAATTGTATGAATAAATATACCAAACTAAATTATTTTAAATGACAAAACTACTCAAATTAATTACAAATAATTACAAAATAGTATATTTTATTTACAATATATCGCGATAAACTAATATTTATATCTATTATGATATTTTACGAAGATAAGATATTTTGGTTTGTTTTTCCTATATTTGAAAATAATCTAATATTTTATTAGTTTAATTTATTGGTTCCATTATGTGCGTGAACTTTGAAGTGTATTGGATTCTTATGGTCTTATTCTGTAATATTTTGTTTTTTGTTTTTAATTTTTGAAAAGCATATAGGTATTATTTTCACTTTTAAATTTTTTTGTTTCGTTATCTACTTTCGACCAATGTTTTAGAAAAATTATGTCAAATTTTGAAAACTAAAAAAAGTAATTTTTAAAAATTTGTTTTTGGAATTTGGAATTTGGCTTTAATTCAACTATTTTACTTAAGATATAAAGATGAAATGGTAATTATTTTAAATGGTAAAAGAAATATTTTAAAATATAGTAAAATATCACTGTCTATCGATGTCTATCACCGATAGATGGTAACATTTTGATGTACTCTCAAATAATTTGTTCATTTTCTTATATTTGAAAACAACCCTAAATGAAAAATATTGTAACAAATGAAGAGGAAGTAAGCTTAATTTTAAAAAAAGAAAAACAAAAAAACTAAGACGTTGTTTGATAACCATTTTTTTTTTTTGAAAATTAAGTCTATTTCATCCACGCTTTTTAAATGATTTGCATATTTCTTATATATAATTATTGAATTCTTAGCCAAATTACCAAAAACAAAAACAACATTTTGAAAGCTACTTTCTAGTTCTCAAATTTTGGCTTTGTTTTTAAATAATTGGTAAAAATTAGATAACAAATAAAAGAATTTAGAGGTATAAGTAGTGTTTATGAGCTTAATTTTTTTTTTTTAAAAAAAAAACAAAATGGTTATCCAACGAGTATAAATGGTTAAACTTTAAAATTTTCAAATAGATCTCAAACTCTCACTTTTGATATAGTGTAATGGTCCCTAACATATTCAACATTTTAAAACAAAATTAATGAATTTGTTAGACATATTTAATTTTTAATTTTGCATCTAGTATGTTTGTAAATTTTTTGAAAAATGTTGATAGGTACGTAACTTGTTCAATAAAACATTTAGGGAGCATTTGTAGTAAAGAGTTGGTTATTATAGTACTAAGTTGTTATGGTTGAGTTACAATAGTTTATGTTTGGAGTGTAAATTATTTTAGTTTGAATTATAATAGTACATGGTTGAGGTGTAAACTATTTTAGTTTGAGAAATAAATAAATAAAAAAAATAATGAAGGTAAAATAGTGAATAGTGTAGCAAATGATAAACATGGTAACAATTAGGGGTTTTGAAATAATGTTGACCATAACTAATTGACAATTAGAGGTTTTGAAATAGTGTTGATCGTTACTAATTGAGGAATACAAAACAATATTTATTGTAGCTAGGGGTGATTATTGAAACCGCTAAAACCGAATTGAATACTAAAATGAAACCAAACCAAAACCGAATTAATGTGGTCCGGTTAGATTTTATATATTTTCAAACTGAATTATTGCGATTCGATTCAGTTTCAAATTTAAAAACTGATTTGAGGTCGAACCGAACCGCTTTTTCAATATATATATATATATATATTAGAGAATATGAAAAAGTAAAAAAAAAAAAAAAAAAGAAAAAAAGAAAAAAAGAAAAGAAAACTGTGAAACCGAACTGAACATGCGGTTCGGTTCGGTTTCAAAAAATACATTTTCTTAAATTTTGCGGTTTGTTTCGGTTTGAGTCTCAAATCGAACTGAACCAAACCATAACCTCCCTAACTATAGCAATATGTGGTTATTATAGTTTTTGCTTCAAACACACATTTAAAGTTTATGAACTTATTAGATGTAAAATTGAAAAGTTCAATGATCTATTAGATACTCTATAAAAGACATCTTATACCCGAAATAAAAATTTTAGAGACTTATTAAAAATATTTAAATATTTAAATACATATTTAACGCAAAATTATGCATTATTAATTAACCAAACACAAGTGCCTGAATCAAGATACATATATATTTAATTTTATATTGACATTGTTACATGTGGATGTTGTGTTAACATATGAAGAACATTAGGGTAAGTTGTGAAGTCGATGAGTTCACAACTGAAGAAAGTAGTAAAGCATATTCAAAACTCAATCGTAAAAATATAATATTTTGAAACTTAGAGACCATATGAAAATTAAATTAAATGTTTAGGTTCTATTTGGTAACCATTTGATTTTGGATTTTTTGTTTTTGAAAATTAAGTCTGTAATCACTACATTCACCTCCAAATTTCTTTGTTTGTTATCTACTTTTCACTTATGGTTTAAAAAAAACCAAATCAAAATTTGAAAATTAAAAAAAGTTACTCGTAAGCCCCATTTGATAACTATTTTGTGTCTTGTTTTGAATTTTTGAAAATTAAGTCAATATCATCAATGTTTCTTACAATGATTCGCATCTTTATCGAATATGATGATTGAATTATTAGTCAAATTCCAAAAACAAAAATAACTTTTTAAATGCTACGGCCCGTTTGGCAACCATTTTGTTTTTATTTTCGTTTTTTAAAATTAAGCTTATAAACACCACTTCCACCTCCAAATTTATTTCTCTCTTATCTACTGAAAACCAAGCCAAATATTGAAAACTAAAAAGTAGCTTTCAAAAAGTTGTTTTTATTTTTTTAATTTGGCTAAGAATTCAACCAGTGTACTTAAGAAAGAGGTAAATCATAGTAAGAAATGTAGATGATATAGACTTAATTTTAAAAAACAAAAACAAAAAACAAAATGGTTACCAAATTGGCCTACTTTTTTTAGTTTTCGAATTTTGGCTTATTTTTTAGACCATTGATAAAAAGTAGATAACTCGTGAAGAAGTTAGAAATAAAAGTAATGTCTATGTGCTTAATTTTCATAAACAAAAAAAAAAAAAAAAAAAAACCAAATAGTTATGAAACGAGATCTAAAAAACTTATTTTTGTTTTTAGAATTTAGCTAAGAATTCAATTGTTGTATTTAAGAGAAGTATAAATCATTATAAGAAATATAGAAGAAATAGATTTTAATTTTTTAAAATAAAAAATAAAAATAATAAAATAGTTATCAAACGAAGTGTTATAAATAAAATATAACATTTTGATGAAATAAAATTAGACTGGGGTATTTTTCTCAACATTTTAAGTATAAAATATTAGAACTTAACATTTTGCCCATTCATATGGAAATTTTTGGCATACGGTCTTTTGTTGAAATTGCAATTGCAATTGCAAATATCTCCATCGCGTCGCGTGGAGTATTTGGATTCTTATTATTGACACACGTTGTTGGCATGGCATCCATGTTTGACTAATTTATCCTTTACTACAAATAAATCAAATAAACTTACTATCAATTTAACTATATTATATTTTCGATAAATTTTATCAAATGTCTAAATCGGGGAAGTATTTTTAAAAAATATCTATTTCTAATTTTTCTGAAAAATATCTAAAATTTTAAAAATGGGGTGCAGCCAATGGTGTTAGTGTAGGCGGTTGGATGTTTTACCAAAATCTAACTATTTGTATCCCTTATTTGCACGTTAGTTTTTTTCTGGTTTAAAATAGGGTTGGCAACGAAGTTGGGAGAGGGAAAGGAGGTTCCCCATTCTCGTCCTCGATGGGACAATTGTTGGGAATGTCCTAGAACTTGCAGTTCGTGTTAAACATTCTATTTTATCAATAAGAATAACTTGTTGATTTTGCATCTTACTATAAAAATCCAATAAAACGCATCCTTGGCTATAGTCTGAATGCTGTAACTTTATGTCAAGTTGACAGTATATAGCCTAAATGGTCTAATAAGTATATGGATGCAATTGGATATCTCATCCTAGTAACACTATTGGATGTGGCCCACTCTGTAGTTGTTACAAGAAGTTATAAGGTGCTATAAACGATGTGATCCACAAATCGTTCATGTTGAGACATGAGAGTGGGGACATTCTATGCAATGAGTTTGCATATAGACTGAACCACAAAAATAACGACTTTTCTTTATAACGACCGTTTACTGTTAAAACTGACTATTTCATTTATTATATAACCTAGATTAACTCGATCTTAATCCTGAGCTAGCTATGATCTCCTGTTTGTTTGAGATTATCCTTTGATATGCAAACGGTGAGAGTAGTCCAACAACACTGCTCAATAAGCTTACCATTTTGGGGATAAGGCCGGATGAATAGCTGAGGACATAGCCTTGCAAGATGGAATTCACTCCTACCCTATTTAGGGTTACCAGATAGGTTGTTCTCTTAAGTACTAACTCCAGGTCTTGAACAATCGGGGCCCCGTCTTCTCATGATAGAGAAAGGATTTGATTCATAGAGATTATGAATCAAAATTATTCATTAGAGGATCAGTAGGAACTTAAGGAACAAGGCTGGATGAATAGCTGGGGACATAGCCTTGCAAGATGGAATTCACTTCTACCCTATTTAGGGTTACCAGATAGGTTGTTCTCTTAAGTACTGACTCCAGGTCTTGAACAATCGGGGCCCCGTCTCCTCATGATAGAGAAAGGATTTGATTCATAGAGAATCAAAATTGTTCATTAGAGGATCAGTAGGAACTTAAGGAACAAGATATGGTCACAAGAGTAAAACGGTATTTTTGACCTAGCTGTGATTACGAACAACCTGTGAAGGATCGACTTACTGATTATGGTTATTAAGTGGACATAATATATCTACATTGACGGGAGTTCAACTATGGGCTATAGGGGAGTGTCTCATTAGTTAACGAATGGGGGTTAGATCAGACTAATGAGTTTAGCCGATTAATCTCGAATCGTTGGAGCTCGTGATCTGTAAGTCCACGAGGTCCCCCTACTAGCTTGTAAATGGATAAGCTTTAGGGCAGCTTGAGAAATTAATTTGAAACATTCAAATTAAACGGAACAAGAGAATAAATATTTAAATATGATTTAAATATATAAAGATGATTATTGCGTAAAAATTAATTAATGAAATTATTTAAGAAAATCAAATTTTGCATTAAAATGATTTAAAATCATTTTTTTGTTTTAAAAAGAAAATGGAAATTCGTTTGCATGTAGCACAAAAATGGAAAATAGTTTTTTTTCTATTATCATCTTCTTTATGCTCACACAAAATGCATTATCTTCTCTACTTTGATTCACCAAGCATGAGCTACAAGCCATGCACTTTATCTCTTTGCATGTTCATCTATTATATATAAAGAAGAGTGGAGTTGTTGGAGAAAAAGATAATACAGAATTTGAGAGAAAATTTTCTGAAGAAGAAGTTGTCTTCTTCAGTTGGGCTGCTGTGAGTATTTTCTGGTTTCTTCACATCTTCAAGCTGTTCTTGAGTCAACTCTGCCTAAAGCTCCAAGAGCATAGTAGAAAAGGCTTTGAGGTGGTTCACGTTGATAACAAGTGAAGACAGCAGCTGAACAGACGTTTTCTTGAAGAGTTCATCAAAGGTATGTTCTGAAAACCCACTTTTTTATAAGAGCATGCTAAGTTTTTGCTAAAATGAGTGAATTAGAAAGCTTATGGATCCTTGATACTTCCGTTGCATGTTGTTTAACTCTTTCAACAATTTATCCCAATCTCTACCATTTGAAGGCAAGGACGGGGGCAAGGATTCCTCGTCGGGGAAATGGGTCGATCCATCCTCCATTTCTCCTATTAATTATTTGTGGGGATTTCCCTGTTATAACAAACAGAAGTAGGATTATAATCAGGAAAAAGAATGCTTATAATATTCATGGTCTTATCTGCTACTAAACAGATCATTGCATAGCTTCCCCCTCCTCTCCCCCCCTCCCCCAAATTCCTTTGTATTTTTCTTCCTAAAATATTCCATTTTGCCTGAGTTTGAAGTGTCATTGTACCACATATATCAAATTTTAGTTCGAAAGTAAAGCAAAAATGCGACAATGTCAAAATACAAAAAAAAAAAAATGTAGGGATCGAAGACAACACATGCTACACGACAACACTAGCTGTAGCTTCTTCGACGACAAATGACAAAGATCAATGTCCAGCAGTGTAGCTTGTTCGACGGAAAACTCCAGTGTTGGGCTGTAAGAGGTGCTCGACGACTGAGATCAATGGTGAGTGTGAGGGGTGGCTTGCTGAACGTGAAAATGAAACAATTAGTGTTAGAACTTGTAGGATTGTATCAACAGCAGCAGAAGCACAAGGATCATCTAAGCAATCAAATTCACTAATTTTGGCAAAATATAAAGCATGCTTTTGCAGAAAAAGTGAGTTTCAAGACATACTTCTTGTAGAACTTCTTCAAAGCTCCTTCACCAGCTGCAATCTTCTCCAAATCTTGTTGCAGACCACCTCAAGATCTACTCCACTATTCTCTTTGTGCTCTAGATTGAGTTGTGGGACTCCAAACAAGCTTGAATAGGGAATGAAGGAGAAAAACTCACTGCTGCAACCTTGTTGAAGAACCTGCTCACTGCTGCAACCTTGTTGAAGAACCTTTCTTCAAACAAGTTTTTCTCTCAAAAACTCTATAGATTGTATGCCCAATTTTCTCTCCAATCTTTTCATTATATTGCAGATCAACATGTAAAGAGAAGAGTTGCATGAGTTGCAGCTCATGCTTAGAGAAGACAAGGCCAAAACATTGCTTCATGTGTGAGCTACTTACGTGATGGATAATGGAAAAATCATTTTTTCTATTTTGTGTGTTTTGTTTTCCAATTTTTTCAATTTTATCTAAAAATCAAATTTTGATTTTATAAATCTATTTTGATTTTAAAATGAAAATTTAATTAATTTCATAAATTAATTATTAAATAAAACTTAATTAATTTAATATCAAATATTAAACTAATTTTAACACATATCCATCTTTATATATTTAAATCATATTTAAATATATAAATTCTCTTATTCCGTTTAATTCTAAAATTAAACATATAATTATATCTCATATAATTACTAATTCCCTTAATTCTAATTTGAACGTTTCAAATTAACTTATCACGCTATTCTAGAGCTAGTCCGTTACGAACTAGTAGGGGGACCTCGCGGACTTACTGATCATAATTGGCTCCAACGATCCAAGATTAATTGGCTAAACTCATTAGACCAAATTAATCCCCATTCGTTAAATAATGGGTCATTCCATTAAAGCCCATAGTTGCACTCCCCTCACTATAGATATATTATGTCCACACAATTTAACCATAATCAGCAAGTCGACCCTTCACAGGTTGTTCGTAATAACGGCTGGGTCAAATATCTGTTTTACTCCTGAGATTACGTCTTATTCCTCAAGTCCCTACTGATCCTCTAATGAACAACTGGTTTGTGATCCAATCATCAAACCAAACTAAACTCTCTCAGCCCAGTGAGAGGGTGAGGCCCCTTGTTCAAGACCTGGATTCAGTACTTGAGAGAACAACCTTTCTCCTATCCCTAAATCGGGTAGGTGTGAACTTCTTCTTGCACCTCATGTTCCCAGCTATCTATTCGGCCTTACCTTTGAAATTGGAGTCTTATTGAGCCGGCGTTATTGAGTCAACCCTCAACTATGCAAATCTAAGGGCAATCCCGAATAAACAGGAGTTCATAGTTAGCTCAGGATTAAGATCGAGGTACCTAAGTCATCTAGGTGAAATAGTCAGTCTTAAACAGTAAACAACGTTATAAAGTAAGAGTGACTTATTTCTTGGTCCCGATCTTATGCAAACTCATTGCATAGGACGCCCCCACTCCTCATGTCATAACATGTACGAATTAAGATCACATCGTATGTAGCACTTTACAACTCTTTGTAACAACTACAGAGTAGGCCGCATCCAATGGTGTTACCAAAATAAGGTACCCAAACTCATTCATGTACCATAGATCATTTTGACTATTTACTCGAACCCGATCCACTCTTATGTCTCCACATAAAATTCAAGTACTCATACAAAAGTCATGGATATTTGTTTATTCGATTTAGACTTCATACAATTTATGAGATCAATAACAAGTATATTGATAATTGAAAATATTTTTAGGATATAAAACCCAACAATAACTTGGCACTGAAATTACTAATTAGTTATTAGGATTGGGTTTGGGCTTGGACACTTTAGTTGAACCTAGATTGGGATAAGTTAAAAACTGGATTAAATGTAAAAAGTTAAATACTTTATATATATAAATCTAATCAGGGTCAAGGCGGGGATACCCTCTCCGTCCTCGCCACATTCCCGGACGGGGACTCTAAAAAGGTCCCTGATTTGACTTCCATCTCCAATCAAATCGAGGATTCTGCCAACCCTAATCTAAAATCCTATTTCCACAATTTTTAATTTATGCAAACACTTTGAGATTTTCTTACCTTTAAAATTTTAAAATTTTAAATGTTTAAACAAATTTAAACAAATTTGTTTCATCCTATTCATCTTCCACATCCTCTTTCGTCAATGGTGTCAAATCACCCCTATATTTGAAGGTAAGTAAATATTATAATGTTTGATTTTCAATCCATAAATCATTGTTTCAACTCTAAAGAAAAAAGATGTTTATTTCTCTCGGTTACATATATTGAAGTAATTTCACGTAAACATGTCAAAATGATTTATTTGTAGATTTTTACATAAAATGCCTAAAGAATAGACACATATTACATTAATATCTTGAACATTTCATTTTGTACAAAAAAAAAAAAAAAAAAATCTATTGACCTCCCTATTTTCACTAATATCAATGACTATTTACAGTTTAGCCCTCACCTATGTTTTATATATGTATATATATATATATATATATATATATATATTTATTTCTCTCTCCTCCATGTATATTCTCTCTCTTAGGCATATATTCTCTCTCACTTCTTCATCCTCCCTCTTTTTTCTCCTTTCATCTCCATCTTTTTTCTCCTCCCAATGGTGTGAGTTGTAGGGGATAAACGACGACGTAGGGAGAAAGAATCTTTGGTGTGGGCACGACTAGATGACAACGTGGTTGCAGATGGACGACATGAGACAATATGCTACGACGCGAAGCTTCCGGCCTCGGGCCCGAGCAAATTCGATGCAGACTCGAGTAGATCTAGTCGACGGCGTCACGGGGAGAAAACGAACAACGTGAGACGATGTGACGAAGCTTTCGGCACCGAATGCGGGCAGATCCGCGCGCTGACTCAGGCATATCCAGTTGACGGAGCTAAGCAAGAAAATCTAGTCGAGAGTGAGGGTTTAATATAAACGATGATGATGAATATATACAGTGATAGATATAATCGTTTATTTTATATAAACGATAATGATTTTTGTATTTAAATTTATTGTTTTGTGATATAGATACATTTACATATATATATGTTGAACATCAAGTCCATATGTGATTTATATACTATGGTAGATCTTTTTTTTGTTGATCTTTTACTACTTTGAATTTATGATATATGATATTGATGGCTCGAACACATGCGCAACGGAAAAAAAGCGGTCTAAAGTACTCTAATTAGATTAATTACAAAGATAAGCATGTATGTAATAAACACAAGTAAAAGAGGAAAATAATACAATAGTTATAGTCTTTGAATCTTCTCCAAATAAGCTCCAATCTTTTCACGAACGGTTCGTAGACCACGACACTCCCAACTATTCTCCGGCCTTAGAATGGGATGCTGAAATTCAGTGAGTGACTAATTTGGAGAGGAAAATGCTAAAGCTTTGAGAGAAAAAATGGATGAGATTATCACATAATCTCATCAAAATCCACTATGGCCAAGAGTTCTTCAAAAACATTAAACATTGCCTTTTAAAGAACATTACATGCAAACATGCAATTTTGAGTTTGATGAGAATTTGACACTAAAAAATCTACTAACTCAAGGTGGGATTAGGGTTGGCAAAAAAACCCGATGGGGTGGGGATTCCCCAGTTTGATCGGGGATAGGGTCAAACCGGGGCATTTATTCGAGGCCCCGTCCGGGGACGGGGTGGGGATGGGAACAGTATCCCCGCCTCGACCCCAACCCCGATTAATCCCCGACCGCGAATTTATATATATATATATATATATATTTATTTATTTATCCCATCCCAGTTCCCTCTCACTCTCTGCAATCTGCAACAAAATATCCCTCCCCTCTCGCTCGCGCTCGCCCTCTCGCTCTCGCTCATCCCTCCCCTCCATTGAAGTCTGCCACGAATGAGGCCCTGCGGAGACCCCGTTTCCCCGACGGGGAATCCACGCCCCAGTCCTCGCCTTCAAATGGCGGGGACGTGGACAATTTCCCCTACGGGGCCGGAGACGGGGGACGCCCCCAGGCCCTATTGCCAACCCTAACTTAATGGGACAGGTGCCTTCAAATGAAGATAACACTTAGCCATGCAAAAGTTAGCATTTCCCACTTACAAATGTTGGATCTTTCCACTAACTTGGACAAAGTTTGACTATCAAAATCCAAAGTCAACAATTTGACTTCCATTGCATTTTTGACCTGGTTAACAATTTGACTTTTAATGCATTTTTGACCAATTCCATTTAATTTCAAATTAACTATAACAATTAATTTTAAAACTAAATTAATATTAAATAATTAATTTAGTTTAATATCAAATTCAACAATAATCTCAATGAATGTGAATCACTATTCATAATCTTGATATTTAAATCTTATTTAAATATCTCTTATTTTCTCTCTCTTTATGTTTAATTCAAAATTAAATATTAGGTTAGATATATTGTATATATTTAACACTTTGCTCCAAAAACCGAATTTGAATAATTCAAATCCATTCATTACATTGTTATAAGGTTTAATCCAGAGTTGTTTGTTTTCAAGTCAAGCTCTGTATCCCTTTCTCTTTTTAGGTTGGCATAACAAAGAAAGAGAGTGCCAAGAAACAAAACATACCCTTAACTTTTTGAAGGTTCGGGATCGTCAGGGAGCCCCTAATAGACTTGACTTCACTGAACCGTCACTATCACTACTCGAAGCAAGTCAAGCGGTAAGAAAACCCACATCCCTTTCGTGTGTGTTTTTTTGATGATATCGTTTTCTAAGATAGGACCTCACCCCCCTCTTGATAGTGAAAGAGGGGCCCTAATGGAAGATGGGCTTTTTTTTTCTTCTGGTATGCCGCTCCGCGAGCAAGGAGTGCCACGCACGAGTGGAGCGAAAACAAAGCCAAAGCAGGGGGAATTCTTCGTTAAGGGAAATCCTTTGATTATGTATTGAATATAGATGTCTTTCTTGTTCCACTAGCTAGGACCAAATTCTCACATGTCTCTTTCGTTATTGCAACCTTCTTTTTTGATGTCAAAGACCAGAAGCTATGCGACCTAGTTCTGCTGATGAAAACAAGAGGAAAAGTTCTGGGTAATTTGTCTAAGCCAGACTACAATCCATATTCCATTATTTAATTAGCGAGTTCTTTTTGTAGGAAAATCCTTCTATCCACCTATCTGCCATACTCGATAGGAGTGAACTATCTAAGTTGAGGATGGGATTCAACCCTTATACAAAGACTAAAAGGGCATAGCTCTCGTCGATTCTCATTCATTCACTATGCTCTTGGGAAATCCAAGCATTTGGATTGAATCTGTAAAGCCTGATTCCAGCGTTAGAATCCGTAATGGCAGGAGGAAGGTTTCTAGCACTATGAAACGACTCTCCTTTATTTCCTTTTGGTGTGAATGGTATTGGATGCATCGTTAGGTTGTGCCGAGTCAAATCAGCTCCGTTTTTTTCCATTGCAGAAAAGAGATCCCTTCCCCTCGCTTTCTAAAATGATGAATATGAAGTCCGTGTGGGGCTGCAGGTATTATGGATCCTCTGACTCCCAATCGCCATATGAGCTAGTAGGGGGACCTTATGGACCTATAGATCATGGACTCCAACAATCCGTGATTAACCGACTAAACTCTTTAACCTAATTAACCACCATTTGTTAACTACCAGGTCACTCCACTAAAGCACAATAGTTGCACTCTTCTCACTGTAGATATATTATGTCCACTCGATATAACCATGATTAGTAAATTAACACTTCACGGGTTGTTTGTAATAATGGCTGGGTTAAAAGTTGTTTTACCGAGATTACATCTTGCTTCTTATGTCCCACTAATCCTCTAATGAACAATTGGTTTGTGATCTAATCACTAAATCGAGTCCTTTCGGGCCAATGAGAGGGTGGGGCCCCTTGTTCAAAACCCGGAGTCAACACTTAAGGGAACAACCTCTCTACTATCCCTAAAAGCGGGTAAGAGTGAATTCTGTCTTGCACCCTATGTCCTTAGTTATCTATCCGGTCTTACCCCTTAAATGGGAGGCTTATTGAGCCGGTGCTGTTGAGCCAACCCTCACCCATGAAAATCTAAGGATAATTTCGAATAAACAATAGTTCATAGTTAGCTCAGGATTAAGGTCAAGTTACCTAGGTCATCGCTTAGAAATAGTCAGCCTTAAACAGTAAACAATGTTATAAAATAAGAGTGGCTTGATTCTTGGTCCGATCTTATGCAAACTCTTCGCATAGGACGCTCTAACTCCTCATGTCAATACATGAACGAATCAGAATCACTTCGTTTATAGCACTTTACAACAAGTTGTAACAACTACAAAGTGGGCCGCATCTAATAGTGTTACCAAAATAAGGTACCCGACCTTATTCGTATACTATAGACCAAAACTATTTTTGACACCAAACTTTGATTAATCATATTAATCAAGTTTAAAAAATAATTTCATGCTAATGTTCAATAATACTCTAATTTAATTATAAATTATATCTCATATAAAATACAATTTTCCCCTAAGCCCGAATTTGAACATTTTAAATTCTCATTTCACCTAAAGATTATATACTAGTAGAGTTTGAGGTGAAAGACATGCAAGATAGGATTTTGCATGTAATTTGTCTTTAAATAGTTTGGATTTTCAATTGTGTAAAAAAACTAATGCTTATTTGACCATTGACCTAAACTCTTCTACCAAAATCTCTCTATTCTCCTTTTACTAAAGTGAAATTCCCTTGTTTTCACTAACAAAACGGTTTGTCTCACAACCGAGTTCTTCAACTAGAGAATAGCGAGGTTTTACCGTTGGTGGTGTCGATCGAGCTTGGGAGAGGAAGATTGCGGTGGATTATACAAAGGTTGTAATTTTTAACCCTTTATGCATGCTTATTCTTGTTTTTTTATGTAATTAGAATGTTATCGATCCTTGTTTCCGCTATTGCATGTTTTCTTTATGTTCCAATAGATAAATACATGCTTGTATATATGTATAAAAATTTATGTTCTAAGGTATGTTTAAAAATAACCACGAACATTTGAGTAGATATCATATGTTCTAAGTTATATTTAAAAATAACCATGAATATTTGAGTAGATATCAAATATATTTCATATATATTTTTAGAATGTTTCCAAATAAACGATAGAATATATTACATATACAAGTGAAAAACAATGGAACATTTCACACGATAACAAATATCAGCATGAAAAATGATATGAAAAATAAAATCATATTAAATGTCATTTTATCTCTCCAAATGAAAATGAAAAAAAATATATCAAATGCATTTTATCTCTACAATCGAAAAATGGAAAAAATCATAATAAATGCATTATATGGGGATTCATGTCAAACTTTGAATTTATATAATGTGATATAATTCATATATTGGTTAGAATATTTTCAAATGCCTAACAAAATATTATGAGCTATATTTTAAATAACTATGAATCGATAAAAAAAATAAAAAATAAAAAATAAAAAAACGTAAAACTAACGAAAATAGAAAAAAAAAATATCATTAAATGTATTTTCTCTCTCCAGTTAAACTAAATAACGGGAAAAATCTCAACAAATAAATATATTTTCTCTCTTCATTTGAAAATATGAAAAAAAATCATATTAAATAAATCTTCTCTCTCCATCTAATAGAAAGTTTTGGAAATAGGGAAACATTATAAAAATCGGGATTAAAAATAATAAAAATGGTAAATTTGTCAACAAAAAAAAAAATCAAAAGTCTTTCTTGAAAAAAATCAAATTTAAAGACATTTTTAAAATATAGAGCCTAGAAAAGGTTTTTTTTTTTTTTTAATGTAAAAATCCCTTTATTTTTTCTCTCAAAAGAAAATGTTTATTTTTAAGTTCAAAGACGGATAATATCTTTAAACAATGTCCATTATTCAAAAGTATATTTTTTTATTATTGTAAAAGCCCCAATATTTGACTTTTTTTTAAATGTTTCCAAACTATTATCGGAATAAAAAACTTTTTAAATTTTGAAACATAAAATAAAACCTTAAATGGTATGACAATGGCCTATTACGATTGCTGCACCCTCTAACCATCAAAACTTGTCACGAACAATCTTGAACCCTTTAACCGTCAATAAGGACAACACCACGAATGTTTCCTCTATATTATTTGGATGAGAATTCATGAGTTTTGTGGGCTCTGACTATTTTGAAAGAGACGATTTTGAGAGTATTGAGAGGAAAATATGATATTCCAATTTTCTTAAGGAACTTTTCTGTATATGCACTTTTTTTTTGTGAAAACCACACCAGGAAGAAGAAGAACAACTTTCTCTCTTTTTACTTCCCCACTACCACGTTTTTAGAGAGAAAATATGGGAAGGGAGTTACAACGGCCTCCCAAAATGATTTTTAAAAATAAAATAAAATAAAATAATTTATTTTCATAAATCGCTTTAATATATATATAAAATAATTCATTATTATATAATATATATTAAACTATATGTTATATCAAATATAACACATAATCTATATTTCTATTATCTTACCAATAACATTTAATATAAACCTCATTTATATTAAATTTAATTATGTGAATTAAATTCATATAATTAACATTTGAATCATATTCAAATATTTATTTTCTCTCAAATAAACTTTATATTATAATATATGAAAATACATAATAATAATTATATAATACATAATTAGATTAAATTAACTATATCACATACAATTAATTCCCTTGATTTAATTTGAACAATTCAAATTAATCCAAAAATGGATTCTCATTAATTCTCGTTAAGCTGCAGTGGGGATGTTATGGACCTGTAGCTTGAAGCTCAAACAGTACGTGAATAATTAATTAAACTCCTTTAATTAAATTATTTACCATCTGTTAATTGTCGGACACTCCACTAAAGACCGACAGCTACATTATTCGCATTACATATATATTTTTGTGTCTATTGGACATAATCCGTCAATAATACGATGAACCTTCACAAATTGGTCATAAGTACAACAAGTCAAAATTACCGTTTTGTCCCTATAGTTACATCTAACTCCTTAAGTACCGCTGATTCTTCTAATGAACAATAAATCCCTAAAATGATCAAACTCCTCTTGGGTCAGGAAAGGGTGTGACACCACATTGTTCAAACCCCGAAATAAGCTTTTAAGGGAGTAATTTATCTACTTACCTCGATGTTGGGGAAGGAGTAAATTTCTTCTTGTGTAGTTATGTTCCTAACTCCCCAATTAGACAAATCCCTAAAATGGTAGGCTTGTTAAGTTGGCGATCACTACAAGAAGTCACACTTCTCCCGATGCCTCAAATATTCGAAAAATGGTGGAAACTGTGTCGGGAGTTTGGTTGAGAAAAATCTGTCGGAGAGGATCTCCCGACGCATAAAACAGGGCGTCAGGAGTTGTCCTAGAACTCCCGACACATAGAATAGGGCATCGAGAGTTCCTAGAACTCCCAACACATGATATACGGCGTAGGAACTCCCAACACCCTATTTTATGCATCAGGGGTTCTGTTTTATTCGTCGGGAGTTACAGAAACTCCCGATGCACTATTTTATGCGTGGGGAGTCCCTGCATTGGTTGAATATTGACTTTTAATTTATTTTTTTTAATTTATAATTTGTAGTTTTTTAAAAATTTGATCTGAATAACCTGTAAAGCATCATTAACCAACTCAAATAGACTCACATAGTAAATAAAACAAAGAAAACGAAGTATATACTATAACAAATAAATGAAAAGTTACAAGATCCTATAATAAAACAAAGTCGATACTAAATAAAAGAAATTTATTTTCGGAAATACATGGAATAAATAAAATGAAAACAATGTCAATAAATACAGAAAAGAAAACGTCTAGAACACAGCATCTTGAACAATCGTCCAACCTCATCTCCGAACAACATCCTACAATAAAACAAAAACATTCAAATGGCATAATCTTTAAACATCCACAACACGTTCAAACTTCATAAACAAAAACATTCACAAATGTCATAGTCGTCCAACCAAACTTCATAAATAAACAATCTAAACCAAACTCATAAACAATAACATAAAACTCAAACTTTATCCCCAAAACAATCTAAACCAAACTCGACCTACCCCCACAACACATTCGAACTTCATAAACATTCATAAACACACAAAAACAATTTATCCCCAAAACAATTTAAACCAAATTTGACCCACCCCTCACAACACATTCAAACTTCATAAACATTTATAAACACACAAAAATTCCAAGGTCAATGACAAAGCGAGCAAAACGAGTATAATCGAGCTCTACCCACCCCCACAACATATTCAAACTTCATAAACAAGAACGAACACACATAAAACTCAAACTTTCTCCCCAAAACAATCTTAACCAAACTCGACCCACTCCCACAACACATTCGAACTTCATAAACATTCATAAACACACAAAAACTCCAAGTTCAATGACAAAACGAGTATAATCAAACTTTACCCACCCCCACGACATTCCCGACGCTCATAAACATAAAAAAAAAACACGAAAACCTACAAGTTCAACTCCAAAACGAGTATAATCGAACACTACTCACCCCCACAACATATTCAAACTTCATAAAGAATAACGAACATACATAAAACTCAATATTTCTCCCCCAAAACAATATAAACCAAACTCGACCCACCCCCCACAACACATTCGAACTTCATAAACATTCATACACACACAAAAACATCATAAACAAGAACGAGCACACATAAAACTCAAAATTTCCCCCCAAAAAAATCTAAACCAAACTCGATCCACCCCCCACAACACATTCGAACTTCATAAACATTCATAAACACACAAAAATTCCAAGTTCAACAACAAAACGAGCAAAACGAGTATAATCAAACTCTACCCACCCTCATAACATATTCAAACTTCATAAACAATAATGAACACACATACAACTCAAACTTTCTCCCCAAAACAATCTAAACCAAACTCGACCCACCCTCCACAATACATTCGAACTTCATAAATATTCATAAACATACAAAAACTTCAAGTTCAACGACAAAACGAGCAAAACGAGTATGATCAAACTCTACCCACCCCCTACGACATTCCTGACGCTCATAACTGCAGGATAAAACGTCATAAACACACACAAACTACAAAACGACAAAAAACACATCAAAATCCAGTTGTTTGGCTACCATAACTGCATGATAGCCAACATTTTTTTTTTTTTTTTTATCATAAAGCTATTAAGACATGACTACTTTGCTACCATAACTGTAAGATAGCAACATATTAGATAACTAAATAATGAAGTAATCATACCTAATTCGATGGGCCTTCTCTCTGTGATCGTATCATGTCTTCAATCATTTTTTTCATGTCTTCCATTTGTCTTGCATGATCCTCTTTCATTTTTTTCTGAACGTCTTTAAGTTCCTTAATCCTCGACTGATACTGTTTGAAATTGGATCTCAATTCCCTCACCTACCTCTCCGTTCCTTGAGTAGATGACGAACTCGATGAGCTGCTACCCCTTATTGACTTGGGTTTAGGGCTCCAACCTAGGCCTTTTGAATATCCAGATCGTCTACTCAAAACCGTCTCATAGATTTCATCCCCTATTAGTGATTGAGAACCTTCTGGAGTGGGGTTGGATTATAATTCTAACATTTGATTTTAGGCATATTAATTATATGTTTAAGTACGAGCGACTGAAGTTAGAAATGAAAAACAACACGAAAGTAAAACAAAAAAGGTTACATGTGCATTTTCAGTTGCCTCATTCACGAACTTGCCACCATTAGAGTGTGTTTCCTTAAATAGGTCAACACGTCCTATTTCTCGACCTTCCTTTGCCTGAAACTCTGTTAGAATTTGCAGGAACGACTTTGATCCGCCTACGTGGTCGAACGGTAATTTCTCTCAATTCTTCCTATTCGTCTCCGACATTTCCTACATTTCAACAAAAAAAAAAAAAACGAATATTCTATAATAGTAAATGTAGTAAATGATACACACCCTAAATTATTTTAACCTGAAACACTTCACTCTTGAAGCGGTAAAAAAAAAAAAAATACCAATCTTCCGGTCTATTTTTAAGCCAGCTAGGCAAGTTGGCACGTGCTTGCTGAGGATCTCCACATTTCCTATAATGTCTGAGCAAATCTGCTCTAAATTCTTTGAAGGAGTTTTGCATTTTATGTTCTATAAAATGGTTAAGTCGTTGACTGGATAGATCAAGCATGAAATGAGGCTACAAAAGAATAAAGGAAGAACTAACATATATGATGTTCATGACTCTTAGTCTACAATTGACTATAAAAGAATAAACTTATAACTTACCAACAGTTGACTCTTAACCAATTTTATAAACTTGTTTGGAACCTCAGCAAAAGTACGACATCGTATTGGAAATGCAGATCTCACGACGACACCAATCACATTACTAAATCATACCGAATGTTGAGAAATCGGTTTCGTCTCCCCCTCATTTATCACGATTATAATTCTGCCATGTTTTTGGACGTATTTTTCCAACTTAATGTTTCGTGAATGCTCGTGTTTTCTCCGAATGGATGCTGAGCTACTATCTGAGGAATAAAAATTTTAAAACTGTTTAGGATGTATTTTGGTTAACAAAATATATTTCAAAATATACTAACTTGAAGTGTCACCCACAGAAGATCCTGTGTTATCTAAATATATCTCTTGCTCCTAGAATTCTTCATCAACCTCTTGTTGCCTATTAGAGGTTGACATCATATCTATACAAACATAAAATAGTATTAAATTAATATGAAATACGTGTAAACAGAGAAAGATAATTGAGTAGATACATGATTACTCATCACCGTCATCTAAATCAATTTATTCATCAGCACTTGAACTGTTATGGGAGACAATTGTTCTTTATCATCGTTTATGAAGTCATCATCGCCACGTTGAATAATTGGTCTTTCCACAACTATAGGATCAACGTCAACTCTGCATAAAGTAATATCCTCAATGGTTTCATCCATTTGGACTCCACCAATAATTTCTAGTAAATCTAGTTATGCATTTTCAACATCATCTACTTCTAGTACATCCCATATTCGCTTATTTTGGACTACTTGAACAACTTTCCAATTGCTACCATATTTTATGTCATCAATGTAAAAGACTTATTGTGCTTGGATAACAAAGATGAAAGGCTCATTGACATACCAAAAGCGTGATGTATTAATCGATTTGTGTCATAAATCCACATGTGTCCTATTACTTTTATTGTTATTTGTGTCAAACCATCTACACTTGAATAAAAAAACACGTCTTCTGTTTGCATATTGGAAATCTAATACTTTGTCTACAACATCGTAGAAATTGTTATCCACACTTCCCTTCTCACTGATCTCCCCAGCCACTAAGACTCCACTATTTTGTGTAGCTCGATGATATTCCATGCTCTACAGTGTGAAATCATACCCCATTAACAATGCATCCATTATAAGAGCGTACTTCAGACGAAGGTCCCATTACAAGTGAAAAAGAAATCATCGGAGATATCCTCTCTCTCATGTCATTATAGAACCTGATAATTAATTATACATTAAAATGACTACAAAAAATGAATCATCTCTCAACTTCCAATACTATGTATACCTGAGATCTGAACCAATCGGAAAATTTGTGTTGATGTCTTATATATAAGTCAGAGGCGCTTTGGGCTTCACGAAGAATTAACCTTAAGTGTTGCCTAGAAAATTGATTATTTGAAAGTTATATCAAAGGATTTATCCTTGAACTTAGAAATTTATAAAGTTTGAAACATACTTGCGATAGTGTTATTTCTTTACAATTGTTGAAAATGTACCAATGGGTGATATGCTTTTCCTTCGCTGATAGTGTCCGTAAAGTTGCCGTCCCTAATAATCGTACCCTCTGCCTAAACAATTCAAATTCCCCAAATATTTAGTGATCAGGAATGTTATCATCATTTTGTTCATCTCTATTGAATCTCGTTTCAATCCCACTTATATATTGCGAGTAGAAGTTCCATGATTCATTCATTGTACATGCTTCCGCTATAGACCCCTCAAGACATGCTTTGTACCGTACAAATTGTTTTAATGTTCGTAAACTTCTTTCAATAAGATACATTCAACTGTAACTAACTGGACCCACCACTTTGTTTTCATATGCTAGATGAACAGCAAGGTGTGCCATTACATCGAAGAAGGCATACGGGAATATTTTCTCTAACTTACAAATTATGACTATGATGTCTACTTGTAGTTTGTTCAAATCACTTACACGTATTTTTTTTGCACATAAGTCGTGAAAGAATGTACACAATTCAACAATAGTAGAGGCCACGTTCTTTGGTAGGTATGCTCGAATACCAATAGGGAGTAGTCTGTGAAGTAACACACGACAGTCGTGTGTTTTTAGCCCTGATATTTTTCCATCTTTGTCATTCACACATCGTGATATGTTAAAGACGAATCCATCAGGAAATTTCATTGATTTCAAATACTTACATAACGAAATCCGTTCATTATTAGTTAATGTGTACGTTGCATGTGGTTTTACAAATTTGTTATCGACCTATACCAAGTGTAGGTCATTTCTTATCTTCAAATCTTGTAAGTCTAATTGAGCGTTCGTTGTATCATTTGTGTTTCCTTCAGTATTTAACAATGTGCCCACTAAATTGTCGCAGATATTTTTTCCAATATGCATTATATCCAATTTATGTCGTAACAATAGTCTGGACCAATATGAAAGTTGGAAAAAAATATTTTTCTTAGTCCAGTTTAGAATTTGTTATTTTATTTTATTTTATTTTATTTTATCTTGCTTCGATAGATGTTTGCTAAACACATAAAAGTTCAACATATTTATTTGTTGTAAGATCTCTTATCCATTCATTACGACTGGAGGAGGTCTACGTTCAACTTTTCCTACACGTTACCTACTTTGGCGCCAACTATGATTCTCTGGAAGATAACGTCAATGTCCCATAAATGATATTTTCTCTCTTATCCCAAAGGACAAATTATCTTTTTTGCATATTGGACATGCTTGATAACCTTTTGTACTCAACCCAGATAGGTCACTGTACGTAGGGAAGTCATTAATAATCCATAATAAGGTGGCATATAGTTGAAAAAACTCACCAGTAACAGAATCATAAGTTCGTACACCAATATTCCATAACTCTTTCAACTCTTCAATCAACGACAGTAAGTAAACATCAATTTCCTTTCTAGGAGATTTTGGACTAGGTATGAGCAAAGACATGAAGAAGTTTGTTTCCTTCATGCATTTTCAAGGGGCAAATTATAAGGAATTATCACCACAGGCCACATATTATAAAAAGTACTCATATTTCCAAATGGATTGAACCCATCTGAAGTTGAAAACGAACATTTCAGGGATCTAAAGTGAAATGAGAAAATTCATGATCAAAATGTTTCCACCCATCTGCATCAGTTGGATGTCGCAATACATCCTCTATTTCAACTCGCTTATCTTTATGCCATCTCATGTCAGAAGCACCTTCTTTTGATGCAAACAATTGTTTTAATCTCAGTATCAATGAAAGATGATGCAATACCTTATTTGGTGTTTTCTTACCCTTGCCATCATTAACTCTGTACCGAGACTCACCACAAACGGGCATTGTTGCAAATCTGCAAATTCTTTCCAATACAATATACAATCATATTTGCACGCACGAATATACTCATAACCTAGGCCTAAATCACGCAATTTTCACTTAGCTTCATAAAAGGAAGTAAGTATAGCAGGGCCAGTTGGAAACATTGCTTTTAACAATTCCAGCAATATGTTAAATGATTTGTTACTCCAGCCGTTGAGAACTTTGATATGCATAAACTTCATTAAAAAGTTCAATGACGAAAATTGCGAACAACCAGAGTATAGTTCATTACGTGCTTCGGTCAATAAATCCTTGTATAAGTTCGTGGTATCTCTTTCTTGACCATTAGTGGACATTTCATTCTCAATCCCTTATTCATTTGCATCTTCGTTGTCAATGGGAACTTGTAGATTGTTTATAAGATTCAACATCTCATTTTCTTCGACAACATTACCATCTATACTATCTACTTCAACATTCTGTATTGAATGAGTTGTATGACTTTCAAAACCTCTAGATATGTTTACTGGCTCTCCATGATATATTCATTCACAGTATGAGGGAAATATTCTATATGTTAATACATGTTGTTCCACGATATCTAATTTTTCCCGAATTGAATTCATACAATTCTTGTATAGACATCTTATTCGTTCGGAATCATTAACATGAAACTTCGCCATATCTAGAAACTAGAATACTTCTTCTTTATACTCCACTGATAACTTATTCCTTAGTTTAGTCTATTTTTTATTCATCCTTAAAAACAAATCTTTTCTGACCAACTTGTAATCCAAAACAATAACATGGATTAGAGGACAAAGTAAAAAGTCTTTATTAAGCATGAATTTTGATTAATTTAATAAACAATTCCAAGTTTATTTGGAGAATTTGAAATTTTTAATAATCTCTAATAGGTGATTTGACTTTTTTTTGCCCCTAATGTTATTGATTTGGTTTGAAAAGCAAAGTGTTTTTAGGGGTATAAAGTTCAATTTTCCTTCATTAAGTTAGCTGAATTGACAGAGGTGAACACTAGGTGATGTATCATTTTACTTATACATGTGTCAACATCTCACAAATATCATAGTAAATTTGAAATATATTTTTAATTAGTTCTAGTCAAGCAAGTCATTAAATCCCTAACCTTTAGAATTAAAAGGGAAAAAAAACACTCATTCCACCAAATTGCAGAAATTGTAACGTAATGAAATGGTCAATCTCAATTAGTGCAACAAGGAAGAAAAAAAACATATGCTAGAAACATTATATTTAATTTAAAGAACAACAAATGAGATAGATGCTAAATGACAATAAATCAAAGCAATAGTAATCGAATTTTAAATTCATGAGAAATGAAACAATGGCTTGGATTCACAAAATAAGAGAAATGAAATGAAAGGGATGTGGGCAAACCTGTTGAAAGCTTGCGAATGACACCGGAGCGGCGGACGGCAGGCAATAAAATGGCGATGGCAAAGAAATGAATGGTGAAAGAAATAGAGAAGAGACGCGTAGAAAATGGGTTTTTAGTTTGGGTTAATGGGGAAGAAGGGGAAGGGGAAGGGGTAGGGGAAGGAGGCGGCGGCTAGGGTTTAGAATTTCGGTTAATGGGGAAGAAGGGGACGGGAAGGGGGAAAGGATCTGGTCTATACCAGATAGGATCTCCCGACGCTGCCCAACGGACATCGAGAGATCCATCGGGAGTTCCTAAGGTGTGTTGGGAGATAGGAGGCATCTCCCAATGTCGTTCTTTACTCGTAGGGAGTTCCTTAGGAACTCTTGATGGTCCATTACGTCGTCAGGAGAGACCGTATCTCCCAACAATCGAGCTCCCGACGGCCAATTTAGGCGTCGGGGGAGCTCATTTTTCTTGTAGTAGATATGGTCACTTTCACCTATACAAATCAAATGACTGCCTTCATAGGCAGGAGTTCATAACTCACTCAAAATTACCGATGGTCATCCTGGTTAAATATAAGTCTCTATTATGAATGACGTTATGTAATGAGACTAAGCATTCCGTGGTCCGGTTTTATACATACTCCTTTGTATAGAATATCCCCGCTCACATGTTTCCACATGAATGATCAAGATCAGATCATTTGTAGCACTTTACAACAATTGTAATATCTACAAAGCAAACCATACTCGTAGTGTCACCAGGATAAGATATCTAGCTTTATCCATCTACTACAGACCATTTAGGTTATTACTTAAATACGATCCACCTGTATGTCTCTACATACATGTTTAAGCTACAAAAATAACCTTGAATGTTATTTTATTGGTTTGTGGTTAATGCAACTAATTTTAAAATAAAAAATCAAAATTACATAAATAAAATGTTTGTACATTACAATTACAAACTATGAGACCTTACGAAATTTAGGTCATCAACCCAACAACTACACCATTTCAGGTTTTTATTTTCATCGTAAATTATAAAGAATTTATACTTTAAAAATAAATTTGAAATTTTAATGATAGATCAATGGTAATATTACAACTTTTAAGAGAGATATTGAGTTTTCAAAGCGTAAAGATCAAGGTTGTAATTCTTGTTAAAAAAAAATTGAACATGAAACTGTTTTCTAACGTCGAACATTTGAATGCTTGTGGACGAAGGTAACTATTAATCGTATCTTTGTATGAACTAAATCGGTTTAACATCCAATTTTGACTTATAGTATCTTTCTATTGGTAAAATTAATTTACAATTAGTTTTGATAAAGCTATCCAACTGGCCCAAATGATATAGAACATTAAAGAAACTACAAAAAAAAAAAAAAGAGCAAAAAGTTCGCCCATATGTGTAAGTTAAATTGTCGTCAAAGTTATGCATGCCATATAAAATATGAATACATTGGCCATTATAATAAGAGGGAATGAGTGAACGCCAAGTATAGTATATCTTTTAGGTTAAATTATAGACGTTTCATCATATCCTTAGACTTTAAAGTCTATTTTCCCCTAAACTTTGAAATTTATTAAAAAAAAAATGTTCATGGACTTTAAAATTGTTTTGAACAATAATTTTTTTACTACACGATGAGAATAAAAGATTTAGAAGCATGTAGACTAAAATGAACCAAATTTGAAAATATAGAAAAGTAAAATCAACCAACATCAAAAATACATAGGAACAAAGTATTATTTATCTATTTACTATTTTATTTTTTAGTTTGATTAGTTTGAATTCATGAGCTTGTTGAATCAAAATACAAGAGATTGCACAGATTGTCCAGTCGGGTTATTGGAACATTGAGCGGTTATTGAGGTTTGACACATTAATCCATTATCCAATCTCCTTCCTTTGCTTTAACGGTAGATTTTGATTCTTGGGAGGTGGTTAATATGATTAACAACTGCTCAACATACTTTACTTAGATAAATAATATGAAATTGTTGTTTTAGTAAGACAGATAGAAATTGTCTCTTTTTCTTTTTTGTCTTTGTGGTGTAGCTCGTTATGTTGTCGAGTTTTTTACCATTTAAGTTTATCTATTCTTCCGATTCGGAAGTTTGAATCATGTTTCTATAATTGGGTTTTGTATGTTATACATACAATTTTAAATTAAGAAAAGAAGAAGAATAAGAAGAAAAATAAAAGAAAATTTCAAGAGCTTGTACGATGTGTTTCTATTAGGCCCATATAAGCTAAAGTCACCCCAAGCTAAGCTCAGATGGTCACAGATATTGGGCCAACTGCTGTCGGAAATGGGCTAAAATAATTGGGCCTAAAACCTCCACTAATGGGCTTTCTTGAAAAAGCCCATCGATTTGGCGTACATAGTAAAAATGGAATTTACAGGAATTTTCCTATAGCTGACGAATGGTATTTTGGTCAACGTCGGTCTTCCTCGGAGTCCGAGCAGTTTACCAACTAATTTGGCGCGTGACAAAACGCTTTGACGATCGCGTCAGGATCAATTCAGTTATATTTCCGAGAAAAGGGTACACGTCGGAGGTATTCTTTTTTATTGTCAACTTTACCCTCTTTTTTAAAAAAAATTAATTAACGCCAATACCATTTTCCAACCATTATTATCCCACTTTCTTTCCTTAAAAAATCAAATCAAATTAGATTAAAATTAAAAAGATGAAAATAAAAACATTACTTTCTTTTTTCCTACTTAATAATTAATTAAATAATTATTTCTCTAAAAAAATATATTAATATCATGAGAATATGGGTACTACTCACATTAATTGATTGTCATGTCAACATTTTTAATGATGTGAAGTCTAACGATATAAAATAATTATATATGAGAAAAAAATTGAGAAAATTCTCTATTCTCTTTTACTTTTGAAACAAAATTAATTTCTTTTTATTATATGTATTAAAAGTTTCCATTGTTAAATATTATATTCTTCCAGAGGTTAAAAGTGTGAATAAATAAGGATTTTCTTTTAACAAATATTTATGAATAAATTAAATTTATACCATTTGATTACGCCAGTTTGATTCATAATCTATCTAATTATTCAACTTGAAAATATATATTATTGTAGTAAAAAAATAAGAATATATATTATTTTCTTTCGATAGAAATGTATAATCTAATTATATTTTGATGATTTTTTTTAAGAAGGCACGATGCTTAAACAATCTTCTATTATTATTTTTAAAAATAATCGATTAATCCCTAATATGATTTGTAACTAAAATGAGCATACTATTATGTATTGTATTAATTTTGAAGATATTCGTCCTTCAATTCCAATTTTTAAAAAAAAAAAAAAAAAAAAACTCATTCATAAGTTTATTCTAGTACTGTTAGGGTGAAAATTCAAATCACATGCCTTAGAGTCACTAACATATTTCGTATGTCAAGTAGAATCATGCTCGGTTTGACTTAACTTATTCTACATTTTTTATATATATTAAATTATATCAAATGGAAGATGTAAATTTTGCCACAAAAAAATAGCATGAGTTAAATCAATTTTATATAAATATTCAACACAAATTGCAAAAACCAATATGGTGATATTTTTTATTATACTCTTGAACTTCCAATCATAAAAATTGAGCACTCAAATTTATACGACTATTAAAATTGGATCCTCAAATTTATACCGTTATAAAATCTATAATAACTCATAGGGAGCTTAATTTTGATAATAATTACACATTTATGTTTTTTTCCTCTACACTTAATTCACGAGATCATACGAAATTGGATGAAATCCAACGATCAAACATACACGAATAGCAATTATTATTATTATATTATATAAATATATTTTTTTGAATGTTCGCGAATGCAATTATATTCCTTCACATCTCTATTTATTAATTTATTATTGTTTTAAAATCTGTATTTATTATTTATTTAATTTACGCAGGCGCGATAATTACCAATTACCAATTGCTATATAAACTGGAAACCACCTCCAAATCACAAACCCTAGAGAGTCGAAACAGAACAGAAAAAGAGAGGGAAAAAAAAGGAAAAGGAGAAGGAAAAGAAAAAAGAAAAAAGAAAAAAAAAACGAAAACGGCCAGCAAATAAATTCCATTAGAACGCCTCCTAAAACACTTCGCATTATAAAGATCCGTGAATTGATCTGAATCCCATAATAAAAAGGTAAGCTTTCTGAGAACTCAATCTCGATCTCACTCTCTCAAATCGTTTCCCTTCCATTGCTCTGTGTTGTTCTTCGCTTCGTATCACAAACCCCACAAAAACCCTTGAAGAATTTTGTTCCCAATCTACCTTTTTCTTTATGTAATCACTGGCTTCCAGTGATTCTGCAAAAGTTGTTGATAAATATCTTTCTTGTTTGATTTTGGGTTGTGGGTTTGTGGGTTTTTAAGCGCCATGGATGACTTGGAGAAAGCAATACTTATCATGTTTGATGAAACGAGCAATGTGGACTCCAACTTAAAATTAAAGGCTAATGAGTATTGTGATAAGGCCAAAGAGGAATCGGCAATATGTAGTGTGTGTGTTGAGAAGCTTTGTTTTTCGAACATTGTTCAGGTTCAGTTTTGGTGTTTGCAAACACTTCATGAGACTATTCGGGTTCGTTATTCGTGGATGAGTCTAGATGAGAAGTACTTCATTCGGAAGTCGGTGTTTTCCATCGTGTGTTTGGAGGGTATTGATGAGAATCACGCACTTAGAATCTTACGGGGTCCTGCTTTCATTAAGAACAAACTTGCTCAAGTTATGGTAACACTAATTTACCTTGATTACCCGATGAATTGGCCTTCTGTTTTTGTTGATTTCTTATCTCATTTGAGAAAAGGGCCTGTGGTGATTGATATGTTCTGTCGGGTTCTTAATACATTGGATGACGAGTCAATTAGCATGGATTACCCTAGGACGCCTGAGGAAGTGACAGCCGCAGGGCGGATTAAGGATGCTATGAGACAGCAGTGTGTATCTCTTATAGTTGGAGCCTGGTATGACATTTTGTCCATGTATAAGAATTCCGATCAAGAATTATGTGCAAGTGTGTTGGATGCAATGAGAAGATACATATCTTGGATTGACATTGGGTTAATAGTAAACGATATGATTTTGCCATTGTTATTTGAGTTAACTTTAGTAGATGGGCTGCTGGAACAACTTCGTGGAGCTGCAGCAGGGTGTTTACTGGCAGTTGTTTCGAAGCGGATGGATCATCAGGCAAAACTAACCCTGTTGCAGAGTCTTCAAATAAGTCGGGTTTTTGGTCTGGTTGCTGCCGAAGACAGTGACTCCGAGTTGGTCTCCAAGGTGGCTAGCTTACTTACAGGTTATGCAGTTGAGGTTTTGGAGTGTTTTAAACGGTTGAATTCTGAAGATTCTAAGAGCAATTCTTTGGAGCTGCTAAATGAAGTTTTGCCGTCTGTTTTCTATGTATTACAAAAATGTGAGTTGGACTCTGCTTTTAGCATTGTGCAATTCCTTTCTGGTTATGTTGCCACCATGAAGAGCCTTTCTCCACTGACGGAGAAACAACTACTTCACGTGAGTCAAATATTAGAAGTGATCCAGGCACAAATCTGTTATGATTCTGTATACCGGGACAATCTTGATATCTTAGATAAGATTGGGAGAGAAGAAGAGGATAGAATGGTGGAGTTTAGGAAGGATTTATTGGTACTTTTGCGTAGTGTGGGTCGTGTGGCACCTGATGTTACTCAATTGTTTATTAGAAGTTCAATCGTAAGTGCTGCTTCTTCTTCATCAGATCGGAATGTTGAAGAGGTAGAGGCTTCACTTACACTTTTCTTTGCATATGGGGAGTCAATTAGTGATGAGGTATTGAGAAATGGAAGTGGACTTATCGGGGAGTTGGTAACAATGCTTTTATCCACACGGTTTTCTTGCCATTCTAACAGGCTAGTTGCACTTATGTATTTGGAAACAATTTTCCGATATATAAAGGTAGTTCAGGAGAATTCTCAATTTATTCCCGTTGTTTTGGCTGCCTTTCTTGATGAAAGAGGCATACACCATCCCAACATCAACGTTAGTAGAAGGGCAAGTTATCTATTCATGAGGGCTGTGAAACTTCTAAAAGTGAACCTCGTTCCTTACATTGAGACAATTTTAACGGTATAAATCACTTCATTAATTCAAGCATGTTTCACATTTTAAAACTCTGTATTCCCTTGTAAAATTTCTCATAACGTTGGGTATCCCTATGGTGAAATTTCAGAGTCTACAAGATACCGTTGCACGATTTACAAGCTCAAATTTTGCATCAAATGAACTTTCAGGGTCTGAAGATGGAAGCCACATATTTGAGGTTCTCCTTTTGCTCTGAGTACATATACTATACATACATTTATCTTCTTTCTATGGTTTTATGTTCATTCTGTTTGCATGCATCTGCATATAGTGGTGTTTCGTTCTGTTCTTTGTTTACATATCTAATGTAATTGTTTACTACTTTACAGGCAATTGGCTTACTGATTGGGATGGAAGATGTTCCATTGGAAAAGCAATCTGATTATTTGTCATCTTTGCTCAAGCCACTTTGTCAACAGGTTGCCACTAAATTGCCAATAGATTTTTTTTAATGGTTTGGATCCCTTATTTTGTGTTTAATTCTTATATAATTCGAGTAAACTTATCCTGCTTTAATCTAGGTTGAGGGGGTGCTAATGAATGCTAAGTCATTAACTCCAGAAGAGGCTACTGCAAAGATTGCTACCATTCAGCAAATAATTATGGCCATTAATGCACTCAGCAAGGTCTCTTTCTTTAATGACCTCTCTCTTGGGAACATGTTTATTTCCCCATTGCACTTTTTTCATTATTGGGTTATAGTTTTTTTCTGTAAGACTCCCCCCAGCATAGTTGTTTCTTTCAACGAGTTAAAGTTTTCTTAACTCAACTTTACCTTCTTTTTCGTCAATCAGAAATAGTGACACCTTCTTTTTCCATCCAGGGGTTCAACGAGCGCCTAGTCACAACAAGTCGGCCTGCAATTGGTTTGATGTTCAAACAGGTTAACTCCACGACCTTCTTCTTCTTCTTTTTGTTTTTTGTTTTTGCAAATTTTAAACTTGGAATAAAGAAATGATGTGAAAGCACCTATTAATAGGGTCTTCCTAGCTGGTGTTTTGTGTTCAATTAGATTAAGAGGCTGGTGGCTAAGCGACTCATTTTGCTAGCATTTTCTATCATTAAATAGAGCAAAATATGAATTAAACGGCCTTTCATTGAATTATTATTACTAATCATATACTAACTGGTGTACGTTCTTCTTCAATTCAGACATTGGATGTTCTTCTCCAAGTTCTTGTTGCATTTCCTAAAATAGAACCTCTACGGACTAAGGTACTGGGTTAATATAGATCCTTAGAGGTACTTCCTTTTCTATATTTTATAAATTGCATCAGCACTGATGTTGGTTTCTGTTGAATTAAGGTCCTCTCTTTTATACATCGAATGGTGGAAACTTTAGGCGCATCTGTATTTCCCTATCTTCCAAAGGCTTTGGAGCAGTTGCTTGCAGAAAGTGAGGTACTGATGAACTCAAATTGAATTGGCATTGGATTCATTAAATAAATCTGATTAAAGGAACAATCTGAGACACCTTTGTTTTGAGTTTTATTTATTTCTTGTATGAGTGAAGCTTGTTCATTTATATCTCGCAATTGTTTTAGAGCTTCACTCTGATTGCATGTTTTCTTGCAGCCGAAGGAGTTGGTTGGTTTCCTTGTGTTACTTAATCAACTAATCTGCAAGTTCAGCACTTCGGTCCATGGGATTTTGGAGGATGTATTTCCAACAATTGCTAGTCGGATATTTAACATTATACCAAGAGATTCACTTCCTTCAGGACCAGGAACCAATATTGAGGTACTCTTAATGTGTTCTTTAATTCTGATTTTATTTATGTTTATTATATTATTAAATGGCATCTTCAAGATGACACTGGGTTTGGCATCAGTGGGCATTTCAAATGTGGTAAGTTATTTAGTTTATGTCCTCATGTCATTGTTTTGCAGTGATGTACTAGAAAATAAACTTTAGAAATCTTGGGATTGTCTTTTTCGTAAAAGAAAAACCTTTCAATAGTTAAAAAATGGGGTAACAGCTTTTATAGGAATGATTCATTACATTGTTTGAAGTGGAGCCCAACTTGTACTACTATGTAACAGTTTCCTTGTGTTAAATAAGATTTCCATGTTGAAATCAATATTTGAAACTGGGTGGCAGTTATGATATGGCTTGCATTCTTTCTATTTTACTCAGTAGTTAATGCTGAATTTACACCGTAAGGAATGGAATTTGTGAGCATATGTTATATGATGAAGTATTGAACTGCTTCGAGCATGAAACTTAATTCTTGACTTGGGCCTTCAATTTAACCAGGAGATAATTTGGCATCCTTTATCTAATGGAAGGCCCTTGTGTTTATTGTAGGAAATTCGTGAACTACAAGAGCTTCAGCGAATAGTCTATACATTTCTTCATGTGATCACCACACATGATCTCTCTTCTGTCTTTCTATCCCCTAAAAGCAGAAGCTACCTGGAACCAATGATGCAGTTGCTTTTAAATACATCGTGTAATCATAAAGATATTCTTGTTAGAAAGGTATAATATTGCTTGCCGTATAAACAATTAACAGCTGTTATATGTTTTAGATTTTTTTCTTTCCATGTATAAACATCTAGTTCACTTTAGTTGTCTGAACCTGATAATTGTTTTCTGTGATCAAGGCATGTGTACAGATATTCATTAAATTAATCAAGGACTGGTGTGCCCGGCCTTCTGGAGAAGAAAAGGTAAGTGTGCCCCTTTTGCTTTCCTTGTTGATTATGTGTCTGTTCTCTTCCCTGAAAAAATGAACACTCTTTTTCATAATATATTTTACTACTTTGATCTTTTGAATCAGGTGCCTGGCTTCCAAAGTTTTATAATCGAGGGCTTTGCAACAAACTGTTGCTTGTACAGCGTACTTGACAAATCATTTGAATTACATGATGCAAATACTGTGAGGACACTATTCAAAATTCTGTTTCATTTATTATTGAACCGCAATGATAGAGTCGCAGAATATTCTATTTGTATATATATTTTATGCATGTTCGTTTATTTTGGATGCAGCTAATTTTGCTTGGAGAAATAGTAGTGGCCCAAAAGGTTATGTATGAGAAATTCGGGCAGGATTTTCTTTTCCATTTTGTATCAAAGGGTTTTTTAACTGCACACTGCCCTCAAGATTTGGCCGAGCAGTATTGCCAAAAGTTGCAGGTACCTACTAGCATCAATTAAAACTTCTATTGACACACATCAGAAAGGTTATGTAGTTGAAATTGTGACCACGTATATTTGCATTTTCAAATGTAGATTGAGATTCTATATTTATTATTAAATCTGAGCGATTCAAGCAACTCATTTCTATAACTGTAGGATTGGATAGATTTATAGGTTCTGTCTATTCATAAAGAAAAAAAATGGATTTAGCCACAAGAGCAATGAACTCTGATTGCCTTTATGGCCCATACGTTCTGGTTACCACATGCTTAGATATTACATTTCTTTTGGAATTGCTGACCTCAAATGTTTCAAATTTTTGGTGTGTTAATGTGGATGTGGTTGATTAATATGTAAGCTTTCATGGAAAAGAAAACTCGAAAGTAGATAACTTTTGTGAGGATATCTCATGGTTGGGGGAGGGTGAACAAAATTTCACTTTAAGCACCTGTTTATATGACGTTTATTGGGTTGAGTATCTGTTCCCCCATTTTAAACTAAAATTGTTACTTACAGTTTAGGTAGAGTTGTCAAATCCAACCTAAAGAGGTTGGAGAAAGCAAAAAATTCCCCAATTATGTATTTATTTACTTTTTAAAATGTGAGGCGCACTAAAAATGCAATAGCCTCGTAGCCTTCTAGGGTATAGAGTATTTATGCATTAGTGAAGTGCGTGATATTTGAACATATTATATTAAAAATCAGCTTGACGTATGAGATAGAGAAACTAAAGAATTGGCTATCAAAGGCAGAAAGTTCATGAACAAGAGAACAAAATTCCTGTAAATAATGTTCATCATTTTAGACTAAAATGATGAATAGTTTTTGTATATGCAGTATTTGTATTTAGTTTGATCCTCTTATGGGTTCTCTCTCATTTGCAGGGTAGCGACATTAAGGCGTTAAAGTCATTTTACCAGTCACTTATAGAAAGTTTAAGAGTTCAACAGAATGGAAGTCTCGTTTTCAGATAGCATTGCCACTTGGATGAAATAAGTTAATAATATTTCCTGAGAACTCCATTTTGTGGTGTTTGTTCTGAAATATGACTAGCAATTTTGATCACCAAGGGTGAGGATGGATCTCATAGTAATCTACTGACTGGATTCATATTAAGATTATTTCTCCATTGACTTTATTTGGATAATCTTGCAGGATCTATGTTGTATATACCTTTTTGGCGGCTATTTAATGAATGAGGTAGTTTTGTTATCTTTATGTTCTTTTCAGCTTCCTAATTTTGAATTCTTTATATCTTGAATGGATATTACTATTAGAGTTGGCTCATTCTTTTCTTTATATCTATTTTTTTTTCTTTTTGTTTACAGTTGTACATTGCCTGAAAAGACCTTATCAACCACAGAAAGTTCAGTAAAGTTTGGTCGAAGTGGAGATCTACTTATTTTACGAGATCATGGTATTTTTCTTTTGTCTATACCATTTGCTTAGGTTTTGTATTTTCTTACATCTTTTCGTCCGTTACGTTACATTATGACGATTATTTAAGACTCAATAAATTTTGTTCTTTGGTTTCTGGCTATGCATCACTGGATAAAGCTTATCAATTCAGATTTGTATATTTTGGTCAAATATGAGTTTATGTCATCATGAAATAAAATCTCAAGTTTGAATTTCAAGCTCTAAATAGGGTTAACATGAAGAGAACCGACTTCTTTTTTTAATTGCAGACATGGAGGTCTTGTTTAAACATCGTTTTTATATTTCGTCGGTGGCTCTCTTCAGCCCTGGGATGTTTATCGACATGCACACGTGATATAAACGCACACACATACACAAATTCAATGGTTGAACTGCAGAGTTTCTTATGTGGAATTCTATGAATGTACGCTGTTTTAATGGGTTGGTATGGTTAGATTTGGTCTATAAGGATTTGAAAAATGTGAACTGAGACCAGGTTGGTTTGTACATTAAAATAATAGGGATTATGTATGTTTGATGATGTCAGTTAGAAGAAGTCAGCTAAAGGTACAGTCTTAAAGGTGAGCCAAGACTTTGATTTTGCAATCACTTTCTAATGACTGACTAGTCCTCTTCTCATTTTTTCATATATTTTTTTAAAATTATCTCATGAATCTTCAAAGCAAGAGTGTTGGACACTTTTTGATCAAAGCCATGATTGAGGGTGAAAATTTTTCACCTCAAAAGTACTTTTTAAGATGATCAATCACCATATCATGTTTAGAATTGATCTAAAAGTGTTTTATAGAACGAAGTGAGTCACTTGAAAAGATGCTTTGTGAGAAAGTGTAGTTGGATCTTTTGTCTGAGTGCTAGGGAGTTTGTTTGTTTTTTTTAATCCTTTTGTTTATTGTAGGGTTAAAATAAACGAAATTTCTCGTGGAGCGGATTTTTAGGTTAATTATAAGTTTAGTATCTAAGCTTTAAAGTTTGTGTTGAGTTGATATGATGAAAATTTGTAAGTATCTAATAATCTTCAAACACTTCCAAAAAGTCCAATCGATCTTTAAAATTATATTTAGTACATTTGTGAATTTTTTTTTAAAAGAATATTAGATAATTCAAGAACATGTTATGTTAAAAATTCAGAGATTTATTGGATTAAAAAAGGTTGAATAACATGTTAAATATTTTTTAAAATAAAAGATCTATTTGATATAAAATTGAAAGTTTTATCATCTATTAACACTTTTGAAAGATAAGGACTAAGCGTGCGATTGTGATTGCTTTTTGAAGAGAGAAGTGATTATAAAAAATTCATTTTTGCGTTTGGTAGAACATATTCGAATAAAATCAAAATCATTTTCAAAATTACGTTAATTTTATGTCTATTGTAAAGTAGTATCCTAGTACCTATTAGATTTTAGGAGTTTTTAATGAATATTCAGTTTTCAATTTTATACTTTAAACATAAAATTTATTTGAAACATCTATCTATTTCTCACCTAATCAAATCTATTTTTTAATTTTCATTAATTTGAATGCATGAATTTTTCGAAAAAGTATACCATATTGTTTTTTTAAAAATAAAAAATTTCCTTTAATATTGAAAAATTAATTTATAACAAAAAAATATATATCATTCTAAACAATTATTTTAAATCTTAAATTATAAAAACAAAATAAAAAGATTATTTTTAAGTCTATTTTAGTTATTATATATAAAATAAGATGTTTTTGTATTTATTTACCAAACATTATAACTTATTTTTTCAAGTATAAGTTGAAATTTACCAAACATCAATTTACTTAATTTAACACCTGATTTTTCTAGAAACATAGATGTCAATAATTATTTTAAAAACTATAACCCCAAACTAAATCTAAATAAATAAAAACTTCAAAGTGTAGGAAAAATAAATATGCAAGGTAACATAACCTTAATTAATTAATTAATTAATTTGATGGTGCCTTTAGCTTATTTTCTCTTAGAATACATTTGGGTAAGCAACATTGGTCTTGGAGGTTTGATATTTGTGTCAAATTAATTTTTAAGTTTCAAAATTGAACAATCAAGTCTTTAATATTTAATAAAGGCTCGATTTTGGTCTCTTAATTGGTGGAACAACTCGAATTCTATTTATCGAAATCTAAGCATTTCTTCTCTCTTTACACAGCCTTCTCTTTTCCCCCCACCAATTCTTCCTTTTGGCTTTTCTTCCTATTTTGCTGTGATTTTTCATAATTACTTAAAATCTTTTTCACATCCATTAATCAAATTTACAAGGTTGATATAGAAATTTAAGCATTTTTCAAAAATCAAACGATTTTTAGGCTATTAATATAATTTCGAGCATCTATTGTAGTATATATACTATTTTATTTCTGAATCATACGAGCTTTCTGTTTGATTCTTCTAAGTTTCTAATTCTATATTTCTATTCAATGGAAACAATAAAGAAGTTACATATTAAGAAATCTATTATAATTATTGACTTATAAGGATAAAACTAAATAAAAGTTATAAAATTAATAATTAAATCGTAGAATTAATTAATATATATATAAATTGAGGTTTTCATTATCATTGAAAGGTAGTCATTATGTTCAGACTTTGAAGTGGACTTGCCTTTACAATTCCATAAACTACACGAAACTATTATATTATCACTGTTTCAATATAGGCTAAAAACGCAAATCCAAATTTCTGAATTCTGAGTGGAGAACACGCGTAATTTATTTATTCGTACCTATTTAAAATACAAAATGCAAACCTCAAAACCATAAATTTAAAATAATGAAAATTCTCATCCATTCAAAATTTGTCAAACTATTTACAGAAGTAGTAAAAAAGACACTTATAGATTTTTATTAGCATCCATCATTGATAAATTTATGTAAATTTTGTATACTGATTGACTTCTATCAATATCTATCTATTTCTATAAAAAAAAGATTAAAATTTTGTACTATTTTGCTATATTTGTAAATAAGTTTGTCATTTTCTATATATGAAAACATTCCTTTATAAAAAATGTAAGATGTATAGTTAAAATAATATATATGGAAAAATTCATTTTCGGTGTCTAGATTTTTTGGTCTAGTTTCTATTTAGTTTTTAGGTTTCAAAATGTTATACATTTAGCCCTTACGTTTGAGTTTGATTTCAATTTAGTTTCTAGGTTTTAAAATATCATTTTGTTTTTTGTTTTTGTTTTTGAAAATTAAACTTATAGACACTACTTTCACCTCCATATTTCTTCATTTGTTATTTACTTTTCACTAATGGTTTAAAAAATCAAGGCAAATTTTGAGAACTGAAAAAAAAACTTTCAAAAAGTTATTTTTATTTTTTGAATTTGGCTAAAAATTTAACCGTTGTAGTTAAGAAAAATGCAAATCATTATAAGAAACCCAACGAGATCAAAATGTTACAATTTTACCCTTGATATTTGAATTTTACTTCAATTTGGTCCCTATATTTCAACATTTATACTTTTAACCTCTATTATTCACTAAATACTCATTTTCGCCTTTAGTGTTAATTTATGTTGATAAATTATCGTTAAAAGAATTATAATTGATTAAGTTTTACTATTTTTATCACTTTTAAAATTAAATTTAAATTTTACTTCATAATTATTTTTAATTAATTAATAGAAATGGACATCAATGATTTAAAGTGAGTATTTAATGAAAAATTGAGGTTAAAAATATAAAATCTTAAAACCTAGGAACCAAATTGATAGAAAATTCAAACCTTAAGAGTAAAATTGCAATATTTTATAATTTAAGGACTAGATTAAAATAAAACTCAAAACTTAAGACTAAATATGTAACATTCTAAAACATATGAATCATATAGAAACTATATAAAAAATCTAGGGATAAAAAAATATTTTTTTCTAATACAAAAATATACATATTAAGATTATAAAAAATTTAAAATCAAGAAATGCGAATAGTAATCAAATAAGTATGTTATCTTTTTTCAAAAGAAAAGAAACATGAACGTCATCAAATAGGCTCTATAAAATTAGTTTTTTTTTAAAAGGAACATGAAGATAAAAATAAAAATAAAACACGATAGTTTCTCAAATTTGACCTATTTTAAAATTTTAAAAATAAAAAATGAGAATAGTTATAAAAAACAAATAGGTTAAATATGAACATTATCAAATAGATTTCAAGTTTTCAAATTGTATTTTTTTAATTTATTTATTTTTAAGGTTATGTTTTAAACGTCTTTTAAGTAACTTTTCATTATTATCTTAAATGTTAGACATGACATTTTAAATTAAAAATGATTATTATCGAAGAAGAGGAGAGAGAGAAAAAGTTAAATATTTTTCCCCATAATTATTATTCGGTGACCTTTTAAATTGGAATTAAAAATGTAGCTCTTAAAACTTAAAAAACAAAATTCACCTAATATTGAAAACTCAGGAAATAAAATATACCATTTTTCCATTTTTCGTTTTAAACTCAAATTTGGCTTTCTTGCTTTTTAATTTAATAATTTAAACTGTGCGTGATATAACTTCTTCAATGATTTTTTTTATAATAGAAGTTTGTTTACTGGAAAAGAAAAAAATCTTAATAAATGAAAAATATTTTAAATAATTTAGATTAAGTTAAAAGCTATTTTAAAAGAAACTCTCGAGAGATAGATGATCTAAAAATAACTTTTAAATTAACCAAAAAAAATTTTTTGGAACTTTTTGTTTACTAATTTTTTTTAATTATTAAAATATGTTGAGTAAATCAATTGATATAAAATTAAAAATTCAAAGATCTATTAAACACAAGATCGAAATTTTAGGAGTCACTCATAATCAATAGTTAAACTAAAAATAGAAATAACAAAGATATTTTTTACGTTTCTTTTAGTATAACAATTGTGGGGTGGAGGATTGAACAGTAGATCGGAGCATATGCTAATACCATTGAGCCAAACTCACTTTTGACGAAATTTTTTAAGTTTAATGTATACTATAATCCTTAAATTTAAATCCTTATATATAAATATATAGTCAATCATTGATATATTTAATTATTTTTGAAACACTTATTTATTGTTAGAAAACACTAAACACATCGATAAAATAATGTTTTACTATCAAAATACATTTTATTAATTGAAAATATTATAGACCGATTTGATAATCATTTTATGTTTTACTTTTGATTTTTGAAAATAAGCCTATCTTCTCCCAATATCTTACAATCTTTTGCATGTTTCTTTAGGTACAATAGTTGAATTCTTAGCTAAATTCCAAAATACAAAAACAAGATTTTCAGAAGTTACTTTTTTTAATTTTCAAAATTTTCTTGACTTTTTAAATAAATAATAAAGAAAGAAATTTGAAGGTAAAAGTAGTATCTATAGTTTTAATTTTCAAAAACCAAAAATAAAAAACAAAATAATTACCAAACGGAGTCTATATGTTTAAGGATTATTTTTAAATTTAGAAAAATGAGTCAACTTATTTACAAATATAGCAAAATGTTAAGACATTAACATTTTATTATATTTACAAATATTTTCAATAATTTTGTCATTTAAAATAATTACCATAATGGAATAGATTCACACTAAATCTTGAAATAATATTTATTTGTATCGTAAAACAAATCAAAACATCAAGTATGAAACTAAATGTTGTAAAACTAATTGGAAAAGAAAAAAAAAAAGGAACAAACCACATTTTCCGTTAATTTATCAACTATATAGACACAATTAAAATTTTTCATACGGATAACTCAAAATTTGTACACAAAATAAAATCTAACTAACTTTTTAAAATCTACGTTTTTTAACTTTTGTTTATATCATATCAATGTACAATTACCTGAATAGACCATTGTGCAAATATTTCTTCTCATATCAATGTGCAATTACCCGAATAGATTTTCAAAAGTTACTTTTTTTACTTGCTCTCGCTACTTTCACTCCTCTCGCTTCCTTGGACTTAGGTTTTTCAGCTAATATTTCTTCTCTCATTCTTAATCCTCTTACTTCTCTCGCTATTTTGGGTTTGGATTTTTTCGCTCCCCACTCTCTTCATTTTCAGTCTAGAGCCGAACGCACATGCACAATAGAGATGTTTGGGGGTAATTTTCTTAATATAACACAAGCAAAAGAATAATAATAAAAAATAATAAAAAAAAAAAAGATAAGTTTTAAAAAGTGTGTCATATTCCATTTTGGACCCAAAATTTGAGTTAACTATACAATTATCTCATATAAGAATCAAAATTTAGAGTTAACACAAACATGATTGGATAAAACAATCACAACATTTTTATTTCTCTACACTTTTGTTGAACTGAAAATAAATTTGGTAAAATGAGCATAACTCAATTAATATAAATTTTTTAATATCGATCTCAAGATCAGAAGTTTGATTCCCTCATCTTACGTATTTTAAAAAAACAAATGGACGAGAATTAAATTCAACACTAAACTCGTAATTTAACCGACTTAAAAAGTGTCTAAAAATCATTGAATTTTAGTCCATAATTTGTGTGTAATTCACACGGCGCCCACACATACAATACAACAATGGAGGCCTCTTCACATTCATACTCTCTTCCTCAAACAAAATTCAACAACATATGAATTTGCTAAGAAATTGCAAAATTAGCATATGTCCAAACAAAAATCAACACCCAAAAAATAGAATTAATTTGGAAATAAAATTAAAAAAACAACAACCAACTTTTAGAAGAATTAAGACCCTCCCACTAAAATCCCTCCTTTTTCCCAATATTCAAAGTCAAGAAAATCCAAATCCCATCTCTCATTCCCCACAAAAACTGGATTTTAAGCCCATATTTGAAAACTGACCCACACATAATAATAAAATTAAAATTAAAAAAAAAAAAAAAAAAAAAAAAAAAAAAAAAAAAAAACCAAGTTGTTTAGTCATCATTAGCTTAAAAAACCTGACTTGACTTTAATTGTCTAGACCCCAATTCTTCAGACACTATATAAACTCCAAGGATTTGTCCCAAAATTTATGAGCAAAAAACCAAAATATGGCTTTCAAAAAGCTATTTTCTCTAAAATATTTGATACCCAAATGTTTAAAGCCAAAGAAACTGCTAAAAAGGCCTTCTGCTGAAATTCAAACTTCAAAAAAAATGTCTCTTAGAAGAATCTTATCATTATCTGATATGAGTGTTAGATCATCTTTATCAGTTATTAGTGATCTTTCAAATTCTTGTAATGGTTCAAATCTTCAAATTTTCACCTTTAAAGAACTTGAAGAAGTTACTGAAAACTTCAACAAAATCAATTATTTGGGTGAGGGAGGATTTGGGCCTGTGTTTAAAGGGTTCATTGGTGAGAATTTCAAGGCTGGTTTGAAATCACAACAAGTGGCTGTCAAGATTTTGGATTTGGATGGCTCTCAAGGCCATAGAGAGTGGCTGGTGAATATTATTCTGTTTTGTTTTTGTTTTCTTTTTGAAGATTTTGAGTGTAATTTTTGGTTGATGATTGAGTTTTTGCTCTGTTTTTTTTTTTTTTTTTTTTTTTTTTTTTTTTTTTTTTTTTTTTTTTTTGTAGACTGAAGTGTTTTTTCTTGGGCAATTGAGACATCCAAATCTTGTTAATTTGATTGGATATTGCCTTGAAGATGAACAGAGGCTTCTTGTGTATGAATATATGGAAGGAGGAAACTTGGAGGATCTGTTGTTTAAAGGTAACTCAATTGAGAAAATCTACGGCTTCTTTGTTTTTTTTTTTTGTTCTTATGCTCATTTTGAGTGTTTTAATGGATGTTCTTTTGGGTTTAGGTTGTTATGTTTCAAATTTGACATGGTTACAAAGGATCAAGATTGCATTAGGATCAGCAAAAGGCCTTGCTTTCCTTCACGAAACCGAAAAACCGATCATTTTTCGTGATTTCAAGGCTTCGAACATCTTACTCGACTCGGTAACCTCGTCTCTACCTACTTAATCAATCTCCTCTTCATAGAGCTAACCATAATTCAAAACAACACCGTGACTAATATTGTTGTCGTTGTCTTCGTCATCTTCTTCTTTTAGGATTACAATCCGAAGCTTTCGGATTTTGGGTTGGCCATAAATGGTCCCGACGAAGACGATACACACGTAACGACTCGAATCATGGGGACAGAAGGTTATGCAGCTCCAGAATACATCATGACAGGTTAGCTAGTAGTTGTGTTAAAAAAAAAAAAAAAAAAAAAGACTTGCACAACCATTTCTTAACATTTTTTTTTAAAAAAAAATTCAGGGCATTTGTCAACAATGAGTGATGTGTTCAGCTTTGGGGTACTTCTATTAGAGTTGCTAACTGGTCGACGAGCGGTCGACAAGAGTCGGCCGAGTCGAGAACAGAACTTGGTGGCTTGGGGAAGGCATCTCTTGAAAGATCACCACAAACTTGAGAAGATCATTGATCCAAGGCTTGAGGGGCATTATTCAAATGAAGGGTCTAAAAAATTGGCTACAATAGCTCACCAATGCCTTAGCCACCACCCAAAATGTAGGCCTACAATGAGCTTAGTGGTGAAAGATTTGGAGGTTGTTCTTAATATGAAAGAATTTTTAACTGAGCCATTTGTATATATTGTCCCAAATGAAGAGATCAAAGAGGTGGAGAGACCTAAAAATCGTTATCGGGATCGAAAAGGTCGAAGTTATAGGCTTCGGGTACCGTTGTCGAGATCAAGATCTGGTGCAGTTCATTCTGATATAACCTTAGTAGAAAATAGATAGATTGACTTCATGTTTGTCATTATAGTTTGGCCTAAAATCTATATTGGACATAGGAAATTTAGAGAGCAAAGAGTACATGTTAGTTAGTTTGGTGTCTTGGTTTGTTTGTTTGTTTTTGGTAGTTTTCCATATTTTCTTTTGGTTTCCAAGAAGTTGAGATCATGAAAATCTCTCTTGGAAATGGAAACCTAAAGAACTTTGTTTTTTTTAATCTATGGAGAACTTGATGTTGTTGGTCATAAATTTCCCAATCAAGTTTTCCCAGCTATGATTTTATTCCAAAGGAAAAAAGACTTTACTTTGTAAATATTTTGATTTCTATAGTTCATATGGAAGCAAGAAAAATAGTGTTTGATAAATTTCATTTTTAAAGTTATAATCTTGATAAATTAATATTAAATAGGTGTAATTTAGTTATATGTACCTAAGTAGATTTACTATTACAATTATTTTTATATTGATATTTTAATTTATAATTTATTATAATATAATTATTTAAAGGATTATGTTCAAATTTAAGAAAATGAGCAAACTTGTTTACAAATATAGCAAAAATATAATTGTCTATCAGTGAAAAATACCTTTTCAACGTCTATCACTAATATTAATAGATGTCTATCAGTTTCTGTCGTTGTCTATCATTGATAGAGTAACATTTTGCTTTATTTGAAAATATTTCCAACAGTTTTGTATTTAAAACAATTATCCTTATTTAAAAATTTATACGATTTAAATTGCAACTAATTTAATTTAAATTAAATTATTTGATAAAAGATTAAAAAAATAGTTGATTAAAAAATTGAATCAATCAAAATTTTATGAAATAATAGATGTGAGAATTGAGAAGATATATTAATATGTAATGATAAATTTGAGATTTGTGAACTAAGACGAACAAATTCTTAGGAAAGCTAAATCTAAAAGATGGTATATATCAACTTTTTGCACGTTAGAATAAATTAAAAAAAAAATCAGGATGGATTAATGAATAACTTGTTTTTACCAAACATCATAGATTAATGAATAAATTGAGTAGAGACCTAAATACTATTTACTAGAGGTTGAAAAATCTATCGATAGGTCGATATATTCACAAATTGCAGGGTACAATGTGGATTTTAAGAACTAATCAATATCTTCAACATCTTTTATAAATATACATAATACTTTAAGAAAATATAATCTATAAATCCCAACTAATAACAAGATGTAGGTCATGAGTTCAATCTATGGTGGTTATCTATCTAAAATTTAATATCCCACATATTTCTTTGGCACCCAAATGTTGTAGGTGTGCGTAAGCTGGCCTGTGAGATTAGTCAAGATGCATGTAAGCTGGCCCAAGTACTCACGGATAAAAAAAAAGAAAAAAAACCAGATGTATAACATAGTTTTAGAAGTGAAATAACGTTGTTATTAATTTAATTTTTTCAAAATTTTTTATTTTTAGAAATCTTCGATGTTTTGTTGACAGATCTATCGGTCATTAAAAGTGAGATCTCGATATTGTGGATATCTTTGCTATTTAAATCATGTTTTCGCATTTGGTAATATTTAGTTCATCACATGAATCTCATTTTCTTTTTTTCAAACTTCTATCATTGGACTTTTGTTGAAGAAAGTTGTCATGGCATTAGTGATGCTTTTGGTGAGTATAATAATAAATACTTGTAAAAATTAAAGTCCCTAAACTGTTCTTTCTTGAACCTTTGAATAAAGAGTAGAAAATATTTAGAGCAAACACCATTAAGAAATTCAATGGTTAGTGGTTGATAAATTTCTATGATTTATTATTTTAGAGTAAAATTTTAACTTTTCATTGTTGACCTTTTTTTTTTTTGGTTTTTTTGTTTTTTTTTTTTTTAATAAACAATAGAGATGTATGATTCAACCTTTTACATTTATCAAAACAAGAGATTGAAATAAAAATATTAAGATTTTTTTTGGATCATATGTGAGAAGTTAAAATATAAAGATGGAATATATTTAACTCAAGAAATATGAAAATAATAAAAAGGAATAAAGATCAATAAAATGATAGTAATAAAAGGAAAAAAATTCAATTCAAACAATGATTATTAGAAGAAAAAAAAGTGCATCTAGCTCAAGCCAATTTTGTATGCATCTTATCTAATTGTTCGATCCTAATATTTCACACGATAAATTTCTCTTATATCTTTATTAAAATTTTCTTTTTGTGTATATGCCAATAGTGGAATGCATAAAGATAAGTGCATTTTTAGATGCATTCAAATATTGTTAAAAAAAAAAAAAGTATTTTTATTTTAAGTGCATTCGGAGGAGCTGCACTCATCTTTGTGCAATTCACCATAGTGTCTAATCATAAGTTGTCAGGTGTCGGTTTTTCTTCAAAAAAGATATTTTTTTTAATGTTTTTTTTTTCTCAATGTGATTGAAGGAGATGAGTCCAGTATGAACTGGACCTAAGTATTGCTTTTTTCTTAGAAAAAAAACAAAAACAAAAAAGAAAGAGAAGCTGCCACCCAATCAAAATGGTCATATTTGAAAGTTTTATTGTGTAGCCTATTGATTTTCCTCATGTGGTAATAATTATGGAAATGTTCAAATTCATAGGATAAATTTCAAAGTTGAAAATGAAAGAAATTGAAAGGTCTAAATTAATAGTGCATCATTCTTCAATGGTAGCCCATTTCATATCTTACCAACCCACTCAAATTTAAGGGTTGTAGTCCACTCAACTTGTGGTTTTCTACAATTTTCATGTGTTTCTTTAGGCTTAATTTATGATTCTAATTTTTCAAATGATGGAAACCATTTGAATGAGTTTAGCAATTTTTCATTATGTTTCATCATTGTTGTTTACTGTTTTTTCCTTTTGAATATAAACTTCTTTAATCTTAAATTCTTTGACAAGATTTATCAAATTCTAATAAATCAAAATATATTACTTTCAAAAGTTGTTTATAAATCCAAAAAAAAAAATTATTAATTATTTTTTTGATTAAACAAAAACAATGGAAGGTGTTTAACTTATAGGTTAGATTAGTAAAATATCAAACTCATATTACAATAATAGTTTTTTTTAATTGAATAATTACAAGAGCGAGGAATCAAATCATCGACCTTTAGTGTACGATAATTGAGGTTGCTTTATCTTTTTATTTATGCTTGATAGAAAGTTTATATAAAACTTAAACATTATTTTTAGTCTTTACAAAATGATTGATATTTGATAGATAGAAAAGTTTTTTTTTTCTAAATTTGATAATGATTATTCACTAGCTCTATTGAATTATTTCATAGTTTAGTTTGTATAAATTCTTAGATTAACATCATCATCTAGAATAAGAAATTTATTAAAGTCTTTCTTTCCTATAGCTTCAATACCATTAAAGTTTCCCTTATTATATGTTATTCATTTGATATAATGTCAGGTGAAACTTGTTTTAATTCAACATATAGGCTGAAAATTTTGAATCTTTGAATTTTTCTGTGAGAGATATATACTTAGCAATTGAGCTATGCTTAGGTTTGCATGAAATGAAGTTATATGTATTCACCATATATAGATTTCTTGAATATATACCTATCAATTTTGGGTCATTAAAAAATAATTTAACATATCAATCATATCTCTATGTATTAATATTTTGTTTTCACATATCAATAAATAATTCTACAAACAAACCAATCACTTCAATTGTTCAACAAAAAAATTTTAATATGAAAATTAGGCCTTGATTAGTTTGTGATACGAAATTTTTGTTTTAAAAAATAAAGAATTTAATAGAAAATAAAAACGTTTTTTTTTTTCTTTTTCACTCTATGTGAAAACTCTTTTGGTTCATCAACATGAGTGTAGCTTAACTGACATAGTGCTTGTACTATCGACTTTGAGATCAGAGGTTCAATTCCCTCTAAAAAAAATATTTTGGTTCCAATTTAAAAACTTGAAATTTAAATTTCAATATTTGGTTTGGTTGTGAAAGAAAAAATAGTGGAGAGAGATTACCAATGGAGATTTTTTTTTTTTTTTTTTAATTTATCAAAATACAAATAGTAATGTATAAGAGAATAACAAATTCTTTTTGACAAGAAAAAAGAAATAAATAATATCCAACGAGATAAAAGAAAAGAAATCCTTTTAACATATGACAAATTTGTAGGATGAATGTTTATAAAATGTTACACTAATTAAATTAGTAGTATATTCATGATATGTTATGTTACTTTGGTTCCTTTGTTATTTTTTATTTTTATAATAAAAAAATCTTCATTAAAGATAAAAGATACAACTTGTGGATAGAAGCATATTTTTCATATTTAATAGGAAAAAATCTATAGATTCAATTTAACGTGTTTCCAAATAGCGCATCTCATGTAGATGTATTCATATTTTTCTAAAAACAAAGAAAATACCAATTTTTTTTTTGAAAATGAGCTATTTTAAGGGATTGTTTTTTAAAATAAGTATACAAAATAGGTTTTTAATTATTTTTCTTGTATTTTTCATTTTGAGTACCAAAAAAAAACATTTACTATTCACATACGTTTTTTTTTTTTTAATACATGGAGTGAGAGATTCAAACATTTCATCTTACGATCGATATTACAAACTTTATATTAGTTGAATTATGCTATTTTGACATTTTAACTTGAAAGCTTTATTTTCTTACCATTCATATTTCATATAATAATGTATTTCACTACATATTTACAATATCAAAAACCATATTATAAATTAAAAATTGCTCTAATGTAAGCTCAATGCATTTTATACATCGTATAGAACAAACTTTATTGTTTATTTTCATCTAAATAATCATTATCAAAGCTACAAGCTTTACAGCATGTACAATATCCCTAAATTTACCACTGCCCGTTACATCAAAATCTAATATCGTATTTTCTCCCCTCTCAATATTTAAATAAATACATAGAAATAAATATTCCTCTTTCACGTTTCTTTTGAAACAGTGACCTCTTAGCCTCAACAATGGCGGGAAAGCTATCAAATTGACACACTGTTCGGAACTCCACGGCAAGTAACTCCCGGTTCCGAGCTCGGCGCTAGCAGTTCATACGGCAAAACTCCGGCGCCGCACCGGTTCTTTAGCCGTCCATCTGAATTTCTTCTCTCAATCTCCTTCTCAATCTTTCTTATCTCCGCCGCGAATCCGTAAAATGCCTCCACCATCTCGGCATCCCCCGTCCAAATCGACGGCTGCTGCCTCTCTCCGAGGTACTCCTCGTCAGGCGAGTGAGTTGACAATGTATCCACCACCGCCATGAACTTTGTCGCCTGCAGCACGCTAGGCAACGCCGATAGGAAATACTTCTGAGGATCGTTCAGGAAGATCGCGTACTCCGGATCGTTCTCGTCGGGGATCAGCCGACGCATCAATGGAGGCCGGTTAGGTACGTAGCCTCCGTATGGATACTGGCCGAAGTTTAGCGCTGCGTGTTGTGCCGACGAGAGCCAGATGAGCGTGGTGAGAATCGAGACGAGATCGTCGCAGTTGTTCAATTGCGGCCACCAAGTTTCATGTCGGAGATCGCCGTGCCCCACATTGACGGACTCCCAGTACCAGGACTGCAACTCTTCATCTTCGCGGATCATGTTCGGGTTTGGATAGTAATGAGCCACATAGGTTTTCACCCAATTCTCGATTGCGGCCCAAATTAGAAGCCCATCGCTAGCGTACGGATAATCCTCCATCAAAAGCTTGAGTCCATGAGGCTTTGAAGGATCCGGTTCAGCCATTCCCCTGCGTATGAGATCGGCGGGAAGGCCTTCCATGTCGAAGCGCCAAGAGTTCTTGTACGCTGCGGCACTCATCTCCATGCAGTAGCGGCCTGGAGTGAAGCAAGACTCGATCACTCCGTCGCCGCTGATCAGGCTTTGGCGCGCCAATGCGTTGATCTCCAATGTGTAACGCATGTGTGGGTCTAAGAGCTTGAAGATTGGGTGCATGGCGCTTAGTTGCCTGTGTGCTGCCAATATGAATGGCTCTAAGGTCGCATGCGTTCTCAACCTGTGATCAACAGTAAGCCATTCTTAGTAATGAGAAAGTTCAATCCCTCTCTTATTTTCGAGTTATAAAGTTTGCTCAATTACCAGTGGTTAACAAGTTGATGAACTCCAGCGTCGTTGGAGCAGACGTGGGCCTTGGCGAGCTGCCATATCCAGTTGCTTGTAGCGTCGACTGGTGGAGTTACGACGCGCTTCGATCGAGAACTTGGTGCGGTTGATGGAAGGCTGAGCTCAATGGCGATAGGTTTGAGAGCTCCAAGTGGAGTCAAGAAGAAGATTGTGCGAGTTGCATATGTTTTCCGGCCGTCGAGAGCATTGATCCGATCAATGAATGGAAGGTAAACATCATGGTAATCCACTATAAACAATTTGTTTTCATCCAATGCCTGTAACAATCAAAAAGCAATTTGAGGCTAGATAATATCAGGATTTGAAAATGCGGTAGTCAATTCTTGTTTTAGTGAAAAAAAAAAAAAAAAGAAAAAATCTTAGTGATGGGTTAACATCTTGAAGTGATAATTCACCTGCTGCACGGTCATGCCATTAATTTGGCCAAGAATGTGTTCTTCTTTAAGGGCAGATTCCTGTGGACCATAAACGTCAGGATCAAGGTTGCTCACTGGAGGAAAAACCTTGAGCCTCTCAATGTTGACTGGGTTAACTCCTGCTATTGCTTGGCGGGCGAATTCATCGTCTCGCAGCCAGGCAAACTTGTCCTCTGCAAGTTGGACATGACGCACAAAATTAATTATGATGAAATTTATGAATCATTGGGGTTTGTCAATTTTGCATTCAAGCAAAAATTGATGTGCTATAGCAATGCCCATCTATTAAGGTAACTTCTGAGGTTACCAAAGTTGAAAAGACTTTTCTATTTCATTAATTTGGATTGTTCTAGTTCTGTAAAACAGTTGATTTGAATCTTTATTAGAAAAGTAATTTTGCAAACTACAGGTACGTATGTTAGTCAATTACATGCTTAAATGAATAATACTCTTGAAGGCTGATGATGTCACTTACTGGAAAGGATTTTGGGTGTGTTGTATCTTAGCAGTCCCTGGCTGGATTCACTCACAACTCTTGGCAGCGGGAGCTTCTTCAGGAGTTCATCTTGCAAGCCTAATTTAAGGAGCACCCCTTCACTATAAAGGCTGTCAATGTCTGAAAACCCATGGAAATCATTTTTGTTTGACAGAATGCTGGCTTTGAGAGAGGGAATTAAATTGTGAAGAACTGCCTTCAGCCTCCCAAGAGAGAAAGTGGTTTGCTTAGACTCCTCAAATTGTTCATCTCTTGGCACGTACATGGGTAACGGTTTCTCAACTCGACTCTCTGCAGTTATATCTTTAGCATATACCATTATTAGATATGGTTTTGTATAGCCTTTGCTAATTATTATTATAATTGAAAATGCTGGTGTCGAATTTTACCAGTATCGGAAGGGGCACGTCCAGTGCGACATCTTCTAGGATATGGAATTTTCTCACCACCAAGCCTTGGGCGAGCAAATTCTATTCCTTTGTCTGGATTTCCCAAGTCGTTGTACACATCGAAGTCATATACTCGATCAGACAGTTTTCTTTCTCCTTTCCCATCACCTCTAATGTCTTTAAGCTCATGCTCTCTTAATTTTTTAATCCCTGCAGGTGTCTCATCTGGTAGATAAGGCTGCAGAATTGTATAACACATTAGATAACCCTTCAAAAATCCACGGAGCAAGATCTAAAGAGAATATGCTGTTTCATGGGAAGGTTCGTTTACAATCTTTAGCTCTTCTCGTTTTGAAATTGTTTTTCCTCATTTATGATTGGCATGCTCATAATAGCAAAAGTAGCAAACTTGATGATTTAACTAGAGTTTTGTAGGCTGAATTCTGGGTCCACAGGCAATCTTATCAATTAGTTTAGCAGATTCAGAACTGTAGGAATGAAACAAATAAATAAAGAAGAGTTTCAAACGGAAAAAAAGAAGGCTTGCAAATTTCCCCTCCCCTTTTCTTTTCACCTCCCAATAGTCTATGATAAGAGAATTGTATTTGTCATTCATTACAATGACAAGAGGACGTGGAGGCATTTAAAAGCAGAAATATGAAAGAATACATCACATCAGCTTTAACTCGCATTATCTCATAATGGTCTTTATTATTTAGTTGAAGACAAATTACAAAAGCTGAACTAGGAAAAAACGTTTTTAAGAAAAGTTGATAAAAAAAGTTACCTTATTAGAAAAAAATATCCTCTTTGCAGGGTGATCTTTTCTGGACTGAACCCATGAATTGCAGGGAAAATGAATAGGATCACTTGCAAATTGCTCGATTGTGATAGTCTCCAAGAAGAATTCCTGCTGATGCTTGTTGGTAATTGTGATGGCTCCAGGTTCTCCAAAGTCCGAGGTCAGTAAAAATTCTGCTATGTAATTTACCCTCTCGGCTTTTAAATTAGTTTTCTTTGACCAATCTTTCAAAACAGCCTCGTTGCTTTTCTTTGGAGCGTTTGTTTCTTCAATGTTCCAAATCAAAATCAATTCAGTACAACTCTTTTAGGTTCAGACAAAATCAGATAAAACTACTCTAGTCGGGGAAGAAGACAAAAGGTTTCTCACAAGAACCACAACGAAAACATGAAAACAAAAAGAGACCCGGAAGAGGAAAACTTGATTATAGAACATCTAGAAATTGAGAAAGCCAAAAAACAAACAGAAGGGGAAAAATGACTCACTTGGGTCGATTTCAGTGCTGATAAGTTGGAGAACAACGTTCTGGCCAATCCTATCAGTGAAAGCATCCAAATGCTTAACAATCGTTTCTTTAATGTCTTCCTTGTTCTTGTTTCTGATAGTTACAACGGCTCTGACCTTGCACTTAACCGGCTTCTCAGCCAAGGGCACAGGCTTGACTAAATCCTCACTTATTGCAGCCACAGGGCTGTTCACAGCCTTCCTTAACTGCGCAACCACCTTCCTTTTCTCTACTGGAACAACCCAAATTGGCCTGAAGAACTGCTTGTCAAGACCATCATTTTGAAACTGAGAAACCAAGGATGTTTTGTGAAGAAACGATGATGTCATAATTTCATTTGCTAGTGCCATCCAGTTTTCTTTCTCCTACTCCTTGAGAAATGGGAAGTTGGTCTCTTTTGCTGAGATGGGAAAAATGGAGGTTGGAAGAGAAATTGTCAAGAGGTAAAATGAATTGTTATGAAAGCAGGTTCTATTGATTGGCCTCGCCACTGGGTTCTCTTTTTATACAGTTTAGAGAGGGAAACGCCAAAAGGTGGAAAGAGAGCGACAGAGAGAGAGAGAGAGCAGCTTTTTCTTCCATAGATCTCACCGTCCACACGTCTTACGAAATCTTTTTTGTAATCTTTTTTTATCCTTTTTTTTTTTCCAAATTATAAATGACTACAACAGTCAGTAATGAAGATTTGAACCAAAGTGAGTTCACCAATGGAAATTGGAATGACATCTATTCCTATGAGGTTGATATTGAGAAAAACCTTCCACTACTAACACAAAAATAAACAGAAAAACAGAATAAAAAGAAAGTAATGAAATTGGAAAGACAAAGACTCAACGTGGAAAAGCTTCAAACCAGAGAAAAAACTACGAATTAGAAAAATTCTACTATATGGAAAATTATTACAACCACGTAGATATCTCTCTGATCCGAATTACAAGAGTAATATCTTAAAGCATTATACTATTCACACAATTTATCAGTGTACTAAAGGCATATTTGGGAGTGATTGTAAAATGATTAAAATCACTTTTGTCATTTTTGAAATCATTATGGAACATATATTTAATGATTCAAAACCAATTTTGATGAAACGAAAGTTGCATTTAAAAGTACAAAATTAAATATTAAATTAAGTTTGAGTGATTAAAAGTGTGTTTCGAAATGATTTTGAGGATGACAATATTGATTTTAACAATTTTAAAATCACACCGAAGCATGCACTAAGTTTAACTTTAAGGGCAACTATTTACACAACTGAGTCAATATACTAAGTAACTGTTTTCTAATATTTTGCCAAAATCCAATAATTAAAGGTTGAATTTCCCATTTCTAGGGTAGTTAATAAGAGATTCATCGGAAACCTTTGAACTATGTTAAGGTTTGAAATTTTACCAAAATTATGCTGATAGTTTATGTTTCACAGATTTATTTTAAGAATAGCATTAACTATTAGTAGGTGGGGAGGATTAATTCTATTTGCAGGAGAATATTCGATTATGGAAGATAATTAGGTGATAGATTAATATTTTAAAGTGTATTGTGGGATTATTTAAGAATTTAGTATCTTAAAGAGAATGATTAAAGAACTTTGGTAAATAAAATATTAAAAAAAATATGGGAAGTACTTTTTTCAAAATTACGCATTTGTGGTCTCATTTTTAAAATGTTGAAAAGAAAACATGTTCATTTGGACATTTCAAACGAGTGGGCTGCTGGCCCCAGTCCAGTCAAAACGAGTTTCAGATTTTCCGAGTAAAAAGAAGCAGACCTTAGGAAACCAGATCGAACGTGGCTTGGTTTCTTTTTTTCTCTTCCCATCTCAAAATTCTCCCTCTACTTTTTCCATAATCCCCACTCTGTCCCTCCTCCCTTTTTTCTTTACTCTAATTTCTTTATTGCTTCCCTAAACAAATCCTACCTCACTAATGTTTAAAAATTATATTAGATTTACTAAATTAATATTCTTGATTCTTTTCTACATTTAATTAAACTAGAACTGCTTGTCCCTTCCTTACACTCTCTATCACACTTTTAGGATGTGTTTTTCTTTTCGATTACTTCGGTTAAAATACCATTTTTCTCCTTTCAAATATTTAATTTTAGTTTTTGTATTTTTTCTAAAAAAATATTTAATTTACTACCTACTTTAGTTTATTGTTGATTTAAAAAGTTATATATTAGTATTTTGTCTATAAATTTTGGAAACATATTCACAATTTTAAACTGCATGAAACTTTGAGAAACTAAATTTAAGATTTATTTGAAAATACAAAAACTAAAATTAGACGTTTGAAAGTACGAACAATAAAACTGAACGAACGATAAAGTATAAAGCCTAAAATGATATTTTAACCGAACTATAATATTAAAGATTATTGTGGTTGCATAGAAGGTCATTAGTCTAACATAGTAGAGTCAGATAGTTGTCTTGTAAAATCAATTAGAGGTTGTTTTAGAGGCTGGAATGTGATCAGAACTATTGAGAATCAGGAGAGTATTGGAATGTATAAGAAATCGAAGGCGGAGCTAATATGGGATTGTGAAATGTAAAAATGATGGAAAAGAGAGTTGGGTTAAAAATTGTTGAGGAATAAAATATGTTAAATATTACAAACCGGTCCAAAACACTCAATACAAACATGAGTTTTGAATTACATTACAATCCAAACACATTTCATTATGAACTTCAAATAGCCCCCTGAAGTTTGTGTACTTTTTGCTTCAACTTTCACCCAATATATAACAAAAATAAAATTAGAAATATAGGATTAGGGATTTAATTTTGGCCTCAATAGAACAAATTCTATATTAATTAAGTTCTACTTATTTTAGCTTAAAGAAAATTATTGTTAGTATCTCATTCACTCTCCGTCACATCTTTAGGAAGCATTGAATTATTGTGTAATGGTAGGTTTTATTATATATGGTCACTACTAAATTCAAATGAAACAAGAGGATGTGTTTAGAATTTAAACATTTGTATGCACCAAATTAATATTGTTAGATTTGTTAGATTCTATGTTAGAATTTTAGGCCCACCAAGTGGCAAAAGTCTAAAATTACTTTTGAAATAACTACAATTACTTTTTTGATGTTTGAAATTGATTTTAAATTATTAAAAGTATTTTACGAGTAATTTTGAAAATAATAATAATAAAAAAATCATTTTAAAATCATTCAATCAATCTATGAGATGTGTAGTGTATAGTGTAGTAAGTAGAATTTTAATTTTTTTATTTTGAAAAAAAATCTTTAAAAGAATAAATAAATGTTTGAGTTTATATGGTTTCTCAAACTAGAAAATCCATATTGAATATTAAATATAGAGCCAAATTCAAACTTAGAATAAACGCTTTGAAACAATAAGTCAAATATTTCTTAAATAAATATTTGCCAAAAAGTTAGAAAGAGATAACAGGCTACCCAAGTTTTAAATATCAATATGAATTTTTCATATAAGCTGCCGCCTGTTTGGCAGCCTAATTAGGTGTCCAATTTGAAGGCACAACCGGCCACCTTATGAACCGATTCATATTTTATCTACACCTCCAAAAAATAATATTTAATATAGTAATTGACATTTTATTTTAACCTTTTAAAACATTTTCCTTTAAAACATCAATTTTGCTCCAAAAAAGTTTTTAAACTTCTACTTCGTCGGATCTCAGAAATATTCATTTGATTATAGAAAATTTGCTTATTGAAAAATCATGTTAAATTCTCTTTCAGTATTCTAAAAGGTATTTCTACCTCATAGTATTTATGTTGGATTTTATCAAACAAGTACTTTTTTTTTTTTTTAAAAAAAAAAAAAAAAGCTTACCAATACTAGTATCGTCATTGAAATTTTCAAATAAAATAATTTTGAATTTGTCAATTGATAATTATCCCTTATGAATTCATGATTATTTGTTTATTTGGTGGAACCTATACACACATAAAAATTTTAATTTTTGTTATAAATTAAGCCACAAGATTTTTTTTTTTAAGGTATTGTAATTAAAGTATGAGTGGGAGAATCGGACCTCAGACCTTGGGATCGATAGTACAAGCACTATGCCAGTTGAGTTAACGCTCTTGTTGACATAAGCAATAAGATTTTGTTGTCATGTGGGGCTCGTCTAATAATGTTGTTTTCGATTTCCTATTTTTTGTTTTTAGATTTTAAGAAATAGAAGCATTTAGTAACTTTTTTTTGTTCCTTATTTTTTTTTCTTTTTTTAGAAACATGAACAATGTTAAGTTATAGTCCCTTGTATCATTTTTTTTTAACGAAACATTGATTAAAGTATTATTGACCAAACAAGTCTTGATATTCAACCCAAAAATAAAGATTTAAAACTAAAAGATTTAGATTTCGTTTGGTAACCATTTGGTTTTTTGGTTTTAGTTTTTAAAAAATCAGCCTACACCTCTAAATTAAAGATTTGTTTTGTTATCTACTTTATATCTACATTTTTTAAAACCAATCCAAAATTTGAAAATTAAAAAAAAAAAGTAATTTTTAAAAACTTGTTTTTGTTTATAGAATTTGGCTAAGATTTCTTTCATGTGTTTAAGAAGTTGCAAACCATTGTAGGAAAATGGGAGGAAATAGGCTTATTTTTAAAAAATCAAAGATAGAAAACGAAATGGTTAACGAAAGAGGCTTAGTTTTTAGTTTGTAGTTTTTATAAATTAAGTATACAAACATCCTCTTCTACTTTTAAATCTTTTTTTTTTTTTTTAAATTTTTACCAATATTTTAAAAAATCAAATCAGATTTTGAAATTTGAAAAAATAGTTGTTTGTTTTAAAAAAATTTATTTTTATTTTTAGAATTTGCTAAAATTCAATACTTTTATAAAGATGCAAACTGTTATTTTCATAAACTAAAAACCTTAGAATTTTGAATGTGATAAAAAATTCAAGGATGGCAAAATGACCATGAATATTTGACCATCCAATGCGTACACATTGAGTGCCAATTCTAATTCTTAATGTTGACCACTCCCCCATTGAATAATTTTAACCAATAAATTGAAATATCCATCTTTTCACGTAATAACATTATTCAAAAGAGTTTAAAAGAAGAATAACAAATCTTGATTTCCATACCAAACACAACGCAATATATTCAATAATTCAAACCCTTCCCAAACTTTTTATCTAGTTCAAGTATATATTTTTTTCTTCTCAACTCGGTCAATATAAACAATATTGTATTGGGATCTAAATTTTAATAAATTCTTAGTTTTTTATGCATTAAATTTTGTCACTAGATCATATGAATTCTTTCATATTTTTAATTTTTAATTCTTAATAATATAGTTAGATTAAAAGTTTGTTGAGTATACAAAAGTTAGCAAGTATGCTTGAATTTAAGATATACAAAAAATTGTTTTGATTTTAAGGCATTTCCTTTAATTTGATTGGAATATTGAAATGATGATCATTGAAATTTACCTTAAATTCAATGTGAAAAAATTTCTAAAAAAAATCAATGTGGAAATTAAAGGTTGAAATCTCTTATGAGACTTGGATTTTGGAGTCGTGGACTATAAAATAAGGAATGCTCTTGCAAAAAAAAAAAAAAATAAATAAAATAAAATATAGACAGAGAGAGTACAATTAATATTATGAAGGATTGTTTATAAAATTATGAAGGCCAAAACCATTATTTTAATAGAGAGATTACAATTAATATTACAAGCAATGAGAATAAAACACAATATTAACGATGACAAAGTACAAATGTGATGGCTTAATCTAATAAACATGGGCTACAAATGATCCAAATAAATACATAAATAAATAAACATATTAAGTTTTTTTAATTAAAAAAATGCATGAATAAACATTAAAATAATAAAGAGGATTTGGTGGTAATAATCCATTGAAAAACCAATAGGCTTTTGAGTTGGTACATCCGTGGTCAGGAATGGATTTTGTAGGTTTCTTTGAAAGTCCCATATTAACTTATGTAGTTTTGTTAAAAATGTCCAAAATTAATTAATTAACAAATCAAAATGCAACCAGCTATCCGTACAGCCGCAACAACAGCAGTCAACGGTCCAGCGAACTGACCACCGGCCGCGGACCATTTAAGTGACCGTCCATGAACCGGCTACGGGTCCGGTCCGAACCGCCCATGGCCTCCAAATTACCACCACGCCCTTTCCGCTTCTCTTTCTCTTCTGGCCATAAAATTTATAATTCTTTTTTCCCAAAGGCAAAATTTCCCATTTTTTATACATTTACTTGACTAGGTGTTATGAATTAGGATTTAAAGTTTTGATTTCATGAATCTAAAAGACTAAGGGCCCATTTTTTTGTTTTTATAAACCCTTCTTCTACCTCCAAATTTTTTGCTAAATTGTATACTAAAATAAGTAAAGTTTTGAAAACTAAAAAGATGGTTTATAAACACTTCTTCTACCTCTAAGTTAACCTACTTGCACTAGCACTAGTGTGGTATTGAGCTGATCACATTCCAATTTTTAAGTTATTATAGATAATATATATAGTTCGTGTGAGCTTGCTTACTTCTTATCCTTGAGAGTTGTCAATTGAGACTATTTATAATAATATTCTTCCTCTGACACTTACATGTTGTTACGTGTAACACCAACAATGTCAAGAGAATTGCAACCCTTGAGGTTACAAAGCGCTACGATAGAGCTCAACTCGATCAGTATATTTCTTTTCGCTTGGCTCATTGGCTCAAAATCTGAGGGTCTGACTTTTCATTTTGGGACTCACATACCACTCTTTTACACCAGAAAAATGAAAATCATTGTCAAAAAAATTGTGAGAATGTTTAATGTTAAAAAAACAAATAGTTAGGGGGCTAAAAAAGTTGGTTTGATTGATTTATTATTATTATTTGTTTTGTTAATTGAGTTTTTACCCCTAAAATTTCATTGCTACTTGCGGAGGTTCTCGTTGGTGAATGAAACTATATTGTGGGTATTAGTTATTTTAATCATGCTTTTTTTTTTAAAAAAATAAAAGTAATATTTGGATGCATTTTAGGTTGAATTGCTTTTTCGGTCCACCATAAGTATAAAGCAAAAAAAATTTAGAAATATATTTTATAAAAAGACAACAAAGAGTGACACGTGGTAAACTGTAGTTAGATAATTTAATGAGATACAAAAGGATGAATACAACTTAAGATGTAGTTAAATATTTCTTTTTCTATAAAAATAGGTTTCAACATTGGAGATGAAATGGAATGTCTTTTCTACATACTTTATTTTGGTGGCAAATGCATTCATATAACTTGATTTTATTTTTTTGGGAGAATTCTTAGTTGAATTAAGAGGAAGAAGAACCATTAAAACTTTAATAATGTCAAGCAACTGACTTTGGTTAGTATTGCACTAGTATTAATAATAAATGAATATTAATTGGATTCTGTATAATTGATAGGGAAACCCTTAAAATGGTTCATTTATTTTATAAACTAGAAAGTGAATGTTTAGAAAAGTCAAAAATTGACAAATCCAATCATATTTATTTATTTAAAAATGTGTATGGTAAATACACTACTATATATAATGTGACATTTTTTTTTCCCATAAAACTTCCCATGCAATGTGGAATATTTTATATTTTTCTATGTCGGTCTTATTTTGTGTGTAACAAGCAACCACATAACATTTATATAATAAATGCTCTTTAATTCATTTTATTCCTATTCCTAGTTTATTTTTCAACCATCTACTACCAAATACTGTGGATTCATGTTTCATTGAACTCTTCAATCATGATTTAATTGTTTAACTATATATATATATATAATTGTTAGAGTTCCATTAAAGAAAAAGAAGAAATGGTCTTCCTTTATTATTGAAATTCTATACCATATTCCATTATGATAAATCTTTTTAATGTTTATAAATTTGATATTTAAATTTATATCCCTCTTTACTAATAGAATTTTATATTACATTCAACAACAATCTTATATAATGTCATAGACAAGTATGTTAAATACGTGTATTATATTTTTTAGACAATTTTACATTTTAAATATGGAAAAACTTGGTCATATATATATTAATATATATTTTTTTTTTCCCGAGTCCAAATTATGGGAGTGGAGATTTGAGAGAATGTATATCTCTTGATTTATACTAAATATTTAGTGAGTAAAATTTGAAGGGAAAAATAAAATACTAAGGACATTTTGTGAATAAAATTTGTGTTTGTGTTTAATTTATGAAATTAAGCATGAAAATCTTATTATAGTTGTAATAGTTTAACAATTTAAAGAATAAATAATATTCAATATATCAATAAAAAATTAATTAATTATGAATCAATACTAATTTTAATTATAAATATTTGAAGATTATAATTATAATGATAAATATTCGATATTTTAATTATAACTATAAATATTTTAATAATTTTATAATTAAAATTAACCAGTTAATGCATTGAATGAACGTCATATTAATTATAATCTAACACTTAATAATTTTTATTATTAATTAAGTTCAACATTAGTAATTTTACTTTTAATTAAATAATATAAGAAAATATATTTAAATGAACATTATATTATATAAAATGTGAAGAAAATGAGATAAAAATATGATATATTAATAATGAATACTAAAAAGTATTTTGTAAATATGATAGGTTAATAATGAACAGAGTAATAAAAAATAATCACAATAAATAATTAACTTCTTATAAATAATTATATTCATAATGAATTATCAAATTAAAATTAATCTCCATAAGTTACTTGATTATTAAAAAAAAATAAAGTAATAAATTATTATTATTGAAAATGAAGTATAAACTAAATTTAATTAATCATAGTTTACTAATTAAATATATTTAAGATATTATTAGTTAATAAATTAATAATTTATGTAAAAAGATAATTCCATTCATTTAATAAATTTTTATTATACAAATAAGTTAAGTAAATATTTTAATATATAATTATTGATTTATTAAAATAAATATTTATATCATTTTTATTAAATTAATATTAATTAATTAACTGTATTTAAAGTAAAATTATATGTAAAATAAAAAATCGATAGAGAGGGGAAAATATACTGCCCATAATTTTAAAAGAGAATAGAAAACCTACATGGGAAATGAAAATGTCTGGGAAATGAAAACTGTTAAACAAACACGAGAATTCATAAAATCTGTCCAACAAACGGCCCCACAGAAATGTATTTCCCACTTTATTTGATTTCCCACATTTATTGTATTGGGTGGAATGACGAAAATGACCTTAGAACAAGGCGCACAACGTTAGCACCGACCAAGGGAAAGTCAGTACGTATCCGTTCTGATTGTCTGCCGCTCGATTGATCGAACGGATGTCACGAGAAGGTCCCCACCGTTGGATTTATTAATAATCAATGGTAGTGATTCATGTTCTCTCCTGGGCCCCACCTGAGTGCATTACTAAACTAACAAGTTGTCTTCCACTCTGATTCCGCATCTTCGATTCTATCTTCCATCTTTTTCTCATTTTCTTTTGCTTTTTTTCCCTCCAATTTTTTTTTAAGTATTTTCAAAAATAGAAAAATATGAAAAATTATTTACATAAAATAGTAAAATTTTAATATTCTTGAATAGAAATGGATAGAATTCTATCACTAATACACACTGACACTGATAAAAGTTAGTAGAAGTCTATCAGTATTTTTTTGCTATTTCTATAAATAATTTGCCATTTTTTCTATTTGTGAAAATTTCTCCTTTGTTAAGAAAAAAAACCCATTACTTTGAACTTTGACATTTATTTCATAAATACCTCGTTACTTCCAAAAGTTTCAATGCCATCCCTAAATTTTACCATTTGAGTAGAAACTTTTTCGAATTTCAAATAGAAATCGAGACTCAAAACAATGTGGCAGTGACCTGAAATGGTATGAACGATCGAAATTTTCGATCTAAGTCATCCTCGCACTATTTTATGACATAGTTATTGTTTGAAGTTCTAAAGAATTACTACTCTAAGAGTAGTTTTGAAACGTTAGGATATTATTCAAACTTTTGAAAATTTACGAGCATCTTTTAAATATATATATATGTATGTGTTTGTATGTATATATGTGTGCCGGTGTATATACATATATATATTATATAAATTTATGGAAATTTAATTTTAATTAATGTATAACCATATAAGCACGCAAATATTTGTAATTCTAGTTACATTTTTCTTGGTATAACCAATGTGGAAAAATGAAAGAAGAAACTTTCCACATCTTATGAAGAAGAGTATTATATAATAATTGTCTTTGAACTAGGTTAGCCCTATCACATTTTTCTTATAAATGTAAATAATAAAATAGTATTTAACTCTTAATAGTAAGTAGATAAATGATAATTGACCTCTAATATTTTTTCTTGAAATCAAAGATTCAAATCTTTATACTTCTATCTATACCATCTAAAAAGGACTATGAGGGAAAAACATTCGATTTCTCCAATTGGCCCCTATAGTAATTGGTTACAAGGATATCTTAGGTAATTTCACATTAGATAAAATTTTTTGGTCTATTTTTTTCCACTTTGAAGTTAAATTTTTTTAAATATATATATATATATTCCTATTTTTTTGGACACTACACGTTAATTAAAAAATATTCTTATTTTTTGGCGTGTTAAATGATAGTAGTTTTTTCTTTCTTTTTTTCTCTTTTGAAAAAACATATTTTATCTTTATATATATTTTATACTATATCCAAAGTTCGAAATATCGATGTCAATGAAAATATCGAGGTCCTGATTTTGTGGAAAGAATCGTTGGTGAAAAACATTATGAAACTGCGCAAAGAGTTAAATAAATCTTACAACGTTACAAAGAACTGCAGGACATTATAGCTATCCTTGGGTTGGACGAATTATCCGAAGAGGATCGCTTAACCGTAGCACGAGCACGCAAAATTGAGCGTTTCTTATCACAACCTTTTGTCGTAGCAGAAGTATTTACTGGTTCCCCCGGGAAATACGTTGGCCTAGCAGAAACAATTAGAGGGCTCTCGCGTGTCCGGGGTCCGATCAGATCAACCAGCGACTGGTTTACAGAACAAGGAGTTAAGCAAGGGCCAGGAGATTGATAGAAGAACCTGGTCGTGACTAAAAAGGGCTTGTGTTCAACTCCGCGGGTTGGCTGGCTGGCTGGAAGAACTCTTTTGCTTGAAAAGTATTTCATTCCTGATAAACAAAGAACCTAAAGCCTGAAGGAAGGAGGCTTTTGACCGCTTGGCCACTCTCCCCTTCCCGGGCTTTTTTTTAACATTTCAAGTACCAACTAATCCATTCGGAAAAGGGGCAGGTGAAGGTGCATTTCCAAAGAAGGAATTTGACATCGATGCTACATAGTGGGTTCTCATCCTTCAGAGACTACGAGTGTAATAGCGTTGGTTATTAAGGGCATCCCGAAAACGTGATCAAAATTTTAGGAAAAAAATAAAAATTGATAGAAATTGATGAAAATTGTTATAATTAGTTAATGAAACTTTAATGTGGTTTAATTAGAGTATATTTGACCATTTTCAATCACATTTTTTATAAAGTAAGACAACATTTAGTTGTTTATTGCATATGATATGACATATAATTATATATACATATGATAAGGTAGTTATTATATATATATGATAAGGTTGTTATTATATATATATATAACTTAAATTAAATTTATTTTAATTTATTTTTTAAATTTCAAAATTAAAGGGAGGGAAATAACTTCCTTCACTTAATTCTCTCAATCACTAACGTTTGGTGGTTTTGCAGGAAGTTCCTTTTCTCTCTCCTTCTTCTCTTTAGGGTGGATATAGAAAATAAAACTCTTTGTAATTTTCAAAAAAAGAGACCACAATAATTCGTCTCTCTAAAAAATCTTCCATTCTCTTCCAAAATCTCAAAACCTACGGTAATTCTTGTGGTGGTACCTCTTGGATTTACCATTCGCTGGATCGTGATTGTTCATTATCGAAGAAGAGTAAATTTGTGAAGAAGGTCTCGGTATCTTCAAGGGTAAGATCTTCTCCTCCTTTTTCCTTGCATGTTGTAAATTAAATATTAGTTGCATAAATTGTGTTTTATAATTTTATTGTTATGTAAAAATTAAAATTGGATCGATCCCTACTTCTATTACAAAACTTCACAGTTCCTTCAATTTGTAACAGAGCAGAGGTTTTTTGTCCCAATTTTTATTGTTCCAGAATTGGTTTTACACATCTATTGGTGGATTGCATTCTATATGTTTTCATATGATGAATGATTATGAATGCTTGCAATTTTTGGATGTTTACGAGATTGGACCTTAGATTAGTCGCTTTATTTTTATAAATTTTGGTTTGTAAAGGCCTTTTTTTTGGGCATTAATTGTGATAGAGTATGTAATTCTTTAGTCTTGAGTCATTCGTGAGTTTTCCGGTGGATTTCTAGAGAAAACGAGGCCAAAATCAGAGGAAAATTGAAGGACTTCGCAATTGTACAGTGGCTATCAACGAGGCCATCAACATTCAGCCACAAACATTTATCATATAAACGCAATGCAGATTCTAAAACCCATCAGAACTGTAAGCGAATTCAATACAAGAATGGAAATTGGAATTAGAAACCACAAACCTGACTCTGATACCAATTGAAGGAAATCCGATATGAGGAGATCCTTGAGCGGAAGCGGATCGTCCAAATTCCATTAATTATTGAAAACAAAATTTCCAATAAAGATACAATGATATATGTATTTAACATTAAATTACAACATGCTTTTAAACAAGAAACAAGTTCAAGAGATATCACCTTTTAAGAACCTTTCTTCACGAATCCCTCGGACAATCACGAACGGAACTCCTTCGTTGTGGATCTCCTTCTTCTTCACGCACGAACACTACCAGTCGAGAACCTTCTGTATTCTCTTTTGAGACTAAAGAATTCAAACAGGAGTAGTGGGTTTTGCTTGAATTCTTGGTAGAGGGAACTAGAAGGAGAGGATAGAGGAAGTTTTTTCATAAAGAACTTTTCTTGGTAATTGTGAACTGTATGAAGAAGATGATCTCTCAACTTCTTTTATTACTTGTTAGATATTCTTTGAGAGAATGTGGGGAGGGAGTTATAACTCCTTCCCTTTTATTAATTTCAAATAAATTAATAATATATAATAACTACTTTATTATATATACACTATATGTTATATCATATATAACATATAGTCTACAGTTTTATATTGCATCAAATACAACATAAACTATAGATTTTATTCTCTCTTAACTATACGTGACATTTATTATAAATCATATTTATATTAAATCCATTTATATGAATCTTATCCATACAAATGATATTTGGATCATATCCAAATATTTAATCCTCTCAATATAAATCATGTTTATATTTAATTACATGAATCTCATTCATATAATTGGTATTTGAATCATATTCAAATTTCTCTCATAATGTATCAAATACGTTATAATTAATTATACCATATATAATTAATTCCTTAAATTAATTTGAACACTTCAAATTAATCCAAAGATTAAATCCTATTGAGCTACAGTTGAGACCTTATGGATCTGTAGATTGAAGCTCCAACGTTACTCGGATAAATAATTAAACTCTTTAATTAACTTACCCAACATCCATTAACTGTCGGTCACCCCACTAAAGAACGACATCTGCACTCTTCGCACTACAGGTATCTGTGTCCATTGGATATAAACAATCAACAGTGCGATGACCCTTCACAAATTGCTCGCAAATATAGCCGTGTCAAAATACCGTTTTGCCCCTGTAGTTACATCTAACTCAAGTATCACTGATTCCTCTAATGAACAATAAGTCATAGTCCCACTATGACCAAGTCCTCTTAGCCCAGGAAAGGGTGTGGCTACTATATTCAAGACCCAGAATCAGCCCTTATGGGAGCAATTTATCTACTTGCCCTTGCATCAGGGAAGAAATGAATTCCGTCTTGTGTAGCTGAGTTCCCAGCTCCCTAATCAGATGAATCTCCAAAATGGTAAGCTTGTTGAGTTAGCAATCTGACCACCCTCATCCATACAAATCAAAGAATCTTCTTCATGAGCAGGAGTTCACAACTCACTCAGGATTCAGGTCATGTCACTTATGGCCATCCTAGTGAAATATAAGTCTCTATTATTAACGGTGTTATATAAAGAGACTAATCATTTTGTGGTTAGTTCTTATAGGAACTCTTTGTATAGGATACCCCGCTCACATATCTCCACATGAATGATTAAGATCAAATCATTTGTAGCACTTTACAACACTTGTAATACCTACAAATCGAGCTATATCTGTAGTGTCACCAGGATAAGGTACCCAATCTTATCCATCTACTACAGACCATTTAGGTTATTATTTAAACAAGATCCACTTGTATGTCTCTACATACTTGTTTAAATTATATGAAATAACCTCAGATCTTAGTTTATTGAAATGAGTATATACTTATAAAATAACACTTATTTTATTAACAACAATATGTTTATATAGAGTTTACAAACTACGAGATTACAAGGAGATTTACCTGTTAGAGTTAGAAAATATGCAACGGAAGAAAAACAGATCATTAAGCATTCTAATTCATTAATTTTGGCTTTGAATCAAGCATGCTCATAAACTATGAAGAGGGTTTCATGACATACCTTTGAAGAAACACTTGAATCTCGAATTCCAACTACAATTTCTCATCAATTTAGCTTGTGAACCACCATAAGACCTTCCCTACTATCCTCTTGGTACCTTGAATTGAGTCGTGTGACTCAAAATAAGCTTGAATTAAGGGAAAAGAGAGAAGAGGTTTCTGGTTTTCCAATTGGAAACCTATCTTCAACCTTTGAAGATTTTCAGCTTAATCTACCCAAATGCATGCTCAATTCCACTCAAATTCTTTAGTATATATTGCATGACAATCATGCAAGAACCATTGCTACCTGAATTGCAGCTCATGCTAGGATTTATGACTGAATTTGGAAGTGGAAAATGTGTAAGCTAGTTGGAATTAGTGGAAAAATCCAACTTTTCGGATTTTTTCAATTTTCAAATTTTCTTTTCTTTTTAATTCAATTTTAATTTTCAAAATAAATTTCTAAAATAAATTTTATTTTCAAAATCAATATTCTATTATTAATTTTACAAAATTAATTCAATAATTAATTTATCTAATAAAATTAATAATAATTAATTAATTAAAAATTTTAATTGATTTTAATTAATTCAATATCAAATATTAAATTAATTTAACACTAATTCCACCATCATGAATCCCTATTCATGAATTTAATATTTAAATCATATTTAAATATTAATTAATTCTCCAATTTCGTTTAATTCCAAAATTAAACTAATTATATCACATATAATTACTAATTCCCTTAATTCTAATTCGAAAGTTTCAAATTAACTTATCATGCTACTCTAAGACTAATCCATTTGTGAGCTAGTAGGGAGATTTCATGGACCTACAGATCATGGGCTCGAACGATCCGAGATTAATTGGCTAAACTCTTTACACAAATTAACCCTCATTCGTTAACTATTGGGTCATTCCACTAAAGCCCAGAGTTGCACTCCCCTCACTGTAGATATATTATGTCCATTCGATATAACCATGATTAATGACTTAACCCTTCACAGGTTGTTCGTAATAACGACTAGGTCAAATGGCTGTTTTATCCCTGAGATTACCTCTTATTCCTTAAGTCCCACTGATCCTCTAATGAACAATTTGTTTGTGATCTGATCATCAAACCAAGTCTCTCTCGAGCCAATGAGAGGACGGGCCCCTTGTTCAAAACCCGAAGTCAGCACTTAGGGGAACAACCTCTCTACTATCCCTGAAAGTGGGTAAGAGTGAATTCCATCTTGTACCTTATGTCCCCAGCTATCTACCCGGTCTTACCCCTGAATGGGAGGTTTATTGAGCCGGTGCTGTTGAGCCAACCTTTACCTATGTAAATCTAAGAATAATCCCGAATAAACAGGAGTTCATAGTTAGCTCAGGATTAAGGTCAAGTTACCTAGGTCATCACTTTGACATAGTCAGTCTTAAGCAGTAAAAAAACGTTATAAAGTAAGAGTGACTTATTTCGTGGTCCGATCTTGTGCAAACTTATTGCACAGGATGCCCCCACTTCTCATGTCATTACATGTACGAATCAGGATCACTTCGTTTGTAGCACTTTACAACTCGTTGTAACAAGTACAAAGTGGGTCACATCCAATAGTGTTACCAGAATAAGGCATCCAACCTTATTCATATACTATAGATCATTTTGACTACTTACTCGAACCTGTTCCACTTTTATGTCTCCACATAAAGTTCATGTATTCATGTAATAGTCATGGATCTTTTAGTTTATTGGATTTATTTCTAAAATGAAATAAGCAATTCATATATTCAACAACAACTTATTGAATTTTAAGAATAAGTTTAGTGTTTACTAGCCACGAGTTTTAGGACATAAAGCCCAACATTCCCAACACTAGGCTCTTCAGCAACTCTTGTTGAAGATTCAATAGTTTCCTTGGAAATCTCATTCAACACAATTTTACTTCTGGGTTTGTGCTCCCTTATGTTGTCTTCCTTAAGAAAAGTAGCATTTGTCGATACAACTTTAGGATCAAAGAAATAACCACCTCTCGTTCCCTTGGGGTAGCCTACAAATAGACATAACCTTGAACGTGGTTCCAGTTTCTTAGGATTGACCTCAAGCACATGTGTTGGGCAACCCTAGATTCTGAAATGACGTAAACTAGCTTTACGACCATTCCATAACTCTAGATGTATTTTGGAAACACTCGTGGAAGGAACGCAATTCAGGGTATATGTTGTAGTCTCCACTGCATAACCCTAAAACGAGTCAGGTAAGGAAGCGTAACTCATTATAGACCGAACCATATCCAATAAGGCTCGATTTCTCCTCTCTGATACACCATTTAGTCAAGGTGTACCAGGTGGTGAGAGTTGGGATACTATTCCATGTTCTATCAAATAGTTCTAGAAAGTTAAATCCATAAAATCTCCACCTCGATCAGATCGAAGTGTTTTAATTGTTCTATTTAATGCATTTTCAACTTCAGCCTTGAATTCTTTGAACTTTCCAAAAGACTCAGACTTATGTTGCATTAAATAAACGTACCCATACCTTGAATAGTCATTAGTGAAAGTGATGAAATATTCATAACCTCCCTTAGCTCTTACATTCATCAGACCACAAAGGTCTGAATGCACTAGTTCTAGAGGTTCTTTGGCCCTATGACATTTTCATTTTCCAGTAAACGATCTTTTAGTCATCTTGCCTTCAAGGCATGATTCACACACAAGTAAAGAATTTTCTTCTAACTCGCTTAGAAGTCCATTGTTCATCAACCTCTCAATTCTATTGAGATTAATGTGTCCTAGTCTTAGGTACCAAAGTTGGACATTTTCTTGAAGAAATTCTAAGTCGTTTATTTTGAGTTACGACAGTTTTAAACATCTCTATGTTATGGAGGGCACTTGTTGCTAACGACCTTAACACATACAAATTGTTTTTCAGTTTACCAGAACATATATCAACACGATTCTTAGTAATAAACACTTTATTATAAGAAAAGTTAATTTGATAATAATGTTCCAAAAGACACTTTACAGAAACTAAGTTCCTTTCTAAATCAGGAACAACAAATACATTATTCAGAATGAGAAATTTATTTTGTAAAGATAACCAGAGATCTCCCACTGCCACAGCTGAGACAACGTGCCTGGTTCTAACTCGCATTGTCATCTCACCAGCATCAAGTTGCCGCTAGGAACTAACTTCCTGAAATGAAGAACAAAAATGGTTAGTAGCCTCAGAGTCAATAATCCAGGTAGAATCATCATTCTCCACTAAACAAGTTTCCAAGAGAAGTAAATCACATTTACCTTGTTTGGTCTTCTTCTTTTCTGCCAAATATCTGGGGCAATTCCTCTTCTAGTGTTTATCCTGGTTGCAATGCAAACATTTTCCCTTGTCAACCCTCACTTGTTGTCTATCCCTTGGAGTAGCAACTCCTGGGTTAGCAGCAGCTTTCCCGTTTCCACCCTTATTCTTCTTCCATTTTTTAGCGCCGGAGGAAGAAGGTGCAGACTTAGTTCTAGAGTTCGAACCTTTGGGGAACTTTTTAGATGATAAAGCAATATTTACTTCACCTTTATTCTTCTTGTTTTTCAACAAGATTGGAAAGTCTGCAGCTCATTGAGCAAAGTAGTTAGGTTGTAGTCAATCCTGTTCAAAACAACATTGCTACGAAAGTGAAGGAAACTTTCTAGTAAAGATTCCAAAATGATGCTAACCTGGCTACCTTATCGATGCTTGACCCGTTCATCTCAACCACATTGAAGTGGATTATCATGTTGAAAATGTGTTCCCAAACAAATGCCCTCTCTTGCATACGTGAATTGAAGATATATTTGAGAGCGTCGTGCCTGAGCTGTGCGGATGGTTGTCTGAACATTCCCCTCAGGGACTCCATGATCTCATTTGCAGTGACCATGAGCTCATGCTTCTTGGCCAAGACTTCGTTAAGGCTTTCCAAGATATACACTCGAGCCTTCGCGTTTTCCCTTATCTAGCGTTTATATGCTTCCCGAACATTTCGAGCAGTAGGAGGGAGTGGAATAGAAGGACACTCCTCCATTAGAACAAAACGTAAGTCATCGATGATTAAAATCGTGTTTATAGTGTTTTTCCAACTAGCGTAATTTTTTGCCAGTTAATTTATCAGCAGCAAGCAAACTAAGAGTCGCGGTAGCCATATTAAATTGTTGAAATAAGAACAAACTTAATTAAGTATACTTGCATTAAACCACTTTTAGAAAACCAAACAAGTTTTAGCAAAATAGTCTAATATACCCTAAGTGACATCTATTTTGCAATGATGCTTCAGTGAGACAGGACAAAAGTCACTGTAGGGTGATCAAGTGCCCCTTCACTGAAATGAGACATTCTCAACCATCAGATAGAAACAACTCCTTGTAACTGTAACTAATAGTCACCATTGTTCGGTCCAGAATTTGTTAACATCCTTAACAATTCTGTGTAAGTGTAACTCTTCATTTTAGGTTCTAGAGTCTCTCCCTAATGAATCAACCTTGGGGAAAAGCTGATTAGAACAAGAGACTAAAGCAACCCTATCCATTTCTGGAGATTAAATAAAGTGTGATGCAAAACTGCCATCCTTTAGAGGGACACTCACGATGCCACGAGGCGATGCATAAAACTTTATCCAACTTAATGAGAGAGGCTGAGGGATATGTTGTCACACGTCCCGCTCCCACTTACTATAAACACTCTCTCCATTCACCTTGGTATTGACCTACCTAAACGCTACCCGTAGGAGGACACCCATGGTGCCTCGAGGCCGAGAGTAGATCTCATGCTGGGAACTTTTAGGGAGAAACATGTAGAGGTTAAAGTGAAGTATCATATACCCCATTTTCTTCCCACTGAGTGTTCTACCTAGGGTTCATTGACTTAGAAAATTCAACTACTAATTTTATCTAAGTATTTGTTTGATTTGCTAAAAAAACAATTCATGTCTTTGATGATTAAACAACATTAATTCAAGTCTTATTAAACTATTTAATAGACTTTCATCAAATTTGCGTGCATGTAAAAAATCTATCTAATTCATCTTTCTAGGTAGGTTTCCAGGTAAGGGTGCGATGTTTCATCGACTTAAGTACCTTAGCCTAGCCAAAATCGGTCTTAGATAAAAGGTCCCTTATAGATATATTTGTTACATATTTAATCTTTTATTAGGAATCAATTTAATCCTATTAAACCGATTTAAAATATTGAACTTAGATTTCTAATCTCATTGGAAAAGTGATCTTAGGTCTATCTCAATCAAATTTTAAAAAACAAACAGTTTGATGATTTATAATATGAGATATTTTATTCACCTCAGTCTATGAAATATGAGATATTTTAGTTACATTAACCACAAACCAATAAACTAAGATCCCTGGTTATCGTTGTAACTTAAGCATGTATGTGGAGACATACAAGTGGATCGTGTTTTAAGTGATAACCTAAATGGTCTGTAGTATATGGATAAAGGAGGGAAACCTTATCCTGGTAACGCTACGAGTGTGACTCGCTTTGTAAATGTTACAAGTGTTGTAAAGTGCTACAAATGGGTTGATCCTGACCATTCATGTATTAGACATGAGAGTGGGAATGCTCTATACAAAGGAGTTTATATAAGACTGGATCACTAAATGTTTAGTCTTATTATATAACGTTGTTCATGATAGAGACTTTCATTTCACTAGGATGACCCTAGGTAACATGACCTTAATATTGAGTGAGTTGTGGACTCCTACCTATGAGGGGCGGTTCTTTGATTTGTATGGGTGTGAGTGGCCAGATCGCCGACTCAAACCTACCACTTTGAGGATTCATCTGATTGGGGAGCTGGGAACCCAGCTACACAAGACGAAATTCACTTATTCCCTGAAGTAGGGATAAGTAGATAAATTGCTCCTTTAAGGGATGATTTCAGGACTTGAACAATGTGGCGCCCCACCTTCTCTTGGCCCGAGAAGTGTTTACTCATAGTGGGACTATGATGTATTTTTCATTAAAGGAATTAGTGGTACTTAAGGAGTTAGATGTAACTACAGGGGCAAAACGGTAAATTGGCTCAGCTGTACTTACGAGCGATTTGTGAAGGATCATCGTCGGTTGATTGGTTATATCCAGTGGACACATAAATATATCTGTAGTGCGAAGAATGTGAAGGTTCTCTTACCGAAGAGTTCCATGAGCGCGTTTGGATCGCTCCAATTTCACAATGACCAAAATACAACAATATACATTCAAACGTATAGTTATGCAAATAACCAATAATTATCGGCATGCTATGAACAAGATATAACATGGGAGAGAGTGTAATACCAGTTGAAGATGTTCTTCAAGCTTCGGAACTATAGCAACATGAGCACGAACGTCGCGGGGACGACACCACCAGAAAAGAGCCTCGGGTATTCTCGGAGTGAGAACCCAAAGCGTGGTCTTTGGTGAATTTGGTAGAGGAAGGAGGAAGCACGGGTCGTGTAGGCGATAAGCAAGTGGGAGGGAAAAGGTGCTATCGCATAACACGATGCATATCATTTAGGAGACTCTACACGATCGTGTAGGTTTTATTGAACGATCGTTTAGGTGGAGAGTGACTATCGTATAGACTCTCGAAATTCTTAAGCGATCCATCACTATTCTACCAACGCGATCTCTCTATTTCTTTTGGACAGGCACGATGCTTATCGTTTATGACACTACATGATCGTGTAGGTTTTACTGACGATCACTTAGGAAATGGTATACGATCGTTTAGCAAACTCGACACACACTATGGTTGTTTAGAGAAGCTATGCGATCGTATAGAAACTAGTGTGCGATCGTTTAGGCGCGAGGTGGACGATCGTTTAGGCGGAGAGTGACTATCATATAGGCTCTAGAAATTCTTAAGCGATCGATTACTATTCTACCAACACGCCCTCTCTATTTCTTTTAGATGGGCAACCAAAATGAAAACTATTTTCATTTTAATTCATCGGTTACAATAACCGACGTTGCCCCACTAACCCACGTCCAAGCGTGATTTTTGGGTTAATTATCATATAATTAACCAACTAAAATATTAAAAAATATAATTATATTACATTTTTAGCCTATAGTTTGATATAACATATCTACTATAGTATTTTCTCTTCTACTTGATATAAATCATATTTATATCTAATTTCCTCCAAAATAATGTATCTCATACATTTAGCCAATTATATCATATGTAATTAACCAGTCCAATTATATCATATATAATCAAACTTCCTCTTGTCAATTTGAACATTTCAAATTAACCTAAACACTGGTTCTCGACTTTATCCAAGCTACCCAGGGGACCTAATGGACTTGTGGCTCGAAGCTCCAACGGTCCGTGAATAGCTGACTAAACTCTTTAGCCACGAGATCCACCATCCGTTAACTGTCATGCATTCTACTAAAGACCAACAGCTGAACTCTTCTTAACACATATATATTTTTGTGTCCATTGGATTTAACCAATCATGAGTACGATGACCCTTCACAGATGCTCGTAAGTACAGTTGGGCCAAATTACCATTTTGCCCTTGTAGTTACATCTCACTCCTTAAGTACCACTGATTCCTCTAATGAAAATACAACATAGTCCAACTATGCGTGAACACCTCTCAGGCCAAGAGAAGTTGTGTGGCCCCACATCATTCAAGCCCCGGAATCAGCCCTTAAGGGAGCTATCTATCTACTTACCCATGTCTCGGGGAAGGAGTGAATTCCATCTTGTGTAGTTGAGTTCCCAGCTCCCAAATAATACGAATCCCTAAAATGATAGGTTTGAATCGGCGACCTGGCCACTCGCACCCATACAAAACAAAGAACTGCCCTCAATGGCAGGAGTTCCCAACTCACTCAAGATTGAAGTCATGTTATCTATGGTCATCCTAGTGAAGTGAAGTCTTTGTCATGAACGGTGTTATATAACGAGACATTAACATTTCGTGGTCAGGTCTTATACAAACTCTTTGTATTGCATGTCTCCAACATGAATGATCAAGATCAGACCATCTGTGACAAGTCACAACACTTGTGACAATTCCACAAAGTGGGCCGCATCCGTAGCGTTACCAGGATAAAGTTTTCCTCCTATATCTATATACTACAGACCATTTTGGTTATCACTCAAGACATGATCCACTTGTATGTCACCATATACATGCTTGAGTCACATACAGATAACCAGAGATTTTATGTTTATTTGTTTGTGGTAAAGCAAATAAAACAAGTAGAGCAAAAATACAAGATGTGAAGTAAATATCATATATTAACAACACAAACGTTCGTACAAACTGTTTACAAACTACAGGACACGAGACTCTAGGGCATCAACCCCAACAGAATGCAGCTGTCGATCTTTAGTCGAGTGCCCTACAGTTAATGGATGGTGGATATCGTGATTAAAGAGATTAGTCAGTTATTCACGTATCATTGGAGCTTCAAGCTACAGGTCCATAAGGTCCCCTTGGTAGCTTAATGGATTCATGTTGAGAATCAGTTTTTGGGTTAGTTTGAAGTGTTCATATTAACAAGAGGAAATTTAATTATATATGATATAATTAATTAAATGTATTTGATACATTAATTATTGGAGGAATTAATATAAATATGATTTATATTAAATGTCATAAAGGAGAAAAAGAACTATGGTTTATATGTTACATATGATGTGATATTAAAACTATAGGTTATAAATATAATATGATAATTGATTATAAGATAATTGATTTTGGTTTTCTCCAATAATCGATTTAGTGGTTGGTTATGGATAGTTTATGGCAACTGAATGGATAAAAGTGAAAATTATTTTCATTTTGAAGATTTCACGTGCTAAAGGCATCAAGTTTTACGATAGCTTGGTTGAGAGAGTAAACGATCAATCGAGGATTCTATATGCTAGATACTTATTATTAAATGATCGAGTACCCAAGTCTAAATGATAGACTTCATCCTTCTTCTACTTACTCGATCGTTTTCCCGATCATCTAGTTCCTCCATCCCTCTTCCAAATCTATACGAAGCCCACATCTCCTGGATTCTCACACCGAGAATACCAAGGTAGCCTGATGGTAGTGTCAAGTTTCTATTCGAGAGTCGAGGATCGAGTTTCACTCGTTGCGCATTTCAAGGATTTTCTAGAGACGTGTTTCATTCATGTTGTGGGATGCGTTGCTAAGTTCGATTGAGGAAATACTAGAAGAAAAGGTTCTTCAAGGGTATGTTTACTCGATCCCTTTGTTTTTACCTTTGTAGCATGTTGTAATTCACTAGTTATGCATAATTGTTGTTGTTTGATTGAAGATGTTTTGTTCTTTCACAATGGGATTTGGAACGATCTGTTTCCGCTCATTGGTTCTCTAGTTTTAGAGTTCCTTCATACTATACTATGGAGGCTGAGTATGTGGTGGATTGTGAAGCTGCTAAGGAAACTGTGTGGCTCGGGAAATTTATGACTGATCTGAAAGTGGTTCCAGATATGTCTAAGCCCATCACTCTTTATTGTGATAATAGAGATGCAGGAGTCACAAGTGCGGGAAGCACATAGAGCAGAAGTATCATCCCATCTGAGAGATTATGCACCGAGAGGACGTGATCGTCATGTAGATAGCTTCGGAGCACAAAGTTGTTGATCCATTTACAAAGGCCCTCATGGCTAAGGTGTTTGAGGGCCACCTGCAGAGTATGGGTCTACGAGACAGGCCATATTTAGTCTAGGACAAGTGGGAGATTTTGTACTAGGCACATTTTTATGCCTTAGTTTATTGTTTTATGTGTATTTTTATATTAGTATGACTTTTATATTGTACACTTCACTAGCTTTAGGGCAAGTGGAAGATTGTTAGGGTTGATGTCCTAAATCTCGTAGATTCTGTAGTTTGTAATTGTAATGTACAAATATTTTATTTATTTAATAAAATATGAGATGTTTTATTTGATATATAGTAGCATTAACTTACAAAACCAATAAACTAACATCCAAGGTTATCTTCTGTAGATTAAATAAGTATGTAGCGACACAAATGGATCATAAGATCATGTTTAAGTGATAGCCTAAATAGTCTGTAGTAGATGGATAAGGTTGGGCACTTTACCTTGGTAATACTACGAATACAGCTTGCTTTGTAGATGTTACAATTATTGTAAAGTGCTACAAATGATCTAATTCTGATAATTTATGTAGAGACACGTGAGTAGAGGTGTTCTATACAAAGGAGTTTGTATAAAACTGGGCCATAAAATGATTAGTCTCATTATATAACACCATTCATAATAGAGACTTACATTTCACTAGGATGACCATAGGTGATATGACCTGAATCCTGAGTGAGTTGTGAACTCTTGCCTATGAAGGTGATCCTTTAATTTGTATGGGTGAGAGTGGCCAGATTACCGACTCAATAAGCCTACCATGTTAGGGATTCGTCTGATAGAGGAGCTGGGAACACAACTACACAAGATGGAATTCATTCATTCCCTAACGTCTGGGTAAGTAGATAAATTGCTTCCCCAAAGGCTGATTTCGGGGTTTGAATAATGTGGCGCCACACCCTCTCTTGACCCAGGAGGGGTTTGGTCATAGTTGGACAATGACTTATTGTTCATTAGATATAACTACAGGGGTAAAATGGTAATTTAGTCCAAATGTATTTACGAGCAATTTGTGAAGATTCATCGCACTATTGGCTGGTTATATCCAATGGACATAGAAATATATCTGTAATGCAAATAGTGCAGCTGTCAGTTTTTAGTAAAGTGACCGACAGTTAATGGATGTTGAATAATTTAATTAAGGAGTTTAATTAATTATTTAAGTATCATTGGAGCTTCGATCTCCAGGTCCATAAGGTCATCTCTGTAGCTTAACAGGGATTATTGAGAATTAATTTTGGATTAATTTGAATTGTTCAAATTAATTGAGGGAATTAATTATATGTGATATAATTAATATAATGTATTCAATACATTATAATATAAAGTTTATGTAGAAAGGAATTAAATATTTGAATATGATTCAAGTACTAATTATATGAATGAGATTCATATAATTGAATTTAGTATAAATATGATTTATAGTAAATACCATGCATTATTGAGAGAATTAAAACTATAGGTGATATTGTATTAGATATAATATAAAAATTATAGGTTATGTGTTATACATGATATAACATATAGTTATATATACATATAAGAAGTTAGTTATTATATATATAATTATTATTTAAATTAAATTAATTTTAATTTATTTTTTAAATTTCAAAATTAAAGGGAGGGAAATAACTTCTTTCCCTTCATTCTTTTAATCACTAACGTGTGGTGGTTTTGCAGGAAGTTTCTTTTCTTTTTTTTTTTTTTTTTTCTCTTTAAGGTTGATACAAAAAAGAAAACTCTCTGTAATTTTCAAAAAAAAAAAAAAAAATCACACTAATTCGCCTATCTAAAAAATCTCTCCCCCTCTTCCAAAATCTCAGAGCCCACATCTATTGAGAAATTCTCATCCCAAGAGAATACAGAGGTAATTCTTGTGGTGGTGCCCTTTGGATTTACCGTTCGTTGGATCCTGATTGTTCCTGATTGATGACTTGTAGATTTTGCCCCTTTTATCTAAAACAACTAGGAAAAAAAAGCTCTGAAAATGCGACGAATTGCTAATAAAATTTATAGAAATAATTGTGGCATGCGATCTCACGCACTCAACGCCTAATTGTCTATTTTAAAGCTAAATCATTTTGTTTAACTGCAGAATGACTGACGATACGATCAAATGAGAAATCTCAACGCTTACGCATGATTGCATAGCGAGGCGAGTCGGTGACTCTAGGCGATGAGGCATGGTGCAACACTTGGGCAGTGGAGATCAAATCAAAGATTGAGTTGGTAGCTGATAAGAAAGCTTCGTTACAGAGCCAATGAACCTCTGACGCACAATAGGTGGCGCATTAAGGTATGGAATATAATGTACCTTATCAACACAATCATTAGTAAGAAAAGAAAAGATATCATTTTCGTCTATAAATAGTCATGAAATCGCCATGCAAAGAGAGAGAGGAACGCGCAAAGAGAATAGTCAACAATACAAATTCTGTGAAATGAGCCCCTTTCTCTTACGTTCATTCAAAAACTTAGTGAAAGCTTTGGTTTCCTGTGGGAGTAAAAGAGGAATTTCAAATTTCAATACTTATAGTGAAGCGGTCATTTAGGAAGTCGAGGGAAACAAAAAATTGTGCACCACGGTTTGACTCAGTTTCTCTATTTTTTTTTTTTTTATCTTAAAGCGTATTTGTAATGTTTAAGCATTGTGAAGACTTACTTCTTTAGTATGAATACATATTCATTTCAACTTTCATCCATACTCTCTTTATTCATCATGAACAACTAAAATCTTTCATGGGTTGAGAAGCATCTAGCTAACATAAACTAAGTAATATTTAACTCATGTGTTTCACTTGTTTTATGTATGTCTAATGAATACTTGGATAACTCAGAAGATTAACCTAAGTAGCTTAAATCTCATTTTGAGAAAATTAAACATTTAGAACTCATAAAACAAGAGAAGAGGTTCCTTAGATATAAGTAACATTTTTTGCATTACACACTCATCACATGCATCTTAGAGATAGGATAATGTGGCTATGTACACTGAGAAGTGTAAGTTCTAATATTATGTGCATTGTATGAACACATGATTTATATATTCACTTAGGAATTGTTAGCGAATATTCTTCTCAACCCTATCATCGCATATACTGTTTCACTTAAAGTATAAACCTTCCCATCGCACATAACTTAGTGTTTAAGTTTTATCAAAAATCAATCTGATCTGTAATCAATTGTGTCAAGATCAAGGCATTAGACTTCATTGCATACTTGTAAAGTAATGCCTGAGTTCGACCCTGGACTCATTAGGACTTTAGTTGAGTTTGCACTTGGGTTCAATTAGATAAAATAGTGTGTTTTAGCATCACACTTAATACTCATTTCATCGCTTGTTATGATCACATCAGTGATCGAAGAGGAGCCAATTCATGAAGAAGGTTTCAGTATCTTCAAGTGTAAATTCTTCTCCTCTTTCTTCCTTGCATGCTATAAATTAAATATTAATTGTATAAATTGTGTTATGTAATTTTATTGTTCTATGACAATTAAAATTGGACTGATCCCCGCATTCATTATGGAACTTCATAATTCCTTCAGAAATTTCTCGAAATTTGTGAGAAATCTTAACTTTTTCGAAATAGAGGAAATCAGAATATTCTCGAAATATTCTCAAAACCTTCAAAGTTTGAGATCTCGAAATTTCATCAGAATTGGTGGAATACAAAATTTCCCCCAATTCAAAATTTTGAGGCAAAGGAAATTTTAAACTATGGCTATATCACGTTAATATGATTTGATTTTATTATGAAATCAAATTTTTCTCACATTTTATCTTTCTATATCTCATGCCATATCACGTTAATATAGTTTGATTTAACATAAAATCAGATTTATGAAATCAAAATTTTATCTATAAATAGTTAAATTCAATATATCAATTTTCATCATCTTCTCTCCCTTTTCTTTCTTTTTCTTTTCAAGAATTTATAAAAAGAGCTATGAAAAAATGTCTATCTATATGCTATCACATTAAAAAAAATATTTTTTAATATAAAAATCTAGTTTTAGATTTCATCTGGGTCTTTTTAAATATAAAAAAATTATTTAAAAATATTTATACTTTATAGCAAAAAATTTCAAAGTACAAAATATTTTTAGAACTTTTCGCTATAAAGTGTAAATATTTCTGAGATTTTTCCGTTTATAAGAATTTTTCTTTTATCTATTATCGCATATTACCTAAAAAATTTCTTTATAAAAATCTCATTTTATTTAAAAACGTTAAAAAAAATTTAAAAATATATATAATTTTGAATCATGTTAAAAGGGGAAAAACCACTTATGAAAAATCTATTTATTATCTAATTCTAATCTAAAACCTAACTAAAATGGGCTATGAATAGATATTGAAAGTGTAATTTCACATTATATCACTAAGTAAAAATAATCTCCCTCTTTTTGTGGCATTCACCTTGAACTGAGAATATTGGAGTGATAATAGTTTTTTTTCCCAAAAAAATGATTTGAATAATTCGTTATAAAAATAAATTTATATAAAAAATCCAGATTCAGATTTGGTCTATAATCTCATATTATCTAAAAAATGTCAGGGATAAAAATCTCATTTTATCTAAAAACGTTAAGAAATAAACCAAATATTATTATATCTAAAAAAAGCATTTCCAATAGTTTTATTATTTGTAAATATATTTGTTTTAAATGAAAATAAAACATAATAATGATTTGAAATCTAATTTTTCTATAAATAGCTAAATTAACTCTTCGCAAATTTATTCTTTTTAACTCACCCCCTCTATTTTTTTTTTTTTCCTTTCATTTTTGTGGAAATTTTGTTTGTAGCATTATGGTATTTTTTTTTAAAAAAAAAAGAATTGTCTTAATAGCGACATCGTTTCCAACATTTTTTTTCCTCCTTTGAGCTTTTTTTAGAAGTAGCATTATCTCAATATTTTTTATTCACGTATTTCTCTTCTAAGTCTAGAAGGATATACCACATTTATCTCTCTCTATTTTTTTTTGTTTATTATATGTCCTCCTCTTCAATGATTATTTACTATTACTATAGTTTTTTTATATATTTTTTGTAGCTCTTTTCTTATTTTATACACACAAATTCATCTATTCTTCCTCACATATTGAAGAAGTAGAAAAGAAAACCTTACTTTTGAGGTTCAGGAAATTTGTTAAAAATTAAGCAATTCAGAGATCGATAAAGTGAGAAAGATAAGAGTAATTGACTATTTTATGTTTTTGTAGTTTTTTTCGCTTTTTAATTTTTATAGATTCACATATATGAGTTTGTGTATAATAATTTATTATTTTTACATCTTTTGTACTTTATTATTTCTCTTTTCAAATTTGTTGTAAATATACAACAATTCATCTAGGTATAATTCTGAAATAAATACGATAGAAACATATTTTAATTCATAATAAAAATGATGAGCTTTTATTTGTAAAGTTTTATTATTATAAGTGTAAATATTATCTGTTTTGGTGTCTAAACTTTAAAAAATGTCTATTCTAGTTCCTGACTTCTAAAAATGCTTATTTCGATCCTTACTATTAAGATTCTATTAACTCTTAAACATAATAGTGAAATGATTTGGATGACTATGCTATCAAAGAGTTAGCCATGCTAGAAAATCTATAGTTTTAATTTTGAATTAGGTGGTAAAGCGATTTTCTATAAGAGATCTCAAAAGTTATTTTTCGTCCAAGATTTTGGCCATTCACTATTTTGGCACCTTCAATCTTGCTCAACTCATACTAGATGCAATTTTATTCTTAAACAGATTTCATTTTTAAAATATTAACATAATTTAATAATAGGGACTAAAATAAACACTTTTGAAAAGTCTAAGAACTAAAATTGATTGTTGATATTTCACTGTTTTTCATCACTCTTCCACATTTACCTTAAATTTTTGTCCCTCACAAACTTTGAAAAATGATAGATGAAATAACAACTCCATTTCTCTCTAATATTTTCATTTTCATACTAAACTTATTTTTTAATTGACACATCACTTTAATTAAACAAAAAGAATAAGAATAAAAATAAAATAAAGACAATATCATATGACATGTGAGGATATTTTTGCAATATGAGCATAAAGTATAAAATACAATTATAAAACTAGCATAGGTCTAAGTTGAAAACCTCAATCCCTAAAGGAGATGAAAAGGAGAATTTAAACTTTAGTTGTTCCATTATTTTAAATAAAATTTCACAGATTATTATATAATAATTTTTAAATAAGGAAGTGTGTGGACAATTGAAAGTGAAAACATATAATGTATAATAATTACAAATTGCACCAAAGTGCCATTGCAAGTTTTGCAAATGGCCATTCACCTACTTTAAAAAATTGTATTAGCTACACACTCTTATTTATGCTAGACAAAGATTATCAAACTTTAGAAAGATTTGTATCTTAAATATCAAATCAAATCATGCCCTACCTATAAACAAAACAAATAAATTAGGGTTGTTTTGATAAAGATTTCATTTCTAGGTTTTTACTTTTATATTTTATGCTTGTGTTCTTCCCATTTCCATACCATTTCTAGGTGTAACTTTTTTTACCCAAAAAAAAAAAAAATATCAAACTACTCTAACTTAGTTTTTGAAATATTAGCAGAAAGTGAATGACAGAACTTAATGTTTATAAACTAATTTTTAAAAAAATCAAAACAAAATATGGAGGTCCGTTTAGCAGCGATTTCCTTTCGTTTAGCAGTGATTTCCTTTTCTATATTAAGTTTTCAAAGTTTATGTTTGTTTTCTCTCATAATAAATATGTTTAAGTATTAGAGTACATCCTACATGCAATGTGTTACAAAATTTTCAATGTATATAAGGACGCACCTATATATTTATCTAATAGTTATTGTGAAGCTTCATTGGCCATATGAGGCTACTAAAAAAACATAGTAACAAGAGAATTTGAAGAAACAAAACATTCGTATTTGACTAAACAAGCAAATGCATACAGGAAAAACAAAATATATAACATTCATAAAAATATTTAGATGCATATTTAACTACATCCATCTTTATGCAGTTCATTCAATTGTTTAATCACATTTTGCCACAGTCTCCCGTAACAAGCTCTTTTTTTTTTATTTCTTTCAAATTATTTTTTAAATTTTTTTATTGTTGTGAGATATTTATGAGTTATACTTAGATAGGTGCATCCCATAATGCACTCGAGTATTGGATATCTTGAAACATGTTTTTTTTATACTAATTACCACTTTAAGAGGCGTGTTTCAAATTGATACCGACAAGTCAAACTTTTGTGTATTGATATCATGTTGGTCAACTTAAATCATTTTTCTAAAAACCTCAAAGTTCTTAAAAAAATAATGTTTGGAGGCAAAACATGTGCAATATCTTATAACCATTCCGATTAAGTAATTCAAAAGCTAATCCTTTGAAGTAGCCAACTATTTGTATGTCTATTTTTTCATAACATTAAATCAATGCGCCCACGTTTTTGCCCTTTTTTTAATAATTCACTTTGCATATATATATATATACATATATATTAAGTTACTTTTTAGGGTGCAACAAATTTTCCCCTTTTTATTGATTAGATTTTTTGTCGTAAAAAGTCATAATATTTAATCATTACACCTTCACAATTATTGTGCCCTCATAGACAAATAAGTCAACCAATGCTTCCCCTATTTTATTAATTAAAATATTAAACACACAATATATAGTTGTTTTATTAATTAATTCAAAAATTAAGAAAATGATTTACCATGGTTAAGGTCTGGTTTGGTTTATAGTTGAAGAAGAATGATTTGAAAAGGTAGAGAAACTTCGATTGAGCCCATAAAGAATTGGTAGAACCTGAAGCCCATAAAGAATTGGGCCTCGTGGAACGAGGAAGAACGTGAAGCCCAACATAATTTGGGCCTGGAGGAATTCGATTGAGCGTGAACAAAACTTGGGCCTTGAGAAACTTCTGTAGAATGTTCAGCAAGAATTTGGGCCTTGGGGAACTTTTGGAGAACCTCTCGCCCAGGAAATTTCGTTTCCGTAGTGGTGATGCAGGCGTCAGTTGACCAGGTTGATAGATAATATAGATAGATATTCTCTATATATGCAAGATCGAAGACGTGATTCGCACGGGTCCGGTTTTTGGGGAATATGGGTCGAACCAATAACAAGAATCTTTCTAGTGGAACATCTTTCACAATCTCTGGAGAGATAGTTCACTAATAGACCAAGGGATAAGTAATTCGACTCATTCACATCCAGATCATGAATGTTTGGAATCCATATTATGCAAGGAGACATTGCTTTTGCTAATTCGAATTGAAGGGTGATATCAAATCGGTCTATTTCCGGCATCATATCCATAGTGAGCGCATCCATCATAGTTAGAAGCTCCAGCTCCGTATCAAGGTCACGGTCGATATCGTCACTATCATCAATATCGCCACTATCATCAATATCGTCACTATCATCAATAAGAAAACCCTTAGGCTTGTTATCCAGGAACTTGTTCAGAAATACTGTAATGAAAGGAAGATAGGAGTTTATCGCTAGGTATTTGACCAAATAGGATCGTCTAGTTCCTATAGAACCTATCACTAAAATACCCTTAGAGGGGGATAGGGCTAAGCGGAGCGAAAAGGGTTTTCCATGAGATGGGAAATGAAAACTATTAGCCCTACACGGGGTTTGTGAATAAGTGATTGTCTGATAATGAGCAAGGAATGTCTGTCTTTCTGTTAAACAGGATATATTGAACTCATAATTCATTAGATACTTTTAATGAATGTCAACTAAGTATCGTAAGTAAATTACTCTCGGTTGTTCAATCATTTGATAACCAGAGTCATTCTTTGATAAATGATCACTATGAGTCAGTTTCAATAGAATTTGATCAATCCTTTTTTCTGTCGTTAAGGTTGTCAAGAATTCTCTTTCTTTATCAGAAATCATTGTTCGAGACCCCGTTCACATTTTTTTTTTCTTTTTCTTATCAACGAATATATCTCTTTACTTGTATGACTTAGATGTCTCGTATTTCTCGAAAAAGCGATTCGATTGATGGGATTTGGTATGATACTTATGAGATCGATGAGATTGATATTCCAATCTTTCTTCTTCGAACGTATTGATTTGACCCCATAAGCGGGACCGCCACCCCATAGCATGTTGCCACCAGAAGCAGAACCTCATATTTCTTCTAGAGAATCTCCTAATTGTTCCAAAGCAACTAGAAAGAGATTTTTTAACCAGTTCAGATGTGGGATTTTTGAAGTTTTCACAACTCAATCATGTATGATGGAATCATCAAAGATTTGACCTTTTCGAACTCTGTCTGTAACTCACTATAGGCTGAGAAACAAAGAGAAGATGTGTACGAACGAGATATACAGCAACAAGAAGAAGGAAAAGGATTGAATAGAGGAACTCCCGAACATTTGGCGATCTTAGATGTGTCGATATCAATGGTGACTCATTATTTCGATGAATCATTTCTTCAGACAGAAGAAGATTATGTAAACACTTACTCAAAATCTCACTTATCAGATTCCATTGTGGAAGACACAATTTTTTCTTCAGAATTCGCCATGATATATCTTATCCATGCATAATATCATGAAAAATGGATACAAATTTGTGGCTGCTACTTAGTATCGACAATAGGTCTGAAAAAGTATCTCAAAATCTCAAATTGAGATATTTGTACCCTGTCGAAGTAAGGAACCATGACATATATGTTTGGAATAGATTCCATTTTGAGAGAGTTGAAAAAGCACTATCTCGTTGAAAGGTTCTATACATCTGCTCTTTCTCAATGCATTTCTTTAGACAAAAACTCCGTTTTTTTCCTCTTTTCGAATGGTAAATATTTCTCAGAACATGGAGTGTGAATCAAACCCATGTTTGAATTGAAATTGAGATACTGATGCAAGTTCTTCCCCTCTGAATCAGATAGATTCATATCTGAAAGAGGTTGACAATAAGTTCTTTCAAAATTGACTATTTGTCCCTCTGTTAGAGGTGTTCCAGAAATGTCTGCGATCGAGTAAATAGCTCGACGAACGAATGGATCAGATCGAATTGGAAAATGGAAAGATTTGTACAAATTTTACCTTTCGTCACCACTTTGTGGAAAATCGTTAGGTACGAATATGTTAGATACCTGTGACTCGATTGGTGAAATAGTATCTTTCTCCAAAAAAGCATGTTTTTTTTAACGGGCTTTGAAATCAGATATCTTGGCCCAGTTATTTCTAGTTGCATAAATGAAATTCAAGTCCAAACTAATAAAATATGTAGTACGAGGATAAAATAATTATATATATAGAATAAAAGTTGGTGAAAGACTAAAAAGTCCACGCCTAACTACCATTTTGCTCGCTTCTTTCCGATTTTCTCAAATTGAAAGCTATTACTAATAGTCATTAGTTATCAATTGCTATCAGTGACAACTTACAATTTGAGAAATATTAGCTTTTAATTTACTAACAATTGGACTCAACTTTGAAATATTAACTGTTAAGGCTATGAATGGCTATCAATGATAGATTTTTGAGTTATCAACATTGAAAGAAAACCAACAACCTTGAAAGATTGAGTTATACCAGTGATGGAAAACTATAGTGGTTATTTCTGATAGACTTTCATAAATGACTATCAATTTTGAAAGATTAATAGGGGTGTTCATTGGTTGAGTTGGATTGGGTTGAAAGATTTTTTAGACCCAACCCAATTGTTCGGGTTGTAAATTTCTTCAACCCAAATAACCCTTATTAAAAAATGAACTCAACTCAACCCAACCATGATGGGTTGGGTTGGTTCGGGTTAATCGAGTCATTTATTTAAAATTTTGTTTTAAAAATAAGCAAAACGTAAATATGTAAAAATCTAATTGAATTATTTTCATATATTGAATTAAGATTAACAACTCAATTTCAATTTATATAGTGAAAATTTTCTTTCTAAAGTGCAAATAAACTACTTTTAAGAGTTATTGAAGAATAAATTATTCAAGCAATATTGAAATTAAATAAAATTAAAATTAATATATGTATAAATAATTATGTTATAAGTAACAAAAAAATATTTTTTTAAGTTAATAATAAATCAGGTTGGTTCAGGTAGATTTGGGTCATATTAAGTGAACCCATGTACCAACCCAACCCGTAAAATTTTCATTTATTTGAACCCAACCCAACTCAAACCGCATGGGTTAGGTTGGGTTGATTGGTTTTTTTGGGTCATCAAGTTTTTTGAACACCCCTAATTAACACGGTATCTATCACTAATAATCTTCTATCGTAGCTATCACTGATAGCAGCTATCAGTTGATTTCACTGATAGACTTTCATTGATTAGAATTGACCTTGAAATATTAACACTTAAGGCTAGCAATGATAGACTTCTATAACTAGTTATGAACTTTCAAAGAAACTCGCTATATAGATTTCACCTAACTTCTATCACTAATATTGCTAATATCACTCAAATCGTGGTTATCAGTGATAACTTCTTTCACTGATAACATCACCGATAAGATGCTATTAATGATCTCATCAATAGCGTGCTATCAGTAATAGCTCCTATCATCGATAGCGTGCTATCAATGGTAGCTCCTATCACCGATAGCGTGCTATTAGTGGTAGCTTCTATCATTGATAACATGTCATCAGTTGTAGCTTAGATCAGTGATAGCTACTGTCCACCTTATTGTCCTTTTCCTTGTCTTTTACAAACATTCGTACGGTCCCTTTTCTTTGCGATACCTCTCAAGGACACTTCCGCAAAAACAATGAACAACCAAACCAAACCCTTCTTTTTCATTTGATTTTGTAAACAAATATTACGGTACACAAATATATAAATATTTCAATTTGTGTCCTTCATTTTGGGTCATCTATGCCATTTTTTCAAGTTTATTTCTTATAGACATCATACTCTTAAAGTTTTATAAAAGGGAAAAAAGACTATTGGCATGTCTGATATGGCTTGTATTTCTTTTTTTTTTTTTTTTTTTTTTTTTTTAGAGATAAGCTTGTGTAATAACTATTCTTGTTACTTATTTCAAACTTTTAAGAAATGTTTCTAAAAATGATGCAAATTTATGGATAAAAAAATAACTTCTTTCAAATCCGTTTTCATTTGCTGTTTTCTTTAATGTTTCACTATAATAATCAAACTTGATGATTGACTTGTTGGTGTTAAGTCATTTATGAATTGGGTACTTTTAAGTTTTGGGTATAAAATTTAGGCTCATAGTTCTTATGAAAAAAGGGGAAGAAACAAAAACCAAATAATGAAAAGAAAATTAAAAAAAAAAAAAAACAAAAACTGGAGAAATGAAATATTTTTTTTAAAAGAAAAAACTGGAGAAAAAAAAGAAAATAGAAAAAAGGAAGAAGCAAAAACCAGAGAAAGAAAATAAAATAAAAAAATGGAAGTGAAGAAGCAAAAACCGGAGAAATGAAAGAAAATTAAAAAAAAGAACAAAAAAAAGAAAGAAGCATAAATTGAAGAGAAACTAAAAAATAAAAATAAATGAATAAAAGAAAGGGAAGGAGAAAGTGTGCAACAAGATAAAATAAGAGAGAGCGAAATTGAAAATTAGAAAAAATTCAAAAGTTGACTAATCAATCCTTTTATATTTACAAATATTTAAAAAATGTGATATATTTTTAAATTTTTCCTCTTATTTTACTATCTATTACGAATATTCAAATTATAATAGATTGCAAAATCAGGTCCATTGTTCGAAAATTTGCTTTTTAGTTTTAGTTTTTTTTTTTTTTTTTTTCGATTTCTTTAGTTCTTGCGTTATTCATCACCTTCACAAAGCTTTGTGAGAAGTTTTGAGATTTGATTTGGGTTTCGAGAAGCTAAATATAAATTTTTCGTTCTTTTAGGGTTTCAAGACAAAGATTGAAAAGGAGGTGGCCTTTAGATGGAAGAAACGAGAGAGAGAGCTCATGTCGTTGAAGATGACGACGACGGTGTGAGCACGAGTGGAGGGTGGCGAAAAATGGTGTGCGCGTGACAGAGAAGATGGGTTTTATGGTTCATATGGGAGAGACTGATAGTAGAGATTGCGAGAAGAAGGGACAACTGTTTTGTTTTCCTTATAGTTCTCAAATTGACTGATAGTGTATTTCTCAAATTGAAAGCTATCGTTAATAGCTACTATCAGTGATAGCTTTCAATTTAAGAAAACCTAGAAGAAGTACGCAAAACGAAGGGTTGGGAGTGGACTTTTTAGTCTTTTGCCAATTTTGTGCTATATATGTAATTATTTTATCATTATGCTACATATATTATTATTTTGGGCTTAAATGTCATTTGTGCAACTAGCTCTTATTTCTAAGTCGAGGTTTTTATCTTTTTATATATATATATATATATTATTTAATTATCTTTTTAGAGTACAAGTAAGTGTATGGGTATGAAAATTTCAACTTTTATGGTTTGCTTGGTAGCGATCGATTAAAATCACTTTTATCATTTTTAAAGTTACTCCAAAATTTTCTTTTACCATTCGATATCAATTTTGAAAGTATAAAATTAAATATTGAATTGATTCTGAATGATCAAAAGTGTGTTTCATAATAATTTTAAACATGATAAAGTTGATTTTAATATCATTTCAAAATCACTCTTAATCATACATTTGTAGTCTCGAAAGATGAAGTACATTTACTACCAAGTTATACTCGCTTGAGCTCATATCAAAACTTATTTTAGTCTGTAGAGAAAATTCTTCAAAATATTTGAATTTGACATATTTACTTATATAGGATCCATTTTGATCGTTGAATATAATAAATTGATATGAATTTTCAATTTAAAATGAATATGTTATTCCATGAGGTAATTTAAAAATAGTATTCAGTTGCTCAAAAATAGTTTTTTCGAATTAATAAGAAAATGGAATATATACTCTTGTCAAAGTTTCGACTTTTCCAAAAAAAATAAATAATAAGTTAGAGGTTGAAATATCAACTTCAAATTTGAACTCAAACTATATATATTATGAATTAATCCATACAATTTCATCATTTTTTGAATAATTATTTATCATTATGAGTATTGATTATGATCAAATTCGTCAACAACTTTCAAAATATATTTTTTAGGGGAAAAACTACACTTATGCAATTTATAAGAATGAAAGTGATCACATAAAATCATTTTTGAAAAAAAATATATAACTTCATTTCTAAAACATAACATTACAGATATTAATTATGTAACGTAATAAATTATTTTAACAAAATCGTACCATGCCAATGTTACAAATTACTGCATGTTTGAGTCACATATAACAAAGGAAATCCAAAGACAACATTTTGGAACTTTCAAAAATCAAAGAAATGCAACATGCATGAGAAGTAGCTTTTTACGTAACGCTTCAATAGAATGAATTCGGTAAGGGTCGAATACGCCTCATGGTCGATCGAAGGTCCTGTGCCACTTTCACTCTAATCTATCTTACTTTCAATCCATCTTTGTTTGTCTAGCTAGCTCATAACCAAATGTTAGACCAGGCTGACACAAACAACCTTTTTCGTTTTGGTTGAGGAAAAGGAAACCCCAGCAACCAAGCACTTCCGCCCCCAAAAGCGGAGACCGAACAACCGCCATTGGTATGAGGCCTTTTGGGGTGAAACCAAAAGCAAAGCCATGAGGGTTTATGACCAAAGTGGACAATATCATACCATTGTGGAGATAGTTTGAGGATAATTGTCCCTATCAATTTGGACTTTCCAACTCAAAATGTAATGGTAGGGTATTTAGTTTTGTTCTTAGGTTGGATTGAGTTATCGACCGAAAAACTCGAAAGACCTTGGTTTTATTTTTCTTTCGTTTGGATGGAGGAACAAGAGAAGAGGAAGACGAGGACGAAGACGATTGTGGTGGTGGCTTATATTTCCACACATTGTGACAGTTAATTCATCGACATTTAGTATAGAAATTATCTAAAATTTTAACTCCTAATTTCTCTTTCTTTTAGTATAAAATAAGTTCCAAAATAATTTTAAGGACAACGATTAGACTGCACTTAATTCTATATAGGTAGAACAAAATAAAAAATGAACAGTAAAAAAATTGTCACATGACTTATTTTTATGCCAATTTTTTTCTTTTGCATTTTTAATAGGAGATTTTGGTTTGATAACTTTTCTTTATTAATATTTAATATTTATGTCGCTTTCCTCTTAAATATTTGACAAAAAGCTAATGCATCACTACAAAATTAGAATGGCCGTTTTAACTAACTTTGCTGAAGTACTTGTCTTCTAGTCACCATTAAATTTAGAGTAAATATCAATTTACATTCTAAATTTTAGGATGTATCAGTTAAAACATGTATTGATAAGTGTATCGATTTAGACTTTTCAATTCAAACAATTTTTTTTTAATAAATGGTTTCCTACGAAAGGAACTTTTTTAATGAGCGTGCCACAAGGAACTTTTTTTAGTGAGTGCGCCACAGTGAATTTACCCTTTTTTTATTTTTTATTTTTTGCAAAGACGAAGAAACAAATTCAATTTTCTCCCTTATTTACTACAGCGACAAAGAGTCAAATTATCATTATATTTATTCCTCCTATTCTAATGCTTAGCTTAATACCCACTTCAGAAAGCACTGGAAAACGAAGTTTGTAATTGGGAACTTCTAGCTTTGGTTATAGATATTAGATAACATGAAGTCCACCTTAAAACAAATTAGTAATGAACGGAGTAGTTCATCTATCTTATAAAGATGTGAGGTTCGTGATTCTTCGAATTTGGTATCTTCAACAATAGAAGCGATTAAGTATTGATGAAAGAGAGTAGATATGTACTATATCTAATAAAGAAAATATGGGTTCATATATCAAAATCTAGAAAATGAACAAAAATGATTAGCATCAAATCTGTTTTTTTGTTTTTTTTTTTTATGTATATAGTACAATTAGGGATAAGGGAGATTCAAACCACGAAGTTTGTGATTACTAACATACTTATATACCAATTAAGCTAGGCTCGATTTGGCAAACCTACCTTATTAGTAGTCAGTCTTTTTTTAATCATTCTTCTTACGGTAGTTTAAGTATTGCGCACTTTTAAATTTAAACATTTAGGGATGTTACAATTTGTTATGTTAGAGCCTTATAGGTTGTCTTCTAGCTACTTCAATATCCACATTTCTTTTAATCTTTTTTAAACAAAAGTACAATAAAATTGTTATGTTCTTTTAGAACTTGAAACTAAATTTGGGAATCAGTCTTTTAAACTTTTCACGTCTCTAACTCATTTTGTTTGAAATCATACTCGTATTACTATACAAATATACATATTTCAAGCTACATAATTAATTTTTATTAAAAATCACATTAAAATGAACCTTTTAAAAGTTTAGGAGAAATACTAAAAGATCCATTCTTTCTTTTTTGTTTGACAGATGATCAAATTTTTATGTGAATTCGAATCTTACTAAGAGATCTACTCGAGATAAAAAATCATTGAAGGAAAGAACAAGATATAACTTTTGTTCCTTTGAAGCAAGTGAAAATAAAGAAATAGTCAATATAGTCCATTTATACAAAATGAAAAATGGGTTGGAATAAACTCGAAAGTTTATGAGCGAATTTAAACCATTTTTTTAGTGACTAATTGTGTGAAGATGCAACCTTAAGTAAAGGAATAGATAACTTAAAAGCTAAACTATAGTCATAATTGTTTTTAGTTCAACAACATATAGGACAGGAAATTTAACCTTCTGACGTTTCGATCAATAATTTACAGAGTTGAGTAAAACTCGTGTTAAATAGAGAGACCGAGAAGAGGAACAGCCAAAGAAATCTCTATTAGAATCCTATTCAGAAAAGCATTAAAACCAGCAATGTCTTTGCCTAACAATTGATTCAGCTTCTTCACCATGCAATCACATCGGACCTTCATCATCCACTTTCTCATTCGAATTTCTTTAATTGACTTCCAAATCGCCGCCGTTCTCGGCGGCCTTCTGCCCCCTAGGCGGGCCGTCGGCAGCTTCTTCCGCCGCAGAAGGATCCACCGGCGTGACGGACGACGGTGGCCGGCGCGGAGGAGGGATTGAGCCTCCTCTTGCGGCTGAGATTCGTAAGACTGAGCCATTTGGAAGTGTGAGAAAGGTTTGAGGGGCTGTGGCCTTATTTATATAATAAATATCCATTGTGATTTTGGGAAATTCTTTGGACTTTGTGAAAATGAATTTTATTTATTTATTTTGCAAGTGGGTTTTTGTTTAATGAATTATTTAGATTTGGGAAAAAAGAATTAAAATAATAAACTAATATTAATTTATTTTCTATTTATGGTATGAATTAGTACTAGTTCAATTTATTTTTCTTACAAGTTATCACTAGTACTAATTCTTCTTTTAGATTATTTTTTTAAAAATTAAATTTAGTTTTATTTTTTTTTTCATTTGTGCTTTCCATTTTTCTTTCATTTTGTTTCGTGTATTTTTCAAACGTCTATTTTGATCTTTTGTACTTATAATTATATTATTCATACTCATCCTCTAGTCTTTACGTTATATAATTTGAATGCATTTTGGTTAAATTATAATTCATACCCTGAAATTTATCAATTGTTTTAAAAATGGGCTTTTTGAAATATAAAAAAATATTTAAAAATATTTAAATTTTATAACAAAAAGTTCTAAAACTACAAAGTACCTTTGGAACTTTTTGAGCACTTTTGGAACTTTTTGTTATAAAGTATAACTATTTTTTTGGATGGTTCTATTATAAGATTTTTCCTTTTAAAAATGTCCTCATAATTTCAAAAGTTGTAATATTATCCAAAACCTACGGATTGGAAATTGTGTGGTAGATGACATAAAATGAAAATTTGAATCACCACAGGTCATTACCACATATAAGCTCCAATTTATGTTAGTTATTTTAAAGAATTTGTTGGAAATGCGACCAATGTCCCACATTAATTAGATGAGAGAAGAATCATGGATATATGAGTGAGCACAACTATCACTAGTGCTATGAGGCCTCTTGGGATGAAACTAAAACAAAATTACGAGACTTTATGTCCAAAGTGGATAATAGCATACTATTGTGAAGATAGTTAGAATGTCGTTGTCCTTATAAAGATTTGTACTCCAAAAGTAGTTTTGAAACCATTTTTTAAAGTTGAAAGGTAATATTACAACTTTTTAAAATATATGTATATTATTGAAACCGGAGAAAATTTCAAGATATTTTTTTTATAATTTAGCCGACAATTTCATGCTTGCTTACCTTGCCGCTGCTTAGTCCCTACTCTTTTATTATAATTTCTTTAGTTATAATTAAAAATTAAAAATGGATTTTTTTAAGTACAAAAATTGGTTGGTTTTCCATTTGTCAATAAATAAGATTCCTTCCAATGTCATATAGTAATGGAATTCTTAGCAAGAAGAGAAATTATGTGACATTGATACACAATTCACCTAACTCAATAGTTGACTTGGTTCACCTAAATGATGAATGAGACTTAAATCAATTTAATTGAGTTTTAAAAAGTCTTTGTTATTATCTAATATACTCGATATATAGCTCAACTTTATTATTATTGTTGTTTTTTCAGAACTATAAAACTTAACTTTATGATAGAATTTGTTTATCGTTTAGAAATGTCGTATCAATTTTCAACGACAAATTATATGGCTGAATACTTTCTTCAAGTTCGTGGCACCAAAGTTGTATGAAGTAAGAAGCAGTCTTTAAAAAAAGAGTTATTCACTTTGAAATGAAAGAGATTTTGAGATAGTAAAAATATAAGATTACATAAATAAAGATTAAATGACAAAATTTGGTATACCTCATAGATGGGTATAGGTCGTTGATTCCCACAAAAGTTTTAATTTAAACATCATGATTTGGGTTTAGTTTCGATTGGATCCTTATTTACATATTTATTTTAGAGAAATTGTGCTAGATGGTCAAAATAAAATATCTAATCGAAATTAAGCCCAAATCATGATTAAACTTTTAATTAGAAGTAGATAGTGTCAATTTTTCTAGGTGCACAATCCAAATCCATACACTCGGACAGGTGGATATAAGTATATTAATTTAAGGAGTTGGGAATAACTAAAAAAAAAAAAAAAGTCCCCAAAGAGAACTTTTTTTAAAAAAAAAAAAATAATAAAATAAAGTATGTGTGTGAAGTAAAGATATCCAATTTTAATAGGGATTTCCCGATTAGGCGGGGAATGGGGGAGAGAGTGGGGGGAAAAATATTCCCCGTGAGCTAAACAGAGACAGGGAATGCATTCCCCGACCCCGCCCCCGCCCCGTCCCCCATCCCCCACCCCCCACCCCCACCCCAATTAGCTTCTACATATTTTTTGGTATAGTTACCTAATGTTATGTTATTATTATTATTATTATATAAATACTACATTTAAATTTCAAATTTGATTATTTATTGGGAAAGATAATGAATATGTTTAAATTGAATATTTAAATTTAGATTATATATGTGAATACTTTGATTTTATTTCTTTCTATTAAAAAATTTTAATTAGTTTTTTATGCCAAAATTTGAATAATTTATATTTAAATTCAAATTGTCATGTAAAACTAACTATAATAAACAATTTAGTAATAAAGTTAATTATTTAATTACAATTTGCTCATATTAGTGATTTAAATTACTTGCTTTTTACAAAAAAAAAAAGTAACGGAAAAAATTTCCCGCGGGGATCAACGAATTCTGCGGCATCTCTAGTGTGGAGAATTTATCTCAATCTCAATTCTCCACAGAACTCTACATAAGTTTTTTTTTTTTTTTCCTTCTTTTGACTTTGCTCAAATTTCTGTTTTAAACGGTCAAACTTCTACTTCTAGCTTAAAAGAGTAAGAAGTGGTCATCGATGCAATAGACACGAATAAGGAATAGATCTTGACAAAGAAGAAATACATGAATGAACCAAATCGAAATGATAGAGATTTTTGAGATAGTGGATATAAAAAATTTTGAGATAGTGGATATAAAAAATAGCATGACTTAGAGCTAAATAAAAATTTCAAATAGTTTAAGCATAGTTTCAATATGATTCCAATTTAAAGTTTCTATATGATCACCATGATTTGCCCAATTTCAATTAGTCTATATAGTTTAAAATATTTTCAATTTGGTTTCTAAGGACTAGGAGTAATTTATTTTTGTTCTCTATCATGATTTGTTTGGGGCAAAGCAAAATCAGAAGAAAAGATAGACTTTCAAGTGTTTAAAGTCTCAATTGGTAAGATTTAGTCCAATTATAAAAATTAAATTGTAACTTACAGTATATTATTTAAAATTGAAAATTTAAAGTAATTTTCGATGAAGTATTTTTAGTTTTTTGTTTTTGAAATTTATACTTATATTAACAAGAATTTATTTGTTCTTGTTCATTTCAATAGCAACAAGATGATTTTACTTAAACTAAGAATTTTCTATTATGATTTTCATCTATTTTAAAAAGAAACACTTAAATTTTCAATCAAATTGTAAAAACATTAACAAGTTTTTGTAAATATAATAAAAAATGTAACAAAACATATAAAAATTTACAGGGAAAATAGTATTAAAAAAAAGCTTACCACCTAAAAAAATTAAGGATAATTGTTTTAAACGGTAAACCTGCTGAAAATATTTACAAGTATAGCAAAATGTTACTGAAGTCTATTGCGGTCTATCTGATAGATAGTGTCCAAGATCTATCGCAATCTATCACGGTCTATCGTTGTCTATCACAACATTTAACTTAATAAAAAAAATCTCTCTCTCCATTCATTGGGAATTCCAAATTTAACCCTATTTTTGGCATAGAACAAATCTATTGGTTGTGATTCCTGAAGTATGTGAAGAGGACAAGACAAAATGCACCTTCTTTCTTGGGTCTTTTAAACTCACTTGGCCATATGGCTTTAAGCATATTAATTCCAAAAGCAAACTTAGTACTGAGAATAAATAACTTAAAAATAAAAAGCCCTAAAAAGAGGAGGGAAAAAAGTTTGCAGATATTTCATCTTCATCCCAAGAACTCTTTCCACTATCTTTTTTGCCTTCCAAACAGAACATGGATACAAACACTGTTTAAGCTTCAAAATTCAAGAAACAGTTTCCTTTTTGAAAACTTTTTCTCGGACTTTGATGCTTACGTGTACATCTACTAATCTCGTAAATAACTCTCTTTGTCCTACAACATTATTGCTAAGAAAATTCATAGGATATTGTAATTGGCCACGATAGATGAACTCATTCCCAAATCTTTTGTTAAACTCATAGCCCCAATTAACTAGTTCTCACCCGACAATTGTATTTCAGTTTTCAAAGAGCAAGAATCCATTTTAGTAGAGGAGCCTATTTAAAAAGTCATTCCAAACATATTCTAAATCTATATTCGGGTTCTCTTGAGGATCATCATGAAATGTAGCCATTGTTTTTCAGATTTAGAGATGAAGTTACCATTACGATTATTATAAAGCTTAATATATTATTCCATATGAAGAGGATTCAGAATAATCCAAATGAACAGTGCAATCTCCTCACATTGTACTGTACAGAAGGAGGAGCTTTGGTGGTAGCCCACCTACAATGGCGGAAACCACCAAAATATTGCACTATTAAATATCCTACTAAAAACTCAAAATCAACAAAACCCAACTTACATTGAAGCTATGGATCCAGTGTTGAACGAGACAGCAATTGGACTCCTAACATTGTGGCTTCCATCACTCCATTGAATTGATCCGAAGCTTGCTGCTTCCACGAATCCACTGATTTTTGTGAATGTAATCTCATAAGAATCTGTTGTCTTCTCTGCATTGAAGCTCAGCTTGTTTGGAACAACACTGATTTCAACTCCTTGTGGAGCTTCTACTTTCACTTCATAAACAACATCACTTTCATCTCCTACATTTGTCACTGTTCTTGTATATTTCACCACGTCTTCGCCGTTGAACACGACAGCGAATGATGGGTAATTCAGGTTGCCAGGATTGCTTAGTTTGTGCTCACATAGTTGGGAGTATGAAGAATCCTTCACGAAAACAGCTATTTGTTTAGAATCGTAACCAATTGAGCAGAGAAATGAAACGTAATCTTGAGGGCTGATATCATAAATCAGGCCTGGATTCAGAGCTTTGTTGGGATCGATATGGCCGGCGCCATGGACGAATGGATTTGATTCTTCGCTTGTGGAGAGATCTTTGATTGGGCTGCCGGAGCTGTCCAAAGAGTAAGAAGTGGTGATCAGAGCAGATTTGATTGCAGCCGGTGACCACGTCGGAAAAGCCTTTCGGAGCAAGGCGGCGACGCCACTGACGTGAGGGCAAGACATTGAAGTTCCGGAGATGATATTGAATTCGACTCTTCGAGGATCGATGTTTAGACCGGTCGGACTGCTGTAGCCGCTCCAGCTGGCCAAAATGTTAACTCCCGGAGCTATGACGTCTGGTTTTAAAATCTCCGCTGTCCGGTAGTTCGGACCACGACTAGAGAAGGCGGCGACTCTTGGAGCTGGCGGCGAATCGCCAATGACAGTTCCGCGAAACACGATTGTAGCAGTTGGATTCGGATCCGAATGGATGTAGTCTCTAAGCTTGTTGCCGGCGATTTCTCCAACCATTGTTCCCGGAATAAGATGGGAATCTGCTAAAAGCTCTTCGCCGTTTTCTTCAGTATTGGCGAGTACCATACCAAGACCGCCGGCAGATTTCACTGCACCTCCTTTGGCGACTCTGGCGTTCCCTCCTCGATCGCACACGACGATTTTCCCAGCGACTTTCGATGGATTGAGGGATCCAGAGTAACAATATCTGCTACCGCAATCTCCACCGTAGACCAACGGAACCTTGGAATCGCCAAGAGGATCGCCCGAGTAGAGGGACACGCCGCTGAAAACCCTACCGTCTCCGAGAATCACATCGGCAAGAAACTCTCTGTCGATTGTGGAGGCACCGACGGTGAGGATCCAAGGAGCGATGTTCACAGCCGTGTAAGGACCAGGACCGGAGTTACCAGCGGAGCAAGAGACGACAATGCCATGCTGCATTGCGCCAAACGCTCCAATTGCAATGGAATCTCGATAATACGCTGGGGCACGGCCGGAGGATCCGACTGAGAGAGAGATGATGTGAACTCCATCGGCAATCGCCTGATCCATAGCGGCAAGTATGTCAGAGTCAAAACAACCAAATTCCCAGCAGATCTTGTAGGCAGCGATACGAGCTCTACTCGCCATACCTCTGGCTTCTCCACGAGCGTATTGGAAAAAACTAGCATTTTTAACAAACGAACCTGCAGCCGTAGAGGCCGTGTGAGTTCCATGGCCTTCCGTATCCCTAGCAGATTTGAAATCCGAAGAACCATTAAACGATCTTCCAAAATTAGACGCGTATCCGTAAAAATACGCTCTCGCACCAATAATCTTCCGATTACAGAACGACGCGGAAAAGCCCTCCCCAGTCTCGCATGTGCCTTTCCAGCTTGCCGGAACCGGAGACAAACCTTCGTCGGAGAAACTCGGCCTCTCCGGCCAAATTCCAGTATCAAGAACGCCAATAATCACATCATCGGCATAATTCGTGTCAGGCCAGAGCCCTAGGTTATCCGCTAGACCCAAGAAATGAGGCGTCCGTGTCGTATGAAGCTGACGGATCCGATCAGGAATCACCGAAATAACACCAGGAACATGACGCAGCTGGGCTGCCTGAGCAGCCGTGAGTCGTGCGGAGAAGCCATTAACGGCACGTTCGTAGTTGTAAAGAAGCTTGGTCGGATGAGGAGAAGGAGAGAGTGATTCGAGAATGGAAGAGTGCCAATGATGATGAGAGGAGAATAAAGAAGGCTTCTCCGACTTAGAGACGTGAACGATGAATGTCTCTTGATTTTCCGGCGATCTTGAGAAAATTACAGGGGCGAAACAGAGGATGAAGAGGAAGAAAAGTGAAGAACAGAGATGGGATTTCGCCATTGAAGAGCCTCTGTTCTGCAATTTGGAGATGAGACGTACGAAGGCCACTAGAGAAATAAATAAATATGATAAATCCATTACAACTTTAAACGGACAATGTTATTCCACGTCAGATTATTCTTTTTTTCATTATTATTTAAAGATTTATTAATTTACGTGTCAACTAAAAATATTGTTTTTTTCCTTTTCCAGATTTTAAATTATTGGCCCAATAATATTATCAGGCCCATACTTTTGTAACATGTGGGACCCATGTTGTAAAATCTAGAAAGAAGCAACCAATGAATGGGTGACACGACTTCAGATTAAGGGATCTTTATGGACAGGGGAAGAATCCTCTACATAACATAAATCATGATAAGGCCTCAAGAGTCAATTTTCAAAAATACTTTTTTTTTTCTTTTGACATTTCTTTTTCCAGATATACATGGTTTTTTATTTAATTAGATATACTTGAATATTTCGTAAATTATAGAAGAATAATTATCACTATATCACACATTGCAATAATAATAATTTTATCACAATAATTTGTGTAAAAAAAAAAATATGATCAATGATTACGGATACTGCATAATTCATTCCATGAAATGAAGACTTAAACATTGGGCTGTTTTTTTAAAAAATTGTAATAGTTTTAAACGACAAAATTACTGTAAATATTTTTAAATATAATAAAATGTTAATGTGTATTAATGATAGACAGTGGTAAAGCGATAGACACTTATAAACATGTAACACTAATAGGACACTGATAGATGTCCATAATGATATTTGCTATATTTGTAAATAAGTTGACTATTTTCTTATAATTGAAAACAATTCTTAAAAAAAAAAAACAATAATTATGCATATTTTTCTCCAAAATTTAAAATATCAAAACTAGAGGTGTCTAGTAAGTCGTAAATATTAAAAATAAATAAATATTAAAAGAAAAACAAATAAATTAACATATACTAAAAAAATTAATAAATTATAGGATAGATTAAATCAATGACCTGACGGTAATAATAAACTACTTATATATCGAGTCGTCTATTATATTGTCATATTACATATTCAACTAAAATACTTGAAATTAACTTTCATGAACTTACCCAAAAACGATAATTATTAACTTTAAAATTATAATCAACAATATAAACAGGTTTTTTTTTTGTACCATCTATATCCATGATCCATTAAAGTGAAAAGGAAAGGAAAATATCTAATGTACTAAAATATGATGTGAATTTGAGAAGCACAATAGTACTAAGTGAGAACACGGATATAGAGAAAATATAATATAATCATACATAATACATAATACATAATAAAATAAATAAATAAATAAAATACATAAATATATAAAATAAATAATAAAAGTAAATAAAATAACAAGAATGTATTGCTCCACTTTCTCTCATCTTTTTGGATTGTTCATCAATATGGTGTCTTCCAAAACCCACAAAATGTCACTATTTATAGAAAATTTGGCAAGTAAGATGTGGATTACATGGACACTAATCGTGTGTAATCTTCAAACACATGGATAACACATGGAGTAATGAATAAGTGACATATGGCCAATAGACACAAATAATGAGTATCTATATTACACCTAATTTAACATATTTATAATACTCCCCTTAGATGCCCATTATATATGAAATATGTCTAATTAAAACCTTACTAGGAAAAAACTCATTGGAAAAAAGAAAATCTCAGTGAAGAAAACAAAGTACATATTTCATATAATCTGATACTCTTAAAAAGTATAGTTACTCCCCTTTATAGAAACATCACTTGCGATCTCTGAGTTGCCGCATTCCAATGTCGTTCATCAGTTTTTCAAAGGTTGCAGTAGATAATGCCTTTGCAAATAAGTCTGTTTGGTTATCTTTCGAAAAAATTTGTTGTACGATGATGTCGTCGTTTTCTTCAAGATCATGAGTGTAGAAAAGCTTCAGTGAAATACTTTTTTTTTTACTATTTTCTTTAATATATCATCATTTGATCTTAGATATGCTTGTTGTATTGTCTTCGTATAATATCATTGGAAGATTTTGACTAGAAGACAAACCACGTGTTCTACGAATGTGCCGAGTCATTGATTTTAGTCATACACGTTTTGTACTAGCCTTGTGAATTGCAATAATTTCAACATGATTTGAGGAAGTGGTTGTTATGGTTTATTTCACCGATTGCCATGATATAGTCGTTCCTCCAAATGTGAACAGATAACATGTTTGAGATCTAATTTTATGTGGATGAGATAAATATTTAAAATCTACATAACCAACTATATCAAATTTTGATTTTTTTTTTTTAATATCAACCGTTCCTTAGAGATAACGAAGTATATTCTTAATTCCGTTCCAACGTCTTTTTGTTGGAGAAGAATTATATCCTTGCTAATAAATTTACTGAAAGTGCAATATCTGATATTGTATTATTAGCAAGATACATAAGTGCATCAATTACACTAAGATATGGTACTTCAAAACCAATAAGTTCTTCATTATCATCTTGAGGTTGAAATATATCTTTCTTCACATCTAGTGAACGAACTTCCATTGAAATGTTCAATGGATGTGCTTTTTCTATATGAAATATTTTCAAAACTTTTCCTTTATAAGTTGACTGATGAACAAGTATCTCATCTGTTAAATGCTCAATTCGCAAGCCAATGCTAAATTTTATTATTCTGAGATCTTTCATCTCAATTTATTTCTTAAGATTTTCTATTGTCTTTGAAAGTTCTTCAGGAGTTCCAATTATATTTAAGTTATCAGCATACAGTTATAATAGCAAATCCTGACTGTGATTTCTTTACAAAAACACATTGGCATATTGGATTGTTTTTATATCATTCTTTCAACAAATATCCACTCAGACGATTGTACCACATTCATCCCGATTGCTTCAATCCATATAGCGATTTCTGCAACTTTATTGAATACAATTCCCGAAAATTTGATTTATATGTTTCAAGTACCTTAAATCCTGCTGGGATTCTCATATAAATATAATTATTAAAAGATCTATATAGAAATGTTATGACTACATCCATAAGATGCATATCGAGTCTTTCATACACAACCATACCAATTAAACATCTTAGTGTAATTGCATCCATCACCGAGAATACGTCTCCTCATAATCAATACCAAGTCTTTATGAAAAACCTTGTGCAACTTGTCTTGCTCTATATCTTGTGACCTCATTATTTTCATTTCTTTTTCTCACAAATACTCATTTGTATCCCACAAGTTTGAGACCTTCTAGTGTTCAAACTATTGGTCCAAAAACTTTACGTTTTGAAAGTGAGTTTAATTCTGCCTCGATTATTTCTTTCCACCAAGTCAATATTTTCTATGTCGACATTCTTCAACAAATTTTGGTTCATAATCTTCATTTTCATATATAATATCAATAGTAATATTATACGCAAAAATGTTGTCAAGAACTACATGAGTTCGGTTCCATCTTTTTCTTATCATGAAATAGTTTATTGAACTCTCATTATTATTTTTATGCATTACACCTTCATCATTAGTCATGTAATGAATTTTTTTCATAGGCATTTACATTCTCAACCAAGTCTTTTTTACTATTATTTTTTTTCGAGGATTTTTATCTTTCGAACTCACTAGTCTACCACGCTTCTAGTGTGTACCGACTCATTAATGACAACTTGTTGTGTTCGGATATCAATTTTCGATGGAACATTTGTAGCTGGTATATGTGGCTTAGTTACTTTCTTTGCATCTATAAATGTATCTGGTAATTGATTTTCTATATTTTGTAAATGAATTATTTTTTCTGAACTTCAAGTTCACATGATCTGTACGGGGATCCAAATGAGACAATAACGATACATTCCATGTAATTTATTTTTCAAATTTCTCAATGCCTCCCCCTAATATTGGAAAATTTGTCTCATTAAAATGACAATCAACAAATCGTGCAGTAAATACATCACCCGTTAGGGGTTCAAGATATTTAATAATTGATGGGGAATCATATTCAACATATATTCCTAACCTCCTTTGAGGACCTATCTTATTGCGTTGTGGTGGAGCAATTGGAACATATACTAAACATCAAAAATTTCTCAGATGGAAAATATTTGACTTATGACCATTAGCTAATTGTAATGGCTAATACCTTTTATAAGCTACTGGCCTAATGTGTACAAGTTGAAGGGATTGGAATTTTTCACAGTGGAAGCAACTAAATGCATCGGTCTCCAAATTTCATTTGACAGAACATACAAAATTCAATGTGACAGAAGCAATTGATAAACATTATTAAATCAAGCATGCTACTACAGTGAAATGGAGAAATAAGATAAGATATCATTTACCTATTGAAGACAAATTCTTCACGTTTCTCCAATTCGCGTCGTCTTCTCCCGATCTCATAAACACTGCAATTGGACACCACCACGGGGTCTTCCCTATTATTTTCAGGGACAAGAATCGTGCAGAGATGTGGGCTTACACTTAATTTTGGCATGAGGGAAGGAGAAGATTGAGAGAGTTTTTTTTGTCAAAACCATTATGTAGAAAACTCAGAGAGAGTGTGGGACCTTTTTCTCTCCTCCTACAATTTGTTACGTGAAAGTGGGAGAGAAATAAAGGGTGAAGGAGTTATAACTCCCTCCCCTTTAATAATAATTAAATTAAATTCAAACTCGAATATATATATATATTATATCACATATAACATAAACCATAGTTTACTATTCTAATAACCTAAGGTATTAATATGAATCACATTTATATTAATTTTTAACCTATGGTTTTTATATGAATCACATTCAAATAACAATCCCTCTCAACAAACTATATAAATTTAACATGAATCATATTCATATTAATTATAACATATAGTTTTTATGTGAATCATATTCACATAATCAATATTTGAATCATATTCAAATATTTATTTATCTCATAAAACTATATAAATTTAATATGAATCATATTCACATTAAATTTTCACATATATAATTAAGATATGAATCATATTCAAATATTTATTTTCTCATCAAACTATATAAATTTAATATGAATCATATTCTCATTAAATTTTAACATATATATTTTATATTAGTCATATTCATACAATTAATATTTGAATTATGTTCAAATATTTATATCTCCGTATCAATATATATTATTTAATTGTATCTTATATAATTAATTTCCTTTAATTAATAATAACAATTCAAGTTAAACCAAAATTAATTTGATTCTCATCAGTACTCATTGAGCAAATGAGTGGACCTTATGGACCTATAGATTGAAGCTCCAATGATACGAGATTAGTTTGTTAAACTCTTTTAATCAAATTAATCAACATTTATTAATTGTCGGCCAGTCCATTAAAGACCGACAGTTGAACTCTTCGCACTATAAATATATTTCTGTGTCCATTGGATATCACCGATCAAAAGTGTATTGACTCTTTACCAATTGCTCCTAAGTACAGCTGGGTCAAATTATCGTTTTAGCCCTTAAGTTACATCTAACTTCTTAAGTACTACCGATCCCTTTAATGAACAATTAATCATAGTCCGATGCGAAAGTGGGATCAGTCCCACTTTTTAAAATAAAACTCAGAGAACAACAATTATGCATATATCACAGAGATTTACAACATGCTTATGAAACAGTAAAGAAGAGGAATTTAGGGTTTAGAATTATACTTACCCTTGAAGAAGGAATTCTTCACGATAATCCTCCTCGATCCGGTCATGAACACTTCGTTTGAAACCCGATCTTAAAAAATGCAACAACCCAGGTTGGCCACCACCACGAGTCTTCTATATTCTCCTTAGGGTTTGAGAATAACAAAGAGAGTTGTGGGCTTCTCTGATTATTGGAAGAGGGAAAAATATTTGAGAGAGGATTTCTTGTAGGAAAAAAAAACTTCTTGGAATATCTCACCGATGTACCGTGAATTCTTCTGTAAAGAAAATGAAGAAGCAATCGCAATAACTCCCCCCACAATTCAAAATTTTAATTATATATATATATATATATATATAATAATTAACTTATTATATACTATATATTAAACTATATGTTATAATGGATCACACAATGATCTTTTCAACTATCTAATTTGGATTGAGAGGTGGAATCTCTAATTGAGGTCAATTTGGGTGAAAGGGAGAATAGGGTTTGATAGAGAGAGAGTTTTTGAATTCATGAAAAATTCAGTTTGTATCCCCTACTCAAGCTGAGAAATTGAACCTTTTATGTGTTTAATTCATGCAAGCACTCAGCCTTGATGCAATTTGACACTTCAAATTGCATTAAGCCAAAAGCTTAGGTGTCTAATTTAGTGGATTAGTCCAACAAAAGTTGGATTAATCCACTGTCCCAATTAATTGCATACATATTCCAACACTCTCATTTTCAATCGATTCTTATTACAATACACTGTCCCAATTTTTTAATTTTATTTTTCATTTTTCAAATTCATTTTTAATTTTCAGCAAAATCAGAATTAATTTAATGAAATTCAAATATGAAAATTATTTAATTTAGTTTAATTAATTAATTAATAATTTAATATAAAATATTTAATTAATCAAACACCTAATTGATACATGAATCCTATTCATAAATTTCAATATTTAAATCAATATTTAAATATTCTAATCTCTCCAATTATGTTTAATTTCAATAAATTATATCGTATATAATTTATTAAACCCTAAATTGAATTTGAACATTTCAAATTCAAAAATGGATTTTTACATAAAAAAACTATCTTTAGGTCCTATATTTTAAAAATGTCTATACATTTGAATTTTTTCAAGAAAGACTTTTAATATTATTTTTGGACAAATTTACCATTTTTTTATTATTTTTATTCCCGATTTTTATATATATTTCCCTATTTTCAAAACTTTCTTAACGATGAAAAGAGAAATTGGATTTATTATGGAAAGAGAAGATTCATTTGATATGATTTTTTTTCTTCATATTTTCAAATGGAGAGAGAAAATGCATTTATTTGTTGAAATTTGTTCCTTTCTTTAATTTAATTGGAGAAAGAAAATACATTTAATGATTTTTTTCCATTTTTATTGGTTTCACGTTTTTTTTTATGATTCATTGTTATTTAAAATATACCTCATAACATTTTGTTAAGAATTTGAAAATGTTATAATCAATATATAAAATATACCACAATATATAAATTCAATGCTTGACATAAATCTTCATATAATACATTTATTATGGAGAGAGAAAATGCATTTATTATGATTTTTTTTCCTTTTTCAATCGTAGAAATAAAATGCATATGATATATTTTTTCCATTTTCATTTGGAGAGAGAAAATGACATTAAATATGATTTTATTTTTCATTTCGTTTTTCATGTTGATTTTTATTATTATGTGAAATATTTCATTGTTTGTTCACTTGTATATGTAATATATTCCGTTATTTATTTGTACATATCAATTTATTGGGGTTTTTTTTACTGATTAATGGTTATTTTAAATATACCTTAGAACATTTTGTTAGGTATTTGAAAATATTATAACCAATATATGAAATATACTACAATTTATAAATTAGAGATTGACTCAATGCTTGACATAACTCACAATATAAACCAATATATGAAATATACTACATAATATAAATCTTCATAAATTTCATTTACACCATAGTATATATATCATAATACAATAAGTCTAAATAAAAAAAAAAAACCCGCTCATTTATATCAAATAAACAAATACATATACCACAATATATATCAAATTTCCTACAAAAGCTAAAAAAAAAGTACATATATATCACAGTATATATAAAAAATAGAAAACAAACACAGTCCATCTTCATATGGGGGTTTATAATACATAACTTTCCATCTTCATCTCTTATTCTGCTTTAACCATGGCCACCACAGATCTCTCTTCTCGTCGTCATCGACCGAATTTGCTCGCCCTGTCGTGCCGTCGACCAAATCTGCTCAACTTGTCAACATTGATTCACCTCCACACCGTCCACGCCATCAATTTATCCCAAGTCCTCCGTGTCACCTCGTGTTGAGCCATCAATCCGCCCCACACTATCGTCTACCACCTACAACTCACATCGCCGGAAGGAGAAATGAAAGGTTTTTTGTTATAACAGTTTTCTATTTTTAGCTTTCTGCTTCCACCTTGCTGAATTGTAGTAAGAGTGGGTTGCTATTTTTTCTCCTTTATTTTCGTGGATGTAGTTTAGCTACTATTTAAGCTTAGCAGCATTATCAATAAAAAAAAAATTGTTGTGCAATTTTTTTTGTTCTCAACATTTTGGTATCAGAGCCAAGATGGTTTTGATTTTTTCAAAGCAGCAGTCTTTGAAACTTTGCAGCAAAATGACTACGGAAGGAAATAAGAATGAAGGAAGTTTTGTACAGCAGGCAATTCCACGTTTCGATGGTCATTATGATCATTGGAGCATGTTGATGGAAAACTTCCTTCGATCCAAGGAATTGTTGAACCAGCTAGCGAATTGTTGCAAGCAGAAGCCCAGCGAAAGAAAAATGATGAGATGAAGCTGAAAGACTTGAAAGTAAAGAATTATCTCTTTCAAGCCATTGATCGTACAGTTTTAGAAACCATTCTCAAGAAGAACACTTCTAAAGAAATATGGAATACAATGAAGAAAAAGTTTAAAGGCAATGCAAGGGTCAAGAGGTCTCATCTACAAGCTCTTCGTAGAGACTTTGAAATTCTTGAGATGAAGTCTGGTGAAGGAGTGACAAAATACTTCTCCAGAGTCATGACGGTGGCAAATAAGATGCGGATTTATGGAGAAGATATACAAGATGTGAAAGTGATCGAAAAAATTCTACGCTCTTTAACAGAAAAGTTTAACTTTATCGTTTGTTCAATTGAAGAGTCAAAGGATATCGATACTCTCACTATTGATGAGTTGCAAAGTTCTTTGATAGTACATGAACAAAAGTTTCAGTGACGAAGCGGAGAGGAGCAAGCCTTGAAGGTGACGAATGATGAAGGAAGAGGTCGAGGTCGAGGCAGCTATAGAAGAAGAGGAAGAGGAAGGGGTCGAGCAAATTTCAACAAAGTAAATGTGCAGTGTTACCGATGCCAAAAACTTGGGCATTACCAATATGAGTGTCCTGAAAATAAAGAAGCAAACTATGCCGAAATTGATGAAGAAGAAAAAATGCTTCTAATGTCCTATGAGGAATTGCATGGAGTCAAAAGAGAAGATACATGGTTTCTTGATTCCGGGTGTTCTAATCATATGTGTGGTGATCGATCCATGTTTAGTGAGCTCAATGAAGATTTTCGACATTCAGTGAAGTTGGAAAACAACACTAAAATGGATGTGATGGGCAAAGGAAATGTGAAGTTGTTTCTGAATGGAGTTAATCATGTTGTTACTGAGGTATACTACATTCCAGAATTGAGTAACAATCTCTTGAGCATAGAACAATTGCAAGAAAAAAGTTTGACTATTTTGATCAAGGGAGGGGAATGCAAAATATTTCATCCGAAGAAAGGCTTAATTATTCAAACAAAAATGAGCAACAACAGGATGTTTATTTTGCTAACCCAAACTTCTTCTCAAACACAAGTTGATCAGTGCCTTCAAACAAAAGCTGAAGCTGAAAGTTTATCTCATCTTTGGCATCGACGATATGGACATTTGAGTTACAAAGGTTTGAGAACTCTACAATGCAAAAACATGGTATATGGGCTTCCTCAATTTAGTGCCTCAAATGCTACATGCACTGATTGTATAAAAGGGAAACAACATCGAGATCCCTTTCCAAAGAGGAGCACTTGGAGAGCAACACAAAAGCTGGAACTTATTCATGCAGATATTTGTGGCCCAATCACCCCTACATCTAATAGCAACAAAAGGTACATTCTGTTGTTTATTGATGATTATAGCAGGAAAGCATGGGTATATTTTTTGGTAGAAAAGTCAGAATCTTTTAACTCTTTCAAATACTTTAAGCCCTTGGTTGAGAAAGAAGCTAAGTTGCCTATTAAGTGTTTACGCACCGATAGAGGAGGAGAATTTAATTCAGTTGAGTTCAATGATTTTTGCAAACAAAATGGGATCAAAAGGCAATTAACGACCATCTATACTCCGCAACAGAATGGTGTAGCGGAAAGGAAACAGAACGATAATGAACATGGTTCGTTCAATGCTATTGGAGAAAAATATACCCAAAACCTTTTGGCCGGAAGTAGTAAATTGGACCATCTATGTCTTAAATAGATGTCATACCTTGGTGGTCAAAGATATCACACCAGAGAAGGCTTGGAGTGGGATAAAACCCTCAGTAGATCATTTTCGGGTTTTTGGATGTGTAGCACATGCACATGTTCCAGATGCAAAAAGAACCAAATTAGACAATAAAAGCATTTCTTGTGTGTTATTGGGAGTTAGTGAGGAGTCAAAAGATGACAGACTATATGATCCGGTCGGTGGAAAGGTTTTTGTGAGTAGAGATGTAATTTTTGAGGAAGAAAAACAATGGGATTGGGATGCAAAACAAAAAGTAGCAGTACACTTAGATTTGGGTGATGGTGATGATGCAAATGAGGAAGAAAATGTGAGTGAAAATGAACTTGATAGTGATAGAGAAGATGGAGTTAGGGAGGAGGATCACATTTTTGGTGATGGTGGGCAAAATGTGAGGAATTTAAAGGAATCTTGTGAGAGGCGTCTTCCTACATGGATGGATGATTATATTAGTGGAGAAGGTCTTTCAGAGGATGAAGCTCATATGGCACTAGGGATATCAACTGATCCATTGTATTTTGAAGATGCTATACAAGATGGAAATTGGAGGCTAGCCATGGACAATGAAATCAGATCCATTGAGAAGAACAAAACATGGACACTTGTTGAACTACCAATTGGAGGTAAAAGGATTGTAGTAAAGGGGTCTACAAAACCAAATACAATGAGCACGGAAAAATTGATAAGTACAAGGCTCGATTGGTTGCTAAAGGCTACTCTCAACAATATGGAGTTGACTACACAGAAGTTTTTGCACCAGTGGCAAGGATGGATACAGTAAGAATGATTATTGCTCTAGCTGCACAAAAGGATTGGAATATTTTTCAGCTTGATGTTAAGTCAGCTTTTCTCCATGGTGAGTTAACTGAAGATGTTTATGTAGAGCAACCAAAAGGATATCAAAAGAAGGGTAATAAGCACTTAGTTTACAAATTGCACAAAGCTTTATATGGATTAAAACAAGCTCCACGTGCTTGGTTTAGTCGAATTGAAACACATTTCATCAATGAAGGATTTCAAAGGTGCGATAGCGAACAAACATTATTCACCAAGAGAGGTTTGGAAGGAAAAATTATCATTGTAAGTGTGTATGTTGATGATTTAATTTTTACTTGTGATGATGAAACTATGATGATTGATTTTAAAAATTCCATGTTGCGTGAATTTGATATGACCGATTTGGGAAAAATGCGATTCTTTTTTGGGATTAAGGTGTTACAACAGTCTTCTAGATTCTTTATATGTCAAAGAAAATATGCATTGGAGGTTTTGAAAAGGTTTGGCATGCTGGAAAGTAACTCTGTGAACAGCCCAATTGTTCCTGGTTCCAAATTGAGTAAAGCTGGAAATGGGGTCCTTGTTGGTGATACATATTACAAACAATTGGTGGGAAGTTTAATGAATCTTACTGCCACAAGACCCGATATGATGTTTGCTACTTGCCTTATAAGTAGGTACATGGCAAAACCAATGGAAGATCATCTTCAAGCAGCTAAAAGAATACTTCGGTACTTAAAAGGGACTGTGAACTATGAAATTCATTACATAAAAGGAGGAAATGCTGGATTGTTAGCATATACAGATAGTGACTATACTGGAGATTTGGAAGATCGAAAAAGTACATCTGGGTATGTATTTTTAATGAGTTCAGGTGCTGTTTCGTGGTGTTCAAAAAAACAACCTATTGTGACCTTATCAACTACAGAAGCTGAGTTTGTAGCTGCTGCAATTTGTGCTTGTCAAGGAGTTTGGGTGAGGAAAATTTTGAAGGAGTTGTGCCATCCAGATGAAAGTTGCATTACCATATTGTGTGACAATAGTTCAACCATCAAGCTGTCAAAAAATCCAGTTATGCACGGTCAAAGCAAGCATATTGATGTGAGGTCATTTTCTAAGAAATCTTACAAAAGATGGTGTAGCTGAATTGGTTCATTGTGGAAGCCAAGATCAAGTGGCAGACATTATGACCAAATCAAGTTAGAAGTTTTTCAGAAGCTTCAAAGGTGGCTGGGAGTATGTGAATTTTCAGAGGAAAACTAATTGCTTCTGAGCATTTAGTTTAAGGGAGGGAATGAAAGGTTTTTTGTTATAACAATTTTCTATTTTTAGCTTTCTGTTTCCACCTTGCTGAATTGTAGCAAGAGTGGGTTGCTATTTTTTCTCCTTTATTTTCGTGGATGTAGTTTAGCTACTATTTAAGCTTAGCAGCATTATCAATAAAAAAAAGTTTGTTGTGCAATTTTTTTTTGTTCTCAACAAGAAAAGAGAGGGAGGGGGAAGAAGAAAAGAAAGGGAAGAGGAAGAAATGAGTGTGAATTATGGGGGAGAGAATATATGAAATATATTATGGGGGAGAGAAAACATATGCATGGGGGAGAGAGAAATACATAAATAAATAGATAAATAAATAAATAATATATATATATATATTATAGATAAATAAATAAATAAATAGATAAATAAATAAATAATATATATATATATATATAGGTAAGAGCTAAATTGTAAATAACCACTGATATTAGTGAAAATAGGTAGGCCAATAGGTTTTTTTTTTTTTTTTTTTTTTGTAAAAAATGAAATGTTCAAGATATTAACGTAATATGTGCCTATTCTTAAGGCCTTTTATGTAGAAATCCCATAAAAAAAAAATCCTAATTTCGATTTTGAAAGTTTCAAATCCACTCAATTCACCAATTCAAGATATAATTTTACGAACTAGTAGAGGGATCTTATAGACCTACAGATCATGGGCTCCAACAATTTGAGATTAATTGGTTAAACTCTTTAGACTGAATTAATCAATATTCGTTAACTACCGAGACATACCATTATAGCTCGATAGTTGCACTATCCTCACTGTAGATATATTTCTATCCACTTTAACCATAATCAGTAAGTCAATCATTCACAGAATGTTCGTATTTACAGCTAGATCAAAATTACTGTTTTACCCTAAAAATACATCTTGCTCTTTAAGCTCTCACCGAACCTTTATTGAACAATTGGTTTATAATCAAACTACCAAACCATGTCCCTCTCAATCATGAGAGGGCGGGGCTCCATTGTTCAATACTAGGAATCGGTACTTAAGAGAACAACCTATCTGTTAACCCTAAAAATGGGAGGCTTATTGAGCAGTGTTTTTGGACTACTCTCACTCATGCAGATCAAAGAATAATCTGAATAAATAGGAGTTCGTAGTTAGCTCAGGATTAAGATCAAGTTATCCTAGGTCATCGAATTTTAAATAGTTAGTTTTAACAGTAAACGATCGTTATAAAGAAAAGTGACCATTTTGAGGTCTGGTCTTATGCAAACATCCTTTGCATATGATGCCTCTACTCGCATGTCTCTACATGAATTATTTTGGGATTACATCATTTGTATCAGTATACAAAGTGGACCGTATCCAATAGTATCACCATGATGAGGTACCCAATCTCATCCATATACTTATAGACCATTTTGGCTACATACTAAAACTAGATCCATTTTTCTGTCTCCACATAAAGTTAAAGTATTCATATTATAACCATGGATTTGTTTATTGGATTTTTATAACAAAAGGCAATATCAATAAAAACTTATTGAATGAAATACTCAATACTTTTGTTGATAAATAGAATATGTTTTCAACATTTACGAACTAAGAGCTTTAGGACATTCCCAACATTATCAAATACAATGTAATCTATAGTTTGAATTCTCTCCATCATTCATTGTATTTAATATAAATCACATTTATACTAAATTATATTAATCTAATTCATACAATTACTATTTGAATCATATTCATATATATAATTTATCTCAAAATAAACTTTATATTATAATGTATCAAATACATCATATTAATTATATCATATACAGTTAATTTAAATTAATTATATCATATATAATTAATCCCCTCAATTAATTTGAACATTTCAAATTAATCCAAAATTAATTCTCAATAATCATTGTTAAGTTATAGACGGGACCTTATGGACCTATAAATTGAAGCTCCAATGGTACTTAAATAATTAATTAAACTCCTTTAATTAAGGTATTCAACATCCATTAACTGTCGATCACTCCGCTAAAGACCGACAATTGCACTCTTCACACTCAAATATATTTCTGTGTCTATTGGATATAACCAGTTAACAGCGCAACAACCCTTCACAAATTGCTCGTAAGTACAGTTAGGCCAAAACTACCATTTTGCCCCTATAGCTACATCTAACTCTTTAGGTACCACTGATCCCTCTAATGAACAATAAGTCATAATCCCACCATGACCAAACCCCTCTCGGGCCAAGAGAGGGTGTGTGGCGCCACATTGTTCAAGCCCTAGAATCAGTCCTTTAACGGAGTAATTTATCTACTTAACCCCAAATTAGGGAATGAGTGAATTCTGTCTTATGTAGTCGTGTTCCCAGCTCCCCATCAGACGAATCCCAGAATGGTAGGCATATTGAGTCAATGATCTGACTACTCTCACCCATGCAAATCAAGGAACCACCTTCATAGGTAAGAGTTCACAACTCACTCAGGATTCAAGTCATGTCACCTATGGTCATCTTAGTGAAATGTAAGTCTCTATTAGTAACAAAATTATGTAGTGAGACTATTCATTTCGTGGTCCGGTTTTAGACAAACTCTTTTGTATAGAACACCCCACTCACATGTCTCTACATGAATGATTAAGATACCTAGCCTTATCCATCTACTACAGACTATTTAAGTTATCACTTAAACATGATCCACCTATATGTCTCTACATACATGTTTAAGCTATAGAAGATAACCTTGGATGTTAGTTTATTAGTTTTGTGGGTTAATGCTACTAAATGTCAAATAAAATACTCAGATTTTATTAAATAAATAAATTATTTGTACATTACAACTAATAACTACAGAACCCACGAGATTTAGGACATCAACCCCAACATCTCCCACTTGTTCTAAAGCTAGTGTGGTGTACATCATAAAAGTCATACTAATACAAAAGTACACAAACAAAAAATTAGGGCATAATACGTGCCCAATACAAAAATATCCCACTTGCCCTAGACTAAATGTGGCATGTCTCGTAGACCCATACTCTGCAGGTGAACCTCAAACACCTTAGTCGTGAAGGCCTTTGTAAATAGATAAGCAATGTTGTGCGTCGAAGATATCTGCATGACGACCACGTCCCCATGATGCACAATCTCTCGAATGAGATTATACTTCTACTCTATGTGCTTCTCGCGTTTGTGACTATTAAGCTCTCGGGAATTAGTCACAACATCACTATTATCACAATAAAGGGTAATGGGCTTTGACATGTCTAGAGCCACTTCCAGATCAGTAAGGAATTTCCTGAGCTATACAACTTCCTTAGCAACTTCACAAAATGCTACATACTCAGCCTCCATAGTGGAGTCAGCAATGCACTCTTGCTTGGTGCTCCTCCAGACTACTGCCTTTCTGTTAAAAGTGAACACTGATCCTGCTGTGGATTTCCTAGAATCCTTATCAGTCTAGAAATCAGAGTTTGTGTATCCTGTAAGAATCAAATCATTAGAACCATACACGAGCATGTATCATTCTCTAAAAATACTTGAGGATGTTCTTAACTGCAGTCTAGTACATAACATTGCATACATAACATTGCATACATCGGGCTACCAACAACCGATGCATAGGGGATCTGTCTCATTTACTCAACTTTTTTATGTATCATAGGACACTGCTCCTTAGACAAAATAACTCCATGCCTAAAAAGGATCAAGCCTCTTTTGGAGTTTTACATCGAAAACTTAACAAGCATTTTGTCAATGTATGATGCCTGAGGTAGAGCCAACGTTTTTCTCTTTCGATCTCTAAAGATTTGAATGGCCAACTGCATCTCTTCCAAATATTTCATTTGGAATTAGGGTCGCTAGCCAATTTTTAGTTTCAGTCAATATACCTACGTCATTCCCAATGAGTAGGATATCGTTTACATACAACACAAGAAGAGCTATTGTACTGTTGATGATTCTTTTGTAAACACATGGCTCATCAACATTCTGATCAAAACCAGGTTTGATTGCAACATCATATCTTATATTCCAAGATCGAAAAGCTTGTTTCAATCTATAAATGGACCGATTAAGCCTGCAAACCTTTTGCTCTTGACCTTGGGTTATAAATCCCTCAGGTTGCTTCATATATATGGTCTTCTCAAGATTTCCATTCAGAAAAATAGTCATGACGTCCATTTTCAAAATCTCATAGTAATAATATGAGGCAATGGACAGGAGTATCTGGATAGATTTCAACATGACAACATGTGAGAAGGTCTCTTTATAGTCGACTCCTTCAACTTGGATATAACCCTTTGCCATAAGTCTAGCCTTGAAGGTTTACACCTTCCCATCAACATTTTATTTTCTTTTGTAGATCCACTTGCAACCTATAAGTTTAACCCCATCAGGTTGATCTACAAGATCTCAAACTGAATTGAAGTACATAAACTCCATTTCGAGATCTATAGCTTTGATCCATTCATCGTTGTCAACATACTCCATTGTATTCTTATAAGACAATGGATCATCAACATTTTCGTCAGCCACGATAGCTAGAGTTTCTGTGAAACCCATGTCACGAATAGACGGGTTTGCTACCCTCCCACTTTGTTGAGACTCCCTCAACGTTTGAGGTAGATTTGACCTACTAGATGAACCAATTTCAACAACTTTTGTCGAGGTATTGGGCTCTTCAACAATGCTTGTTCAAGGTTTAGTAGTTTCACTAGAAAGTTCATTTAACACTATCTTACTGCAGGGCTTATGCTCCCTCATGTGGTCCTCTTCTAAAAATTGTGATTGTCGACACAAGCACTTTATTATCTTTAGGATTGTAGAAGTAACCACCTCTCATTCCTTTAGGATAACCTACAAATAGGCACAATTTTGAACGAGATTCCAATTTCTTAGGATTTTCCTCAAGCACATATGTTGGGCAACCTCAGATACTTAAATGACATAAACTACCTTTATGACAATTCTATAATTCTAGAGGTGTTCAGTAACACTTTTGGATGGAATGCAGTTTAAAATGTAAGCAACAGTCTGTACTACATAACCCCAAAATGAGTCAGGTAAGGAAGAATAACTCATCATAGACCAAACCATGTCCAACAGGGTTCGATTTCTCCTTTCTGATACACCATTCTACTGAGGTGTACTAGGTGTCGAGAGAAGGGATACGATTTCATGTTCTATCAAATAGTCTTGGAATTTTAGATTCATATACTCTTTACCCCGATCAAATCAAAATGTTTTAATTGTTTTATTTAATGTATTTTCAACTTCTACCTTGTACTCCTTGAACTTTTCAAGGGCTTCAGACTTATGTTGCATTAAATAAACATACACATATCTGGAATAGTGATCAGTAAAAGTAATGAAATATTTAAACTCTCTTCTTAACATTCATCGGACCATAGAGGTCTAAATGTACAAGTTCTAAGGATTCTTTGGCCCTATGATCTTTTCTAGTAAAAGATCTTTTAGTCAATTTTCCTTCAAGACATGACTCACATATAGGTAAAAAAATTTCTTCTAATACACTTAAAAGTCCATTCTTGACCAATCTCTCAATCCTATTGAGATTTATGTGTCCTAACCTTAGGGGTCAAAGACGGGCATCTTCTTTACGAGAAATTTTATGTCTTTTATGCTGAGCTATCGCAGTTTTAAAAAGTTCAGTACTTAGGAGAGCTTTTATTGCTAATGGTTTTAACACATAAAGATTATCTTCAAGATTTAAAGAATAAATATATACTCCATTTTCGTAAACAAACACTTTATTTACATTAAAAGATAACTAGTAGTTTTGTTCAAGCAAACATTTTAAAGAAATAAGGTTCCTTTTCAAGCCTGGAACCACATATACATTATCTAATAATATATGATTTCTATAAGCAAAGTCGAAATCCTCCCACTTCCGTAGCTGCGGCGATGTGCCCAGTTCCAACACGCATTATCATCTCTCCAACCTCCAATTGCCACTAGGAACTAATTCCTTGAAATGAAGAACAAACGTTGTTAGCAGCACCAAAATCTAGTATCCAGGTTGAATAATCATCCTCCACTAAGCAAGTTTCCAATATAAGTAAATCGTATATACCTTGTTTGGCTTTCTTCTTTTTTGCCAAGTATTTGGAACAATTCCTTCTCCAATGTCCCTTTTAGTTGCAATGGAAACAAATTCTCTTTGCAACCTTGATCTTTTTGCCTTTTCGGGTAGTAGTTGATAGGTTAGCTTTCCCCTTTCCACCTTTCTTATTCTTCCACTTTTTGGTGCCGGAAAAGGAATACATAGACTTAGTTCCAATGGTCGAACCTCTGAAGAAATTTTTGGAGGACGAGGTTGAAGGGATTTTAAGGTTCACTGTGGAAGTAGGGATCGGTCCCAAAAATATTTTCACAGAATAATAAATACTACAGAACCACAAATTTTTGCATGACAACAAAACAACCTTACTAAAGGAAATCGGATTCAAGATTTTCATGAGTAGCGGAAATAAGATAATTCTAAATCACAATCATGAATGAACAATGCATTTACAGTCGACTTCAAACAAACAGTTATGCAATTAACAGAGAAATTACAGCATGATGAACTCAAATGAACAAAGAGAAAAAAACTCTATAAACATTTGAAGATGCGTCTCCACGCTCCTTTGCGTACGACCACTTGAACAACAGCAACCTCGAACACTCGATCTACCCGATCACAATACAGCACAAATGCAGCACGAACACTTCGCGCTCATCCTCAACAATCGCCTCTACCACGAACTCCTCAGCAACAGCACGAACGGACTCCAATGTACCTCGACGGTGTCAAGTTGAGTATGACACCACTAACAAGGCTACCTTGGTATTCTCGGTATGAGAATCCAGAGGGTGGGCTCCATTCGAACTTGGAATGAGGCTGACGAAGGAGGAAACGCCAATCGTGTACACGATTGGGCAAGTGGGAGATGGCGGAGACCTATTGTATAGGTCGATGCCCAATCGTTTAGCTAAAGCTAAGCGATCGTCTAGCAAAAGCTATGTGATCGTTTAGCTCATCGCTTAGCTCGGTCTATCACCTACAGACTCTACACGATCGTTTACTTTGGGCAAGCGATTGTTAGCAAAACTATGCGATCGTTTGGTAAATACTGTGAGATCGTTTAGCTCGCCACTGTATGATCGTTTAGCTCGCCACTGCACGATTGTTTAGCTCGTCCAAGCCATCGTTTAGTAAATCTATATTTATTTGATGACTTCGTGAGATCCTTTTACGCTAGAGAGAAATCTCAAAAACTTTTTTATGAAAACTTTTCAATAGTTTGTAAAATCTTACTAAAATTAGGAAAACCATTTTCCTTTTATCTCATGATTACCATGAAGATCCAATAATCATCCACTCAATTGGTTATTAAAGAAAAAGAATTAATTATCCAATAATTAATATTATTATATAAATGAGAACCAACTTATCATACTATATTTATAACCTATAGTTTTAATATTTCATCTCATGAAACATATAAACCATAGTTCTTTTTCTATTCCATGGTACTTAATGTAAATCTCATTTACATCAATCCTCCACTAGATGTATCTCATACATCATACTGATTATATCATATATAATCAAAATACCTCTTGTCAATTTAAATATTTCAAATCAACACCAAGAACTGATCCTCAACTGAATCCATTGAGGTACCAAGGGGACCTCATGGACCTGTAGCTCGAAGCTTCAACGGTACGTGAATAACTGACTAAACTCTTTAGTCACGGGATCCATTATCCGTTAACTATTAAGCACTCCACTAAAGATCGGTAGCTGAACTCTCCTTACCACAGATATATTATGTGTTCATCTTAACCAATCAGCAGCATGACAACCCTTCACAGATCGCTCGTAAGTACAGCTGGGCCAATAACTGTTTTGCCCTTGTAGTTACATCTGTCTCATTAAGTACCACTAATCTCTCTAATGAACATAAGTCATAGTCCTACTATGACTGGGTCTTCTCTTCCAAAGAGAAGTCGTGGCCACTATGTTCAAATCCCGGAATCAACCCTTAAGGGAGCAATCTCTCTACTTATCCCTGCTTTGGGAAAGGAGTGAATTCCATCTTGTGGATTGAGTTCTCCGCTCCTAGATCAGACAAGTCCCCAAAAAGGTAGGCATGTTGAGTTGGCAATCTGTCCACTCTCACCCATACTAATCAAAGGACCGTTCTCAAAGGCAGGAGTTCCCAAAACACTCAGGATTGAGGTTGTGTCACCTATGGTCGTTTAGGTGAGATGTAAGTCTCTAGTATCAACAATGTTATATACAGAGTCTAGTCATCTCGTGGTCCAAGTCTTATATAAACTCTTTGTATATGACAATCCCACTTGCACGTCTCCACATGAATGGTCAGGATCTACCATCTGTAGTAGTTTACAACACTTGCAAACCTCTACAAAGCGAGTCGTATTCGTAGTGTTACCAAGATCAGATATCCTATCTTAATCCTTATACTACAGACCTATTTAGGTTATCACTTAAGGCATGATCCACTTGTATATCACATATACATGCTTAAGTTCACCTAAGATAATCAAGAAGATTTGTTTATTGGATATGAGTAAATGTTAGAATTGAATGACAATTATTTTATTCATTAAACAATGTGTATCTTTACAAAAACAACGGGACTCTGGGAGAATTAGGACACCAATCCCAACACTTACAACATACAAAATGGAAAGAAAGGGAGAAAGATTAGAATCGGGACTTACCCTTGAAGTATAGTTCTTCGTGAAAGGCTCCTGTCCAGTCAAAATGATCACGAACAATCACGATCCAAGATGGTCACCACCACAAAATTTTCCTTTGTATTCTCCTTAGGGTAGAGTGAGAATATCGGGAGTGTGTAGGCTCTGAAATATTTTTGGGAGAAGGAGAGAATTTGAAAGGAAATTTTCTCAGGGAAGAACACTGACTAAAAAAAATCTGCATTATGTGTTTTTGGTCAAGAAAGGGAGAAGGGTTAGAATCGTGGCTTACCCTTGAAGTACAGTTCTTCACGAAAGCCTCATGTCCAGTCAAAATGATCACGAACAATCACAATCCAAGATGCTCACCACCACAAAATCTTCCTTAGTATTCTCCTTAGGGTAGGGTGGGGATATCGGGAGTGTGTGGGCTCTGAAATCTTTTTGGGAAAGGGAAAGAATTTTAGAGGAAATTTTCTCAGGGAAGAACGTTAACTAAAAAAAATCTGCATTATGTGTTTCTGGTCAAGAAGAAGAAGACCCCCAACCAGTTCCCATCTCACGTTCAAACTTGAGAAAATCATGGAAGGGAGTTATTCAACTCCCTCCTTTAATTAAATTTTAAAACTAATTTTAAGTTTAATTAAAATATTATAAGTTATATAATAACTCATTTATCATATAACATATATTATATTACATGTTAAATGGATATAACATATAATCCATAGTTTATATTATATTAAATAAAACATAATCTATGGTTTGAATTCTCTTATTAAACCTATGGTATTAAATATGAATCAAATTCATATTAAATTTAACCTATAGTATTTATATGGATCCAATTCATATAATTAATACTTGAATCATATTCAAATATTTATTTTCTCTCAAATATATTTTATATTATAATGTATCAAATACATTATTCTAATTATATCACATATAATTAATTAATTAATTATATCATATACAATTAATTTAAACAATTCAAAGTAATTCAAAATTAATTCTCAATAATCCCAGTTGAGTTACAAAGGGGACCTTATAGACTTATAGATTGAGCTACAAAAAGGACTTTATGAACCTATAGATTGAAGCTCCAATAGAACTTGAATAATTAATTAAACTCCTTTAATTGAATTATTCGACATCCATTAACTGTCGATCACTCCACTAAAGACCGATAGTTGCACTTTTTGCACTACGAATATATTTCTGCGTCTATTGAATATAACCAGTCAACAGTGCGATGAACCTTCACAAATTGCTCTTAAATATAGCTGGGCCAAAATTACCAGTTTGTCTCTATAGTTTCATCTAACTTCTTAAGTACCACTGATCCCTCTAATGAACAATAAGTCATAGTCCCATTATGACCAAATCCCTTTTGGGCCAAGAGAGGGTGTGACACCACGTTGTTCAAGCCTCGTAATCAGCTCTTAAAGGAGCAATTTATCTACTTACCTCAACATTGGGGAAGAATGAATTCCATCTTGTGTAGCTATGTCCCCAACTCCCCAATCAGACGAATCCCCAAAATGGTAGGTATATTGAGTTGACGATTTGGTCATTCTCACCCACCCATGTAAATAAAAAAAGAAGTTCACAACTCACTCAGGATTCAAGTTATGTCTTCTATGGTCATCCTGGTGAAATGTAAGCCTCTATTATTAGCGGTGTTATATAATGAGACTAGTTATTGTGTGATCTGGTCTTATACGAACTTCTTTGTATAGACTACCCTTGCTTACATGTCTCAACGTGAATGATCAAGATCAGATCATTTGTAGCACTTTACAACAACTTTAATATCTACAAAGCGAGTTGTATTCGTAGAGTCACCAGGATAAGATACCCTGCCTCATTCATCTACTACATACCATTTAGGTCATGACTTAAACATGATCCACCTGTATGTCTATATACATGTTTAAGCTACAGAAGATAACTTTGGATGTTAATTTATTGGTTTGTAGGTTAATTCTACTAAATTTCAAATAAAACATCTCATATTTTATTAAATAAATAAATTGTTTGTACATTACAATTACAAACTACAGAACCCACGAGATATAAGGCATCAACCCCAATAGAGACACCATTTTTCTCACCTTTCTGTTCCTTGACTTTCATTAAGTATCAAAAAGTCTACAGCTCATTGAGCTAAGTGGTCAGGACCGTCAGGTTGTAGTCAATCCTGTTCATAACAACATTACTATGGAAATGTAGGAAACTTTCATGTAAAATTTCCAGAATGAAGCTAATCTGACCGGCCTCATCAATAACAGACCCGTTCATCTCAACCACATTAAAATGGACCATTATGTTGAGAACGTGTTCTCAAACAGAAGTCGCCTTTTGCATACGGACATTGAAGATGAATTTAAGAGCGTCATGTCTGAGTTGAGCAAATGATTGTCTAAACATTCCCCGCAGAGACTCCATGATCCCACGGGCAGTGAGCCTGGCTCATGCTTCTTAACCAAGACTTCATAAAGTCTTGCAGAGATATACACTCATGCCTTTTCATTTGCCCATACTCAGCGCTCGTATGCCTCCTAAACGTTTCGAGTGTCATTTTGAACTGGAACTGGAGGACATTCCTCCACCAAGACAAGTCTTAAGTCATCGATGATCAGAACTGAATGATTGTGTTTTTTCAAGTGATGTAATTACTGCCAGTTAATATTTCGACGACGAGCATATTTAAAGTTGTGGAAGTCATATTGAAAAATGATGAAACATACAATTTATTTATTTAGTAATCCATGCATTACCCATTTTGGAAAAACCAATCAGATTTAGCAAAATAATTTAATGCACCTTATGTGACATCTATTTTGCAATGATGTTTTAGTGAGGAAAGGTAAAAGTCATTTTAAGGTGATTAGGTACCTTTTCGTTGAAATAGACCATCTCAACCAATATATAGAATAACTTTTTATTCTTGTAAATATCAGTCACCATTGTTCGGTTCAGAAATTGTTAATATCAGTCACCTTTCGTTGAAATAGACCATCTCAACCAATATATAGAGTTGCCCTCGTGGCTTGGTCTTGATGGCTTTGATCTGATCCCTTATGATTCTTCCAATGTCCAGAGGGATGCACTGCATAACGCAATAAGTAGCCAGGACGCGTTCCTTTGATAATATCTCATCATTCGTTGTAGGCATGATGCTACGTTTGATCAAGTAATACCACAAATTCGTGTCTGAAGTTAGATTCCTGGAAGCCAACATTTTTTACCCATTTCTCGATGTTTGCCATTTGCTTCCAGGCTTGGCTACTGTCCTTAATGCATCTTCTAATTGACTTGACGTAGGCTACTCTAAGATGTGATTTCTCTCCGCATCTAGGTTACTGTGATGTTGAACACTTCGTTTATTTTATCAGCTGAGAAGCGCAGTAACACCCCTTTAACAAAAGCAGTGTTCTTCTCCATATCGAACTCACTATTGTAGAATGTATGGACGCGGTTGGGCCAGATACGAGTGTGCCCAACGTAGAATTGGTTCCTTCCCAATGCGTTTATTGTCTCAGTTATGTAAATTGGCAATGAGTGGCATTCGGGGAAGAAGCCCTTTTCTACAAGTATGTCATTAAAATGACGTTTACTTCCGAAGTCTTCTTAGGTAACGCCTCGTTTACCTTGCGTTTCCCTGCCGCATACTCTTTTGCTTCCCTTGCCAGTTCTCTCAGTTCTTTCTCCAATTCCCTTTAGAGATTAGTCTTCCTTCACCCTTGCCTTACGGACTTGTAGTTTTCCAATTCTTGCTCTAATGCGTTGTGCCTTGAGCTGTTTTCATGCGTTGCACCCTCAGGTCCGGATGTAGCTTGCTCATCTTCTTCTTCCTCCAATATCAATCTTCTTTTTCTCGATACTCTTTTTGATTTTAAAGGCCCTTCATTCACGTCGAATGAGCGTGGTTGAAACGCGTCAGGGTCAACTCTGCCTTCTCTATTTTCTTCTTCTTCTAGTTCCTCTTCAAGCATCATCGCATACCGCTCCGCTTCGTCTAACTCAAGTGATGCATTAGGTGGGTCTGAACGAATCACTTGTTATTCCTCTTAGCCTTGATTGAGGGATGCCATGATTGCACCAAAGACGTTTTGCTCGTCGAGTTGAGCCAGCTCTGCCAACTCTTCAAGATTGCGCTCTGACGCAAGACTGGCAGAGGGTGGTATGGGTGGAGTGAATGGAGGGGTGCCCATTAGGGTGTGAGGTGTCCCAGGGGAAGATATGAGGATGGACAAAGGAGATGGTTGGCTCGACGCGTTCGATTCCACGGGATAAATGGTGGCCAAGGGTTCGATAGAAAGTGGAGGTGGTGGACGCACTGCTGGTGACGGTGCATTGTGGGCATAGGCTGGGAGTGGGTCATGCGTTGCACCCACCATAATGATGTTATGGATAATTGGTAGTGGTGCAGGCTTGGTGTAGGGTTTGGATGCGGCCGTAGATGACGGACGCATCCTAGGTTTTGCCGGTGTCTTGGCCCTTGGCTTGGGGGCAGATTTGGGTTTTTGTTGAGAGGTTTTAGGTTTAGGTTGAGGGATCTTGGCCTGAGAGGTAACGGTGGTTTTGTAGGCTTTGGTAGGGACTTTCGTGGGGGCTGAGAAAGGTTTAGAAACGGTCGGCCGTTGGGAAGAGGTAGCACTGCCGTGTGTGGGTTTCATTTAGGCGAGGGTTGTGGTGGTTTTCCTAGGGCTTAAGGGGGGTGAAATCGACATTGAGGAAGAGGAGTAGAAGCTTACCGGGGAGTCGTTGCCAAAGCTAATGCCCTGATTCTGGCTATCTGAAGCGGACGACATGGTGGCCGAAGAAGCTCGAGCGTTGGAAGTGAGGTAGATTGAGAGGTTCGGCGTGCTTTTTTTTTGTTTCAGAGGGTTCGAAGGCGAAATGAAGAAGAAGAAGAAGAAGACTCGGATTGTTGGGCCCTTTTATAGAAAGAGAGGTGATCATGGCTGACGTCCTTTTTGCTCATCAGGAATTTAATGGCCGAGTGGTATGTGTATTTGGTGGCTGATGCACCAACTAAGTAAGATCGAAATTTTTCAATACCAAATACCACAGCCAACATCTCTTTTTCAGTAGTGGTATAATGTTCCTGAGAGTCATTTAGTGCTTTGGACACGTAGGAGATGGGATGTATTAAGTTACCCTTCTTTTGCCCTAACATAGTTCCTACTGCCACATCACTCGTGTCGCACATAAGAATAAAGCACTGCGTCCAGTCTGGTGCTATTAGTACTGGAGCTATCGTCAACGCATACTTCAAAGTCTCAAATGCGTAAGTGCAATCTTCGTTAAAGTCATAGGGTCGGTTTGCCTCTAGTAGTGCGCTTAGAGGTCGCACAATCTGAGAGAATCCTCTAACGAACCGTCTATAGAAGCCCACATGCCCTAGAAAACTTCGTAAAGTTTTAACATTTGCTGGTGGTGGAAGTTTTGCTATGACATCAATTTTGGCTTCATCTACTTCCAAGCCAGTCTTAGATACTTTGTGACCCAAGACAATTCCTTCAGTCACCATGAAGTGACATTTCTCCCAATGCAGCACCAAGTTTGTCTCCTTGCATCTTGCGAGGACGGCCTCTAAATTATCTAGACATGACTGGAATGAGTCTCTAAAGACTGAAAAATCGTCAATGAAGACTTCAACGGTCTTTTCTTGGAAGTCAGAGAAGATGGCCATCATACATTGTTGAAATGTCCCCGGTGCGTTACACAACCCAAAGGGCATGCGTCTGAATGCAAATGTTCCATAGGGAAAAGTAAATGTGGTCTTCTCCTAATCTTCCAAATCTATCAAAATCTGGTTGTAACCAGAATAACCACCGAGAAAACAATAAAATTCTTTACCTGCAACTCTGTCAAGCATTTGATCAATGAAATGAAGGGGGAAGTGGTCTTTCTTAATTGCTGCATTGAGCTTCCGGTAATCCATACAGATGCGCCAGCCCATGGCAGTTCTCGAGGGTATGAGTTCATTATTACTATTAACTATCACGGTCATTCCCCCTTTCTTGGAAACGCATTGGACTGGACTTACCCAACTACTGTCGAATATCAGATAAATAACTCCCACGTCCAACCATTTTAAAATCTCCTTCTTGACCACTTCTTTCATTATGGGGTTCAGCCTTCTTTGAGGCTCGATTGACCCCGACTTCCCTTCTTCCAGCCTAATCTTGTGCATGCAATAAGATGGACTTATCCCACAGATATCCGCAAGCGTCCGGCCTATTGCACGCTTGTGTTTCTTCAACATCTGCAAGAGAGATTTCTCATTAGGCTCTGTAAGATTTGCGGAAATGATCACAAGTAAAGTGTTGTTGGTTTCAAGGAATGCATATTTCAAGTGTCCAGGTAACTGTTTCAACTCGAGTTCTGGTGGTTCTTCAAGTGATGAACAAGTTGGTTTTGTACACTGCTCACTCAGACTTGGAGGCTCTAATTCTTTCAGGGTCTCCTCCAACGCGAGGACCTCACATACATGAGTCTCTTCTTTAGGCATCTCAATACTGTTTAGTTGACAATCTTCACTGTCTGGGAACTTTAATGCGTTGAGCACATTAAACTTCACCTCTTCATTGTCCACGCACATAGTTAATTCACCTTTATGCACGTCAATCAAAACTTTCCCAGTAGCTAAGAAAGGGCGTCCAAGGATAATTGTACCTCCTTATCTGCTTCATAGTCTAAGATAATAAAGTCTGCTGAAAATATGAGATTGTCAACCTTTACCAAAACGTCTTTGATCTTCCCTTCTGGGTACTTAATTGTCCTGTCAGCGAGCTGAAGGGTGACAGAAGTAGGTTGTGTTTCGCCAATCCCTAATTTCTTTAAAATTGAAAGTGGCATAAGATTAATGCTAGCTCCTTGATCGCATAACGCATGACCCACATCTAATCCTCCCATAGGAACTGTGAAGCTCCCGGGGTCCTTCTGCTTCTTTGGTAAATTGTTGCTTACTAACGTGTTACATTCCTTCGTTAGCTTTATCACTTCTTTCTCACTGACTCTTCTCTTCTTCATTAAAATGTCCTTAAAATTTTTTACATATGTTGGCATCTGCTCCAGAGCCTCTATAAGTGGAATGTTGATGTGTAGCTGCTTTAGGAGCTCAAGAAAACGCTTGAATTGATGTTCATTATTCTTCTTCATCAGACACCTAAGGAATGGTGCGTTCAGCGGTACCTCAGGCTTTCCCGTGGCAGACATACTGGTTTTTGAATGGCTTGTAGTCTCGTGTGTTATTTCTTCCTGATTCATTGAACGTGTAATGCATTCTTTCGAAGGACTACTATTTCTTAGATTCATTCTTCTGTCTTCAAGAGCTCTTCCACTCCGCAACGTCACCGCGTGAAATTGCTCATTCCCATTATTTTTCCCAGGTGTCTTGATATTGCTAGGTAGAACTCCAGGCTGTCTATTTTTCAACTCATTTGCTATCTGCCCTACTGGATCTCCAGGTTTCTGATTGATGACGCCTGGCTTTTCAGCAACGCATCATTCTAGGCTATGTACTCCTTCAATAGGTTCTCAAGTGGAGATCCTGAGTTCGACGCCTGTCCTCCTCTATTGAAGGGTTATTGATGTTGCTGCTGCGTTTGTTGAAATGTAGGCAGCTGTCCATTCCTTTGCTGATGGTTCACCCCTGGGTGGTGTTCCTGCTGATTTCCTTCTGTCCAAGAAAAATTTCGATGGTTTCTCCATCCAGGGTTATATGGATTAGAGAATGGGTTGTTTTTTATGAAGCATACTGACTGAGGGTTTTGTGGACATTCAGTATATGAATGAAGATCTCTGCACTCCACACAGCTAACCATGGCTGCCCAAACGCCTCTACCTGATTCACCTTCTGTTGGTTTGATGCGTTACCCAGCGTTATGTTCTGCAGAAGGCTGGTCATCATAGCCACTTGAGCAGAAAGTGTGGCTATTGCGTTGGCATCAAAAGAATTAACGTTCTGAGATCTCCTTCTCCTGTCATTTCCTCCAACATATGTATCATCCACTCATTCCATATTGTGTTTAGCAATGCGGTCTAATATTTCTTTAGCCTCAGTATAGGATTTGTCCATAAGTCCACCAGTCGCTGCTACGTCTGCTGCCATCTGTGATGCTCTATTCAGTCCTCCATAAAACGTCTCCATTTGAATAGTTAGTGGTAATCCATGGTTTGGGCAATTCTTGACTAAGCCCTTAAAATGCTCCCATGCGGCGCTTAAGGTCTCAACATCTCTTTGTTCAAAGTTCATAATTTCTCGACGCCTCCTCGTGTTGGTGGTAGGTGGGAAGTATTTTTGCATAAATTTTTCCACCAACTTCTCCCAGGTGGTGATTTCACCAAGCTCCAGTGAACTCACCCATTGTTTTGCGTCATCACGTAAAGAATAGGGGAACAAGGACAGCCTAATCACCTCTGGGGTGATTCCAGGAATCATAAATGAATTACACGTTTCCAGGAAATGCTTCATATGGGCTTGAGGATCTTCACCACGACCACCCCCAAATTGTCCAACAGTCTGGAGCATTTGGAGCATAACAGATTTTATTTCGAACCTGGTTCCATCCGGCGTTGGGTATGTAATTCCTGGAGAGAAATTATACAGTACAGGGGACGCGTATTCCATCATAGGACGCGTGCTGCTATTCGCCATCAGGATCGAATTCTGTGCAACATGAGCTAGTTGCTGATTTGGTTGTTCTTCCGCCATTGCTTGTTGCCTGTTCTGTTGTCTGAGTAATTGTTGCCTCAACCTTCGACCATGGTTGGATCGGTTCCTACACTGGAAGGTCCTTTCAATCTTGGGGTCGTATCTGAATTCAAGAGTGCTCTCCCTATTCATAAATGTTCACAAGCTTAGGTGTAGCTTGTAATACTCCCTTGACTGAAGTGTTCCTACAACATATACAAACAAAATTTCTGGTTAGTTCTTGTTTCTGAATCCCTAACAACGTCGCCAAAAACTTGTTTATTGCTATCATGAGATGTTCTAGGAGTGTATTTGTATAAAATAAATTGGAGAAATAAGTTATAGGTATAAGTGATGCGTTTATGCTTTGATGCGTTTAAATAATTGTAACGCGTTGGGGCATTAGTAGTAAGCACAAAACGCACATAACTCCTTCTAATGACGTTCAAGTTTTCCTAAACCAGACCCAAGTATAAATCTAATTTAGGTTACTGGAAAGTCCAGGGTCGATCTTAGGGATTCAACTAACCAAACGCAGATCTTGCATTGTATCTACTGTAGGGGTCTTTCTAAATGAATATGAGAAATGTATTACTTACACTAACTTGCTGTGCCTGTGCAAGAATATACAAAAGAGTTGAGTGGCGAATGATGGATCATGTGAAAATGGAATTTAAGGTAGGTGGACGCGTCGGTCTAAAATGAATATACACAACTAAGATGTGATATGGATGAGATGAGATGATTTGCTTATCTTTTGGTTTTTGCGATAGACCTTATTCAACACTTCTCAATGCGAATAACATACAAAGTCTATCTTTAAGGTGCATGCGTCTAACACAGAATGCAAGAAACACCAGTAAGTCTATCTCTAGCTGTACTAGGCGTTCTACTTGATGCAGCTTAGTTATTCTTTCAAACAATCTAAGTGAAAGATGCTTTTACCAAGTTTTCAAGTTGGCTTAAGCGTTAGAATAAAATTATGCATAAAGTATTGATGCGTTCAACATAAAAAAGAGATAAACAATATTAAGTATGAAGGATCAAATATATGAATTTTATAAAGAAACAAGGAGTCTTTACAAACACAATATTCAATCAAATGGAATGAAAGCGATAAATAAGAGGGAAACTAAGTCAAGCCAAAGAATACAATCTCTTGTAGTTCTTTGGCTCAATCTCGTTGTGTACAATCACTTGTATAGGCAGTGGACAGAGTATCTTTCTCAAGAGTAGCTTCCTCCGCTCCTTGACCGGCGGTGGTGGTGGTTCTCAACCCTTTTGATCATCTCACACCACAGCACAACTTCTACAGAACTAAGATATAACTACAATTTACAGAGAGTAAGGATCTTGATGATTTTTCGAACTCCTTAACTTTGGAGAGACTCCATCTATTTATAGGCATTGGTCACGTCCACTTGGTGAATGGGCAGCATTAAAGTCCATGCCCTGGTCAGCTGCCTGACTTTCGGAAGCTTTTCAGACGCCGCCTACTGCTTGGAAGCTTTTCAGATTCCGCTTGTTGCAGATGCCCATACTTACAAGTGGTGAAGTGACACAATCAGCCTGGAGCAATGAATCTTCTCTGCGTTGAACTCCCTCCGATGCATGACCCATGCGTTAGAGCTTTTCCTACGGCACTTATCTAATACATTAATGTTAATTCTTGCGTTGAAATCCTGCAATACAGTGCGTTAGTGCCACGATATTTAGTAATAAAACTTCTTTTGTATGAGTTTTTTGAGGTTTGAATAAATCCATTTGTTTCTACTAAAAATGAGGAGAGTTTATCATTAAAAACCTTAGTTGTTCCAACTTAAGAGCAAAAATAACTTATATTTCTACAAGTTATTACCACCCCCAAATTTGAACAATGCTTGTCCTCAAGCATTCCAAAATAATTCTTTATTATCTCCTTTATCTTAAATGTGCAGAGTTCACCTCTCATCATATTCAGTCATAAACATGAGATAAGAGTTTGGAAAATACAACTCAGATTGACTCTTTTCTTGAAAGAATTAATGTTTGATTTCCAGTGCAGCGGGCCTTTTATCACAACTCCTTTCATTTCTCAAAACATTCCCATTTTTTTTCTAAACCAGCAATGCGTTAGATGCTCTTTGTAAAATAAATGTCGGATAAAAAGAGAAATAAAATTATCCATGCGTTGTTCCAGGTATCCCACTTTCGTTTTGGCTTTCCCCCACGGGTGTCATGCGAGCATCCAACTACGGCTAAGTGCCTGTTCCAATCTAAACTCATGCCATTTAAGGTTTTCTTTTTCTTTCGAAGTAATGACAGAGGAGTTGCGTTTAACATTCATCTTATTTTGTTCCCTTTTTCTTTATGATGTATTCGTTTGATGCGTCTTAATTCAGATTTCCCTCATCCCCAAATTTGGAGATGAGCTATACTCATCCCAAATAGCTCATCTCCAAATTTGGAGACGAGCTAAATCTTCATTGCTAAAAGAGAAACAAAATTTCAAGAGGTTTTGAGAATCTGAAAGGAGTTTAAGACTTAAAGCTTGCACGCATTAGAAGGTAAACTTAATCTTTTTAGAGAAGTTCAGGCCTTGTTGATTTTCCAAACGCCCACTCTATGCTTATAGATTTCATATAGTTGATATCATTGAGGTTAGACTTAGAAAATATTCAAAGAACAAAAATCAAGCATGCCAAGGTCAAATGTAAGGAGCAAAATTATAAGAAATTCCCATTCATTTTCATGAATTGAACAAACAAGGCAAGTAGATGCAAAAGAACAATTAAATCAAAATACAAAAAAAAATAACCCAACACCCCAAAACTCTACTGTGCTGGTGTATCGTCTCTGCGTTCTTCCTCAGGGTTTTCATCCATGAAGCGTAAGGGGTTCCTAAGATGAGCAGGTAGTGGAGGCAAAGCAAACATTCTAACCAAGACCTGATTGATGTATTACGTTGTGTAAACAAACTGGTCTTGCATCCGTTTTGTTTGTTGCCTTAAATAATCCCTTAGTACCCGATTCTGCTGCTGAAGACCTTCTATAGACGCGGCCAGTGGTCTGAGTTGATCACTGATAAACGTTTTCAACTCTTCCAAATTGCTGCATTGAGGTGTTGGTTTATTTCTTCCAATTGGGTCTTCAAAAGTTGTTGCATTGCTAGACCCTAGCCCAGTTGGCTAAAAAATTATTGGAAGAGGCACAAAGTTAGGAATTGGACTTGGTTGGGGCAAAGGAAGAGAATAAGGGATGTCCTGATCCATAAGTGTTGGTTCTTGGTGCGTCTGATCAGGACTAATTTCTGGCGGGGCCAATGGTGAGTCATGGGAAGTAAAATCAACGGCTGGTTGTGCTTCTTCAGCCAAAAGTTCAGGCTCAGCTTCATGTTCTTCATGCTCTGAAGCTTCATTGCTATATTCAATAATCAGAACGCATTTTGATGGTCGAGGCTTGGGTGCCACTTCTTTGGCAGATAAGGCAGGTTGAAGTGGTGAGCCACGAAGTAGACAACTTACTAACTTTATGTCTATTAAGCCATCGACATCTTCATGGTCATCCCCCAGAGGGATGCCTCCGCGTTCACACAATGCACAGATCAGCCATGGAAAGTAGAGTTGCCCTCGTGGCTTGGTCTTGATGGCTTTGATCTGATCCCTTATGATTCTTCCAATATCCAGAAGGATGCACTGCATAACGCAATAAGTAGCCAGGATGCGTTCCTTTGATAATGTCTCATTATGCGTTGTAGGCATGATGCTACGTTTGATCAGGTAATACAACAAATTCGCGTCTGGAGTTAGATTCCTAGAAGCCAACATTTTTTACCCATTTCTCGATGTTTGCCATTTGCTTCCAGGCTTGGCTACTGTCCTTAACGCATCTTCTAACTGACTTGACGTAGGCTGCTCTAAGATGTGATTTCCCTCCGCGTCTGGGTTACTATCAATGTTGAACACTTCGTTTATTTTATCAGCTGAGAAGCGCACTAACACCCCTTTAACAAAAGCAGTGTTCTTCTCCAAATCGAACTCACTATTGTAGAATGTGTGGACAAGGTTGGGCCAGATACGGGTGTGGTGTGCCCAACGCAGAACTGGTTCCATCCCAATGCGTTTATTGTCTCAGTTATGTAAATTGGCAGTGGGTGGCATTCAAGGAAGAAGCCCTTTTCTACAAGTATGTCATTAAACTAGCGTTTTCTTCCTGAAGTCTTCTTAGGTAACGCCTCGGTTACCTTGCATTTCCCCGCCGCATACTCTTTTGCTTCCCTTGCCAGTTCTCTCAGTTCCTTCTCCAATTCCCTTTGAAGATTAGTCTTCCTTCGCCCTTGCCTTGCGGGCTTGTAGTTTTCCAATTCTTGCTCTAATGCGTTGTGCCTTGAGTTGTTTTCATGCGTTGCACCCTCAGGTCCGGATGCAGCCTGCTCATCTTCTTCTTCCTCCAATATCAATCTTCTTTTTCTCGATACTCTTTTTGATTTTAAAGGCCCTTCATTCGCATCGGATGAGCGTGGTTGAAATGCGTCAGGGCCAACTCTGCCTTCTTTATTTTCTTCTTCTTCCTCCCTTTCTTCTTTTTCTAGTTCCTCTTCAAGCATCATCGCATACCGCTCCGCTTCGTCTGACTCAAGTGATGCGTTAGGTGGGTCTGAACGCATCACTTGTTCTTCCTCTTGGCCTTGATTGAGGGATGCCAAGATTGCACCAAAGACCTCTTGGTCGTCAAGCCAGCCCTGTCAACTCTTCAAGATTGTGCTCTGACGCAGGACTGTTAGAGGGTGGTATGGGTGGAGTGAATGGAGGGGTGCCCATTGGGGTGTAAGGCATCCCAGGGGAAGATATGAGGATGGGCGAAGGAGATGGTTGGCTCGACGCATCCGATTCCACAGGATAGATGATGGCTAAGGGTTCGATAGAAAATGAAGGTGGTGGATGCACTGCTAGTGACGGTGCGTTATGGGCATAGGCTGGGAATGGGTCGTGCGTTGCACCCACCATAGTGATGTTAGGGATAATTGGTGGTGGTGCAGGCTTGGTGTAGGGTTTAGATGCAATCGTAGATGATGGACGCGTCCTAGGTTTTGCCGGTGTCTTGGCCCTTGGCTTGGGGGCAGATTTGGGTTTTTGTTGAGGGGTTTTAGGTTTAGGTTGAAGGATCTTGGCTGGAGGGGTAACAATGGTTTTGGAGGCTTTGGTAGGGGCTGAGGAAGGTTTAGAAACGGTCGGTCGCTGGGAAGAGGTAGCACTGTCGTGTGTGGGTTTCGTTTAGACGAGGGTTATAGTGGTTTTCCCAGGGCTTGAGGGGGTGAAATCGACACAGAGGAAGAGGAGTAGGAGCTTACTTGAGAGTCGTTGCCAAAGCTAATGCTCTGATTCTGGCTATCTGAAGTGGACGACATGGTAGCCGGAGAAGCTCGAGCATTGGAAGCGAGGGAGACGGAGGGGTTCCACGTGCTTTTTTTTTTTGTTTCAGAGGGTTCGAAGGCGAAATGAAGAAGAAGAAGAAGAAAACTTGGAATTTTGGGCCCTTTTATAAGAAGAGAGGTGATCATGGCTAACGTCAGGCGGCGCCTGACGTCTGTAATTAATGTGAAGTTGAAGGATCATCTCGGTTATCTAAATACTCAACTTTTTTTGTGTTCTCGAGACGCGTCCCTTCAACTGGGCCATGCGTTAGACTTGCGTCTAACGCGTCCGTTGTTTCAAATTCAATCATACACAACATTTTAAAGAAAAACAAACAAGTTTCCAATTTTTGTAAAAGCAAAGACAATCAATTTAAAAACATCCTTACAACTAAATCAATAAATTCAAACACATCATAGAATACAAAATGCAAAAAGACAAGGGTGAGAGAAGCGTCCCTGGGATATATTGCGTTGCAAACGTAGGGATACTTCGACGCGAGCCTCAACTGGCTTCGCGTAATGCGAGAGATGACTTCTGGCTATCAATCCATCTTCAAAGTAAGGCTTAACTCTTTGGTCGTTTACCTTGAACGCGTTGGTGCCATCTTCTCGAGTTATTTCCACAGTTCTATATGGGAAGATTGCTTTAATGACAAAAGGTCCTGACCACCTGGATTTCAGCTTTCCTGGAAACAAACGTAGACATGAGTTGAACAATAAAACCTTTTGACCAACAACAAGTTCTTTCTCACTGATGCGTTGATCATGCCAATGCTTTGTCTTTTCCTTGTACAGCTTGTTGTTTTCATACGCGTTCAATCGCCACTCCTCGAGCTCGTTGAGCTGAATTTTGCGTTGAACGCCCGTAGCATCCAAGTTCATGTTCAACTTCTTCACTGCCCAAAACCCCTTGTGCTCTAACTCTATAGGTAAATGACAGGCTTTTCCAAATACGAGAGAGTATAGGGACATACCTATAGGAGTTTTGTATGCAGTTCTGTAGGCCCAGAGCACCTCATCCAACCTTTGTGCCCAATCTTTCCGCGTTGCATCGACGACCTTTTCCAAGATGGACTTGATTTTTCGATTCGATACTTCCGCTTGACCGTTTGTTTGAGGATGGTAGGCAGTGGCAATCTTGTGCCTAACATTATATTTTGCAAGTAATTTGGAAATGATGCGATTAATAAAGTGCGTACCTTCGTCGCTTATCAGGGCTCTTGGTGTTCTATAGCGTGTAAAGATATTCCTAGTAAGAAACTTAGATATAGTGGACGCATCATTCCTGGCACAGGCCACTGCTTCTACCCACTTAGATACATAATCTACTGCTAACAGGATGTACTGTTGGCCATAGAACAGGGGAAAATGTCCTATAAAATCTATGCCCCAAACATCGAACAACTCAACTTCAAGAATATTATTCAAGGGAATTGCGTCCCTTGAAGAAATATTCCCGGTGCGTTGGCAGGGATCACATATTCGAACAAACTCCCTTGCGTCTTTAAAGAGGGTGGGCCAAAAGTATCCACTTTGAAGGACTTTTGTTGCAGTTCTTTGCCCACCGAAATGCCCTTCGTAAGGAAAGTTATGACACTCAGCTAAAATGCGTTGTGTCTTCTCCTCCGGAACACAACGACGTAGTATGGAGTCAGGACCTTGTTTATATAGAAACAATTCATCCCAAAAATAAGACTTGCTATCATGAATTAACTGTTTCTTCTACTGAGAGTTGAAGTTCCTAGGGAATTGCTTGGTGGTTAAATAATTGACTATGTCCGCATACTAAGGTTCCCTGCCTTTAACTCTAAACAGGCTTTCATCAGGAAATGCATCCTTGATTTCACTTTCTTGGGTTTGCATTTCTTGATTCTCTAGCCTGGATAGGTGGTCAGCCACCTAATTTTCTTTTCCTTTTCTGTTCTAGATATCAATGTCAAACTCCTGTAGTAGCAACACCCATCTTATCAATCTTGGCTTTGTGTCCTTTTTGCTCATTAGGAATTTAATGGGCGAGTGGTCAGTGTATATGGTGGCTGACGCACTAACTAAGTAAGATCAAAATTTTTCAATATCAAATACCACAGCTAATATCTCTTTTTCAGTAGTGGTATAATGTTCCTGAGAGTCATTTAGTGCTTTGGACGCGTAGGAGATGGGATGTATTAAGTTACCCTTCTTTTGCCCTAACATAGTTCCTACTGCCACATCACTCGTGTCGCACATAAGAATAAAGCACTGCGTCCAGTCTGGTGCTATTAGTACTGGAGCTGTCGTCAACGCATACTTCAAAGTCTCAAATGCGTAAGTGCAATCTTCGTTAAAGTCATAGGGCGGTTTGCCTCTAGTAGTGTGCTCAGAGGTCGCACAATCTGAGAGAATCCTCTAACGAACCGTCTATAGAAGCCCGCATGCCCTAGAAAACTTCGTAAAGTTTTAACATTTGCTGGTGGTGGAAGTTTTGCTATGACATCAATTTTGGCTTCATCTACTTCCAAGCCAGCCTTAGATACTTTGTGACCCAAGATGAGTTATGCTCAGTTGCCTAACTCATTCTAGGGGTATGTAGTAGAGACTGCAACTTACATTTTGAATAACATTCCATCTAAGAGTGTTTCAAAAATACCTTATGAGTCATGGATAGGGCGTAAAGCTAGTTTACGTCATTTTTGAATCATGGGTTGTCCGACACATGTGTTGGTGCAAAATCCTAAGAAATTGGAACATCATAAAAATTATGTCGGTTTATAGGTTACCCCAAAGGAACAAGAGGTGGTCAGTTCTATGATCCTCAGGATGATAAGGTAATTGTATCGACAAATGCCACATTCTAGAGGAAGAACACATTCGAGATCATAAAACCTGTAGTAAACTAGTATTGGAAGAGATTTCAAATAATGCTACAAACGAATCAACAAAAGTTGTTGATCAAACTTGCTCATCAACAAGAGTTGTAGATAATCAAGGACGTTTGGTCCATCACATCCTACTCAAGAGTTGAGAGAGCCTCGATGTAGTGGGAAGGTTATGAGACAGCCTGGTCACTATATGGGATTAACTGAAACCGAAGTCAACATACGTGATGATGACTTAGAGGATCCACTAACATATAAATAGGCAATGGATGATGTTGATCGAGATCAATGAATCAAAGCCATAGACCTTGAAATAGAGTCTATGTACTTTAATTCAGTCTGGAAACTTGTAGATAAACCTGATAAGGTAAGACCTATTGGTTGTAAGTGGATCTACAAGTGTAAAAGAGACCATACAGGGAAGGTTACAGACCTATAAAACCTGGTTAGTGGCAAAGGGTTATACCCAGGTTGAGGGGGTAGACTATGAAGAAACTTTCTCACTTATTGCTTGATCAAATCAATTAGGATACTCTTGTCCATTTCCACTTTTTATAATTATGAAATTTGGCAAATGGATGTCAAGACTGTCTTTCTACATGGAGATTTTGAAGAGAGTATTTATATGGTCCAATTAAAAGGATTTATTGAATAGGGTCAGGAGCAAAAAATTTGCAAACTAAAGAGATCTATTTATGGATTGAAACAGGCATCCAGATCCTGGAATATAAGATTTGATACTGCGGTCAAATCTTATGGCTTTGAACATAACGTTGATGAACCGTGTGTATACAAAAAGATCATCAACTTCACTTAGGCATTTCTTTTTGTATGTAGATGATATCCTACTTATTGGGAATAATGTAGGATACTTAACTAACATTAAAAATTGGCTAGTAACCCAATTTCAGATGAAAGATCTGGGAAAGGCGCAATATGTTCTTGGGATTCAAATAGTTCGAAATCGAAAGAATAGAACGCTAACTATGTCTCAAAAATCTTATATAGACAAGGTGTTGTCTAGGTTTAAGATGCATGATTCCAAAAGAGGTGTTTTACCTTTTAGAAATGGAATACATTTGTCAAAGGAACATTGTCCTAAGACACCTCAAGAAGTTGAGGATATGAGATGGGTTCCCTATGCATCAATAGTCGGAAGTCTGATGTATGCAATGCTATGTACTCGTCCAGACATATGCTTTGCAGTAGGGATTATCAATAGATATCATTCCAATCCTGGTTATGAACATTGGACTATTAATAAGAATATCCCCAAGTATCTTAGAAGAACGAGGAACTACATGCTCGTATATGAACATAAGGATTTGATCCTTACGAGATATACTGACTCTGATTTTCAGATTGATATAGACTCTAGGAGATCTAATTTAGGACCGGTGTTCACTCTAAATGGAGGAGCAGTAGTATGGAAAAGTATTAAGTAGAGCTACATTGCAGACTCCATAATGGAAGCAGAATATGTTGTTGCTTTTGAAGCATCCAATGAAGCAATATGGCTTAGGAAGTTTCTAAATGATCTGGAAGTTGTTCCAGACATGCATCTGCCAATCACTTTGTATTGCAATAATAGTAGGGCAGTAGCGAACTCCAAAGAACCAAGAAGTCATAAGCGCGGAAAATATATTGAGGGCAAATATCATCTCATCAGAGAGATTGTGCTAAGAGGAGATGTCAATGTGAGACAAATAGCATCTGAGGACAATATTGTTGATCCGTTTACAAAGGCCCTCCCGACTAAGATTTTCGAGGGCCACGTGAAGAGTTTAGGACTACAGGTAGAATAAATAGGGCAAGTGGGAAAAATTGTTAATATGAGATGCCCTAGATTATTGTATTTAATTCTCTCACAACACTCAACTTTGTTGTAACCCACTAGGAGTTTTAGTCCAAGTGGGAGTTTGTTGGGTTGTATGTCCTAAAACTCGTAGTTTTGTAAACAGTAAACATATATGAAGTTTATTCAGACAAGTGTTGTTGATTGTTTAATAACTCTAAATCCAATAAACTACGAACCCTTGGCTATTGTTATGAATACTTGGACTTTATGTGGAGACATAAACTAGATCAAGTTCGAGTAAAATAGGCTAAACCATCTATTGTACTTGGATTAGGTTAGGTTTCTATTTCTAGAGATACTATCGTATACGACCCACTTTATGATTGTTACAAATGTGTTAAAGTGTCATAAACGATGTGATCAGTTCGTTCATGTATAAACATGAGAGCGGGGATGTTCTACACGATGAGATTGTGTAAGACAGACCACGAAATAATCATTGTTACGTATTAACACCGTTTACTGTTAACACTGATTAATTTCACTTCTTGATGACCTAGATAACTTGAATTGTATAAAAGAAATTTTTGCCCTACCTCGAACTCCTCTGGTGCAATCATGCTGCCGTGAAATTCTTTCATTCTTTCGTTGTAGATCAAAGAGTTGTCAAAGGATTCTAACCTGAGCTCTTCCAATTCTTGGAACTGTAAAAGTTTAGCCTCACCAGCTGCCTCAGAATCCCAGTTGCACTACTTAACTGTCCAATACGCCTTATGTTGAATCTTAACTGGAAGATGGCAAGCTTTTTCGTAGATCGTCTTATAGGGAGACATCCCAATAGAGGTCTTGAAGATCGTTCTATAAGCCCACAGAGCATCATTAAGACAGTGGCTTTAATCATTCCTTCCTAGTTTGACCACTTTCTCCAAAATAGTCTTCATCTCCCTGTTTGACACCTCTGCATGCCCATTCGTCTGAGGGTGGTAGGGTGTGGCAATACAATGTTGTACACCATACTTTTTCAGTAAGGAAGCGATGACTCGATTATAGAAATGTGATCCTTGGTCACTAATGATTTCTTTGAGGAAGCCATACCTGCATAAGATATTAGACTGAGGAACCCTGCAACAACCTTAGCATCGTCAGTAATAATGGCCTTTACTTCCACCCATTTGGAAACATATTCCACTGTCAACAAAATATATTTATGTTGGGATTGGTGTCCTAATTCTCCCGGAGTCTTGTAGTTTGTAAACTATACACATTATTATGAATAAAATAAGAGTTATTTTATTTTGCATTTACTCATATCCAATAAACAAAACTCTATGGTTATTGTATGTAAACTTAAGCATGTAATTGACATCCAAGTGGATCATGCCTTAAGTGATATCCTAAATAGGTCTGTAGTATAAGGATTAAGGAGGGATTCCTGATCCTAGTGACACTACAGATACAACCCGTTTTGTAAAGGTTTGCAAGTGTTGTAAACTACAATAGATGGTAGATCCTGACCATTCATGTGGAGACATGAAAGTAAAGGTGTCCTATACAAAGTGTTTGTATAAGACCAAACCACGAGATGACTAATCTCTATATATAACGTTGTTGATACTGGAGACTTACATCTCACCTAAACGACCATATATGACATAATCCTAAGTGTTTTAAAAACTTCTTCCTTTGAGGGTGGTCCTTTGATTAGTATGGGTGAGAGTCGCTAGATTGCCAACTCAACATGCCTACCTTTTTGGGGATTTGTCTGATTTGGAAGCTGAGAACTCAGTTACACAAGATGGAATTCACTCCTTCCCCGAAGCAGTGGCAAGTAGGTAGATTGCTCCCTTAAGGGCTGATTCCAGGTCTTGAACATAGTGGCCACAACTTCTCTTTGGAAGAGATGACTCAGTCGTAGTAGAACTATGACTTATGTTCATTAGAAGGATCAGTGGTACTTAAGGAGTTAGATGTAACTATAAGGGCATAACGGTTATGCCCAGCTATACTTACGAGCGATATGTGAAGGGTTATCACACTGTTGATTGGTTGATATGAACACATAATATATCTGTAGTAAGGAGAGTTCAGCTTTCGGTCTTTAGTGGAGTGCTCGACAGTTAATGGATGGTGGACCCGTGACTAAAGAATTTAGTCAGTTATTCACATACCGTTGGAGCTTCAAGCTACAGGTTCATAAGGTCCCCTTGGTAGCTCAATGGATTCAAGTTGAGAATCAGTTCTTGTGTTGATTTGAAATGTTCAAATTGACAAGAGAAAATTCGATTATATATGATATGATCGGTGTGATGTATGAGATATATCAAGTGGAGGATTAATGTAAATTAGATTTACATTAAGTACCATGAAATAGAAAAAGAGCTATGGTTTATATGTTTCATGAGATGAAATATTAAAACTATAGGTTATAAATATAGTATGGTAAGTTGGTTATCATGTATATTTATAATTATATTAATTGTTGGATAATTATTTCTTTTTCTCTAATAACCAATTGAGTGGAAGGTTATTGGTGGTTTCATGGTAACCGTGAGATAAAAGAAAAATGGTTTCCTAATTTTAGTAGTTGTTGAATTGAGATTTTCCATTATCGGAATTACTCACAGTTGGCTGTCAAATGGATTAGATTCACTAAACGATAGTTGAAGAGAAACAAAACGATCGTGGAGTGATACTACACGACAGTTCACTCAGTTGGCCTTTAGCTAAACGATCATGGAGCTTTTGCTAAACAATCGCATAGCATTTGTTAAACGATTGGACATCGTCTATACGATAGACCTTGTCATCTCCCACTTGCTCAATCGTTTAAATGATTATTATTCCTCCGGTATCTTCCTCTAACCAAGTCCACATAGAGCCCACACTTCTTGATTCTCACATCGAGAATACCAAGGTAGCCATTGTGGTGGTGTCAAACTCAACTTAACATAGTTCGAGGTTTTTGGAGGTCGTTCGTTGTGTTCGTGATCTTGGAGATCACTGAGTTCGTAATCGTTGTGATCATGCTATGTTCAAGCGTTTGTGTGTTGCTGGCTTGAAGTCAGATTGAGCATTCGAGATCAAGGGTTTTTGAAGATGAGTCTTCAAAGGTATGATAATCTTTCCCTTGATTTTGTTGAAAGCATGCTGTAATTTTGTATTGTGCATGACCTGTAAGTTTTGGTTTCTTGATTGTAATTGTGTATGTTCAAATACGAATATAATTTGGAACGACCATTTCGTTGCTCATGGAAATCCTCATTTCTGATTTACTTCAATTGGTATCAGAGCCAGGTTGTTTTGATATTCCAAATTTCACTTCTATTTTGAACTTCTTTTACAGTCATGGTGGGTTTTCTGCATTTACGTTTAAGTGTTAAATGCGTTTGTGGATTGCGTTGAAGAATGTTTAGGGTTAATTGCCTCTATTTAAAACTTTCTTTAAATTACAAAGTTTTAATTTGTAAGGGCCCCTAATTTTTTGGGAATAATTAATAAGCAATCGAGTCTGTAATTCAAAGTGTTTGAGTTAGTCGAGTCATTCGAGATAAAGTTTTGAAGCATGAAGATGCGTTTCTCAGCGAAGAAGAAGACCAATAGTTGGTCGTGTCGTGTAGCCTCAAGTGTTTGCTCTATTGCATAGTGTTGGTTGCCTGATCTCGTAGACGCTAGAGGTAAATGATTGAATGTGAGCATATGATGCTCATCGTTTATTAAAAGACGCGCATACTAAACGATCTTGTAGTTAGCATGTTGATAACGAGAAGAAATGCACGTTATCATAGTGCTAAGTTCTTAAACAATGTTGGATTGCGTTGATGAAATATGTTAATTTGCGTCCATTAAGCATCAGTTTCTTAATATTGCAGTCGCATGCATTCAACGTATTAGAACAATTGATCTTTGTATTTTTGTGCAGAATATGCGTTAATGCAATGCAAGAATTATGATCATAGGAATCATTGGTCGGTGCATTGATTGTGGTCACAAACATTCGCCCGAGAAGGATCACCGCAACTTGGTCAGTGCAACATGGTGGGCGCATCTAGGTGAGAGGCCAATTAAGCGTGATAGGACAGAAAGGTGATGATGGTCGAATCCAAATTAAGTTGACAACCGATAACGGTCACAAAGTACATTCAGCTTTATTGGTGACAATTATTCGGTGCATCAGTCAGGAATTAAAGTTGTCCCATCTGTACAACCAGGAGAGAGAAGCCGCCTTTCATCATGGATGCTCTATAAATATCAAGGGCATTCTTCAGAGAAGGGATTCACCGTTTTTACAATCTTTTGTTCCACAAGTTTACGCCTCGATCCATAGTTTTCCTTTCCATTTTAAGGAGAAGCAAGAGAAGAGTGGTGGTGCCAGAGATTGCTCAGGGAAACTTGAGAGAGACCTTGAGGCGTAAGAGCAGAGAGCGGGCCGACTCTCGCAAGAGCGAGATTATATTTTGAGCACGAGTAGAAACAGTGTAAACGTCTGGCAGCAAGAGATTGCTACCAGGCTCTTTATTCTATACTTGCATTGTTATTTTGTACTTCATCTTCATATTTATACAATGGAAGTTCTATTTCTACATATGTTCACTCTGTTAATATGCATGAGTAGCTAAACTAGTTGAATGGGTTGAGAAGAACTAAGCTAACATGACCTAGGAAGTTCATTGCTTGTGATTGTCTTGTTTTATGTTGTGTAAAATACCCTTTAGAGTTACTCGAGAGAGAGTCTAAAGAAAGAACCTAATATCTCGAGAGAGCTAGGTTAGAATCTGGATTCGAAAGAGAAAGATTAGACTTGCATAAACAAGATATAGGGACTTAGAGATAAGCTCTTTTTGTCAATTTGCATCGCATGCATCCTAGAGATAGGAATGATATTATCTGGTCGCCTTATCTGTGTATGTGCTATCCTGTCATCGCATAAATAAGAATAGAGGCTTATGTGTAGGTCCTATAGACTTGTGGCATATATCGCATGCGTTCTAGTATTAGAAGCCGTAGCATTCGCATCGAGAGATGGTTTACTATTGTATGCATGTTGTATGGTCGAAAACCATGAACGCATTCTAGGGAGTGTTAGCCGAATCCCTTCTCAACCCGTTCACCGCATATTCATCGCATCTCCCGTTTACCAACTCCTTTTGAAATCCGCCGCATTTATTTATTTTTCATCAACGCAAATAACCAACCCAACACTTTATTTAATTATCCAATTACCACAAAGTTTTTATAAAAATTACCAATGCAATCTGTTTTTACAAGTCCCTGTGTTCAACCCTTGACTTACCAGGAAACTCAGAGGAATTTATACTTGGATTCCGTTGGGGAAACTTGAGTGCACAACACAATTCCATCAACTCATATCATCCACCCATTTACCGCTCTAGTTAGAAAATTAGCTTAACAAAACAAATCGCGCTTTTCTATGGATCGACTCAGACTTACCATTGTTACTACATTTTAGTAGTTATAGGAGTAGTTTGGTATACAAATTTTCTTTTGTTTTGGAGGTCTCTTGGGATGAATGACACTAAGAGTTTTCCCTTCAAACAAAATGGCATCGTTGCCGAGGACGCCATTGATATCTCGTTAGTTAAATTTCTAGTTAGAGCATTCTTTTACTTTTGATTCGTTTTCCTTTTTTGTGTTAGTATCCTAAGCATAGCAAGATATCATAAACAAGGATGAGGACAATCAAGTGGAGCATCTCGGTTTAGTGACGAAGTTTTTGACCTTCCAGGTCAACTTGCTGAGTTAACTTCTTTGGTTAGTCAATTGGTTGCAGGTAAACCATGACAGGTGCAAGCATGTCCAAACCTATAGTGGAGCCCTGCTCCATGAGACCACTCCATGGGAGGGTATCCTAGTTATATGGATGACAATTTCCGTCCGCCTAGATGGGATGAGTCCTATGACTATGGAAACCTAGGATGGGATCAGTGCCACTATGATCCACACCTTGCCACATCTGACATGTCGATGCAAGCTCACACAACCGACTCAAATATGTGATTAGACAACTTGCTATTAACAATCTTGTTTTTTAGTAGGAGATCCACAACCTCCAGCATGTGAGCTTTAGTTTTCAAACTGAGGTTGGAACTGATCTTCCGAGTTTGAGAGACTTGGTCACTCAATCTTCTGATTTAGTTGAAAGAGGATGTGAATCCCTATTTCTCACATCTTATGGCAATATCAAGGCGTGCAGTGATGAGGTAACCTATGTTGACATCGAGGATGAGTTGGAGGATAGCATGCCATGTCTAGAGCCAGTTTGTGAGGACTATGAAGAATCTGAGCCTACAACCGTGGATTTCCAGGTGATGGAGTTTGAGGTCGAAAACCTCGCCCTGTTTTGCCATCTGGTATATCGTATATTTTTTTAGTTTTGTTCTCCTTATTCTCGAGAGTCTGTTGAGTCTTTTCTTTATTTTGACTCTTTTGGGTCATTTAAGTCTTTTTATTCTTTCTTTTTACTTTTTTCGAAAAAACTTTAAAAAATCCAAATTTGACCTGTCTAATTCTTTTCAAAAGATGGGAACCCTTATGGCCTTATCGTGCCATATCGACTCATCCAATAAAGGACCAGAGAAATACGGGAATTTCTTTGTACCTTGGCAGGGGGAAGGTCACATCAAGCAACCAACGTTAAAAATTTGTGCTTCCTGGAAGCAGTCTGGTGAAAAAATTTCTTTTAATTGTTATTTTCTATTTCTAGTTTTTTTAGGATAGTTTTTAAAATTAGTTTTAAGGTTTTAGTTTAGTTTATTTTATTTATTTTTCGTTTAAGTAGGGTTATGTTTATTTTAATTTTAATTTATATCTTTAAAAAAAATAGGTCGCAACGTCGCGCAGAACTACGTTAAAATGCAGTTTTGCAACGAGAAGGGTTTCATTTTTCATTTTCTCTTTCGTTTTTCAACCGATTCTCTCCCAAATCTCTTCCGCAAGCTTTGAGGATGTCCATTGAGGTTCTTAGGGTGGCTACCGAGTCCTTTAGGGTAAGTCAGGAGCCTGCGAGGCGTATGGAAAGGACGGTTAACTACATTTATGAGTAGAATGTCTTTACTATGCTAGCATCGATTTCCAGAGTAACCTTCAGAGGGAACTGGACTCACCAGACTCCGATTCAGGCTAGCTTTTCCTCTCATGTCTTCGGTAGTATTTTAACATGCATTCTAAAATATAAATAAATTTTTTTAACAATAATTAAATAAAACATGCATGCAAAAGTAGTACCATACTAATAAAAAAAAATAAATGTCAATCTTTTTTTATTGAAATGAAATTTCAAGAATGATAAAACAAGTGAATGAGAAAAATATAGTATGGGAGATGAATGAAATTGAAAAGAGATCAATATTTTAAGAAAGCAAGATAGTCGATTATGTGGGAAAAACATGAAGACCAGATTAGGTTCTCAAAATTGAACTAGGGGTGTTCAAATAAACCTGAACAACGCGGACTATCCAACCCAAAATATAAGGGTTGGGTTAGATTAGTTTTGTTTTTGGGTTGGGTTGGGTTAAACCTCTTCTATTTTTGTTGGGTTGGGTCGGGTCGTGGATTAGCTAAAAAAAAATTGGATTGACCCAACCCAACCCGAATTATATATATCTTTGTTTAAAATTTGATAACTTTGTATTAATTAATTTATGAATTTTAAATATATTTTTTTAAAAATTGTTGTGACATTTGTCTTTTATTTAAAGTTTGCAATAAAAATATTAGATATTTGGTATTTAACATTTGAATTTTTTAAGATTTTAGTTATTAGTCATGTTGTATATAAATTTATATATTTTTAATTAAAAAGAAAAAACAGGTTATAATCCGAAAACCCAACCCAAATTTTAAATGTTAGGTAGGTTAGAGACTTTATTTGAGTTCTTTGGACTGTCAATCAAGCCAATCTGAATTTTCGAGTTAGTCCAAAAAAATACTATCAACCCATGTACACCCGAAAATTGAATCAGATAGTTGAGAAAGTAAAACGTCACATCATCCAAAAAGAATATGGTTCCTTTACAATTTTCAACATGGTAGAAACGCATTCAGTTCACTAACCCCCGTTTATCGACCATTTGCTGAAGCTGAAAGAATTTGCTTACAAGTCGCTTAAATTCAAAAGAAACAATTCATCTTGTGTTGCACTTTCCCCTCTTTAACACACAAACCATAAAGAGGGGGAAAAAAACCATATTTTTACCGATAGTTTTAAAATACCCTACATTTTTGCTAATCATTTTAACGCTTAATTTTGCACTTAATCCCATATTAGTGAATGGTGGATAATGTATCCTAATTAAAATATGCGGTTAATTGTTTTTTAAAAAGTTAATTAATCTTAATACCTCCTTTTTTTTTTTTTTTTAATATTCTTTTGTCTTTTTTGAAACAAACTCAAAAGATCAATAAGTAACAAATCCATTCCACAAAAGCATTATCATCATATCCTTTTATATATAGAGAGGATAATTGCATTAGGTAGCATTTTAAGGATACTAATTAAGTGTATAATAACATTTATAGTGTATATAATAACATTTATAATAAAGTTTACATGTAATAGATTTATTGCTAATAGACTCCCAATAGTAATATGACCTATCACTTGAAAATAAAATCTTTGCTAATTCTGCAAATTCTTTTGCATTGGTCTATATCTTCAAATACTTTATGTCAATCAATAAAATTATAAATACTAATACTCAAAACTTGTGAAAATGAACATAACTCAACTGAAAATAGTGTTTATACTATGACTATCAATATTTAAATTAGATGGTCAATTCACTCTCCAATAACAACAACAAAAAGAATAACAAATATATATATATAAAAATAGATAAAAACTCAAGCAACTATGACGTGTCGTTTCAATGGCTCATTTTCAAATATGAGGTGAGAAAATTCAGGTGAAGAAGACGCATCTACCATTAATAGAACCAACAAGCTAACTGTGTAACAGCCATTCCATCAAATTACACATTTTCTAGGCATAATTTGGATCAAATTCAGAACAAACTTCATAGTTCTGAAGAAATATGAGCATTTTCCCAATTCAAAAGCCATCTATAAACAATTGATTCCTCTCCTAAATATTCTATCTCCCAGAATTCGAGGGACTTTTATGTGCAATTAATTCCCCAAAAGCCAACTTTAAATTTTCTTCCTTTTCAAGGGATGCTATTATTATGTTTAAAGAAAGGAGATCAGGATTCAGAGGCAGACCCACATCATCGTTTGGATTGTTAAAGGTTAAAATCAATTATCAAAATGGACAAATTGGGTTCATTTCATTCTTGAACGTCTTCGATTCTTGCACGTCTCTCTGATATTTACTTGTTGCATTTTCCATTTTCAATCGCAAATTTCTCTACGGTAACATTCAGACTCGTGTCATAAACTGACAATACTTTCCATTTCTATCTGGGTTTAACTTCTTGCAGGTAATTAAAGGACATTTTGAATCCCCCCTTTTAAGTTTCTTGATTCTCAATCCCTGCTGTTCAACTTCTTTTGGGTTTTTAACGAGAGATTTTGGTTTTGCAGAGATGGGTTTGTCTAAGGCGTATGGATTCTTGAGTGAGATCGGTCTTGGTCCTCGCAATTTGGGGTGTTACGTTAATGGCGCCTGGAAGGGACTTGGACCTGTAGTTTCGTCCTTGAATCCTGCAAATAATCAGGTTTCTATTGATTAAACGCTCAGTGATTGTCTATCTCGTTGTTCTTCTCTTTCTTAAAAGATTTATAATCTGTTGTTTGTCATAATTGATATTTCATTTTTGTGAAATAGCATTTAGCTGACATTTTCCATTCTCGTCTTTTGGGTTCTTTGATTATGCTTGCTTTTATACTAACTCAACCCTATACGGAACTGTGGAGTCTTAGCTGAAATTTCAGTGTACCGTGTCTTGGTGAGGGCTGAAGGACATTTGATTATGGCTTTATTTAGGCAAAGTGCAATTTCTATTAGTTTATAAACTTTCTGACTGCTGGCTGACTATTAATCATGTTTGCTTTGGGGAATATTCCCTGCAAACACAATCAATAAGTGGGTTAATCATGTTTGCAGGGAGGAGCGTCTTATTCTTGCTTCTTTTTCTTTGGACAGTTTCTTATTGTTGCGTTTCAATTATTCTTGTGTCTATAAATTATTACAATTATAGGAGAAAGTGTCATGCAAACCCATAATTTCAAGTGTAAAGAGTTAGCAAGTATAGATAGTTCAATGATTACCCAGCACATGTCTATGTTTGTGCTCTGCCTGAACCATTTTGTTATGACATATGGGGACTGAGAAACCAATGCAGTTGCAGAACACCCTAGCTTTATGGTTTTTGCCAAGAAGTAAGAGTAGTATATTTTAGGATTTGTATAGGATAGTGTTGTGAGCTTCAACATTGGATTTCAAGGATATAAACAAGTCTACATTAATAAGCATCCACAAAACTAGTTTAATACTCATAACCATTTCTAAAGAGTATAGATGCAGCCCCTCAGAGACCAAACAGCACATCAGATGCTCAGTCTATATGGTTTGAGACCGAGAATTGTGATTTATGGCTTTTAGCCAGTTGACAAACTTAACAAACACTCATACTATTTTACTACTAGAAAACTGAGTTTTACATGCCCAATATTATCCTTATCACCATGCATTTTGCTACCTAAACTCCTAATGAGATATGCAGATTGTTGAACTTACTTATTTTTGTTTAAGGTTTAACAAGACAAATTATCTCTTTTTTACTTAGGTAATTGCAGAAGTAGTGGAGGCTTCCACTCAAGATTATGAGGAGGGCATGCAGGCATGCAGTGAAGCGGCAAAAATATGGATGCAGGTAAGATTGCCTTGAGACAAGTCCAACATTAATTCTCATTGGACTATTGTTTGAAATATCCCAGTGTGCCCAACAACATTCTTATTCTTGGATTTTCCTTTTTAATAATTATTATCTTGATGGCACATCCTTCTTAAGCTTCAGAATTGGCCTTTTCCTGGCTTGCTTTTCATCTGTTATAGGTTCCTGCACCCAAAAGAGGAGATATTGTTAGACAGATAGGAGATGCACTTAGAGCTAAACTCCATCATCTTGGTCGCCTTGTATCACTTGAGATGGGAAAGATACTCCCCGAAGGGATAGGAGAAGTTCAGGTATGTTTCTTATTCATTGGCCATTGTATATCTCCAATCTGACCTGTCATAATACACGCTATCTTTATGCGGGTGTGCTGATGGCCGGATGGCCCATTGACATAGGCAGGTTGATGGTCTAGATCATTTATCAGTCTAATGCTTCTTCAGCCTCGTGTGTATGTGTTATGTGCACTCACAATCTTATGCTGTAGATATTTCCCCCCTGATAATGGAGGTGTTATTGCAGGAAATTATTGACATGTGTGACTTTTCTGTTGGTCTAAGTCGACAACTGAACGGATCAATAATACCATCTGAGCGTAAGCTACAGATCATTCAATATTTTTTATTTTTCTGAGTTCTTCCTTAAACTTAAATTGATATTCATTGGGTTTCCAATGCTTAGTGTCTCAAATAGAATTTCTAATTGTATTTACTTGTTAACAGGTCCAAATCATATAATGATGGAGGTGCGTTTTCATTCTTTATCTTTTCTATTAAATTCATCCGTAAGGACCGTCATAAATTTTCCCTTCTGAATGTGAATTCTGTGCACAGATGTGGAACCCTCTCGGAATAGTTGGTGTTATTACAGCTTTCAACTTTCCTTGTGCTGTTCTTGGTAAGTCACACAACTCAGAATGACATGACTATATCTTTGTATCAATCTCAAAGATGGATCTTTATGATATTTTATTGCATTCAATATTGTACTTAGAGGGAGGCACATGAACAGCACCTGTAAGAGAAATGTTGTATCACTACAAAGAGTCTTACCTTTTTTTTTATATTCCCTAACGAGTGGTTTAAGTCACATTAAACATTTTCTTTGTACTTTATAAATAATATCAATCAACTTCAATACAATATGTACTGCAATCTTCTTTGAAGATAAGTTCTGTAATCTTGTCTTGATTGTTGCCGTGCAGGTTGGAATGCTTGCATTGCACTAGTTTGTGGGAACTGTGTAGTTTGGTAAGTTTTACATTTTTTTTGTTCAGTTTATTGATGCTTTATTGTTAGTACAGTTTAGGAGGAAAGAGGGAAAATAATCTAAAAAGCAGAGGGGAAGAGCAGAGAAGGAAGGAGGGGGCATAGCTCGTCTTAAGTTAAAAATTCGTTATAAAAATTAAGATTTATAAGTTATCTTTTTAAGTTACCCCTAAAATCCTTTTTAATCGAATGATTATAATATACAAGAAATTAGAAGGGAAAATATTCCCTCGCTCTATGAAAAATTCTAGCCCCACCCTTTGATCTAAAATGGCTTGAAATGAGCTGATTTTGATAGGGACATTATTGTGTATATAAGTTCATGTTGGATATTGAGATCATACTTTCTTTTTCATAAATGTTGTTCCCAACTTGAATAGCATATAAAAGTCATCCTATGCTCTTAAATGGAAACTTTAAAAAGCTGTTGTGTATATATATATATGAAAAAGAAATCAACTCTTCGTTCAAGTATGGTAAATACAAATAGGGAAATGGAGCAAACATAAGGATAGCTCCAAAGTTAATGCGGTAGTAACTTTTTCAGATGTTGAAAGTTCAGATCTCCACCACCACAATTGCAATGATAAATTCTAAAAAATTACAAACTAAAGGGGAGATGAGTTATCAATGACATTCCGAACTCAACGGAACATACCAAAATGTATCCTAGTTAGGATTTATGTTGCCTCCTTATTTCTTCTTCTAAGAAGTTAGTTTCGGAGTTAATTAAAGTGGAAAAAATATTCAAGAGTCTTAAAAATGTCCAATTTAAGGAAAATTTGAGAGTTCTCTCTCTACTTCAGGCTTTCCAATATACTCTCTACGTACATCCTCTTTCACTAGTTAACTTATCTTACAAAGGGCTTGCCTCAATGTTCCTACTATACACATTAATGTTCAGAGCAGGGCTGACTGTCAAGATATATACACATATATCAATATCCCACAATTCGTCAACCAAATTTTATTTGAAATTTCTGGTAAAAGACTAGTCTGAACATACCTTGGGTTACATTTTATGGTGGTATACACTCATCTGTTGTATCTAATATAGTCATCGAAAATTTGAATCTTTTTTGCACCATGAAAGTTATACAATATCAAGTCTCTGGCTCCATCGTGAATTATAGGAAAGGTGCTCCAACGACCCCCTTAATCACCATTGCGATGACAAAGTTAGTGGCTGGAGTTCTAGAAAAGAATAACTTACCTGGTGCAATTTTCACATCCTTTTGCGGTGGTGCTGAAATCGGTCAAGCAATAGCAAAGGATAAGCGTATTCCTTTGGTTTCATTTACTGGAAGTTCCAAGGTAAAATGTCCATCTTTACTTGTCCTTGACACTGCATACCATTCTGTTCTATTTGATCCGTGATAACTGATGACCAATATTGTGTGCAAGTAGGTCGGTCTAATGGTTCAGCAAACTGTAAATGAGAGATATGGAAAATGCTTGCTTGAGTTAAGTGGAAATAATGCAATTGTTGTCATGGATGATGCTGATATCCAACTTGCTGTTCGGTCTGTTCTGTTTGCTGCTGTTGGCACGGCTGGACAACGATGCACAACATGTCGAAGGCTGGTAGTATACTTTTCACAATTGCTGACAAACTTATTTACTTTGTTGATCAAAGTGAGAGAATCTAATCCTGGAAGTTCGTTTTTCCTTGTCTTGTAGCTGCTTCACGAAAGCATCTATCAGAAAGTGCTTGATCAGTTGGTTGATGTATACAAACAAGTAAAAATTGGAGATCCTCTTGAGAAAGGTACCTTACTGGGGCCATTGCACACGTCAGATTCAAGGAAGAATTTTGAGAAGGGAATTGAGATCATTAAGTCTCAGGCACGTTTCATATGCAACTTTCTTCCTTTTAATTTCTGTTTAGCTCCTTTTTTGGCTTCATGTGTCTTTGTATGATTTTGGATTCAAGCTCCGTTGATGGTGCGAAAGCTTAGCATATTTTGTGTGTGATTTTGTTAAGCTTTAACAAGTAGTTGCCATTATTTTCTAAATAAGTTTTTGTTTTCACCATGTTCAGGGAGGAAAGATTTTGATTGGAGGTTCAGTTATTGAATCGGAGGGCAACTTTGTGCAGCCGACGATTGTCGAAATTTCTCCAGATGCAGATGTTGTAAAGGAAGAATTATTTGCTCCAGTTCTTTATGTCATGAAATTTAAGGTGAGCTCTTGACTTGGCTTTTTTAATGGACTTCATTCATAAATTCTTTAAATTCTTTGTGAATATATATGTATGTGTAGGTACGTACGTACGTATGTATGTATTTTGTCTATCACCAACTTTTCCATGTTGTTCTGAACTCTTTGTCTAGACTTTGAAAGAGGCAATTGAAATTAACAACTCTGTGCCACAAGGGTTAAGCAGTTCTATCTTCACTCGTCGACCTGAGATCATCTTCAGATGGACTGGGTGAGTGTTTTAAACTATTTCAAGCCAATGCAATAACAGGTTCAGTGTGGCTCATGACACAATTTTATATCAATATCCTTGGCCGCTGTTCAACTATGCTGCACCCCTTTATCATATCTCAAATGATTGTGAATTCCTTTAAATGGTTTATGTCATACAGAAATTTTTAACTCATTGCAGGCCTTATGGGAGTGACTGTGGTATTGTAAATGTAAACATACCAACAAATGGAGCCGAAATCGGTGGTGCTTTTGGAGGAGAAAAGGCCACTGGGGGTGGTCGAGAAGCAGGAAGTGACTCGTGGAAGCAATACATGCGACGCTCAACTTGGTACGTATCATGCTTGAACCAATTATTCGATGCATCTTTCTTTCTTTTCTTTTAATAAATAAAATTGATAGTAAGAATTAGTATATTCGCCCAAGTATCCTATTCTTGTTAGTTGGGTTTAACCTTAACCTCATCTAATCCATCTCAATATACAATTATAGCATAAGGAAAAATACATAGAATTTAGAACAGTTCATATGTTATGTACTCTTAAATACCAAAGGATCAGCAACACGACTGCCTTCTCGATATATATGAATAATCAGTCACATACCCTATTTGATAAAGCGAAAGTACAAATTCGGAATAGACACAATATAAGGGGAATCACTCTCCAACAACAATTAATGTTAACCACAGTTCAGCAAAAAGTTAAGATGAATGCAACCCATCTAATGCTCGAGATACTAAGTTTGAATTACAATGAAACGAAATAAGCATAGTAATCCTGAAATCTATAGATCAGTAGGTGCATCCGAGCATCTCAACTTGGTTGAATCAAACCATTTTCTAAACCCAATCTTCCAACAAAAAAGTTCAACAACTACCAATTCCTGTTCACTTGCAGCACCATCAACTATGGGAATGAGTTACCACTAGCACAAGGAATCAACTTTGGATAGGTCTGCTGTCATCAGGTACTCAATATCCTTAATGCATCTTTCATCTTTTGCTGTTTTCTTTTTTCTTTTTCCTGTCTTTTCTCACTTTGTTCAGTTTGTTGCTTTTTAGAAGAAGGGTTTGAACCTCCTTGTTCCAGCTTTGACTGAGATGTGATTTGCCTTTACTAATGACTTTTGGAAAGGGGAATTTCTGCCAACTAAGAGAGGGAGTTCCTTCATAGTCTGGCTGTCTGCATCTTCTAAAATAAAAGAAAAGTATTCATAGGATAAATAAATATTAGCAACATTTCAGTGGCTGGCTGCTGCCTTTTTCTTCATGCAAGACTTAGAAGTTGATAACTAATATGAATATAATAGTGGTTTTGGTATCTAATTCAATAATGTGAATGCTCTCATTCCTTTCCTTGAAAATTGCCAAGCCTATTATTAATCACATCTAGAAGATAAATGTATGATATTTTTGCTCTTTGAGAAGGGGGAAAAAAGGTACAATCTATAGGTTGTGTCACTTAAAAGCCTCAATTTATTAATTAAATCAATTAAAATTCTAAACTTTCATTTAATATAAGACCGTCTAACATAATTTTAGAGAATCTTATATCATCAATTGATCCAAAAGCTTAAGTTAGTGGATGAAGACGAATTTAATTATATAATTTAACATAGAGAAATATCATAATCTTTTTTGTTCTAATATGAGTAGTTTTTCATCTTCCTATTTTCTCTATTTTTCTCTACTATTTATAAAGAATTATGTGATTATTTTTCTTGTCACTATAAGAGAATTTTAGGAGAAGAATGATTTTATTTGTATAATTTTGAGTTGATTTTTCTTTAAGACTAAGAGTTGGTAACATTGCATCAATTAGCATATATTGTGGAGTTTGATAAATTATATTTTAAAAAATAAAAATAAAAAAATAGGTTACTTATAAGTTAAGTTGATAAGTTACGAAAGGCCCAACAGTGCCATATTCTAGGAGCCCAAACTATGTGATTGAATAAATCCTCCTCTATATGTTGCGGGTCGAGGACTCCTTCTCCTTTTCCTTCTTCAAACTCCGATTTGTATTGATCAACGATAGAACAAGATTCATTTTGTATCATATCTAAGGGATTCCTGGGTTCGGGCCGAATGTTTCTGATGAGGATGATTATTGCAATATTGATTTTGTAGTTTAATTTAATTGTTACTTTTTTCAAAATTATTATTTAATTAATAAAGTTTTGTTGACTATTATTCCAGTGGATAAAATTTCCACTTCTTTATTTTGTTCTTTTTAATAAATGCAATATGTTTCATAATTATGTCTACATAATAGTGGAAGAATAGGGAGCAATGATAGCTATGACCACCAACAATTGCAGTAGAGATGTGATCAACCAGATGAAAAAAATAAGTTTGTTTAATAATAATAATAATTAATAAATAATAAATCAGTCACAAAACCAATTATGGAATATGAGAGGGATTTTCAAAAAATTTTTAAAAAAAAAACTATTAAAAAATTGAACTTTTTTCATAGAAACAGATAGAAGTTTGTCTCCGTATCTCAATATATATATATATATATATTTATTTGCTATTTTGATAAATAGTTTTACATTTTTTTTCTGTCTCCTATTTAATTTCAATGGAAAACAAAATTGATTTTTGGTTCCTTTTTAATACATCGATCAAAGATTTGTCTAAGAATAACTATTGATATTTCTCTTATTCTCATTCTTTTCACATAAAATAAGACCAACCATATAAAACAAATTATTTTTTCAAATGTATTATTCCAATCTTTATTCACATATGTAATCAAGATTTAAAATATTGATATTGACAAAAATATCGAAATCTTAATTTTACATAAATTTCGATAGAAATATCGATAAAATGTTGATTTTGATGGATATTTTTTGAAAAATTACAAGAACAAAAATTCAAAAAATAAATTTAAATTAGTAAATAAACATTTTATGATTTTTAAACCAGTTAATATGTCTATTATTTATATTATATTTACATTGGCGACATTTTTTTTATGTTGCATAGATTTTTCTATAATACAATAGAAATATCGATTCACCCCTCATGTCGATATCAAACTCATGAAAACGTGAAAATATTGATGAAAAAATTGACATATCGATAGAAATTTAATAGTAGGTATATAATACACATTTTTACTGCTTTTGTAGGAAAAATTTTCACAAATGGAAAAAATGTCACACTATTTACAAAAATAGCAAAAAAATACTGATGGACATTGATAGACTTCTATTAGCGTCTATCAGTGATAGAAAATGATAGAAGTCTAAAATAATTAAATTTTGCTATTTGTGTAAATAGTTTCACTTATTTTTCTATTTTTTGAAAAAATCTCTTTTTTTATATTATATTTTTTAGAAATATCGATTCATCATCATGTCGATATTGGACTCGTTAAAATGTGAAAAATATTGATGAAAATAACGAATTTAATATTATATATAATGCACATTTTTACTGTTTTTTTTATATATAATATGAAAGCATGTTATAGGCGTCAACCATATAAATTTCAACCCTACGAATAATATGAAAGTGTGTGTGAATGTAAATTCCAACCCTATATTACAAAGTGGGTGTCAATTGCAAATTTATATATTAAAAAAAAAGTAATCACTTGGAAATTGATAATGATTTGATAAATAAGAAATTGACCTATCTTTAGGAAACAATTTTTCTATAAAAAAAAATATTAATAATGAAAGTAAAGCTATCAATCATTGATAGCTAACAATCATTCCACATCATTAAGTTTCAATAATTCATCCACTAATGCATTGGGATGGGTACTTTAAAAGTTGACAAAATCAAAGAAAAACAATATGTTATTATCATACAGGAAGTATTAAAAAGAATCTCTAGAAAGGCACTATGAGATTATTTGGGAGGCTAAAATGTAATCAGTGAAAACGGTGATAAAGAAAGTTGGATTTAACATTACAAATCGGATCCAAAACACTCCGTTTAAACATGGATTTTAGATTACACTAGGATACAAACTCATTCTATTACGAATCTCTAAACAATTCGTACATATTTTTCCAAGAAAAAGGAAGCATTAAAAATTACTATAGAAGAAAAAGAAGAGAAAAGGAAGGTAATGAAATAAGTGTATTTCCAATAGATAGAAATATAAAATAAAGAGAATAACAAAGTTTATTAATGATTAGTAAAGACAAATTGAGAGAGTAGTTGGGGTGATTTGATTGAAAATATTTGGAAGATTGCATGAAATTAGATGGGAGAATTGATGGAAGGATTAAGATGCTTTGGCAATAGTTGGTATAGATCCCTCTCTTCATTTTAAGAAGATTTTTTCATTTACTACACAAATATATAAGTTTTTTTGTTTTAATTTTAAGAAGATTTTTTCATTTACTTCATTTTTTAACTTTTAGTTTTAAAATTTTCAATTGTTTTATTTTATTGTAAACTTTGCATAAAATTGTTTGTATAAGAGTAGAAGTTGGTGTCAAATGACTATTTATATATATATATAAAGCTTTGAAATTATTGATTGTTATTACTATTATTAAACTAATGATAGTTCAACTCATAAAAATGTTATTGATTGAAAGATTTTTCCAAGGTTCAGTATGCTTGTCTCTCTCTATTTTTTTGGTTTTTTTTTTAATTTTTTAAAAATAATTATTTTATTTTTTTAGAGAAGAAAACAATTATTTTATTTATTAAAAAATAATTATTTGATTGAGTATTTTTTTTAAAAGATTATTTTATTGAGTTATTTTGACAAGTTAAGTTGCATCTTTAATTTTATTTTCTTTCTTCATTTTCAGAAAAGTATTTTTTTTAAACAGAATATTGGAGGGAGGTTTTATTTTTGGAAACTTCCTATTTAAAAATATGGAAACTAAAAGAAATAGAAAAAATAGAAAAAAATTGAAATAATAATTTAAGAAAAGTACAATCAATTTGAATTCTAAACCTTTTTTTTCAATGTCTAATAAAATAATGAGTTTTAAAATTTTATGAATTTATTGAACGTAAAATTTAATGTTTTATTAGACACATATTTATGTACATTAGATTTGTAATTTTAGGAAATGGTAACTTATTGATATTATATTTATAATTTTTGAAAATGGTAATTTATTGAGTGAAGTTGGACCGTTAGTTGGCCAACACAAAAAAATGAACATGGACCATTTTTTTAATGACATACATTTTTATTAACTTAGCATTTGAAAAAAATCTTAACCATTTTTTGCGTTTGGTAAAATAGATTAAATATATTAAAATCATTAATTTATTCTTTTAAAATCAGATAGAATTTTTAATTAACATTTAGTTTTCCATTTTATACTAAAAAAAAGCTCTTTTTTATATATTTTTCATCTAATCAAATTTATATTCTATTTTTTATTAAGTAAATGCATATTTTTAAAAAAAATTTACCATATTGATATATTTTTTTTAAATAAAGCTATTTTTCTTAATATTTAAAAATTAATCTATAACAAACAAAATTTATCATACTAAAAAATTATTTTAAATTTTAAATTACAAAAAAAAAAATTAATAAAAATTGATGATAAGATTATTTTAGTTATTGTATCTAAAATAATTTTTTTTTATTTATTTAACAAACATTCCAACCTATTTTTAGTTATAGACAACATTAAACATATATCAGTATTTAAACGATCAAGCATTCAATAACTTGAGAAAAACAATGTTATATTTTTTAAAATAAGAAAATTTTGAGTTTTTATTTTTTATTTTTGAAAATTGAACTTATTGGATGTGCAAAAAAATAATATGAGAAGAAAATCAGAAAAAACCAAACATAAAATTTACAATTTTTACAAATATGTTTTTTTTCATAACGTATAGTTTTATGTTTGTTTACACAAAATTTTCTATTATAGATTTTCTTAGTCAAATTCTTAAAAGTAAAAAAGAAAACATTAATGAAAGAGATTTTGATAGAAATGAGAAGTAGTGTTTAAAACCTTAATTTTAAAATAACCTAAAAAATCAAAGTCTAGCTATTTGATAACAATTTAACTTTTTGTTTTTAATTTTTTAAATTGAACGCTTCAAAATGTATACGAAACATAACACTAAACTAATTAAACAATTCTTAACCAAATTCCAAATACAAGTTTTTAAAAATTAAGACTTAATTTTGTCTTAATTTTGAAAATTTCTGACTTAATTTTGAAAAAAAATATATATATAATTCAACTCTTATACTTAAAAAAAAAAAAAGTATATTCTAAAACCAAGAAAAATAAGTTCAAATTTTAAAATTAAAAAATAAAAAACGAAATGATTACTAAATCTAACTTTCATTTTTATTGTTTGTTTTTTAAAATCAAATTTATAAACACAACTTAAACCTAAGATTTAAGACTTTCTTTATCATGTAGTTAAGTATGGTGTTTTATAAAACTAAGCTAAGTTCATTTTCTTAATGTTTTTATAAATTTATTTAAGAATTCAGCATTTATCAACTTAATTTTTCGGAAAAGAAAAGAATGGACCTAAAATATTGAATAATGGAAGAAACAAGTAGATTAGTGCACAGAAAAACCCAACTTCAATTAATATAAAAGCTAAATTACACAACGAAATGGTTCGAATTTTGCCAATTATGACAAGAATAAAAAAACCAGCATAGATGAAGTGTAGGGTATAATTTAGCCTAATGATTAAGTTTATTTTTCTGGAATATAAAGTATTATTGGATCCCCCAATATATTGATTTTGATTGAGTTTTGGTTGGAGGTGGTCCTTGGAATCCTGTACCTTTGATGATTCACGAACCAGAGATGGACGAAAAACAGCTTCCTGTCCGAGTGAGCGCCGGCGGCCGTGACCCTTTCTTCGTCGGACTTGTAGGCATCGACCTCAGAGCCCGTGATGAGGGAGAATCTAAGCTCCGCTTCAGAATCTGTCGCATCGCCGTAATCAAATGCACCGTCGGATTTGGAGGTGGTTTCAACGCCGTGAATTTCTTGCACAGCTTCATGTGATTTTCCATGGCCTCCTCCGCGGTGATTAAGCTATCGGAACGGAGGATTTCGTAGTTGATTGCCTCGGAACAGAGCCCGCAGATCCAATTTCCACTGTAACGCTCACGAACGCGTTCTATGTATGCTGGTGTACACTCTTCTTTAAGTCCGCAACAATCGCATCTGACGAACTCCGCCTCCATGTGAGCGATTAGCTTCGTCGATGCTGTTTGAGGTTCTAGGATTGTATCGCTGAGCACGGTTGCAGACATCTCGATTCTGCAAACGGAATCTGAAATTATGACATCAAAACAGCGTTCCAAATCCCTAGAAGTTTCGAAATTACTGTTTAGGTATCGCTGAGAACGACTACAGACATAACATAACGTAATATAACATAACGACTCTACAAACAGAATCTGAAATTATATATTGAAAACAGCGTTCCACAAACCAAACGATTACGAAACTATCTACAAACAACCTAAGACCCTAGAAATTTCGAAATTATTGATTCGAATAGGACAATAGAGAAAATCGATGAGAAAGCTCACCAACAGAAGCAAAGGCAGATAAGCAGATATTAAAGAATTTCCTTCTCCCTCCGCCTAATTTCGCAGCTTCTTTTACTGCTATCTCTCCTTTTCACCAATTCCTTCTTCGTCATCTGATGATGAAATTTCACATAGGAAAACCATTTCAAATTAAAAATTCAACTGATCCAAAGAAAACCGAGTTCCGATTGAGAATCTTTCGCCAAGAAAATCAAACTCTCTCCCTTTATTATAATCAGAATCTTCAAAGCTGATGTCCTAAATCAAAGGAAGCGGATTCTTCGCGATCTTCAGAGCAGATCTCAAACCGAAAAATGGAAGAACGCAATCAGAGGGCAAATGAGACGAAGGAGAAAGGGCGCGTTTGGAGTAATGGAGGAGAGATAGGAATGAAGATGAAATTTGAAGGCTTATAAAGGATCTAAATGCGGTTGCGCCACGTCATCAAAATTCGCTGTCGGTAAATTTAAACCGTTCAATATTGGACTGCCAGCTAAGCAGTTAATCGAGTTCAGACTTAGCAAATATGTGCTGTTTTGGAAGGTTTTTTCCTCTATAATTAACTAACCAATGTTATTCGACCACGTGTATTCTATAATCTTGTACGGTGCGGCTACGTTTGAAATCTTTCTCCACGTAATTTCCTAGTTGTACTTTCTTTTTTTATTTTCCCTTTTCCTTCCACTCCACTATTATTCAATAAAATTCAACTTACATCCCAATTTACACCAGTATTCATCTAACTCTCGATCCAATAGATATTAATTCACCTAAATTATTTTTAAAAAAAAAAAAAACTTATAATTTGTTTCGAAACATCTTTTGAATGGACCACAATTATACTTAGTTTTTTTTTTTAATCTTTTAATTTGTTTCGAAATAACTCTTTCTTCTTTGGTTTTTTTTTTTACACTACATTGTTCTTCTTAGTTTAACAATTGTATGAGTGGAGATAGATGATAATTTGTAAAATGTATATTAGTTATTGAGTTATGCTAAAATTAACATAAAAAAACTTCTTATAACTAAGATTAGGAGGGTAGTCAAAATAAACATAGTGCAACCGGCAAAAGCTTGTACTATTGACCTTTTGAGATTCGATTATCCCACCTAAAATATTGTAAAAAAAAAAAAGTAATTAAGCAATTTAAGTATTATTTAATTCATATACTTTTGCCTTTAGTTTAGTTCATATTTTATCGAAACATCTATTTTGACCTATTCATTTTCATTTTGGTCGATCAAAATTTTAACATGACATTCTGTAACTAAATTTCTTAAAATGTAACCTTAAATTTGAATTAAAAGTGGTTCATTGTATATAAATATTTTCAAATAAAGATCCAAAAGATCACTTAAAAAAAGTATAGTAACCAAAGCAAGCGTTTTGAGAGTAATTAAATAAAACAAAAAATTAAAATTACATTGTGAAAATGGTATTTAAACCAAAATTATAATGTTGAGGATAAAAGTAAAAGTTCTAAAACATCAAGGACAAAGTTGTAAAATTCAACCTATGTTCTGAGAGCCCTCCTTGATTATAAAACTTGTTCATATGACTTAAGCCACGTTGCAATTTATATAATAAAACTCATTTACAATGACATCAAAAAGACCATCTTCAATACGTGTAAATTTGGTATACAATATTTGAACAAATCAACATAAAACTAAAAGATAACAAATCCCTCGAGTGAAGTTATTACTATAATCTCATAGTCGATCGCGTGGCATTAAATATATATAATATATATTAAAAGAAATAAAGAAAAAATGAAGGTCAATGGATTGTATGAATTGAAAATGTGGCGTTTCCGCTTTCCTTTCACAATTAGGAAGGAGTAGTATGTCATCAATGTTCATAAATAATATTATAAAACTAATGAATTATTTTTTTAAAAAAAAAAAAAAAAATAGGTCGAGTAAGGTCAAAGAAAGTAATAACATTAGAATTAGAGAAACGGGTAATAGGATTTAAATTGAATTTAAAATATTAAAAAAAAAAGAGTAATTGCAATAAGTAGTACTTTTAAGATCAATAATTAAGTGTATAGCAATGGTTTTAAAGAATTACAAATATAGCAAAATCTAACCATGAGACTATCGGTGGCAGATTCCTATTATTGATAAGAGTCTCCCAAGTAATATAGTCCATTGTTGATAAACTCTAATCCAAATTTGGCTATCTTTATAAATTCTTTAAATATTTCGAAGCATCCCTTGAGAAAAATGGGTTTATATTATTTTAGTAGAAAGAAAGAGAAGAGTATATACCTGAGCGATTATGCTGAATAAAAAAGATGCGATTAGAAGAGAAAAGTCGGCTGGTCTGTGTGTCCACTAATATCTTATGTTAATAATAATAATGAGAGAGAAATGGGAGGACCAAGGGGATTGCCCAATATCAGGAGCTGAAATTATTGCTTTGGCTTGGCTTTTCACATACAATACTGAAAAAGACATCCATATATATAGTTTTAATTTATCGATGAATGCTCCACAATACCTTTCCCATCAAATCTATGCCCATCAACAAACAAACTTGGTTTTTTCCTTTCTACACTGCTTTAATCAATAAAATGATGAGTGAGACAGAGATCGCTAAGCCCTCTCATCATTTTTAGCCACGGAAAGCTAGTACTACCCTACCTTCATTCATTGCATACCATAACATGAATATTTAATAACAGGGTCTAACCGTATAATAAAAAAAATATATTTCGTTAAATGACGTGTTAAATTATCAATGAAAGGAACATGCACTACTGTTGTAGTTCTAGATATTTTCCAAAAGCCATCCAGAGACCTTCCTGATCCCTATAATTTTTTTCACATCAGAATGCAGAGAGAGAGAGACTTACTAATCTTTAGAACTCAATGATACAATTGTACGTACGACCTATCAAACAGATCTGTTCAAAAGGTCGTGAGAGGGTTCGTAATCTAATTCCCATCATGTTATAGCCAACAGAGATTTTGTTTTGTGTTAAATCATGTAATATGATGATCTCCTCTGAAAATACAAATTCTAAAGATGAGTGTTTTTGAGGTAATGTTTAAATAAAATGGGAATGTTACCGTCTACAACAATTCAGAAGCAAATACTACCTCAAGAACTTGCATATATAAATCACGCAACACATCGATAACCGACATATGAAACAAAGGCATTAGATGTCGTCAATATGCTTCTCCCGGGAGCTTCATATGAATCACATCAATCAATCTCGCTCACTAATGGCAATCAAATGCTCATCAACTTCTTCAGTGGTCAACACTCTGAAGATGGGATTCCCCGACCTAACCACTCCCACCTATAAAGGATGTAAATACATTCATGTTATCTTCATAATTGTGGTGCAGTTGACTTAAGTAACATATATACAATACAGCGCACCCTTTGCCAATGACAATTAACATTATACATAACTACTTGTCAACATAGTAGAAGCTAGAATGTCATATAAGAATTTGGATTTGTGACCAATAATGTAACATTCCTTTTGATAGAATCTCAGATTCTCAAGCATATTTCTTGGAGAAGAGAGAGTGAAAATGAAGTACCTCAATCTCATTCGCCTTGAAGTCCTCTTGCAGCACTGATTGAAGTGCAGAAATTGCAGTCTAAGAACAAAGAGAAATTGACATTAAAATGTAGGAAATCATAAAATATATGCAATTCTATGTTGCCACCGGTAACAAAATCGCATTATGGAAGATGAAGTGAAAATAACAAAGAGGGGTATTAGGTCCAAAGTTACTTTTGAGAATGTTTTGCATTAAGTCCTCGTTTCTCTTTCTAAGCAAAATACTTGCGGACGAAAATGGGTTATTCCGAATTACTCAGAAACATTAAGTGAAAAAAATTTCTTCCAGGAAGAATGCATAGATGTATTGATGCCTCCCCACAATTAAAACAAGAAAGAGGAGAAAAACATGCGACTGGTAGAAGGTCTAAACATTTGAAAAGGAATGAGATCTACCTGCACAGTCTCCTCATAAGTAAAAGCAGGATCATTCTTCATTTTCTTTTCCAAGAAATTAATAGCTTCCTGCTCCTTAAGTCCAGCACTAGTGGCCTAAATCACATAGTTGTGAAGTCTTACTTGCATGATTAACCAAATAAAAATATCAAGTTCAAAAGGTAAAAGAAACCGAAGTAATGGAGTACATGACAAACAAATATAGTTGGTAATGTAGGAGCAACTAATAAATAAAACATTCATTTTCAGTTCTTAAGTTACGAAAGAACGTGTCATTCTTAAAAAGTCAACCCACGTTCTTCAACCACTATCAAATCAGGTAGATTGTGTAGCAGCTCGAGTGCAGTGTACTCTAAATAGCAATGGTTCCCTAAACAATAGAATGTAAAACATTTGAAAGCAAACTAGTACAATTTTTTAAAAACAAAAAACTAAAACTAAAACTAAAAGCAAAACATAAACATATCCATACTACTTGTATATGAATAAATGCTATTTGAAACAAGGTTTCCTTAGAAGCATGACAACTTTTCCCTTATCCCTTCCCCCCGGGGGGGCCAACAGAAGCCTTAATTTTTACAGTGAAAAGATGAAGCAATATTTAGTTTTTTAAAAAAAATTAAAAACTTAATCTGAAAAAGAATTTTAACACGAGAGAGAGAGAGAGAGAGAGAGAGTTAACCCTATCTTTCTTCTGAAAGGTTACTTACCTTGTGACCAAAGAAATGACCAGCAGGATCACATTTATAGAGGCGAGGTCCATACTCATCGTCAATGCCCAAAACCATTGCCACTACAGGAAATCCAGAAGAAAGAAAAAAAAGGTATTGCTAATCCCAAACACAATAACAGTAATAGGTTCAAGCAAGCACTATGTGCATCTAAAATAAGAAATAAACCAGAAACCAACCAACTCCAAGTGGTCTCATATAAGCATGCTGGGTATAGACTTGTGATTTATCAGCAATCCTGCAAAACAATTAATCCCAACATCATCAGTCTAGTTCCTGCAATCATCTTCCAAAACTCATTGATTGATGTCCATGTATCTAACTTGGAAAGCACTCAACATTCAACATAATACTTCCACAAGGGTTTTGTGTTTAAAAGCCTTGTTTAACCTTGAAAGAAATATTGTAACATGGTTAAATATTGCCACATAACCGAAGACAAACAAACCACCAGCACTTCCTAAGTAATTTATTACTCAAAAAGCAAACGATTGTAGAAAGATATAATCAGAATACCATTTTGCCAATACATCCACTGGCATCTCATAGCCATAACGAAATCGGAACTCTGCTGCTTCATTCCTCGCTTGTTGAACCAGTGATCTTGCATCAGCTGGATGCCGTATAGAAAGTGAATAAGGATTTCATCATTCAAATTTGAGATAAGTAAAATTTTACAGTGAAGCATTGTCATGTGTGGTACTCTGAAGTCTGAACTAATAACAGTACAGTGTAGTGTAAAGAAACACGTGTGTATCATACACATAAAAAGACTAGTTCAGGAATATATAGTCAAGGGAGTCTTCTTGACCCAAATTATCATAAGTTGCTATCTCAATGTGTACAATTTCGTCGTCAAGGGAGTCTTCTTGACCCAGTTTATCATAAGATGCTATCTCAGTGTGTACACTTTCATCGTCGCCATCAGTTGATTTTGAAGTTGATACAAGCACGAGACAAGAAATCTATGTTCATGATTCATCATTGAATAACTAAGTGGCAAAAAGACATAAAAGAAACCTGTAATGCCAGTTGCGAGCAAGCCCAGATACTTGGTAATGGAGAAAAGATGAGTGACACTAGTCTGATCCAAAAGTTTATCCTGCAAGAAAAAAGGAAATTGTTATAAGTGGAATGAAATATTAAGCCTTAATATAAGAGACTCACGGAAGTGGCACGGCCAAACCAATAATACTCACAGGGACCTTCTTTTGAGTCACAACGCAAACTGAGTCCTTCCCTTTGACACCAATTGAGGTAGTTCCAGCAGATTTCACAGCCTTGAATGCATACTCTAGTTGATGATTTCAAAAACGAACAAGTTATCAAAATTTAACATTACTGACAAACTGACAAGCTAAAACTCAAAACCAAATGGAAAAATGTTTGATAAACGGAACACCGTTGCCTGTGATTTTCTAACAATTTACTGATTGGAAACAATTCATTGTGAAATCTTTTCTAATACATGGAATCACTAAAAGCAAAACCAGCATCCTAGACGTTAAATGTTGATCCTCGCAATTCAGCCTATGGTTTCCGGAAAAAAAAAAAATTAATACATACACCGCACTCAATACTCACACAGATCAAAGGCAACACTCTAAATTACACCGATGAGAGACAAACTTTTTTTTCCCGCAGCAAATACGAAAATAGAATTTCGAGTTCCCACTTCCCCTAAATTCCGAGAGCGATGAATACTAAACGCATTCTCTCGACCTAATCCCAAGTGAAATGAGAAACTACACTCAATATGTTTAATTGATCCGCATCTGTTACCACACCACACTAACTGAAACACCGCCACACTTCAGAAGGGAGATGTTCCTGTCTTGTAACGAGAGATTTCACCATTCAAACTTATAGAGTCAAGCTAAGTCACTTCAGAAACAATCATTCTTGAACATTAATTGAAAATGTCAAACCCTAACAGAAAGTTGAACTGATTCGATCGAAACAAAACGAGATCGAAGAAGATTGCATACGTACCGACTTGAAATAGGCGGCCCTCGGGTGAGAAAATAGTAATGTGACGATCGTATCCTCCTCCACTTCCACGGCTCATGGCTACGGGTTCAGAAGAATTAGGGCTTCGACGGGTTTAGGGTCTGTGGGGAAAATGGTTATCGAGAGCTTGAAGAATGAATGAATATAGCAGTGGAGCCGCGAAAAAGCTTTCTCGCCAAGAAAACCGCTCAGTCAGGCAGCATCCGGCAGAAGTCACTTCCAAACTTTTGTTTTATTTTACATTTTACATTATTTTGTTATTATTAATTTTACTAAGACATATAAGAGAGAGAGTGAAAAATAATACGTTTTGGTTTTCACCCTACAAAATTAATACATTTTTTGAAAACTCGTAAAAACAGATTTTGTTCGGTCTAAGATCGACCACCAGATTTTAGTTAAAAATCAACTTTTTACAAGTTATCGATTGTTGTGAGCCTTCCCGATATTCCTTACTATACATCGAGATTTGTTTTTTTTTTGTAATCTTTCCAAATATTTTACTGTTTTCAAAATTTCTTCAAATTTAGTCATGTTTACTAAGTATTATATCAAATTATTAAGTAATTTTTTAAATATTTAGTATAATTTATCTTTTCACAATTTTATGAATTTCCAAAATTCCAAATACGTTTCCAATTATCAAATTATATTTTTTAAATTGATTCAACGTTTAGTCTTCTATGTTAATATTTTAAAAATGGGTAAATAATGTACTAAAAAATGGTAAGTAATATTTTCCCCATAATATAATATTTTCAAAAGTTCTAATATATAACTCTTTTTTTTATTCGAAACAATCAATTGGGTAATTGTTTTAAATAACAAAAATATTATAAATATTTTCATGCCTATCGGTATAGATAATGACATTTTATTATATTTAAAAATAAGTTGACTCATTTTCCTATAGTTGAACATATTTCATTAATCAATGCTTAGTTGGGACTAATTTAAGATTTAACGAAATTCAAAGACTAAAATTAAACAATCAAGGGAATGTTTGGAATACATTCAAGTGTTTAATTTTAAAAAACATGTTATTTTGGAAGAAATTGAAGTGTTTAGCAACAACTTAAAATATATTTTCAAATGTATTTAATTTTTTTTTAATCAAAAGTGTTTAAATAAAAAAATAAACATTTTTTTCTCAAGTTAATCCAAACATACCATAAAATATATTTAAATCTTATTTTGGTCCTTATTTTTTCTCTTAAACTTCAAAAAATGTTCGTTTTAGTCTCTCAACTTTTAAAAGATGTTGATTTTGGTCATTCTTGTTAAGATTCTATTAACATAGACTAGACGCGATTTCATCCTTAAATATATTTCATCCCTAAATAGTTAACAAAATATTAATATTAATAGTAAGGACTAAAATAAACATATTTTGAAAAGTTTATAAACTAAAATGTGGACGTTTTAAAGTTTAATGACTAAAATAGCCAACCAAAACAGATTTTAAACCATAAAAATACAATGAGAACGATTTTGCATTCTGTTCAGTAGCCTTCTACCGTTTGAAAATGGGCCAGGCTTAGATGCTTCGGCCCATAAGTGCATGGCCGATAAGTTTGTTCAGATTTTTTTGGCCCATAACCTTAGGCCCAATTAAAACAATGATATAGCATCAATACAATAATAGCTTGAATTAGCAGAATTATTCCAGCTCAGTCCACCTCCACAATTATTTACAAATTTATGGTCAAGTTAATTTTTTTTGTTCATGTGATTAAGAGAAAATTAGGCTTTAATCCAAATTTAAATTAGAATTTCATTTTTATAATCAGATAAAACATCATAAATAGTATTTATCATTTGATAAAATCCTCGTATGGATAAAATATAATTTTTAAATTATCGATCTTAAATTTTAACTTTTTTCCGCATTATGTAGACTAAGCATGTAATTTAAGTTTTTTTTTTTTTCATAAGACCTGATATTAACTACCATGTTTTTCTCTTAATTAAATCATATTATAGCTTTTTTTTTAAGGGTAAAGTCAAATCCTGTGGAAGATTAGATATCATATTTTATCATTTTTCTATGGGTTGTAAATCATGAAATTTTGTGTTTATTTGTCAACTAGTGATAGTTTTAAAGTAACAAAATTCATCTCATTAGTCAGTTGACATTTTCAATCAATGTTTGAAATAAATAAAAAAATATTTAGATACACTATTTTAAGCAAATAACTTGACCCTAAATTGTCTTTTATTAAACCGATTTAGATCATTTGTATGCTGTCTTTGCAAAAAATCATGGGAAGAGAGAATCTAAGGTTTTAAATACATCTGCATAATCTAAAGTCAAAATTTCTATCCTCGAGTTTAAGAAGTTGATTTTCTCTTACATTTGAATCATCAATAAACTTCGGTCAGCATCTATCACGTAATATCAATATAGACTTCTATCAATTTCTATCATTTATAGATACTGGGAGACTTTTACCGCTTTCTATAAAAAAATATTAAATTTTACTATTTTATGTAAATAATTTCCCTGTTTTTATATTTTTTAAAATCACCCTTAAGTAAAACAAATCATAAAATTTTAAAATCTTTCCAACACAAATTATACACACTCCAAAAAGCTCATAAAAAGAAACAATATAAAATTTTCAAATTATTAAACTAAGGGTGTACAACGATCTTGGAGTCGTTTTCCAACTATACCACCACCAAACCAACTACGGTCTGTTTAATAAAATTTTAAACTGCCGTCGAGGCGTGCAAACAAGGTCGGTTTTAGTCGATTTTATTCTTAATTTTTTAAAAGAAATTGTCTATTTGGATTTTAACCCCAAATCGACACCGACAAGCCTCTCCTCTTCTGCGACTGACCGTCTTTGGTTCGACCGGTTTTAATCAATCCGTTCGATTTTTTGATCTATTATATTTATCTCTACTACGAACGTTACCAATCAAACATGATTTTGAATGGGCCCTTCAAATAAATACAAATGACCCCAATTTTAAACATGGTCTAAAAAAAACATAAAGATAATTTAGGTTCATTGAAACAAATCAATAAAATGGATGACCCATGAGACAAATAGAGACGTATCCTAGAAGGGGAAAAGGGTATAAATTTGGGGTTATTTGTAAGCCAATGTCATATCAAAATCAAATCAAATTACAATTCCTACTTGTTACCCGTTAGTTTTATTTATTTTTTTTTATTATTATTTTTTTTTTTTGAGGTCATTCATTAGCCTATTACATTATTGGTACTTGGTAGATGAAATTGCCTCCATGCTATCCTTTTTTGGTTGGTGCAAAATAAATAGAGAGAGCTACTTTTTTTTCCTTCCTTATTTTTTTTTCTCTTATTTAAAAATTGAATCATTGGTCAAAATAGGCATAAAGTTTGGCTTTTCGACCTTAAATATAGTGACAAAATAGGTAGCTTTTATGTTGTCAAATAGACCATAAAATCAATGCTGGTTGTAATATAGATTGAAAATGACTATATCTTGACGACGAAAAAGATATATGAGGGATCAATTATTAATTTCATATGATTTTTTTAAAGTACAAATAATAGTGGAGATTAAATTTCCAACTTTAAAGGGAGAAATACATAATAATCATCTATGAGTTTAGTACATTTCAAAAATTTTATATAATTTTAAATCAAACATAATTGCACGTTACATATTTGTCTAATTTGTTCCTTTTAAAGATTTCAAAATTATAAGGTTTATCAACATCACATAACTCAACTAACAAGGGATTGTGTTATCAGTGAAAGGTCAAATGTTGGATTTTTTTTTCATATATATGTGTATTTTATTTGTTGATTCATGTTTTATTTTAAGTCAAAATAAAATGACATTTCTCTTTCTTAAATATAAAAAAATATATATTAAAAAGTCAAAAGCTTTTAAGTTTTACCATTCTAAATTTTCAGCATCCAAAGATATTTTATTATTTTATTATTATTTTAAACTAACCCCTGCCAATTTAATTAAATATTGTGTGTTTTTAAGTTTTAACAATTTTAATAATTTATTTATTATTATCTATAGAGAAGTTAGTTATCTTTTTCCTTTCTGTAAAGAACATACAAGCTAGGTTGTACTTATACCAATCCTTCTATTAAAAGAAAATGTCAGGAATTATTCTGAAAAGAAAAAAGATAAAGAAAAATCAGGAAAACTTTTTTAGAAAATAAAATTGTTTTTAATTGTAGGAGTTGGTTGTGAATCTTGTGATGTATTATTTTAAATCATGGAAAATATATTTAATTGATTTGTAGACCACCCAATCAAAAAGCTAGGTCCAAGTGAACCCATGTTCCAATTGGAATCCTATCAACCCAAATTCAACCACTTCAACAAATCATAAGCTACCTTTTATATATATATAAATACAAATTAATGTAGGGGTAAATGTAAATATGGTAATTAGACTCACAATATTAGCAAATATAGCACCTAACATAATTTGCAGATATAACAAAATTTAGATCGAACTCTCGAAATCTATCAGAATAGATCATATGGTAATAGAAGCCTACCAACGATAAATCATATTACTGGTGGGAGTTTATGAGTAACCATCTATCAGTAATACATTTTGTTATTAGTTTGTAATTATTTTAAAATGTTGCTATACACTTGATTGTTATCTATAGTAGTGTCATCCGTTACAATTATCTTTACAATTCATCTATCTATATAATTACATGTTATGGAGTAATTTTGAAATTGTTAAAATTGCTTTTGTTGTATATAAAATTACTTGAAACTCGTCTATAATCGTGTAAAATTAATGTGATGTTTAATTTTCATATCATTAGAATAAATTTTGAGTGATTAAAAGCATGTTGCGAGGTTATTTTAAAAATGACAAACACTGTTTAATTTTAACTATTTTATAAACATTCTAAGATTACTTAATCGTTTAATTTGATGATTTTCGAAAGAAATTATAATTGAAAATCTAAATCGATTCGCCTATAAAAGCTTAGATATTAACGGTTGCAGTTACAAGTCTTACACAATATTTTTTAAAGGAAATGTAATAGATAGTGTAGATTCATGATGCGCTGATTTATCATGCGATGAAAAGATGTGTGGATGCGATGATCATGTAAGTTTTCCTAACAAACCCAAGTATAAGCCTTCTTAGGATTATGGTAAGTCCAGGGTCGAACGTAGGGATTATTAAATAGATACGCGAAGGACTCTCTGATCTTATCGCGATGGTGATTAAGAAGTAGATGGTGATTTAACTTTGATTTTCTAATGCGATGGAATTAAATGCACAGCCATGAAAGGGTGGTGTTGTAACAAATATGCGATAAAGGGGTTGAGAAGAGATTTTGCTAGCATTTCTTAAGATATTGTATAAGTCATGCGATCATGCTATACATAAATATTAAGCACTACATTTCTCAATGCATAAGGCCACATTTCCTATTTCTAGGATACATGTGATGTGTATGGAATGTAGCAAATAGAACTTATTTCTAAGTATCTACTCTTGCTTATGCGATCTAATCCGACTCTCTCAAGCCTAGATTCTGTCTTTCGACTACTCTCTCAAGTACTCCAAATGATGAATGAAGCATACATAAGACAAGATGATCGCATAAAGTGCATAGCTTAAGTCATGCTAGCTAAGTACTTCTCAACCCATTCATAAATTTAGTTACTCGTGCATGGTGTGAAGAGACTGAACATAAATTGAAATGAAGTTTCCATTTTTGCAAATACAATGTTTGAGTACAGAACAATAAACGGTGTAAGAAGTATCAAGCCAGGTAAGCAATGTCTTGCTTCCCTGACTTTTTACACTACTCTTATCACTTCAATTCTTTCCCAAGTTGTTAACTCTTACTCTCGCAAGGGTTTGGTATCTCTCCTCTATGCTGTTTCCGGCAATCTCTCAACCTCTCCAAAAATTAATTTTTTCTCAAGAATTCCCTTCCCTCGGCTTCACCTCGCTTCCTCGCCTGGAAGTTCTACTGATTTTGGTAGCATTGGGTATTTATAGACTTCCAGACAAAACAATTCTTCTCACTAATGATTGCGTGGATGGGCAGCATTAATTTACATGCCCTGTTGCGCCGTTTGATAGTCATCGAAAGTTCAATGTATCTGTGGTATGGTCTTCAACGACCGTCAACTGAATTTCTAATCTGACCGTTATCGGCTTTACATCCAATCATGTTTTATTACATTAGGTCACCACCTTTATGTAAGGTCATCACGTGATCATCTTTGAGGTACCCTTGGATCGCAAACTCAAGACGTGCTATCACATTGTTCCTGTTTGCTTTTTGGCCCTTAATATCAAATTAATTAATTAATCGATGTTTTGATGATAACAAACTCAATTTTTAATTACTGAAAATTTTAGTGTTTTAATATGTCCATAGCGTAGAGCTCAGAACAACAATTCCAACACCTCTTGAATCACTCAAATCAGAGCTAAAACGAAGACAATATGACCGAAACAAGTTTATAGAGAAAATACCGTGGTGGATAACGTGGCATAACCAGACCATTTGCATGTAGACATGTGGCAGCATATTGGTTAAATGGTAGATCATTAAGAGATTAACATATGATGAACTTTTGATTTTTGGATTGATTTAAAAAAATGAAATTTAAAAGAAATTTAAAAGGAAAATAAATTTAATATTATTTTATGTTTGTATCTAACAGCTAGTTTTTTTTCACATGGTATGTTTTTTTATTTTTGAATTGACTTTAAAAAGAAAATGAATTAAAAGGAAAATAAATTCAATATTTGTGTCTAACGGCTAGTTTTTTACACATGGTATGTTTTTTTACTTTTGGATTGACTTTAAAAAGAAAATGAATTTAATATTATTTTATGTTTGTGTCTAACGGCTAGTTTTTTATACATGGTATATTTTTTATTTTTTGGATTAATTTTAAAAAGAAAATGAATTTCAAAATAAAATAAATTTAATATTATATTTTGTTTGTAACTAACGACAAGTTTAGTTTAAAATCTCCACCATTGATTTTTCTTTTCCAAAATCCAATGGTCCAAATTAATTATGGTTTCTAAAAATTTTTCCATCCCTATATAAACCATCTTCCTCTCCAAATTTTGTACCAACAAGTTTTACATTTCATAATCCTCCAAAACTCAAAAGTTTCCATTGTTGCTCTCTCTAAGCTCCCAATTTTTTTTTCTTTTCATCTTATTCTTGAGATAGTGTTATTGCATTGTGAAGATAAATTTGTTGAGTATTTAAACTTGTAAATCCACTATAGTGAGAGTTGTATTGTGTTCTTCAAAAATTCCAACATTTGTAACGGTTTGATCCTAAACCGTGGAAAGAATCGGGTTTGCTCTTGAACCCGTAAAAGGAGCGGTGGTGTAACGGTTGGGCTCTAATCCGTGGAAAGAGTCGGAAAGATTTTATTCAAATTCCTAAGAGGCGCTTGGAGAGTGGAGTAGGTTGAGTTTGACCGAACCACTATAAAAATTACGGTGTCTTCTTCTCTAACTCTTTCCTTTTTATTTTTACAATTAATTTAAGCAATTTATTGTATGTTTTTAGTTTGTTCTTATTTATTTGCTAAAATTTGATAGAATTAAATTATCATACTTTTTGTATCTTATTTGTTGCATAAATTGAATTTTTCTTATTATTTATAAAAAGTGTATTAATTAGTTTGATTGGGTTAATTTAAAAAAAAAAAAGGTTTAATTAAACCCTATTCACCCCCTCTAGGGTTGCCATATCAATCCAACAGTTCCTAGACAGAATAACTCAATTTAACTGCTTTTATGCGACGAGTGTTAGCAATCGCAATTTTTTTTTAGTTTGGCGCATTCAATCGTAATATTGCCTATTCACCATCGCTTTCTCCCATTGTTTTAATAATTTGAGCTTTAATAACTTGTATTTCTACCAGTTATCAATTCACTTACAAAAATATAGGGTTTTAATAAATGATATGATGAATTAAATAGTTAAGTCATGTTGAATTAAATATAATAGACAGAGGGTTATCATTCACTACAGGTAGGGGACACTATTCATAGTTGAATACAATATTCTAAAATTGTAGAAAGCCTAATAAAATTTGAATTAAAGTCCTAGAAACCCTTATTATTCCCTTAAGTTTTATGTTTTTTAAATCTATATTACTTTTCATGTATTTATTCTTTCACCTATTTCAAAGAAATACTTGAGTCGTTAGTCAAATTCAGGATACCAAAAAAAGAAAATTCTAAAAACCATTTTTTTTCTTTTGATTTTTTATGCGTTTTAATTATGTGATGAAGTGAGTACTATATGAAATCTTGTTAATGCATTGTTTTACCTAGTTAAACTTAAGTAAAAGCCTAACTAGAATTCTGATGAGTCTAGGATCGAACTCAGGGATTGCGTTCTATATATGTGTTGACAAATATTGTTTCGATCTTGACGCGAGTTGTTACTAAATATGCGATGATGATATTTTTTTTTCTTCCTAATCTAATATTAAAAGAATGATGTATGTGATGGAAGTTATACCTTTGAATGAAACATTCTATGTGAGCAGTGCAAAATTTGAATGAATAAAAGTAGGGTTGAGAAAAATATTCACTAACATTCCTATGTAAATGCATAAATCATGCGTTCAAGCAACCGACTCAAATTACAACCTACACTTCTCAGTGTATTTAGCCACAATGTCCTATCTCTATGATGCATGCGATGAGTATTTGATGCAAAAAATATTTCTTTATTTCTTAAGATGCTCTCTTCTTGTTTTATAAGGTCTAAATCTTTGGCTTTTTCAAACCTATATTTCAATCTACTTTGAATAATCTCTCGACTCATTCATGTGGTTTATAAAGCATGCATAAAACAAGTTGAACGCATAATTAAGCTTTATTTAGTTCATGTTTGCTTCAATTGTTTTTCAACCCATAAGGAAATTAGTTGCTCATGATGAAAGTCGAGAAAATGGATAAAGGATAGGCTGAAGATGCATTCATATTGAGGCAAATAAGTTTTTCAACGTTTACACAATACATATGCAACTACGACAGAAGAGAGATAAAGAATCGAGTTGTGGTATGCAATTCCTTCCTCCCTCCAACTCTGTAGATGACCGTTTCAAAAGAGTGTTGGAGGTGAAGTTTTCTTTCTACTTCCAAAGAGAAATCCTAAGTTTTCACTTAAGATTTCACGAGGGCTCGAAGAAGAATTACTTTTTGTAGCAAGAATTTAAGGAGTTTTTCCAATGTCTCCGTTCTTCTTTGTATGGAAGTTTCGCAGGGTATTTATAGGCGCCAAGGGGCAGTTTTTCTTCTCTTACTAGTGATTATGTTGATAAGGTGCATTAAATTCCATACCCTGGTGCATTGTCTGCTCTGCGTTAGAAGTTCATTAATTTTTTTGTGAAGCTTTCTTGTTAGCCACCAACTTGGTCTTGTCAGCCCATACGTCATTTCACTCCTCATTGCATGAGGCTACCAACTATGTGATTATATTACCGTCGAGACTTTCTAACGATTGCATAAGAAGGTCTCTTGGACTAAAAAAAACATGATTTTTTATAACTTTTGTAAATAGAGGGACTTTTTGCATATATGATCGCATGATATAATTAATTTCTTGAATTTCTCATCAAGCTATCGCATTTTCAAAGCTTTTTCCTAATTGTTTCAGATAAAAGAGGTAAAATAACTTGTATCTCTACAAGTTATCAATTTTCTTCAAAATGTGGGTTAAATTTTGAATAATACACTTTTAAAAAGTACATATGAACTTGCAAATGAAAGTAATATAAAAAATAAGAGTAATTGTTTTAAATGGTAAAACGGTTGAAAATATTTTTAAATATAGCAAAATATCACTGTTTATCAATGTCTATCAATATCTATCACTAATAGACAGTGACATTTTATTATATCTGTAAATAAATTTGTTCATTTTTCTATATTTGAAAACACCCTTATAAATAGTTGTAAATGTCCCGTTTGGTAATCATTTGATTTTTTATTTTTGGTTTTTGAAAATTAAGCTTATTTAATTACCTTACTACTTCTTACAATGATTTACATCTTTCTTAATTACAAATAGTTGAATTCTTAGCCAAATTTCAAAAGTAAAAACAAGTTTTTAGGCCTCATTTGGTAATCACTTTTTGCTTTTTAAAATTAAACCTATAGACATCACTTCTACCTTCAATTTTTTTCTTTATTTTTTTTTTTCAATGGTTTAAAAAAAAACAATCCAAATTTTGAAAACTAATTTTTTTTTTTAAAGACTTTCAAGTGGAATGTTAATATGCAACTCTTTTAACACTCAGAGGAAGCATTGGAATTAACCTTCATCATTATTCTTTCTTAATCTCTATGCGTATGGAGGTAATTGCACCTCATGTGATACCTTTGAAGTAGAAGCTATCGCCAATGAGTGTTCCTTTGTGCCAGAGGACTTGAAAGAGCTGCAGTAATCTATGTGTTTTTCTTGGTTTTCACGCGATGGTATTTGTGGTTTCTGCATTGGTTGTGTGTCAGTGTGTTTGTCAAAAAAATATTTTTGTGTCTCATCAATAAACTTGCTTGATTTTTCCTTCGGATCTTCTTTCACGGTGCGACCACTTCTCAATGTCACTTGCCTGAACTTCCCGCATTGCGAGGAACTTTGGTGTTGCTTGGTAGTGAACCTGTGGTATGTTTTTCAACTTTCCAACGATCTGCCCCATTTGAAGTTTCAGGTTTTGAATGGATGTCGCTTTATTTTGCAGATCCGCTTCCTTTTTTTGTATGTATTCTTTCGACAAATTTTTTAAAGGTAAAGTTGTTGGTGATTGCGATGAACTTGATGCTTGTTGATGCCCATTTTGTCTTTGAAGGAACCCAGGTGGTCAATCTCTAGGAACATTGTGATGGTTGGCTTTCCCCTACTGATTTCCTCCCTATGAAAAATTTGGGTGGTTTCGCAAACTAGGGTTGTAGGTATTTGAAAATGGATTATTTTTAACAAAGCAGACCGATTGTGGGATACGTGGGCATAATCAAATATGTGAAGTTCTTCACAGAAAATGCAATTCTCGTTAGCCATCTTCGTGACTACATTCACTTGCTGATTTCTGACATAGATTTTTGTCATCGTCATCGCTTGCAACAGACTAGTCATCGCGTTCACCTACATCTGAAGTGATGTGATGGCATCGTTGCTCTATCCTCTGTCGTTTGATATTGAACCATATTTGTTTCCTTCCAATCCTCATGGTTATTTGAGATGCGATCAATAATGTTTTTAGCTTCAACATAGGTTTTTTCCAACAAACCTCCTGCTACGACAATGTTTATAGCCGTTTGAGATGTTGAGTTTAGGCCATAAGAAAATCTCCATTTGTAAATAATCAGCGATTCCATTATGCGAATAATCTTTCTAGCCTTTTGAACCTTGCCCACGCATCGCTTAGTGTTTCATTTTCTTCCTACTGAAAATTTGTGATCGCCCTTCTCCATCTTGCATTTTCGATAGGTGGAAAGTATTTATTCATAAACTTTTCAATGACTTGTTCCCACGATGTGATTTCACCAGGTTCAAATGAATATGCCCACTTTCTGGCGTCATTGATAACGGGCAGAAATGCACGTTATTACAGTGTTAAGTTATTAAACAATGCAAGTTTACGTTGATAAAAATATATAAGATTGCGTCCAAAAAGCATTAAGTTCACAATATTGTGGTCGCCTGTGTCCATTGCATTAAAACAATTAACTTATGTATTTTTGTGCAGAATATGCGTTGACGCAAGGCGGAAAATGCGATCCAAAAAATCAACGGCCAAGCACATCAAAAGATTATGTTAACGCAAGGCTATGCGGTCATTTGCGCTCGCAAATATTTGCTCAAGAAGGACGTTGCATAGAGTCGATGCAACTTGGTGGGTGCATCTGGGTGAAAAGTGTAAAAAATCACGATGGGACAGAAAGCTGATGACGGTCGATTTCGAATTAAGTTGACAAGCCGTTAATAAACTACTATAGTAAGTACACTCAACTCTTTGGTGACAAATATTCGGCGCATCAGATAGAGAATTAATGTCATCCCATCAGTGCAATCATAAGAGAGAAGAAGCCTTTCACCCCAAAGCTTTATAAATACCAGAGGCCACCTTCAGTAAAGGAGTTCGACAATTAGATAATTTTCCCTTAGACAGAAGTAGCCTTGTTCATAGTTTTCCTTTTACTTATAAGGCGAAGCGAGAAGGGAAGAGACGCCGGAAGATCGCCCAAGTCAGCTCGAGAGAGAACCCAAGAGGCATGGAAAGGCAGAGAGAGGACCGACTCTTGCGAGAGCAAGATTATCTTTTGAGCAGAGTAGAGAAAAACAGTGTAAAAAGCCTTGGGAAGCAAGATATTGCTACCAGGCTCTTTATTCTTATTTCGCATTGTTATTCTATATTTCTATTTTATATCTATAAAATGGAACTTGCTTATCTACACCTGTTCACTCTGTTAAAAGCACGCATGAGTAGTTAACTTTATTGAATGAGTTGAGAAGAACTTAGTTAACATGACCTAGGATTTTGATTACATGCGATCATCTTGTCTTATGTTGTGCCCAACACCCGTTTAGAGCTACTCGAGAGAGAGTCTAAAGAAATAACCTAAGACTTGAGAGAGCTAGGTTAGAATCTAGACTCAAGAGAGTAAGATTAGATCTGCATAAGCAAGAGATATGGACTTAGAGATAAGTTGTTTGCCAACATGCATCGCATGCACCCTAGAGATAGGTTATGGTATTATGCGGTCGTCTTGTATGTGTGTGTGTCATTCGTCATCGCATAGACAAGAATAGAGACTTATATGTAGGTTCTATAGACTTATTGCATATATCGCATGCGTTCTAAAACTAGAAGCCGTAGCATTTACGTTTGTATGTATGTAGCATGATCGCATAACATGAACGCAATCCTAGGAAGTGTTAGCTGAATCCCTTCTCAACCCATTCCCTGCATATTCATCGCATCTTCTGTAGTATTAACTCCGTTACATACATTTTTTACCGCAAACAACAATCCAACAACTCTTGGATTTATTGGTTACCACAAAGTCATCATAAAAATTATTACCGCATATTGTATTCCTTAGTCCCTGAGTTCGACCCTGGACTTACCAGGAAACTCCGTAGGATTTATACTTGGGTTCTCTGAGAAAGCTTTGTTGCACAACACATTTTCCATCATTGTAATCTCTTTTTATTATTTCACTGCAAATTCCTTTCATCATATCACCGCATAAAATAACGCATCAGTCATCACAAAATGAAATGGAAACAAGGTGATTCTAACTTCTTCAGGAGTGATGTTGGGAAATATAAATGTTTTGTAGATTTCGATGAAACTCCTCAAATGAGCATGAGAATCTTCGCCTCGTCTTCCTCCAAATTGACCAGATATCTGAATCATTTGGAGCATCGTAGGTTTTATTTCAAACTTGGAACCGTCTAACATCGCATGATCCCAGGTGAGAAATCATATAGGATTGACGAAGTATAGTCCCTGATGGGTCTTGCGATCATTAGCTAGACGAGTGAGGTTGGCAAGCACATTTGCATTGATTACTACATGTGGCTCCTTTAGATTATCTCGTTGATCGGCCATCCTCTGAACTTTACTTATTTGTCTCCTTTTTTTATTTGCTCTTTTTCTTCCGTGAAAGCTCATCTCGATCTTCGGACAGTGTACAAACTCAGGTGTGGATCCCTCGCTCGTAAAACATTTGTACCTTTTCCACAGATAAGGGTACAATACGCCAAAAACCAATACCTGTGGAAATTATAAACAATAATCTTGGCGCATTTAATTACCGCCATCCCCAGCAACAACGCCAAAAACTTGATACGTTTTAATTATGCGATGAAGTGAGTACTATGTGAAATCTTGTTAATGCATTGTTTTATCTAGTTAAACCTAAGTATAAATCTAATTAGAGTCTTGGTGAGTCCAGGGTCGAACTCAATGATTGCGTTCTATATATACGTTGGCAAATATTGTTTCGATCTTGACACGAGTTGTTACTAAATATGTGATGACGATATATATTTTATGAGGTCTAAATCTTTGGCTTTTTCAAACCTAGATTTCATTATACTTAGAATAATCTTTCAACTCATTCAAGTGGTTTATAAAACATACATAAAACGAGTTGAACGCATAATTAAGCTTTATTTAGTTCATATTCGCTGCAATTGTTTCTCAACCCATAAGGAAATTAGTTGCTCATGATGAAAGTCGAGAAAATGGATAAAGGGTAGATTGAAGATGCATTCATATTAAGACAAAAAAAGTTTTTCAACATTTACATAATATAGATGCAACCATGGAATAAGAGAGATAGAGATAAAGAATCAAGCTGTGGCATGTAATTCCTTGCTCCCTCCAACTCTGTAAATGACTGCTTCAAAAGAGTGTTGGAGGTGAAGTTTCCTTTCTGCTTCCAGAGAGAAATCCTAAATTTTCACTTAAGATTTCACGATGGCGTTGGCTTTTTGGCTCTTAATCTCAAATTAATTAATCAATGTTTTGATGATAACAAACTCAATTTTTAATTACTGGAAATTTTAGTGTTTTAATATGTCCATAGCATAGAGCTCGGAACAATGATTCCAACACCTCTTGAATCACTCAAATCGGAACTAAAACAAAGACGATATGACCGAAATAAGTCTATAGAGAAAATATCGTGGTGGATGACGTGACATAACCAGACCATTTGCATGTAGACATGTGGCAGCATATTGGTTGAATGGTGGTTTATTAAGAGATTAACATATAATGGACTTTTGATTTTTGTATTCATTTTAAAAAAATGAAATTTAAAATAAATTTAGAAGGAAAATAAATTTAATATTATTTTATGTTTGTGTCTAACGCTAGATTTTTTTACACATGGTATGCTTTTTTTAATTGACTTTTAAAAGAATGAATTTAAAAAGAAAATGAATTAAAAGGAAAATGAATTTAATATTATTTATGTTTGTGTCTAACGACTGGTTTTTGACACATGGTATATTTTTTATTTTTTAGATTAATTTTAAAAAGAAAATGAATTTAATATTATATTTTGTTTGTTTCTAACGACTAGTTTAGTTTAAAATCTCTACCATCGATTTTTCTTTTCCAAAATTCAATGGTCCAAATTAATTGTGGTTTCTAAAATTCTTTTCATCTCTATATAAACCATCTTCCTCTCCAAATTTTACATTTCATAATCATCTAAAACTCAAAAGTTTCCATTGTTGCTCTCTCTAAGCTCCTTTTTTTTTTTCTTTTCATCTTATTCTTGAGATAGTGTTATTGCATTGTGAAGATAAATTTGTTGAGTGCTTAAACTTGTAAATCCACTCTAGTGAGAGTTGTATTGTGTTCTTAAAAAATTCCAACATTTGTAACGGTTTGATCCTAAACCTTGGAAAGGATCGAGTTTGCTCATAAACCCGTAAAAGGAGCAGTGGTGTAACGATTGGGCTCTAATCCGTGGAAAGAGTCGGAAAGATTTTATTCAAATTCCCAAGAGGCGCTTGGAGAGTGGAGTAGGTCGAGTTTGACCAAACCACCATAAAAATTACGGTGTCTTCTTCTCTAACTCTTTCCTTTTTTTTTTTGCAATTAATTTAAGTAATTTATTGTATGTTTTAGTTTGTTCTTATTTATTTGCTAAAATTTGATATAATTAAATTATCACACTATTTGTCATCTTATTTGTTGCATAAATTGAATTTTTCTTATTATTTATAAAAAGTGTATTAATTAGTTTAATTGGGTTAATTTAGATAAAAAAAAAGGTTTAATTAAACCCTATTCAGCCCCCTTTAGGGTTGACATATCGATCCAACAGATGGCTCGAAGAAAAATTGTTTTTTTGTAGCAAGAATTTGAGTAAAGTTTTTCCAATGTCTCCATTCTTCTTTGCATGGAAGTCTCGCAGGGTATTTATAGGCATCAAGAGGGAACTTTTCTTTTCTTACTAATGATTATGTTGATAAGGTGCATTAACTTCCATATTCTGATGCGCTGCCTGCTCCGCATCAGAAGTTCCTTGACTTTATCGTGAAGCTTTCTTGTCAGCCACCAACTTGGTCTTTGATTTGACTTTCATTGCATGAGACTACCAACTATGCGATTATATTGGCGTTGAGAATTTCTTGCGATCGCATAAAAAGATTTCGTGCACCAAAAAACACGATTTTTATAACATTTGTAAATAGAGGGACTTTGTGAGTGTATGATCGCAAGATATAATTAATTTTATGAATTCCTCATCAAGCTATCACAATTTTAAAGCTTTTTCCTAATTGTTTCATATAAAAGGGGTAAAATAACTTGTATTTTTACTAGTTATCAATTTTCTTCAAAATGTGGATTAAATTTTGAATAATACACCTTTAAAAAGTACATATGAACTCGGAAATGAAAGTAAAATAAAAAATATGAGTAATTGTTTTAAATGGTAAAACGGTTGAAAATATTTTTAAATATAGACAGTGACATTTTATTATATTCATAAATAAATTTGTTCATTTTTCTATATTTGAAAACATCTCTATAAGTAATTGTAAATGTCCTGTTTGGTAATAATTTGATTTTTGAAAATTAAGCTTATTTAAATACCTCTTTGTTTTTTTTTTTTTTTTTAGAATAGGTAATTATCTCTCTATTTCTTACAATGATTTGGATATTTCTTAATTACAAATGGTTGAATTCTTAGCCAAATTCAAAAAAAAAAAAAAAAAAAAAAATTCTTTGTTATTTTTTTCTTTTACCAATAGTTTAAAAAACCAATCCAAACTTTGAAAAAAAAAAGTTTTTAAAAACTTGTTTTTGTTCTTACGATTTGACTAATGATTCAACTATTGTATTTGAAATATGCAAATCAGGGTAAAAAATTGAGAAAAAAATATACATAATTTTTTTTTAAAAAAACGAAATTTTAATTTTCAAAAGTTAAAGGATTGTTGTCAAGCGAGACTCGATCAATTATATACGATATCACAAGAGGGAACAAGAGAATTATGACCAAACAGACATGAAAAAAAACATAATATAAACTTTAAAACAATTCACTATTTTCCTCAATCGTCGAGAAAGAAAAACAATTCACGATATTGAAAATCGAGAAAGAAAAAACACACAATACCAATACACGATTTCATAGGTTAGGAGAAAAAGAAAAAGAAAGAAATCCATGAACCAAAATCGACCAAAGTTAACAAAAGCAAAGTTGGAAGAAACTTCCTAGAATAAAATATAATGTACAATAATTAAGGGAAGAAAAAAAAGAACAAATAGCAATAAATTCACGTGAAAATTGCTCCTAACCAACCCATCAATAGAAGCAAACCAACAAATTTGGGCCCTCTTTGATTTTTATTTTGTTTTAGCAATGATGAAGACTCAATTTCGTTACTGTTATTATTATTGTTTAGATAATATGACAATATTTTGATTTGTGTATTTGGAGATTCGCTCAATTTCATCTTTAATACTTAATTTTAGTTTTTGTATTTTTAGTAAATTTTCGATTTAGTCCATTGAAATTAATTTTTATAAAAAATGGTTAATAGAAATAATAGTTTTCATGCACAAAAAATATAATATATAAATACGTTTTCAGGTTTTATAATAAAAATGCTAATAGATGGTAATTAAAAAAAAAAACAATAATAAACTAGCAAGAAGGACTAAGTTAAAGATTTATTGAAATTACATGAACTAAGTTTGAATAAACTTTAAAGTATATAGATCAAAATGATATTTTAACCAAATATTTAAGAAAAAATAACTAAGACAAACATAGTTCAATTTGGAGATGTTCACAAGTTGGATTAGTTTGTGTTGGGTTGAAACACCTTTTAAACTCATTTGTATGTTTATTCAACCTAAATAACATTATTAAATAACGAGTCCAAAATGAAACGAGTTGGGTTGGTTCAAATTACTCGAGTCAATTATTTAAGTTTTTGTTCTAAAAACAAGTAAAATATTAATAGGTAAAATTATATTGAATTAAATATTAACAATTCAATTTGAATTTATATCATGAAAAATTTCAAATGGCTAAAAAATTATTTTAAGAATTGTTGGAGAATAAATTATCAAAGAGGATAACGAAATTAATAAAATTAAAATAAATATATGCATATATATTTGAACTGAGACGTTTTAAAATTAATAACATATTTGAGTTACTTTGGATTATTTTTAGGTAAATTGATGAAACAACCTAACTTGTAAAATCTTCATTTATTCGAATTAATCCAATTGACAATATAATTATGTGGTTGGATTGGTTCGAATAATTTATTTATTTGTTATTATATTGGAGAAATAAAAAGAGTAAAATCATGATGTAGCTCGCAGAATGAAAAAAGCGACGTAAGCTTATACGATCCACAGTCGTTTTTGTCGAGTATTTATGTTTTGGTCCCTTTACGACGTCGCATTTGCATTTATTTCCGTAGCGATTTCTTTGTCTAGCCGATCCTTTTCTCCGGGTTGCAATCACGTGGAATTGCTACTACCATGGTCCTACGGTTCATTGCCCATCGGACGGTCTATATTGAAGAACCTTCTTGAGTTGTATTAAACTGTCAGAGTATTAGCAGTGATGCGGTCCTATGATGGACCGTCAGATGGGCCCACCGTGGTCGTTGTTGTAGACGATTTTCAACGTTAATCGACACCATAGCCCAATTAATCGCCGCTTTATTAATAGTTGATTGCTCGAGGAAACACATTTATTACATTGCTGCACTTTAATTATTCTATTTTTCTACTTTTTAATCTTTGCGATTTGCGCGCTCTCTCTCTCATACGTATTTTTAAACCTTTTTTAAGAACCAGAGAATGCAACTTTTGAAATTCCAAAAATATTTTTAAATGAGTATTAATGATTTCTGTTTGTATATTCTTTACGTTAAAAAAGTATTTATAAAATTCATAAAATTTTAATGTTATTTTTCTAAAACAAGATTTTAATAATTTCCATTCAAAATTAATGATAGAGATATTTTTGAACTTTTTTTTCTTTTCAAAATTTACTTTTGAAAGTTGAAGGATATTTTTTATATAACGTGCAAAGTTTAAGGACATTTTGTATAATTTAGCCAAACATTTTAAATGTTTATTCATTAATAAGTATATATATAATATTAATTTTTCTCTCTCTCTTTTTTATTTATAAAGTTTTCGCAAACAACCATCGAAACTATCATTTTTTAAAAAAATAAAATTGTGTCAATTGTTGATGAGTTAATCTCACTCTGTCTTGGTACACATGTTAAACTAAATAACAATAAGGAAAAATCTCATATATATTTTTTTTACTAGTTTACTCCACAAATTTATAGACATTGTCTAATAATAGTGCTTTTTTTTTTTTTTTTATTTTTAAATCGACACATAACTTTAAACGTGATGAATAATAAGTCTATATATTTCTCATTTTGTATTTAACATGTCATCGACATTGATCTATTTGATATTTAAAAATGACACAAATCTAAAAATGTTGATTTTTTTTTTAGAATAGGTGATATTATTATACAACATCGAGGGGATCCCACAACTCAAAATAAAGGCATCAAAGCAACAAAACACAAGAAAAAACAGGACAACAAAACCAAAACAAAGCAAACAGGATAAGACTACAACAAAACCAACACATAAACGCAAACTCGCAAACCACCAAGGAGAAAGACAAAGAAAATAACCAAAAATCCCAAAAACTAGGGGCTACAATAAAACAAATAACAACATGAAGTTAAAAAAGAAAAAGACATCCGTACATACACTAGATAAGACCAAGAAGGTCAACCCACTAAGAAGTAGCACGAACACGAACCATAGAGACCATAAGGTGAACCAGAGCTGACATCGACCTCGATCGACCTCCATGCAGTTGTCGATTACGCTCCTATCAAATGTAGTATATGGAAGCACATCAAAAAATACGGTATATAATATTTACTCTACCTTTAATTTTACATTTAATAGTTCATGAGAAGAGAGAGGGTGTTGTATAAAACATAAAATCAGAAGCTTTTAGAACTTTGTACTCACATTAAACATTTTAAAATTTCAATAATTCACCATACATGAAATTAAATAGATATTAAACTGTTTTAAAGTTTGAGGAGTTAGTACACACAATTAAAAAAAGAAGTTGTAACCAAATTTAGTAATTAATTATAGGTTAAAATATTATAATTTTTAGTCTATATATTAAGTAGTTTCTACAGTTAGTTTAGATTTTTTTTCAAAACATGTTATTACCTATAAATATTTTAAATACTCAAACATCACATTTCCATGCATGCAAATAATTATTAATTTTATTTAACAAATTTTGACTTTAAAACAAACTTTGAGAGTTTACATTTAAGATTTATTAAAACAGATGGATAAATTTGAACACTCTTCTTTAATAAAACCCTGAAATATTAGGGTCAAAATGCTGCATATGTATTTATTTTTTTAATGGAATCTCTAAATTCAAGATTGTTAGTATACCCATTATATCATTTTAGCTATGCACATTTTAGATGTTAAAATAATATTTTAATTATTTTTTTAGGACAAATATCAAGTTAAATCCCTGAAATTTGGGATTGTATCCAGTTAGATCCTAGATTAGTAATTTTATCAATTTAAACCTTCGACTTTCAAAAGTATATAATTTAAATTATAAGCTTTCATAAGTATATTCAAATAAAACACAATGGATGATTTAAATCGATACACTTACGAAACTTCAAAGTTTGAATTGAAAAACTTATGAAAGTTCAATGTTTAGATTGATACAAATAAAGTTATTAGTTTGGGGTTTAAATCGATATCTAATACGGATTCTTTGTCTCACATGAAGTATATGTGCTTCATAGGTTATTAGTTTAAGGTTTAAATTGATACACTTGTGAAAATTTAAGATTTAAATTGATATAATTTGATATATTTTCATTTTTTTTAAAAAAATTAATATACAATTAGAATAAAGTTAATTATAAAAAAATAATAAAAAAAAGGTAAGGGGAAGGTCAAAGCCCATGTTAATCGTGGTGATATGGTCATTATTGTTTGTTAAAGAAGAAGCAGACAAAGATTAGACTTACAGTTGTTTTTTATAAAGTGGAAATTTTTTAATAATCATATATAATTTCCTGATTTGTGATTTTCATTTTCCATGTAATTTTTTAATCTGTGCTTATAGCTACAATCCCATGCGGCCCTGCCTATTCTCGATTTCGGAATACACGTTTTGGTGCCTACAATAATAGCTTAACATTGCTCTATTATTTGATAGTGAAAAGTGTTGAATTAATTGTCATTTGAATGCGATGGGAGTTACCATTTAAGAAGAAAAATGTTTAAAACCAACCATTCAAATATAATCTTATCCTCAATTATTTGGATTTGTCTTATGGAGAGATTTATCTTTAACTAAATTTATAAATGTTTTTTCTTTTTGTAAAATTTTTGGAGAGGAGAACAAATCTGTCCACAATCTAGCAGTTTTGTCTTCCTCTTCACGATTTTTGAGATCTTGAAAAAAAGTCTTTCGTCTTGTCAGTATTTCCATCACTCTCGAGAGGAGTCAGAACGACTTTGGTTATTGGTTTTGGATTGTATATTATTGCTAAAAATAAATTATTGAAACATATTCTTGATTTTTATGGTAAAATAAATAAATAAATAAGAACGATTTTGGAGTTCATGCTTTAGTTTTTCGACTTTTGAATGGGTTTGTTTTATTTTTTATAATTTCTGAACCTTCAATTTCAATTAATTTTGACGCCTTTCTACTTTTGAAAAGTGATGTTTTTTAATTTCATTTTTATTATATATTTTTTCTATTGACACAACACTATATTCATTAAGTTTCTTAAAAACATGGTTATTATGGTTTTCACCAAGTATGAAATTTATGTTAAAATTATTATTTGGACACGGTAAAAAAAAGGTTGAAGAATTAATATATATCGAATATTGCAATTTTTTTTCTTTTTGTTTTTTATGTAGGGATGTTAACATTTAACTACTTAAAATTGATGTGAAGCATTTATGAATTTTTGTTGGGAATGGTAAAATTTTCAACGAAGATCATAAATAATGAAAAAGAATATCCAATTATTGATTTGATTGAACCCATTCATCCATCTCTTCCCCCATCATAGACCTATGACCTTGCCCTATTTATGGTTGTTAGTGAAAAATTCTTATTTTTTAAACTAAAGAAAAAGTTGATTAGGGCAATAAGAAATGTCTTTCATATTTATTCCTACTTTTTTTTTTTTTTTTTGGGTTTGGGTCTCGAGAGTATCTAAGTTTTAGAAGGAGTGAGGAGGTAAGCAAACGAAGGTTTGTAAGTCTTTCTATACGCGTGCCGCTGTCGTCGTCCATTTGATTGAGTGTGAAATAATAATTATTTTTCACTCTAATCCTTTTTTTGCCCGTTAATACAATGCACAAAACTTCAGCATTGGTTTTCAATGCCTATAAATGGTGCTTCAATTCTTTAGAAGAAATATAGAAAAAAAAATTGCAGTTCTTCCCTCATTCTGTTTTCTTTCTCAATGGCATGCTGATTTTTCTACGTTTTTCAATCAAAGTCTAGAAGGGTAAGTCTTTCCGATTGGTTTCTTGTATAGTTCCGATCAAGACAGATTTGATTGGGCTGTTTTATTCCAGAAAAAACATTCATACAGGACCGAGTCGTGAAACGTTTTAAAGAGAGCATGATCTACGACTCAGCCTTTCGCATGTTTCTATTTGCAAGTTTTGTTCGCTGTTGTTAAATTTTGAACCTCTGTTTCTATCATTTTTTGTCGAGTAACCATTCCAACAATGGCTTTACGAATCCTAACTTTATATCAAAAATTAATAAACATACATAGTGTTTCTTATAAACTAATAATTTAAACTGTCAAATTGCTTTTATTTATTTATTTTTGTATTTTTTAGAATGAAAATCCTAATCGATCCATTGTTTGTCCTACATAAAAATATTCGTTTGTTATTATTGTCAATTTAGTCCTTAAACTTTAATGTGGGTAATAAAATTAGTTTCTTTAATTTAAAATTTGTGATGATTTAGTTCATAAAACGCTTCTGCTGTCTACCTGGTTGGGTGGGGATATTTACTTTTTTTCACTTTTTTTTCACTGTGATTTAAAGATGGTTTTCCGTGAACTCTAACGTGGGCACTAAACTTAGTCTCTTTAATTTAAAGTTGGCAACAATTTGATTCATAAATTTAATGTATAATGATTTAGTTTTTATAGTTTAAATTAACAAATTAGTTTATACAGTGAAAAATTCAAATTTGGTTGGACATTCTTCCAAATTTCGATTAGAGTATTATTTAAGAGATTAAAGGGCTATTTGTTTGGTATTGTGAATTATGTTTAATGTTTTCATATTCATAAGTTCAAACTATTTGAATTATACTTCTAAACATTGTTTTCAAATTTTATAATTTTATAAATTTTGAAAATAATATTTTGATATTTTTACTGTATCCCAAATTTGAATTTAAAATTTTAAAATACATAATCTATATCTATATCATATAAAAAAGGGTTATTAGAGGAGAATATTTACATCCCAATTTTACCCTTACAATTTTTAATAATTTCTATTTAACTCTTTGTTACAATTATTCGGGTCAAAGTGATTATGTTACACGTGAATTGATGTATTCTTTTCGTATATGGATGTCATATAGACCATAGATATGAAATATAACGATATAATGGTAAAGATATATTTGAATGAACAATCATGTTTTTCCTGTTACAACTATTGAGCTTGTGGTTACACGACGAATTGGAATATCTTTTGTTTATGGGTGTGATCTAGATCATACATATGAAATATCACGATGTAATTGTGGGTATATATTTGAACAAAGAATCATGTTCTTCACCATAAATACATCTTAATCATATTTTGCTACATCTTTAATATTTTTTTAAAAAAGAGAGAACGCTTAAAATTGGGTCACACAAATACTTTATAACAACAAAAATTCATATTTTAAATTTACAAATGTAACAAAAAAAAATTAATACCATATAAATACTTGGTAATAACAAATTAAATCTTATGATGGAAATATTATATATTAAAAACCATTTGTCAGAGAACAACTTCTCCTTATGGAACACATTCTTAGAAATGATTATTGAAAATTATTAGAAAATACCTTTTATTTCTAGATGTTTAATATGTTGTCAAATAAATGTGTTTTCAATTTTCAACAATTTCAACTCTACCACGTCCATCATCATAATAAGATAGTTTTCATGACTCAAACCAAACCAATGTTTTTAGTTTAAGAAATTCGAACCAATCCATCATTGAACCAAACGAATTTTCTACAATCTCTTTATAAGTGTACTCTAGTCATGTGAGCAAGAATAAATTTTGGTATTCATTCAATTTAGCACTCCAACCACCTTGACTAAAACTACCTTCAAATGGTGAGAGGCAATCGAGGAAATATTAACAAGAATAAATTTTGGTATTCATTCAATTTAGCACTTCAATCACCTTGACTAAAACTACCTTCAAATGGTGAGAGGCAATCGAGGAAATATTATAGCAGTGGCGACGATCTACTAGCAACGTGAACTTTTTTTTGTGGTGAATGAATCCAACAACTCCATCTCACATGCTTTGTCACGAAAACAATGTTGATTGTTCTAGTTTTTTTTTTTTTTTTTTTTTTTTTTTTTTTTTTTAAAAAAAAAACTAATATAAACTAATATATATATATATATATATATATATATATAAAGTTTGCAGACAGTTTGATGGTATATTTTAACATACGTTGGAAGATTTCCATTGGATCCAATATTGAATTTTGTTTTAAAAATTAAATTTTAGCTTACTTTCACATTATCAAAATTAAAGCTTTTCTAGAATATCACGGACGTTCTAAAATTATCCTCTTGAAAGTTAGAATAGTCTATTAATTTTTTTTATAAAAAAAATCGACTTTTAGTTTAATAAACAATGGAATGAAATTTAATGAAATTACTTTATATATATATATATATATATGTTATTGATATTCAATCGCATCATTCTTAAGGTAAAAAATAATTGACAATAGTCACATTGATTCAACGTATAACACTACTTAAATCTAAATTGTGGTGTCACGTCGATAATAAATTTTACTTATTTAATTTTAATGTTTTTAATGTATATATTATTATAATTAATATTTTGCATTTCAATCATTTTACATCGAATCACGTTGCCATTTTAGCTAATGTAAAAAATTTTGAAATAGAACATTTTCGAAAAAATAAATAAAAAATTGGACAGTGTATTCAAACATATTCTTAATAATATAACAATAATAAAAACCAATTGTATTCCGCTCCATTACATAAATTAAGTATATTATAGTCTTTACCATCATATTTGAGTTTTGTGGACTTTTAATCCTTTTTTTTCCTTGAGATTTAAACCTTACCATATTTGAAAAATACACATTTATTTTATGTTATTTATGTTAATAATATCTCGTATTTTGGTTAATAGCTTATACAATATACTTGCAATATAATTTATCGTAGGGCTTATTATTTCTTTTCCCCTCTATGATTAACAAACAAACACTTGAATGTTCTAAATTTGGATTTAAAATAATGTCTAAAATTATAAATTATTTACACCCATGACAAATAAAATACGTGTACCGAATCTAAGTTAAGCTTTTATGACTAATTAATAAATCAATAATAATTATTTTTATAAAGAGATAGAATGAAACCATGACTAAAAAAACAACATGTCATAAGACACGACAACATTCAATCCATACATCTAAAATTGGTCATTTGAACATGACAAATTAGAACCATCAGGTTGACCGACCCTCTTACATAGTGATTCTATCAAATTTGAGTCCATGAGGAACGAGATGGAAGTATAAGATAACCCCTTGAAAGAGAATTACACCAAAGAAGTCTTTGGATCAAGTAGGGCGCATATCTAGGAAAGTAAGCCTAGGATGGTTGCATATCTCAAAGGAGCAAGTGCATACCTTTACTATAAATCAAGTAGGGAATAATGAGACAAGTTTGGAAGCCTAACTGGGACACCATGTAGCCCAACCATGCGTTACTAATCATCTCACAGGTGCATGAGAGCATGATTGGTGCATATATATCAAGGGTGGGTGCATGACCTAGTCATGGAGAGGATTCCAAGATGCCCTTATTGGGTTCCGAAGGAGAGAAAGAAGTCACCTTGATTGTATCTTGAGAGCTATGCTATACTTGAAAGAGAATACATGCTGAACACGAGGAGCTACACTATCTAGGACAAAGTTGGGCGCAACCCCAGGGTGGTCAAGGACAAGTTCGACGCATACTAGGGTTTCATAGACGCATACCTTAGATTACAATCAAGCTATGCTTTAATCGGAAGAGGCAAATAGAATTAACACGTCGATTAAAAAAATATCTCTCGAAATTCCATCCATATAAATATTGACTTGCGAAAAAAAAAGGGAAAATGTATCGATATATATACACATATATATTTGGCGAAGAAGAATAAAAATTAATTTGGCATCTATAGTTGCTTGATCTGTCCCTTGTCACATATAAAACTATCATTGACTTGCAGCCGAAATTAAGAATCCTATCCCTTGATTGAATGACGTGTAGCCATTTACACTTAATGCATCTATTTTTATTTTTTTTCTTCTCAAAACTCTTTTGAAGGACGTGTAGCCATTTACACTTAATGCATCTATTTTTATTTTTTTTCTTCTCAAAACTCTTTTTCAATTCCTTACGAGCTTAAATATTGAATATTCTAGGCGTTTCAAGCCGTTATAAATTTATAATCTTAATCAGGAAAATTATTTTTTTGTAACTGCACCTCCATACATACTGTAAATAAATGTTACAGTTACCAATGTTTTTTTTTCCTTAATTAGTATTTTAACTTATTTTGAATTTTTTAACAGTTGACTTGAATATAATTATGTGGGACACCATTCTATTTCTATATATATATTGAAATAAATAAATTATAGTTATTTATTTATATATTTATTGTCTTCTCATTTTCGTATCAACGTATACATTATATTTGACCTTAGTTTTTTTTTTTTTTTTTTAAAAAAAATTATGTATTTTATTAATCCAATATTAACGATTGTGAAATATTAAACTCTTGTTAGAATTTAGAAGTTAGAAAGAACTATCTAACTATTCAAAATTTTATAGAATTTCTAAATGACTATTTGAGTAGATGAAGATTCTAATGATGACAAACGTTTAAAATAACCATTGATGTATTTGATCAATTAATTAGTGTTTAAATATATTATATTTTTAATTTCATCAAACTCTTATACTATACTGAAAAAATTGATTTATCGTTTATATATTGAACACTCTTATACTACGGTGAAAAAGTTGATTTATCTCTTATGTTAAGATCAAACACTCTTATACTATAGTGAAAAAGTTGATTAATATTGAACTAAAATATAGTAGAAAAAATTTGAATACCAAGACAATAATATGTTTTTTTCCTAAATTTATTTTTAAAGATGTTTTTATTTTAGTTTGGAAAGAGTCTGTTTGGTTAACAATCTGAATAATGTTTTATGTTTTTAGATTCACATAGTTCAACAAATATATGTTTGGTAGACGACTCAAACTTTTCTGAAAACTGTTTTCGGATGCTTTGGTCCAAACAATGTAAATTCTAGAAACATTTTTGTTTAATATTTTCTTTGTATAAAAAATTTGAATTAAAATTTAAAATGCATAAGTATATTAAATAAATAAAAAAAAATCTTTATGAACCCAATTCAATTTTTTAAAAATTAAAATATGTATTATGTAATATATTATAAATTAAAAAAAAAATTAGGACTATTTATTATGAAATTTTTATCAAATTATAGGGGTAAATTCTAATTATAAAGCACAAGGCTTAATTTTAATGAACTTACTCCAAACCATAGGACTAAAATTTCAAATTTTCTTATAAATTATGTAATATTACAAAAGAGTAATTATACAATTTTTTAACCATAAAACATGTTCATAAATAAATTAACAACAATTTATTGTCAACTAATATTTAGTGGGCAACAACTAGTTTACAATTGTTTAGATTAGAATTCAATTTATAAATTATGTCATCAAATACATATTTGAAAACACGAAATACAATATTGTTTCATTTAATCCTTTATTTTTAAATTTATGTTGTCAAATTCTCTGACAAATAGGTCCTAAGTTTTTTAGAATACACCATTTTATTATGTGAATTTTTCAAATGTACATTTTTAATATTTACTTATTTAGTTTTTTTAGACCAGCAATGTTAAAAAGATTATGATTTTTTTTCTATTTTAAATAATTATATGAAATAATAAAAAAAAAACTCTTTTGAACATATTTTTAAAAACTAGACTTAAGGATCACAAATATACATAATTATTCAAACTTGCGAATTAAAAATGTAATTTTCCCTAAGTGTTAAAAAGACCGAAAAAACCAAGCACGTGACGTGGCAAGATCTCATAATGAAGGGTACGGTACAGAACTTATGGTATATCGCAGCAGATTATTTTAACTAAGGTTAACAACGTAACTTCCTCAATTGGCATCGCATCAATCCGGCGGAGGCGTTCTCAATTAATCCACGTGGTGCAAGACCATTGGCCAATTAGTTTTAAAAGCAATATTTTCCCTCCGTTTTTTGTCCGATACAAGAAAAAAGAAAAATAAGAAAATAAGAAAATAAAATTCATCTTCATCGTCACTGTTTTTCACTTCCAACTCGTATACCTGAATCTCACCATCCCATTAATGGCTACCGTACGGCTCATATTTTCATCTACTCTCCTTTTCCCTTTATCTTTCTCTTCAATTGTCTTTCTCTTCTTTACATAAATATCTCTCTCCACATTTCTTCCAAGTTTTCATCCACCATGGCCACTGAGTTTTCCAACTGTGTTGAGTACGGTCTTCATTTGTCCAAGCGAATTTACTATGGAAAAGGATCGGCGCCGGCGGCTTTAGCGCGGCAGATGTCTAGAGTATCGGAGGATTACCTTCCGACGGCTCCGATGGTGTACGCCGTCATACCGGAGCCGACAATTGTGGACAATCCGGATGTTCCAAGCTACCAGCCTTACGTGCACGGGCGCTGTGTACCGCCGGCGTTGATTCCGCTGCATATGAATGGAGTTTCCATGGAAATCGATTGCTGTTTCGATACTGCGTTCATTGGCGTTAGCGGAACATGGCGCGTGCATTGCGTGATGGCAGGGAAAAGCTGTGAGTGCCTTATTGCGGTGCCGATGGGAGAGCAGGTAGCGAGTTTTTTCTTCGTTATATGCTGAAATGTTGAATTTATTGGTTTTGGTCTTATTGGTCAATCTCTAGTCCCGATTCCTCGCGCGAACTGGAGAGATTGTTTGAGTGAATTGTTCTGGAATTACTCTTATTGCAGCTGTAGCTACGTAGGTATATCTGGAATTCGATTGTGAAAATGCTCTGTGAAGTTTTGCATTCTGAAATTGCTTTGGAGTCTTAAATCGATTTGAAGTTTGTCTTTCAAGTTGACTCCAATGTTATTTTGATTGAGATTCTGCAAGGTTAATTCATCAATCAAACGCAACAGAGCTTCTCTTCGTTGATCGTAAACCTGAGAATGTTAAAAGAGTGGTTGATTCGATTGTTAAATTCTTCCTCCAATTTTTTGGGACTTGCGTTTTCATAAACAAGCTGCATAAGTCCCTATCCTTCGATTTTCCATTTTTTGTTTTTCGTTCTGAAGAAAACATTGTGGCTAACAGGGTTCACTTCTAGGTGTTGAAGTCGATGTTACTGGAACGTCACATCGCACTGAATTAGTCTCCATGGAAGACGCAGAAGCTATAGAAAAACTGGCAAAATCTGAAGATGGAAAGTTTCTGAAAGGGCGCCGGATATACACATTAAAAATTCCCAAGGTTACTTCGCTTTAATCCTGTATATGTAATATGTTTTTCATCATTATTTGTTGTTCGTTCCACCTCAAGGGTAAATTAGATACAATTGTGCTTTAGGTTGATGGTGGCGGCACTCTTTCAGTTCGAATCAACTGGTCCCAGAGAATACCATACTTTGATGATCTCTTCTGTCTAAGTGTACCTTTCCATTTTCCAGCTTATTTAGTTCCTCCTGGCAAAAAAGTCAAGAATAGCCAAAAGATCTTATTGCATATAAATTCCGGTATTTCGTCAGAAGTTGTATGCAAACATACAAGCCATCCGATGAAGGTAATACAAAAGTCTCACCAGATAACATTAGTTTCATAATTTACCGAATATGACTGATTTTTTTCCCCCCTTTATCACCTTCAAGATACTAAGGCGCGAAGTTGGCAACTTAAGTTTCTCCAATGAGGCAGAGGTCTCAGCATGGTCAAATATGGATTTCGATCTTTCATACTCAGTAAGAATCATTTCTTTGTATTTTAGAGGAAAATTGGAAGAATTTCTGGTTTTGAGAAAAGCAAAACTTTACTCGTTGCAAAATGCTGCATGTTAAAGTTTAGTTTCTACCGTTTTGGCAGATTTCTCCTAGTGACTTGTTTGGTGGTGTGCTACTCCAATCGCCGTCTCTTCATGATTTTGATCAAAGAGAGATGTTTTGTCTGTACATTTTTCCTGGCCAGAACCACAACCGGCAGGTTTGTTGTCGTTCTCTTTCTATTTTTATTTAGTAAAAAAATGTGGGACATGAAAATTTTGAACCTCAAATTTCAACAAAGAAATGTATGTCAATTATTTTACAAAATGAATCAGAAAGTTTGTTAGTTTCCAGTTCTTTTATTAACATTTTTAATTAATGTGAACATTATATAATTTGGAACCGTAGTCGAAACCTAAGATTCACAGCTTTTTGGTTAATCGAAAAATTTGAAACGCATTATTGGGAGGTGAAATAAACTGAAACGTACTATTTGCTCAACTAACTGCCTTTATACCTCTCCGAGAGTATCTAGTCCAGACCCTTCTTTTTTCTTTGGTTGGCTGACCATTTATTTTGTGCTATTGATTTGGTAGGTCCTATTTTAACGTCTCTCTGTTTCTTTGTTAGGTTTTCAGAAAAGTAGTATTTATTATAGACATAAGTGGAAGCATGAAGGATGGTCCTATCGAGAGTACAAAGCGTGCAGTGCTTGCATCACTTTCAAAGTTGAATCCTGAAGATGCATTTAACATAATAGGGTTCAACGGAGATACTAAATTATTTTCATTATCGATGGAGCAAGCAACCAAAGAAGCAATTACAAGGGCAACAGAATGGATTGACGCTAATTTAGTAACTAATGGTGGTACTAACATCCTGCTTCCGGTTGAACAGGTAATCTTAGCCCATAAGCATTAACTACATTACCTTCCAATCGAGAATTAAGTAAGTTCGTGTTCTTAAGGAAATGAAATTATGACATTACAATTGTATGGTTGGAATTTGAACTTTCGACTGTTAGAAGATTACAATCTTTTAACCAAATGAATTATGTTTTTTTTAGTACAACTGTGGGGATGGGGGATTGAACTCCAACTTCTAGGAACATAGTCTATGTCAATACCATTTAGTCAAGTTCACTTTGGCACCAAATGAATTATGTTTAGTTGGCAATTAAGTTGTGTTTAACATTATTTTTCACTTGGACATCTTCATAGAGGGGTTGGTTCACAGTGTTATTCTATTGCAGGCTATAAAGATGTTGGCTGAAACTGGCAATTCAATCCCCCTCATTTTTCTCATTACCGATGGTTCTGTTGCTAATGAGAGAGAAATATGTAATCTTGTGAAAGCTTCTTTGAAGAAGGGGAATACAATCTCTCCTCGTTTGTGTACTTTTGGTATCGGTAAGAAAAGCCGTACTGTTCTTAATGTATATTCATTCTAAGAAATAGTTGACGTCCTGAGTAAAAACCTTTAAATAAAAAATCAATCCCAATTAATCTTTAAGTTCTGCTTAAATTCAAGTCCTTGAAGAGAAAGAGTTAGCCTCCTAACATTATAGAGGACCCACAAAAGGTGAATCAAATCGATGGCTATATTGCTTCAATTATTGTCAAATCGTAGGACACGCTCAGGGCAGGGCCCTATAACTGTTGAATTTACAAAACTATTTTGAGTTTAACCTACATAATAATTTGGGGAAAAGAACATTTGATCTATCGCACGTCTTCTTAGGGCAGTTGCATTATTATTCTCTTCAATTTCCCCTTTTTCACTGTGGGGTAGTCAACTTCACCACATTTTATGGTTTTCTTTCGCTCATTAGCTGCTTCCGCCAATTAATTTGGCTTATCTAAAATGTGAACAGTTACTTGCATTCGATCTGAAATTTACGTTTATTGATGTTTAAAGCTTTTCTCAGGTACATTTTGTAACCATTACTTCCTACAAATGCTATCGGAAATTGGAAGAGGGATTTATGATGCTGCTTATGATGTAGGTGAATATCTCTCTCTCTGACTAGGTTTCGTCATTGATGTTAATGATCGGAAAAAATTTACCACGGCCTTCCGTTGTTCTTCTGCCACTCTCGTAATTTTCTTGAATTGAAGCAATAAATCGTTTCGAAAGGAACAAATTTTGGTTCCATAACTGCGAGGTAGAGATTCCTATCGGTCTTCTGAACAAAATCTTTGTAGATAAAACATACGAAATTAGCCATGGTCCTTCTGGTTTGGAGGTTGTGTTAAAAGCAAGAGCCGTTCATGTTTTCAATTTTCAATTATTTCAAAAAAATTGTTCATCCATATAATTTCTTCTCCTATTCTGACAAAAAAAAAAAAAAAGTATAGGAAATGTGCTAGATTCAAGTATGTTTTTACTTAGCATTCACTATTTTGACAGATTTGATTGATTCTCGGTTCCAGACATTATTCACAAAAGCCTCATCGCTCTTTCTCGCCAACATCACCGTGGATGCTTTCAAGCATCTTGATTCATTTGAGGTTCACAATTCTTGAACAACTCCTTTCTGTTGTCAGTTGTACTTTTTTAAAGTTGCTTTCTTTCTTCCACATAGAAACTATCTTATTATTTTCTGACTGCATCTTATTCTTGACATTCCTTTCCAACATGATGATTTTGTGTAGTTGTTTCCGACTCAAATTCCAGACCTTGCATTTGGAAGCCCATTGATAATATCAGGCCGATACAATGGAAGCTTTCCAGATTCGTTCAAAGTTAGTGGAACCTCAGCAGATATGAGCAATTCCACAATTCATCTCAAAGCTCAAAGAGCGAAAGAACTGCTTCTTGATAGGGTAGTGGTTCTTCCTTCCTCCTACATATACTATTTGTTAATGAATTAGTAGAAATGATGATCAATCATAATTTTCTTTTGGGGTTTCTTTCGCCGACATACAATTTTAGTATCATAATTATCTTTTAGAAGACAAATCTTCGCCCTTGCTATATATTGGATTATATGTCTGAGTCAACTACTGGTCTTCGTACTGAAAATTGTATTGCGCACTCTTTTGACAAGGCCCTCCCTTCTCTTACCCCTTCTTCCACTGCAGGTGCTTGCGAGACGACAAATTGATGTAGTGACTTCACATGCATGGTTATTAGAAAGCAAGGACCTCCAAGATAAGGTTCGTCGCTATAACGTGGCTAGTTGTTTATCGGGTCAACCATAATGGTCATGGTGGATGAAAATTTTAAAGTGTTTTCCTTCTAGTTGATACAAAGATATTAAATTTATGGTAATTCGGTCAGCTTTTAGGTTAACACTTATTGTAGTATCTGAATGAAAATACTTTTTGTGTTTTAAATCCCTGAATGTTTTTCTCTCTAACTAATAATAGTGTTAAGAATCGACAATCAAAGATGAATAGAAAACGTAAAACAAAAGAGATCAACACAAAAGTTTACGTGGTCCACTAATAGTATGTTAGTTATGTCCATAGATAGAGGGAGAATAATTCTATTAGAGAGAATGATACAAATTATATAATTAAGGGTCCTCTAAGATTAGAGAATTTATATAACGCAGTTCGAAGTGCCACAAACCAGATTGCATTTCAACAAATAGCAAAGTGTTGTACTAATTTCTTAGCTTGTATGAACTTAAGCTTTTGAGCTTTGGAGTGGTTGGATGTATCCCTTGAGCCTTTTACCCTGCTATCGAAATAGAAGAAAATTGAGTATAATGTTCATCATTCATGAATGTTGAGTATGTATCATTCACAATAATGTTAGTTTATCTAATCCCGGTTTAACTCTGTTTGATTTGCCTCTTCCAGGTTGCAAAAATGAGCAAACAAACCGGGTTTCCGTCCGAGTATACGCGTTTGATTCTAATGCTGGCCACCGAAGGGAAAAAAGCTCCACTATCCATTATCTCACAAGAGGTAAGATTTCCTCTAAACTTCAGGAATCTACCCTCGTTTTCATGAGTATATTTGAGCGGCCGGAAGAATATCTCTAGGAATCCTTTTATAATGTCTGATGTATGAGAGATAAATCAAGACTATGATATACTATATAACTCTGAGTGAAATGAGAGTAAGAATCCGAACTTCTGACTGTATAACAACCCAATCAATAGTCACATTCAATAAGATAAAATTCCAACTTTCCAACCATTTGGGATTCTTTTACAACCCATATTCATTAGAGTTCTGAAATCCTCTCCTTTTGCCTTCCTCCAAGAAACTTGCTCATTTAAGCCACTAACTTTTAAGTTTAGGCAAAACATTAGAAGAGCAGTTGTCCCACATCTAAAAGGTTAAAAAAATAATGATTGAATCCAAACACTATAAAAAGATCCTATGCCTTTGGTTTTAAGTAATCCCAATTTGAAGCACTTTAAACTTGGTATATTAGTTCAATTGTGTGAGTGGTATAATGATTTGAGAGAGTGCTCTTGTAATTAGGGTCAAGTAGAGATTTTTGACATAGTTGCTTATTTTTGAGGTAGAAATGAGAGGTTTTTCGGTTTTTCTCAACACTAGCTTCTTACCAAAACACCAACTTACCGATTCCATATTGTTGCATAAAACAGATGCGTAAGAGATTTGACTTGTCAAAGTCGAACAAGGTAGAATGGAAGGGGCAAAAGATAATTTTATTAGGGAACCAAGGCGTTGGGTTTGGGAACTTGGCCGCAACCGCCGAGAATATCCAGCCAGGTAAGGAAATAAAGCCATCTCAAGCTACAGATCTGTTGGTAAAAGCCGCTACAAATTGCTGTGGAAGATTGATCGACCGATTCTGTTGCTTGTGTTTCATAAAGTCTTGTATGTACATGAATGACAGGTGCGTTGTGGCTTTTACACAACTCACTGCCGCTCTTGCCTGCTGTGAAATCTTTAATTGCTGCTTTGAATTATGTGAATGCTTCTGATGTTAACAATACATAATATATTAAAAGATATATATATATTTTAATCTTGTTCATAAGGTGAAAATAGTATATTTATCCTCGTATTTTTATTTGCAACAACAATTGTAAGGTAGAGGATCCAACCATTAATTTTATGTTCAATTTGCATAGTCTCATCTCTTATTCTGGTGATTAGTTGAAAAGTTTAGAATGGATTTGCTATAAATTTTGTGGTCTAAGAGAATGGAGACGAAGTTGTGTTGTTTTAAATGAAAGGTTTGTTTGAGAGTGCTTTTAGTAATTATATGATTGAAAGTGTTTTTATTCTTAATATGAAATAACTCTTTACTTCCTTTCAAGAGATTGAAGATTTAAACTCTCACTTTAATCGTGTGTAAAAGGTTACGCTTTGCTCAAAATTATTACGTTTGATAATAACATAAAATGTTTTCTCAATGAAGTATTTTGACCCAAACACTTAAAAATATAATTTTAAATTTTAACATCAAATCAAACATCAAGGGGATGTGGTTGATAAGAGTTTAGTCACATGAGGCGAGAGAATTGAACCTTTGACTTCAAGGTCGATCATTTTGACGTTTATTTTTTCAAATTTCAATGCCTTTAAAAGTATTTTATAGGGTTTTTAAGTGTATTTAAGAGGTTAACTTTAATATTCAAGAAGAAGAAACTTCAATATGAGGAAGACTATGCCAATTACCGTTAAGATGTTTTAACAATTCAAGTGATTTGAATGGATATATTTTTTAATTAAGTTGTTTGGTTTATTTCATAAAAAACCCCTTCGTTACGGTACAATATAATATTTTATTTTTTATTCTAAAACGTAAATTAATGTTGTAGTAAATTTTAAAATTACTCATTTATAACGAAAATAAGCACTTATATTTCTTTTGGAAAAATATTAATGTATACCCTAAACTTTTGGATTATATCAATTAAAATCATGAACTAATAACTATATTAATTTAGACTTTTAACTTTCGATTGTTTTGTTTTCAAGTAGAAAAATGAGTGTATTTACAAATATAGCAAAATATCACTGTATATTAGTGTCTGAAAATATTTCCAGTAGTTTTGTCATTTAAAACATTTACCCTTTAACTTTTGTAAGTGTATCGATTTATACTCTTCATTACATTCAATTTGAATAAACATCGAATGAGATTTGTGATTTTATATATTAAATCTTGAAACGTTCATAAACCAAATCAGTTTGGACGATAATTAAGTACATGTTTAGAGGTAATTTTGAAATTGTTAAAGGAAAATTATAACAAACAACACAATTAGTCAAAATATCTACTAATATATCACTTTTTAAAATTAATCGCATATAGGACACATACCTACCGTTTAGGTTTTTAAAATTTTCATATATTCCAAGTTTGTCCTTCTCTTTCCAGGCATGCTCTTTCTTCCTTCTCTCCCCCACGGAAAATTTCACAAGATGAACCAAAACCTAAAAACTTTTCTACCACTGACCTTTTGCCCATGAGAAATTTTAAAATTACCCCCAGTTTTTAAAAGGCCTTCAGATCGCACCACATTTCTTCCTTCAACGATTTCTTTAGCCCTTCATTCAATGTGCATTCAATACACCACCAACATTCCACCAAAACATTTATTCCCAACTAATATTCTTCCAATAGCATTGAAGAGAATGGAACGTCACTCTCATTATTCATTTTCTGTCATCGAACTTCCTACGAAATTCTTTCATTGTTCTCTCGTAGCTTTCTCTCAGAGTTTCAGCCCAACATATTCGTTGATCGCTTTCATCGTCAGATTCAGTCCACATTTCTTCTTCTTTCAACGGTTTCTTCAGTCCTTCATTCAATGTACAATTTCTTCTCCTAGATCGCTTTCATAATAAGTGTCGTTTAGCATTAAATTACAATACGATCGTTTATACATTACTATGCGGTTGTTTATACATTACCATGCAATCGTTTATATATTACTATGCAATCTTTTACTATGCGATCATGTATAAATTACTACATGATCGTTCATAAATAACAATACCATCGTATAGTAAATTATAAATGATCGTGTAGTAATTTATACACGATCGTTTAGTAAATTATAAACGATCGTGTAGTAATTTATACAGATCGTTTAGTAAATTATAAACGATCGTGTAGTAATATATACACAATCGTTAATTACAATATAAGTGACGTTTAGCATTAAATTACAATATGATCATTTATACATTACTATGCAATCATTTATACATTACTATGCGATCATTTATACATTACTAGACAATCGTTTACTACCCGATTGTATAGTAAATTATAAACGATTATGTAGTAATTTATACACGATCGCATAGTAATGTATAAATGATCGCATAGTAATGTATACACGATCACATAGTCATGTATACACAATCACATAGTAATTTATACACGATCCCATAGTAATTTATACACGATCCCATAGTAATTTATACACGATAGCATAGTAATGTATAAATGATCGTTCACTTATCAATGATTTGTTTATCCTATTGTAGATCAATGACGCCACTTCTCATCTTTGTACGATTTGGTGGGGATTGGGATAAGTTCAAAAGAAATTATGTTGGTTGTCATATGAAAGGTCTGAAAGTAAAAAAATGATATAACAATCAATGAATTAGTGAGTATGATGGACCAACGACTGAATATTGATCTGGATATGTTTGATATACACATCAAATGTTGCTACAATCTATTGGTCCCGACTCTTCCAATTGACATAGTCGACGATGAAGATCTTAGCTTCTTTTTAGAAGGCAGTGATGCATCCCGAATTTCGTTATTTGTATCAGTTACACCTTGTGAAAGTTATGGAGTACACATGGACAATATGTACTAACATTGAAATCCAACCGATCAACCCAATCCAATTCATACCATGTCTTCACTTGATGATCATATTGAGCCATGTAACTTAGGGGATGACCAAAGTGAAGCTTGGTTCGGTCGGAACAGTGAACCCATATGTACTTCACAATTCAATACTGAGCATGGATATGGACAATCTTCAGGTCTACAAACTTCTCCAACACCTAACATCCATGTTCCAACCCCACCTGCTCCCGTTCCACCAATTGTGATGCCTTCGGTTCTAATGCATTCCACTGTTCCAACCGAACCATTTGTTGATATACCTAAACCATCAGAGGGCCCATTGTATGACGACTTCATCACAATACCTCATGACTGTTTGAATAACGAGGTATAAAGGTTGGTCAAATTTTCTTTTTGAAATATGACTTGTCAGTTAAGTTATCAATGCTTGCAATAAGAAAGAACTTTGACTACCATGTAAAAAAGTTAACAAATAACTTACTAACTATCCGGTGTTTGGTGGAGGAATGCAAGTGGAGGGTCCGTGCAAAAAGAATGAAATAAATTTATTCTTTCAAAGTGACGAAATATCCCAGCAAACATACATGTTCTCTTGAAATGAGAACTGGTAATCATCGACAAGCAAAAAGTTGTATTATTGGACACTTAATCAAGTCCAAATATGAACAAGTTGGTAGAACCTACCGCTCAAGGGATATAATTGAGGATGTCTGACGAGATTATGGAGTGAACATTACCTACGGACGGGCTTATCGTGCTAGAGAGTACAAATTGGTGTATGCATGAGGGTCGCCAGAAGGATCATATGCTATTGTTAGGGCATATGGCGAGGCACTTAAGCTTGCAAATCCAGGTACCATATTTGAGGTTGAAGTAGAGGATGGATAATACTTTAAGTACGTCTTCATGGTACTTGGTCCGTGTATTAGGGGTTTTCTAAATTGCATCCGCCCAGTAATCGTTGTTGATGGGACCTATTTGCATGAGAAATACGAAGGTATGTTGTTAATAACAACGTGTATCGATGGAAATAACAACATATATCCTATCGCCTTCAGTATTGTAGATGATGAGAACGTTGCATCATGGACTTGGTTCATGACTCATTTGAAGGTTTCGATAGGAGACGTTCCCAATCTAGTGATTATATCAGATCGTCACATCTCAATTGCAAAGGCTGTTGCAAGTATATTTTCTGATGCATTTCATGTTTTGTGTATATACCATATTCGGAACAATTTGGTGGACAAATTCAAGAATAAGAACATAATCCCACACTTCTACCTAACGGCAAAAGCTTATAGAATGTCTGACTTTCAGATGTATTGGGCTAAGCTCCATCAATATCCTGGTGTGACGGCCTATCTTGAGGAGGTTGGATTACAACAGTGGGCAAGGATTTATCAAGTCCATTGTAGGTATGACAAGATGACGACAAATATAGTACAATGAATATTGCACAAACATTGTAACTGATTATGCAATGAGTATTCTTAAGGAATCAAAATTGATGTCTAGAACATATCATGTTTCTCCTGTGGATATGGATATAATTAATGTGGACGATGGATATTTGGGGGGGTTGGTTGATCTTCGTTCACGGACATGTACGTGTATGGAGTTTAATTGCCTTGAGATCCCGTGCTCCCATGCAATATCTATAGTGACCCTGAGAAACATTAATGTTCAAACATTCTGTATAAAATAGTTTACAGTTGAGTGTGTGTTTGTTGCTTACGCCGAACCAATCTTCCCAGTCGAACACAGTCAAGAATGGGTTCGAAGACCATATGTTGGAGATGTTGGAGATTTTGAACTAATTCTACCACTGTAAAAGGTAGCAAGTGTAGGTCGACGTCAAACCGTTCAGATACCTTCAATTGGAGAGGAGCCATGACATATACACAGGTGTACATGATGTGGTCAGAGAGGGCATAACAAGAAAACATGTAGACAAACATTGATAACACATGGCATTGGCCCATCTAGACTAAACAATATGTAATTTTTGTTTCGTTTTTTCTATACAACACCAATTATATTATACAAATTTATACTGTACAATATGTAATTTTAGCACAAATTTATCTAAACGATTGCTTAGTTAAATGTACAAAACCAATTGTATTCTATAAATTTAGCATAAATTTATCTAAACAATTGCATAATAAAATCTAAACGATCGCATAACAAAACCTAAACGATCGTATAACAAAAACTAAACTATCGCATAATAGATATCTAAACGATCGCATAATAGATATCTAAACGATTGCGTAACAGTTAGCCAAACGATCGTATAACAAAAACTAAACGATCGCATAACAAATATCTAAACGAATGCATAATAGATATCTAAACGATCGTATAACAAAAACTAAACGATCGCGTAACAGTTAGCCAAACGATCACATAATGGATATCTAAACGATCGCACAACAATTAACTAAACGATCGCATAACAGATGTCTAAACGACCGCGTAACAGTTAACTAAACGATTACTTAGTATTCTCTATACAATCGCTTAGTAATCTATATCTGATCGCTTAGTAATATCTAAACGCTCGCTTAATATTCTTTAAACACTCGCTTAATATTCTCTCAACGATCAGGAAATGAACGAAATGGAGGGAGACCCTATCATTGTAAAGTATTCGTAGAGACGCACGTTCATCAAACGATCTGAAGGCTTTTTAAAATTTAGGTGTAATTCTGGAATTTCGCATGGGGAAAAGGTCAGTGGTAGAAAAGTTTTTAGGAAGAAGTCATTGGTAGAAAAGTTTTTGGGTTTTGGGTCATTTGTGAAATTTTCTCTCCCCCACCCCCACATTTTCTTTAAATGGAAAATCACCAAATGGTATCTATTCAACTCGCTCTCTCAGATCTACCTCTGTTGTACTTCTCCTTTTCCATCATCTCCACTTTCCACCTCTAGTCAATTGGAGATTTCCATGGTCGATGATTTCCCTTCTTTGCTGGAAGGGTTTATGGCCCTTTGTGCCTTAAGAGGAGGAAGCTTGTGATGAGTCTACCTGGTTTTCGAGCCCCAATTTGCAGACTTTAATTATCAATTTAACTCGAGACTTGATTGTTGAATTGTTTAATAGTAATGTTGATGTGCATTAAGTGCTGAAAAGTGATAGGATGACTCATCACTCAAAATACGGATGTTAAACGGAAAGCATTGACAAGCACTATAAATAAGAAAACAAGTAAAGACACAAAGAAATTGGTAACCAAATTCGGCTATAAACCACCTACGTCTGTGGGGCAATGTGCCTAGGAAAGATAATCCTCTAATATTAAAGAGCTAAACAATTACAATGTAGTACTTATATGGAATATAACGATTACTACAATGACTTACATAGAGCGCAACTCACAAGTCACCTAGGCTTCTTCTAGATGTGAGACTTCCTCTCAATTGTACTTAGACTCCCCTTAAGTGTGATAATATTAATGTTGAACATTTCGGCTTCTGACAATGTGTGAGACTCCTCTCTGCTTAATTATCTTCCTTGTAACTCGGTGAACTCCCTTCATCGACGAATCTTAGGTTCTTCCTAAGATGGAGAAATCCTTCTCGAGAATGAACTCTTATGCTCCCCCTAAAATTGAGAATCTCTTCTCTTCAAAGATGCCTTAAGCTTTCCTTGAGCCAAAAGTTATCTTCAAGTTCTTGAATGAATCAACCAATGGATACACTAGCGGAATAAAGTGGGCAAAGATTAAAACACCATGTTGCATCAATTGGCCACCAAGAATAAAGATACTCTATCTTGATGAACAAATGCGACAAGCCTCTATGAAAACCAATAGTTCCTTTTAAAAATTGTGGCCAAATAAAGAAATAATTTTTAGGAAAAATATTTTCTTTCTGTCAAAATAAGTTGCGCCATAAATAAAGAAAATATCAATCAAAATATAACTGTTGAGATTTTCCAAAGTTGGAAATAAAAATATTTTACATATAATTTCCAGATTAGGAAAGTAAAAAATTATGCAGGAAATAGTAAATTCTGTAGAAAATAGTATTTTTTGAGACAAATCTTAAGACATCAAAACCACCAGCAGCCGTCTTAGAAAAATATAGAGACAATCAGCAAATCTCCAACAAGTTCCCCCATCGGCTCAGATTTTTTGAAGGCTGAATAATCATGCAATAACCAATCAACAAAGAATTGTAAAAAATAAAGTCTAAACAACAACAGTAATGACTGCAAGTGCAAAAGACTTTACAACAAAAATGAAACAAACAAAGCCATTCAATTAGCCAAACACCACCCAATCGTAACCAATCAACCAAACTACCAAAATAAGAGTAAAACACATAGCCATAAAAAAAAAAAAAAAAAGAATCAAGCCCCCATCCAGATATCATCTCCAGCTCTCTCCATTGTCTTTCCCTTTCCGACTTTAAAAAAAGTTCAATCTCACCTTTGAGGGGAGAAACCCATACCAGTCCTGGTCAGAACTGCCCGCACCACCTGCAATACTTCATCAATCTCAGTGTTACGTTCTTGAAGTTACTGCATAATGATATAAATGTCACGAGATTCATTTGATAACAAGTGAAGAAAAGGGCTGCCAAGTGAATATTCAATTAAAGGTTGACTAAGGCCATCAAAATGTGGAGCTGAGGTTGTGGACGCATCCCAAAAGTGCATTTTCTAGGCTTAGAATTTAGTTAGTTTTATGCTTAATTTAAGATCTTTGATGCTTTTATTGTTTGATTGTATGAAATCGAGCAATTAGATGAGAACAAGCAATTTTGGAAGATTAATGACCAAAATACCCCCAAGAAGGTCAAAGTTTTTATCTAGGGCATTGATCAATGGAGAAAAAGGAAAGAAAATTCAGAAATCGGAGGCAGGGCAACGTTGAACAAGCATTACAACGCTGCCCTGTGACGCTGCAAGGCAAAGAGCTCGTGGAAATAGGGCAGCGTCACAACGCTACTTGCAACATTGCAACGCTACAATTAGAAGGAGCATGGACTTAACGCCAACATTGCAACACTGGTCAGAGCGTTGCAACGCTGCGACTGTTGTCAATATAAGTAGTCTTTGGTTGATTTGATTTGAAGAGGCCAATTGGAGGCACTTTTACGACTATTTTGAGAGCGTAAAAAAATATTTAGGTGAGGCCTCTCTAAGGAGTGTAATTCTGGACAAAGGCGGCATCTCGGAGCTCCAAAGGATCGAAGATTTGAAGAGTTTGTTGGGTTGCGATTCCAGATTCGATGATGAGAGTCAAGAACACGACTTGCAATGGAGAGGCTCGATGTAATTGAGCTCGACCCAGGACGGACGACGTGAGTGAGAGCCCAGACCATAGCGGCTTTAGAGACTTCTCTCTCGACTTTAACGGCGACAAAAACTTTCTCCGAGAGGCTTTCTCTTTATAGGATCCGCTGAGGTTTTTGGCTCGCAATAAAGCTAGAGCCCTGATCGAGCAACTAGTAGTCCTATCTATCTACCTCTCCAGACACAATATCTTGAGTACCTATGATGGTGACCACATCCGCTGGCATGTGATGTTTGGACATAGAATCGAGTCCTTGTGAATGGGCAGAGCCAGGTGCTCTTATTTTACGACGGTAGGGACGATTACTTCCATTACTGACCAGAAAGACACCAAATTCACCTTTAGGTGCTTCCACTGCTTCCCTCTTTTATTTTTTGTCCTTTGTGTTTGAAAACCTCATGAATGATCTATGTTTGTGTTGTAACCATGAGTGACTGATTTGTGTTTCGAGAGTGTTGATTTAGTTTTATGATTGTGAAAACTGAATTAGTTGCTTCTTGGATTGAATTTATGTTTAATTATTTTAGCATGTTTGTTCTTAATACTTTTGATTAATAGATCACTAATTGAATGTTCTTTACTTAATGTCTATCTCGAGAGAGAAGGTGTTGAGTTAGATCTAGCATGTTAAACTGTTAATCAAGTATGCATGAGAGTGATAGGAGATTAATAAAGATTGTTGACGAAGGAACTTAATGTTGTGGCTAGTCAAGCGATAGAAGAGATTCGGGTCGATGGTTAGTCATTAAAAAAGGTTGAGCTTGAGAGAGGATACCTGGATAAAAGACTCCTGGATCTATAATTTGCATGAATCAATCTAAGATCAAAATAATTAATTTGGTTAATCCATTTTACAAAATCATACCTTAGAACGTGTCTTTGTCTTGTTTCATTCCAGTTTTATCTTTCTTCTTTTTATGATTAGATTAGTTAGGTCCTCATCACAGTCCAGTCCTTTACATAAAAATTAGAAGAATCTCTTAATAGCTAAAAGAGTCAAATTAATTCCTCATAGGATGATACTCGATCTTTTAACCATTTTACTATATTATAATTTGAATCGTGCGCTTGCGCTACCATCAAGGTTTTGGCGCCATTGCCGGGGAATTGTGTTTTGAGTTCTTTTAATATTTAAGAGATTTGACTAATTTTAATTTAGGGTGTAGATTATTTTGTTTTATTTTGTGTAATTGCTTGTGGTGTTCGTTTTATCATGTCTTATCATAATTTTGGGTGGCCTCATGTATTTTACCAACCTAATCTAGGTCCAACACCACCACCATCAATGTCTTTCAACCCATACCCATATCCCATCAGTTACCCATCCCACAACCATAGAAGTTTTTATGTTTATCCTCCCCCAGTAGAGGAAAAACCTTCTTTAGAGGACCAGTTAAAAGAGTTTATCATAGAGTCCTAATTTAGGAGGTTTTGTATGGAAGAGAGGATGAGGTTGGATAGGATAGAAGCCCAATTGGTAGAGAATGAGGCAACCCTAAAATGTTTAAGAGATCAACTTAGTCTGATGGTTGATGCATTTAAAGCCTTGTATGAGAAACATATATCTAATGCCATTAAGGTAGAGAGCTTAGTTATTATAGATTTTAATGATGGGGATGAATTGGAAGCATTAAAGTCATACCAAAAGCTGGTTTGTGAGATTGAGAGAGAAGATGTGCCCAATTTAGATAAGGAAGTTCAAGTGATTAAGGTTGAGGTTGAAGAGCCTTATGTTCCATCACTTGAGAGTCTTTTTGCCATCGATCTTTCTCTCCCATATTCTTATGAGTCATGTCAGTTTAAGTCTGCTTTTAATTGTCAATCTTTTTATTTTCTAAAAATTAAAAATACCAAAATTGATTTTATACTTTTAGGTATCCTGGAAAAGATGGAAAACCTACAAGACTTTGTAGGTTATATTGATTCAAGCAAGAAGGGACTTGAAAAATGGGAGAATTTTTATGAACCTTGATGGACAATATCCCATGTCGTCTGGCTTGGATATTAAACTCAACGCTTCTTGGGAGGCAACCCAAGCTTTTATTTTCATTTTTCCTATTTTAGTTGATTTTATTTTTAGTTCAACACTCATAGTCTGGTCATGGTGGAGAGTATATAAACCTCAAATTCCAGAACTATATAATAGAACATGGAATTACGTCCCAACTCTTGGCCCCAGGTATACCTCAGCAGAATGGTGTATTAGAAAGAAGAAACAGAACCTTGTTGGACATGGTTCGGTTTATGATGAGTTATGCTCATCTTCCAGACTCGTTTTTCGGATTTGCAATGGAGACTGCATTTTATATTTTGAACAACATTCCCTCGAAAAGTATTTCTGAAACACCTTTTTTAGCTATGGAGAGGCCTTAAGGTAGTTTACGCCACTTCAGGATTTGGGGGTGCCCGACCCACGTGCTTGTGGCTAACCCGAAGAAGTTCGAATCACGTTCGAAAGTTTTCCTCTTTGTAGGCTATCCCAGGGAAACGAGGGGTAGATACTTCTATGATCCGAGTGAGAACAAAGTGTTTGTGTCAAAAAACGCTATCTTCTTGGAAGAAGACCTCATCCGGGATCATAAACCACGAAGCAAACTTGTTTTACGTGAGACTTCTAGTGAGACTACTGAGGGTTCTACAAGAGTTTTTGAACAGGCTGATAGATCAACAAGAGTTGTTGAGGTCGGTGCATCTAGTTAACCATCTCAAGAGTTGAGACTGCCTCGACGTAGTGGGAGGTTTGACAGAAGCCTAGAACATGATTTCTGATGATAGGGTCGAGGATCCATTGTCTTAAGCAAGCAATGGAGGATGTTGACAAAGATGAGTGGATTAAAGCCATGAACCAGGAAATGGATTCTATGTACTTCAATAATGTCTGGAAACTTGTGGATCAACCTGATGGGGTAAAACCTATAGAATGTAAGTAGATCTACAAGCGAAAATGAGGTGTAGATGGAAAAGTGCAGACCTTTAAGGCTAGACTCGTGGCAAAGGGTTATACCTAGGTTAAGGGAGTGGACTATGAGGAAACTTTCTCACCTGTTATCATGTTGAAGTCTATCAGGATACTTCTGTCTATAGCCACATTTTATGATTATGAGATATGGAAAATGGACGTCAAGACTGCCTTTTTTAATGGTAATCTTGAGGAGACCATCTACATGGCTCAACCAGAGGAGTTCATTGTTCCAGATCAAGAGCAAAGAGTTAGAAAGCTTAATAGGTCCATTTATGGGCTGAAACAAACGTCTAGGTCATGGAACATTAGATTTGACAGTACGGTCAAATCGTTTGGCTTTGATCAGAATATTAAATTCACATAATTGATATTTGAGTATAGTTCCTCACCATTGAACTTTATATTACAATTTATCAAATATATTATAATAATTATATCATATATAATTAAATTAAATTAATTAATTATATCACATATAATTAATTCCCTCATTTAATTTGAACAATTCAAATTAATCCAAAATTGGTTCTCATTAAATCCCCGTTGAGCTAGAGAGGGGACCAATAGCTGCACTCTTCGCACTACATATGTATTTTTATCCATTAGATATAACCAGTCAATAGTATGGTGACCCTTCACAAATTGCTTGTAACTACAGTTGGGCCAAAATTACCATTTTGCCCTTTTAGTTACATCTAACTCTTTAAGTACCACTGATTCCTCTAATGAACAACAAGTCATAGTCCAACTATGACCAAGTCCTTATCGGGCCAAGAAAAGGGTGTGGCCACAATGTTCAAGCTCTAGAACTAGCCCTTAAGGGAGAAATTATCTATTTACCCCAACATAAGGGAAAGAGTGAATTTCGTCTTGTGTAGTTGTGTTTCCAGTTCCCCAATCAGACAAATCCCCAAAATTATAGACTTATTGAGTTGGCAATCTGGCCACTCTCATTCATACAAATCAAAGGATTGCCTTCATGAGTAGAAGTTCACAACCCACTCAGGATTTAGGTCATGTCACATATGTGTTAGGGTTGATGCCCTAAAGTCTCGTGTCATGTAGTTTGTAAACACATTTTGTATAAACGCTTGTGATGTATAATATATGATATTTACTTCATTTCTTGACTTTGCATATTTAGATGTTTTATTTGCTTTACCACGAACCAATAAACTTAAAATCCCTGGTTTTCTTTATGTAACCTAAGCATGTATGTAGTGACATACAAGTAGATCATGTCTTAAGTGACAACCAAAATGGTTTGCAATATTATGGATATAGAGGGTAAACCTTATCCTGGTAACGCTACGGACAAGACCCGCTTTGTGGGATAGTTACAAGTGCTGTGACTTGTCATAGATGGTCTGACCCTGATCATTCGTGTAGGAGACATGCGAGTGGGGGCGTCCTATACAAAGAGTTTGTATAAGACCTAACCACGAAGTATTAACGTCGTCATATAACTCTGTTCATGACAGAGACTTCACTTCACTAGGATGACCATAGGTAATATGACCTTAATCCTGAGTGAGTTGGGAACTCCCGCCATTGAGGGCGGTTCTTTGATTTGCATGGGTTCAAGTGGCCAGAGCACCGACTCAAACCTATCACTTTGGAGATTCGTTTGATTTGGGAGCTGGGAACTCAACTTCACAAGATGGAGTTCACTTCTTCCTCGAAGCAGGGGTAAACAGATAGATTGCTCCCTTAAGGGCTGATCCCAGGGCTTGAATGATATGGCGCCACACACCTTTTCATGGGTCGAGAGGTGTTCACACATAGTAGGACTATGTTGTATTATTTATTAGAGGAATCAGTGGTACTTAAGGAGTAAGATGTAACTACAGGGCCAAAACGGTAAATTGATCCAGTTGTACTTTCGAGCATCTGTGAAGGGTCATCGTACTGATGATTGGTTATATCCAATGGACATAGAAATATATCTATGGTAAAAAGAGTTCAGTTATCGGTCTTTAGTAGAATGCCTGGCAGTTAATGGATGGTGGATATTGTGGCTAAAGAGTTTAGTTAGTTATTCACGTACCATTGGAGCTTCGAGCCATAGGTTCATAAGGTCCCCTTGATAGTTTGGACACAAGTTGAGAATAAGTTTTTGGGTCAGTTTGAAATGTTCAAATTGATAAGAGGGAGTTTGATTGTATATGATATAATTGAACTTTATATATGAGATACTTTAATTTGGAGGAAATTGGATATAAATATGATTTATATCTAGTGGAGGAAAAATACTATGGTTAATATGTGATATTTAACCATAGGTTATGAATATAATGTGATTATATTTATTATCTATTAATTGGACAGTTATGGGATAATTGGTCGGTGTCTCTTTTGTTTTCATAATGGATGAGTAAGATGAAGAATCACTTTGAGACGCTTAAATAACTCACGGTGTGTTAAGCATTTGAGGATATAGCGTTTATGTTTGTCATTGCTCAATAAAATCAGAGCCAATACGATAGTGCTGAACGATCGCTTAATGTTTACACCTGCGCACGCTATTTACTAAACGATCACTTATCTTTTACTAAACGATCGTTTAGCGCCCGAGTTTTTCTAAACGATCGCTTAGCTTTTCCTACACGATCGTATAGACGATCACTTACCTTTTCCTACACAATCGTATACATCACCTAAACGATTAAGCATTTTGTTTATACGATAGACGAGCCTTTGTCCCACTTGCTTGATCGTTGTATACGATCTTCCTTCCTCCTCCCCTCTACCAAATCCGAACAAATCCCACCCTTTGGATTCTCACTCCGCGAATACTGAGGGCTCTGAGTGGTGGTGTCATCCCCATTTTCTTCTGTTTGTGTGGAGACTGTTCGAGGTAGACGATTGGGAGTTTCTAAACGATAGCTTGCCATTCCAGCGAAAGCGATATTTGCTGTGAAGAAAAGTCTTCAACTGGTATGATCTCTCAGTCTTTTATTTATTGATGCTTTAAGCATGCTAGTAATTTAGCTTTACAATGCATATCTGTATGTTTGAATGTATATGTGGAAATTCTATCATGATGAATTGGAATGATCCGCTTCCGCTCATAGGTACTCTTGTATAAGAGTTCCTTCAATATGGTCGTCCTGGTAAAATATAAGTCTCTATTATTAACGGTGTTATATAATGAGACTTAACATTTCATGGTCCGGTCTTATACGAATCCTTTACATGGGATACTTCCACTCACATGTCTTTACATGAATGATTAGGATTAGATCATTTGTAGCACTTTACAACACTTGTAACATCTACAAAGTGGGTCGTATCCGTTGTGTCACCAGGATAAGGTACCCAACCTTATCCATCCACTATAGACCGTTTAGATTATCATTTAAACATGATCCTGATAGGATAAGCTAATATGCAATGGAAGCAAATAGAATTAATATGCACTCTAATTACATTTAATTTGAGTTCTAAAAGCATGCTTAAACAGAAATTTAAGAAGAGGGTTTCTCAACAACATACCTTTAATGAATTCTCCCAATTCTAAGCTGCTCTTTACGTGATTTCAACACCAATTCTTCAGTGAACCACCAAGAGATCTTCTCTACTATTCTTAGGCTTAAATTTGAGTGGTGGAACTCCAAATTGAAGTGAGCCGGGTGAAGAAAATCAAAGGGTTTTTGGGGAAGCTAATATTCTTCAGCAGAAAACAATTTTCTATAAAAAATTTTTTCTACAAACTCTGAAATTGAAGAGTTTTATAAACTTTCTTCATGCAAGCACCATTGAATAAAGATTATGCCAGCTTCAATTGTATGATTTAAGTTAGAAAGGTGTGTGTGTATAGAGAAGGAACAAATGCTATTTTTCTAAATGTAGGAAGATCCCACTAAAAATCAATTTCTATTTCAATTAACTTTAATTAATTCTAAAATTAATTAAAGCTTAATTTAATTAATTCACAATTAATTAAATAGAAAATTTTAAAACCAATTTCTAAAATTGATTTGAAATTGAAAATTAATTTGATTTTTAATTAATTAAACAGATTTAATTAATTAAATAATAACTTAATATCAAATATTAAATTAATCACACACCTAATTTTAAACATGAATCCTATTCATGTAATTAATATTTAAATATTATTAACTCTCCAATTTCATTTAATTTCGATAAATTAAACGTTAAATAACTATATCGAATATAATTATGAAAACCCTAAAATTTGAACTTATACAAATGCAAACCCTAATTTCAATTTGAACATTTTCAAATTAAAATACAATTTGTACAATTCAAATTGATGTCATTCCAAATTCATTCAATTCATTAATTCAAGGTGTTCATGTTTTACGAGCTAGTAAAGGGACCTTATGAACCTACAAATCATGAGCTCCTACGATTTAAGATTAATTGGCTAAAACTCTTTAGATCAAATTAATCAGTATTCGTTAACTATCAAGTCACACCACTATAGATCAATAGTTGCACTCTCTTCACTGTAGATATATTTATGTCAATTTGATTTAACCATAATCAGTAATGAAGGAACTTTAAAACTAAAGGACCTATGAGTGGAAGTGGATTGTTCTAAACTCCATTGTAAAAGAACAGAAACATTTACAATCATACAAAAATGATTATGCATTTATCAATAAATTACAACATGCTTTAAAAATAAATACAAGGGATCGAGTGACAATACCTTTGAAGAACTCTTTCTTCATGTATTTCTCTCGATCGTTAAACAACGCGTCGAACAGCATGAACGCAACGAGCAACTGAAACTTCCTCGATCACTAGCTAGTAAAACTCGATCCTCGAACAGAACTTGATACCACCACAAGATTACCTTGGTATTCTTGGTGTGAGAATCCAGGAGTTGTGGGCTCTGTATGATTTTGGATAGAGGGATGGATTAGAGTAGGCGATCGAGTAAGTCATCAAATGATCGTGTAGAAGAAGAAGTCTATCGTATAGACTCATTGCTCGATCGTTTTATAAAAGCACTATCATATAGTGAACTTGATGCTCTAATGTTTAGTCTTTGATTAGGTATCTAATAACTTGTTTCGTTTTGCATGGAATGAAAATGAAAAACCATTTTTCTTCTTTATCCCACTTAGCCATAAAACCGTCTAAAACCACCCACTAAGATAGGTATTTGAGAGAAATAAAATTAATTATCTCATAATTAATAAATTATAAATAAATACAATAACTAACTTATCATATTATATTTATAACCTATAGTTTTAATATTGCATCATATGCAACATATAAACCATAGTTCTTTTTCTCTTTTTATGGCATTTAATATAAATCATATTTATATTAATTCCTCCAATCAATTAATAATGTATCAAATACATCATATCAATTATATCATATATAATTGAATTAATCGAATTATATCATACATAATCAAATTCCCTCTTGTTAATTTGAGCATTTCAAACTAACCCAAAAACTTATTCTCAATTTGAATCCACTGAGCTACCAAGAGAACCTTATAGACCTGTAGCTTGAAGCTCCAACGGTATATGAATAACTAACTAAACTCTTTAATCACGATATCCACCATCTGTTAACCGTCGAACACTCCGCTAAAGATCGACAACAAAACTCTTTGCACTATAGATATATTTTTGTGTCAATATGACCAATCAACATGCGATAACCCTTCACAAATCGCTCGTAAGTACATATGGGCCAATTTACTGTTTTGCCTCTGTAGTTACATCTAACTCCTTAAGTACCACTGATTCCTTTAATGAACAATAAGTCATAGTCCTATTATGACTGATTCCTCTCTTCCAAAGAGAGGGTGTGACCACTATGTTCAAGACTTGGAATCAGCCCTTAAGGGAACAATTTATCTACTTACCCCTCTTTCGGGGAGGGAATGAATTTCGTTGTGTGTAGCTAAGTTCCCAGCTCCCCAATCAGACGAATCCATCAAAAGGTAGGCTTGTTGAGTTGGCAATTTGGCCACTCTCACCCATACTAATCAAAGGATCACTCTCATAGGCAGGAGTTCTCAACTCACTCAGGATTAAGGTCATGTCACCTACGGTCATTTTAGTGAAATGTATGTCTCAATTATCAGCAACGTTATATAAAGGGACTAATCATCTCATGGTCTGGTCTTATACAAACTCTTTGTATAGGATACCCCCGCTCGCATGTCTCCACATGAATGGTCAGTATCAGACCATTTGTAGTACTTTACAACACTTGTAAATATCTACAAAGCGGGTCGTATCCGTAGTGTCACCAGGATAAGGTATCCCTCCTTTATCCATATACTACAGACCATTTAGGTTATTACATAAGACATGATCCACTTGTATGTCTCACATACATGCTTAAGTTACATGAAACAACCATGGATCTTAGTTTATTAGATATGAGTAAATGTAAATAAAATAACATTTATTTTATTAATAACAATGTGTACAAAATGTTTACAAACTATGAGACCACCGGGAGAATTAGGACACCAATCCCAACAATTTTCCACTTGTCTTAATGCCTCAGGAGACTAATGTACAATACATAAAAACAGTACAATATACCCCAGTATCATCTCCCACTTGCCCTAGAAGGTGCCGCATGTCCCATAGATTTAGACTTTTCAGATGACCCTTGAACACTTTAGCCGTGAGAACTTTTATAAATGGATCAGTAACGTTGTGCTCCGTCATGATCTTCGTGACTATCACATCACCGTGATGCACAATCTCCTTAAACAAATGATACTTCTATTCGATATGCTTGCCTCTTCGGCGATTTCGAGGTTCCTTAGAATTTGCCACAGTCCCACTGTTATTACAATAAATGTAATCGGAAAAGACATATTTGAAACAACTTTCAAATCTGTAAGAAACTTCCTAAGCCAAACAGCCTCTTTAGTAGCTTCACAAGCGGCTACATATTTGGCTTCCATAGTGGAGTCCGTCATGCATCCTTGCTTGATGCTTCGCCAAACTACAACCCCTCCATTCAGAGTGAACACTGACCCTGATGTCGATTTTCGAGAATCTCTATCAGTCTAAAAGTCAGAGTCTGTGTATCCTGTAAGGATCAAATCTTTATCTCCATACACGAGCATATAGTCTCTCATTCTCCAAATTTACTTATAATCGTTTTGACCATCGTCCAGTGATCTAGCCCTAGATTGGAATGATATCGACTGATAATCCCTACTGCATAGCAAATGTCAGGTCTACTACATAACATTGCATACATGAGGCTTCCAACAGCCGAAGCATAGGGAATCCATCTCATTTCCTCAACCTCTTTAGGTATCTTAGGACACTGTTTCTTAGACAAAATAATTCTATGCCTGAAGGGTAATAAACCCCTCTTGGAATTCTGCATTGAGTACGTGATCAACATCTTGTCAATGTACGATGCCTGAGACAAGGCCAACCTCTTGTTCTTACGATCCTGAATGATCTGGATCCTTAGAAAATACTGCACCTCTCCCAAATATTTCATTTGGAATTGGGCGGCTAGCCACGATTTAATGTTAGTAAAAAAACCTACATCATTTCAATGAGTAGGATATCATCCACATACAACACCAGGAAAGCTACTGAGTTGTTGATGATTTTCTTGTAAACACATGGCTCATCAACATTCTTATCAAAGCTAAATGATTTGATCGCACTATCAAATCTAATTTTCTACGATCTATATGCTTGTTTCAGCCTATAAATGGACCTATTAAGCTTGCAAACTCTTTGCTCTTGATCTGAAACAATGAACCTCTCTGGTTGAGCCATATAGATGGTCTCATCAAGATTACTATTAAGAAAGGTAGTCTTGACATTTATTTGCCATATCTCATAATCCTAAAATGTGGTTATGGACAGGAGAATCCTGATAGACTTCAACATGACAACATGTGAGAAAGTTTCCTCATAGTTCACTCCCTCGACCTGGGTTTAACCTTTGCCACGAGTCTAGCCTTAAAGGTCTGTACTTTTCCATCTACACCTCGTTTTCTCTTGTAGATACACTTACACATTATAGGTTTTATCCCATAAAGCTGATCCACAAGTTCCCAAATGGAAATGAAGTACATAGACTCTATTTCCTGATTCATGGCTTTAATCCACTCATCTTTGTCAACATCCTCCATTGCTTGCTGATGCGTTATTTTATTAAGTATGGAATATAGATGATATATGTTGATGGATAGTGTTGTGCACAGTTTCCCCAGCGGAATCCAAGTGTAAATTCCTCTGAGTTTCCTGTAAGTCCAGGGTCGATCACAGGGACTTGTGAAAATAGTTTGCGTTGATAATTTTCTTATGAAAACTCTGTGGTAACCGGTAAAATAAATAAGGTCGTTGGTTTGTTGTTGCGTTAATGAAAATAATAATAAATGTGGCAGCGTTCGAAAAGAGTTGGCAATGGGAAATACGATGAATATGCGGTGAACGGGTCGAGAAGGGTTTCGACTAACACTCCCTAGGTTGCGTTCATGCCTTGCGATCATGCAACACGCATACAATAGTAAACCACCTCTCGGCATGAATGCCACGGCTTCTAAGGCTAGAACACATGCGACAAATATGCGATAAGTCTACAGGGTATACACATAAAACTCTATTCCTATTTATGCGATGACAACATGACATTCACACAAATATGCGACTGCATAATATCATTCCTATTCCTAGGATGCATGCGATGCAAGTTGACAAACAAAGCTTATCTTTAAGTCCCTATTTCTTGTTTATGCAGGCATAATCTTGCTCTTTCAAGTCAGATTCTAACCTAGCTCTCTCGAGACATTAGGCTCTTTCTTTAGATTCTCTCTCGAGCAACTCTAAAGGGATGTTTCGCACAGCATAAAACAAGAAAATCGCAAGCAATGAACTTCCTACATCATGTTAGCTTAGTTCCTCTCAACCCATTCAACTAGTTTAGCTACTCATGCGTATTAAAAGAGTGAGCAGATGTAGAAATATAACTTCCATTGAATAATAAAAGATGAAGTACAGAATAACAATGCAAGTATAGTAAAGAGCATGGAGCAATTTCTTGCCACAGGTGTTACCCTGTCCTACTCATGCTCTAAAGGTATACTCGCTTTCGCGAGAGTCAACCCGCTCTCTACTGTTATGCCCCAAGGTTCTCTCTCAAGCTGCCTTGGACGATCTCCGATGTCACCACTCTTCTCTAGCTCCTCCGTGAAATGAAATGGAAAAGAAAACTATGAATAGAGGTTTGAACTTGTAAAGCGATGAAGTAATCGACTGCTTGACCCCTCTCTGAAGAATGCACTTGGTATTTATAGGGCATTAAAGGTGAAAAGCGGCTTCTCTCTTCTGGTTGTACAGATGGGACAACCTTAATTTCTGACTGATGCGCCAGATAGTTGTCACCGATAAAGCTGGATGTACTTTGTGACCGTTATCGACTATCAATTTAATTTGGATCCGACTGCTGTCAGCTTTCTGTTCCATCGATCTTAATTTTCCTTTCGTCCAGATGCACCCAGCATGTTGTGGTGATTCTTCTTGGGTGGATATTTGCGAGCACGATCAACGCAAAGTCTTGCGGTGAAGTTGCGCTCGACCAATACATTTTCTATGATCGCATTCTTTGCATTGCGTTAATGCATTATTCTGCACAAAAATATAGAGATCAATTGCCCTAATGCGTTGGACGCATGCGACCGCAATATTGTAGAGTTTATGCTTAATGGACGCAATTTTAACATATTCTATCAACGCAATCCAACATTTTTTAAGAACTTAGTACTATGATAACGTGCATTTTTGCCCGTTATCACACCCCCAAATTTAAACAATGCTTGTCCTCAAGCATAAGCTAAAGATTCCTTTAGCAAGTTAGCCGCAAAGTTCTTTTCCTAGATTTCTCAAGGATTCTTCATTCAAATCCTATATACTAGATTTTTCTTAAGTCTTATTCAAGTCTACTCGTAAAATATTTCTAAGAACTAGGGACTGCAAGTTTAACTTTCAAAAAGACTTTACTACATTCTTAAAACATCGCGTGATTTATTTCAAAAAGAAAATTTTCTACCGGGGTGACAAAAGATTTATCCTTGCACAAAAATTTTCTTTATTACTATATATATATATTTTTTTCTGACCTTGCGTTGATCCGAGTGCCTTGCCTTCGTCTTGGCTTGCCCCCAAGGGTGTCATGCGGACATCCAACTACGAGCAATGCATTCTTTCTCAGACTAAACTCATACCGATTTGGCATTGGAGTTGCGGTCATTAATTTATGCGTTAATCCCGGTAACTTACTTTCGTTTTGGCTTGCCTCCACACGTGTCATACAGATATCCAACTACGGGTAAGTGCCTTTCACAACTTAACTCTTATCAACATGGATTCCCCTTGCGTTGACAGTGGAGTTGTTATTCTCAAAAAAATGTTTTTTTTTGTAGAACCGAAAATACCAAGGTCGAAAAGTAAATAGCTCACCTCCAAATTTAAAATGCGGCAATGTCTCCATTGCCAAAAAATTAAAATAAGTTATGCGATATTCTAGAATGCATTGTAAAGAGAGTTTGAAAGAAAGCTAGCAAACCCCTAACTTCTAGAAATATTTTATGAGGTGACTATCTTAAGATTAAGTTAACTCTAATAGAACAAAAGAAATAGAAGCATATTTTTCATCATTGAAATCTTACTTGGTAAAGAAACAGAATGCGGTAAACTCTAAATTTATCTACTTGTTAAATGATTGCGGTAATCAAGAAGGATGCGGTGATAAAAAAAAGCGAAATGCAATGTGATAGCCCAAAATTTGAAATAAAGATAAGGAAGAGTACACCGCCAAATTTTGCATTATTGCCTACATTGTGTTGACGCATCCATCCTTGCGGCGATATTTCTTCTGTGGGTTGCGGTGATGGAATAAGATGATGCTTTTTTGCGTAACATCGCCGCAATCCAGCGCCTCGATCATTTTAAGAAAAACAAAGAGAGGGTCAAATTATTTTAAACAAAAGAAAAATCGTAACGCAAATTAAAATTAATTATTATTATTTATATATTTTTTTGTAGAAATAGAACTGAAAAATGAAAAAATAGCTGAAAGATAGTGAAGATTCTGAGTAGTGGAGAAAAGAGTTGAAGACTTGAAGTTTTCCAAAACTTGCGTTCCTGAGAAATTGCGACCATGTGACAACACAGGGACCATTTACTCCCTTCTTTATTCAAAGTTTTTTAGTTCCATGGAGTCGACTTGGTGATGGCAGTCTTCTCCATGGTATACCTTTATTCGCTGCCTATTGACTTTGAACATATTGGTACCATCGTCATTTAATAATTCCACCGCACCATGCGGAAGTACTTGTCGAATTATAAACGATCTGGACCAACGAGACTTTAGCTTTCCCGGGAAGAGTAGCAGACCTGAATTGAAAAGCAAGACTTTCTGTCCAACTTGGAGGTTCTTGCCGCATATGCGTTGATCATGTCAGTGCTTGGTGCGCTCCTTGTAAATTTTCGCATTTTCATATGCGTTGTTCCTTCATGCTTCTAGCTCGATCAATTGCATTTTTCACGCTTCCCCTGCCTCATTTAAATCGAAATTCAGTTTCTTGACCGCCCACAGTGCCTTATATTCCAGCTCCAAGGGCAAGTGACATGCTTTCCCGAATACCAACGCATAAGGGGACATGCCTATAGGTGTTTTAAATGCGGTTAGGTATGCCCATAATTCATCATCAAGCTTCATTGCCTAATTCTTTTGCGAAGGTTTGTCTACCTTCTCAAGTATCGATTTAATTTCCCGATTTTACACTTCAACTTGGCCATTTGTTTGTGGATGGTATGCGGTGGCCACTTTGTGGAGGATGTTGTACTTGTGCAGTAGCTTCTTAATACTGTGGTTGACAAAGTTTGATCCTTCATCACTTATGATGGCACGGGGAGTGACAAAATGCGTGAAAATATTTTTCTTCAGGAACTGGGAGACTACTGCCGCATCATTTGCGGTGCATGCAATTGCCTCTACCCACTTGAAGACATAGTCAATGGCTAATAAAATATAGTGTTTACCGTTTGAAAGAGGGAATGGTCCTATGAAATCAATCCCCCATGCGTCGAATAGTTTCAGCTCCAAGATAGTATTCATCGACATTGCGTTCTTCCGTGAAATGTTGCCAGTGCGCTGGCACCGATCAAATTTCATTGTGTAGTCAGTAGCATCCTTAAATAACGAAGGCCAGAAGAATCCACTTTGTAAAACTTTGGCTGCAGTACGTTATCCTCCAAAGTTCCCTCCATAAGGTGAATCATGGCACTGTGATAATATGCTGAGCAGTTTCTGGTATGCATAATCGAATGATTTGGTCTGCACCTCTTTTATATAGATTCGGATCATTCCAATTGTAGTGTCTGCATTCATTCTTGAGCTTCTTCCGTTGATGGTAGGTGTAATCTTCAGGAAATTGTTCACAGACCAAATAGTTAACGATGCCCGCATACCATAGCAGTTCTTCTATGCGAAACAGCTATTCGTCAAGAACACAACACTCACTTTAGATTCATTGTGGTCAACCTCAGGATTCTTCAGTCTGGAAAAGTGATCCACAACTTGATTCTCTATCCCCTTTCGATTAATTATCTTGATATCAAATTCTTGAAGGAAGAGAACCTATTTGATCAACCTCGGCTTTGCGTCCTGGGGGCTTAGCTCTGGATCCCCCCTGCTTGCAGAAATGAATGGATTAGAAGGGGTTCGATGTCATCAAATATTTGATTGCCGAGTGATCAGTATGAATGAGTACCTTGGTTCCCAACAAGTATTCCTGGAATTTTTCCAATGGAAAGATCACAGCCAGGACCTCTTTTTCGGTGGTGGTATAATTAAGTTTCGCAGGGTTCAGGGTTTTACTCGCATATGCGATGGGGTGCAAAATTGTTTTCTTCTTTTGCGCTAATGCAGCTCCCATCGCATACCCGCTTGCGTCGCACATGATTTCGAATGGCAGTGTCCAATCCGGCGCAATTAAGACGTGTGCGGTAATCAACGCATCCTTTAAAATTCGAAATGCGTTGAGGCAATTGTTGTATAAATTCAAACTTTATGTCTGCCTCTAATAACGCACTCAATGGTTTTGCTGTCTTAGAAAAGTTCTTAACGAATCGTCTGTAGAATCCAGCATGCCCCAGAAAGCTTCGTATTGCCTTCACGTTGGTTGGAGGTGGAAGCTTTTCAATTGCGTCAATATTTGCTTTGTCCACCTCAAACCCTTCTCGAGAGACCTTATGTCGCAACACTATACCTTCTGTCACCATGAAGTGACATTTTTCCCAATTAAGCACCAGGTTTGTCTCTTCACATCTTTTCAGAATTTTCTCCAAATTGGCCAAACAGACTTCATAAGTGTTCCCATAAACGGAGAAGTCATCCATAAATATTTCTACTGAGTCCTCGAGATAATCTAAAAAAGATTTCCATCATGCACCTCTGGAACGTGCTTGGCGCATTGCAGAGGCTGAATGGCATGCGGCGAAAAGAGAATGTCCCATATGGGTAGGTGAATATGGTCTTGTCTTGGTCTTCAGGAGCTATCATGATCTGGATGTACCCGGCGTATCCATCCAAGAAACAGTAAAAATCATTCCCTGCCAATCTATCCAGCATTTGATCGATGAATGGCAAAGGGAAGTGATCCTTCTTTGTGGTCGCATTAAATTTGCGGTAGTCCATACAGATGCACCATCCAGTGATGGTCCTCTGCGGTATTAATTCATTGTTCTCATTGAGGACTACTGTCATTCCGCCATTCTTCGGCACACATTGCACGGGGCTGACCCACGTGCTATCTGAAATGGGATAGATAATGCCCGCATTCAGCCACTTGATAATCTCCTTTTTGACGACCTCTTTCATCGTAGGATTAAATCTGCGTTGATTCTCAATGGTTGCTTTGTGGTCGTCCTCAAGACGAATGTGGTGCATGCAGTACGCGGGGCTAATTCCTCTAATATCAGCGAGCGTCCAGCCGATTGCTCGCACATGCTTTTTGAGAATGATCATCAATGGATTCTCTTTATCTGTGTTGAGCGCAGAGGAAATTATTACTGACAGCTTCTCATTCTGCCCCAGAAATGCATACTTCAGATGTGTTGATAGGGTTTTTAGTTCAAGGGTTGGTGGCTCCACGAGAGAAGGTTGCGTTATTTTTCTTTCTTCCTTCGGCTCTTCTTCTTGCGTTGCGATCGATCCTTCTTCTTTGTTTCTTTTTGCTATGATCGCATTGCAAGAAGCTACAGATGCGTCAACATCCTCTTCTTCATACTCTTCATCAGACTTTTCTTCTTCAATCAAATTCAAGTCATCTTCCGAATCTTGCAGGTCTTCCTCATCAGGAAGTTTCATGGCACAAATTATATTAAATTTGAGCTTCTGTCCGTTATGCCCAAAGTGATCTTGCCCTTGTGCACATCAATTTGTGCATGACCTATTGATAGGAAAGGTCGCCCCAAAATGATGGGCACATCTTTATCGGCCTCATAATCCAGGATAATGAAGTCAGCTGGCAAAATAAATTTATCAATTGTGATTAGCATGTCCTTCACCTTACCCTCTGAATGAACCAGAGACCTATCGGCCAGTTGGAGAGTCACGAATGTGGGCACAAGTTGTCCCACATTTAATTGTCGAAAGATTGACAATGACATCAAATTTATGTTGGCCCCCAAGTCACACATGGCTTGCCCAATATAGAGTCCTTCTATGAAGCAAGGAATAGTGAAGCTCCCAGGATCTCTCATCTTCGGTGGGATAATAGATTTGGAACTTTGCGTTAATACCACCGTGGCAAATTTTCCAGCACCTCTTTTCTTGGTTATCATGTCCTTTAGAAACTTGGCATAGGCAGGCATTTCCTCAATTGCTTCACTGAAAGGAGTGTTAACATGTAATTGCTTTAACATAGATAGGAAGCGTTGGTACTGTAACTCTTCATTTTTCTTCTTCTTTAGCTTCTAAGGGAAGAGTGGTAACTGGACTTTCACGGTTCCTGTTTCATTTGACTTTGAGATTGACGCAACCTCAGGTTCTACTGCTTCATTTTCTTTTTCTCCTTCTTACGTTGTCGCAATCGCAAGTTCAGCTGCGATGGAGGTTGATCTGTTCTGATCCTTCTTTTCTCCCTCCACCGTCTTTCCACTGCGCAATGTCACAACCTGACATTGCTTCTTACCTGAACCCCCTGGGTTGCGTGGAAGCTCAGTTGAACTTGGTAGCGCCCCTTGTAGTCTAGTTTTGAGCTCATTTACAATCTGGCCCATTTGCAATTCAAGGTTGCGATGGACGTAGCCTGACTTTGAAGCACTGTCTCATTTTTCTCTATATATTGCTTCAATAGGCCTTCTAGGGAAGAAGATTGCGGTGGTTGTTGTGAACTACTTGCTTGGTTGCTCTGTTGACCATTGCTGCGTTGAAAGAACCCTGGTGGCCATTCTTTTTGTACCACAAATTGAAAGTTTTGTTGTGGATTCTTCCAAGCAAAGTTTGGGTGGTTTTTCCACTCGGGGTTGTAGGTGTTGGAAAAGGGGTTGTTCTTTACAAAATATACAGACTGTGGGTTTTGTGGACAATCCTCCTCGCATGCCCATCACTGCAAGTCGTACACCTTACGGTGTTTTGACTTATTGCGTTGATTTGCCCACCTAGGTGTTGGGCTGTTGATCATCATTCCTTGAATCAAATTCATCATTGTGGTAATTTGGTTTTGCAATGAAACAATAGCACCGTTATTTGCATCAGAATCTTTGAGTCTTAATCTCTGGTCACTCTCCCTCCAGTCTTCATGATTCTTGGAGATGCAATCCAGGATATTCTTCGCCTCATCATAAGTCTTGTCAAGCAGACCACCAGCTGCTGCCGCATTGGCAGCGGTCTGTGAAGCAGGATTCAAACCATGGTAGAAAATTTCCATCTGAAGGGGAGCAACCTATTATGTGGACAATCTCGGACTAACCTTTTAAACCTCGCCCAAGCATCGCTGAGCGATTCTTCCATGTCTTGTTCAAAATTAGTAATAAGCTTTCTTTGTCTCGCGTTCTCTGTAGGTGGGAAATACTTCTTCATAAACTTCTTCACCACCTGCTCCCAAGAAGTGATCTTCATAAACGTTAGTCGAACCTTCTCAGTAAAGATATTCAGGAGCACAAAAGTATTGTAGATTTCAATAAAACTTCGAAGATGGGCGTGCGGATCCTCGCCATGCCTTCCTCTGAATTGACCTGCAGCCTGGATCATCTGCAGCATCACCAGTTTCATTTCAAATCTACTTCCGTTTAAGGCAGGCCTCATGATTCTCGGAGAGAAATCATAGAGGTTTGGCGATGCATAGTCCCTAATAGGCCTATTGCGATCGTTGGCCAACAAAATTGGATTTGCAATGACATTGTTGTTGTTTGGTGCTTCATTCCTAGGCTACTCCACCATCTCTTCTTTATCGGATTGTGGTTGCTGTTGGCGGTTCCTTAGTCTCCTTCGAAATGTTCTCTCAATCTCCGGGTCGTAGTTCGCTAGAGATTGAAAGTTCTGCAAAGAATTCAAAAGAATTACCGTTAACAACTATTTTGCCGAAATCCCCGGCAACGGCGCCAAAAACTTGATGCGTTATTTTATTAAGTGTGAAATATGGATGATATGTGTTGATGGATAGCGTTGTGCACTCAAGTTTCCCCAGCGGAATCCAAGTGTAAATTCCTCTGAGTTTCCTGGTAAGTCCAGGGTTGATCACAGGGACTTGTGAAAATAGTTTGCGTTGATAATTTTCTTATGAAAACTCTGCGGTAACCAGTAAAATAAATAAGGTGGTTGGATTGTTGTTGCATTAATGAAAATAATAATAAATGCGGCAGAGTTTGAAAAGAGTTGGCAACGAGAAATACGATGAATATGCGGTGAACGGGTTGAGAAGGGTTGAGAAGGGTTTCGGCTAACACTCCCTAGGTTACGTCCATGCCTTGCGATCATGCAACATGCATACAATAGTAAACCACCTCTCGGCATGAATGCCACGGCTTCTAAGGCTAGAACGCATACAACAAATATGCGATAATTCTACAGGGATTACACATAAACCTCTATTCCTATTTATGCGATGACAATATGACATTCACACAAATATACGACCGCATAATATCATTCTTATTCCTAGGATGCATGCGATGCAAGTTGACAAACAGAGCTTATCTCTAAGTCCCTATTTCTCGTTTATGCAGGCCTAATCTTGCTCTTTCAAGTCAGAGTCTAACCTAGCTTTCTCGAGAAATTAGGTTCTTTCTTTATATTCTCTCTCGAGCAACTCCAAAGGGATGTTTCGCACAGCATAAAACAAGACAATCGCAAGCAATGAACTTCCTACATCATGTTAGCTTGGTTCCTCTCAACCCATTCAACTAGTTTAGCTACTCATGCGTATTAAGAGAGTGAGCAGATGTAGAAATATAACTTCCATTGAATAGATAAAAGATGAAGTATAGAATAATAATGCAAGTATAGTAAAGAGACTGAAGCAATTTTTTGTCACCAGGTGTTACACTATTCTACTCGTGCTCTAAAGATATTCTCACTTTCGTGAGAGTCAACCCGCTCTTTGCTCTTACACCCCAAGGTCCTCTCTCGAGCTGCCTTGGACGATCTCCGACGTTACCACTCTTCTCTAGCTCTGTCGTGAAATGAAATGGAAAAGAAAAGTATGAACAGAGGTGTGAACTTGTAAAGTGATGAAGTAATCGACTGTTTAACCCCTTCTCTGAAGAATGCACTTGGTATTTATAGGGCATCAAAGGTGAAAGGCGACTTCTCTCTCTTGGTTGTACAGATGTGACAGCCTTAATTCCTGACTGATGCGCTGGATAGTCGTCATCGATATAGCTGGATGTACTTTGTGATCGTTATCGGCTGTCAACTTAATTTGGATCAGACTGCTGTCAGCTTTCTATCCCATCGATCTTAATTGTCCTTTCGTCCGAATGTGTTCACCATGTTGCGGTGATCTTCTTGGGTGGATATTTGCGAGCAGGATCAATGCAAAGTCTTGCGGTGAAGTTACTCTCGACCGATGCATTTTCTATGATCACATTCTTTGCATTGCGTTAACGCATTATTCTACACAAAAAATATAGAAATCATATTCCCTAATGCGTTGGACGCATGCAACCGCAATATTGTAGAGTTTATGCTTAATGGATGCAATTTTAACATATTCTATCAACGCAATCCAACATTGTTTAAGAACTTAGTACTATGATAACGTGCATTTCTGCCCGTTATCACTTGCTTATAAGACAATGGATCCTCAGCTCCATAATCAGACATGATGTTTTGGGCTTCAATCAAACCCATGTAGCATTCTAGTGGGTTCGCAACCCTCTCTCTACGTCGAGGCGGGCTCAACTCTTGAGATGGTTGACTAAATGAACCGACATCAACAACTCTTATTGATCTATTAGTCTGTTCAACAACTCTTGTTGAACTCTTAGTAGTCTCACTAGAAATCTCATGTAAAACATGCTTGCTTCGTGGCTTATGATCCCTGATGTGGTCTTCTTCTAAGAAGATAACATTTGTCTAACACAAACACCTTATTCTCACTTAGATCATAGAAGTATCCACCCCTCGTTTCCTTGGGGTAGCCTACAAAGCGGCAAAATTTCGAACTTAGTTCCAACTTTTTAGAGTTAGCCACAAGCACATGGGACGGGCATCCCCAAATCTGAAGTGACATAAACTACCTTTACGGCCTCTCCACATCTCAAAAGGTGTTTTAGAAACACTTTTCAAGGGAACGTTGTTTAAAATATAACATGCAGTCTCCACTGCAAATCTCCAAAACGAGTCTGGAAGATGAGCATAACTCATCATAGATTGAACCATGTCTAACAGGGTTATGTTTCTCCTTTTTGATACACCATTTTGCTGAGGTGTACCTGGGGTCGAGAGTTGGGACGTGATTCCATGTTTTATCATATAGTTATGGAATTCTAAGTCCATATACTCTCCACCACGATCAGATCGTAGTGTTTTTATCTTCTTACCTAACAAGTTTTCAACTTCAGCCTTATACTCTTTGAACTTTTCAAGAGTGTTAGACTTACGTTGCATTAGGTATAGATACCCATATCTTGAATAATCATCTATGAAAGAGATGAAATATTCATACCCATCTCGAGCTTTAACACTCATCGAACCACAGAGGTCTGAATATATAAGCTCCAAGGTTTCCTTGGCTCTATAACCTTTTCCAGTAAAAGGTCGTTTGGTCATATTGCCTTTAAGGCACGATTCACATACTGGCAAAGAGTTTTCTTTTAAACTTTTTAGAAGTCCACATTGCATCAACTTCTCATTTCTATTAAGGTTGATGTGACCTAACCTTAAATGCTAAAGATGGGCGAGAAACCTCTGGTCCTTTTGTAGTTGTCGTTGTTTTGAACATTTCAGTATTAAGTACATATAAGTTATTTTCCATTGAACCAAAACAAATCTCCATATCACTTTTGAAAATAAAAACTTTATTCTAAAAAAAGGAGACAGTATAACATTATTCAATCAGACAATAAACTGAGATTAAGTTCCTCTTGATATGTGGAACTACAAAAATATTATCCAGTAACAAATAATGTTTCTTGTCCAAAAATAACTTCAGTCTTCCTACAGCAACAACTGAAAAAACCTCACCAGTACCGACTCGAAGAGCAAACTCTCCATCTTTCAACGTTTTCCAGGAACTAAATCCTTGGTAGAAAGAACTTATATGATTAGTGGCACCTGAATCAAGTATCAGGCAGAATCATCATTCTCTACCATACACGTCTCCAAGAAAAATAAATCACATTTATTGTCTTTAGACTTCTTCCTCTTATGGAGAGTAGTGGGATCAGTGTCAGAACCTAAATAAGCTCCAAGTTCCATTTCAGAGAACAATTCCCGTCGATGAACTTCATCTGAGTCGGCAACAATTGCTTTCTCTTTTAGACCCTTAACATTCAAGAAAGTCTGGAGATTATCTTGGGAACTATCACTACTGGTTTCTTTGATATCCATCCTTTTTTGCTCAAGTGAGAACTGATGTTCAAACAATTCTTGCAATGAGCCCATGATCTTACGTGCAATGAACATGTTCTCAACCCTTTTGGCCAATGCATCAGATATGCTAGCCAAAATGTGAAGTTGGGCCATCGAATTAGCCTTCATCCACACCTCATATGCATTACGAACATTTTACAGTGCATCAAGGGTCGGAAATTGAGGACACTCCTCAACGATGACAAACTCGAGTTCGTTTACCACAAAATATGTTTTAAGAGACTCTTTCCAATGTATGTAATCGATCAAATTAAAATAGGAAACTAACGAAAAATCATACATGTTGCTGAAAAACAAACACATTGATCTACATTAGATATTAGCAAATACTTTTTAAAACAAAATCCAATCTGGTTTAGCAAAATCCAAATGAACCCTATGTGACATCTAGTTTTGCAATGACGCTTCAGTGGTTTAGGACAAAAGCCACCGAAAAGTAGTCAATTTATCTCTCCTCCGAATTGAGACATTCTCAATCAGTCATTAATACCAGAACAACTCTTGTTCCTATAACGACTAGCCATCATTGATTTGGTCAAGAAATAATTAACTTGCTTAACAATTTTTCGTAAGTGTGCTCCTTCATTTTAGATCCTAGAGTTCCCCCCAAGCAGCCAATACGAAGGGAAAAAATCTTATTGGGGCAAAAACTAAAGTGATCCTATCCATTTATGGAGTTCACCTTGATATTGACCAACCGCACAAACCATCCGAAGGGGAACGCTCCCAGAGCGCCATGAGGCCGTGTAAGAAGATCTCACGGTGCGAACCAATTAAGGAGACCACAGGACATGTTGACACACATTCTTCTCCCACTTACTATAAATATTCTCTCCGTCCACCTTGATATTGACTCATGCAAACACCATCCGAAGGAGGATGCTCCGAGGGCACCACAAGGCCAAACATGAATCTCACGGCGTGAACATTCAGGGAGAAACATGAGTGGAATGACATATCACTTATATCTTTTCCTCCCATTGAGTATTTTATAACCTAGGGTTTAGTTTACTTAGAAAAAAAATAGCTAACAATTTTAACTAAGTGACCTTTTAGGTTTTCCCAAAAGTAACTCTTACTTTGGAAAGTTGAACAACTTTTGATCATCATTCATTAAAATCTTTAATGAAGTCTTTGATCAACTGTTGCATGCTTGTAGCAAATCTATCTAATTCTTCTTTTCAGGTAGGTTCCCAGGTAGGGGTGTTCCATTTCCTTTAGCTTAAATACCCCAACCTAGCCAAAACCAGCCTTAAACAAAAGGTCTCTTAAAGATAGATTTATTACAAATTAATTTTTTTTATTCAAATCAATTTAATCATATAAACTGATTTAAAAGATTAAACTTAGGTATCTAATCTCATTAGAACCATGAACTTAGGTCTATCTCAATCAAATTTTAAAACCCTTTTAAAACATGAGTTCACCTGAGTTCACATGCAACTTTTTCTTATTGATTTTAGTTCTAATTTCCATTATAATATTTATAACAGGAAACAACTAAAACCAACCACAATACAAAGCAACACATACAAGGCATTCATAACTCTTATAAATAAGCCTAAATGTCATGCTCCATGCATTGTTCATTCATTACTACTGGTTTATAACACTTATATAACAAAGCAATGAACCAAGCATACATGCTCTCATACACTCTTATACTATAACTCTTATAATATAAAGATGATGCGTGAATATGCTTAATGCATGCATAAATATAACTCTTATATTATATGATGCATGAGCATGCTTTCTTGTAATTTCATCATGCCATTAACTATATTATAACACTTATAATATATGATGCATGAATAAAATGCATAACCTAAAGTGGGTTTTAAATCTATATGTCATACACTATGGCATATAAACAAACATACATCTCAAGTACATTAAATAAAAGTTCATGAACCGGGATAATTGATAACTTGTAGAAGTACAAGTTATTTATACTGCTTTATTTAGATATTGCAGTTAAAAGAAAGGAAAGTTACGTCAATTGTATGGAAATTGGCTAAGAACTGCGAGAATTATAATTTGTCGTCAATACACCAACTGACACCATCACGATGGTAGAAAAGAATATTTCAAGTCTGTTTTGTAGGAAATCGAGTCACCATATGCGTTCATGGCTCACGACAAAAAGAACAACGCATCTATGTCACATTGCTCCCATCATTTAGGAATGAATAGACGATCAACGCAATGATGGCGCATGTGACAATTGATCAAGATCTTTGCGATCAATGCAACTTCAACCGCATGTGATAATAAAAAACAAAACGGCATGTGGGCAAACGATCGAAGATGTAAAAGAGCAACGCAATTGCAAAGGATTCAAACACATGTACAGCTGACCGTTGTGCATTTCTATGGGATTGATTGCATAAGAGAAGGCATATTCATTCCACCATTTTCGGAGTTGCCATAACAATAAAGTGGGGTCCACAAGTCAGAGAGTCAAAGCTGAGCCTATAAATAGCTTCTGAAATTCCATTGGAAAATATACTTGAGACGGGCATATTTTGATATTTGTATATTGAGAGAGAGACTAGTCTGAGTGCTGATCGAAGAAGATCCGGGAAGATTTAAGAGACAAGACCGAGAGGTGAGTCTTAGGGCAAATCCTTTCAATCCCCACCTTGAAGCTCTGTACCAAGGTCACTTCTACTGGACGAGCAAGCCTGAGAGGGAAGCTCTTCCTTCCATTCACTCCATTCGCCGATAAGCAAATCCACCGTTCAGATCTATGTCAAGACGCACTTTTCTGTATTTTTTTTCTATCTCTTATCATCAATTGTATTCATCTTCTTAATCTCCATCATTCACACCATGTATTAGACGCTAAATATTAGTATTGAATGTCATGATCATTTTCATCTCCATCTTTCTGTCTATTTCCGTTCTTCCATGAATCGCTTTCTCCATGATGTTTTCTTAATCCCTTGATAATTAGTATGAATCTAACAAGTAAATTAATCTATGCTAAAGAAATAAATATGTTTAGCTAAAGCATGCTAGACAACATCTTCACCCATGAGAGCAGAAGTGAAGATGCTATTCTGCCTGTCGAAAGAAGGTTAGAAGAATGCGTTAACTAAAGCGAGAAGTACTTCCAGAGATGGAAGCAACCTTGCGTTCATTACGTTCATCCCTGTTTCACCACAGAGATGTGGGAACGCGGCTGATCACCGAGAGGTGTACGCCAAGGGAAAGCGGAACCATAGTTAAATCTTTAACGCAATTAATGAACTTGCGATGTTTGTATTAATTACCCTTTCTATTTCTGTTTCATACATAAAGACTTGCCACCGCATAACACGACCCTTTGTATAATCGTCATAGTCAGTCTCAATCTCAGTATCATGTATCAGTATCCTGTATCTTGTATCATAATAGCTTAGGTTTACTTTTATCGCATTTTATTTTATTATCGCAATTTAAATACCTGTATAAACATAACTTTTTATTAATTGAAAAACCCTCGATCGCATATATCACGAACGTAATGCATTAACTGCACAATCTCAGTGTTCGATCTCATATCACTCCGAGAAACTTGCGATGGAATTATACTTAGTTTCAACGCAAGTAAACTTGTGACAATGCATAACATACTACAAGCATTTGATTAATAATGCATACATCTAGAAGTAGATCGCATATCATCGCATCACATACATTATGCGCGTAACAAGTTTATGGCGCCATTGCCGGGGATTGGCAACAGTTATTGTTGAGTATGTTTGTGATATTTTGTAGGACAGATCTCTTTGTACTGGCTGTTCATCGTGAAGACAGCTTGACAATTTATGAGTACTGGGACCAAACCAGAAGTTGAAGTTGACCCAGAGATCGAGCTTACATTTTACCCACAGACACGTCAGAACCGAGCGAGTTGAAAGAAGGCCAACATGGCAGATAATAATAATGACAATGTGGCTCCCACAGGAAACTAAGGGATGGGACGGCCAGTGCAAGATCCAGTTTTTCTTGCCGCTGAACGCAACATTCCGATGAGAAACTATGTGGCGCCCAATCTGTATGATTTTTCGCCTGGAATTTCAAGGTCGATCATTGAGGAGAACGCAAGATTTGAGATCAAACCGGTCATGCTCCAAATGATCTAGAAAGCGGGGCAATTTAGGGGTCTGCAAGGTGAGGACCCATATGCCCACTTGACCAGTTTCATCGAGATGTGCGGCAACTTCTCAATACCTGGCGTTACCCCTGAAGGTATCAGATTATATCTCTTCTCTTACACCTTGAGGGATGAGGCCAAGAGGTGGGCTCATTCACTGGAGCCAAATGAGATTACTTCATGGGATCAGTTGGTTGAGTGATTTATGAAGAAGTTCTTCCCTTCGGCTGTCAATGCAAGGCGACGGAAGGACGTGTTGAACTTTGAACAGATGGATAACGGGAACCTTAGCATCTCCTGCGTGCGATTTAGAAGACTGGTGAAGAATTGTTTGCATATCGGGATACCTGATTGCATCCTGATGGAGACCTTTTATATTGGCCTGAACAGATCAACGCAGACTGTTGTTGATGCCTCTGCGGTAGGAGGTTTTATGGATAAGACATATACTGAAGCCAATGTCATCCTTGACTGCATCTCGCAGAATATGGATGACTGGGTAGACAATGGATACGGAGGAAGAGGCTCCGAAAGAAGAAGAAATGAAACTGCCATTGTCCCTGTGGAGACAGTGAATACTTTGACCACCCAGATGGCCACAGTGACTTCTATTCTTCAGTCGATGGCGCTCAATCAAGGTGCCCTCTCCCAAAAAACAGCGCAACCCAATGCGTTGGCACAAGTGGCCACAATTAGTTGCATTAATTGTGGAGGAGGCCATGTAGCGAAAATGTACCCATCGAACATGCAGCAAGTATGTGCAATCCAGAACAACCCCTTCAGCAACACGTATAATCCTAGTTGGAGGAGTCACCCTAACTTCAGTTGGGGAGGGAATCAAAACCAAGGTGGGCCAAGTAACTATCAGAATAGAAATTCAAGGAATCGAGGAAACCCTCCACCTTTTCACCACAATCAGAATTAGGGTCAATAGAGACAATCACACAATCAACAACCTTCATCTTCCAACACCTCTAGCAATTCATTGGAGGCCCTACTCAAGCAATACATGGATAAAAATGATGTGGTGATGCAGGCGTAGACGTCTTCAATAAGAAATTTGGAGATTTAAGTGGGGTAGCTGGCATCCGAACTTCGAAATAGAACATCTGAAACGTTGCCCAACAATTCTAAAGCCCCTGGATCTCATGGAAAGGAGCAATGTCCCTGAAGACATTGGGCAGGCAAGCTGGACCGCCTGCGGAGGTGTGGATTGCATCCATCAAAAGAAACTATCTTCCGGTCCATATATCAATTCTATGTTTATATGTTTTCATAATTCCTGTCTTTATTGATTTATGAACTTTGTCATTTACTGCTTTATTCAATTTGTCTTTCAATACTTTATGAATTTATGATTCATTTAATTCTCTTGCATTTATTTCTGTACACTCTTTAATTTCTTTAACTTTTTTGTCATAAATGTGTTATTCTTAAACTTGGTGAATGATTGTTGAATAAGAAGAAAATAATTATTGCAAGGTCTTTATGGCTCGCGTTGATGAAAGAAAAAAAATAAAATATATACAAAAATAATAATAATATAAAAATAAAAATAAATAAAAATGATAATAAAACAATCAACATCTGGTATGTATTGCGATAATGGGTGCATCTTGTACCGCAAGATACACTTTGTGTTCATCCAACTCAAATGCATTGCGTTGAGGAGTGTGTTGTGCTCGTATGTGTTCTTTGCCCATCCTTAGCAAAAATGCACAATGTTGAGGTAGTGTTGCGCTGGTAGAAATATCATGTGCTCGTCCTCCAGAAATGCATTTAGTTAAGGGGTGTGTTGCGGGGATACATGCATTGTTGCCCGTCCTCTGCAAAGATGCATTTGCATTGATGAATTCATTGCGTTAATTCTTTACCTTTCGCCCATTCGAATAAAACTCCAAAGAAAATTCTTTTTGCAAACTGAGAAGTCTAATCGCTTTAGCTTCCAAGGACATGATGAATTTGCAGTTGAAAGGACGTATGACTCTGCAACTTCATAAATGTGAGGAGTGCAAACGGCAGGCTTTTTGAGTAGCTCGAGGTCTGCACTCGCAGAATCTGCATTGAGCCCATCAAGGCCCAACCTATAAAAACGGGTCTCTTCGTCTCAGATTGTCTACTTGCTTCATTTTTCAAAAAGAAACCCTAAAATTGCCTCTGCATACCAAACCTTTCTTCCTTCCCAGTACCTTAACGATTTCTAGTTTTCTTTTACTCCGGCATCCATGGCAGACCAGACTTCCCAGCCATCTTTTTCACCTTCATTACCTTCAACAACCCAGCTTACCATGCAAGAGGCTGCATTCCTTGCAGCAAGTCGCCGTCTCCCTGCTCAACTATAGACTGTCCCTCGAGTCACTGGAAGACTCAGGCGAAACCCCTTAGCAGCCAAGTCACTTCAGTTCAAAAAGGGGCAAAGTTATGAAGGCACCCCACTCCCAACACCAACACTTTCCTCTAAGAGTGAGAAGAAGAGACAAGACGATAAGGAGGTTTTTGGGAGCATTCTTAGCAACTTGGAGAAAGAAGGAGGATTGCCCGAAGCTGGGGTTGTGAACCAACCACTGCCTACAGAGGAGGTGGTGGAGGAAGAGTCAAGGAGAAGCGCTCTGGTCATCGTGGATCCTAAGGAAACTACGCAAGTAGAATCCTATAAAGGACCCATCAGATTCGCTTTGGAGGAAGCGGCGGCGGAGAAGCAGCTTGAAGAGGCTGAAGAGAAGAAGAAGAAGAAGAGCAAGGAAAAGAAGGCTAGAGAAGATGAGCCATCCCATCTAAGCAAAACAGAGAAGAAGATCAAAGAGAAGAAGGATGAAGAAGATGAGAAGGCCAGGCTAAAGAATAAGCAAGAAAAGAGTGAGAGAAAAGAACACAAGCGGGAGGAAAGGCGCCTGAAGAAGGAAGAAGAAAGAAAAAAGAGGGCTGCAAGCCCATAGCTGGATGGGGAATCCATCTCCGTAAGGGAGGACAAGGGGGAATCAGCGCAACTTAGAGAAACAACGCAACCTGAAACAACGCAAACGGTTGCGACTGACGAAGGAGAAGAAGGAGATGTTACCCCCTTGATACAGCAGCACAAGGAGAATGCGCCGCAAGGGTCAACCGTTGGCCTTCCAATTTTGATTGACGCATTAGAAGATCAGGAGAGGAGGAGAAAAGAGGAAGAAGAGAAACAAGAGAAAATGGTGTGGGCATAACTCATCATGGCAGAAGGTAGTAGAAGGAGAAGATTACAGGATGAGAAGGTACGTCGCAATAATGAAATAGCGAGAGTCGAAGAAATAAGAAGGCTCGAAGAGAAACAACGCCTTTTGCTAGCCTCCGAGTAGTTCGAAAAAGAGTTTGAAACAGAATAGAGAGAAGAGGTAGAAGAAGAAAAGAAAAGGAAGGCAGAAGAAGAGAAAAAGAAGAAGGAAGAAAAGGGGAAGAAGCGCCAAGCAAACATGATCGCTTAAGAAAGAAGAAAGGAAAAGAACTTGCTGAACGGGAAAAAGAGGAACAACACAAGGAGCGAGAAAGGAAACAAAGGCAGCAATCCCGCCTTGCGTTGACCAAGGGAAAGGGCAAGGTAGTCGCAGAGAGCAGCAAGCTCGTGTTGGCAAAGAGGCATCCATCAAGAAAAAAAGAGAACGATGGCTTGCTAATGGAGATGGGCTTTTTCCCTACGCCAACGCCACTACCAGACCTGATTATGAGCGTGATCATAGAACATGGATGGGACACATTTTGCCAGTGCCCAACCATTTTCATTCCAAAGGAAGTGAGGGACTTCTACCACGGATGGCTATATGGCACCAAGGATGTGGTGACCATAAAAGGGCAAATGGTGTCTTTCAGCACAAGGAACAACAATGAACTGTACCAGATGAAGGATAACCCGGATGCACCAGGCAACAAAATCATTAATGATCCTACTGAAGAGCTGATGGAAGATGTGCTGCGAGTATTAACGCAACCCAACACTAAGTGGACATTTTCATTAAAAGGCATCAGAACCCTGGCGTCCAAGACACTGCTTCCTGATGTTTGCTTTTTGGCCCTTAATCTCAAATTAATTAACTTTAATAATTAATTAATAATTGTTTTGATGATAACAAACTCAAATTTTTACTGAAAATCTTAGTGTTTTAATATGTCCATAGTGTAGAGCTCGGAACAACGATTCCAACACCTCTTGAATCACTCAAATCGGAGCTAAAACGAAGATGATATGACCGAAACAAATCTATAGAGAAAATATCGTGGTGGATGACGTGGCATAACCAGACCATTTGCATGTAGACATGTGACAACATATTGGTTGAATAGTGGATCACTAAGAGATTAACATATGATGGACTTTTGATTTTTGGATTGATTTAAAATAAAAAAATTGAAATTAAAAAGAAATTTAAAAGGAAAATAAATTTAATATTATTTTATGTTTGTGTCTAATGGCTAGTTTTTTACACATGGTATGTTTTTTTATTTTTGGATTGACTTTAAAAAGAATGAATTTAAAAAGAAAATGAATTAAAAGGAAAATGAATTTAATATTATTTTATGTTTGTATTTAACAGCTAGTTTTTGACACATGGTATGTTTTTTTTATTTTTTGGATTAATTTTAAAAAAAATGAATTTAATATTATATTTTGTTTGTATCTAATGACTAGTTTAGTTTAAAATCTCCACCATTGATTTTTCTTTTCCAAAATCCAATGGTCCAAATTAATTGTGGTTTCTAAAAATTTTTCCATCTCTATATAAACCATATTCCTCTCCAAATTTTACATTTCATAATCCTCAAAAACTCAAAAGTTCCATTGTTGCTCTCTCTAAGTTCCCAATTTTTTTTTTCATTTTATTCTTGAGAGAATGTTATTGTATTGTGAGGATAAATTTGTTGTGTGGTTAAACTTGTAAATCCACTCTAGTAAGAATTGTATTGTGTTCTTCAAAAATTCCAACATTTGTAACGGTTTGATCCTAAACCGTGGAAAGGATCGAGTTTGCTCTTGAACCCATAAAAGGAGCGGTGGTGTAACGGTTGGGCTTTAATCCGTGGAAAGAGTTGGAAAGATTTTATTCAAATTTCCAAGAGGCGCTTGGGAAGTGGAGTAGGTCGAGTTTGACCGAACCACTATAAAAATTACGGTGTCTTCTTCTCTAACTCTTTCCTTTTTATTTTTACAATTAATTTAAGAAATTTATTGTATGTTTTAGTTTGTTCTTATTTATTTGCTAAAATTTGATAGAATTAAATTATCACATTTTTGTCATCTTATTTATTGCATAAATTGAATTTTTCTTATTATTTATAAAAAGTGTATTAATTAGTTTAATTGGGTTAATTTAGAAAAAAAGTTTAATTAAACCCTATTCACCCCCTCTAGGGTTTCCATATCGATCCAACAATTGGTATCAGAGCGGGTTTCTCTTTTTGAAATATTTATTTCTTGATAAACTTAATTGTTTTTTAGCTATGACAACTTTAGATTTTATCCCTTTTACCGATAGTCAATCTATTACAAAGCCTCCTTTCTTTAATGATACTAATTATAGTTATTGGAAAAATAGAATGAGATTTTTCTTGCTTTCTATTGATTATGATTTATGGGATATTGTTGAGGAAGGTTTTAAAATTCCAACAAAAGATGTTGATGGTGTTAGCACTATAAAACTAAGGAAGAATGGTCAATAAATGAAAAGAAAGCATGCTCTTTAAATGCCAAAGCTATTAATTGTTTATTTTGTGCTTTGAATGAAGTTGAGTATAGTAGAGTGTCTATTTACAAAACTACTAAAGAGATATGGGATAAATTAGAAATTACTCATGAAGGAACTAGTCAAGTAAAAGAAACAAAGATTGACATGTTAGTTCATCAATATGAAATGTTTAAAATTGATGAAAATGAAGCTATTTCTCATATGTTTATTAGATTTACTAACATTGTCAATGCTTTAGAAGGACTTGGGAAAAAGTACTCAAATCTTGAGAAGATAAAGAAGCTATTGTGGTCTTTGCCTAAACAATGGAAGCCTAAAGTCACCGCCATTCAAGAGGCAAATGATCTCAAATCTCTCTCCATTGATGAACTCATAGGCTCGTTGTTGACACATGAGATAAAGATCAAGAAAAACATGGAGGATGAGAAGAAAAAGAAAGAAAAGAATATAGCTTTAAAGACCATCTCTTTAGAACTTGACTCCCAAGATGAAGATGACCTTGATGAAGATGATGTTTCCTATCTTTCACGTAAGTATAAGAACTTCATCAAGAGAAAGAAGCAATTCAAGAAGCATCTCTCCAACCAAAAAGAGTCAAAAGGTGAAAAGAGTAAAAAGGATAAGGTAATATGCTATGAATGCAAGAAGCCGGATCATATTAGAACAGATTGTCCTTTTCTCAAATCATCCAAGAAATCCAAGAAGAAAGCAATGAAAGCTACTTGGGATGATAGCGATGAAAGCGAAAGTGGGAGTGATAATGAAGAAGTGGCCAATTTTTGCTTCATGGCTCATAGTGACAAAGAGGATGAACAAAATGATGAGGTAACTCTAGAACCTCTTTCTTATAATGAATTGTTCGAAGCTTTTGAAAATATGCAAAATGATTTAGAAAAACTTAGTTCTAAGTATTTTGTGCTTAAAAAGAAATACAATGTTTTATCTAGTAAAAATAAGTCTTTATTTGAAGAAATTGCTTGCTTAAAAGAGAATGAGCATGATGCTATGCATATTGATGAAATGAATATCTCTTGTGATAAGCATGCTTTTGATTGTGATGAGAAAAATGCCTTGCTTGACAAAGTTAAATTTCTTGAGCATGATAGTTGTGAAAAAGATAATTTGATTAAATTACTCAAAGAAAAGGAATTTAGTGTTTTGCAAGAACTTGATAAGCTAAATAATCTATTAAAAAGTTGACAATAAGTGCTCAAAGATTAGACAAGATAATTGAAGTAGGCAAGCCTTTTGGTGATAAAAGAGGTTTAGACTATATTGATGAATGTTCTACTCTTTCAAGTTCTAAAACTATCTTTGTTAATGCATCTCATAATATGCCTAGCTTAATATGCCTAAGGTTGTGTCTAAGTATGTTAAATCTAACTTTGTGTCTATATGTCATTATTGTGGTGTTGAAGGGCATATTAGACCTAAGTGCTTTAAATTGAAATATGCTCATACTACTTCTCCAAGAAGAAATTTTTCTCAAAGGGCAAAGTTTCACAATACTCCAAGAAAAGTAGAGTGCATAAATTTGTTATAAGAGATAAATCTTTGCATAATGTTGTTTGTTTCTCATGTGGAAAGTTTGGACATACAACTTATTCTTGTTACTTGTCTAAATCCAATGCCTTAAATGTCAATGCAAAAATGAAATGGATTCCCAAGTTTGTCAATGCTAACCATCTAGGACCCAAACAAGTGGGTACCAAATAATCAAACTTGAAAATTTGTGTTTATAGGTTTGTTTGAAAGCCTCTAAGAAAAACAAGTGGTACTTGGATAGTGGTTGCTCGAGGCACATGACGGGAGACCCATCCAAGTTTGTCTCTCTCTCCAAAAAGGATGGAGATCTTGTAATCTTTGGTGACAACAAGAAAGGTAAAATAATTGGTAAAGGTAGTATAGGTAATGAATCTTCTATTTTAATTGAAAATATACTTTTGGTTGATGGTTTGAAGTATGATTTACTTAGTATTAGTCAATTGTGTGATAAAGGCTTTAGAGTTGTGTTTGATAAAAAGAATTGCATCATTGAAAATGCTAGTGATAGAAAAGTTTTTGTTGGAAATAGATGATGAAAATGTTTATACTATTGATTTGAATGATTGTCCTATTAATGATAAATGTTTATCGGCTTTGCATAATGATTCTTGGTTATGGCATAGAAGACTAGGACATGCTAGCATGCACTTAATTTCAAATATTTCCAAGAATTCTTTGGTTAGAGGTCTTCCCAAATTTAAATTTGAAAAAGACAAAGTTTGTGATGCTTGTCAAATGGGTAAGCAAACTAAGTCCTCTTTCAAATCTAAAAATGTAATCTCTACAACTAGACCCCTTCAACTATTACACATGGACTTATTTGGCCCTTCTAGAATTGCTAGTTTTGGAGGAAACTTTTATGACTTTGTGATAGTTGATGATTTTTCAAGATTTACTTGGGTTTTGATACTAAAACATAAGGATGATGCTTTGAAAAGTTTTTCTAGTTTTACAAAAAGAGTTCAAAATGAAAAAGGTTTTTTTATTTCTAAAATTAGGAGTGATCATGAAGGAGAATTTGATAGCAATGCTTTTGAAACTTTTTGTGAAGAAAATGGTTTTTCTCATAATTTCTCCCCTCCAAGAACTCCTCAACAAAATGGTGTAGTTGAAAGGAAAAATCGTACTTTGCAAGAATTTGCTAGATCAATGTTGCATGAGTATGGTTTACCTACATACTTTTGGGCGGAAGTCGTTAACACCGCTTGTTATGTTTTAAATAGAGTTTTAATTAGACCTTCTTTGGATAAAACTCCTTATGAACTTTGGTATAACAAAATTCCAAATATTGGGTATTTCAAAGTTTTTGGTTACAAATGTTTTATTTTGAATAACAAAGAAAAACTTGAAAATTTTGATTCTAAGATTGATGTTGGTATTTTCCTTGGCTATTCCTCTACTAGTAAAGCTTATAGAGTTTTCAATAAAAGAATTTTAGTAATTGAGGAATCTATGCATGTAGTATTTGATGAATCTTGCAATGTTATTTCTAATGAGCCTATTTATAGTGATGTTTTAGAAGAAAATTTTGGAGATTTACTTGTTAGTGACAAAAGCAAGGAAATTGTTTAAAGTAAGCAAGAGGTGAGCTTAATCGAAAAGAACGAAGTTGGTTCTTCATCCATGCCTAAAGAGTGGAGGTATGCTCCTTCCCATCCCAAAGAATTAATTCTTGGTGATCCCGAACAAGGTGTGAAAACTCGTTCCTCTCTTAATATGTTTAATAATCTTGCTTTTGTTTCTCAAATCGAACCAAAAAGTTTTAAAGATGCAGAAAATGATGAATTTTGGATTTTAGCTATGCAAGAAGAATTAAATCAATTTGAAAGGAATAAAGTTTGGGAGTTAAGTCCCTAGGCCCTCTCATGCTTCTATAATTGGAACTAAATGGGTCTTTAGAAATAAAATGGATGAAAATGGATGAAAATGGAAATATCATTAGAAATAAAGCTAGACTTGTAGCTCAAGGTTATTGCCAAGAGGAAGGAATAGATTATGAAGAAACTTTTGCACCCGTTGCTAGATTATAAGCTATTAGAATGTTGCTTGCTTTTGCTTCTTATAAGAATTTCATTTTGTATCAAATGGATGTGAAAAGTGCATTTTTAAATGGTTATATCATGGAGGAAATTTATGTAGAACAACCTCCGGGGTTTGAAATTTTTTATTTTCCTAATCATGTTTATAAGTTAAAAAAGACTCTTTATAGCTTAAAACAAGCTCCAAGAGCTTGGTATGATAGACTTAGTAAATACTTGTTTGAGAATGGATTTAAAATGGGTAAAATTGATACTACTCTTTTTATTAAGACTAAAGAAAATGATATGCTTTTAGTACAAATATATGTGGATGATATTATTTTTAGTTCTACTAATCCATCTTTGTGTGAAGAATTTTCTAAGTGTATGCATAGTGAATTTGAGATGAGTATGATAGGAGAACTTAGCTTCTTCTTTGGACTCTAAATCAAACAACTCAAGGATGGTATTTTCATAAGTCAAGAAAAATACACAAGGGATTTGCTCAAAAGGTTCAAATTCAATGAAGGTAAAATTGCAAAAACTCCTATGAGCACATCCACTAAGCTTGAAAAGGATGAAAAAGGTAAGTGTGTGGATATAAAAACTTATAGAGGTATGATTGGATCTTTACTTTATTTAACCGCAAGTAGACCCGATATTATGTTTAGTATATGTCTTTGTGCTAGATTTCAATCTTGTCCTAAGGAATCACATTTACATGCCGTGACAAGAATTTTTGAATATTTGCTTGGTACTATTGATTTAGGCTTATGGTATCTTAGAAATGTTGAATTTAATTTGGTAGGATATTCCGATACGGATTTTGCGGGTAGTTTACTTAACCGTAAGAGTACTAGTGGGACTTGTTAATTTCTTGGTAGTTCCTTAGTTTCTTGGTTTAGTAAAAAGAAAAATTTGGTTGCCTTATCCACTACCGAAGCGGAATATATTGCAGTTGCTAGTTGTTGTACTCAAATTCTTTGGATGAAACAAACTCTTTGTAATTTTGGATTTAAAGTTTGATAATGTGCCTATATTTTATGATAATACTAGTGCTATTAATTTGACTAAAAATCCTATACATCATTCTAGGACTAAGCATATTAGGCATCACTTTATTATAGAGCATGTGCAAAATGATAATATTACTCTTGAATTTGTAGGCTCTAATAATCAATTAGAGGATATTTTTACCAAGCCTTTGAATGAAGAAAACTTTTACAAAAATAGACTTGAGCTCGATATTATTCGTTGTAATGCCTCTTGATTTTATAATTTTACTTGTTAAATCTTTTAAAAGGAATTTTGATAGGGAGATATGGAAAGCATGTGTTAATATTCTTAGGAGGAGTTGTGCTAAATTTATGTTCATGTTTTTAAGGAAAACATTTATGTATTTCTAAATTTTTCTTAATTATTCTTTTTGATGATTCCAAAGGGGGAGAAGTTTAAGAAAAATATGCTATAAATTTGTTATGATTTTGATTGTATTAATTAGGGGGAGAATTTATTTTTTTGAGTGAATTTCAAGAATGATCTTTATGGTGATATGTTGAATTTTATTATGTGCTACATATGGTTTACATGTATTTCAAGCTATTTTTCTTGAATGGTTTGTCATCATCAAAAAGGGGAGATTGTTGGCTTTTTGGCCCTTAATCTCAAATTAATTAATTTTAATTAATTAATTAATCAATGTTTTGATGATAACAAACTCAATTTTTAATTACTGAAAATCTTAGTGTTTTAATATGTCATAGCGTAGAGCTCAGAACAACGATTCCAACACCTCTTGAATCACTCAAATCGGAGCTAAAACGAAGACGATATGACCGAAACAAGTCTATAGAGAAAATACCGTGGTGGATGACGTGGCATAACCAGACCATTTGCATGTAGACATGTGGCAGCATATTGGTTGAATGGTGGATCATTAAGAGATTAACATATGATGGACTTTTGATTTTTGGATTGATTTAAAATTTAAAAAAATTGAAATTTAAAAAGAAATTTAAAAGGAAAATAAATTTAATATTATTTTATGTTTGTGTCTAACGGCTAGTTTTTTACACATGGTATGTTTTTTATTTTTGGATTGACTTTAAAAAGAATGAATTTAAAAAGAAAAATGAATTTAATATTATTTTATGTTTGTGTCTAACGGCTAGTTTTTGACACATGGTATGTTTTTTTTTTTTTGGATTAATTTTAAAAAGAAAATGAATTTCAAAAGAAAAGGAATTTAATATTATATTTTGTTTGTATCTAACGACTAGTTTAGTTTAAAATCTCCACCATTGATTTTTCTTTTCCAAAATCCAATGGTCCAAATTAATTGTGGTTTCTAAAAATTTTTCTATCTCTATATAAACCATCTTCCTCTCCAAATTTTAAACCAACAAATTTTACATTTCATAATCCTCCAAAACTCAAAAGTTCCATTGTTGCTCTCTCTAAGTTCCCAATTTTTTTTCATCTTATTCTTGAGAGAGTGTTATTGTATTGTGAGGATAAATTTATTGTGTGCTTAAACTTGTAAATTCACTCTAGTGAGAGTTGTATTGTGTTCTTCAAAAATTCCAACATTTGTAACGGTTTGATCCTAAACTATGGAAATGATCGGGTTTGCTCTTAAACCCGTAAAAGAAGCGGTAGTGTAATGGTTGGGCTCTAATCCGTGAAAAGAGTCGGAAAGATTTTATTCAAATTTCCAAGAGGCGTTTGGGAAGTGGGGTAGGTCGAGTTTAGCCGAACCACTATAAAAATTACGATGTCTTCTTCTCTAACTCTTTCCTTTTTATTTTTGAAATTAATTTAAGCAATTTATTGTATGTTTTAGTTTGTTCTTATTTATTTGCTAAAATTTTATAGAATTAAATTATCACATTTTTGTCATCTTATTTGTTGCATAAATTAAAATTTTCTTATTATTTATAAAAAGTATATTAATTAGTTTAATTGGGTTAATTTAGAAAAAAAAAAGTTTAATTAAACCCTATTCACCCCCCTCTAGGGTTGCCATATCGATCCAACACCTGAGGCACGACTTTGGGTCTATTTGGTCAAACGATGGCTGATCCCAACAACGCATGACAAGACAGTTTCTAGGGATCACGTCATGGCCGCATATTGTATGGCACGCGACATTCCAATCAATGTAGGACAGTTGACCGCAAGGCAGCTTAGAGCCTTAGTGGGGCACATCAGAGGGCAGTACTTCTTCCCATAGACGGTTTCAAGTTTATGCCTATCACTGGGTGTGGGCATTGATGAAAAGCCAATGGCAGAAGTTCACGACCTAATAAACGTCAAGATTTTGATGTTGCTCCTCAAAGATCCCCCACAATGCCCTGAGCTCCCTTTGAAGAGGCCCAACATTGATTTGAATGCGTCGCAAGAGCCCAAGCCGAAGAAACAGCGTAGAGACGACAAGGGAAAGGAGAAAATCCAAGACTCAACAACGTAAGAACCAGAACCCTTGGGTCCTTTACCCTTGATAATTCGCCCTCCAAGCCCTTTCGCACAACCTTCTTCTTCTCTTCTTGAGCACTTTACCAATCTTCTCCTTCCCCCAGATTCTTTAACCACATACCCAGCAGCCCCATCATCACCTTCAGCATCATCGCTGCAACTTCCCCTTCCACCGCCGCATGTTGATGACCCACACGATTTGGGTGAAGGCACTTCTGCCCAACCCCAAAACGTCGTTGGCAAGGCATCGCAGGCACAACCCACTGTTGCTTACTTAGCTGCTAAGTTAGTAGATATGCGGTCCCTTCTTGCCCAACAACAACAACTTTTCTCCCAACAACAACAACTTTTTTCTCAACAACAAGCCTTCTTCGGCCAGAGAATTGATGCGGTAATTGAGCGAGTCGACGATTTACATCGTAGTGCTGCCATGATAAGGCAAGTGTTGATCAATATTCAGCGCAACACTTATACGATCCACTTGCATCAAAGACAGCTAGCGGAGCGGAACCATGAGTACTTTAATTTTCTGACAGCATATCTTTATGGACCCATGGTACCTTTGCATCTCAGGCAGTATCTGATTTTTGAAGAAGCTCCTCAAGTACCACATCCGAATCCTCCTCCAGAACCTCCTGCTCCTCAATAATCTTTACATATATATATTTTTTTTTGTGGCCATTCTGTTATTTTTGTTTAATTCATTATTTTTCTATGTTTAATTAAATTCTTTGATTCTTTGTACAGGCAAAAATTTTTGTATTGCGTAATTTGTAATTACTTGTATACTTAGTTAATTTTCAATACAACTGAGTAGCAATTCTCCCTATATGCCTGTGCCTATTCTTTATCATCCTTTGTCAACTTTGCGATATTCTTAATCTTTCTTTTTGCGTTATTCATTGCGCTGCCATGATGTATAATATGCATACACTTAGGAATATTTCCCACACTTTGTAATTTCAAACTAACACTTAGTTAATTCGTAGCTTAGTAATGCTTTATCTTTTATCCTTCAAAATTTTGCTCAAACCTTCTTTTTGAAATTTTGTCTAAGTGTTTGTCTATTTTGTCCAAACAATGTAATGAGGACCTTGCACATCTCTAAATTTGGGGGTGGGGAAGGTCTGAGCAGATGAGATCAAGAGTATGCGGTCATTAAGAAAAATGCGTTCATTTTTAATCTAAAAAAAAAATCATATAAACTCCAATGTCAGCGCAAGGGAAACCTAAAAAACAATCCCAACCTGATAAGAGTTAAGTTGTGAAAGGAGCCTGCTCGTAGTTGGATGTTTGCATGACACCTGTGGGAGCAAGCCAAAACGAAAGTGGGTTTCCAAGAACAACGCAATATGAAAAGAGAAAATACATAAGAAAAAAAATAAAAGAATGCAAGAGACAAATCCTCTGAAAATCATGAGTTAAAGTTGAGATTGGCACACAACCGTAGTTGGATGTTCGCAAGTCAGAGAGCAATGCAATTGCGGAGGATTCAAACATGTGTACAGCTAACCTTTGTGCATTTCTGACGGGATTGATTGCGTAACAGAAGAAATATTCATTCCACCATTTCCGGAGTTGCCATAACAATAAAGTGGGGTCCACAAGTCAGAGAGTCAAAGATGAGCCTATAAATAGCCTCTGAAATTCCATTAGAAAATATACTTGAGACAGGTATATTTTGATATTTGTATATTGAGAGAGAGACTGGTATGAGTGCTGATCGGAGAAGATCCGAGAAGATTTAAGAGAGAAAGCCGAGAGGTGAATCTTAGGGCAAATCCTTTCAATCCCTGCCGTGAAGCTCTGTAACAAGGTCACTTCTACCGGACGAGCAAGCCTAAGAGGGAAGCTCTTCCTTCCATTCACTCCATTCGCAGGCA